>NC_083412.1:92659421-93863706 GCF_020745735.1 Hemiscyllium ocellatum | reverse complement strand
CGTCCAGCGCTGTTTGAGATAGAGTCTGTGCATCAGCTGGGTGGGCAGGCATACTATAACATCAGCATCCTCGAAGCAGCTGACAGCAGCAACATCAACGCCATGATCATCTGAAACTAACTCCGCTGGGCTGGCCAAGTGCTCAGGATGCCTGAGTCCAACTGACAAAGCAAATCGTCTTCACCCAGCTTAAAAAAAGGTACTCAAAACGAGAGAAGGACAAACTGAGTATTCCAAAGACACTCTGAAGGCTTCCCTCAAGAAATGCAACATAGTTGTCAATGCATTTCTTAAAGCAAGCTATTTGCATATAACACACATTTAAAGATTTTGAAACACACGGTAAACTATAATTCTATTAATCCCAATTGCACACATACAAAACTCAAATGCATGAGTGAATCTTTTGGATTATGAAGAGTTTTAATGGAATAATGATGGGATAAGTATTCCATCTGTCCAAGATGTGGCTTTGACTGCATAACATTTTCACAAAGTGAAAAATGGTTTCATGGAATTTCTTGATGCATATTGTTGCGAGAGCAGGAGATGCTGTGTTACTGAAGGCGGAATTATCGTACAAAGGAGACATGGATAAAATGTTGGAAAGAAATTATGTATTGACGTGAGTGAAGACAGTTTGATAATAGGATTAGCCTTGAATTACTCCACAACAACTGGATTTGTGGTTCTACACGATGTTACCCAACATGAATAGAAAGTTGGCTGTTTATTGAGCAATGTTCACAGTGCAAGATTTGTCACAAGAGCAAACCTAATTAACAAAATATTTGCCTGGTTTTTAATTTTTTAGCATTGTGCCCTTTAACTACCACAACCCCAAATGGATGTGAAATTCACAGCCACTAAGTAACATTGCACCTTTTGTGAGAGTTATGGTTCCCTGAGCTACCTTAAGCTTCCCCACCATCCCCCACCTCCCTGACCAAAGCAAAAATGATTGCGTTGTTTTTTGTTGCTAACACTATTTACCTTCTGTTCCACAGCATTGGTTTACTGCACTTCCACCCGTCCTAACCTTCGAACTTTCCAGATTTGAGTTTAACCAAGCTCTGGGAAGGCCCGAGAAGATCCATCACAAATTGGAATTTCCATCTGTCTTATACATGGACAGGTACAGCAGCCTTGTACTCAGCTTTGAGAATGAATATTGAATAAAACAGCCTGGTATTTTTAGAAAAATCATTGTTATGAAACTGTAACAGCAGCAACATAAAATGATACACTACTTTCATGTAATTATATGATGCTGAGAGCATTATCAGATAAAATTTGACATCTTCACACTACACTGTAAATCAAATGCCATCAGTCTGTGACTATTTCGCAATGTGAATGTTGTACAGATTTTGATTTGGCAATTCAGTTATATATTCACCTTTGCTACATTTTACTTTACATTTTTAAAAAGAATTCGGCAGAGCATACATTGTAAACAAACTTTTCAGAGGCAGCTATGTCAGGAACCGGGGATTTGGATTTACAATCATCACCAAATTAGCTTGGGTGGATAGAATTTTTGTTTTTGCACAATGAGTTATGATGACTTGGGGAATGAACTTTAGGGAGGCCCCCACTTACAAAAGCTCATACTTATAAGTAAAATATTTTGCCATTAATTTTAAGATCAGACAACGAGCTCTCGATCGTTCTTACGAATGGACATTTTGTATTGTGCTGCGTTGTGCTCCAACTTGTGTACAATCTGACTTAACGAGTGTACTCCGGAGTGGCTCATAACTGGGAGGCTGCCGCTCTCTGAAACAGTTTCATTCGCAACTTTCAAAAGGGAATTACATTTTTTTGTTATAAATTGCAGAGCTTTGGGGAAGGACTGGGACTTACTTGTTAGCTCTTTCAAAGAGCTAGCACAGGCACAATGAATCAAATGTCCTCCTCTGTCCTGTATGTCAGGGAATGAGATTATTTCCTCCTTGAATAAATGGTATATTTATTTAAAAATACAGGTACATGGACAAAAACCGAGAAATCACCAGGATCAAACGGGAAGAGATACGAAGGCTGAAAGACCACCTTACAGTGTTACAGCAACGATTGGAAAGGTGTGTGAACAGGGAGGCTTGATGTAGCTAGAAATGAGCAAAGAAATTAAGTAACCTGGTCAGTAGCCTAAAAGGTGAACTGCAACTGTTCGGTGCTGGGATTGCAGCAAATCGTTCTGCATTTAGGAGAGATGTATTTAAGGTCACACAAAGGTGGCAGCACAGTGGCTCAGTCGTTAGCACTTCTGCCTCACAGCGCTAGGGACCCGGGGTCAACTGACTGTGTGGATTTGCACATTCTCCCCATATTTGCCTGTGTTTCCTCCGAGTGCTCCGGTTTCCTCCCACAATCAAAAGGTGTACCGGTCAGGTGAATTGGCCATGCTAAATTGCCTATAGTGGTAGGGGCATTAGTGAGTGGGAAATGGGTCTTGGTGGGTTACTCTTCGTAGGGTGGGTGTGGACTTGTTCGGCCGAAGGGTCTGTTTCCACACAGTAGGGAATCTAATCTCAGTAAACTCAAGAAGAATGAAGGATTAGAAAGATATTTATGCAGGATTCCATGGTATAGGGTGGCGTAATTGGACCATAAGTAGCCACCGGGAATGATAACTTTCCTCCTGCGCTCTAAATATCATGTAATTTTATGGAGATTACTCATCATTAAACTTCTCAATTTTGTGCATTAATAACTGAGCTGGTGTAGACCAGAAGTCTATAGATCTGAGTTGCTTTATGTTGATTTAGATAATTGCAATGTATGTCTTTCAATTTGCTTGAACACCCGTTGGCCAAGTTGTGGGCAACTGGCCAAAGTTCTGGTTTCTGAGTCATATTCAGTAATTGTTCTTGGAAAGTGATGTTGGGTAAGAACCATGATGCCTCTTTCTTACTGTCAAGTAGCTACTCATTGTCCAAGTTCACCTCTTAAGAAAAGTCACTCAATGTGAGGGGGTTAATCTGGCAAATTGCATTCCCCAAGAGAACAGCAGGAGAGAACACAATGAGAAAAAGTATTAAAATCAGCATTTATCAAGGTAAGGCTGCCCAAAGAAAAGGCTGTTTAACTAAGGTAGATGAACATAAGGAAGCGAGAAAATAACCTGAAAACGTACATTAACCAAGCATAGCCAAGCTGGCAGTGTGCACATTGCTTACCTTGTGGGCAGAAATACATACGGGTTGTGGGCAATGTTGGCTAGCTGAAAAATGTGTTGCTGGAAAAGCGCAGCAGGTCAGGCAGCATCCAAGGAGCAGGAGAATCGACGTTTTGGGCATAAGCCCTTCTTCAGGCTCTGATCTCCAGCATCTGCAGTCCTCACCTTCTCCTAGGCAATGTTGGCTAGGTCAACATTTGTCACCCAGCTTAGTGGCTTTCAAGTCTGTTTCAAAAGGCCATGATTCAAACTCTGGAAGTCACATTGAGGCTAGACCAGGTAATGATGACATACCCTAAAGGATTTCAGTGAATCAGACTTATTTTTCCCAGTTATTGGTAGTATTTGCATTGCCTCCATTAGGTTACCTTTTAATTCCAGACATCTTGAATTCAAATTTCACCATCTGTGTGGTGGGATTCCAACCCATGTCTCCAGAACATTCGTCTAGGCTTCTAGATTCCACACTGCAACCCCCCCCCCCCACACCTTCTCTCACCTCCATCCAAGGCCCCTAAGAAGCGTTTCACATCAATCACAATTTCACTTGCACTTCCACCAATGTCATTTATTGTATCCGTTGCTCCCAATGTGGTCTCCTCTACATTGGGGAGAGTGGTCACTTTCTCTCAGCGTGCTTTAGGGAACATCTCTGGGACACCCGCACCAATTGACCTCACTGCCTAGTGGCCCAATATTTCAACTCCCCCTCCCCTCTGCTGAGGACATGCAGGTCCTGGGCCTCCTCCACCGCCACTCGCTCACCACCCGACGCCTGGAGGAAGAAGGACTCATCTTCCGCCTCGGAACATTTCAACCCCAGGGCATCAATATGGACTTCACCAGTTTCCTTATTTCCCCTCCCCCTCACCTTACCCCAGCTCCAACCTTCCAGCTCAGCACCATCCTCATGACCTGTCCTACCTATCAATCTCCCTTCCCACCCATCTGCTCCGCCCTCCTCTCTGACCTATCACCTCCATCCTCACCCTCATTCACCTGTTGTACTCATTGCTACCTTCTCCCCGAAACATTGATTTTCCAGCTCCTCGGATGCTATTTGACCTGCTGTGCTTTTCCAGCATCACTGTAATCTAGACTGTGGTTTCCAGCATGTGCAGTCCTCACTTTTGCCTTCTAGATTCCCTGTCCAGTGACATTACCATGTTGCCTCATCTTCCCAGTGTCATTACCATGTTGCCTCACCTTCCCAGTGACATTACCATGTTGCCTCATCTTCCCAGTGTCATTACCATGTTGCCTCACCTTCCCAGTGACATTACCATGTTGCCTCATCTTCCAGTGTCATTACCGTTGGCAGACAACAGCGGCAAAGTCAAACATGCATCAGATATCATTTTAGTCTGGTGTGGTCCACGTCAGACAAAGAAGCAATGTTCTTCCAGAAAATGTAGAGCTTTTCCTCAAAACTGACACGAAGAATCTTTTACATATACCCAAACAGCCAGATTTAAGGCTTTGGTTTAGTGATCCAGTGTTGCATTTATTTGACAGTGATGTGAAACAAGCCTGTGCTCTTCACAGGAGTGGAATCAAAACAAAATTCAGAGAAAAGACAATATTTTGACAGTTTACCTCTTTGTGCTGTATTCAAATGCTAAGTGAAAAATATTCTTGAGTTATAGACATATACAGCACAGAAACAGACCCCTTGCTCCAACTCGTTCATGCCAACCAGTTATCTAAAATAAATCTAGTTCTATTTGCCAGCATTTGGCCCATATCCCTCTAAACCCTTCCTAATTGAATATCCATCCAAATGCCTTTTTAATGTTGTAATTGTAGCAGCCTCCACCATTTCCTCTGGCAGCTCATTCCATACACACACTACCCTCCGCATGAAAATGTTGCCCCTTAGGTCCCTTTCAAGTCTTTCCCCTCTCACCATTAACCTATGCCCTCTAGTTTTGAACTCCCCCACCCTAGGGAAAGGACCATGTCTATTTACCCTATCCATGCCCTTCATGATTTTATAAACCTTCTCTGTAAGGTCACCCCTCAACCTCCAATGCCCCACTGAATGTAGCCCCAGTCTCTTCAGCATGCCCCTATAGCTCAGATCCTCTAACCTTGGCAACGTCCTTGTCAATCTTTTCCGAACCCGTTCAAGTTTCACAACATCCGTCCGAAAGCAGACTTTGAATATGTTATTAGCTGAGGAAATCTGATATTAAGTTGGTGTTTCAGTCCATTTAGTAAAAGCTGCAAATGTGTTGCTGGTCAAAGCACAGCAGGTTAGGCAGCATCTCAGGAATAGAGAATTCGACGTTTCGAGCATAAGCCCTTCATCAGGAATAAGAGAGAGAGCCAAGCAGGCTGAGATAAAAGGTAGGGAGGAGGGACTAGGGGGAGGGGCGATGGAGGTGGGATAGGTGGAAGGAGGTCAAGGTGAGGGTGATAGGCCGGAGTGGGGTGGGGGCGGAGAGGTCAGGAAGAGGATTGCAGGTTAGGAGGGCGGTGCTGAGTTGAGGGAACCGACTGAGACAAGGTGGGGGGAGGGGAAATGAGGAAGCTGGAGAAATCTGAATTCATACCTTGTGGTTGGAGGGTTCCCAGGCGGAAGATGAGGCGCTCCTCCTCCAGCCGTCGTGTAGTTGTGTTCTGCCGGTGGAGGAGTCCAAGGACCTGCATGTCCTCGGTGGAGTGGGAGGGGGAGTTAAAGTGTTGAGCCACGGGGTGATTGGGTTGGTTGGTTCGGGCGGCCCAGAGGTGTTCTCTGAAGCGTTCCGCAAGTAAGCGGCCTGTCTCACCAATATAGAGGAGGCCACGTCGGGTGCAGCGGATGCAATAGATGATGTGTGTGGAGGTACAGGTGAACTTGTGGCGGATATGGAAGGATCCCTTGGGGCCTTGGAGGGAAGTGAGTGTGGAGGTGTGGGCGCAAGTTTTACATTTCCTGCGGTTGCAGGGGAAGGTGCCGGGGGTGGAGGTTGGGTTGGTGGGGGGTGTGGATCTGACAAGGGAGTCACGAAGGGAGTGGTCCTTGCGGAACGCTGATAGGGGAGGGGAGGGAAATATATCCTTGGTGGTGGGGTCCGTTTGGAGGTGGCGGAAATGGCGGCGGATAATACGTTGTATGCGCAGGTTGGTGGGGTGGTAGGTGAGAACCAGTGGGGTTCTGTCTTGGTGGCGGTTGGAGGAGCGGGGCTCAAGGGCGGAGGAGCGGGAAGTGGAGGAGATGCGGTGGAGGGCATCGTCGATCACGTCTGGGGGGAATCTGCGGTCCTTGAAGAAGGAGGCCATCTGGGCTGTGCGGTGTTTCAGTCCATTTGAACAGATTCTTGGTGGTGTTAATTTTTGTAAGCGTTGATTATTGATCTCTTTCGTACTATTTCTCTCTAATTTTTAACTTTCTGTCTCTCTGGCTTTTTCTCTGTTCTGCTTTCCCTCTCTTCTCCACTTCTGTCTCCCTCTTTCTCTACTTCTCCCAATTACATTGTCTCTTCTTTCTGTTCCCAGGTATTTAAGCTACGGTTCTGGTCCCAAGCGATTCCCGCTGGCTGATGTTCTCCAGTATGCCTTGGAGTTTGCCTCTAGTAAGCCTGTGTGCACATCACCAGTGGATGATGTTGAAACTACTCCCCCTAGTAGCATCACAGCGCCTCAGACGACAGTCAGGCAAGAGAGGTTTGTATATAAAACTGGAAGCAAATAATACCTTATTGAGTTACTTTGAAAAGTGGTACAATTAAGTGGCACCTTTTCACATCTCTCCTTTAATTCAGTTGATTGCTTTGCAGTTGTAACAACATAGGAAATAGGAGAACTGCCATTCTATATGATAATGTTTGACCTTCTATCTCTACTACATCTCTCTGCCCATTAGCTATATCTCTTTATCCCTTTAGTATCCAAAAATCTATTGTTCTGTGTTTTGAATGTGCTCAGTGATTGATCATGCACAACTCTGGAGACAGAATTCCAAAGGTTGACATACTTTGTATCAAGAAACTCGCCCTAATTTGTCTTAAGTAAGCAAACCCATATTCTATGATTGTGATCCCTTATCATAGAAATATAGAGTACAGAAGAGTCCTTCAGCCCACTAAGTCTGTACTACCAGAAATACAGTACTCCCTTTATTAGTTTCTCTTTGCTACACTAATCCATAGCCTTAAATATTATACCATGTCAAGTACTCAAGTCTCCTTGTTTCTCCTGCAACATGAAAAGGGGTAGAATCATTGGTGTAAGAAAGAGAAAAGTTTTTCCGCATTTGTCATCGGGAGCATTGAGAGAAAGAGCATGTGTTAAACACCCCTTGTCACTGAATGTCTGACATGTTTTTAGTTCTCACTTTGCTAGTACAATGTTAGAAGTAGAATGTTAAGGGAAAAAGGCCTATTGGCAGTTCAAGACACTTTGCATGTAAAGCAGCAAAGACAGGACATACATTCATTCTGCTTTCCCCTCTCTTTCTCAGCCATATTGTCCTCTGAATGTGGAATGTAGAATAAGGGCTGCATATCAAGGATTAATAATAAATTTCAAGAAAATCAGCCAACAGTTTAACAGACCAATATCCAAATGTTGAATCAGACTGCAGAAGACTTTGAAGTTTACAAGTGTTTTATTGCACGTCGTAGTTAGCGCAGTTAGTAATGTTTGTGATGCAGAGTGACACCAATGGTGTGGGTTGAATTCTTACACCATCTGAAGTTACTATGAAGGGCTTCCCTTCTCAATCTCTCTCCTTGCCTGACATATGGTGACCCTCAGATTAAACTACCACCAGTTGTCTCTCTCTAATGAGACAGAGCAGCCATGTGGTCTGCCAAGGTTATGGTAACATTACCTTTATTTGCTCTAAATCATCTCTGGATATGATACATTTTAGAGATCTCTTGTGGCCCCGTGGTAATGTTCTTTACTCTGTGCCAAAAGGTCTGGGTTCAGGTCCATCCTGTTACAGAGGTGTATCATAAAATATTTGAACAAGTTGATGAAAATAATCTAAAGGGATCCACACTTTTTACACTGAAAACGATTACATCCTCTCACTTGCCAGATTTCAAAAGGACTTTAATAGTGTTTGAATAGTGATATTGCGTATTTCAAGGTAAGCCTCGAGTTATTTTAGATTTAGGCTAAAGAGGTAGCCTAACTCTCTCAAAAAAAAAAGCATCTTCTGGAGTGCAATATCTGCATGGATTCAGTTGTTAAGGATATTTGCAGAAGTATTTGAAGAGATTAACTAATGATCCTTGTTTCATTGACCAAAACTTGCCAATAGCCCGATGGATCAAGGACCCTTGGCCGCCACAGATGCTCCCTGCACACCACCTCTTCAACGGCCTGTCGTTCACAAACCCTTCACGCAATCGAGGGTCCCACCAGAAATTCCCATGCATCCTGCACCACGCCACATCACAGAGGACGAGTTGAGGGTGTTGGAGGGTTGTCTACATCGCTGGAGGATGGAGGTGGAGAATGACACTAGAGGTATGACTTCCTTGACCCCCCCTCCCCTGTTCTGAATCTTTCTCCTCTGCATTATTTCTGAATAAAACTTGTGATACTGATGAACATTACGTAGTGATAGCTCTGTTGTTCCATGATTTGTTGAGGATCTCTGAAGGAAGGTAAGGCACTTTGTTTAGATCACCCTTTGGTGATTCTGTACATTTTAGCTGTTAAAAGGAAGGAAGTGCCGAAGTATTTCAGGACTTTGAAATTTTGGGAAGCATGCAGATGCAGAGTGTATTGTATTGAGTTTATAATCTAGAATTCAAATTAATCACAGTAAATTGCAAAATTTTAGTTTCAATAATTCTGTCAACTTTCTGGACAATAGCTGTAAATTGTTGTAAAGACTTTAATCAGTCATGAATGCCCTTCGCAGAAGGGACTTTACCACTTTTGCCCCATTGGCATACAGTATCCCAGTCTCACCCTGAGTGGCTCTCCAAGAAACTGGAGATGGTCAGCCACATCCAGGGGAAGAAATTGTGGGGATCCCCATCACTGCCAAGACTAACACGGCACAGAAGAGAATGCCCGTATTACCACCAGCCTTGCCAATATTACCCCGTGTTCTAAAGAAAATAGGTTAAAAGTTGGTATAACAATGTTCTGTCATAGTGAAGATGCAGAAGAAGAAATAGCGTCGATAGTGTAATTAAGACTATGCATGCAAAGAGTCAAGGGAAATAATGGTCATTGTACTCTGGTAAAGATGTAGCGCAGAGTATGTAAATCCTGAAAAGGGCAGAAGGAATTAATGTTCATAAGTTTGACATATGGCAGTATAAACTGTCCAGCTGTGAAAGTGATGCCTGAGGGCAGGAACATTTCTAAAGACAAACTCCATAATGTTGAGGGAAAATTATGGTACAAAACCAAATTTCTAAATGGCAGGCAAAACATCAGGGCAGGTTTGGAAGTCTTCCTTACTATGTCCAAGAGTACAGTGGAAGCAGGAATATCTGTAAATAATGCCATTGTCATAGCTAAAATGTTGCTGAACTTAACAAATGCAGAGTACCTCCTCAAAAAGGCTGAATTAGCCAAGTTAATGCTTATTTTTCCTCCCTCCCTCCTGGCATCAAGACAAGATCAGGGTTTGATGAAATCGAAAGAGAACATTACAGCAAGAGAGAAGGGAAACGGTGGTGTGTGGTAATATCACTGGACTAGTAATTGAGAAGCCCAGGCTATTGCACTGTGGAAATGGATTAGAGTCCACCACACAAATGATGATATCTTGATCAATTAAAAATCATAAAAAAGCTGAAAAGGAATTGAAAAGTTAGCCTAATGGCATGAAAGAAAATTCTGGTTCACTAATAACCTTTCGGGAAAGAAGTCTGCAGTCCTTATCTGGTCTGCCTCCAGAGTGACAGTGATGTGGGTCTTAACTGCCCTCTGTATTAGGGCAATTAGGGATGAGCTTTTTTTTAAAACCTGTCAAAATGTGTATATCTCCAACAATACTCATGACAGTCATGAGCACAAGCCAGGCTGTTTAATTGGCCTCCCATCCACATCCTTTAACAATTGTTCCCTTCACTACAAATGCACAATGTCAGCAGTGTATACTGTCTACAGAATGCACTGCAGCAACTCTCCAAGATTTCTTTGACAAAATCTTCCATAATCTGCAAGCTCTACCCCTTGGAAGGGCAAAGGTAGCAAATGGATGGAAGCATCACCACCTGCAAAATCCCATCCAATGCACTCACTATAACAACATTGGGAGTATATCTACACTACCTGGGCTGTAGCATTTAAGAAGGCTTCCATCATCACCACCTTGAGGACAATTTAGGATGAGCAGTGTTGCTCTCACAGGAGTAGGCTATTCAGCCCCTTGAGCCTGTTCCTCCATTCAATGATATCATGACTGATCTGTGGTCTAACTGTCTATATTAAACTCTGTATGGGCCTTGTGTTTGCTCAACAAATATTTATTTGTCTCTGATTTAAAATTACTAACAGATCCAGCATTCACTGATGTTTGTGGAAGAGAGTTCCAAACCTCTACACACCCTTTGTAGAAATGCTTCCTAACATTTCTCCTGAACGGTCTGGCCCTAGTTCTCAGACTATGCCCCCTATTTCTATAATCCCCAACCAGTGAAAGTAGTTTATCTTTATCTGCCCTGTCTTTTCCTGTTACTATCTTGAAGACTTTGATTAGATCATAGAACAGTATTGGAACAGGCCCTTTGGCCCACCATGTCAGTTACTACCACGATGTCATTCTAAACTAATCTCATCTGCCTGCACATAGTCTCTATCCCTCTATTCCTGCCTGTTCATGCATCCATCTAAATGCTTCTTCAACTTTGCTAACTTACCTGCTTCTACCACCTGCCCTGGCAGTGTGTTACAGTCCTCTGTGTGAAAATTTTCCCTGCTCATCTCCTTGAAATAATCTCCCCTTTCACCTTAAACCTATGCCCCCTTATAACTGACATTTCCATCCTGGGAAAAATGTCTCTGCAACTATCCACGCTATCCATGCCTCTCATAATTTATATCCTTTTATCATGTAGCCCCTCAACCTCCCACACTTCAACGAAATCAATCCAAGTTTTTTAACCTCTCCTTATAGTTAGTACACTCCAATCCAGGCAATGTCCTGGTAAACCTGTTTTGCACCCTCTCCAAAGCCTCCACATCTTTCTGAAAGTGTGGCGACCAGAACTGGACATGCTACTTCAAACATGGTCCAGCTACAGGTCCTCTCCAGCTGCAACATAACTTGCCAACTTCTATACAATGTCCCAACCGATGTATGCCGCCCTTACCACCTTATCCATATGTGTTGCCACTTTTAGGGAGCTGTGGACACCAAGAACCCTCTGTTTATTGATGCTCCTAACAGTCCTTCCATTTAGTGCAAGCCTTCCTCTTGCACTTGCCCTTCCAAAACGTATCGCTTCACACTTGTCCGGATGTAACTCCATCTGCCATTTCTCCACCCAACTTTCTAACTGATCAATATCCTGCTGTATCCTTCGATAACCTTCCTCACTATCCACAATTCTAACAACTTTCATGGTGTCTACAAACTTACTGATCAGAACGCCTACAGTTTCACCCAAATCATATTTATCTTTTTTCTTTTTGTCTAACCTTTTAAAGTTTCTTGTCATTCAAAGTCCCTGAATCTTGCCATTATTATCACCTATAACCTTCTAAATTTAAGAGAAAACTGACCTGCCTTTGTATAATCTCTTTTCATAATTTAATCCCTGAAGTGTAATTTTGGAAACCTATGTTGTACTCCATCTGTAGAAATAAATCCTAAGTAAAGTATGATGCTCAGATAAGCTCGCAGTGCTCCAAATGGGACCTAGCCAGGGTTTTGTATAACTTGCAGCATACCTTCTGTATCCTTCTACTTTAGTCCTCCCGAAATCAGGACCAGCATTCCATTGGCTTTCTTGACTATCTTCTGCACCTATTTGTGATATTTTAAAGATCTATGCTCCTAAACGCCTAAGTCGTTTTGGATGTCCACTGTATTTAATTTCATACCATCTAGCAAATATTACTGTTTGGTCCAAAATGGATTACCTCACACTTGCTTTCTTTGAACTCCAACTTTGCCCATTCGCCTGTAAATATTCCCTTGAAATTTTATGCTGTCTTCCATACTGTCTACAATGTTGCCTAACTTTGTCATCAGCAAATCTTTATCTTTGACTTTCTGTGCCATTGTCCAAGTTGCTAATAAATAATAATAGACCTAACTGTGGAGCATCATTGCTCACAACATGCCAATTTGCACATATACTGAATATGCCTACTTTCTTTTGTCTGTCACTCAACCAGTTTCTCATCCATTACAGTAATTTTCCTTCAATTCCATGGACTTCTACCTTACTTAACAGTCTGTTATGTGGGACTTTATCAAATGCCTTCTGGAAATCCATACAACAACATCATAGACATTTCCCTGTCCACCCCTTCAAAAATGCAGTGAGGTTTGTCAGAGATGACCTACCTATTATGAATTCACGGCTCTCCCTGGCTAACTGAAAAATTCAAGGTGTTCAGTTATTCTATGCCAGCAATTTCCCCGCCATATGTTAGGTTCAATGGTCTGTAATTTTCTCGTTTTCCTTTTTTCTCCCTTCTTTAAAAAAAAATTGCGTGACATGCAATAAATCCATTCCAGAGGGACAACTCTTGTATCCAGGGAACTCTGGAAAATTATAGTTAGGACATACCTATCGCATTCCCAGTGCCCCTCCCCCAAGTCCCTCCTGCCTACCTTTTATCTTAGCCTGCTTGGCATACCCTCCTCATTCCTGATGAAGGGCTTATGCCTGAAACATTGATTCTTCTGCTCCTTGGATGCTGCCTGACCTGCTGCGCTTTTCCAGCAACACATTTTTCAGCTATAGTTAGGACATGTTCAATGTGCTCCCCTATTTCCTTTTTCCACTCTCTGACAGAAGCTATCAGATCCCAGGGATTTGTCCATCCCTAATTCCATTCATTTTCTCATCACTGGTGTTTTACTTATTTCCAATGAAACAATTAGAAAAGCTCGATGAGGATGGCGAATAAATAAATGTGTTTGGAAAGCTCAAAGAGTACTGGAGGAATAACCAGCCTGGCTGATTGTGTGAAGCAATTAAATGTAACTCTTTTGGATTTCTCCACTATGAGACAGTTAGCTCATGACCTCTCCCATTGGTGCTATTGTTTTAATATTGTATTTATTTCTGTGCTGTTCATTTAAGGATAGAAAATCCAAAGCCAGAAAACCCTGACAGTGAGCAGTAGGTTTCCTGGGATGTGAAGAAACAAATAAATATTTGAGATGTGAAGTACGTGGTACAGCCCCTCAGGCCTGCTCCACCATCCAGTATGATCAGAACTGACCTGATTTTGGCCTCAGCTTCACTTTCTTGCCTATTCCCAATAACTGTTGACTCCCCGAATACAGCAAGCTGTTTACTGACTTGAGTTGAGGCATTAGTTTGAACACAAGCATGTTCTGCTGGGTGCCAGAACATCTACCTTTAGCCAGGTGGTGATGGAGTGGCACTTGTGATTTAATTTTGTTTTGGGAAGGAGGTTGATGCAGGGAATGGAACACTTGGAGTTGGAGAGATGTACAGTGAGCAAACAGACTCTTTGGTCCGACTCGTCCATACCGACCAGATATCCTAAATTAATTTAGTCCCATTTGCCATAATTTGGCCCCTTAGCCCTCTAAACCTTATCTATTTATATATCCATCCAGATGCCTTTTAAATGTTGTCATTGTTCCAGCCTCCTCCTTTTCCTTTGGCAGCTCATTTCATACACACACCACCCTCTGCCTATAAAAGCTGTCCCTCAGATCTCTTAAACCTATACCCTCTAGTTTTGGACTCCCTATCTGGGGAAGAAAGACCTTGTGTACTCACCCTATCCATGCCCCTCACGATTTCATAAACCTCTATGAGGTCGCTCCTCAGCTTCCGACCCTCCAGGGAAAATAGCCCCACCTTATTCAGTCTATCCCTGTAGCTTACTTGAATTCAAACTTCAGACAATCCAGCCGTGGTTCCACGTCGATGCTGATTTTGTAGGTTTACATTGGCAGTTGACATCAGGCCTAATAGTGACCCTGTTATATGCTTATTTCTTACACATGCATGTTATGTGATGATAACATTGGGCTTGAATGTAATACTCTGTTCAAGTAGCCTGTGAACAATCAATGTTAAGAAAGAACAGCAAACGTCTGTAGAATTTCCTGAACAAATGGGTGAAGCGAACAATTTTATTGGTGACATCTGTTGGTGATGTTTTGTGTTTTGCCTGTGAGATGTAGTCAGTCACGGACGCTTAGAGCATCCCTTATAACTACATCTGCAGTAAGTGCACCTAACTTCAGCTGTTCACCGAACAAATGGACACGGTTGAGTGGCAGTTGGAGACACTAAGACATATGAGTGGCGGAGAGCATCGTAGATAGAAGTTATCCAAGTGTGTTTGCACCCAAGGTACAGGAAGATAGATAGGTGACCGCTAAGTGGAGCAGGTAGTCAGTACAGGAATCCCTTCCAGCTGTCTCCCTCTCAAACAAGTAACAGCAGCACCCAGGGCAGTGACACCACAGCTGGCCCTGCTGCACAGAGAGAAAAGACAAAGGGTAAAGCTAAATTACTTGGAGATTTGATAGTCAGAGGCACAGGTAGGCACTTCTGTGGCTGTGAGAGAGACTCCAGGATGGTTTGTTGCCTTGCTGGTGCCGGGGTCTTTGATGTCTCTGAGTGGAGTATGGGGCAAACAGAAGAGTAAACAGACAGAAGTCACTGTCCACGTTGGCACAAATGACATGGGTAGGAAGAGTGCCAAGCTCCTGCGATGACGTATCAGGGAGTTAGGCAGTAAATTAAAAAGCAGAACTTCAAGAGTAGTAACCTCAGGATTACTCCCTATGACATGTGCTACTGAGGCTAGGAATAGAGACACAGTGCAATTGAACACATGGACTAAAGAGCTGGTATGGGGGGGAAGGACTTCAGGTGTGTGGATCATTGGAATGTCTTCCAGGGAAGGTTGGACCTGTACAAGAAGGATGGGTTGCACCTCAACAGGAGAGGCACCAATATCCTGGCAGAGAGATTTGATAGTTCCACTCGGGAGGATTTAAGCTAGTGTGGCAGATCGTGGGAAGCAGAGCAGCAAGCCAGTAAATATTGAAACTGGGGAAACAGTATGTGGATAGTCCAACAAGGGAGAGGGCCATACTGGACCTGGTATTGGGAAACAAGCCAGCTAGGTGATCCATGTTTCAATGGGGATCATTTTGGGAATAGTGACTGTAATTCTGTACATTTTCTGATATTTATGGATAAGGACAGAGTGGACCTCTGAAGAAGGAATTAAATTAGGGGAAGGCCAACTCTAACCAAGTGAGGCAAGAATTGGAGAATGTGGATTGTGAACGGCTGTTTGAGGATAAATTCACATCTGATATTGGGAGTCTTTTAAAGACCAGTTGATTAGAGTGCAGGGCTGGCATGTTCCTGTGAAAATGAAGGACAGGAATAGCAGGATTCAGGAACCTTGGATGACAAGGGAAATTATCAGCTGAGTCAAAAAAAGGAAGCATGCCTGAGGTCTATGGAACTAAAAAAGCAAAGTCCTTGAAGAATATAAAGGAAGTAGGAAGGAGCTCAACCAGGGAGTTAGGAGGTTTAAAAAGGGCTATGACATGTCCGTGGGCAGCAGGGTTAAGGAGAACCCTAAGGCATTTTATACATACATTAGGAGCAAGAAAATAGCTATGGAAAAAAATAAGGCCATTTAAGAATAAAAGTGGGAGGTTATGTGTGGAGCCAGAGGAGATGGGCGAGATCCCTAATGAAGACTTTACATCTGTATTTCCCAAAGAGAGGGGCATAAAGAATGTTGAGGTTAGGAAAAGGTATGTGAACACTCTCAAGCAGGTCAACTTGATGAAGGAGGAAATGTCGGGTTTCTTGAAGTACATTAATGTAGATACCGATCCCAACCCAGGACCAGATGGGATCTATTCCCGGATACTGTTGGAGGCAACAGAGGAAATAGCTGGAACCTTAACAGGTATCTTTGCCTTCTCTTTGGCCTCAGGTGAGGTTCCAGAGGACTGGAGAATGTTGTTTCTTTGTTTAAGAAGGGAAACAGAAATAATCCAGATAATTAAAGGCCAGACAGTGGTGGAGAAGATACTGAGAGATGGGAATTATTCATATTTGGAAGCTTGTTAGTGATAAGCAGCATTGATTTGTGTGGGGAACGTCATGTCTTACCAACTTGATTGAGTTTTGTTGAGGAAATGACAAGAATGATTGGTGAGGGAAGGGTAGTATATGTTGTCTACATTGACTTCAGTAGAACATTTGATAAGATGTCTCATGGCAGGCTGGTACAGAAGATAGAGTCTCATGGGATCTGAAATCAGCTGGCCAATAGAAATCAACTGGCTTGGTCATAGAAGTCAGAGAGTAGTGGTGGAAGGATGCTTTTTTGGAATGGAGATCACAACTAGTGGTGTACAGCAGGGATCACAGTGTTGGGACCTTTGTAATATTTTGTAAGTAATCTGGAGGAAAATGTAAATGGTCTGATCAGTACATTTGCAGATGATACAAAAATTAGTAGAGTTGTAGATAGTGAAGAAGATTTGCAAAGGATACGGCAGGAAACAGATAGCAGATTTGGGTAGATTCAGTTTAATCCAGACAAATACGAGATGATGCATTTTTGGAAGATCAAATTCAGTTGCAAAATATACAATAAATGGCAGAATCCTTAGGAACATCAGCATATATAGAGGAATCTGGGCATACAGGTTCACAGATCCCTGAAAATGGCAACACAGTTGGATAAGGTGGTCAAGAAGGCATACAGAATGCTTTCTTACATTGATCTGGGCATTGAATATAAAAGTTGGCAAGATATGTTACAGCTGTATAAAGCTTTAGTTTGACACATTTGGAATATTGCATGCAGTTCTAGTTGCCATGCTACCAGAACGACGTGGATGCTTTGAAGAGGGTGCAGAGAAGGTTTACCAGGAGCTTGCCTGGTATGGAAGGTTTCAGGTATGTGGAGATGTTGGATAATCCCAGATTGTTTTCACTGGAAAGACAGAGGCCTGATGGACGTCCACAAAATTATGAGAGGCACAGATAGGGTGAACAGTCAGGGGCGTTTTTCCACGGTGGAAAGGTTAACTATAAGAGGGCAGAGGTTTAAGGTGAGAGAGGGGGTAAGTTAAGGGGAGAAGTGTGGGGAAAATGTTTCACACAGATTGTGAGTATCTGGAATGTATCTGGATGGTGGAAACAGGCACATTAACAACGTTTAAGGCATATCTTGATAGACACATGAGCAGGAGGCAAACAGAGGAATGTAAAGAGTGTATGGGCAATAAGTAATGGACCTAAATAAGGATTTGCAATTTGCACTGGCTTACTGGCCTGAAGCTCCTGTTCCTGTGCTGTATTGTTCTTTGATTTTATTTTTGCTTAGCCATAACTCGTAGTATGTCCTGATTCATTTTTTCAGTAAGTCCTTCAAACTTATCGTTTCTTTAAATATTTCACAGGAGTTATTTGTGTTCCTTCAGTTCCCTCACCTGGTCCCTATTGGAGTGTCATGTTCAAGATGCCAGTCTCAATTTCTGGCTTTTATTTTTCAGATTTACAAGAGAGCATCGCCAGGCTTCACCGCACAATTGATCTGATGTACACTGACAAGACGATGATGCAGGTAAATCTTCAGAGCTGTGTGATTTTAACTGAGCTTCAGGCCATCTGCTGCTTGAAGAGTGGGCTGTGAAGGACAGAGCCAACTGGGTTGAGTTCCATTATTCTGCAGGTGGTTTTGAAACCGGCAGGGAAATGCCAAATGTGGGAACTCTGAAATAAAACTACTGGGCTGGCTTGTCAAACTGTCAAGGAGAAAATTTTGGCTGCATCTATTCATTAAAACTGATCTGCTGAAATATGAACTGAGTTTAACAGTGATGGTTTTTGAAATTTGTGTATGTCTTACTTTAAGGTGTCAATTTAAAATTGATTGTTACAATGGAGAGCAGATTTGACAAATTTGAATGCATTTTTGAAGCCTCAGCAACAGTTTATGGAATTTATGTATATTTATGTTCTTCACTGTAGTGAGCCTTTATTGACCTAATCTTGCCTTTGTGCTCTAGGTTCCTTACCGACTACATGCAGTCTTGGTGCACGAAGGGCAGGCTAATGCTGGGCATTACTGGGCCTACATCCATGATCACCACCAAGAGAGGTGGATGAAATACAACGACATAGCTGTTACCAAATCCTCCTGGGAGGAGCTAGAACGCGATTCCTTTGGAGGTTACAGAAACGCTAGTGCATATTGTTTAATGTACATAAACGACACGGAGCGATACTTAATAGAAGGTACTTGCATTAGTTCTGATCTCGTCTTTTACATGTATTGTGTGTAACACATGGAAGTCGTTTGACGTGGATTGTTACTTTTTATTTTGAGATGGCGTGATTTGAGAATCCTTGGCTTCTGTTATGTGTCTATTTCTGCTCAGAGGATCACGTAGAACAGAAGAAGGCACGTCAAATCAAAGTCATAATTAGCTCGTGGTCTACAGCACAGAAAGGGGCCCTTCAGCCCATCATGTCTGTACAAGTCAAAAGTAGCCACCTAACTATTCTAATCCTAGTTTCCAGCAATTGACCTATATCCTTACATGCCTTAGCATAGCAAGTATATATTTAAATACTACTTAAATGTTATAAGGGTATCTGCTTCTACACCTTTATAGGCAGTGAGTTCCAGATTCCCGTCGTGCTCTGGATAAGAGTCTTCCCTCACATCTTCCTTAAACCTCCTGCCCTCACCTTAAATCTATGCCCTCCGGTCATTAATCCCTCCATCAAGAAGAAAACTTTCTTCCTATCTATCCTGTCCATGCTCCTCTCCATTAGTCCAATTTCTCTGGTCTTTTCCTACAGCCTGACACCTGTATCTTTCTCAAGCATTTATCCAGTTCCCTTTTGAAACTCACTGTCGCCATCAATCTCTGAGATCAAAATAAGTCATTGCATAAAAAGAGTTCTCCTCCTGTTGCCTCTGGCATTTCGCTAATCACCAGACAATATAAATTTAAGGTAATTGACTACCCGCGAGAACAACATTGCTATTAATATTAATTTCTTCCACCAGCTCTTCTGGAAAGATTAGAAAATAAAAGGGTTGAAGTCATGCAACAAATATACAATGGCCTAGCTAGGTCACACCAGGAATACAATGAGCAGTTCTGTACACCACACCTGAGGTAGGATATATTGGCCTAATGCCATAACTCCGTAAGACAGGAATAGAGATAGGCCATTTAGCCCATTGGGTTTGCTTTGCAATTCATTGAACTAATGATTGAGTTGATAATCCTCAACTCCACTTTGTTTTTTTCTCCCCCATAACCTTTGATTCCCTTACTGATAAAAAATGAGTCTATTTGAGCCTTAATGATCCAGCCTCAATAGCCCTCTGCAGGAAAGAATTCCATAACTGCCCTCTGAGGGAAGATTTTTTTTAAAATCATTCACAGGATGAGGATGCCACTGGCCAGGCCAGCATTTATTGTCCAACCCCAATTGCCCCAACAGGCAGTTTGAATCAGCCACATGGGCTGTGGGTCTGGAGTCACATGTAGGCCAGACCAGGTAAGGATGATAGCTTCCTTTCTTCCCTAAAAGCCATTAGAGAACCAGATGGTTCCGACACTCAACAATGGATTCATGGTCATCGTTAGATTCTTAATTCCACATTTGCCATGGGGATTTTGAACCCATGTCGCCAAGTCATTACCTTGGTCCCTGGATTAATAGTCAAGCTAGGCCATTGCCTCTCCTTTGGACGTTGATGACATGACTCTTGAGATGATGCCTATTGGTCCTAGATTTTCCTACAAAGGCAACAATCTTTCTACATTAACCCTGTCAGATCCCCCAAGAATGTTTCAATAAGCAATAACTTGACTGAGTTTTTTGAAGAAGGAACAAAGAGGATTGATGAGGGCAGAGTGGTAGACATGATCTATATAGATTTCAGTAAGACGTTCGACAAGGTTCCCCATGGGAGACTGTAAGCAAAGTTAGATCCCCCGGAATACAGGGAGAATTAGCCATTTGGATACAGAACAGGCTCAAAGGTAGAAGACAGAGGGTGGTGGTGGAAGGTTGTTTTTCAGACTAGAGGCCTGTGACCAGTGGAGTACCACAAGGATCGGGGCTGGGTCTACTACTTTTCATTATTTATATAAATGATTTGGATGTGAGCATAAGAGGTATAGTTAGTAAGTTTGCAGATGACACCAAAATTGGAGGTGTAGTGGACAGCGAAGAGGGTTAGCTCAGATTACAACAGGATCTTGACCAGATGGGCCAATGGGCTGAGGAATGGCAGATGGCAGTTTAATTGAGATAAATGCCGATGTGCTGCATTTTGGGAAAGCAAATCTTAGCAGGACTTACACACTTAATGGTAAGGTCTCAGGGAGTGTTGCTGAACAAAGAGACCTTGGGGTGCAGGTTCATAGCTCCTTGAAAGTGTCGTCGCAGGTAGATAGGATAGTGAAGAAGGCATTTGGTATGCTTTCCTTTATTGGTCACAGTATTGAGTAAGTTGTTGGGAGATCATGTTGTGGCTGTACAGGACATTGGTTAGCAACTTTTGGAATATTGTGTGCAATTTTGGTCTCCTTCCTATCAGAAGTTCATTGTGAAACTTGAAAGGGTTGAGAAAAGATTTACAATGTTGCCAGGGTTGGAGGATTTGAGCTATAGGGAGATGTTGAATAGGCTAGGGCTGTTTTCCCTGGAACTTCAGAGGTTGAGCTGTGACCTTATAGAGGTTTATAAAACCATGAGGGGCATAGATAGGGCAAATCTCCTGGGGTGTAGGAGCCCAGAACTAGAGGGCATAGGTTTAGGGTGAGAGGGGAAAGATATAAAGAGACCTAAGGACACCTTTTCCTGCAGAGGGTGGTACATTTGAGGAATGGGCTGCCAGAGGAAGTGGTGGAGGCTTGTACAATTACAGCATTTAAAAGGCATCTGGATGGATATGTGAATAGGAAGCGTTTGGACGGATATGGGCTGGGTGCTTGCAGATGGGACTAGATTGGATTGGGATATCTGGTCAGCATGGGCGAGTTGGACCGAAGGATCTGTTTCCATGCTGTACATCTCTGTGACTTTAAGGTCACCTCTCATTTGTCTGCACTTCAGTGAGTACAGGCCCAACTTATTCAACCCCTCTTCATAAGACAGTCCCTGCATACCTGGATTAAATCTAATGAACCTGCTCTGGATTGCCTCCAATATTAGTCAATATTGTCTTACATACGGAAGAGAGTGTATTGTAGACTTAGCAGAATAATTGATTAGATTAGATTCCCTACAGTGCGGAAACAGGCCCTTTGGCCCAACAAGTCCACACTGACACTCCGAAGAGTAACCCACCCAGACCCATTTTCCTCTAACTAATGCACCTAACACAATGGCAGTTTAGAATGGTCAATTCACCTGACCTGCACATCTTTGGACAGTGGGAGGAAACCGGAGCACCCAGAGGAAACCCACTCAGACACAGGGAGAATGTGCAAACTCCACACAGACAGTCACCCAAGGCTGGAATCGAACCTGGGACCCTGGCGCTGTGAGGCAGCAGTGCAAACCACTGAGCCACCGTGCTGCCCCAAGTGGTAAATTTTAAGGAGAGATTACACATAGCTAAAGTTAGATGTTTAAGGGATGATTTGATTGAAGATTATAAGGTTAAACAGAAGGGAAGATTATTGAGAAGATAAGGAAACTCTTTCAGTGCTATTTATTAAATCCTAGATGCACTATCCAGAAATTAGATCCAGACCTTTGGGAGTGGAATTGGGAAACTCTTCTATGAGGAAATAGTGACAGAATTTTTGACCTTTCCAAAAACCGACAGTTCATGCTCAATCAATCATTTGTCAGCCTTCATTTTAAAATTATTTTTGCGATCAGAGGAATCAAGGGATATGACAAAAGGTTGGTATTTCTATCCCAGATTGACCGTAATCTCACTGAATGACACAAGAGAAACCAAAGTGCTCCTGTTCCCTTATTTCTGTATGCCAGTTGATTTTCTTAAATTTACACATCTCACGTAATAATAATTTTGATATATTTCCCTGTGGGCTATTGTAGTTCCAGTAAGTAGTTGTATTGAAAGAAGTACCATGCTCTTTACAATTCCATTGCACTTCCAACTCCACTATTCTTTTCCATGATTCTTGAACACATTATCATCCCCTATTTTTATTCTCAACTCCACGTTGGAACCCTTCCTGTTAGTTTTGTCGTAGAGGTGGAAATCTGTGAATTTTAAATCACCAAACACACCTCTCTCTATGTGAATATGCTGCATTGTCCCTATTCGTCCTCCTTTAAGTAATGACATCCCTTTTGGACATGTTGGAGTCCCCAAAAGATCTGTATTTGACTCGTGTACTCAACAGAGTGCTACTTCAATCAAAGACTTGGCACGATGTGCCTCACTTACAACACCCAACAATGCTGTTTTCATAAATGTGAGCTGCTGTTGTCAAGTTAGCGTTGTCCTGTGGAGGGAGTATTTAGCTACAGGAATGCAAATAGCCCAAAGAAAGTCAGCTGATGTGGTCAGGGTGTGTCAAGCTGCAAGAACATGACTAGCTAGAGGTTGGAGGGATGCAAAAAGGACCCATGTCCAGGAAGGTATAGAATCATCATTCTTTTGTTTGGCCCATTCAGTCTGTGTCAGCACACTTCAGTCAGATCCATTTCCTCAGTCTGTCTTCAAAACCATCAAACATTCATTCCATTTTGAGAGAGGTGAGACAAAGTGCAGCAGGCGATTTACAATTTTCGATACAGTGGGCAGAGCTACCCTCGCCAATACCAAAATTCATCCGTGATAGATCTTTCATGAGCCTATATCAAACAAGGCAGGCAGTTCTTTTGAAATGGAATTGAAATGTGACAGAGCAGCCCTTGGATTGAAAAACTCATTCTGCAGCTTGTTGTTTTGAGCTGGTGCAGGATTTCCTCAGCAGCTGGATGACCAAGGTTCTGGGAGCCATTCAGTACTATTTGTCCAGCATATTTTACCAGCCCCCTTTGGTTAATTGGGAATCCAGATGTTGCCAATTCTGTCTTTAATAGAACATAGAAAAATACAGCACAGTACAGTCCCTTTGGCCCTCGATGTTGCGCCGATCCAAGCCCACCTAACCTACACTGGCCCGCTTTCCTCCATATGCCTATCCAATGCCCGTTTAAATGCCCGTAAAGAGGGAGAGTCCACCACTGTTACTGGCAGGGCATTCCATGAACTCATGACTTGCTGAGTAAAGAATCTACCCCTAACATCTGTCCTATACCTGTCACCCCTTAATTTAAAGCTGTGTCCCCTAGTAATGTCTTTGTTTGGTGGATGTCATGTAATTGACACTGTTTTGATGTTTGACCTCAATATGGGGGAAGCACAAAACAATGTCACGTGACTCATGAGACATTAAATGGATTTACTTTAAACAGGACACTGCTGTGAGTTAATTTTGGACTCATACCTGCAGCAGTAGCAAAATTTGTATCTAATTCTGGTTCTTGTGAATGGTTGTTTCAAAGTAGGTGTTACATCAGGTGCTGTTTTCCTACACCCTTGGGGAACTTAAAAGGTCATGTGACACTATTCAGATCAGAGTATGGAAATCTCTCCAGCTTACTGCAAAAGTGAAACGTGAGTGAAGCTCTGGTCGTCCCGTGGTTAGGAATTAGTATTTCCACTACTTTCAGTTTGGATTCATTACCAGCCAAGGAACTCAGCTTGCATGGAACATTAAAAACCAACATATTGGGACAGTCTATATGATTGTAATCATGTTAATATTTGCCAAGCATGTTCTGCGTCCAGTATACAGCCTGAGAGAGCAAGATTTGCAGGGCCTCCTGTTCAAAATCAGCTATTAAAATATAGATCAATATGTATTCTAGAGTTTGGCTCTATTGTCTTTCCAAGCTAGCACGTTGGATGGTGAGGCTTCAGTTTCCCAGTTTGTGAAATGATCATGCATATTTGAATCGGATAGAAAGTACAAATTTTTTGACACTGACTCAGTTGCCTGGTTTTGATGCCTTCAGATAATTTCGGTGAAGATGGCTTTATTTATTCCACATGTCTCAGGAAACTTGTCTCAATCTGTGGTCAGGTGACCACTGCAGCTATTTTAGAACCATATTTCTTTTCTTAAAGCCATTTTCGACTAAATAGCCTGGGTGGTTTTCTTTTGTATTTCTTAAGGGGGTGAATTTGCATTACTTTTATGAAAGTTTTGTTTTAAAAAAGCAACTTTGAGAGACACTGGAATCAAAGTCATAGAGGTATACATCACAGAAAATGCTCGTTCAGCTCATCGAGTCTGCACCGGACAAAAACAACCACTAATCCCGTTTTCCCTTGGCCTTGTATGCCTTTGCATCAGAAGTACACATCTAAATACATCCAAAATGTAGACATTGTTCCTCTACCACCTCTACAGACTGAGAGTTCCAGATTCCCACCGTCCTCTATGTATTGTTTCCTCTGATCTCCTCTAAACCTGTTGCTCCTTAGCTCTAATCTGTTCCCTCGATCATTGATTCCTCCACCAAGGAGGCAAATTTCTTCCTATCTGTGTCATACATTCCAATAATGTCTCTCCCTCGGTGTTGTTTGCCCCAAGGAAACTCCAGTCTATCCAATCTCTCTTCACGCCTAAAATTCTTGACTTTGTCTTCACTCCGAAAGGCTCAGATTCCACTAGGGACCCCTGAGTAGTGCACAAAAGCAGGAACTCCGACTGATTTCCAGTTTTCACTTGCTAATTCAAACTGTTGTGTCAATGCTGCCAATGCAGTGGATGTCAGTGAACTCAGGATAGTACAGGCAATACACGTTGCAAGGATGTGTGAAAATGAATTTCTCAAGTCTTCTCTTTGCTATTTAGTTTACAGCTTATATATTTAAAATTTCTTCCCCATTGCTCTTGTAGAGGAGTTCGATAAGGAAACTGGTCAGGTATTGACTGGAATGAACACCTTGCCGCGTGATTTGAAAGAGTATGTGAGGGATGACAACCGAAAGTTTGAGAAGGAGTTGCAAGAGTGGGACGCACAACAGGAGAAAAAAGCCCAACAGGAAAAGATGGAGATACACACTACCCAGAGAGAACCCCATGGAGCATCTACCTCAGGTGAATGCTTAAAAATAATTTGTTACCTCGTTTGGTCTGCTGAATTGGAATTTTTTTCATATGTTGACGTATTTTGAATAGTGGTTTAGCAGGTGTCTTGAAGCATTGTGCTAACCATACATCTTTTACTGTTCTGTAAAAACTGAGCTATGCAGATCAAAATATCTTGGGTACAGTTTCTGTTCTGTCTTAAGTTAGCTGACTTAGCAATCGCTTGCAGTAAGGTTTTTGGCACCCTTCAGCTGTTGGAGAAAATTCCTACCAGTGTTGTCAGTCCTGATCTCAACTGGTTGGCCATGGTGTACGGATATCAGGCTACTCCATTGTGTGCACCCGGTAGTGAGAATCAGATTGACTTTGGCTGTTCAGCTATCTGTAGACCTGTTTATCCAGAGAGTTGTTGAAAATGGAGTTTGTCACTGTGTGGAATTCATGTAACTAGATGCACTGAAGAAGTAGTTGGGTAGGAGCATGATCCTAACAGGTTATATCAGTAAGGTGAACATATGGCCCCGCAAGTCTGTTCCACCATTCATTACAGCCATGACTAATAGAACATAGAAAAATACAGCGCAGTACAGGCCCTTCGGCCCTCGATGTTGCGCCGATCCAAGCCCACCTAACCTACACTAGCCCACTTTCCTCCATATGCCTATCCAATGCCCATTTAAATGCCCATAAAGAGGGAGAGTCCACCACTGTTACTGGCAGGGCATTCCATGAACTCACGACTCGCTGAGTAAGGAATCTACCCCTAACATCTGTCCTATACCTACCACCCCTTAATTTAAAGCTATGCCCCCTCGTAGTCTCTGACTCCATATTTGGAAAAAGGTTCTCATGGTCAACCCTATCTAAATCCCTAATCATCTTGTACACCTCTATCAAGTCACCCCTAAACCTTCTTTTCTCCAATGAGAACAGCCCCAAGTGCCGCAGCCTTTCCTCATACGATCTTCCTACCATACCAGCAACATCCTGGTAAACCTCCTTTGCACCCGTTCCAGTGCCTCCACATCCTTCCTATAGTGTGGCGACCAAAACAGCACACAATACTCCAGATGCGGCCGCACCAGAGTCTTATACAACTGCAGCATGACCTCAGGACTCCGGAGCTCAATTCCTTTATCAATAAAAGCCAGTACGCCATATGCCTTCTTCACAGCACTATTTACCTGGGTGGCAACTTTCAGAGATCTGTGTACATGGACACCAAGATCCCTCTGCTCGTCCACACTACCAAGTGTCCGACCATTAGCCCAGTACTCCATCTTCTTGTTACTCTTACCAAAGTGAATCACTTCACACTTAGCTACATTGAACTCCATTTGCCACCTTTCTGCCCAGCTCTGCAGCTTATCTATATTCCGCTGTAACCTGCCACATCCTTTCTCACTGTCAACAACTCCACTGACTTTCGTATCATCTGCAAACTTGCTCACCCAAACTTCTAGCCCCTCCTCCAGGTCATTTATAAAAATGACAAACAGCAATGGTCCCAAAACGGATCCTTGCGGAATCTTCTGCTTTGGCTCTGATTTATTGCCTGCTCCTGGTATGCCTTGATTCCTTGAGGGATCAAACATTCGCTAATCCAGCCTAAAATTTCTACTCATTGATGGAGCATCCATAACCCTGATAAGTAGACCATTCCATAGATTCAAACCTACTGATTGAAGAAATTTCTCCTTCTAGCAGTCCTAATTCATGAACTCCTTTTCCAGAGACCCTGCGACCATGTGCTAGATTTCCAAACTTCTCATCAAATAACCCAGTGGTAGCAACAACAACGTTCACCTTCTCATTTTCATGTCATGGGGCATCTCAAGGGTGGTCTCACCAAGATGAAATGTGGATGAAAAGAAGCTTGTGTGGAGTACAAATGCCGGCAGAGAATCTGTGAGCTGGATGTTTCTGTGCTGTAAAATTTCACGCAATTCTGAGATCATCAAACAGTGTACATTAGGAACCTGAGCTCTTCTGTTCTGAATGCCCTCCCCCCCACTCTCTGTTTCACAGTACAGCATACAAGGAAACTTGAAGTTTATCATTTGACATTTGTTGGTTTGTTTCATAATTAATGTTAGACTGTTGAAAACATTTGGTAGTAGTATTAGCTCACGTAGAGAGCTGAAGTAGGCTCCAGAGGGTGGTTATCACCTGTATACTCCCATAGGGTAAAAACATCCTTCTGGGGAGAATCCTGGTAAGATACTTGGCTTAAAATTCTCTTGTTTCTTTTTGCAAGGAAAAGAATTGGAATACCTAGAGCAACCTTCGGCAAAAGATCTCTCTAAAGTTTGTGAAGGAGATACTGCAAGGATGGTCACCAAAGCTGCCACAGAGTATGACGACCGGGGTCCAGAGGCTGCGCTGCAAGCGGTATGACTTGCAACAAGCCAACTTTTCTTTACTATTTACTTACAATATCAAATAAAGAAGTGCTGAATAGTGAATGTCAGGCCAGTTCTTGCTCGCTAAGAAACACCATTTGACCACTCCCATCCATCTTCTTTACGCACCCCATTAAAGGCCATGATTTGTTTGTGTTACATACAGGAGTATTGTACCCCAGCGAGAGAGTGGATTTTTCTTTTCCCTCCACCGCCATTATCCTCAAAGCACTCCCCCTGTGACGTAGTGGTGGGTACACCATGAAGATGTAAATTATTGCTTGTGAAAATCTTCTGGATGTTCTGAGCTCATAATAGAGCCCTGTATAAATTCAAGTTACAGCTTTCCCTTCCCATCCTAACCCCAGCCAAAACCCCTCCATTCCTCTCTGTTTAATTCCTTCCCAAAGAAGTGAACTCCCACCCGGTAGTATTTCTTTCGGTGTCAGTAGCCTTCAGTCTCCTTCCAGATACCTCAGCCAAGATGGCACTGTTGGCTTTCCATGAGGAAGAAAAGCATGTTTGCATCTGTTTGACGAGCTGTCAGTGTCATGGCCGTGTCAATTGCTTATTGCCTGCACGCCCACCTAATTGGAGGTGCTGGACAATTCATGTAAACTGGCCTTCAGTTTACTGCTGTAGGGGGAGCTACAGTTACCATTCCAAGCCTGACACGAACCAGGTGAGACGAACAACAATCCAGTCCGATTGTTATGTACAGTTCACCTTCTCAATTAACTTGCTGGGACATCGAAGGGTCCAAGTTTTTAAATTAAACTGTGAAGTGGCAGCTTTGCACTTTCCAGAGGTACAGCACTCCTGTAAATAACATGCTTTATAACAATTTATTTGCTAATCTTTATTTGTTCATTGTGCCATATTTCATTTCTGGACCACCAGGTCTAGCCTCGCCGGTTCAAACTTCATTGTCCCACAGTTGTCTTGTATTACTTCAAATCAAAACGCAGATGTACAAGAGTTAAAGAAGCCGACCTATATTCTTCCAATAAACAGATTCTAACATTCCTCCCATTACAGTATTTTTCTGTGTTTTATTTGGGGGAGGGAGAGGCAGAGGTCGAGTTTGCAAACGTGCTGTCAACCTCTGCTTTGTGCCTTACTTCCTGGCAGTGATTGTCAGGAACTCTGACCAAGATTGTGTGGCACAGGACAGAGGTTAGTAGAGGCAGCACACAAATCTTGTATTCCTGAAATTGACCTTGGCTGTGAAGACTTTTATGGTTTATTAAACCCTCTATGTTTTCAATATTCTGCCAGTTATTTAAGCTGTTGTGCTTCTTTTGCTCCTTAACATGTGTGTTTGTATATATCTGTAAAGGAGATATTTTCATGGACAGAGATTATAACTTTGACACCAACTGTGGAACAGTGTGGTTTAAATCTGTCCCAGCAGAGCGGCACGGTGGCTCAGTGGTTAACACTGCAGCCTCACAGCACTAGGGACTCTGGTTCAATTCCAGCCTTGGGTGACTGTCACTGTGGAGCTTGCACATTCTCTCCATTTCTGCGTGGGTTTCCTCTGGGTGCCGGTTTCCTCCCACAGTCCAAAAGATGTGCAGGTTAGGTGGATTGGTCATGCTAAATTGCCCATAGTGTTAGGTGCATTAGTTAGACAGAAATGGGTCTGGGTGGGTTCCTCCTCAGATGATCGGTGTGCACTTATTGGGCCAAATGGCCTGTTTCCACACTCTAGCGAAGCTAATCTAATCTAATCTAAAAGCAGTTAGGAGGGAAGGGGTTTGAGGAGCAGATAGGATGCTCTTTCTTAAACCTATTTAGGAAAGTTCAATGCTGCACACGTCCTTGACAGCAATCCAGCACACATGGTGAATCAGCAGGACATCCAGGATACAGTGCAACCATATAATAGATAGGATGCATTCTGCAAAGCAAAGGATTGTGGGTACAGCAGTCACCATTATTACAGACTGTAAGGTGACTAAAGGTGACAGTATGTTACATGACAAAGCTTCCATTCCAACCAGTATTGGCGACCCTGCAAGGTTGCAACTGTCTCTGAACAGATTTCAGTCATAACAGGTAATATAGATTGAAGAGCTCATTATCTGAAAGAACAGGCATTATGCATGATAAAGGCTACTGGTTTATAGTGATGAAATGTTAAATTAGTCTGTTAACTGAATGGATACCTGTAACAACTGAAAGCCAGTGACCCTAGGTGTGCTTGAAACAAAAATCCTTCAGTTAACTGGGTAACACAGCTTGCAAGGTTACTAAATGTAGGTTTATACTGAGTTTGGTAGCTTATTTGTACTGATGTCCAAATGACATAGGGCCCACAGTTCCTCAGCTGGTTCAGGGATCAGAGATTGAACCCAGATGCTTGTGAGTCCTGTCATTGAGGTCAGCAAAGATGTTAAGGAAGTAAGTCAGAGTGCAGTAGCAGAACACTTTATAATTGGTTTTGTAATCCTGAACTATGAGTTGATCCTGACATAGTGCTTTGGGAGTTAAGTTTGATAAATTATTTTGATGTACAACTACTAATAGTGACATGGACCATGAAGCGATCAGATTATCTCAGTCTAGTTCATTCATTTGGATCCCTCAGGGAAAGAAATATGTTGTCCTTACCCACTGTGTCCTCTATGTGACTCCAGATCTCGAACAATGCAGTTGGCTTTTATTTGCCCTCCTAAATAGCTTTGGTTGCCACTTAGTTTTGTTCACAAAGGTACATAAGAATTGCCAATAAATGCTGGCCTAGCCAATGACAACACTTGGTGCATTTAAAAGGCCCCAAGCATGGAAGTTAAGTGACCAAGAGTATGATTTTGAGTAACATGCAGACCTCAACTCAGATGCTTGCTCTTGATAATATTCTCAAGTCAAGTTACAAGTTTTGTTTCTTTGTTCTTTGGACATGGACATTGTTGTTGAGTCTGGCATTCAGTTCCTAAATGCGCCAAGATCCATGTGGTGGGCCACCTTCTTAAAATGCGGGTAATAATTTTACACAACTGGTTAACTCATTCGGTTACTTTAAAAGGAAGTTAAGACGGAGAAGGCCAGGCAGGGTAAGGGCATTAGGTTTCCTTCCTTAGTGGGACATTGGTGTACTCTTTACTTCCATTTAACCCTTAATAAGCCTTTCATTTAAAAAGCTATGTTGTCTTTAGGGTCATTACTGTAGACAGGCAGGGCTGGGGTAGGACAGTCTTCACCTTAGCTACTTCTACTTCCTGGTACAGGCAAGTTTTAGTCTTCACCTAACTTTTAATTCCTAGCTCAGATGACTTTACTTCAGTCTACTGGTAGTAAGCTGAAAATGCCTTCTCCCAGTTAACCTCAAATTTTATGCAGTTACAAAAACCAAGCAAAGGATGCTTACCAGTTTCACAGTGTAGGGTACCAAAATGGAAACAGGCAAAGATAACTGAAGTACATTGATTAAGTTAACTGTTTTAACAGGTGTCACTCATTCTTGGATCATCTGGTCTAATAGTAGCCCCATCTTCATGGACACTGCCAAGTCTCTCAAGGATGTCCCAATGCCTTTCCTTCCTTAGAGGAACACCTCCCTCTGTCTAATCACCACATACTCCAACTCTCTTTGTTCAGTGCCCCTAATTCAAATTATTTTGCAATATATTAATGGCAATGTTCCAATTAGTGCGTATGGCCAGAAGCTCCAGGTGTTCAGCTGTGCACTTGAGTGAGACTCCAGGGGCTGCATGTTATTCTGGGAAACTGTGCTTGGTATTGTCAGCTGGGTTGCATCATTTTAGATATGGTGGTTGGGATCGGCCAACATATTTTCTGAATACATGTGAAGAAGTGAATTGCTGTGCACCGTCTAAAATTGCACAGGTTTCTTTAGCCAGCGGACAAAAATCAAATTTGTCAAAACATTTTCCCTGTTCTCAATCCCAAGCTGTCCAAATGTGAACACTTGTCCTGTCTGTGAATTGCATTCTTTTGCTTCCCTGCAGTTGCCAACATCATCACTTGGGGATTGCACTTGCAGTCTCCATTCCTCTTGTCCCTCCTACTCCTCTTGCCTGCTCCTCCATTAAGTTGCACACTAAATGTAGATTCTGTATATTCTCTCATCCTCATTGAAGGACCGTATAGGGGAAGGAAATGTTCTCTCCTGTGGAATCAGTAAACGTGGTTCCTGATTATGCAAAGTTGAATTGATTGTATTCTGTATTTTTATTTTACTTTTCTTTGTTTTTGGTATCAGTGCTTTTTCCAGACTCGTCTAAAGTTTGTCTACAGAACAAATTGTCAGAAAAAGTCCCACTTAAATCTGCACTCAATTCATTAACTGAAGTTCCTCACTTGCTATCATAACTAGTGACAGACCAGTAAATATCCATGTTTCAACCTAGTAAAGTACAGGAGTAGTGTTTATGTTTTGTCGTTTGCAGGATGGTCCCTTCAAATATTATCTGATTCTGGGGGATTCCCTGCAAATTGATTCTCAGTCACTGACACTGCCACCTTTGGTTTCAGTGCATTACTGTAATGATCAGTGTTTGCCACTGGATGGTGCTCTGTGGCCACACATTAAATGGTAAATTCTCCTTTATGCCAAAATGTGGTTGCACATAGGTTCAAGCAATGATTTGCCCCAAACACCCAATTGGCAAGTGTGGCTGTGGACACCGCTGAGGCATCCCAGATGTCCTTTTTGGGAACTTCTACATTCTGTGTACCATAGTTGCAAAATCACCTTCCTCTACCCACCAAGAATAATGAGGTCGGTGGGTACAAGGGAATAGCACAATCTGCAAGTTCCCCTGGAAAGGAGTGAGCCCTCTGTAAAATTGGCACCGCGCTTTGTGACCCTTCATCTTTTTCTTTCCCGATACCGTCCTTCACTTCCTGACCTTCCCCTTTTCCCGTAGGCCTCTGCTCCAGCTTCCCCCGAGCCTGGTCTCAGCCAGCGTGTGGTTGACGTGGAGATTTCCCCAGTAGGAAGGTTGGTCATAGAGTCAGAGGAAGGCGGTTATGATGATGAGGTATCTACGCAGTGCCCGACTGTGTGTAAATGACTGGATAGCATGTGGGCATTTGTTGCATGGCACTTCCGAATGGGCATGACTCTGTGCACTGCTGTGCATCAGAGTACTAGTGTTACAGTTTAAATAATTTCTTAAAGGACACAACACAGAACAAGTTACATAATGCAGGGTAGATGAGTGCACATAATAAAATGCAGGATAGAAGGCACAGCTAGCCAGGGAGCACAGGGGTAAAGGAATGTTCTACAGTGCCAGGTCAGGGAAAGTGCATAATTTCAAACTTAACATAGACTAGACACCAAATTATGAGCAGGGGACAGGATGCAATGGAAAGTAGGGTAGAGAGTATACTATATGTTACAAGGTAATGGAGACGGTGCATTGTTCGATTCAGGGCAATGAAGTTGGCACATTCTATGATGCTGGGTAGGGGAGAGGATGCATTGTGCGATGCTGGGTAGGGGAGAGGATGCATTGTGCCATATATGGTATAGAAGAGGATGCATTGTACCATACACGGTAGAGGACACCATGCATTGTGCAATGCAGGACAAAAGTGAGGACTGCAGATGCTGGAAATCAGAGTCTAGATTAGAGTGGTGCTGGAAAAATACAGCAGGTCAGGCAGCATCTGAGGAGCAGGAGAGTCGAACGTTTCGGGCAAAAGCCCTTCGTCAGGAATGAAGGTAGGGAGCCTCCGGGGTGGAGAGATAAATGGGAGGAGGGTGGGGTTGAGGAGAAGGTAGCAAAGAGTACAATAGGTGGATGGAGGTGGGGTTGAAGGTGATAGGTCAGAGGGGAGGGTGGAGCGGATAGGTGGGAAGGAAGATTGACAGGTAGGACAGGTCATGGGGGCAGGGCTGAGCTGGAAGGTTGGAACTGGGGTAAGGTGGAGGGGGAGGGGAAATGAGGAAACAAGTGAAGTCCACATTGATGCCCTGGGGTTGAAGTGCTCCGAGGCGGAAAATGAGGCGTTCTTCCTCCAGGCGTCTTGGTGGTGAGGGAGTGGCGGTGGAGGAGGCCCAGGACCTCCATGCCCTCGGCAGAGTGGGAGGGGGAGTTGAAATGTTAGGCCACGGGGCTGTGGAGTTGATTGGTGTGGATGTCACTGAGATGTTCCCTAAAACGCTCTGTGAGTAGGTGTCCAGTCTCCCCGATGTAAGGAGACCGCATCAGGAGCAATGGATACAATAAATGACATTTATGGATGTGCAGATGAAACTTTGATGGATGTGGAAGGCTCCTTTGGGGCCTTGGATGGTGGTGAGGGAGGAGGTGTGGGCACAGGTTTTGTAATTCCTGTGGTGGCAGGAGAAGGGGCCAGGAGGGGAGGGTTGTTTGATTGGGGGGGGGGCGTGGACCTGACCAGGCAGTTATGGAGGAAACAGTCTTTGTGGAAAGGGGTGGGGAGGGAAATATATCCCTGATGGTGGGGTCCGTTTGGGGGTGGCGGAAATATTGGTGGATGATATGGTTTAAAGGTTGGTAGGGTGGAAGGTGAGGACCAGGGGGGTTCTGTCCTTGTTACGGTTGGAGGGGTGAGGTGTGGGAAGTGGTTGAGTTGCATTGGAGGGCATCTTCAACCACGTGGGAAGGGAAATTGCAGTCTCTAAAGAAGGAGGCCATCTGGTGTGTTCTGCAGTGGAACTGGTCCTCCTGGGAGCAGATATGATGGAGGTGGAGGAATTGGGAATACGGGATCGCAGTATTGCAGCAGGTAGGGTGGGAAGAGGTGTAATCCAGGTAGCTGTGAGAGTCGGTGAGATTGTGAAAAATGTCAGTGTCAATTCGGTCATCATTGATATTGATGGAGATGTCCATGAGAGGGAGGGAGGTGTCAGAGATGATCCAGGTGAGTTTAAGGTTGGGATGGAATGTGTTGATGAACTGCTCAACCTCGCGGGAGCACGAGGTGGCACCGATGCAGTCATCAATATAGTGGAGGAAGACGTGGAGAGTGGTGCCGGTGTAACTACGGAAGATGGACTGCTCTACGTAGCCGACAAAGAGGCAGGCATAGCTGGGCCCATACGTGTGTCCATGGCTACCCCTTGGGTTGGAGGAAGTGGGTGGATTCGAAGGAGAAATGCAGGGTGGGGGAGAGAATGCATTGTACCATATAGGGTAGAGGAGACCATGCATTATGCAATGCAGGGTCGGGGAGATGATGTGTTGCACGATGTTGGGTAGGGCAGATGATGCATTGGGCGATGCAAAATAGGGCATATGATGTGTTGTGCGATACAGGGTTGGGACAATAATGCTTTGGGCAATGCAGTGATGGGGAGAGGCTGCATTGGGCATTGCAAGATAGGGGAGAAGATGTATTGTCCATTGCAGGGTAGGGGAGAGGATGCATTGTACCATACAGGGTAGGGGAGAAGGTGTTGTTCGATGCAGAATTGGGACGATAATACATTGTAGGGGAGAGGATGCATTATGTGATGCAGGGTAGAGGATGCATTATGCCATACAAGGTATGGAAGAGGATGCATTGTACCATACAGGATAGAGGAGACAGTGTATTGGGCGATGCAGGGTTGGGGAGATGATGCATTGGGCGATGCAGGGTTGGGGAGATGATGCATTGGGCGATGCAGGGTTGGGACAATAATGCATTGGGCGATGCAGGATAGGGGAGAGAATGCATTATGCTTTGCAGGGTAGGGAAGAACATGCATCGTATCATACAGGGTAGGGGAGATGATGCATTTGTGTGATGCAGGGTAGGGGAGAGGATTCATTGTACCACACAGGGTAGGGGAAAGGATTCATTGTGCAATGCAGGGTAGGGGAGAGTGGGTATAAATAGAATGTTGGGGAGAGTGTGAATGTATGCCTTTTGATAAAGGAGAGAGAATCTACTGTGTATTGTAAGGTGTAAGATACGAGTTTTGCATTATGCAAGATGTGGGAGGGGCTGCACGGTGCAATGCAGGCTAAGAAAGTGTGCATACTCTTTACTCAATCGCATTGAATGCACTTAATATTTAACAGCCAAGAATTGAACGTTTCCAGGTTTGTATTGATCCCAGGTGATTTAGATGAATCGTGTTGTACTGACTGTACAAAATGGATCTTGATATTTACATTGTGTTCTAGTGAAACCCTTGATGAATATCTAACTCTTACATAAGTTGACCTAGCTGTTTTATCTGTAGAGCTATGTGGATAAATTTGGAGGGAGGTGAGTGTCTGAATTTCAGTAGATATTCTCAAAGGCGCTTGTTCTCTCCCCTTCACACATTTTTTTTGGTATCCTGATTTCTGTCCCTGTCTGCTTCGATCCCCACAATTGTGAAGGCACAGGCTATTCCCTTCCCCATTAGCTGAACAGATGATCTGCTGCCAAACCCATTGGGAGTTCTAGTTCATGACAACGCCAGCAGGAGGCACCAGAGTTCAAGCTGCCTCTGTCAAGCATTTGCCCAAGTGCAGCCATGTCCAGTTTATAGTTTTGGTTAAACTCAGTCGGGGTCAGTGACCGGAATGTCCCAATTAACTTTGATGCCCTTACTCCAGCACCCTTTTTCTATTGAAGAATATCTACTCTTGACTGATGTCTGCCGGTCCCTGTTAGAAAGTGCCAGGCTCCACCACCCTCCTCATGCAGCAGTGATGCGCAGGGCTGTTATGGTTACCCAATGAGAATAGCCCGTTTGAATCAACTCTAAGGAGGTGATGCTGCCACTATGGGACATTATCCCAGAAAGAGTCAGTGCCTTCAGAGGAGTAAGATGGAATATTTCAAAAGAACAGCAGTTTTTGAAATGACTTTCCCTTTTTACACATCCTACTTGTCTGCAATTCACTGTTGTAGAAGATGTTTTTCCCTTTCTGGTTGATGGGAATTCAAAAAGTTGCAATAGAATAGGGTGAAAGTTTTAGAGATGTATGTTTACAGATTGCTAGATTTGCCCTGGTTTGTGCATTTCTTTATACAAATTGACAAAGATTGGCTGGACAGAAAGTTTAGTTTCACTGGTGTAAATTCTCAGTGTATCCATGCTAGCTTCAGTGGCACCTTTCCGAGAGGGATTGTCTGAATGCTTGAATGGAAATATTTGCAGACTGTCAGGAGCAGGAACTGCAGCTAAATTGAAAGTTCCATCAAAACTCCAGCATCGCTGTGATGGGTCAAATGGCCATCTCTGTGCTGAGGAAGTGACCTGATGTGTTGGTTGCTTAAAGCATGTGAGAGAAAGAGAGGATTGCATTCAGTGTACAGCTGAGCATTTGTGGACTGCTCCATAAGCAGCATACGCTGCTGAACATCTGTATTCCACAGCAACTGCCAAGCTTTCACCACTTGCAGGGCAAATTAAATCTCATTTTCAGATTTTCTTGCATGTTGCCTGCCAGTAGCCTTTTTTTAATTTTTTTAATATGAAACATTTAAAGCTATTGCTAATTTACTGCTTACTTCATTACATAGCATTAATTTAAGATAATTTGCAAACCTTTTTATGTTTCACACTTTCTCTATGTGAACTTGTTTATTTAAAAAAAAATTTAAAATAAAATGTTGCCAATTCATATGTTTTGAATAGCGTTATCCATTATCTGACTTTTTACCTACGACCCCTTGTTGGCAGGTCATGCTGACCCCAACCATGCAAGGTATTATCATGGCTATAGGTAAAGCCAGGAATGTGTATGACAGACATGGTCCTGAGGCTGGTTTCTTCAAGGTACAAACTCCCTTTATTTTATTCAGTGTGATTGAATGCTGTCTGCTGTGCATATTAAAGCAATATTGAACCCAGCATCGTGCGTTTTGTCACTAGGCCGTGTAATACTCTATCCTGATCAGATACTCAGAGATCAGTGTTCACTAGCTCCCTTCTCCCCTTCGTTTGTTTAACCAGCCCTCCACCTTGGTTCTCTGCACCCCTATCTGTCTTTTGTTTAATTCCTCTGTCTCGCATTTCTTTTCTCATCTACTTTTGTTTCCACTGTTTCGCCATTTTTTAAAAAAAAAATCCTTTTCCACGCTGTTCCTTATCTCGCCTGCTTCCCTTTCCTGTCCCCCTCGCCCTTCCCTCAGAGGAGTGCCTCCAGCCCAGTGGCATGTCCATCAAACATTTAATATAATAAGTGCTCATCTAGAATGCAATACAGGTTGAGCTGTACTCTACTCAGTCACCTTGTGTGCAGGTTACTGGAAAAGGCTGAGTGTTCAGGACAATGCTTTAAAAACAAGTTCTACTGCCCATTCTTCCCGCACTGACTGTGAGCATTTCCCAGTTGTTATTTGTGGACCTTCCAGGTGGTTTGAAGTGAAAGGGAATGCACGATTTTTGAGTTCATTATTGCTGTTAGATTACGGGTATGTGTTATGCAATATGTCAATGACTACACCTTTGTGGGGTTTTTAATATCGTTTTGAAGTTCATCTTTCTGTCGCAGTTTGTGAAGCTTCTAACTGGGGCAACTCTGATTTAAACTTTGTAAGCTCCGAGTGTAAAAAAAAACTGCGATTTTGATGTTTTGACACACAGGTGTTGGAAAGATGGGGATAGTCGTGGGGTGTTCATAGCTATTTTCAGCTGATTCTTGCCTTAACCCTACCCATAATCTAATTTGTGTTTTCTAATTCAAATTCTTTCTACTGCTGCTGCTTTTGTTGGAGCTTGCATCTCGTTACTGATGATGAGCACAAAGTCTACACACAAGTTGGAAGTTCATCCCAATAAATTGAAACAGTCCATTTTTGATTGAGGATATTGTTGTTTTCTCTATTTAAGTAAACGTTTTTCCAACCACAGTTCCCTGAACGCTAAACAGAAAAATGAGGGTGCAAATAGAAGTGAGGAGTAATGATAGAAGGGCTGAGCCAAAGCTGTGGTTACCAAGATAGCTAACTTGAATAGGAGACAAGCTAGGAAGACTTGAGTTTCCAAATCACCGTTCATGATGTTTCAAAGTTCTTTACAGCCAATTAATTAGGTGATGCCCTCTGTTGTTGAAGCTTGGTGGCCAGTTTTGTGCATAGCCAGCTCCCATAGAGACATGGCATTGACCAGATCAAACATCGTAATGATGTCAGGAACATTGAACGGACCGTTGAGCCTGCCCTGCCATTCAGTACAGTCACAGCTGATTGAACACTTCAGTGCCTTTTACTCACTTCAATCCCATAACCCTGTACACCACTGGTAACAAGAAATCTGTCAATCTCGATTTTAGACATGCTCAAAGAATGGACATCCACAGCCCTGTTTGGTCATGAATTCCAAAGGTTCACAACCTAACTAAAATAATTTCTCTTCATCGTGGACCAAAGTGAAATCCCTCTTGTTTTTATATTGTGCTCCTGGTTTTATCTAGGGCAGGCATCTCACCTGCATCGGCCCTGTCTGTCTCATTAAGTATTTTGTAAGTTTCAATGAGATCACCTCTCATTCTTCAAAACTGTGGGGAATGCATGTCCAGTTTGCCTAGTGTCTGTTCATTGCACAGTCCTGTTATCCCTGGAGCAAGTCTCTATTCCGTCTGCAGCAAAAATATTTTTCCTGAGATAAGGAGACCAGAACTGTACACACTACCCCAGGTATAGTCAAAGCCAGCTCCTATATAATTGAAGCAAGACTTCACCACTCTACTATTGGTTCCAGGGTAACCTGGAGTGTGATTTGAACCCACAATTTTTTGACGCTGAGGTGATTGTGCTACTAACTGAGCCACAACTGAAACATGATACAGCAGGACAGCACCATTTGAACCATTCTTTGATTCCCAGTTTAGCAGACAGAGGACATTCGATCTCCACCCTGTGCCTCTGCACCTTCAACATAGACTCATTATTCAGCACTTGACGAAAAGGAAGTTACAGAAAGCCCCTCATTGCTGCACTCTTTGCTTTCATTGTGTTCCTGAACTCATTGGTTATGCTGTAAATTGAGTGGTGCAAGGAGTAACAGGCCAAAACCATAGCACATGTACAATTTGCATTGGTTGCCACCTCTGAGATCAGCATAACAGCTTAATTTACATTATGGATCAGTGCCATGTTATATCAAATCATTTTGCTTGTATCCTCATTACTAACAGAGAAAATCCCAGAAGTGATAGAACAGCATTCTAAGTAACATGCCGACTGGTCTGTTCATGAGTATGTGAAGAAGTGTAAGTTCTTAGCTGTGCTGTCCATCACAGTTGCTTGGCCTGCCGGCACGTAAACATGGACATTCACCTGCCACTTGCCAAAGGGCATCAACAAATCCCATCTGATAGAAAGGACCAGTAAATGCAAGAAAAGAGAGGACAAAATTGACATTGACTTTAAAAATCCACCAGTATATTGTTTGCCTTTGTTGCCTAGCAATCACGTTAGATTAATTTAGAATAAAAAATGTTGTCACTGTTGTCCACACCTAAAATGTATCAGTGCTTTGTGAAAAATGTGAAACTTACCCAGCATAAAGGTTAGTTTATAAACTATCTTCTAAACTATTTTGCCAGATTGTTCTTTGTTTAAGCAGGGCAAAAGTTTATCATCAAAATCTAACCTTTACCCTACTGTGGTCTCTATAAATCTAACCTTTACCCTACTGTAACCTCTATAAATCTAACCTTTACCCTGCTGTGGCCTCTATAAATCTAACCTTTACCCTACTGTGGTCTCTATAAATCTAACCTTTACCCTACTGTGACCCCTTTAAATCTAACCTTTACCCTAGTGTGGCCTCTATAAATCTAACCTTTACCCTATTGTGGTCTCTATAAATCTAGCATTTACCCTACTGTGGCTCTATAAGTCTAACATTTACCCTACTGTGGCCTCTATAAATCTAACCTTTACCCTACTATGGTTTCTATAAATTTCCCTTCTTCATCGCAGTTTAAAAGCTGTCAGAATGACACACGCATGATACTGTTAAGAAAGCTTTCTATCCAATTATAGGTTAAACGTATTGATTTTTCTATATGAGCTGTATATATTTTGATTTAATCTGTTTGGTCATGTGTTAAACATGTCTGGGTCAGGTGGGTCCAGAGGCAGAGATTGCTCCCACTGAGTTGCCAAAGTCTTAGAAGGTGCACTTCTAAGTGAGGATCAAACTCTCAGCCATAGGGTTAAGAGTCTCGTGGTCAATTGACTAGACTAGTCAGGCTAATTTAAAACATATTTTTGATCAACTTGTTTTGACACACCTCCAGACAGTGGGTCTTGAACCCAGATCTGTTGAGCCAGGCATAGAAACATTGCCACTGTGCCATAAAACCCTCTATAAATGGCATATTATCTGAACAGTGTCTAATTTATGCATCAGCAGCTCTATTAATTAGAGTAGGTGAGAGATTTGTTATCTTCGACTGTGATGGGAAGGGATGGCCCAGTGATGTTATCACAAGACTCTTATTCCAGAGCCAAGATTAGAGTGTGGTGCTGGAAAAACACAGCAGGTCAGGCAGCATCTGAGGAGCAGGAAAATCGATGTTTCGGGCAAAAGCCCTTCATCCGGAGACTTGGCTTATGTTCTGGGAACATGGGTTCGAATCCCGCCATGGCAGATGGTGGAATTTGACTTTGAAATCTAGACTTGAGTCTAATTATGACCATAAAAATATTGTTCCAAAAACCCATCTGGTTCACTAATGTCCTTTAGGGAATGTAACCGCTCTCCTTTTCTGGTCTGGTCTGATCTACATGTGATTCCAGATCCACAGCAATGTGGTTGACTCTTAACTGCCCTCTGGGCAATCAGCAATAAATATGATATCCAAATCTATGAATGAATTTTTTTTAAAAAGTAAGTAGCTTATCTGATTATCTATTATTGACACTATCTTTGAAGTGCTGAGCCATGCAAAGGTTTTCTGTGCTGTTATCCGTCATCATCCTGCGGATCATCCCAGTTGAGGCTCTGCATTTTACTGTCCAGTGCTTCTGGAGTAAAGAAGGGGAGGTTTTAGCTGGGAGATCTCACTGAGATCCAGTCATTCCTTTTGGATATTGTATATGCTGAAAGCTGAGGATGAATAGCCTGACCATATTTGCTGTGTTGAAGCACAGGCAATGGCAGTCTGGAGGTACCAAGGATTGCTGTTGTGTTTCACACCTCAAAGGGTGAAGACTCGAAGTAGGTCTCCAGATCTGAAACGTTAACTCAGTTTTCTCTTCACAGATGCTGCCAGATCCGCTGAGTTTCTCGTTTGTGCATTTCTGACCTCCAGCATTTGCAGTAGATTGTTTTATTTTAGTGACATTTTTACGCTCTTTCACAAAAGCACAGCAGTTTCTCCAAGACTTGTCAGTGTTCTGGATTGTTGAGAATCAACTGTCACCGAAGGCAGAAACCACTTGAATGATTCTACACCTGCACTTTGATAGAGCTGTGCCAATACTCCCATGACCCTGCAAATTTTCCTTCTCCCGCATGCACCTTGTTTACATTAGAAAGTTAATATTCAGTCAATTTCCATTACCTTTACATCCGGTTCATTCCAAATTGTCATAACTTACTGCATTTTTTAAAACAAAGCTCCTAATTTTCCTTCCGGAGATTTTACTAGACCTGTCTCTTCTGGTTGTTGATCGAGCTGCCAGTGGAGGCAATTCCTCCCTATCTACCACATCAAAATGCCTTTTAAACCCAAGCTTCTCATCACCTTAAACTTTTCTGCTTGAATGAAATTAATCCAGTGCTTCCCTTCAGAAAGTGAAGTTCTGCATTCTGGGTGCCTATCTGAGTTCTCTACTCAATACATGTTCCTAATGTCCTGAGATGTGAGACCCAGAATGTCTGCAGTGCTTCAAGCATGTTGCGTTCAGGCAGTTTAAACTCAGACTAAGGTACTCTGGAGTTTCCTGAAGTTATCTAAAACATACACTCAATAATCCAGCAGAGTGATAAAGTTAATAGGAAAATTCTGAATCGCAAAGCTGCCAGTGATTAGACCTGGCAGCACACAAGATTTATTGAACTAAAACAAGACATTTGGCCTAACTGGTCCAGCCCAGAGTTTGTGCTCTACGTGAACCTCTACTTCATCCCCGCTCTCTTAATATATCTTTCTATTCCGTCTCCCTCAGCCCCCACAAATGGAGACATCAGCTCTGCATTTTCCCTGTCAAAACCCTTAATCATTTCAAAGATCTCAATCAGACCACCTGTAAAATTTCCCTTGCGCTGTTTATCTGATCTGAAACAGGACATACTCATCTTCATATGCAACTTGTTCAGATTTAATGACGTCCAAATAACATACTATCCAATTGCTAGGTAATGACCATTTCCAAAGAGAGAATTTAACCATCTTTCTCTGATATTTTCACCAATGCCCCACAATTGACATCCTTGGGATTGCCATTGACTGGAAATTGAATTGACTAGCCTGATAAATACCATGGAAACAAATGAGTGAGGAGGTTCACATAGAGTGTAAACTCTGATAAAGTCACTGAAGTTCCAATGGACCGTGCGACTGCTTTCTCATTAGAGAAATAGACATGAGGCGAATTTAATCTGAGGGTCACACAGCCTCAGGCAAAGTTGAGAAGCTAGGACCGTCCTTGTGACTTCAATCAGTACAGGAATTGAACCCATGCTGTTGGCATCACTTTGCGTTGCAAACCTGCCACATAGCCACACAGTGATAGTGCACATTTAATGAACCAGTGTAGGCATGCTGAACCAAATGGCCTCTCTCTTGACCGTGACACTTCTGTGAAGAGCAGGTGAGAGGCTGGAAGTTTAGTGTAATAACTCACCTCCTGAATCACCATCTGTCCACCATCTGCAAGGCACAAGTCAGGGATTTGGTCAAATACTCCCCACTTGCCTGGATGAGTGCAGCTTCAACAATCCTCAAGCTTGACACCACTGAGAACAATGCAGCCGATTTAATTGGTTCACCCATTCATCACACTAAACATTCTACCACCAATGTATCGTGATGTCTGTGTGTGCCATACAAGATGCATTGCAGCATGAAACCACCTTCAACAATACATTTCAAACTCATGACCTTTATCACTGACAAGGACAGAAGGCAAAAGAGTACCCCACAGCCTGCAAGCTCTCCTCCGAGCTACATGTCATTGTGTCTTGGACTGTGTCACTGTTTACAGAATCATAGAGTTGTACAGCATGGAAACAGACCCTTCCATCCAACCCATTCATGCCGACCAGATATTATAAATTAATCTAATCCCATTTATCAGCATTTGGGCCCGTATCCCTCAACCTTTCCTATTCATCTACCCATCCTGGTAATTGTACCATCACTTCCTCTGGCAGCTCATTCCAAACAAGCACACCCTTTGCGTGAAAGTATTGCCCCTTATGTCCCTTTTAAATCTTTCCCCTTTCACCTTAAGGCATGCCCTCTAGTTTTGAACTACCCTATCCTGGGGAAAAGACCTTAACTACTCATCCTATCCATGCCCCTCACGATTTTATAACCCTCTGTGGGGCCACCCCTCAGCCTCCAACACTCGGGGGAAATTGGCCCCAGTCTATTCAGCCTCTCCATATAGCTCATTCCTTCGAAGATGCTGGATTGAATTTCTGGAAATCCCTTTCTCGCAAAACCGAGAGTCTCCCTGTACACCAAAGACTGCAGAGGTTCGAGAAGACAGTTCACCAGCACCACATCCACAGTGACTAGGGATGGGTAATAAACACTGGCTCAGCCAGAGTTGCTCACATCCTGTGAAAGAAATTAAAAATATTTCACTTACTCCCTGCAAATCCCCCAACTTACATGTGGTTTTAGATACAGGACCTATCTACTTGTCTGCCCTGACCCACACCCACGAAGGCACTGACAATAAATCTACAGGTAGCTTCCATTACCAAGAGTGCATTCTCCATGCAAAAACCTGGAATGCAAGCTCTTCATTCTAACAATGATAAAAGGATTCAACAAGATCGCTGCAATGAAACTGTCCCCTGTGGCGGGGCGATCCTAAAACTGAAAAGTAAAGCTACACCATATTGGAGTGAACTCGAGAAATGCAAACGTGACCCATGCACTGGGTCAACTAAACTTATCGTTCCTGAAGTGGATTCAGTATGGGTTAAATAGATGGGCAAACAAATGGAAGTGGACATTCACCATTGTCCGATAAATTGGCTTCATCGTGCTCAACTTGCACACACATTATTTATTGGTGGTGGTGAGGGAGGCTGGAATATCAGTGAAAGTATAAAATGAATGAGCAATAGTAAACTATTTAGTCAGATTCTGCACCACCATTCATTGGATACTGATCAGTTTTCACCACTGGTCCATGAATGTGTGATGCATGCTATCAGGCCATATTTGAGATTAGCTGCATTGGGTTAACCTGGGACCTGTGCTCATTAGATTTGTTCTTTGCTAAACCTATCAATTAAGTCACTTTGAGAGCTAAAGGTTAGGGTTGTCTTTGCCTGCAGAGATTGCTCAAAGCACATACCCATCCCATCCAGAAAGCGTGGAACGTGAAACTGCAGAATGTAGCATGCATTATTCAATATTTGATTCCAAAAACTGGTTCACCTGCAGGAAATTAATCCTTGCAGAGAAAATGGAAATGTTCAAGTAGTTACACATTTTACTTGTGTGTTCTATTTGTGGTCAATTTGAGAAGCGAATTGAATGCAGTTGCATGAATGGAAACAAACCTGTCCTTTAACATGTTTTCACAGGCAAATTCAGTTCCTAACGGCAAGAATCCAGTTTAATTCCTGTTTTAGTTGTAAAGCTGGAGGCTTAGATTCTGAATTTGTTATATTGTACCTTCACCATTTGATGTGCTTCCCCTTTTCTCAGTGGGTTATTAATATTCACGTGTTATAAAGGGTGGAACTGGGCAAGGCATTATAATGAATAATGGTGAATTTATTGATGCACTTAATTGCCCTGTTCTGATCCCCTGTATTGGAGGTAATAAATGGAAACAAGCTGAATTGTCTTTCCATCCTCCCTCTTAACCCGCACCTTCTGAGTAACTGCGGATTATTTGAGGTGTTGCCTGTGTCCAAGTGCCATTGGCAAGCAAGCTCAGAGCAAGCAACTCTCTGTCCCTCTGCCCCATCAGCTAGAAGGAGGTAAGACAGAGAAATGTTGAGAAAAGCATTGCAAGTTTCTTTTTTGGTGGGGGTGTGGGTTGTTAGAAATGAACCACTAAAATTGGGCCATTTTGGGATGGAAGAGATTCAGGCAATTGTTTTGAAACATTAAGTTTTGGAGGACATTATTTAACCTGCTACCCCATCTCTCTGCTGGCACTTGACTGCCCCATACTAAAGTGTCATCCAATGCCTTTGTCCACATGTGAATCCATGATGGGGGACTCTCGGTGGTAAGATTTGGTAGGCAGCATAATCACAGGATGCATTTCACCTGAGGTTACTGCTGTCCTTAGCCAACTTGTGCACTTCCAAACTGAGTTACAGGATACTGATTAGGTTCTGGTAGTTCCCAAGCGGCGGTCCTTGCTCTCTCCCCACCCTGTGTATCTGTAACCTATCGCTACCAAGGTCAATTGCAATAGCCTAGCTGAGCTCACAAAATGGCAATCAAACCCAACGAGCTTTCTGTCTGTGTGAATATAGGCTATTTAGTTACTCAACTCACACCCGACAGGAAACCCATTTGGGGTTGGGGTGTAGCTGCGTGCCGTTAGGGAATGGATTTAATTTTGCTGCGTAGCTCTGGCAGACCTTTGTGGTTGTTTCCCTTTGAACCTTACGAAGGATTCCCCCACAGTCAGGGCTACACGGCAGCTCGGAATGCATTTCCAGTGGGTTCTTTCTCTCTCCAGGCTTTCACAGCAGAGTACTCCCGTTTGGTCAGGCTGGCCCAGGAAGATACCACGCTGGAGAACGATAACCGGTTAAAACATGTGGTCGTCTATTTCCTACACAATGAGGCACCAAAGAAAATTATCGAGAGGACACTCTTGGAACAGTTTGCCGATCGGAATCTCAATTTTGACGAACGGTAACAAGAGATTTATTGTTGTGACAAGAGTAAAGTATGTGTCTCTCAGCACCTCAGTGTTTTTCTACCAATGAATTGCTTTTTAAGTTTAGCCGTTTTTGTATTGTAGGAATTGAGGCATCCTGTGCAAGATACTGATGCAGCTATGTGATAATGACCTGATAATATGCTTTTATTTTTGCTGATGAAGGTGAGGGATAAATGTTGAGCAGGATGCAGGGAAGAGCTTTTCTTTAAAAATAATGGAATGGGATCTTTTACATCCACCTGACCAGACACAAAGTTTGACATCACATCCAAAAGATGTCACTGACGATGGTGCAACCCCCTCTTTGTATTGGTATTGGACATATCAGCCCGGATTGTGCATTCCATTCTTTAAGTGGGTCTTAAACCCATGGCCCATTGAATCGGGCATAAAGTGCTGCCTACCATACCATGGCTGGTAGAAGTCTGGTGGAGGAAATGGGCACCTGGAAATCTCTAAGCCTGGTGTGCCAAATATGTTGACAGGGCCAATTATTAGACCAGCCTCACCAAGGCTGTGCAATAATCCATGTAGCCTGCTCAGGTACACAGCTAGACTAGACAAGCTTTTGGGTCTGGTCATCCCTTCTCAGTCTTTGCTGAGTTAACTCTAGCCATGCAGAGAATGAGATTTTACAACGGGTATGGCAATACTGGCCTTGTAATGTGTGACATGAGATTGAAAAAGGAACATTCTGAACAATAATTGCTTGTATGTGTCCCATATGCAGATATCCCTTCTGGATATTTTAAACTTGGCTGTCAGTTCATTGAAGTGCTTAGTATCATATTAAACATTGCTTTAGAATGCAATAACTCCCGTCCATGAACTTTGACATTTATTGAGACCTCTTCAACTCCTGATGACCTTCAACTCCTGAAACTTTATTCAAAGAACATTACGTTGATAATTATTTATGACCTGTTGTCAAACTAAGAAATCATTAATTACACTTATCTGCGATGAGTTACCACTCTAGTTCTGCAGTGGTTCAGATGGTCAGTTCATAAAAGCATTGGCTACTGTGGAACCTGGGCTACACTGGGCCAATAGGTTCCAAGGCTTGGTCGAGATGAGTTCACTGACCTTAATGCTGTGATGTGCTGAGGCATTCACAGCAGCAAATGCCACAACTTTTCAGCAAGACCTAGCTTGACTGGTGGCATGAAGGGCCCTCTGTGTCAGGTCAGCCCTACACACCCAAACTGTAAATATAGATGCAAGTTACACTGTGAGTGGCAAACCTGAGAGTGTATTTAACCAAATCCATCAGTAATCCACTTGTACTGCTGCTTTTGAATTGTGCTGTGACATATCTTTGCACACTTTATGAATAAAGTATGTTTTTTTTAAAAAAAAGCAATTCAGACCAGCATGAGAGAGAAAAAAAAGATCAGACGGGATTCCTGCTCTTAACCGTGAATCAGTGATCTTGTGCTGCGAAGTGTTTAGAGTGTGAATGTCAGCTGAAGACAGCTTGGAGCTGAGCTCTGACCCCATTGATAATGTCCAGGCTCATTCAAGCATCGTGACCACTTGACCTGACATTCTGGGGAATGGGGAGCTGTCACCTATCACATAAAAAAATAAACTAGAGGGGCTTAGGTGAGGAAGGAGAGAGCACAGGGAAAGACAATTCCTCCTTTAATCAATGTCATTAGATAGCCTTGCAGAAGCAGGCTGTCAGGTTATTGGTTGGTGATGCTTCCACCTGAATGAAGGGAGCTGGTTAGCTCACTTGGCTGGGTGGTTGTTTGGTGATGACAATGATGCCAACAGCATGGGTTCAACCCCCACGCTGGTTGAAATTACCATGACGCACTCTCCTTCTCAACCTCTCTCCTCGTCTGAAGCATGGTGACCCTCGGGTAAAAGCGCCATCAGTCATCTCTCTGTACTGAGAGAGCAGCCCTGTGGTGACCTAGACTGTGGATCTCAATGAAGAGTCTGCAGATTCAAATTGTGTTGCAGGTTTTATGTATAACCTCATCTCGCATACTAGCGGTCTGCTGAGAAAGTGCTGCATTATCCCCAGTGCCACGTTTTGGATTTAGCCAGTTCAGGAGACTTGGGCATGTTGTATCAAAATGCCATGGAATAATTTTAAAAAGACTGAGGAGAGATGAATGGGGATTTCTTATGCTGGTCCTACACAGCCAGTACAGGCAAATAAATGTTCATGTAAATCTATGAAAGTGGCCAGCTGGTGTGTCTAATTTGACCAATGCACCTGATGGATGGAGTATCATTATAAAGAATTGCACACCTCTCCCCATACCTGCACCATTCACCAACAGCAGTTAAGCAATCTCCTCCGAGAGGCATAAAGTCAGGGAGAATAAAAAAGAATCCCAGGATGAATAAAACACAGAAAAATGAAATATTTACTTTTACATATATCCTAAATCCCAAAGTACTTCACAGCCGATGAAGTTATTATTAAACAAAAACAGAATTAGCTTGGAAAACTCAGCAGATCTGGCAACAGCTGTGGAGAGAAAGCAGAGTTCCAGTAACCCTTCTTCAGAACTCAGAGTTCTTTTTAAACATACTGTTGTATGAAAGATGACAGGGAGAGAGAGAGGACTGCAGATGCTGGAGATCAGAGTCAAAAGGTGTGGTGCTGGAAAAGCACATCCAGTCAGGCAACATCCGAGGGGCAGGAGAGTTTGAGCATAGGTTCTTCATCAGGAATGTGATGACGAGAAACTTCCTGATGAAGAGCTTATGCTCGAAATGTTGAGTCTCCTGTTCCTCGAGTGCTGCCTGACTGGCTGTGCTTTTCCAGCACCACACTTTTTGACTCTGAAAGATGACAGCCAAATTACACATAACAAGCTTCCACAAACACCAACATGTTGGCCAAATAATCTGTTTTGTGATAACAACTGAGGACCAAATATTGGCCAGGAATTATGCTGGGCTCTGTAATAATAGAAGGCAGACATGATTTCAGTTCAACATTTGATCTGATTTATGGCACCAGTGACAATGCGGCACCCCTGAGCACTGGATCAGAGTGGCAGTCTAGATTTTTGTACTCAGTTCTCTGTCCTGACTGAGACTTGAACCTACAAAGCTCAAACTCAGAAGTGAGAGTACCATACACTAAACATGTGAAGAGAAAAAAAAATTGGAACATTCACCCATGACCCTGTCAGTTGTTTGAAACCAGATGAGGAGGTCTCATTGTCCAAGAATTTGTTACGTATTAATCCGTTTACCATCTATATCATGCAATCTGTGCTTGAGTCAGGAACCCGTTTGGCACCCTCTTGAAGGTGACAAGAGTTAGCAACCACCCCAAGATACTGTGTTTTCCGATGAAAGATTACCTGCACTCCATTCAAATTTCTGTTCGTGAAAATTGGGTTTTCGCTGAGACGAGTGCTTTCTGTTGTCAGTTACATGAGAATCTTTGAGTACAAAGGATAACATAAGGACAGCAATGAGAAAAGGTGGAGAAGATCAGGAAGTAGAATCTGTGTGGCTGAAGTTTAGGAATAATGAAGGTCATAAAAAACTGGTGGGAGTAGGTTATAGACTCCCTAATAGTAGTTACATCAATGAGCTGAGCACTAAGCAAGGAATAAGTGAAATAAAAGGCAGTGCAATAAACTTAATATGCTTTAATCTCATAAACCGAACAAATCAAATTGGCAAAAATAGCGTGGATGAAGGGTTTGTAGAAAGCCATCATGACAGTTTTGTGAAGCATACATTGTAGAATCTATTAAGATAAATCTGTTTTATATCTAATATCATAGATTAAGGCAGATTCAATTAGTAATCTTGTCATAAAAGATCCTCTGAGAAAAAATGACCTTTAATGTAATTGAACTTCATCTTAAGTTTCGAAGTGTCATGTTTCCGTCCGAAGCAAGGATCTTAAACAAAACCAATTAGATATGTGGAGCAAGTTGGCTAAAGTTGACTGGGTATTTGACTAAAAGACATGGTTATAAACAAACCATGACATTTAAAGAAATAATTCAAAATGTTTGACAAAAATCTGTTTAAAACACAAACTCAGCAAAACAGATCCACTCCTGGCTTATTAGGACTAAAAACTGGCAAATGCTCAGAAACCAATGGCCTACATCCAAGATGCAGGGGGTGGTATGGTGGCTCAGTGGTTAGCACTGCTGCCTCAACGCCAGGGACCCAGATTCAGTTCCAGCCTCGGGTGACTGTACGGAGTTTGCCTATTCTCCCCGTGTCTGCGTGAGTTTCCTGTAGGTGCTCTGGTTTCCTCCCACAGTCCAAAGATGTGTGGGGGTTAGATGGATTGGCCATGGTAAACTACCTATAGTGTCCAGGGATTTGCAGGCTGGGTGGATTGGCCATAGGAAGTGCAGACTCACAGATGTAGGGTGAGGAGGACATGCTTTTTGGAGGGTCGTTGTGGACTTAATAGGCCGAATAGCCTGCTTCCACACTGTAGGGATTTTATGATTTGAAGAGTTCTCTTTACAATCCGTGTTATCTAAACAAATGGACCGAGTGTAATATTTTTGTATTTGTTGATCATTGGATTGGAATGTAAGCCATGAGGAAGATAGAAAGAAAATGCAAAGAGATATAGACAGGCTAAGTGAATGTGAAGCAAGGTAGCAGGTGAAGCCTGATGTGGGCAAATGCGTACATTTTGGGAGTATGAATAGAAAAGCAGAGTAGATTTTAAAAGGCACAAAACCTTTTTAAAGTTGACATTCAGAAGAGACTTAGATGCAAGGAGCACGGAACCTTAATTAGGAAGATAAATGGTAGATAGATTGTTATTGGAAGATGATTGGCGTACAAGAATGAGGAAGTCTTGTTGCAATTATAGTGAGCTTTAGTGAGACCACTTGTGCACGTTAGCTCTCCATACCTCAGGCCCTGAACAAGGGTTGCACCCAAAACATCAGCTTCTCCACCACCTGATGCTGCTTGGCTTGCTGTGTTCTTCCAGCCTCCTGCCTCTCTACTCCAAACAGTAGAGTAAAAAGTGAGGTCTGCAGATGCTGGAGATCAGAGCTGAAAATGTGTTGCTGGTTAAAGCACAGCAGGTCAGGCAGCATCCAAGGAACAGGAAATTCGACGTTTCGGGCCGGAGCCCTTCATCAGGAATCATCAGCCTTAAGTATCTTTTCTGAAGATATTTAAGGCTGAGATTTCCATTCCTGATGAAGGGCTCCGGCCCGAAACGTCGAATTTCCTGTTCCTTGGATGCTGCCTGACCTGCTATGCTTTAACCAGCAACACATTTTCAGCTCTCTACTCCAAACCTAAGGCAGGATTTATTTGCCTTGCTGACGGTACAATGAAGCTCCACTAAATTACCCCGAGGAATGAGAGAGTTGATCTGTGATGGGAGGCTGAACAAATTTTCTTTGATTGTCTCTGGCTAATGAGTCTAGAACATCAGCACAGTCTCAGGGTAGGGAGTTGATCTCTTTAGGATGGGTAAATTTCTTCATCCCAAAAGATTATGGATGGTTCTTTGCTGAAGATATTTAAGGCTGAGATTTCCAACTTATGGTCTGTGAGGGAACCAAGGAATATGAGGAGCAGGTGGGAAAATGGCATTTGAAGGCAAAGATAATCTGCGGTCATTGTGAATGTTGGAGCAAGTTCAAGGGACAAATGATCTGCTCCTGTTTCCTATTTTCTTTTGTGTTCTTCTGAAACACAAGCTAATTGCACTCCCAATGTATTTCAGATGTCGCAGTGTAATGAAAATAGCACGGGCCAAACTTGAGCTGATCAAACCTAAAGAGGTCAACATGGAGGAGTACGAGGTAAGTGAAGGAACAATGTCGGAAAGTACCCAAATGATTTCAAATATCAACTTCTTGAATGGATTTTTGAAGTGGCTTTTATAAATGGTAGCTTTTTTGTGCTTAGGAACATTTTTGTTGGTACATTGTTGGATTTGGGCATTCTTTATTTATGGTTACTTAAATGAAATACAGAGCATCAAAACAATCCATTCTACCTGCCTAGCATGTGCTAGTGTTTATATTTCACCCCAAATTTCCTCAGACCGTCTACCTCGTTTCAGCCCCTCTGCATCATTCTATTCCAGTTTTCTCTCATGCACTTGTCCACTTCCCTTTGAAAGAATCTAAGCTATTTGTCTCAGCCATGTCAGATGGCAAGTTCCTCAATTCTGACTGATCTCTGAGCATGGGCATTTCTATTTGTTTCCCATAACCTTGAAGTGCAGTGACTGTTGTAATGTCCAAAATGTGGCAGCCAATTTGCCCATAGTAAGGTCCCACAACAGCAGTAAGGAAGTGACCCCATAATCTGACTTATTGATGTTGTTTGGCACCAGGTCAGTGCCTGATCAAGCTTCTGTTCAAACTAAGAAACAAAAACAGTAATTACTGAGAAAACTCTGCAGGTCTGGCAGCATTTGTGGAGAGAAAGCAGAGTTAATATTTAGGGTTCAGTGACCCTTCTTCAATTCAGAAGAAGGCAGTTCCCAGCAATTTCTATTAATATTTTTGATTTCCAGCCTCTGCAGTTATTTGTTTTTTTTTCTGTTGACAATCATCTCACTATGGTCATTTGGTATTTTCAGGATGTGTTGCATTATAGAGTCCAGACCAGGCAGGCCTGTATCTTTAAGATAGTTGCATGAGATGTGATGCTTGGTATATAGGTACCTGACGCACCTTCAGTCACTGTCTCATTGTATGGAGTCATTGTGTCAGTCAGCTATGCATATGTATAATGTACAGTAATATGAGCAAACATAGAACCCAGTCTATGTATATAACCCTGTGGTATTATCACCTTGAAAATAGATTAGATTAGATTCCCTACAATGTGGAAACAGGCCCTTTGGCCCAACATGTCCACACTGATCCTCCAAAGAGTAACACTCAGTCCCATTTCCCTCTGACTAATGCACCTAACACTATGGGCAATTTAGCATGGCCAATTCACCAGACTTGCACATGTGGGAGGAAACCAGAGCACCCAGAGGAAACCCACACAGACACGGAGAACGTGCAAACTCCACACAGTCACCCAAGGCTGGAATCAAACCTGGGACCCTGGTGCTGTGAGGCAGCAGTGCTAATCACTGAGCCACCGTGCCGCCCACTTTTTTTTTCACATTGTAAAGTGTGTAAATCAAGTTTATTTGTTCTCAAAGAGTTGCATTATGAAATAAGATTGCTGCCAAAATTTTACAGGAATAATAAATTAAGATTAATGGCACTGAAAAAAAATCAATATTCTACATGAAAATTAACACTATTGCCACAAGGTCAGTTAGATCACAACTAGAAAGAAAACCATCCTAAATTACTGGATTATTACAGCATATGTGTTCACAAGCGTTAGCTAGCATTATGAGTAGCTTGAGTACCTGGCTCAAGAAGAATTTCTCACTAATATGAATATAAAGTGGCATTGAGACAGCTGGTCAGCAGTAGTACGTGGAACCCAAAGCCTGAATAGATGGCACCACAGCAGGTAGTTGTGAAAAGGCTTTTTCCTAATGGTCAGCCATCAAACTGTTGGAGTTCAGAGCTGAAATTGCAACAACAACTAAAATACAATAACAAAGTCTAAAGACTATGTACTCCTTCTGTGACAAAGTCAATCTGTCAAATATTCTAAGAAATGCGGCTTGTCTCGCTCACCAAAACAGTAGCCAAGATTTTGTGACTTACGAAAGCTATATTCCACATGAGGAACTAAAATGTGTAGGAAACTCAGAGTTTCCCAAAGTGCAATACAAAGCTACACAGCAGCATGTGAAGAAGGACCAATCAAGGACCTTCGCCAAAGAAATTTCCAAAGTTTCATCTGTTCCACACACACAGGTCAACAAAATCCAAACAATAACTATAAATTATAGTCCCCAGTCAGGTAATGCTTGTTAAACTTAACACCCCACATGAAAATCATCAGAAAAGTTAAACTTTTGCCTCCATCCAAGCAATGCATCCTTGAGGAATGGACAATTTGTGCTTTATGTCAAATTTACACTGGTACACGTGCAAATTTCATCCCCTCTGGCATCTAACACAAGATACACTCAGGAAACTGGCACAGTGAGGTGCAGTCCACTCTCTATGAGCTACCTTCTTATAATGGGTCCAGTATTGGCATTATTCATTTTGAATGCTGTTACGGACTTTTGCACAGACACCTGAAATCTTTCACACTGTTAAAACAGGTGCGTATCTGATGATTAGTCAGCCAGTGTGCATAGACTGATACATTATGATTGCTGAGGTGATAAATCCATACAGTGAAGCAGTGTCCTCAAGGTATTATAGCTGGACTGAATTAGGAAATTCCAAAAAATTCCAGACTGGTGTCCACCTGGACTCCCATGTAGGCCAGACCAGATTTCCTTCCCTGAAGGGCATTAGTGAGCCAAATGGGTTTTTCTGATAATCAGCATTGATTTCAGGGTCATCAGTAGATTTGCAATTCTAGATTTTTTAATGAATTTTTAAAGTGGAGGACATTTAGTAAATTTAGAAACCAATGTACTAAATGTCCTCCACTAAACCAATGTGTTGTAAAAAAAAGAAAATCACAAAAGGAGCAGAGGGAAAGTTATATTTTCTTCTACGTAGTACATTATTATGATTTATATGTGTTGCTTGAAGAGGTATTAGAACAGATTCACTGGTAACGTTCAAAAGGGGATTTAGTAAATTGAATAAAACTATGAAATATTTGCAGTGCTATGGGGATAGAGCAAGGTGTGAGAGACTAAGTGGATAGCTCTTTCAAATAGCCAAACGGCATCCAATTTTGTATGATTCTGTGATAATATCTGTGTCATGCATTCTGTGTGCTAATTATACCTTTAAACAATGGAGAGGTATTGTCGAAGGTTACAGTAAAATTGAAGTGACTGCTCTTACTCTCAGTCCACACACACAGCTCTCATGATTGAAATCCATTGAGGGTATAATCGCTGGAGATCAGTTGCTCTTTGCAAACTGCACAGCCACAGCAGCAACCTTGTGTTCACACACAAGCTGTGTATAAATTGGCCCTTTTAAATTACTCTGTAGCCAAGCCAAAAATTATTGAAAGCGGCCCTGCAATTAACGAAATTGCCAGAAAAAAAAATAGAGCGAGAATGATGCTTGATATTTAGAACTCTTGAATATTACATGCTTCTCGCCCGTTGTGGTGTTAATTTTTCATCCATACTGCTAGTGCTGTGTGCAGGAGACTTTTTTGTTTAATATTATTGTTTTATTTCAATAACCGACATTGGAATGCTTCCATCAGAATTGGGGCCTTGGGGAAATAATGGCGGAAATGCCCCAGTGCCACTTTCTGTTTGATGCACTGTGTAAATAGATTATAAGCAATGTTTTCTGTGGGCCATGGCTGGTTACAGCAACAGCACTGGACACATTGGGACTGCATGATCAGGTTTGTTTTAACGTGGCTTACACTATTGCAAGAATGTTGAATATTTATTGAAGGGAGGTGGCAGCATTTCAGTAAATCTTTCCCGGCAGATTTATTTATTTATTTGATCTATTTTTCATGTTGCCCACCTGTTGATGAAGGCATTAATAGACCAGATGGCACTATGTGTCAGCCTTGGCTCAGTGGGTAGCATTCTGAGTTAGCTGGCTGTGATTTCAAGCCCATAATTTTGAGTGCATAATCTCAACTGACTCTGACATGGTAATATTGAGGGGTGCTATCAACCTGATGAGATGCTCAACTAAGGTTGTGTCTGGCCTCTTGGGTAATTGTAAAGAAAATCCCATTCGATTATTAACTAGAAGAGGAGGGACGTTCTCCTCTGTATCCTGGCCAATATTTATCCTTCAACCAGTATCATGAAAGCAATTTGATTAATCATTTATTTCGTTGCTGTTTATTAGATCTCTCTGTGTGCAGGTTGGCTGTTATATTTTCCTACATTACAACAGAGACTATACGACACAGACGCACTTGAATCTATACTTGTTAAAATCCAAGCTTGTTCTTTCTTGTGTAGCTTTTCCTGGAATCAAACAACACAGAAGGAGACCATTTGGCCCATCTAATTACTCTATTTCCATTGAGTTACGTGTTAAAACTGTCGCGGGATTATAGCAGACCAGGGCTTTGAGCATAACCCATTAACAAGGATAAGAGGGTTGCTACAACAAGATCAGATCCAGTTTTAATCTGATGGTAGGAATCTTGGTGATTAAGTAGGGGCTGGTTTAGAATCTAAAGGCAGTTGAGGAAATATCACTGATGGAAAAGGTGTCATGACATGATGAGTAAAAAGCAAAGTGTAATTGTACTTCAGAGTTAGCAATTGATAAAGAAAATAGAGTGAGAATTTTTGATTTATTAGTGTCACGTATACAGAGGTACAGTGAAAAGTTTTGTCTTATTAGATTCCCTACAGTATGAAAAAACAGGCTGCTCGGTCCAACAAGTCCCCACCGATCCTCCGAAGAGTAACACACCCAGACACATTCCCCAACCCTATATTTATCCCTGACTAACACATCTAACACTGTGAGCAATTTAGCATGGCCAGTTCACCTGACCTGCTTGTCTTTTAGATTGTGCGAGGAAACCGGAGCACCCGGAGGAAACCCATGCAGACATGGGGAGAATGTGCAAACTCTATACAGACAATCACCCAAGGCAGGAGTTGAACCCAGGTCCCTGGTGCTGTGAGGCAGCAGTGCTAACCACTGAGCCACCATGCCGCCTGAGCTTATGTGCTTAACAGGCAGGTTATGCTATACAAGTGCATCAGGGTAACAGAATAGAGTGCAATGTTACAGGTGCAGAGAGATCAACATTAACATTAAAGAGGTCCATTCAAACTTTTTGGTACCGGCGGGGAAGAAGCTGTTTTTGAATCTGTCTGTACATGTCTACAAACCTTTATAGCTTCTGCCCAACAGAAGAGGATGGAAGAAAGTATAACTGGGGTGGGAAGGGTCGTTGATTACGTTGGTTGCTTTTCTGATGGAGCAGGAAGTACAGATGAGATCATTCGATGAAAGGCTGCTTTGTAAAATGGGCTGGCCTATATTCACAACTCTCTGTAGTTTCTTTCATTCTTGGGAAGAGGATTAGGGAGAGAATTCTAGAGTTAGGTTTAATTGTCTGAAGGCACAATTAGGACTTTAGCTGGAAAGTGTGAGTACATAAGTGTTGACTGAGGTCAGCTCTGAATCATGGTTATTATGGAAATGATACTCTTAAGGAGAGTTGGAAATTGGGTGGGAGAAAGAAACTGTAGGGAACTGAAAATTCAGAGCATGAATCAGCAAATGACTGCTGAAACCCAAAGTGCAAACCCAAATCCATTCTGTGTTCTGATGCAGGTACAGGGTATCATCAGGAGGACAATGGGTTGCTGTCCTTTATTCCAAGAGGCACTGAACGTAAAAGTAAGGACATTCTGCTCATGTTGTCCAGGGTATTGATGAGACTACATCTTGAATATTGCTTGCAGTTTTGATCTCCTTAATTAAGAAAGGATGCAAATGCATTGGAGGTGGCCCAGAACTCCAAACAACTAGGAGCAGGAGGAGGCCATTCAGCCCCTCGAGCCTGCTGCTCCATTGAATGCGATCATGGCTGATCTCATTTTGGCCTCAACTCCACTTTCCTGCCTCGTCTCTGTAATCCTTCAACTCATTACTAATTAAGAATCTGCCTTTTTTTCTCCTCAAATTTCCTCCCTGTCCCAGCATCAACCACGCTGTGGGGTTGTGAATTCCACAGGTTCATGATCCTATGAAGAAATAATTTCCCCGATCTCTGTTTGAATCCCTCATCCCTTTTCCTAAAACTATGATCTCTCATTCCAGATTGTCTGACAAGGGGAAAGATCTTCTCTGCATGCACTCCCCTAGGATCCTCGATACCTCAATTTGATCTCCTCTTATTCTTCGAAGTTCCTATGAGTATCGGACTAACTGCTCAATTTCTCTTCGAAGACAAACTCCTCATCTCTGGAATCAATCTAGTGAACCTCCTCTGAACTGCCTCCAAAACAAATACATCCCTCTGCAAGAAAGAGCACCAAAACCTTCAAAATGGTGGATTCCAGTGTTTTGCCATATTAGATTTTAAGCTGGCCAGCTCATAGTTTTCCAAAATCAAGGAAACACATTCAAAATTTTCTACTTTGTGACCTTTCCAGAAGGTAGGGAATGGGAAAATTAAAACCAGACGCAGCTGTAGTTTTTAATAGAGTCCCTACAGTGTGGAAGCAGGCCATTTGGATCATCAATTCTACACCAACCACCTCCGAAAAGCACCCCATCCCCTCTCCTATTCCAACACTTCCCATGGCTAATCCACCTCGCCTACACATCTCTGAACACTTTGGTCAATTTAACATGGCCAGTCCACCTAACCTGCACATCTTTGGATTATGGGAGGAAACCACTGCACCCTGAGGAAACCCATGCAGACATGGAGAGAATGTGCAAACTTCACACAGACAGTCACCCGAGGGTGGAATTGAACCATGGTCCCTGGCGCTGTGAGGCAGCAGTGCTCACCACTGAGCTGGGATGGAACCCATCCCAGATTTTTAATTCCAATAATTTTATCAGCACCTATTCCCTGATGATCACGATCTCTCCTTTTCAAATTCTGATTTACGATGATTTCAGTGATTTTAAAAACATTTTTTGAATTTCCTCTGACTGCCTGTGATACAATTACATCCCTCCTCAAGTAAGTGTCTAAAACTGAATACTGTGCTCCAGGTATGGTCTCACTACTGCCTTGTACAGTTGCAGCAACATTTCCTTACTTTGATGCTCTATTCCTTTAGTAATAGAGGAGGTTTACTAGTTTGAATCCTGGGTGAGTGGGATAGGATGGACTTGTTTCCACTGGGTTTTAGAGAAGCGAATTGAGTTATATAAGATTCTGAATGGTCCAGATATGAAAAGGATGTTTCCCCTTGTGCATCAGTCGAGAAGGAGGGGGCACTGTTTGAAATTAGGAGTCGACCTTTTAGGAGAGAGGTGAGGTGAAATTTATTCTTTCAGAGGGCTGTGAGACTTTGGAGCTCAGAAGATAGTGGAGGTGGGATCATTGGATATTTTAAATGTTGGTAGACAGATTTGTGACAGGGAAGGAAAGGTGCTTGGAGATAGATGAGAATGTAGAATTTGAGACACAAATGGATCAGCCATGAGCTTTTTGAGTGGTGGAGTAGGCTGAAGCATCCTAATAGTTATCATCTGCTTCAGTATTTTATGTTCGTTTTATGTTTCCACGTTATATAAAAATTCCACTGCTGTGATTTGCATTTGTTACAGAAATGGCACCATGAATACCGAACATTTCGAGAAATTACCATTTGTATTATGATTGGCCTGGAGCTATTCCAAAAGAAAAGGTAAGGCAGTGATGAAGAGAAGCACAGTGAGTGTACCCTGATTTTAATATGAAGCTTTGAACCGTCTTCTCTCTGCTCTGTTCTGTTTAATTCATCAGCTGAGAAACCCAAGCTAATTTCAGCTGATCACTCAGAATTTCTACCATCTGTATTCTTTTTCAAGTGCATGAAATGGCGTTGTCCTTACTGTTGTACAGAGTCTGCTCATTCCTCTAGGTGGCACACATGCCTTTGGCATCAATCTCTCTCTCTCTCTCTCTCCTTCCCCCCGTCTCTCTGTGTCTCTCTCTTTCTCTCTGTGTCTCTGTCTCTCTCTCTCTCTCTCTCTCTCTCTCTTTGTCTCTCTCTGTCTGTCTCTCTTTGCTTTGGTGACTGCTCCCCTCTACTTGAGTCAAGGCAGTGGCCGGGCCAGAAAATTATTTCATCTCTATGACAGCAGCAGTTGACAGCCACTGCATATACCCTGTAGCCCAATAGATGAGAAAGAATATTCGTCCTGCTTCCCCCAGTTTCTCAGTTGTTAAGGGACTGCATACCTGATAGATACAGAAAGAAAAGAGATCTTGCACTTATATAACTTCCCTCGCAGCCAGCAAGCTGAATGGTAGTTACTGTTATATCATGGAATGTGTGGCAGCCAAGTTGTGCTGTGTAACATCTGACAAAAGCAATGTGATATTAGCCAGATAATCTAGCGATGTTGATTGGGTGAGATTGGCCAGCACATGAAGGAGAATACCTTTGATGTTCTTCAACTGTATCATATTTGGTCGCAGTTTCACATCTGAGTTAGAAAGGTTGTGGATTAACATCTGAACATGTACACAGGGAGCAACAGTAGGCTATTTAGCTCTTCTAAATGTTCCTTCATTCAATAGGATCATGATCGATCAGATTGTAATCTCAAATCTGCACTGATCACCCTTCACACCCCGCTTAACAAGAATCTAACTTATAAATATTGAAGGATTTTTCAAGAACAGAGTTCCAAAGACTCCCAGTCCTGTGAAAGGAACAATTTTGTCTTATGTTTGTTTTAAATGGGCGACCCTTGAATTTTGAACAGTGACCACCTGGGTCTAAAGTCTCTCATAAAAGGCAGCATTTTCTCCAAGCCTGCCCATTCAAGATCTCTCAGGATCTTTTATGTTTCAGTCAAGTCACCTCTTCCTCTTCCAAACTCTAGCAAATACAAGCCCAGGCTTCCTAACCTTACATCATAAAGCAATCAGTTCATTCCATGTGAACTTTCTTACAATGGATTTGCATCCATTCCCTCAGTAAGGTGATCAATACTGTACAGAGTATTGAAACTGTGGTCTCGCAGTGCCTTGTCTAACTGAAACAAAACTTTGCTATTTTTGTATTTAGTTTCCCTACAATAACTAATAATATTGCATTAGCGTTCCTAACTACTTGCTGTGCCTGTATACTCTACTCACCTTTTGTGATCCATGCACTAAGAGAGCCAGAACTGCCTCCGAGCTCTGCAATCTCTCACCATTTAGTTCATGTCCTTCCTTAATCCTCCATACTAAAATGAACGAGTTAGATTAGATTAGATTAGATTCCCCACAGTGTGGAAACAGGAGGTCCAACTAGTCCACACCGATCGTCCGAAGAATAACCCACCCAGACCCATTTCCCTCTGAATAATGCACTGAACACTACGGGCAATTTAGCATGGCCAATTCACTTGACCTGCACATCTTTGGATTGTGGGAGGAAACCGAAGCACCCAGAGGAAACCCACGCAGACACGTGGAGAATATGCAAACTCCACACAGACAGTCACCCAAGGCTGGAATCGAACCTTGCAAATGCATATTTAATTCATTTTCCATCTCCTTATTCTTCGTGATTTTTATCGGACCAATACACAATTTAACGCTTTTATTATATATTTGCACAACCTCTTGCTATCTATTTTTAATATTTTCTCTGGCTGTATTTTCTCGTACTGTATTATTTTAACTTATTTGGTTATACTTTGCACTCTTTATGTTCTCTCCAATCTTCTGACCTGTCATGTGTCTTTGCACAATTACTGGACAATTATAATCACCACCTACTGATCCATGTTGCAAATGATGATTGGTAAAATGTGTAGGTTTGGGCGGTTGTCAAATAAACGGCTTGAATTTCTTTAATGGACTCGCCAGTGAAGCATCTGACATGGGTGAGGAGCCAGAATGCCTTGTGTACCTGTGGAGTCATCTACCCTGCATGGTGCTCAGAGTTTCAAGAGTAGAAGGGAACTATCAGGAGAGGGGAAAACAAAGCCTGAAGTTTATCAAAACATAAATGATTGTTTATCATCTTTCAGATGACACTTCAAAAATAATTTTGTTCTTTCAGGCAAATGGAACTACATTTCCATGAAGCCTCCACTTTTTTTATTTTCCAATGGATCTGTATTTCAGGGGAATTCTGCCAAAGCTAGCTGTCCATGTGGTGATTTTATTTTGATGAATTTTGTCTGAATGACATTGTGGAGTTTTGTTCTGAGATGATGTTCTCATCTTAGCCCCTTTCTGTTTAGGCAGACACCCCAATTAGCAGAAGGCTTTAACACAGGCTGAATCTCAATCTTCACTGAGGTGTGGGTATCAGGTTATGAAGGTGATGGTGCTGGAAAATATTCTCCACAGTAAAATTGATTTGATTTGCATTTGAATTTCACCTATCATATAATAAAGCATAATCAAAGCACTTTTTGGCGAATAAGGAAATTTTGGAGTGGGAGGTCAAGAGGTAGGTTTTAAGGAAGGCTAAAGTCATCCTTTTTGGTTCCTTCTCCAAGCTCCAATACCAAGCTACTGACCTCTTCCTGGCAACAGGTTGAGATTAAGCCAATATGTTCTCAAACTAAACCGCACGACCAGCTAGCCGCCCAGGAAGAAAAGACGAGAGACAGAAAATAAATCCAGTAAATGAGACACCCTGATCTCAATTGAACTGTATACCTCAAAGTGGATAGGGACTCTCTGGGGGGCTCAGTTGCATGGAAAATTATGAGAACAGTTGGCAGAGTGGATAAGGGGACAATTTTGAAAAGGGAATAATCAACGCAGGACTGAGGGTGTTGTACTTAAATGCAAACAGCATATGAATTAAGATAAATGAGCCTGTTGTGCAGAATTCAATTTGCAGGTGCGATCTTGAGGGTATCAAAGAGATGTGGCTGCAAGGGGATCAGGGCTGGGAACTTATTATCCAAGGATACATGTCCTATTGAAAGGACAGGCAGTTGCACAGAGGTGTTAGGGTTGCCTTGTTGGTAAAGAATGAAATTAAATCAGTAACAAGACATGATATGGAAGCAGAAGACATAGAATCTGTGTTGAGGAGCCACAAAGGAAAAAAGAAGCTGGTGGGAGATGTGTACATGCCTCCTAGCATTAGTCAAGATGTGGGGAGAAAATAAATCTGGAGATAGAAAAGGCATGTAGGTAAGGCACTGTTACAGTAATCGTACGGGATTTCATATGTAGGTAGACTAGGAAAATCAGGTTGGCAGTATTTCTGAAGAAAAGGGGTTTGTGGAATGTCTATAAAATGGACTTTTTGGAGTAGTTTGTAATAGAACCCAGTAGGAAACAGGCAATTCTGGATTTGGAGGTGAGTAATGAGGCAGGCGTGAATATGCTGCTGCAGGTGAAGGAATCTCTAGAGGGCAATGATTATAATATGAAGTAATTCATCTGCAATTTGAGAGGGGCAAGCTAGAGCCGGCTGTAACCTTTATTACAGTTGAGTAAAGGTAATAATAAAGATGTGAGAGAGGAGCTGGCTAGAGTTGATTGCAAGGGGACCCTAGCAGGGAAGAAGGTGGAACAGCAATGGCAGGGTATTTGTAGAGGTAATTCAGGATGCATAGCAAACATTCATCCAAAGGATGAGGCAGCCTGGCTGACGAGGGAAGTTAGGGTCAGCAGAAGAAGCAAGGGAGAAAGCTACAACGTGGTGAAGATTCGCAGGAGGCCAGAGGATTGGGAAGCCTTTAAACACTAATTAAGGATAACTTTTTTTAAAAAAATGCCTCCAGTCCATGCGCAAGCATGACCCTGACCTTTCTATAGCGAGTCATTTTAACACAGTATCCTGCTCGCATGCCCACATGTCTGTCCCTCGGCATGCTGCAGTGCTCCAGTGAATCCCAGTGCAAACTGGTGGAACAGCATCTCATCTTCAGAATAGGCAATTTATAACCTTCTGGACTTAATATTGAGTTCAACACCTCCAGATTGGGAACCCACTGTCATTTCTTCCCTTTCTTTAGCTTGCCTTGTTACATTTTCTGTCACCCATGTCTGTCCTCTCTCCTCTCCCTCCACCCAGTGGGACTGTATGTGCTTTCTAGGGAGGGGCGTGACTACCTGGTCAGGTCCACGCCCCCACCCACCCTCCCAACAACCCACCCTCCCATCCTTGCACCTTCCCCTGCCACCGCAGGAATTGCAAAACCTGTGCCCACACCTCCTTCCTCACCTCCATCCAAGGCCCTAAAGGAGCCTTCCACATCCATCAAAGGTTTAGCTGCACACCCACCAATATCATTTATTGTATCCGTTGCTCCCGATGCGGGAGAATGGATGCCTCCTAGCAGAGCGCTTTAGGGAACATCTCCGGGACACCCGCACCAATCAACTACACTGCCCTATGGCCCAACATTTCAACTCCACCTCCCACTCAGCCAAGGACATTGAGGTCCTGGGCCTCCTTCACTGCCATTCCCTCACCATCTAACGCCTGGAGGAAGAACGCCTCATCTTCCACCTCAGAACACTCCAACCCCAGGGCATCAATGTGGGCTTCACCAGTTTCCTCCTTTCCCCTTCCCTCACTCACCCCAGTTCCAACCTTCCAGCTCAGCACCATCCCCATGACCTGTCCTACCAGCCTATCTTATTTTCCACCTATCTACCCCACCCTCCTCCCTGACCTATCACCTTCATCCCCACCCCTACTCACCTATTGTACTCTATGCTACTTTCTCCCCACCCCCACCCTCCTCTCATTTATCTCTCCACCCTTCAGGCAGTCTGCCTGTGTTCCTGATGAAGGGCTTTTGCCCAAAACGTCGATTTTCCTGCTTCTCGGATGCTGCCTGAACTGCTATGCTTTTCCAGCACCACTCTACTCCAGAACCCCTTTCTAGGCAAAAGTAAGGATTGCAGATTAGAAAACTCCTCAGATGCTGCCTGATGTGCTGTGCTTTTCCAGCACCACTCTGATCTAAACTCTGGTTTCCAGCATCTGCAATCCTTACTTTTGCCTAGAAAGGGGTTCTGGAGTAGAGTGGTGCTGGAAAAGCACAGCACATCAGGCAGCATCTGAGGAGTTTTCTAATCTAGCAGTTGGATACCCCATTGTTCTGCCATTCTCATATTCCGATCACTTAGAGTCATAGAGATGTACAACTTGGAAACAGACCCTTCGGTCCAACCTGTCCATGCCGACCAGATATCCCAACCCAATCTAGTCCCACCTGCCAGCACCCGGCCCATATCCCTCCAAACCTTTCCTATTCATATACCCTTCCAAATGCATCTTAAATGTTGCAATTGTACCAGCCTCCACCACTTCCTCTGTCAGCTCATTCCATACACGTACCACCCTCTGTGTGAAAAAGTTGCTCCGTAGGATTTAATCTGAACCGTCAACATCCCATCTGCCCCAGCACTCTACAATCCACACCTCTCATGGCATAAATGCTGTCTCCTGCAGACTTCACTTTAGCTCTGATGAAGAATCATTTAAACTCGAAATGTTAGCTTGTTCTCTCTCCGTGAATGCTTCCTGACCCGCTGTGATCTCCAGCAATTTTTGTTTTCAATATAGATTCCAGCATCTATAGTAATTTGCTCCTAATTTAAAAAAAGATAGTAGGGAGAAGATAAAACATGAAAGTAAGTTTGCTAGTAATATAAAAGAAGATTGAAAAAGGTAAGAAATAGGCAAGAATGGACATTGGATGCAGAAAAATGAGACTGGAGAAGTAATAATGGAGAACAAAGGAATGGTTGAGGAGCTGAGTAGGGACTTTACGTCAGTTTTCACAGTGGAAGACACCAGCGGAATACCAGAACTTCAAGAGAGTGAGGGGTCAGAGATGAGACGAGTGGCCATCACTAAGCAGAAGGTGCTGGGGAAGCTAAATGGTCTGTAGGTGGATAAATCATCCAGACCAAATGTACTACACTCCAGAATTCTGAAGGAGATAGCTGAGGAGATTGTAGAGACATTGGTGATGATCTTTCGGGAATCACTGGAGTCAGGGTGGGTTCCTGATGACTGGAAAATGGCTAATACAATAGCCCTGTTTCAGAAGGGAGGAAGGCAAAAGACAAGAAGCTGGAGCCTGGTGCTTGAGTTTGGTAGTTGGTAAGATTTTAGAGTGCATTATTAAAGATGAGATTGTGGAATAATTGAAAGTGCAAGGTGACATAGGGCTGAGTCAGCACGGTTTCATCAAGGGGAAGATCATACCAGACAAATCTGTTAGGATTCTTTGAGGAGGTAATGTGCAAGTTAGACAAAAGCAAGTCAGTGGGCGTGATCTGTTTGGATTTTCAGGAGGCCTTTGACAAAATGCTGCAAAGGAGGCTCCTAAATAAGATGAGAGCCCATAGTGTTTGGGGGCAAGTTACTGGCATGGATAGAGGATTGGCTGGCTGGCAGAAGGCAGAAAGTGGGGATAAAGGAGTCTATTTCAGGATGACAGCCAGTGTCTGCTAGAGTTCTGCAGGGTTCATGTTAGGAACCACAACTATTCACGTTATATATGAGAATAAAACAGAATAGCCTTTATTAACAATCTGAACAAAAGAACTGATGGAATTATTTCTAAGTTTGCAGATGACAAAAATAGGTGGAGGCACAGGTAGTATTGAGGAAGTGGGAGGCTGTAGAAGGACTTGGACAAGCTCAGAGAGTGGGCAAAGAAGTGGCGGATGGAATGTAATACAGGAAAATGTGAGGTTGTCCACTTCAGGAGGAAGAATAGAGACTTAGACTGTTTTCTAAATGGGGAAAGGCTTTGGAAATCTGAAGCACAAAGGGACTTGGGAGACTTAGTTAAAGATTCTTTTAAGGTTGACATGCAGGTTCATTGGCAGTTAGGAAGGTACATGCAATGTTAGTAGCAATTTCGAGAGGGCTCGAAACACACACTGCTGAGGCAGGAGAAGGCTCTGGTCACACTGCATGTAGAATATTGTGAGCAGTTTGGGCCCATGCCAAAAGAAGGGTGTGTGGCATTGGAGGGCTCCAGAGGAGGTTTACACGGATGATCCTGTGGAGGAAAGGCTGTCATATGAGGAGCAGCTAATGACTCTGGATCTGTACTCAGTGGAATCTAGAACATTTGGGGGAATCTGATTTGAAACTTCCAGAATACTGAGAGGCCTAGATAGAGTGGACATGGAGAAGGCGTTTCCATTTGTAGGAAAGATCAGGACTCAAAGTCACAGCCTCAGCGTGATGTAATGCCATTTTAAAACTGAGATAAAGAGGAGTTTCTTCAGCCAGAGGGTGGTTAATCTTTGGAAATCATTGCGGCGGAGGGTTGTGGAGGCCAAGTCATTAAGTGTCTTTAAGACAGAGATAGAGTTTTGATTAGTAAGGGGATCAAGGGTTACAGGGAGAAGGTAGGGAATTGGGGTTGAGAAAATATCAGCCATGATCGAATGGGGAGCAGACTTGATGGGCCAAATGACCGAATTGTCTGATGACCTCCTATATCTGATGGTCTTATGGAGTTCCAGTACAATGATTGCATTCATTTCCAGGGATACTTATTTTCTTGATTTTTGTTTACACCTTGCAATCATGTCATCGCTAAGACTGCTGTTTCCACCATTGCATCATCATCTGACTTCACTCCTGTCACAGGTTATCTGCTACTGAACCTTCACTTGTGTCTTTGATGCCTATGTGAACCATTTGAAAGCAGTCCCTTCACTGGTTTTCACCTGCTATAGACTTCTCCCAGGTTTCCCCACCACAGAATCTAAGTGTGGTTCAGTTGCTTTTTCAGCAATGCAGTTCATTTCTGCAGAGATTGGCCCCAGCTGCACAGGGCTATTTAACTACTCCAGGACTTCTTTGAACACTGCAGCTGAACCCATTTCATGTAGTTCAGTGGTCTTTCCTACAGTACAGCTAAAAATTAATATATAAAGGCGACCCTGTTTCTTGTTCACATACTCACCTACTGTTGGTCTCTGTTTGAGTCTTTGAACTCCACTTCAGGGCTTATTGAAAATCTTGCAATATGTAACCCTGCAGAATTGACTGTTGTCGTCTAACAACTTGTGGATCTGAATGTGCTCTGAATGTCACCTTTCACAGAAAATGCTGACTTGCTCAATACGAAAGAAATATAACTGGAGGATTTCTTGACAAGCCCTACAATCCTCTGCGATACCCGAACTGCTTTTACTTTGACTTCTAGAGCACCCCAATATCAGTTACTCAACTGTGGGGACTATGCCTTGAGTCATTTTGGCTGAAGCTATGGAATTTCCTCCCTATACTTCTCCTCCCTGCCTTGCTTGCCTCCATGTAGATGCTCCTTAAATCCTGCAGGATCAAGCCTTTGACCCTGCATCTCTTCATTCAGCTTGGTGTCAAATTTTGTTTAACGATACTTCTATGAGGTGCCTTATATTACTGTTAAGGGAGCTGTATAAATATAAGCTCTTGCTGTTAAGTCATAGAGTCCTACAGACAACCCTTTGGCCCCTATTGGTCTATGCCAACCAAAATCTCCATCCATGCTAACCCCATTTCCCTGCACTCGGCCCATATCCTTCTAATCCTTTTTTATCAATGTATTTGTCCCATTGCCTTTTAAATGTTGTTCATTTACACACCTCAACCAATTCCGCTGGTAGCTCATTCCATACGTGTATTACCCTCTGTGTAAAAAAGTTGCCCCTCAGGTTCCCTTTTATTCTTTCCCCTCTAACCTTAAACTCGAATCCTCGATTCCCCAACCCTGGGAAAAAAGATTGAGTGCATTCACCCTCTCCATACTTCTCATGATCTTATACACTTTTATAAGATCCTCCCTCAGTCTCCTACACTATACAGAAAAAAGTCCTAGCTTGTCCAACTTCTCCCCATAGCACAGACTGTTGGGTCCTGGTAGCGTCTTTGTAAATTTCTTCTGCACTCTTTCCAATAATAAAATCCTTCCGATAGCTAGGTGACCAAAACTGAACACTGTACTCCAAGCGTGACCTCACCAGCCGTCCTGTATAACGGCAACATAACTTCTCAGCTTCTATACTAAATGCCCTGACTGATGAAGGCCTGTGCGCTAAATGCCTTCCTCAGTGCCCTGTCTACCACTTCCAGAGAATTGTGCATGTGAACCCCAAGGTCCCTCTGTTTCACTGAACCCCTTAAGGCCCTAACATTCAGCATGAAACCTCCTACATTGATTTGACTTTCCAAAATGCAAGAATTTAAACTTATCTATATTAAACTCCATTTGCCATTATTTGGCCCTTTTCCCCAGCTGATCAAGGTCCTGCTGTAATTTGTGGTAACCTTCCTCACTGACCATGATACTGCCTATTTTAGTGTCATCTGCAAACATACTTATCATGCCTTATACATTCTCATCCAAATCATTGATATCAATGACAAACAGCACCGACCCCTGGGGCTCTCTGCTAGTCACAGGCCTCCAGTCTGACAAGCATCTTTCCACTATTACCCACTGCTTTCTACCACCAAGCCAATTATGTATCCAGTTTGCCAGCTCATCCTGGATTCCATGTGATCAAACCTTCCAGAGTAGCCCACCATGTGAAACCTTATTAAACACCTTACTGAAATCCATATAGGCTACGTCTATTGCCCTGCCCTCGTCACCTCATCAAAGACCTCTAACAAATTTGTGAGGCATGATCTCCCACACACAAAGCCAGGCTGACTATTCCCAGTCAAACCTTGTCTTTCCAAATGCATCTATCTCTTATCTCTCAGAACCTTGTCAAATGATTTACTGGTCTATAGTTCCCATGCTTTTCTTTGCAGCTCGTCTTAAACAAGGGCACAACATTCGCTATCCTCTAGTCTTCTGGAACTTCATCCGTGGCTAACAATGATGCAAATAGGGCCCCCTGCAATTTCTTCTTGAGTTTCGTGAGGTGTTCTTGGATGTATCTGGTCAGGACCATGAGATTTAGTCACCTTCATACATTCTAATATATCCAACACCACTTTTACTATGATATAGACTGTCCTCAGGATTTGACAGCTAACTTCCCAAATCATCTTGTCTTTCTCCATGGGAAACATGGAGGAGAAATATTCATTGAGGACCTCACCCATCTCCTGTGGTTGTGCACATTCATGTCCACTTTGGTCCTGGAGGGGTTCTATTCTCTCTCTAGTTATTCTTTCTTCTTTAATATACATAAAGAACATCTTTGGGTTCACCCTAATCTTCTCAGCCAAGGCTATCTCAATTTCGCCCTCCTGGTTTACTTCTTCAGTAAACTCCTGTATCTCCTATATACTTCCAGGGATTCGCTTGATCCTAGATACCTGTACCTGAGCCATACCTTCATTTTTTTCTGGTCAAGGCCTCAATATTTTTTGTCATCCAGGGTTTCCTATTCCTGTCAACCTTGCCTTTCACCCTCACAGGAACATATGGACATTGAACTCTAGCTATCTCACTTTTAAAGGCCTCCCATTTACCAGAGGTCCCCTTGCCTGCAAACAAACTACTCCAATCAACCCCTGCAAGCTCCTGACTAATTCCATCAAAATTGGCAGTGCCCCAATTTAAAACTTGAACCTGTGGACCGGTTTTGTCCCTCTCCTTAACTATTTTAAAATTAATTGAACTATGGTCATTGATCCCATAGTGCTCCCCGACTGTCACCTCAGTCACCTGTGCTGTCCTATTTCCCAAGACAAGTAGAGGTTATCTTAGCAGAGAGAGGTAGCTGGAGAGGAAATTCTAGAGATTTGGACAAAGTAGTTGAAGAAATAGCTACTGGTAGTTTGACACAGAAAGTCCAGGTGTAGAAGAGACAAAATGTAGAGGAGCTCAGAGACCTTGGAGGGTTGTGGAACTGGAGGAGGTAACAGATGAGTTGACAGTGATCGGAGGTATTTAGAAATAAGGCTGAGAATGCACGGCTTAAAACATATTTGCATGGAGTACTTTTTATTTCATGGGGATAGTATCGTATTACGAATCAGTGAATTCTTTTTTCCCTTTCTGAAAAATTCATCGAAATGAACCCTGCCAAGTACAAACATTCTGAACCAGTGACATGCAAAAACAGACCAAATTTGGCTCATTCAGCCACCAGCTGCACTAGGAGTGAAACATTAGCAAGTGCGATGAATTCAGTTCAAGTTTTCATTCTCTTATTTAACCCCCTGTTCCCATTTGCTTACCTAGTTTTAAACTAAGCAGGCGTGTAACATGGCACCTTATCACACCTCATAAACATGGCAATATACTTTCTATGTAGTGGACTAAAGTGTCTGTTTCTGTGCTGCATGACTCTCATGAATTACCTGTCTCTGACTGGAACAGAGAAATTTGACATTTATCACAACACAGGAAAATGTCTTAAGGCATTTCAAAGGAGAGCTAGCAGATGCAAATGCATAGGAGAGGCCTTTTTAGGAACAGGTGGCTAAATGTTTGGTCAGTCAGGTGATTTTCATGGAAGATCCCAAAAGGAGACATAGCTGCACAGGGGTTTAAGGAAGAAATTTCAGAACTTAATGTCAAAAGAGCTGAAGTTAAAAATCACCCAACACCAGGTTATAGTCCAATAGGTTTATTTGGAAGTACCAGCTTTCAGGGCACTGTTCCTCCATCAGGTAGCTGTGAAGCAGGAGCATAAGACAGAATTTATAGCAAAAGATCTCAGTTTCATGCAACTGAAACAATATTATTGAACAAACCTAGATTGCTGTTAAGTCTTCCATCTTTTCGAATGAGTTGCAGGTTTTAGTTCGTTAATATGTAAATCCCAGAACTCCCTTACACTCACATTGTCAAGGTAACTTAAGGTTTTAGAAAAAAACGGTGACTCCTCAGCTCAGACAATGCATTAAAGATGTCTGTATCCCAATCTTGAGCCAGATTGGTCCCATGTCCAAAGTAGGGATTTATGAAATGTTGCATGGATTGGCTGCTTGCATTGACTGTCTGCAGAGTGTGTGCATTTTGAACAAAATAGAATGTGTCTGCAATTACAACTCTGCAAAAGCACATTCAACCCATAGCCTTATATGTGCGCGTGCATGTGAGGGAGAGAGAGAGAGAGGAAGTGTGTGTGTGGGAGGAGCAGGAGAGTCGCCGTTTTGAGCATGAGCTCTTCATCAGGAATGAGGGGTGGCCCAAGGAGGATGAGAGGTACCATCTTTCTGACGGGACAGACAGCTTAATGTCTTACCAGAAAGATGGTACCTCTGACAATATAGTGCCATGGTGTTGCACTGACGTGTCAAGCTAAATCACAAGAGCTCATGTTTCCAAATGGTAAAATTATACAGTACAGAACAAAGTGAGGTTTGAAGTGTGAACTTAGTGAGTTATATTGTAAATGTTGGCATTAAGTCACGGCTCGATCAGTTCTCCATGGGGTGATCCCATACTGGAACAGAGCTTCAGGAACCTTTCTTTCCTATACATCTTTCAGGAGTGGAGTCAAGTAGCTATTGAACTCAGCATTTCTCTGATGAGCTCCATACACTTCATGCAGGTACTCTTCGGTACTTTGCTGTTCCAGCATGTTTGCCTCTATCTATCACTTTTGTAGCTGCCCTTTCTGTAATATCATTTGTTTACTGCTGTACTAAGTGCATATACCTACTGCAGGAATTCATTCAACACTGACTTTGTCCCACTCCAATTCGCATCAAACTTTGACACTAAACGCACCTTCTTGTCTCATGTTACTTCTCATTAATTCAGTTTCTCCCTGCTCAAATACTCCGTATTTGTCAATACCTCCTCTAGCCCTGTGTCACCTTGCCTCTCTTCTCACATTGAACTGGTTGCTCTCAGCCAATCATTGATTTCCTTGGCTTCCTTTTGTGCCTGTTACCAACACCACAGAGATGAAAGAGTTTGCTTCTTTCCTTGGTGCAGGGTACACTGCTGCGAGAAAGCATCTTCTGTTTTCTGGCTGTAAGGGTCCTATGTGAAGCAGATTTCAGATTGTCCGTACCAATTTGACCCTGATTTGAACCATTCTTGTTGAGGGAACTGGCAATCTTATTCATAGACACCAAAAGTTTGGAAAGATGGGAAAATGTTGCAGGAACGTCCTAAGTGTTGGGGCTAATGCACCTTATCAGGACACAGTGTCACCCAATGGGTAGTATGCAAGGAGTATGAAAGGTAAGGCAGATGAACTTGGAGCTTAGATTATTAAATGTAACAATGAAGTTGTAGCTGTTGCAGAGACTTGGTTAAGAGAGGGCAAGCTTAGTAACTTAAAGTTCCAGGATGTTTCAGGTGAGATAGAGAGGGATGTAAAAGAGGTGATGGAGTTGTGTTACTATAAGGGGGAATATCGCAGCTGACCTGAGGGAGGAGCCTTTAGTGGGCTCATCCAGCAAAGCCATATGGGTAGAGCTCAGGAATAGGAAGATTGCAATCACTTTGACAGGATTGTACAACAGGTTTCCCAATAGCCTGTGGGTGATAGCGGAACAGATATATGGACAGATTATGGAAAAATATAAAAACAGCAGGGTCGTTATGGTGGGTGATTTTAACTTCCTCTATGTTGTCTGGGACTTCCTTCACACAAGTATCTTGGGTGGGGGTTAGATGTGACCAGGATAGTTTTTTGAAACAGTCCAACTGGGGAAGGGGCCCAAGCAGATGATCAAATTTTTAGAGGGGGACAATTTCGGGACCAAAAATTCCATAATTTTAAGTCACTTATGACTGAGACTAAGAGTAGTCCTTAGGTAAAAGCCCTAAACTGGGGGAAGGCCAGCTACTACAATATTAGGCAGGAGCTGGAGAATTCAGATCGGGGGCAGCTGTTTGAGGGTAAATCTACATCTGGCATGTGGGAATCCTTTAGAGATCAACAGGTTAGAGTTCAGGATCGCCATATTCCTGTGAAAGTGAAAGATAAGGATGGCAAGATTTGGGAATCCTGGATGACAAGAGAAATTAAGAACTCAGTCAAAAGGAAAAAGCTGGCAGAAGTAATTTTCGGAAACTGAGGACAGACAGAGCCCTCGAAGAATACAAAGGTAACAAGATCTCAAACAAGGAATTGGGAGGGCGAAAAGGGGCCATGAAATGTCTTTGGCGAATAGGATTAAGAAAAATCCGAGGCATTTTATACAAATGTAAGGATCAGAAAGATATCGTGGGAAAGGGGAGGTCCACCCAAGGACAAAGAAGGGAAATTATGTGTAGAGCAGGAGAGAATGGGTGAGGTCCTTAACAGATACTTTAACAAGGACTTCAGTAAGGCGTTCGTCAAGGTTCCCCATGGGAGACTGGTTAACAAGGTTAGATCTCATGGAATCTCACCACGAAGAACTGACTCAAAGGTAGATGACAGAGGGTGGCGGTAGAGGGTTGTTTTTCAGACTGGAGGCCTGTGGCCAGTGGTGTGCCACAAGGATCGGTGCTGGGTCCTCTACTTTTCATCATTTATGTAAATGATTTGGATGTGAATATAGGAGGTATAGTTAGTACGTTTGTAGACAACACCAAAATTGTAGGTACAGTGGACAGCGAAGAAGGTTACCTCCGAGTACAACGGGATCTTGATCGGATTGGCCGATGGGCTGAGGAGTGGCAGGTGGAATTTAATTCAGATAAATATGAGCTGTTGCATTTTGGGAAAGCATATCTTAACAAGACGTATACACTTAATGGTAAGGCCCGAGGGAATGTTGCTTAACAAAGAGACCTTAGAGTGCAGGTTCGTAGCTCCTTGAAAGTAGAGTCACAGGTAGATAGGATAGTGAAGAAGGCATTTGGTATGCTTTCCTTTATTGGTCAGAGTATTGAGTATAGGAGTTGGGAGGTCATGTTGCGGCTATGCAGGACCTTGGTTAGATCACTTTTGGAATATTGCATGCAATCCTGGTCTCCTTCCTCTCGGAAGGATATTGTGAAACTTGAAAGGGTTCAGAAAAGATTTACAAGAATATTGCCAAAGTTGGAGGCTTTGAGCTATAGGGAGAGGCTGAATAGGCTGGGGCTGTTTTCCCTGGAGCATCGGATGCTGAGGGGGTGAGAGGTTTATAAAATCATGAGGGGCATGGATAGGATAAATAGACAAGTTCTCTTGCCTGGAGTGGGGGAGTCCAGAGCTAGAGGTTGTAGGTTTAAGGTGAGAGGGGAAAGATTTAAATAGGGACCTAAGGGACAGCCTTTTCATGCAGAGGATGGTGCATGTATGGAATATGCTGCCAGAGACATCTGTATGAGTATATGAATAGAAAGGATTTGAAAGAACATGGGACAGGTGCTAGTTTGGAGGGATATGGGCTGGGTGCTGGCAAGTGAGACTAGATTATGTTGGGATATCTGGTTGGCATGGACCGAAGGGTCTGTTTCCACGCTGTATATCTCTATGAGTCTGTGACTCTATCTGGTTTGTCACCTCTGCTAAAAACACAATCACATTACTGAGACATGATTTCCCATGCACAAAGCCAGGTAGACTATCCCTAATCAGTCCTTGCCTTTCCAAATGTATGTAAATCCTGTCCCTCAGTATTCCCTCCAAAAGCTTACCCACCACAGACATCAGGCTCACTGATCAATAGTTCCCTGGCTTTTCCTTCCCACCTTTCTTAATCAATGATGTTTTATTAGCCACCCTCCAATCCTCTAGCACCTCACCTGTAGCTGTCACTGATAAAATTATCTCAGCAAGGGGACCAGCAATCTCTTCCCTGGCTTCCCACAAAGTTCTAGATATACCTGATCAGGCCCTGGGGATTTATCTGTCTTTATGCATTTTAAGATCTCCAGCATTTCCTCTTCTATAATATGGACACTTTCCTCGACAGCTCTATTTATGTCCCCAAGTTCCCTAGCTTCCATGTCCTTTTCCACAGAAAATACTGACACAAAAGTTTTGTTTAGTATCCCATCTCCTGTGGGTTTTGCACGTAGACAGGTCTTGTTGAGTTTACAGGTCCCCATTCTCTCCCTAGTTACTCTTTTGCCCCTAATGTATTTGTAGAATCTTTTTGGATTTGCCTTAACCCTATTTGCCAAAGTTTGAACAAACTTGGTTTGTTTTCTCTTGAACTTTGAAGGATGAGGGGTGACCTGATAGAAGTTTGCAAAGTCATGAGAGACCTGGATAAAATAGATTGTTGTTGTCTTTTTCCCAGGGTAGAATTGTCAATTATTTGGGGATATAGGTTTAAAGTGAAAGGGGACAAGATTAAAAGAGATTTGTGAGGCAGTTGGTAAGTACCTGGAATGCACTGCCAGACGATGTGGTGGAGGTGGCTGTAATGCAAGGTTTAGCATGTATATGAATAGGAAAAGAATAGAGGCATATTGACCATGTAGTTGCAAAAGGTTTTTAGTTTAGAAAAGCATCATGTGTCAGTGCACTCCTGGTGGGCCGAAGGGCCTGTTCCCGTTCTTACTTTATTCTTACCTCTGAGTCACAAGTGTGCAAGTCCCACATCAGCACCTGTGCAAAAAATCTGCACTGCTACCCCAGTATGGTGCTGAGGGTGAGTCATACATGCTGTCGTTTGAGGGAGACAATACCCCATCGCTTGGATATGGGTAAAAAAAAATCCCCTGACACAATTTTGAAGAGCAGATGTCATCCCCAGAGTCCTGGCACTATTTATCCCTCAACTGATACCTTGCGAAAACAGATTAACCAGGTCAGTATCCCATTGCTGCCTGTGGGATTTGTTATGTACAAATTGGCAGTTGCATTTCCTCCATTACAAGATGATGTTAGTGAAAAACGCCACATAAATGAACATCTTACCTGGCCCAAGGGTGGCTGAAATAGAAACAATTCCACATGTCTGTTTCCAAAAATGTCCTTCACCGCAACCCCACTGCATCTGCTTTTATAATTTGGCACAAACTCATTTGTGTACTTATTTCAAGGTCAGTGGAATATGGTGTTTTTTTTCATTGAGTTATGGACATTGTCAATGAAACCAATTTCTGTAGTCCATTCCTAGATGTCCTTCTGAAGGATTTTTTTCGAGACAGCTTTTCACAAGATATTCTAAACCTGAATGTTACCTCGTTTTCACTTTCATGGTGTGTGACTTCAACTTGTGACTAAAGATTCCCAGATTCCAGTTAACTTAAAGTCATAACTAGATGCACATTCGCTCCCAGTGGATCCAATTCATGTTGACTAATCCATTGGTATTCACACTCCAGTATTTTGTTTCCCTCTTCAACTCCATCTCCCTTTTCCCCCTTCCCTGTCTACTATTCATTTCCTTATGCATTAACCTTAAAAAATCCAGCATTTAGATTAGAGCAACCAGTTCCATCCCGATTCCTGGTACCTGAGCATGACTTACTGTACGATGGGACTTGAAGCCAGTCTTCTGACACCCAAAATGAGAGAGTGGTGCCTAGTGTGCCACACAGAGGCTGGACTGACACTCCAGCTACATGGAAGGAAAACTGCATTGTCAAAATGATACCATGCAGGTGTTGTGTTAAACCGAGGTCACACCTGGACTCTCAGGTGGACTGTTTTAAAAAGGATAATTGGAGATATCATCATCAAACATTACCACATTGTTTTTTGTGAAACTGATTGCACACAAATTCTGAAAATCTGACCATGTTATTGTGACCAAGATGTGAGAGTTGCACCATTTTCTATAGTCTCGATCGTCCATGGGTAACAACATTAATTAGTCAATTGTATGCATTCTGTATATTAGATTTAGAATAAAGAGATCAGTCAACCAGTTTCTATAGTAACCACAAATTTGTTGATCTTTTTAATAAAATGAAACTTGTTCTACAATAACGCAGAATATGTTAATATGCAAATAGAAATTTTGCCCCTCAAAATAGTTCACACACACATACCAGGTAAAGTAAAAAAAAACAAATTCTTCTCTGCAATGATTCATTATGAGAGAAAAAGCAGTTCTGGCCAGTAATGGTTAGTTCTTGACAGAAGATGAGGAATATTCAGATGGCATTCTGGCACACATTGGTCACTATTTACAGCAGTTCTGTCTGGAATCTTGACAGATACAACTTGCTCAGGAATCAGTATCAAGAAGTTTCATCATCACCCTTCAAGAGGACAGTCAAGTTTCATGTGAAGTTCACAAAAAGGGTGCTTGAGAAACAGGAGAGAGCAGCTGAATTGCCTCTGTTTCAGCACACCTCCCGAACTGAAAACCAGAACAAACACCAAATGCCTGACAAACACTGTTCAAGCAAAACAGCCAGTCCAGGAATAGGAAGTGAGAAATTCCTGATGAAGGACTTGTGCCCAAAATGCCGATTCTTCTGCTCCTCAAAAACAGCCAGTCCATCAATTAGCTGAAACCATTCCAAAAAATGCCTAGTTCACAAAAGTTTTAAAGTGACTCTTCACTGATCTTCTTAGAAGAAAACACGCCAGGTATCTCCTGAGGACTTGAAATGTATTATAGTTTTCCACCACAATCCTTCCTAACTGTAGTTCTCAAAAAACATGAAACATGAAGCTATCTTAACAGTATATACTTGAGTGTTGCTGAATTGTCTGTAAAGTGCTTTTGGGAAGTACTGAGGGATTAGTCAGGACACTGCAGAGGGGTAGGAACCTAAGCTAACCTTTCTCTCTGACCTCTTTCATGTTCTCTCGATGTAGGTCTCTCTTGCATAGAACATAGGAAAGTACAGCACAGAACAGGCCTTTTGGCCCACGATGTTGTGCTGAGCATTAATCCGAATGTAAAATAAAATATCTTAACCTTCGCACCCCTCAATTCACTGCTATCCATGTACATGTCCAGCAGTCACATAAATGTCCCTAATCACTCTGCTTCCACCACCACCACCGCCGGCAATGCATTCCATGCATTAAATGGGATGCATTATAGGGGTTATAAATGCATCCCATCCCCTTTAACTGGCTCCGGTGCTGTGCTGACATCTGATTCTAGTGTGCATTAAACTGGATGTTTCAGGTCTATCTTGAGATTACTTGGCAATTAGGAGAAAACGAGGACTGCAGATGCTAGAGAATCAGACCTTAAGAAAATGTTGCTGGAAAAGCGCAGCAGGTCAGGCAGCATCAAAGGAACAGGAGAATCGACGTTTCGGGCATAAGCCCTTCTTCAGGAATTATTCCTGAAGAAGGGCTTATGCCCGAAACGTCGTTTCTCCTGTTCCTTTGATGCTGCCTGACCTGCTGCGCTTTTCCAGCAACACTTTTTTTAAGTTACTTGGCAATGCTTCTTATTCCTGTCCTCTAAGAAGCAATTTAAATAAGTGGGTGAGTGGCCAAATTAATCTGGCTAGCAACCAGCTAGAGCATTATAAAGTCCTGCTTTTCATCTGTCGGTGATCTTTTTTGCACTCTCAGCAGTCAAATTTAATTTGCCCCCAGTGATTAGTCTGAAGCAGGACTTTTCTGAGTGTGTACGTGTGCGTGTTTGTGCACCGGTCTGTGTTGTGCCTTGTTGTGTTTTTAGCTGAAGCGCTGAGGGTCCAAATGTGTTAGTGTGACCACCAAAGATCACACTTGGGGAAGGAATTTCGACTTCTCGCTTCCCTGGCTGTGGTCCCGCAGTTGCAGTTCCGAGAAGAGTCCCAGATTGTTCCAACAGCTGCCGAACACGGTGAATGACTAACCGGGGCCACACAAAACGCCCAAGAACAGGCACTTCAAATGTCTGCACGGTCACCTTCCCCCAAGAGCTTGGATTGAAATCAGACATGGGACGGTGGGGAGGGGGGGGAATAGACCTGTTTACAGTGTTTGGTTGTTTGGGATGACAGCGAGGGGAGACGCGATCAGCGGCAAAGCCTTCTCATTATATTGCTGAAGGTATTTTTGTGATGCCTGCACTTTTGAAATGGTTTCAAAGAAGCATTCTAGATTGCATCTTTGACACTGTTCCCAGAAACAGCCCTGTGTGTTCACAGCTGTCAAGTTAGTCCACCAAGATTTTTCTTAGATGATGACTTGGCCCATTTAAAAGAAGAAAGAATCCCTTGTTCAGTTTTCCCTTCCCTTTGCTCTCAGTGCACTGAATTCTTGTCAGTTGCAGTTCCATCGGCTTTGGAATCTTGTCCGAATGCCCCATTAATCAGCTGTGAGTGGTGACAGTCTGTTTGACTTTGGGAAGGAGGAGGAGGCCTGATGTGTTTCAGTGGTGGGGATTGGTGTAGCAGACAGGGCCAATGCAGGAGGAAGAGCTCGAGGTTTTGCCTTCCCCAATCTTGCCCTCTTCCCCAGTACCATGGCATTGGAGACACAGCATCCCTAACACTTCTAGGGGAATGTAATCGAATTCTCTTGGTAAAGCTGGTCAGAACTGTGGTTAGATCGCATTCCGAGTACTGTGAGCAGTTCTGGTCTCCATATTAAAGGGTATAGATGTCTGAGAGAGGGCACAAGTGAACTTAACAGGACTAAGTGGGCACAAGTATTTGGAGAAGCAGAATGGATTGAATATCTTCAACATATGAAGTGAACAGACACTTCTAAGAAGGAAATTTTTAAAATAAATATATGAAACTCAAAAGGGACAGGAGGACTTTATTTAAAAATTCATTCATGGGATATGGGTGTCACTGGCTGGACCAACATTTGATACAGGTATCAACATTCTTTCATATTGAAAGTATTGTGTTCCTTTCTTCTTAAGTCAAAAATGAATGACCATATACTTCCCAACATTGAAATCCATATGCCCCAGTTTTACCCATAATATTTCTTTGTAATGTTAACCTTCCATTCCAAGACAAAGCAGCCAGCTTAATTGGCACTAAATCCAAAAGATCCATTCCCTCCACCACCAACACTCAGTAGCTATCTACAAAATGCGCTGCAGAAATTCACCAAAGTTCCTCAGACAGCACCTTCCAAACCCACAAACAGATTCATGGGAACACCACCCTCTCCCTGCAAGTTCCCCTTCAAGCCACTCACCATCCTGACTTAGAAATACATCACTATCGCTGGATCAAAATCCTGGAATTCCCTCCCTAAGGGCATTATTGGTCAACCCATAGCAGGTGGGCTGCAGTGGTTCAGGAAGGCAGCTCTCCACCACCTTCTTAAGGGCTACTAGGGACGGGCATTAAATGCTGGCCAATCCAGCGATACCCACATTCCACAAATGAACAAATAAAAGAAAATACAATGCCACTAAATCAAGCTTCAGCGGTACAGCAGTATATGGGCATTCTATCTGATTTCCTAAGTTTGCTACTGTATAATGAATAGTTAAGGCCCAATATCCCTACCCTCAGTCTCCTGTCACCCAACTAATTTCTATGCACGCCATGAGCTTCAACTTTATCTAACAGTCTCTTATGATCAAATGCCTTCTGAAATTCAATATAAACATTTCCGTAGGCATGTCCCTGACCACTGCTTCAGTTACCATTTATAAACAGTCAAGTTTGTCAAATTGGCTGCCTCTGATCATCTGGAAAATTTCAAGATTTCAATCACTGTATCCTCATGAAACACTGGTGATTTCCTGAGAATTTCAATTAGTCTAACTGGTCTATAAAACTTTGTTTTCTGTCCCTTAATTTTCTTAAACAACAGTGTCTTAGTGGTTAGCAGCGCTGCCTCACAGCACCAGGGACCCAGGTTCAATTCCACCATTCACCATCCTGCCCTGTCTGCCTGGATTTCCTCCATCTCCTCTGATATCTTCCCAAAATCCAAAGATGTGCAAGTCAGGCCTTGCTAAATTTCCCATAGTGACCAAGGATGTGTAGGTTAGGTGGATTGGCCACACTAAATTGCCCATAGTGACCAGGGATGTGTAGGTTAGATGGATTGGCCATGCTAAATTGCCCATAGTGACCAGGGATGTGTAGGTTAGGTGGATTGGCCATGCTAAATTTCCCATAGTGACCAAGGATGTGTAGGTTAGGTGGATTGGTCACGCTAAATTGTCCATAGTGTCCATTGATGTGTAGGTTAGGTGGATTAGCCATTGGAAATGTGGGGTTAAGGGAGGCCGATTTGGGCGTGATGCTGTTTGGAGGATTGTTGCGGACTTGATGGACTGAAAGATCTGCTTCCACGCTATAAGGATTCTATGACATACATGAATTTCCAGTTAAAAGAAACGATTCCTGAATTGAACACACTTTGGGAAATTATAGTTAGGAATTTGTGACTTTCTCACTACAGATAAGTCCAGCTGTACACGTTTAACTCTTTTGCGCAGTTATCTTGTTCATGACTGTTGCTTTGCTGTTTTTAATTTTAATTCTCTGTTCTGAGGATGTCTAACATGTCTCTGCCACCCCAGTCCTTTAACCACCTTATAAATCATTCATCCCTGATTTACAAGTGCAATTGCAGAGCAAACTTGTTGCCCCCGAGAAAGTTGTGTCGCCATCTTGAACTGCAGTAGTCCGCTTGCTTTAGATACACCACAATACTGTCAGGGAAGAATTCCAGGAATTAGATTGTGTGACAATGAAGGAACTTGCCAGTCTACGAACACTAGTGTGCTGTTCACAGATGATGTTCCAATGCCCGTTGTTCTTGTGCATGGTTCAGACTGCAGCATGTGTGTTACCTGATGTGCTGAAGAGCCTGTGGGTCTTTTTCAGTTACAATGAAGCCTTGATGTACCTTATCCATGCTTACCAATATAACAAAGAGCTGCTGTCCAAAGGGATTTACAGAGGGCACGATGAAGAGTTAATGTCACACTACAGGCGCGAGTGTTTACTGGTAAGTACAGTTCAAAAAGAGCAATGCATAATTAAAGAATTCTGACAGTTAGCCTCCAGACAATGAGACACGAGTCAAAATGTAATGTTGCTGTTTTATTAATACACCATGTAACTTAGGGAAACTTGGTGTCTGCTGTAAAATCTGAGAATAAGCAGCATGCTCCATGGTTCACTGTCTTTCATTCAATGGGCAGACAAAAACAAATCTGACAAGTGTGGCTTACCCATTTATATTTTTTTCAAAACATATGCCAGTGTCGTTACTGCAGTCTACAGAATTAGCCTAGGCATTGCTCTGTCAGTACTTGAACAATGTGACTCACGGGACAGATGTACCTTTTTGTTGGCTGAAATGGTTCTGCACGTGTTGAGTTTGAGAGATCTTAATCCAGTTTTTACTGAGGGGACAAACGCCATGACGCTCCTTTTGATTGGTATTAAGTTAGCATTCCATGAGTCAAAAAACAGAAAAGAAAAAGAGAATATGAGGAGTTTCAATATATAACAAATATTTTAAGAAGTTACATGTCATTACACATTTTAAAATATAGATCTGCTACATGGAATTCACAACGTCGAATTTGCAACACAGAAACAGCCAAGTCAACTGGTCTCTGGTATTTATATTTCATGCAAACTTTCTCCCACAATTTTCAATTTAATCCTGCTCCCCTTTCCCTCAAATACTTCTCAAGCTTTTTTTTATGTAACATAGAACAGTACAGCACAGAACAGGCCCTTCAGCCCACGATGTTGTGCCGACCACTGATCCTCATGTATGCACCCTCAAATTTCTGTGACCATATGCATGTCCAGTAGTCTCTTAAAAATCCCCAATGACCTTGCTTCCATAACTGCTGCTGGCAACGCATTCCATGCTGTCACAACTCTCTTTGTAAAGGACCCACCTCTGACATCCCCTCTATACTTTCCTCCAACCAGCTTAAAACTATGACCTATCGTGTTAGCCATTTCTGCCCTGGGAAATAGTCTCTGGCTATCGACTCTATCTATGCCTCTCATTACCTTGTATACCTCAATTAGGTCCCCTCTCCGCCTCCTTTTCTCCAATGAAAAAAGTCCCGAGCTCAGTCAACCTCTCTTCATAAAGTAAGCCCTCCAGTCCAGGCAGCATCCTGGTAAACCTCCTCTGAACCCTCTCCAAAGCATCCACATCTTTCCTATAATAGGGCAACCAGAACTGGACGCAGTATTCCAAGTGCAGTCTAACCAAAGTTTTATAGAGCTGCAACAAGATCTCATGACTCTTAAACTCAATACCCCTGTTAATGAAAGCCAAAACACCATATGCTTTCTTAACAACCCTGTCCACTTGGGTGGCCATTTTAAGGGATCTATGTACCTGCACACCAAGATCCCTCTGTTCCTCCACACTGTCAAGAATCTTATCCTTTAATCCTGTACTCAGCTTTCAAATTCGACCTTCCAAAATGCATCACCTTGCATTTATCCAGGTTGAACTCCATCTGCCACCTCTCAGTCCATCTCTGCATCCTGTCAATGTCCCGCTGCAGCCTACAACAGCCCTCTATATTGTCAATGACACCTCCAACCTTTGTGTCGTCTGCAAACTTGCTGACCCATCCTTCAATCCCCTCATCCAAATCATTAATAAAAATTACAAACAGTAGAGGCCCAAGGACAGAGCCCTGTGGAACACCACTCACTACTGACTTCCAGGCAGAATATTTTCCTTCTACTACCACTCACTGTCTTCCGTTGGCCAGCCAATTCTGTATCCAGACAGCTAAGTTCCTCTGTATCCCATTTCTCCTGACCTTCTAAATGAGCCTACCATGGGGAACCTTATCAAATGCCTTGCTGAAGTCCATATACACCACATCCACAGCTCCACCCTCATCAACTTTTCTAGTCACATCCTCAAAGAACTCGATAAGGTTGTGAGGCATGACCTGGCCCTCACAAAGCTGTGTTGACTGCATTTAATCAAGCCATGCTCTTCCAGATGGTCTTAAATCCTATCCCTCAGAACCCTTTCTAACACCTTGCAGACGACAGACGTGAGACTTACTGGTCTATAATTGGCGGGGATTTTCCTATTTCCTTTCTTGAAGAGGGGAATTACATTTGCCTCTCTCCAGTCCTCAGGTATGACTCCAGTGGAGAGCGAGGATGCAAAGATCTTCGCAAGCGGCGAAGCAATTGCATTTCTCGTTTCCCAAAGCAGCCGAGGACAAATCTGGTCCGGGCCTGGAGACTTGTCAATCTTAATGTTTGACAAAATTTTCAGCACATCAGCTTCCTCTGTCTCTATCCGTTCCAGCATGCACAACTGCTCTTCAAAGGTTTCATTCATTACAACGTTTGTTTCTTTCGTAAAGACAGAAGCAAAAAAACTCATTTAAGATTTCCCCACCTCCTCAGACTCCACACACAAGTTCCCAATGCTATCCCTGATCGGCCCTACTCTTTCTTTGACCATTCTCTTATTCCTCACATAAGTATAAAATATCTTTGTGTCTCCCTAATCCGTTCTTTTTCGTGCCCCCTCCTGGCTCTCCTCAGACCATTTTTGAGCTCTTTCCTCACCTGCCTGTAATCCTGTAGAGCTGAGCTTGACCCTAGCTTCCTCTACCTTATGTAAGCTGCCTTCTTCCTTTTGACAAGAAGCTCCAGCGCTCTCGTCATCCAAGGTTCCTTTACCTTACCCCTTCTTGCCTGTCTCAGAGAGACGTATTTATTCATCACTCACAACAACTGTTCCTTAAACAGTCTCCTCATGTCTATAGTGCCTTTACCTTAGAACAATTGCTCCCAGTCCATGCTTCCTAACTCATGTCTAATCGCATCATAGTTTCCTCTTCCCCAATGAAATATCCTCCCATTTTGCCTAATCCTCCCCATCTCCATAGCTATGTAGAATGTGAGGCAGTTGTGGTCACTATTATCAAAATGCTCTCCCACCACAAGATCTGATACCTGCCCCGGCTTGTTTCCGAGCACCAAGTCTAGAATGGCCTCTCCCCTCATCGGCCTGTCAATGTACTGAGTTAGGAAACTCTCCTGAACACACCTTACAAAAACAACTCCATTCAAATCTTCTGCTCAAAGGAAGTTCTAATCAATAATGGGAAAGTTAAAGTCACCCATTACAACAACCCTACTACATCCACACTTTTCCAAAATCTGCCGACCTATGCTTTCTTCCATCTCCCTGCTGCTATTGGGGGGCCAATAGTAAACCCCTAACAAGGTGACTGCTCCCTTGCTGTTCCTAATTTCCGCCCATACTGACTCGGTAGGCAGATCTTCCTCGACAATGGAAGCTTCTGTAGCTGTGATACCCTCTCTGATTAGTAGTGCTATGCCCTCCCCCCCCCCCCCGCCCCCCCTCCAATCTTTTTAAATGCTCTAAACCCTGGTACATCCAGCCAACCATTCCTGCCCCTGAGAAACCCATGTCTCTGTTATGGCCACAACATCATAGCACCAGGTACTGATCCATGCCCTAAGTTCATCACTTTTATTCCTGATACTCCTTGCGTTAAAGCAAACACACTTTAACTGATCCCTTGGTTCCTTCCCAGGAAAATCCTTCCCACTAGCTGATCTACCTTTTGTTATTGCCTCATCTGCATCAACTCTCACCTCCGGTATACAGCTCAGGTTCCCACCCACCACCCCCCTCCTCCCCCCGCAATACTCGTTTATACCCTCTCGAACTACTCGAGCAAACCTTCCACCCAGGACATTGGTCCCCTTCCAGTTCAGATGCAACCCGTCCTTCTTGTACAGGTCCCACCTTCTCCAGAAGGCATCCCAATTATCTACATATCTGAAGCATCCCTCCTACACCAGCTACGCCGCCCTCTCATGCTAATCAGAAGCCCATCCCACCTACACTATTCCATGTACGTCCATATGCCTGTCCAATGACAACTTAAATGCACTTGAACTTGGCAAATCTACCACTGTTGCAGGTAAAGCATTCCATACCCTCACTACTCTCTGAATAAAGAACTCAGAGTTCTATATGCCTTAACTACTCATTGCAATAGCAAGTTAAGTATTAAGCAAAAGGCAAAATTTGAATGAATAGAGGGAGCTGAGAACATGTGTGTTAAAATCATTAAAGGGGGAAGGATACATTGAGAACATAGGTGTTACGAGATCCTGGATACTAAAGCAAGGAAGGAATGATGAGCTTTTGCAAAACCTTGGATTTACCTCATCTGGATTATTGTGATCTGTTCTGAGCAGCCTGTTGTGGATTTAGAAACCTGTAATTGAATCTTCTCTTGTCCTTCTCTGGTGTAAGGATAATAACACCAACTTCTCCAGTCTATTTATGTGGACCCTTTATTTTATGGACCCTTCAAATTTTATTATGTTTTATGGTAACATGTAAGACTGGGGATTTGAGAGATATAATGTTCATCCAAAAGGTTTTGAGACTCTGGAATAGAGAGTACTTGAGTGGAAATTTGACAACTTGCTGAGCGCCTCAGAAAACATCTCCGGGACACCCGCACCAAACAACCCCACTGTCCCGTGGCCAAATACTTCAGCTCCCCCTCCCCCTCCCACTCCTCCAATGACATGCAGGTTGTGGGCCTCCTCCATCGCCACACCCCAATTTGAAGCCTGGAGGAAATACGCCTCATCTTTCGCCTTTGGGCCCTCCAACCACACAGCATCAATGTGGATTTCACCAGTTTCCTCATTTACCCCTCCCCCACCTTATTCCAGTTCCAAGCTTCCAAATCAGCACTGCCCCTCATGACCTGTCCTACCTGTCCATTTTCCTTCCCACCTATCCGCTCCACCCTCCTCTCCAACCTATCACAGTTACCCACACCTTCATCTACATATCTCACACTCAACCACCTTACCCCCACCCCTCCTCCCATTTATCTCCCTAGCCCCTTGGCTCACAAACCCCACTCCTGATGAAGGGCTCTTGCCTGAAATGTTGATTCACCTGTTCCTCAGATGCTGCCTGACCTGCTGTGCTTTTCCAGCACCACGCTCTCGAACCTTTAAAACATTATGAGCACTTGAAATGTTATAATATTCAAGGCAATGGGCCTGGTCATGGAAATTAGATTTGTGTAGATAGGTCAGCACAGACTCAATGGGCTAAAGTCCTGCTCTGTATTGTATGACTCTGTCTATTTGACATGTTCCTTTGCCGTGCTGTGGTAGAAATTGAACGAGCATGCTGCGGCTCTGTTTGAGTCTGGAGATGACCAGGACGTAGAGGAAGGACTCACCACCATGAATGAGTTGGTCGTTCCCTGTCTGCCGCTGTTATTGGTGGATGAAATGGAAGAGAAAGACATTGTGGCTGTAGAAGACATGAGGAACCGATGGTGTTCATACTTGGGGCAAGAAATGGAACGTAAGTTTTTCTTCATTCGTACATGGAATACAGGCAGCACTGGCCAGGCCAGCATTTATGGCTCATCTGTAATTACATTGCATTGGATTTGGAATCCCATGTCAGCCAGATCAGGTAAATTAGGCAGATGTCCTTTCTTAAAGGATGTTAAATTGGTCTTCTATGACAATGATTGCCACTAGACTTGTTTGTATTCCAGATTTCTGTTGAATTCAAATTTCACCATCTGCCATGATGGGCTTAGAATGCCTGTCCCCAGAGCATTTGTTTGAGAGTTTGGAATGCTAACCCAGTAGCATTGCCACCATGCCTTCACCTCCACATAGATTGTTGAATGACCATTGAGCTATCTAGATGTGAAGATTGTCACAAAAAGAAATGCAAGAGGTTCAGAAGTAGACTGAAACATATTGAGCTAGATTTTTTAAAAACTTCTTAAATTGAAGCAAGTTATAATCGTTAATTATCATTATAACGAACCCTTTTTTTATGTTTGAACAGGAGTATTTCGATTTATTTTGAAGGGATGGTTATAGATTGACACAGTCTTATTTCTCATGTTGAAAATACCTAGAACAAAGGAGCACAGATGTAAGACCAAATATAGGAGATGTGCAAAAACATCCTTCTTTCAACAGCAGGTTGTGAGGCTATGGAACACAAAAGGACATTTAGCAATGGAAGCAGAGAGCTTGTCAACATGTAAGAAAGGTTGAAGGAAAAAAGGAAACTCAAGAAATAAAGAAACAATGTACCAGAGACGGGGGACCAGGACTACTTTTGCAGAAAGATGAACAGCATTGTAGACTGGTTGGGCTGAACACCCTCACCATTCTTGGCAATAGGTGAAGAATAGTGTGAATAATCAACACAGGAAACCACAGTTGGTTGTCACTTTTATGAATTATTCATAATCTGGAGTCAATGTCAAAGTCTTCAGGTTTACAACAAGCGGAAAGGAAAGCTGGTTTGTACAAATTCAGAGGGCCTTGGGGATGTTGCAAAATAATGTCAAGTTACTTTGGAGACAACAGCGAAGGTAGGTACTCGTTAACTGGAGCAGCAAAGCCTTGTGTGTAGCACATTAAAATAGATGAAAACTTTGGTTTTATACTTCAAAACATAGAATTTAGAAAAATAGGTGTTAGTGTTGGACTCATATTAGGGTCTGCTTAAACTGTGGTTGGGGCATTTTTGCACAGGCTATCGATTAGCTCAGTTGCCTGAATGGCTGATTTGTGATGCAGAGTGATGTCACCAGCACAGGTCCGAATTCTGTATTGGCTGAGGTAGCCATGAAGACCCACCTTCTCAACCTCACACTTTACCTGAGGCATGGTAACTCGCTGGTTAATCTCACTGCCAGTCTTCTCTTTCTAATGAGGGAGCAGTCATATCATCTTCTGAAACTTTGGCTTTCCTTTCTGAGGATGTGAAAATAGTAAAAAAAAAAGACGCAGTCAACATTCAATACACCTGATTTTACTCAAGGCATTACAAATATTTGTGGTTAGCACTGCTGCCTCACAGCACCATGGTCTTGGGTTTGATTCCAGCCTTCACACTGTCGGTGTGGAGTTTCCACATTATCCCCATGTCTGCGTGGGTTTCTTCCAGGTGCTCTGGTTTCCTCCCACCATCCAAAGATGTACAGTTTAGTGGATTGACCATGCTGAATTGCCTGTGGTATCCAGGAATATGCAGGGTAGGTGGATTAGCCATGCAAAATGTGGGGTTATGAGAATAGGGTGGATGAGGGATGGGTGGGATACTCTTTGGAGATTCGGTGCAGATTCAATGGATTGAATAACCTGTATCTGCACTATACGGATTCTATGAACATTTTTCTCCAACTGCTGTCTAAGAGTATTTTCTGGAACATAAATAAATACTTAATTCAACACACAGATCAGAGTGGGATCTGTTATAAACAGTCTGTGGAAGACTCAATAGGAAGAATGAGGGGAGTCACTTATTTATTGGAAGATCTAAGGTAAAGGAATGAAGGGCTTTCAGAGGACAATATATTGGTATGGATCAGACCAAAGTCCCTCAAAATATATTAAGATGATAGCTTAACCTTTTCTTATTTTACAGCTAAATGTAAAGTTCCAGATGTTATTTGACTGGCTAAACTACTCAACATTAAACGCAACATACTTTATTCATGCACTATAACTAAAATACAACAAAAGAAAGAATAAATTGGACTATCTTAAGTCTTGGCAAATTTAATAGAATAATAGATTATTTTACGACTAAACAGGAAGTGTTCCCATATAGTAACATCCCACAAAAACACTCTAGGAAAAAAGCAAGTTAAAAAAAATAGATTACCTCACAGGCAATTTTCCAGTCCAGGAGGAAAGCTATCAAGAAGAATCTGAGAGAGAGTAGCAGGGAGAGATGTACCATAGCTTCCAAACCCACCTTCAACACCCCAACAAGTGAAAATCTAAAAACCAAAAAATCCTGGTTCTGTGAGAGGTTTTAACACACCCATTCAGCCTGCTTCTATTGTTCCAACTTTTTAAAAAAAGCCAAGGCCTGAGAAGCTGTTTACTTTAGTGTGTCTGCATGGACTGCTCAACACCTCTACGTCTCTTCAAAAAAGAGGACAAAATGCACCTCTTAAACCTGTAGTATCATTTCAATATTAATCATTAAAAGTTGCACTACCTGCTAGCAAAGCCTGAAAGTAAGCAAACCAAATACTCGGCTTTATTTCTGGAGGGGTATAACTGTAAAGAAAGGAAGTTGGACCGATTCTGTACTGAACCTTAGTTATACCACTTAGCATACTGCCTATAGTTCTGGTTGCCATATTATGAAAAGAACATAGAAGCACTGAAGAGGGTGCAGAGAAATTTACAAGGATAATGCCAGAATTGCATGGTTATATAAATCAGGAAAGGATTGATAGGGTGGATGGCTCCTCTCTTGGGAAAAAGGCAGCTGAGGGTGGACCTACTAGATTCCTTTAAAATGATGAAGTGTTTAGACAGGGTGGATACAGAGAAAATTCCACTTGTGGGGAAGAGGCCATCAATACAAGATAGTCACCAAATTCAGAAGAAACTTCTTTACTGAGTGTGGTGAGAGTATGGACGTCCCGAAACAGGGAGTAGCTGAAGGAAGCATATAAATGTGTTTCAGTGAAAGCTAAACAAATACGTGGTGGAAGTAGGAATAGAGGATGTTTGTGATAGATTTAAACAAGAAAAAAGCAGAGTATTAACATTAGTATGAACTAGATGGGCCAAGTGGCCTCATTCTGTGCCATATATGCCATGTAATCTGCATCGCCTACATGACCTAATTAGCAAAATACATTACAAATAGTATGTGAATGTCAATTTTGTTTCTATCGATAGTGGTTAGTAAAGTTGCAATATAAGGAAAAGTATATTTTTAATAAGATGATAGTGAAGAGAGGATTGCAGAGGATGAAAAGAAGTTTTTTTTTAAAAAAAAAGGTTGGGGGAGACTCAAATTCAAGTGTTTAAAGCAAAATGGGAATTTGATGAATGAGTAGCCAACTGTTTTCATTAGGAAGTGGGTTAGAAGCCATGGGTCAAAATTTAAACTAATTGTTGAAGGAATTAGAAGGGAAATGAAAATATTTCCCACCCAAAAGGTTGTTAAGATCTGAAAGAATAAAAGAATCAGACTTAGGACTTTCAGAAAAACATTTGGATGTGCATTTTAAGAAATCTAGTTAATAATGACAGAACTACATGAGGGAGTTCCTGCATTGTGACCCATGAAGTGTGAATTTTATAGCTCTTTAAATTTTTGAGTATTCCAATCTAACAACTACCAGCAGCAAAACTATAGCTTAAATGATTTGGGGTGGCATGGTGCCTCAGTCGTTAGCACTGCTGCCTCACAGCGCCAGTGACCTGGGTTCAATTCCAACCCCAAGCGACTGTTCGTGTGGAGTTTGCACATTCTTCCCGTGTCTGTGTGGGTTTCCAGCTGGTGCTCCCGTTTCCAGCCACAGTCCAAAGATGTACAGGTCAGGTAAGTTGGCCACGTCCATAGTATTAGGTGCATTAGTCAGAGGGAAAATGGGTCTGGATGGGTTACTCTTCAGAGGGTCAGTATGGATTTGTGGGGCTGAAGGGTCTGTTTCCACACTGTAGGGAATCTAATCTAATAAAATAAGTCAAAGGTTAATTTATTATACAACTATTTCTGAAAGGTGCTAAGTAAAACAAAATGGAAAACTAGTTGCAGAAATACAGTTTCCAAGATTAAGTTAGATATGGATAAAAGATAAATGCAAAGATGAGGTTAAGACCAGTCTAATACTTTTACTTGTTTGAAGATTTTTCTTTCCAGGGTGAAGGGATTTGAAAACTTGAAATCAGATTCTGTAGCTATAATGGTTTCAGGAATTGAATGTTGGAGGTTGCTTGTACAAGACTTCCTGATGCTCACTGTCATAACAGCATTTGCAGATTGCAGAACTGTAGCTGGTTTCTGAAAGTCCTTTCTCAAACTCTCTTTTACCTAGAGCTCTCACTATGCTATTGTTTGAGTCTTTCTTGATGGTCCAATTAAAATTATGTCTCAGCCTGTTTTGGATGGCTCAAACTTTAAACTGGCAGCTATCCTAAAACTTCTATACTTCCACATTAGGACGTATGTCATACTTCCATAAAAGGAATTTGCCGAGGTAGGAAGAAGCTATCTATACCCTCAGAAGACATTGCAAATGAGATTCCGTTTGGCCTTTGCTGAAATGTGTGTTGAATTACTATGTGCTGTGTCATAGAGGCAAAGAGAAAGATCGATCTTTATAGTTTTACTGTAATGAATCTATTTTCTTCTCTCTGCTCTGCCACAAAAGCTGTTGCCTGAAATACAGCTCCTTTGTGTATTCCCATGTCTAACTGCATTGGTTTTCCCAAACTGGATAATCTGCAGGGAACTTCCATCCCAATCTGTGAAATTTCCAGAAAGGTATAAATCAAACCTTAAATGGCTGGATAATTTAAGTTCACATTTGATGCTATTTAGTGATGGTTTCACAAACTGCTGCAGTTGTAGTCACTCCTTGCTGCAACCATCTTGAATCAATGTTTGCACCTCTTTTAAAAACATTTTACAATCCATGAAAAGCCTCAGGTATGAAAAATCAGATAACAGTTGAAAATTGATAGTCCATTTTTAGCACTATCCTAACAGTGTTTTGAAATAGAAAGCTTTCCTAACCAATTCCTAACGATTAAAATAGTTGAGATTCTCAATGTATTGTAAAGATTCGAGAGCACTTCTCATAAAGGAAGCCATAAAGGCCAACAGCATTATTTTATTTTCTGTTTTTAAAATATTACTAAATTTTTATATATTAAAGCAAATCTTGCCCTTGTCCGCAATTATGGGCAAGTTCATTGCCCAGACATTGTGGTGTTTGTGAGGCATGCTATTTACTGCTGACTGATCTGCTATTTGCAAGTAATCAGAAGTATAAGTCATGGGTAATAAAATCTTCAGTCTGTAGGAAGACAAAGAAGGCAAAATTAATCTCAGTAATCTCAAGGTGCAAAGAATATAGGATTGTTATATGTGTTGCAGAGCAGTGAGTGTAAACTGCACTCAAATGATGATAAATAGCAAAGGATATGGAACTGAAAGAGGGAAGGGGGCCTTCCCTCAAGGGTTTCAAGGATTTAACATAGAAGTGAACAATTATAAATATTACTGAAAGATTCTGACAGCAGGAAGTGGTCTAGACCCACTCATGGGAATCATGATTAGATTAGATTACTTGCAGTGTGGAAACGGGTCCTTCGGCCCAACAAGTCCACACCGACCCTCCGAAGAGCAACCCACGTGGACCCATTCCCCTACATTTACCCCTTCACCTAACACTACAGCAATTTAGCGCAGCCACTTCACCTAACCTGCATATCTTTGGACTGTGGGAGGAAACTGGAGCACCTGGAGGAAACCCACACAGACACTGGGAGAATGTGCAAACTCCACACGGTTGCCTGAGGCAGGAATTGAACCCAGGTCTATGGCGCTGTGAGGCAGCAGTGCTAGCCACTGTGCCACCGTGATCAAATGTAATCAACTGATGAAGTGGTTAGTATGCAGGGGAACCCAAAGTGAGCAGAGGTATTTACACCTCTTGGTTAAAGCCAGACATTCTGACCTTATTTTGAAATAAATACTTTGTTGCTAATGTTTAAGAGAGAGACTTGTATTTCTCTAGTGTCTATCACATATTGAGAAGTCCCAACTTATTTGACGACCAGTAAAGAACTTTTTAAATGTGGTTGGTACAGTAAACACAGAACCTTTTCACAAATGGCTGCATTGCTTCTAGTGATATTAATTGAGATGTAAGATAAGGTTGGTCACTTTTGAGAATCTTCTGATTAGGAAAGGAGTACTTGATTTGGAGAACCTAAAATAAAATGGATTCTTGGGTTCAGATTGCTATCCAATAAGAGTATTTGGGTGGCCTGTTGGCTCATTGATTAGCACTGATGCCTGACAGCACCAGGGGCCTGGGTTCGATTCCACCCTTGGCAACTGTCTTTGTGGAGTTTGTACATTCTCAAAGTGTCTGCGTGGGTTTGTCCCCACAGTCCAGAGATGTACAAGTTAGGTGGATTGGCCATGCTAAATTGCCTGTAGTGTCCAGGGATGTGCAGGCTGGGCAATTTAGCCATGGAAAATATAGAGTTACAGTGATAGGATAGGGTGTGGGTCTGGATAGGATGTTTTTCAGAGCGCAGTGTGGACTCGATGGGCTGAATGGCCAGCTTCCACAATGTAAGGATTCTATGATAAGGAGAACCTGAAAACAATGGGTCTATAACTCTCTGAAGTTTAGAATCATAGGATGTTTTCTGATGGAAACAGCACGTGCCTTTACATGTCAAGATATTTCACAGGAGGATTCTGAAACAATATATGGCTTTGAGCCATATGGAAATAAGGTCAGGTGATGAAAAGTTTAATGAAAGAGGTAAATTTTAATGAGTGTCTCAACTGGTGAGAGCAAGGTGAAATTGTTTAGGGATCGAATTCCAGAGTTTAAGGCCTAGCTAACTGAAGGCACGGCCACTAGGGATGAAATGATTAAATTTGGGCATCTTCAAGAAGCCAGCATCAAATTAGCTCAGCTATCCCTGCGACTTGTGTGACTAGCTAAGATAACAGAGATGTGGAGGGGCAAGGTGGTGGAGGAATTTGAGAATAAGGATGAGAATTGTAAAATTGAGGCCTTGCTCAAACAGGAGCCACTTTTAAGATCAGGTGATGGTTGAATGCGATGTGCTCGTGTGGTCATAGGCAGCAGTGTTTTGGATAAACTAAACTACGCTTTATGGACGGAGGAATAAGGAGACCAGACACAGCAGGGTGTTGGAAGAGATGAGTCCAGAGAGTCTGAAGGCATGAAGGCAAGCAGGTAAACTCAGACATGGACTGTGTCATGGAGGTGGAAATGGGCAGTTTTAGCAACGAAGCAAAAACATGGTCTGATATTTATCTCAGGGTCAAATATCCCATCACGTTTCCAAAGGTCTAGTTTCATCTGAGATGGTGGACGGGGAGAGGAATGGGGTCAGTGGTTTAGGGACCGTGTAAAATTCTCAGTTTGATAGGGTAATAGCTGAGAGGTTGGAGAAACTAGAACTAGAGGGTCATAGAAGTAAGACAAGGTTTCACCATTTAGGACTCAAGTGAGCAGAAATTTCTTCATGTGAAGGACAATAAATCTTGGTAATTCTCTACCCCAGAGAGTTGTGGATGGTCAGTTGTTCAGTTTATTAAAGGTTAATTGATTTTTATGAATCACTGGATATGGCATAGAACTAGAAAGCTTTTGGTCATCTGATTGAATGGCCTACAAGGGTCAAATATTCCAGCCTTGTTCCTGGCTTTTTTTTTTGTTAACATCTTTCTTTGGAATAGACAGAAAATTTAGAGGAAGCCTAGATTTAACAGGTCAGTCAAAACACTGTCTGCCTGGATCCAATACGAAATTGTTACAATGGAACTTAACCACAACTATCTATTTCAGAGACCAGTGGTAATAGTGCTGGCAGTTTAGAAAGCAGGGGTAGAATGGGAGTCTCTCTCCACCTGAAGCAAACATGCTGGGGGTAATATTGAAGTGCCAAATGAACAAAATGCTGGAATCACTCAGCAGATCATGCAGCATCTGTAGAGAGAGTTAGTGATTCAGCTCTGAGGTCTGGTCAGAGCCAGGTTAAGTTGGAAATCCAATAAGTTTTTTGTATTCAGTCATTCATGTCAAGTGTGTTGGCTGGGCCAGCATTTACTGCCCCTCCCAAGTTGCCCTTGAGAAGGTGGTGGTGAGCTGCCTTCTTAAACCGCTGCAGTCCACCTGCTGTGGGTTGACCCACAATGCCATTAGGGAGGGAATTCCAGGATTTTGACCCAGTGACACTGAAGGAACAGCGATATGTTTCCAAGTCAGGATGATGAGTGTCTGGGAGGGGAACTTGCAGACCATGGTGTTCCCATGTATCTGCTGCCCTTGTCCTTCTAGATGGAAGTGGTCTTGAGTTTGGAAGGTGCTGTATAAGGATCTTCGGTGAATTTCTGCAGTGCCTCTTATAGCATGCCCTGCTGCTACTGAATATTGGGCGTGAAGGGAGTGGAAATTATGGATGTAGTACCTTCAAGCGGGCTGCTTTGTCCTGGATGGTGGCAAGTTTCTTGGAGCTTCATGCAACCCAAAAGTGAGGAGTGTTCCATCATGCTATCTGACTTGGTAGACAGATTTTGGCAAATGAGGAGGTGAGTTACTCACTGCAAGATTGTTAGTCTCTGACCTGCTCTCATAACCAATATATCTATGTGGTTAGTCCATTTGATTCTCTGGTCAGTGGTAACCCCTAGGATGTTGACAGTAGTAGATTTGATGATGGCAATGCCATTGTGAATGTTAAGGGACAATGGTTAGAATCTCTCGTTGGTCATAGTCTGGCATTTGTGAAGCACAAATATTACTTGTCACTTGTCAATAAAGCCTGGACTTTATTGCATTTGTCTGTGTACTGCTTCTGTATCTGAAGAGTTGCGAATGGTGCTGAACATTGTGCACATGTAGGCGAAGCAACTTGGAACGTCTGACCATGTTATATATGCTCAATCAGTGCACAATGTTGTTATTGAAAAGTGCACAATCATCAGATTTGGGTTTTAGGATTGGTATTGAGCAGACCTGCAGTGGTGCTGCTCACCTGAGTCCTTAGGGGGAGCCTCTTGATGGGGAGCAAACTGAATGGGAAGCCGTGTCATATTTTGTCGAAAAATGAATAACCTTTTCCCTTTCTCATTTTCCTTTCACAGCCAACCTGCAAGAGAAGCTGACCGACTTCCTGCCAAAGCTGCTGGACTGCTCGACTGAGATCAAAGCTTTCCGTGAACCACCGAAGCTCCCTTCCTTCTCCACGCACGAACTTTGTGAGCGCTTTGCTCGTGTGATGGCGTCTCTCAGTCGAACCCCCGCAGACGGCAGATGAAAAGAAACACAGAGTATCTTTTTTCTTCTCTCTTTTTCGGGGAGCACGTTACAACCAACAAGGACTTCTTTCATTTAAGTCTTTTTTGTTCTTTCCGTTCTGAGATATAACCCTCGCCTTCCCGTCACAGAGTTTGCTTGCTGCTGCTGCTATAGATTTTACCCATTTTTAAAAAAATAAAATAAAAAATTAACTTAACCGCAACCAAGGCGTCTATTACCATGAATGAAATTTTAAACGGCAAGACTGACAGTGGACACAGCTCAGTGTGCATGATGCTTTGGACCTGGTCGGAGGAAATGGTGACGTTGGAGGAGCGAGAGAGGAAAGAAAAGAGACTGATGTTTAAATTAAGAATTGGGACGTTTTGAGGCAAGAGATACCCCTCTTTATCTTTTGCATCCCTGCTCCTGCCACCAGGTTTCTGTAAGTCTGTTAACTCGCCACGCTATCAACTTTTTTTTAGAAAAAAGAACCTCAGTTCCAGCTGATGAATTTTATTCTTTCCCCATTACTCTTAATGACAGCCAATAATATTTGGAGGTGTGGGTGCCGACTTTCCCAGCATTCCCTCTACCCCCCCCAAACCCCTCTGTTCCCCCCAGAAAATGACGTCATGAGGCTTGTTAAGGAACTGAAAGAATAAAGTTTTATTTATGGCTATTTTTTGATGTAATGACAAAACTTCTGATGTTCTGTGTGTGTTTTTTTATAAAAACATCTCTGTTGCTTTGATAGTCAAGTGTGAGAAGCAAGTGTTGTCAACCCTTTCAGAATGGCCCTTCCATCTGGGGGATTGAAGGTTAATTTCCAGAATACTTCTCCAAGGAAGAAAAGTCAAGGGAAACGTCTGTTAAATTAAATTCTGCTTCTTGTTTTTCCTCTGCTTTCCATGAGCACTTTTTTGATTAAGCTGGAGAGGGAATGCTATCACCCCCTCCTGTAGAAAAAGGCCAAGGTGATCAGATGAAAGTCTTCAAGGTTAAGAAAGTCAATATAATACACATAGAGAAGTGCAGGAGGCCAGAATAACAGACCATCAATAAAGTACAGTCACTACCAAGTCCATAAAGCGACTAAGGAGAAGCTTCTTTTCCCAGAGATTGCTAGGATGTTATTGAAGTAAAGTAACATAGATACATTAAGGGGAAGCTTGTTAAGCACATAAGGACGAGAGGGACAGGCTAGTGTGAGGTAATGATGAGATTTGTGTGAAGCACCAGGCTGAATGATCTGGTGATCAATTCTGTTTAGCCATCTGGATGAATCTATGTGAATAACAGACTGTTCTGTCCCTTCAGCTGATGGGGAAAGACAGTGTACTACAAGGATAGGCCGGTGGGAGAGCTACAAAGCATCGTTTCCCCTTAGCCACAGGTGTGCACGGCAGCCGTTTATTATTAATGTTACAGAGAAGAAATTCTTCCTCATCTCCTGTTTAAATGTGTCACCCATCATCTGAAACCATGCCCACTAGATGTAGATTCATCAGGAGGAGAAACGTTCTCCTAGCATCCACCTTTCAGGCTCCCTCAGGATCTTCGGTATATCAGTCAGATTACTTCTCATTCTTCGAAACTCCAATGGATACCGATTAAAACACTTAACCTTTTTCTCATCAGACAAACCCTGCATCCCAGCAATCAACTACATGAATATTTGTTGACATGCTTCTCATGCAAGTTTCATTTATTCCTTTTCCCATCTCCCCTCCCCCACGCAGCTGCCATTTCCCCATCCTCGTCCATCACCCTAACATTATCTACACCTCCATCTCCTCCTCCATCCCTCACCATCACCTCCATCTCCCCAACACCGTCATCTCCTCCTCTGTCACCCCAACATCACCTCAACATCATCTCCCCCTCCATCATCCCGACATCATCTCCCCCTCCATCACCCCGACATCATCTCTTCCTCCATCACCTCAACATCATCTCCCCCTCCATCATCCCGACATCATCTCCCCCTCCATCACCCCGACATCATCTTCCCCTCCATCACCCCGACATCATGTCCTCCTCCATCACCTCGACATCATCACCCCTGCATTACCACGACATCATCTCCGCCTCCATCACCCCAACATCATCACTTCCTCCTCCATTATCCGCTCCCCCCTCTGTCATCACCATGTCCTCTATCTCCTCCTTTCTCACTATCTCCTCCTCTGTCACCACCACCTTCTCCAACACTGCCTCCATCATCACCTTCACCTCTTCCAATATCGTCTACTCTTCCTCCATCATTACCACTGCCTTCATCATCTCTCTTCGAATCAGATAATGTTGATTATTACATGTCCGCTCTCTCCTCAATAAATGGCAAGACGGTTTCAGTCTCTGCTCGCCTACTATCTTTGATGTTACCACAACCTTCAGTGAAACTTTATGTACGATTCCTGGTTTTGTTGTTTCTCATTTCTCCACACATCCATCCCAGCATCCCTCTTTCATTAATATCCAGTAGGTATTCCTTCCTTCCTTGATGCCCAAGTTTCTAGACTAGTTAATGTGGTAAGCCTCACAAGTATCTTGTAGGTTCATCTTTTTGGTTTCAGTGATACTTTTGTATCGCAGCACACACTACTGCAGCAGCTTCCAATGTATACAATCACTGCTAATCTGTTGCTTAATTATCTTTTCAATGCTTTCATCATCTGACACCACTGAACCCACTTTCTCCAAGTCTTCACTTATAAACTTTACAGCTTCACTCTAATCCTGTTTCTAGATCAAACCGATATAAATGGAGTCTTTGATATTCTGATCTCATAACCCTGACATAAAATGCTTTCCTGACGATTTTCAAGTTCTCATATCATCTGCAATCGATATCTCAATGTCATTTGCAAATGTCATTGATTGTGTCCCTTACCATCACACTCACTCATTTAAAACGTCCACAATGGTTAGAAAGAGAAGGGGTATCTGTGCTGCTCTTTGATGTAATCTGACTCTGGCTCAAAGCCCTTACTCTTCACCACACTTCCTCTTATTCTGTAATAGTTGGATATATTTCTTAGGAACGGCACAAGTTTGAGCACATCTCCAAACTTCTTTAGTGATCCATTCATTAACTTGCTCAAATGCAAATATCTTTCTCCTTAAGTAACCAGATCGAGACTATATGTAATCCTATGTCTTGTCTAACTGGCACTTGTAATGTTGCAGCAAGGCTGATCCACTTTATACTTCATCCACCTCGTAATAAAAGTCACTATTCCATTTGCCTTCCCAATTACTTGCTTTACTTGCACATTGACTAAAAGAAAAGATTCTGGATAATCCAAGATGGAGAACGGGAAAAAATTATGGCTGTAACAGCTGCACCTTTTTAGAGGTATTTTAGGTGTTGAAGGTGTTTTCCTCAAATTCCAGGAGCAGCAATTACTGTTTTATATGCTGTTGCATTGTTTTGGAACTTTGGAGAAAAAGGAAGTCAAAACAAAAGCAGTTTTAAAAGGGAGAAGGGCAGATAAAGGCAGCACATGATGAGGTCAGTGCAAGAGAAAGAGAGTTAGAGAAAGAAACCCACACTCCTAACTGACACAGCAGTGAACCTGCACAATTACTGCCTTTGCTGTTGAATTCAGGTATCGCTGGACATCGGAGTGCATCTGGGAAAATTAACAAACAGAGAAATTCACAACTAATCTTGGAGGAACCTGTTTGGGAGAGATCACAGCACAGAAACAGATAAGTGAATATTTTAAGTGTGGCCTTACAGTAAGTCTGCAGTAGTGAGTAGAGTGGGTTCTTTCTTGATTATATGTTTTATTGAGATATGTCTCTTGATTAAACTTAAAAATATAAGCCATAAGTATTAATTTAACCTGGAGCAGTGTTTTATAGAGGAATAAGACGATGCTAATCTCTGAGTGTGCAGATTGAAAGAAGCAAAAATGGCCTTTGGTAGAGTGATATGCTCTTCTTGTCAGACGTGGGAGTTTAGGGAGAATTTATGTGTTACTGAGGATTATATCTGCAATAAACACTATTGTTTGTGAATCCTTTCAGATTGAATGGATCAATTGGAGAGATAGTTAGAGGCAATGGAGGAATTTACAAGAGCAAGGAGATCCAATGAGTGACAGTTATAGGAAGGGGGGAAAGTCTCAGCTACAGTCACGTAGGTAGGTTAACCCCAGGAAAGGTAAGAGAGGTAGGCAGGCAGTGCAGGAGTCTTCTGTGGCTATCCCCATTTCAAACAAGTATGCTAGTTTGGAAAATGTAGGGGATGATGGATTCTCAGGGGAACGTAGCACAAACAGCCAAGTTTCTGGTATTGAGACTGGCTGTAATGTAATGAGGGGTACATCGGGTTCCAAGAGATCAATTCTGTTATGAACTCTCTAGTCCGAGGTACAGACAGATGTTTCTGTGGCCAGCAAAAATTCAAAATGGTGTGTTGCTTCCCTGGTGCCAGGATCAAGGATGTCTCAGAGAGGGTGCAGAATGTTCTCATGGGGAAGAGGGACCAGCAGGAGGTCATTGTATATTATTGGAACCAACGACATAGAAAGGGGAAAGGTTGAGATTCTGAAGGGAGACTACAGAGAGTTAGGCAGGAATTTAAAAAGGAGGTCCTCGAGGGTAGTAATATCTGGATTACTCCCGGTGCTATGAGCTAGTGAGGGCAGGAATAGGAGGATAGAACAGATGAATGCATGGCTGAGGAGCTAGTATTTGAGAAAAGGATTCACATTTTTGGACCATTGAAAGCTCTTTTGGTGTGGATGTGACCTGTACAAAAAGGACAGTTTGCACTTAAATTGGAAGAGGACTAATATACTGGCAGGGAGATTTGCTAGAGCTGCTCGGGAGGATTTAAACTAGTAAACGGTCAGGAGTGGGGGGAGCAAGGTAGGACTGATAAATTAAACTGCATTTATTTCAATGCAAGAGGCCTAACAGGGAAGGCAGATGAACTCAGGGCATGGTTAGGAACATGGGACTTGGATATCATAGCAATTGCAGAAACATGGCTCAGGGATGGGAACTCAATGTTCCAGGATACAAATGGTACAGGAAGGTTAGAAAGGGAGGCAAGAGAGGAAGAGGTAGCGTTTTTGATAAGGGATTACAGCTGTACTGAGGGAGAATATTCCCAGAAATACATCCAGGGAAGTTATTTGGGTGGAACTGAGAAATAAGAAAGGGATGATCACCTTATTGGGATTGCATTATAGACCCCCTAATAGTCAGAGGGAAATTGAGAAACACATTTGTAAGGAGATCTCAGCTATCTGTAAGAATAATAGGGTGGTTATAGCAGGGGATTTTAATTTTTCCAAACATAGACTGGGACTGCCATAGTGTTAAGGGTTTAGATGGAGAGGAATTTGTTAAGTGTGTACAAGAAAATGTTCTGATTCAGTATGTGGATGTACCTACTCTTGGGAAATAAGACAGGGCAGGTGACTGAGGTGTCAGTGAGGGAGCACTTTGGGACCAGCGACCATAATTTTAGTTTTAAAATAGTGATGGAAAAGGATAGACCAGATCTAAAAGTTGAAGTTCTAAATTGGAGAAAAGCCAATTTTGACGGTACTAGGCAAGAACTTTCAAAAGCTGAATGGGGGCAGATGTTCACAGGTAAAGGGATAGCTGGAAAATGGGAAGCCTTCAGAAATGAGATAATGAGAGTCCAGAGAAAGTATATTCCTGTCAGGGTGAAAGAAAAGGCTGGTAGGTATAGGGAATGCTGGATGACTAAAGAAACTGAGGGTTTGGTTAAGAAAAAGAAGGAAGCATATGTCAGGTATAAACAGGATAGTTCGAGTGAATCCTTAGACGAATATAAATGCATTAGGAGTACACTTAAGAAAGAAATCAGGAGGGCAAGAAGGGGACATGAGCTGGCTTTGGCAAATAGAGTTAAGAGAATTCCAAAGGGTTTTTACAAATACATTAACAACAAAACGTTAACTAGGGAGAGAATAGGCCCCTCAAAGATCAGCAAGGCTGCCTTTGTGTGGAACCGCAGGAGATGGGGGAGATACTAAGTGAGTATTTTGCATCAGTATTTACGGTGGAAAAGGATATGGAAGATATAGAATATAGGGAAATAGATGGTGACATCTTGAAAAATGTCCATATTACAGAGGAGGAAATGCTGGATGTCTTGAAACACATAAAAGTGAATAAGTTGCCAGGACCTGATCAGGTGTACCCGAGAACTCTGGGAAGCTGGTGAAGTGATTGCTGGACCTATTACTGAAGTATTTGTATCATCAATAGTCACAGGTGAGGTACCAGAAGACTGGAGGTTGGCAAACATGGTGCCACCGTTTAAGAAACGTGCTAAGGATAAGCCAGGGAACTATAGCCCAATGAGCCTGGCATCGGTGGTGGGCAAGTTGTAGGAGGGAATCCTGAGGGGACAGGATGTGCATGTATTTGGAAAGGCAAGGACTGATTAGGGATAGTCAATATGACTTTGTGCATGGGAAATCATGTCTCACAAACTTGATTAAGTTTTTTGAAGAAGTAACTAAGAGGATTGATGAGGGCAGTGTGATAGTTGTGATCTATATGCACTTCACTAAGGCGTTCAACAAGGTTTCCCATGGGAGACTGGTTAGCAAGGTTAGATCTCATGGAATACATGGAGAACTAACCATTTGGATACAGAACTGGCTCATAGGTAGAAGACAGAGGGTGGTGGTGGAGGGTTGTTTTTCAGACCTGAGGCCTGTGACCAGTGGATTGCGACAAGGATTGGTGTTGGTTCTGCTACTTTTCATCATTTATATAAATGATTTGGATGTGATGATGAGAGGTATAGTTAGTAAGTTTGCAGAATTCGAGGTGCAGTGGACAGTGAAGAAGCTTACCTCAGGTTACAACAGGATTTTAATCAGATGGGCCAACGGGCTGAGAAGTGGCAGATGGAGTTTAATTTAGATAACTGTGAGGTGCTACATTTTGGGAAAGCAAATCTTAGCAGGACTTATACACTTAATGGTAAGGTCCTAGCTCGTGTTGCTGAACAAAGAGACCTTGGAGTGCAGGTTCATGACTCCTTGAAAGTGGAGTCGCAGGGCAGAGGATTCAGTGAAGGAGTTAGGAGGTCATGTTGCAGCTGTACAGGACATTGGATTTGAGCTATAGGGAGAGGTTGAATAGGCAAGGGCTGTTTTCCCTGGAGCGGCTGAGGGGTAACCTTATAGAGGTTTATAAAATTATGAAGGGCATGGATAGAATAAATAGACAGTCTTTTCCCTGGGGTGGGGGAGTCCAGAACTAGAGGGCATAGGTTTAGGGTGAGAGGGGAAAGATATAAAAGAGACCAAAGGGGCAACTTTTTCACAGAGGGTGGTACATGTATGCAATGAGCTGCCAGAGGATGTGGTGGAAGCTGGTACAATTGCAACATTTAAAAGGCATCTGGATGGATATGTGAATAGAAAGGGTTGGAGGGATCTGGGCCTGGTGCTGCCAGGTGGAACTAGATTGGATTAGGATATCTGGTTGGCATGGACGAGTTGGACCGAAGAGTATGTTTCTATGCTGTACATCTCTATGACTCTTCATCAGAGTCTGCAGTCTTTCATCACTGAAATTACATTTTGCTCCCCTATTCTTCCTACCAAGTTGGATAATGTCTCATTTTCCCATATTGCATTCTACCTGAAATTTCTTTTTCTCTGCTCTCTGAACCTATCTGTATTCCTTTTGAGACTTGTGTTGCCTCACAACTTGGTTTCCTACATGTCTTTGTGTCATCAGCAAATTTGATACATTGAGTAACCCCATCCAAGTCACTAACATAGATAATGAATAGTTGTGATTCTGCGGTGAGTCATGTGACACTACACAAGTAACAGTTCGCTCACCTGAAAATGCCACATTTCGGTTTCCTGTTAGTTAAGCAGAACTCTATGCCAATATACTGTACCGACAGCATGAGATCCAGTGCAGTAAACATTTATTTGACACTTTACCTTTTGAAATTTTGAGAATTTTGAAAGGTAATATGAATATCTTCATTAACTCAGTAGGTGCTTCTTTAAAATACTTAATGGAAATGAAACCTACCAGAATCCAAGGTAGGAATGGATTTTTCTATTTAAAATTACAAACGTAATTATTTGAGAGTTTTATTGGCTTATGTATGGGAACTGTTGACTTGTGCTCTGGATAAATTACCTATATTCAAAACCAGTTGTAGGAACTTCAAATTTGCATTGAAATAGCTCCTATATAAAAATAAAGTGTCACAGATCATATGAGGAGACATTAGAAGAGATTACTAAAAACTTGATGTGCAGGTGACGAAGGCGCAGTGCTCCAAAAGCTTGTGATTTCAAATCAACCTGTTATCCTTTATGGTCACATGTACTCCTTCGTAGAAGTACAGTGAAAAGCTTTTACAATTCTTCTCTTACTGCGCCATCTTAGGTACAAGTACCAAGGTCCAAATCATGGATACAAAAGTGGAAAAAACAGTTGCATTATGTTAGAGTTTAAAAACTAAGTTAAAAATAAGACATTGTTAAAGGATTGACATTACAGTCAGGGAAAAAAAAATTTCAAATGAGCATTGCAATGTAGCAGCTCACTGCAGGGTCTTTGCACGTGGTATGACCGCCCCTGCCAGACTCCACCCCAAGCCCCAGACCGCTCTGTACTGGCACTCAGCTGTTCCCAGGACTTCTCCCCTGCACTGGTCTCTGCCCAGGATTGGCTGTTCCAGGACTCGCTTCCCATCTCGCTGCTCCAGGACTCATTTCCCCACGCACTGCTTCGGGACTCGCTTCCCCACACGCTGCTCTGGGACTCACCTGCCCACGTACTGCTCCAGAACTCACGCTCAATGCCCTGCTCTGGAACCCTCTTCCTGTGCCTGACAATAACCTGTCATCATGTGACTTCTGTCTTTACTAAAAACTTGCTCAAAGAGACGGGTTTAAGAAGCATCTCAAAGGAGCAGAAAGGGGTGGAGAAGTTTAGGGAGGGAACTATGGATCTTGGACCTCAAGCCAAGGCCTCCAGTAGAGAAAAGGGAATCTGAGCTGGGTTGAAGTGAGAAAATTCTTCACTCAAAAATATTGTGAATCATTGGAATCTATCCCAGAGTGGATGTTCACTTGTTGAATATATTTGTACCCTGATGTGGAGGTGCCAGCTTTGAACTGAGGTGGACAATGTTAGAAGTCAGATGACACCAGGTTATAGTCCAACAGGTTTATTTAAAATCACAAGCTTTCGGAGCACTGCTTCTTTGTCAGGTAAGGTGAGAGAGAAGTGCACAGGTACAGAATTTATAGGCAGAAAGATAAATGGGCAGAGAGAACAAAAGATGATACAAACAGTGTGAGTGGAGTGTCAAATAACAGGTCTCTGCAGGTGATCGAGAGTGTCAGGTGGTATGAATAAAGTGTCAACAACTGAATAACAAGTGAAAGGATGGCTTTAATCTAATTAAATGAGACAGAGAGGTAATTACGAAATATTAAAAATAAGGTGGTGCTGGAGACAAACCAAATGACTGGAATAACATGATAGGTATAAGAGTCACATGCCGAGGGTCTAACCAAAGTAATAAGTAATACAAAACTGTACAAACCAATTAAGGTAGAGAGATCATGCAGCAAAAAGGAAGGATAACATCAGACAGCTTATGACTTCCAATATCTCTAATGATGAAGTTAGCATTAAGGCACTTTACAAATGCTATGAGCATTCAGATAACAAAGCAGGTGAACTAACGGCACAGATCATAGTGAATGATTATGATGTGGTAGGCATCACAGAGACGTGGTTACAGGGGTGTCAGGACTGGCAGTTAAACCGCCAAGGGTTTTCAACTTATCGAAAAGACAGGAAGATGGGCAGAGGGGATGGGGTTGCCTTGTTAAGAACAAAATTAAATCTGTGGCACTGAATGACATAGCGTTGGATGATGTGGAGTGTGGGTGGGTGGAATTGAGGAACCACAAAGGCAAAAAAAACCATAATGGGAGTTATGTACAGACCTCCTAACAGTGGTCAGGACCAGGGGCACAACATGCACCGGGAAATAGAGAAGGCATGTCAGAAAGGCACGGTCACAGTGATCATGGGAGACTTCAATATGCAAGTGGACTGGGTAAATAATGTTGCCAGTGGATCCAAAGAAAGGGAATTCTTGGAATGCTTACAGGATGGCTTTTTGGAACAGCTTGTCATGGAGCCCACAAGGGAGCAGGCTATTCTGGACCTAGTGCTATGTAATGAACCAGACTTTATATAGAACTTAAGGGAACCCTTAGGAAGCAGCGATCATAATATGTTAGAGTTCAGTCTGCAGTTTGAAAGAGAGAAGGCAAAATCGGATGTAATGATGTAATGGTGTTACAGTTAAATAAAGGTAATTATGAGGGCATGAGAGAGGAACTGACAAAAATAGACTGGAAGCAGAGCCTATCGGGGAAGACAGTAGAGCAAAAATGGCAGGAGTTTGAAGGTATAATTGAGGACACTGTACAGAGGTTCATCCCCAAGAAAAGAAAGGTTATCCGAGGAAGGATTAGATAGCCACGGCTGACAAAGGAAGTCAGGAAATGTATTAAAGAAAAAGAGAGATCCTATAAAGTGGCCAAGAGCAGTGGGAAATCAGAAGATTGGGAAGGCTACAAAAACAAACAGAGGATAACAAAGAGAGAAATAAGGAAGGAGAGGATCAAATATGAAGATAGGCTAGCCAGTAATATTAGAAATGATAGTAAAAGTTTCTGTCAATACATAAGAAACAAACGACAGGCAAAAGTAGACATTGGGCCACTTCAAACTGATGCTGGAAGCCTAGTGATGGGGGATAAGGAAATAGCAGGAGGACTTAACAAGTTCTTTGCGTCAGTCTTCACAGTGGAAGACATGAGTAATATCCCAACAATTAAAGGGAGTCAGGGAGCTGAGTTGAGTATGGTTGCCATTACAAAAGACAAAGTGTTAGAAAAGCTAAAAGGTCTCAAAATTGATAAATCTCTTGGCCCCGATGGGATACATCATAGAGTTCTGAGAGAGGTGGCTGAGGAAATAGCGGAGGCATTGGTTGAGATCTTTCAAAAGTCATTGGAGTCAGGGAAAGTCCCGGATGATTGGAAGATCGCTGTTGTAACCCCCTTGTTCAAGAAAGGATCAAGACAAAAGATGGAAAATTATAGGCCAATTAGCCTAACCTCGGTTGTTGGTAAAATTCTAGAATCCATCATTAAAGATGAGGTTTCTAAATTCTTGGAAGAGCAGAGTCTGATTAGAACAAGTCAACATGGATTTAGTAAAGGGAGGTCGTGTCTGACAAATCTGTTGGAATTCTTTGAAGAGGTGACAAGTAGGTTAGACCAGGGAAACCCAGTGGATGTGGTCTATCTAGACTTCCAAAAGGCCTTTGATAAGGTGCCACACGGGAGGCTGCTGAGCAAGGTGAGGGCCCATGGTGTGCGAGGTGAGCTGCTGTATGGATTGAGGATTGGCTGTCTGACAGAAGGCAGAGAATTGGGATAAAAGGTTCTTTTTCGGAATGGCAGCCGGTGATAAGCGGTGTCCCACAGGGTTCAGTGTTGGGGCCGTAGCTGTTCACGTTATATATTAATGATCTGGATGAAGGGACTGGGGGCATTCTAGCGAAGTTTGCCAATGATACGACGTTAGGTGGACAGGCAGGTAGTACTGAGGAAGTGGGGAGGCTGCAGAAGGATCTAGACAGTTTGGGAGAGTGGTCCAGGAAATGGCTGATGGAATTCAATGTGAGCAAATGCGAAGTCTTGCACTTTGGAAAAAAGAATAAAAGCGTAGACTACTTTCTAAACTGTGAGAAAATTTGTAAAGCCAAAGTACAAAGGGATCTGGGACTGCTAGTTGAGGATTCTCTAAAGGTAAACATGCAGGTTGAGTCCAAATGCAATGTTGTCATTTATCTCAAAAGGGTTGGAATATAAAAGCACCGTTGTGCTACTGAGACTTTATAAAGCTCTGGTAAGGCCCCATTTGGAGTACTGTGTCCAGTTTTGGTCCCCACACCTCAGGAAGGACATACTGGCACTGGAGTGTGTCCAGCGGAGATTCACACGGATGATCCCTGGAATGGTAGGTCTAACATACGAGGAACGGCTGAGGATCCTGGGATTGTATTCATTGGAGTTTAGAAGATTATGGGGAGATTTAATAGAAACTTACAAGATAATACATGGCTTGGAAAGGGTGGGTGCTAGGAAATTGTTTCCGTTAGGCGAGGAGACTAGGACCCGTGGACACAGCCTTAGAATTAGAGGGGGTCAATTCAGAACAGAAATGTGGAGACATTTCTTCAGCCAGAGAGTGGTGGGCCCGTGGAATTCATTGCCACAGAGTGCAGTGGAGGCCGGGACGCTAAATGTCTTCAAGGCAAAGATTGATTAGTTCCTTGTGACATCAAGAATTTAAGGCTACGGGGAGAATGCTGGTAAGTGGAGTTGAAATGCCCATGAATGGAGGAGTGGACTCGATGGGCCGAATGGCCTTACTTCCACTCCTATGTCTTATGGTCTTATCATAACAATCGTTTGGGGTGATGGTCAGAACAGGACAGTGAGGAAGATTTTACAAATACAGAAGTGTGGTGGGATCACATGTAGCGAGACATGAACCCAAGATCACAGTTGAGGCCATCTTCAGAACTCAGCTGTCAGTTTCTGCTCAGTGATTCTGCCTTGGAGGTGTTTACCTGAAGATCAGAAGCTGAATGTCCCTGACTACTAAAGTGTTCCCCGACTGGGAGGGAACATTCCTGTCTGGCAGTTGTGGCACAGTGTCCATTCATCCATTGTCATAGGGTCCGCATGGTCTCAACAATATACCATGCCTCGGGGCATCCTTGCCTATGTGTATGAAATCGACAACATTGGCTGAGTCACATGCATATCAACCATATACATGGTGGGTGGTGTTCCCACATGTGATGGTAGTATCCATGTCTGACACATCTTGCAGAGGTTGCCATGGTGGCATTGTGTGTTGTGGTTGATGTCCTGGAGGCTGAGTAATTTGCTACGAATGAGTTATAAGATTTGCCAGTTGTCTGAAGGCGAGAAGTGGAGGCTGAAGGATGATCGTGGCAAGATACTCGTCATCATCGATGACATGTTGAAGGCTGTGAAGAACATGGTAGAGTCTCTCTCCTCTGGGAAAGTGCTGGATGACAAAAGGTACTCTATCAGTTGTGTCCTGTGTCTGTCTTCTGAGGAGGTCACTGTGGATTTTCACTGTGGCACGTTGGAACTAGTAATCAATGAGTTGAGCACCGTATTCCATTCTTATGACGGCGTCTTTCAAAAACTTTAGGTGTCCATTGCATTCCTCCTCCTCTGAGTAGATCCTGTGTATGCTCAAGGCCTGTCCGGAGGGGATGGCATCTTTAACATGTTTAACTGGAAGCTAGAAAAGTGCAGCATCATGAAGTTATCTGTGAGTTTGTGGTAGAGTGAGGTACTGAGGTCTAGATTAGAGTGTTGCTGGAAAAGCACAGCAGGTCAGGCAGCATCCAAAGACCAGGAAAATTGACGTTTCGGGCAAAAGCCCGTCATTGGGAATGAGGTAGGAAGCTTCTGGGGTAGAGAGATAAATAGGATGGGGGTGTGGCTGGGGAGAAGGTAGTCAAGAGTACAATAGGTGGATGGGGGATAAAGGTGATAGGTCAGGGAGGAGGGTGGAGTGGATAAATGGGAAGGAAGACTGGCAGCTAGGACAGGTCATGAGGATGATGCTGAGTTGGCAGGTTGGAACTGGGGTAAGGTGGGGACAGGGGAAATAAGAAACTGGTAAAGTCCACATTGATGCCCTGGGGTTGAAGTGTTCGTCCTCCAGGCGTCGGGTGGTGAGGGAGTGGCAGTGAAGGAGGCCCAGGACCTGCAAGTCCTCAGCAGAGTGGGTGGGGGAGTTGAAATGTTCAGCCACGGGGTGGTGGGGTTGATTGGTGCGGGTGTCCTAGAGATGTTCCCTAAAGCACTCTGCCAGAAGGCGTCCAGTCTCCCCAATATAAAGAAGACTGCATTGGGAGCAACGAACACAATAAATGACATTGGTGGATGTGCAGGTAAGTCTTTGATGGATGTGGAAGGCTCCTTTTGGGCCTTGGATGGAGGTGAGTTGGGGGGGAGGTGTGGGCACAGGTTTTACAATTCCTGTGGTGGCAGGGGAAGGTGCCAGGAGGGGAGGGTGGGTTGTTGGGGAGCATGGACCTGACCAGGTGGTCACAGAGGGAATGGTCTTTGTGGAAAGCAGATAGTAGTGGGGAGGGAAATATATCCCTGGTGGTGGGGTTCATTAGGAGGTGGTGGAAATATCAGTGAATTATGTGGTTTATGCGGAGGTTGGTAGGGTGGAAGGGGAGGACCGGGGAGGTTCTGTCCTTGTTGTGGTTGGAGGGGTGGAGTTTGAGGGCGAGGGGCGGGATGTGGATGAGATGCATTGGAGGGCATTTTCAACCACGTGGGAAGGGAAATTACGGTCTTTAAAGAAGGAAGCCATCTGGTGTGTTCTGTGGTGGAACTGGTCCTCCTGGGAGCAGATATGGCGGTGGCAGAGGAATTGGGAATACGGATAGCTTTTTTGCAGGAGGTAGCAGTGGGAGTCTGTGGGTTTGTAAAAGATGTCAGTATTAAGTCGGTCATTATTGATGGAAATAGAGAGGTCCAGGAAGGGGAGGGAGGTGTCAGAGATGGTGTCCATCCTTGATGAAGATGCGTGTATCCAAGGATAAACCTGATTCTGAAGAGCAGTCCATGGTAAGTCTGATGTGGAATGAAACTTGTTGATATTGCTGTGTAGTGGTTTCAGTGATTTCTCGCCATGAGTCCAAAGGAAGAAAATATCATTGATGTATTTGTAGTATAACACTGGCTGGCCGTCCTGTGCAGTGAAGAAGTCTTGTTCAAACTAGTGCATGGAAAGGTTAGTATTAAGAAGTTTCTTTAAGAGGGAAGTGAGACTGAGAGTTGGAGAGGGTTATGCAGAGCTTCTAAACTACCGAAGGCACTGTCCCAAAAGTTGAACGATTAAGAGTGGAAGATCAGGATTATCAATGCATAGATGGGGTTGTGAGATGAGAGAAGTCTACAGAGATATGAAGGGGAGAGGTCAAGGAGGGATTTGAAAACAAAGGTGAGAATTTTAACATCAGTACAGTGCAGGCTGATGTTGGTCAATGAACGTGATAAGCAGTTGGGACTTGATGTGATTTAAGATACAATCAGCAGTTTTAGATGATCTCAACTTAGAGAGGGGAAAATGTTGGAGGCTTTGGAAAATAAAGAGCATGAAATCATGGGAAGGGTTAGTTGAAGACCACTGGCAATCTGTGGTCTGTGGAAGGCAGGATGGGATAAGAATAGTAGAATGTTCTTACACCAATTAGCAGAGTAAGGTTAAGGCTGAAAGGTCTCAATGGCGAGATGAGATAAGTTAGTAGAGGTAGTCTCCCTGTTAAGTGTCATTATGACAAGATTGGGACCATAAGTATTTGGGATATGACATTAAATATCTAATTAATAGTAGAGCCGAGACAGGAGCCTATTCTAATAGATGGATTAGTTAAATACCTAATCATGACAGGTTAGCCTGGAATGGAAGATCACTGTAGCAGAGGTGATAATAAATAGCTAACCTTGACATTAGAATAACATTAAGTAGAATGTACAACTAAAGAGATAATGGGAACTAACATCACTGGTTTATTGTGTAGCTAGAGTGAAGGACTTTGATTAATATAGTTGACATGCTGATAAGCTAACAGAAACATGATAAAAAAAAATAAAAATCCACGGATCCTGAGGTTTGGGGGCATTCGAGAATCTGCTTTCTCAGTGTCACGGTCTTTTGTTTGTAAATAAAAGACCTACTTCATGAAGAACTCTCTGCGTCTCCTGGTGGTTCTCTACACTTTCTCCACAAGACCAGCCAGGATGTGAGTGGAATAGTTACTTTGATAAGCTAATAGTGGCACAGATAAGGTATTTGGCAGCACATGAGCTGTGATGGTGAAGATGGGTGCTTTCATGGAGGTAAATGTGATGCCCATCTCAGGTTCAAACTTGACACCAAGGTTGCAAACATAGTGACTTCGTCTCCGAATGGTGAGGGACAGGGATGGAAGAGGAAAGATTAGATGAATTCAAAATGTCACTATTCGGCACAATAATTCTTGTAATGTGTTGAATGTTAGAATAAGCCATTAGAACTGGACTAGAGCTCCCCTGCTGTTCTTTAAATGGGACTATGGCTCTTATCCTATCCATGGCAAATGGAGGTGTAGAGGGATTGGATTCATTCCTGATGAAGGGCTTTTGCCCGAAACGTCAATTTTCCCGCTCCTCGGATGCTGCCTGACCTGCTGTGCTTTTTCAGTGTCACTCTGATCTCCAGCATCTGCAGTCCTCCCTTTCACCTCTTATCCTATCCACCCATGTTCTCAGTGTTGCATCTCACCATAAGGCAACATTTTCGACACCACAGCACCCCTTCACTTCTACACTGGACAGCTAAACCTGGAAAGGGATTTGAACCTACAGTGCTCAGGCTTTGCCACCCCCGAGTTTGGACATGTTATAACGCACCTCTGAAGCAGGTTTTGAACCCAGGCCTTCTGGCCCAGAATTTGGGACACTACCATTGTGCCCCGAGAGACCCTTCCTTCACTGAGCTATGAATGTTTCTGAATTGATTTTTTTGATTTTATTCATTCATGGGAAATAGGGGTCGCTGGTTTGGTGAGCATTTATTACCAGCCCCTAATTGCCCTCAATGAGGTTGAGCTGCCTTCTTGTAATGCTGCAGTCCATGTGTCCCGCAATGCCTTGGGGAGGGAGTTTCAGGATTTTGACAGCAAAGGAACAGCGCTATATTTCCAACTGATGAGCAGTTAAATGGGAACATTAAGATGATGGTGTTCACATGTATCTGCTGTCCTTCTTCTCCAACATGGAAGGTGCTGCCTGAGGATCTTTGGTGAATTTCTGCCATGCATCTTGTAATAGTACACACTGCTGTAACTGAGCATGAGGTAGTGGATGTGGTGCTAATCAAGCTGTCTGTTTTATGCAGGACGGTGTCAAACCTCATGAGTATTGTTGGAACTGCACCCTATTGGAACAGCAGTCATTCTTTCCCAATCCTTATTTGTGCCTTGTAGGCACAATGGGCTTTATGGAGTCTAGAGGTGAGTTACTCACTGCAGAATTCCGAACTTCTCAATTGTTCCTCTGGTCTTCTAGCAGAATTCCTGGAGACAATGCCGACATAAAGTTCAAAGCCAAAGGCTGGGCAATCTCCTCCATGGCTTCCCATAGACTCTTAGGTCCCCTGGGCCGGATAGGATTTACCCTATCTATTTTTACACTTCCTAGAATTGCCAACACCTCCTCCTCAATCCCATCTAGTCTAGTAGCCTGTATCTAGTATTCTCCTTGACAACATTGTCATTTTCTAGTGTGAAAACTGGCAAAAAGTATTCATTTAGTGCCTCCCTATTCTCCACTGACTCCACACCCAACTTCCCACTACTATCCTTGAGTAGCCCTAATCTTTCTGTAATCATTGTTTTATTCCTGATATACCTATCAAAAGCCTTAGGGTTTTCCTTGATCCTATCTGCTAACGACTTCTTATCTCCCCTCCTGGCTCTTCTTAGCTCTCTCTGTAGATCTTTCCTGGCTAACTTGTGACTCTCAAGTGCCCTAAATAAGCCGTGACTTCTCATCCTAATGTAAGCCTTCTTCCTCTTGACAAGCGATTCAACTTCCTTAGTAAACCACGGCTTCTGCGCACGACAACTTCCTCCCTGCCTGATCGGTACATACACACAGTAGCTGGTCCTTGAATAAGCTCCACATTTCAATTGCGCCCATCCCCTGCAGTTTCCTTCCCCATCCTACGTATCCAAAATCTTGCCTCATCCTATCGTAATTGCCTTTCCCCCAGCTATTACTCTTGCCGTGCGGTACATACCTATTGCTTTCCATCTCTACACATAACCAAATTGCGGTCACTATCGCCAAAGTGCTCACCTACCTCCAAATCTAACACCTGGCCGGGTTCATTACCCAGTACCAAGTCTAATGTGGTCTTGCCCCTTGTTGGTCTGTCCACATACTGTGTCAGGAAACCCTCGTGCACACATTGGACAAAAATGGACCCATCTAAGTTACTTGAGCTATCGCATTCCCAGTCAATATTTGGAAAATTAAAGTCTCCCATAACAACTAACCTGTTACTCTCACTCCTATCAAAGATCATCTGAATTGAATTGAATTTATTGTCACGTGTACTGAGGCTTAGTGAAAAGTTGTCTTGCAAGCAACACAGGCAGATCATAGAGTTAAATAGATAACATAGTCTTTGCTTTCCTATCCTTGAAATCTCTAGAATTATTCGGAGGCCTCTAGAAAACTCCCAACAGGGTAACCTCTCCCCTCCTGTTTCTAACCTCAGCCCATACTACCTCAGTAGACAAGTGCTCAAACATCCTTTCTACAACCGTAATACTGTCCTTGATTAACAATGCGACACCATCCCCTCTTTTACCATTTTCTCTGTTCTTACTGAAACATTGAAATCCTGGAACCCACAATAACCATTCCTGTCCCTGCTCTACCCATGTCTCTGAAATGGTCACAACATCAAAGTCCCAGGTACCAACCCATGCTGCAAGTTCACCCACCTTATTCCGGATGCTCCTGGTATTGAGTAAACACACTTCAAACCAACATTTTGCTTGCCAGTGCCTCCTTGCAACCTTGAAACCTTAGTTCTGACCTCACTACTCTCAACCTCCTATTTACTCAAACTACAGTTTTGGTTCCCATCCCCCCAATGAATTAGTTTAAACCCATCAGAAGAGCATTACTTCTACCTAGAGGGTAGCAGATACATGGGAACACCATAGGCTGCAAGATCCTCTCCACGTCACTCACTATCCTAACTTGAAACATATCGCTGCTCCTTTACTATGGCTAGATCAAAATCCTGGAATTCCATCTTTAAGGACATTGTGGGTCGAGCCACAGCACATGGACTGTAGCAGTTCACAAAGGCTACTCACCACCACCTTTTCAAGGGGCAGCTAGGGACGGGCAATAAATGCAGGATGGCCAGCAGTACCCATGGCCCACAAGTAAATAAAACAAAACATGGACTGTTTCAGTAACTGAGGAATTGCAAACGGTATTGAATATTATGAAGTCATTTGCAAATATCCCCACTTTTGACTTGATGTTGGAGGGAAGGTGAAGCAGCTGAAGATGATTGAGCTGAGGACACCACCTTGAGGGACTCCTGCAGAGAATATCCTAGAGCTGAGGTAACTGACTTCCAACATCCACAGTCATCTTCCTATATGTCAGATCTGACTCCAACCAGTAGATAGTCTTCCCCTTTATTCCCATTGACTTTTTTTTCCCTAGGAATAGGACTTTTTGATGTTGTATTTGGTCGAGGACTACCACTGTCACCTCATCGCTGGAATTCAGTGTTTTCATCCATGTTTGAGCAAAGGCTGTGATGCAGACTGAGTGACATTGGCAGATTCCAAACTGAGCAGGTTATTACAGGCCTGCAGCCCTGTGGCTGACACCTTCCAGCACTGATACTCAAGAGTAGACCAATGGGGACAGCATTTGGCCAGATTAGATATGCCATGCTTTTTTGTGTACAAGTGGTACTTGGGCATTTTTAGGTTGAGAATAAAATTCTTGCCCATGGTCTTGGCTTTTGAGTATGTTAATCAAAACCTGTTTTGGAGATGCAATGCCACAAGCCCACTTCAAAACATTGTCCTCAATGTACTCGATGCTCCAATGCATTGGGAAAGCCTTCTACTTTGCAGAGATTTCATCTGGACATGACATACAAACAAGAGAAACAGATGTCCATTTCTGACAGTTGCCAAGAACAGTACTTCCTAGGAAACAATGTGAGGATGCTAAAACTCAGAGTGAACAATTCCCAATTCAATAAGAGGCAACAATCAGGTTGTATTAGATATCATTAAACCAGCAGAAACATTGAATCAGAACGATAAGTATTGTGTGCTAGTCAACTACAAAGCAAGAGCTCCGGGAATTAGTGATGTAAGGATGGCCTGAAACGTTAACATTGCAGATGTCGCTATGAGAAAGTAAAGGGAGTGTACAATGATGAAGTGATAGCCCCAGATGCCACTTTCTAAAAGAAAGTGGAATTATCCTCAAGGATCAGAAAAGAGATGCTAAAGCCCATCCATGCAAGTCATATTATTTGAGTCTTGTCTGAGGAGGGTAATCAAAGGTTTCTAGCGGCCAGGTGTGAACAGAGAGATGAAGGACCACGTCAGCCACACCAGCAGAGCTCATAACATACCCGGTCAATTTACACTTAACAAATTCAGACACTTTATGAAAGATTGGAAAATTCAACATCATACATTTACTCCACACTATCCCCTGCCAAACAGAAGTGCTGTGTGACAGTGAAAATTGCCAAAGGGATCATAGAGAAAACCAAAAAAATCTAGCACCAGTTTACTATGCAAAATAAATTAAGATAAAATCAAATAAAGCAAATCATTTACTTGTAACACAAGTTTAAAAACACCCATTGACTCATAATATCACAAATCCCAAAGGTATTTCTTTAAAATACTCCCACCAGTGGAAATTCCTTCTCTGTCATTTATTATCATTTTTCCAGTGTTTTTGGGTCATAATCATGCAACTCCCTCCCTGACTGCACTGAGTCTACATACAGCAAGTTCCCAAGGGCAGCTCATCACCATCTTCAAAAGGGCACTGAGGAATGGATGGCCAAGGCAGTGATGCCCATATCCCATGAATTTTTTTTTAAATTTACATCCATAGGACTTAATTATGGACTCCAAATTCCCACCTTGAGATCTAATACCCTCTTCCTTGGATCTTCATACAACTGAGATTAAACATTTTCAGCTTCAAATAATCCCTTCATGAATTTAACCAAACACTTTTGGTCTGGAACTTCCAAACAAAACTTTTTAACACTGTGGTAATTTAGTTCCTGTCAGTCATAAAACCCTTCTTTAAGACCAACAATTATACACATCCAGCTTCAGCCAAGACTTCGGCAAATCCTGCTAAACTAAAACCCGGAGTTGTTATTGAACAATGGGTGTTTCTCCTAGTCAAAAGAAAACAGTTCCATCTCTGACTGAAACTGGAAGCCTGATATACGATTGCTTACTTTGGTCACTCCCTATGTAAACAAATTCCGATTAGCCTCCAAGAAATATTTCTCTCAGATTGTTTTATTGAACCAAGGAAAATAAATCACTTTTTACAGAAATGCTTACAACTTAAACTTCCCCATACACAAAACAAAACCCACATGCCAATAGCTCAATTCCAAACTCTAAAATAATTAATAGTTAAATATATGTAAATTACAAATATTAACAACACTGTATAGAGCAGCTTTCATTGATTGTATGTGGGGAACGTAACAAGAAAAGGTATCAACCCAAACACAGACACTGATGTGCAACTAGAGAAGCTATGTCCTCACTGCAGCCAGCTGACCAGGAAGATGTGACCTCCCACCTGCACAAAGTACAGAATGGTCAACAATCCCAGAGGTCCATCCTTCTCTAGCAGTGCAAATGGATAAGCAACAGTTACCATAGCAATAACACTCACCACAGGAATGACATTCTCCAGAGAAGAAACATTACCTTGGGAAGACATTGATATCGGAAGAACAGTCAATGTCACTTACCGTTAAAAGCTCTGCAAATGGAATGACTGTGTGAGCAATGCATGTGCAGAGACTGATGGAAGTGAAAGTGACTAGAGCTAACACTAGGTTCTGTTAAGGAATGAGAATTTTCTATGTGATCACATGCATTGGGTGACATGAGTGCTTTGTAACTACAAATTACAATGCATGCATTTTTTTATATAATAGAAGGGATGTAATATGCAATAATGTTTTGTATACTGGGTGATTTGCTGTGGTTATGTGACCTCGAATAAAACCGAAAGAACTGTGGATGCAGAAACAAAACTAGAAATTACTGGAAAAACTCAGCAGCACTGGCAACATTGTGAAGAGAAATCAGAGTTAGCATTTCGGGTTGAGTAACCCTTCGTTAGAACTGTTGCTAACAGAACTGTTGAGCTTTTTCAGCCATTTTGGTTTTTGTCTCTGACCTCTATCTCAGTTGTATGTGCCTTTGTGGGAAGTTTGTAGCAACCAATAAACTCATATCACCTGAAACAGAGAGAGATAAATCAAAAGAGATAAACACAGAGATCAGAGAGAGAGAGAAAACCCTACTGAGAGATTCAAGAAACAGATGACAATAAACAGACTGAGAGGTCAGAGACAGAGATAAATACATTGAGATCAGAGTGAGACAAATTCTGAGAGATCAGAGTCTTTGCGGGCAGTCTATGGTAAGAGAGACGGGCTGAGAGATCAGAGAGAGACAACAGACTGAAAGATCAGAGGGAAAGATACGAAAACTGAGAGATCACAGTGGCAGACAAACAGAAATTAGAAAGAGATAAGCAGACTAATAAATTACGAAGAGTGACAAACAAACTGAGATCACAGAGACAGGCAGAGAGGTCAGAAAGAGAAAGGTAAACACAGTGAAAGATTACAGAGACATAAATAAAACTGAGAAATCGCAGAAAGAGATAAATACACTGAGAAATCAGAGAGAACTAAACAGAGTGAAAGGTCAGAGAGGGATAGACAGAGATCACATAGTGAGATAAGCACAGAGATCAGAGAGGCAGCATGAACAAATTTAGATCAGGAAAAGATAAACACAGTGAAAGGTCGGTGAAAAAGCACAAGAAATCAGAATGAGAGATAAACACAAAGAATCAGAGAGAGAGAGATAAACACAGATCAGAGAGAGATAAACAGAGAGATCAGAGAGCGCGATAAACACAAAGAGATCAGAGAGAGATTGGCAAACTCAGATCAAAGAGAAGTGACACAATCAGAGACAGATCAAAATCAAGAAGACAGAAACCTACAAAGAGCAACCATAAGATGTGGGAGCAGAAGTAAGCCATTCAGCCCATCAATAGTTCCATTGCTGAATATGAAAGTCCATCCAGGGATTAGACTCTAAGACCATAAATAAGATAAAGGAGCCATTGTAAACAATTTGACCCACTGACACGGCTCTCCCATGCAATGTGAGCATGGCAGATCTGACAAATTTCAATTCTAATTTCCTGCCTTTTCTTCATAACCCTTAATTCAGGTACTGAGTAAATGTGGTTATATCAGCCCAGCATAAACTTAACAACTCAGCCGTAGTAATCCTCTGCGGTAAAGAATTCCACAGATTCACCATGTCTGAAAGAAGATATTCCTCATCGTCTCTGTCTTGAATGTGTGAGCCCTTACTCAGATGATGCCTCTGGTTCTGGACCGTCCCTTTGGGAAGGCAACTCCTCCACATCTCCCTGTCTAGGCTTCTAAGAAATCCTGAAGAGGACCAATTTTTTCAACTCTTTGTCTTCTATTAATCTGTCAATCCTCTGCCAAGCTAGTTTATATTACCAAAGGGCCTGTTTCCACACTGTAAGTCATCTAATCTAATCAACCCCATGGACTCTCATCACGTAGCTTAATAAGTGGGACCTCGTCAAAAGGCTTTTGGAAATCCAAATATGTTGAAACCAGAAGGCTAAGGAGCAGGTGCAGGCCAAGGAGTAGAGAGAGAAAGAAAGGGATAAACACTTCTGAGGCCAGAAAGAGATCAGAGAGACAGTGAGAGAGATGGTGATAGACACAATGTGAAATCAGAGACATAAACAAATTGAGAGTTTGGAGAGGAGGAGAGATAACCACACCACAAGATCACAGAGGGGAACAGACACAGACAGATGGAGATAAACATAGATAGATGAGAGAAGTTGGAGAGGGAAGAGGCAGAAAAGTGAGATAACAAACTTCCAAATATTTGTTGCAGAAGCATCGCTTGTAGCAGAACGCATACCGTGTTACAATAACAACCTTTAGGTGGCTTTTTAAAATCTAGAGGAACTATCTCTTCAATTAGGTTGATGATGAATACAGCTGATGCATTAGTGGTTTTATTGCTTGAAAGGTAAAAGGTTGCAGTGTGCTGCTATGCAAAGGGACCTGGGTATCCTTGTGCATGAATCACAGAAGGTGTTCTGCAGGTACAACAGGTAATTAGGAAAGCAAATGGAATGTTGTCCTTCATTGCTAAAGGGATTTAAAAGCAGAGAGGTTGTGCTGCAGCTGTACAGGGTGTGGGTGAGGCCACACCTGGAGTACTGTGTGCAGTTTTGGTCTCCTTACTTGAGAAAGGATGGACTGGCACTGGAGAGGGTGCAGAGGAGGCTCACTAGGTTGATCCTGGAGTTGAGGGAGTTAGCTTATGAGGAGAGACTGAGTAGACTGGGATTATATTTACTGGAATTTCGAAGAATGAGGGGGAATCTTATAGAAACATATAAAATTATGAAGGGAATAGATAAGATAGAAGTAGAGAAGATGTTTCCACTGGCAGGTGAAACTAGGACAAGAGAGCATCTCCTCAAAATTAGAGGGAGCAGATTTAGGACTGAATTCAAAAGGAACTTCTTCATCCAGAGGGTTGTAAATCTATGGAATTCCTTGCCCAATGAAGTAGTTGACTCTACTTCAGTAAATGTTAGATTTTTTTTGAACAGCAAATGAATTAAAGGTTGCAGTGACCGGGCACGCAAGTGGAGCTGAGGCCATGAAAAGATCAGCCATGATCTTTGTTGAATGGTGGAGCAGGCTGGAGGGGCCAGAGGGCCTTCTCCTGCTCCTAGTTCTTAAGTTCTTGATGAGTGTAGTGGAAAGGAAGCTTTACTCTGTGCTCCAACCTCGCTTCTGGGTGTGTTTGATGAGGAAACTTTACTCTGCTTCTAACCTCAGGCTGTCCCTGTCCTGGGAATGTTTGTTTGGTACAGTGTAGAGGGACCTTTACTCTGGATCTAACCCTGTGCTGACCCTGTCCTGGGAGTGCTTGATGAGGACAGTGCAAAGAGAGCTTTACTCTGTATCTAACCCCATGCTATCCCTGTCCTGGGAATGTTTGACAGGGACAATGCAGAGAGAGCTTTACTCTGTATCGAACTCCATGATATCCGAAACCTGGGAATGTTTGATGGGGACAGTGCAGAGGAAGCTTTATTCTATATCTAACCCCATGCTGTCCCTGTCCTAGGAGTGTTTGGCAGGGACAATGTAGAGGAAGCTTTACTCAGTATCTAACCCCGGGCTGTCCCTGCCCCTGTCCTGGGGGTGTTTGATGAGGACAGTACAGAGGAAGCTTTACTCAGTATCTAACCCCGGGCTGTCCCTGCCCCTGTCCTGGGGGTGTTTGATGAGGACAGTACAGAGGAAGCTTTACTCAGTATCTAACCCCGGGCTGTCCCTGCCCCTGTCCTGGGAGTGTTTGGATATTGTACGGATGGACAAAATTGAAGAAGCCCAACCTGGATCTTACATTTGATCCTGATTTCGAGGCCCCTTGAATGTGCCCCTATTGGACGGTCACCGACACAGAGTTAATGACACTGTCTCCCAGGTGCTGCTCCATCGGCTGGAAGCAGACTGGAATCTGCTGTGAACATAATTTGCAAATAGGGCTGGATAGAGAGATGGGAAAAGGAAACTTGCTGGGGATTAGGTTTAACTGGATAAATCTTTCCCAGGGCTGGCATAGGCAGGATGGATAGTTTCTGTACTTTTTTTTATACACTCCAGCCATCTTGATAAGCTCTGAATATCCTATTTTTTAAAACAATCACGAGGAAGATTGTGTGTGAAATCGCAGCTTTGGCTCTGGAGGGAGTTTCCATGTGGAATTATTTTTGGGAAGGAGTTGACTGTATTACCTCTCAACAGAATTTGTGATGAAGCTGATCTTTCACAGCTTGGCTTTCTTTATACAAATTATACACCACCCCTGTCACTCCACACTCACTGGAGAAACGGTTAAACCCTGAGTAATCTGTGCATTAGATCAATTTCGTCAAATATTCTGTCAAACCTCTCAAACAGAGCGCAAGCCTGCAGTTGTTATGATTCACTGTCTCTTTAGCTATCACTGTCTCTCCCTGATTCTTACAGTCCCAGTGAGCTCCACAGCACCACCTACAGGTTAAAGACAAGGAAGATTAGATTCCCTACAGTGTGGAAACAGGCCCTTCGACCCAACAAGTCCACACCAACCCTCTGAAGATTAACTCACTCCCCCCGACTAATGCACCTAGTACTATGGGCAGTTTAGCATGGCCAATTCAGCTGACCTGCACATCTTTGGAACGTGGGAGGAAACCAGAGCACCCAGAGGAAACCCACACAGACACAGGGAGAATGTGCAAACTCCATATAGACAGTCACCCAAGGCTGGAATTGAACCAGGGATCCTGGTACTGTGAGGCAACAGTGATAACCACTGAGCCACCGTGCCACCCGACTTACATTGTTATGGCACCCTCTACAACCTGGGAACACCCCAAAGTGCCTTATAGTCAATAAGGAGTAATCATTGCAATATAAGAAACAGTGTAGTCAATTTACAGACATCAAACTCTTACAGACAACAATGTATTAACACTACTTAATCAGCTTCTTGGTGTTGTTTGAGGGACAAGGATTTGCCTGGAATCTGAGGAGAACATTTCTCCTCACCTTCATAGAATTCCTACAGTGCAGATAGAGGCCTTCAGCCCAATGAGTCAACACCGACCCTCGAAAGAACATCTCACCATCTCCCCCAACCCTATTCCTGTAACCCCGTGTTTCCCATTGCTAATCCCCCTATCCTGCACATGTCTGGACACTATGTGCAATTTAGCATGGCCAATCCACCTGACCTGCACATCTTTGGATTGTGGGAGGAAACAGGAACACCCGGAAGAAATCCATGCAGACACGGGGAGAAGATGCAAACTCCACACAGACAGTTGCCCAAGAGTGGAATTGAACCTGGGTCCTTGCTGCTGTGAGGCAGCAGTGCTAACATAATAATACCCACAGGTACTTAAGGCTTTCTTAGGACTAAAGGGATCACAGGATGTGTAGAGAAAATGGGAATAGGGGACTAAGTTGAATGATCAGTCATGATCATAATGAATGGCGAGACAGACTCAGAGGGCTGAATGGCCTATTCTTGCTCCTATTTTGTATGTTTTTATGTTTCACAGAATCTTTGTAACCATGAGCAAGCAGACACTTCATCAGAACCTCTGACAGAGCAGCAGGCCCTCAGTGCCACACTGCAGATTCAGCCCAGAGCTCTCCTTTTGGACCTGGCCTGAGAGGAGGGAGTGGCCCATGACAGGCACAGACACAGGATATGACACACTCAATCAAGTTGGAATCAAGTGAGGAGGGAGCTGACTCCTCAACAACATTCTTCAGGCTTTGGAGACATCACTGAGCATGATCTGAGCAGGAACCATTCTTTCAAATCATCCAGAAGAGGGCAAGATAAAAAGCTTCAACAAAATCTGTCTCTCCTCAGCAATACCTGAGTTCCACACAGATTTAAATGATTCATTCTTGTGGTTCTGTTCGCCGAGCTGGGAGTTTTTCTTGCAAACGTTTCGTCCCCTTTCTAGGTGACATCTTCAGTGCTTGGGAGCCTCCTGTGAAGCGCTTCTGTGCTGATTCCTCCGGCATTTATACTGGTTTGAATCTGCCGCTTCCAGTTGTCAGTAGCTGTCCGGTGCAGTGGCCGGTATATAGGGTCTAGGTCGAAGTGTCTGCAGCGGACAGTTACTGACAACCGGAAGTGGCAGATTCAAACCAGTATAAATGCTGGAGGAATCAGCACAGAAGCGCTTCACAGGAGGCTCCCAAGCACTGAAGATGTCACGTAGAAAGGGGACGAAACGTTTGCAAGAAAAACTCGGAGCTCGGCGAACAGAACCACAACAACGAGAACCCGAGCTACAAATGATTCATTCAGCTAGCTTTTCATGGAAGCAAGTTTCACCATTCTACCATTCTTTGTGAAGAAATGTTTACTTGTCTATCTCCGGAATGACCTGCTTCTGATTTTTATATTATGTCCCCCTTTCCTTTTTTTTCATGCAGAAGGTAGTAGGAATCTGGAATGAACTACCAGTTAAGATAGTTGAGACAGGAAATCTCGCAGCCTTTAAAAATTGATGAACACTTAAAATGTCACAACATACAAGACCATGGAAAAGTGAGATTAAATGAGCAGAGGCTCAAAGAGCCAAAGTGCTGTCTGATTCCATCACTGAAAGAGACAGAAATCTGTTGAATACATTTTTTTAACGTTTTGTGTCTCCCTTCGAACAACAATTATAAAATTAAACATGGCAGACCATTGGATGATGTCAATTACCTCAAGAATTTTGATTTATTGCAACCGAAATGGAGACTTTGTGAAACGAACGGTCACAGCTTTCCTTTTGTCCTTCCATGGGATATGAGCGTTCCAAGCATGGCTCGCATTTGTGTCCATCCCATAACCTGAACCGAGTAGTCTCTTCAACTATTTCAGAGGGCAGTCTAGAGCCATCCCTGTCGCTGTGAGATTGGAGTCACGTGCTGGGTAAAGGCTGCAGACGTTCTTCCCCAAAGGACATCGGTGAACCAAATGGGTTTTCATGGCAATCAGTATTCGACTCATTTTGTTTCCGTTTCCGGTTCTTTTTTGTTAAATTAAAGTTTCACGATTACCATGATAGGATTCAATTCCATGTCCCCAAAACATTAGCCTGTGTACTCGATTACTAGTCCAGTACTGAAAATGTGTTGCTGGAAAAGCGCAGCAGGTCAGGCAGCATCCAAAGAGCAGGAGAATCGACGTTTCGGGCATAAGCCCTTCTTCAGGAATTCCTGAAGAAGGGCTTATGCCCGAAACGTCGATTCTCCTGCTCTTTGGATGCTGCCTGACCTGCTGCGCTTTTCCAGCGACACATTTTCAGGTCTGATCTCCAGCATCTGCAGTCCTCACTTTCTCCTCCTAGTCCAGTGGCATTGCCACTGCATGCCCTCCCACATTCCTCCCCCTCCCCTCCCACCACCAGTGTGAAATAGTACAAGGAGGATATTCAATCCCTCTGAGATTGTCCCCTCTGGTCCAAGACTCTCCCACAACCTCTCCAGATCTTCGAGTAAAAAATGAGGTCTGCAGATGCTGGAGATCACAGCTGCAAATGTGTTGCTGGTCAAAGCACAGCAGGCCAGGCAGCATCTCAGGAATAGAGAATTCGACGTTTCGAGCATAAGCCCTTCATCAAGTTTGTGATCCCAGATTTGAACAGCTGCTCCTACCTCCACAGAAATGTACTCACTGTGAGACATGGAGGGTAACTTTCAAGACTGCTGAACCAGGTTTCCTTGGCAGACCAGAGGCAACGATGAAGGTGAATTGATAATGAGGTGGGCTGGTACTCAGCAATGTATTTAGAGTCAAACTTAGGGGAGATGACAGGGTAGATCTGGACAGGTTGTGGGAGAGTCGAGACCTAGGGGAAGCAATCTCAGAGTGAGCGGTCACCCGCTTAAGACAGAGATGAGGATGAATTTCTTTTCTCAGAGGGTGGTCAGTCTGTAGAACTCTTTAACGCAGATGGCTGTCAAGGCTGGGTGGTAAGTATGTTCAAGGCTGAGATAGACAGGTTATTAACCAGTAAGAGAATCACGGGTTATGGAGATTTGGCAGAAAAAAATGGATTGAGGATGATCAGATCAGTCATTGACTGGCAGAGCAGACTCATGGGACCTCTCATTGTCCTAAACAACAATGAGTACAGGCCCAACTCACTCAACCTCTCCTCCTCCTCCGGCTGTATTATCACACTTCAGATAGTGATTTTATTAAAGATTAAAACTAATTTATTTCATAATTAGCAATTAATGAAATTATAACTTTACACTGATAACCCTTCACCATACCAATTTTTGTTTTTGTACAGACTGCGCACAGGCAGAATTATGAAGCAAAATAAAAACACTTCAATGTTTTAATTAAAGGAGGAACATTCAAATTATTCCTCTCCAGTTGTCCTTGTACCCAGTTCCAGTTGAGAACAGACCGACATTATTTGACAAAGAGACTTTATAGGCGGGAACCAGCAAAATCTTCAGACTGTCATCGGACTGTTGTAATAAAAAAATCTCCCCTTCTTCTCCTTTGCTTATCAGAACAGACCGTACTGATGGAATTTCATGCAGAGCTCAAATCAACTCGAGTAACTTTATGCAGAGGTTAGTAGTGGCCCCCTCTTCCCTGCCCCCACTCATTCCAGCACGAACAAAATCAACTCGGCGTAAAACAGAGGCCTCCCTACTACACTGGGGAGGGACTCTGTTCTGCTCTCCACTCCTTCTAAGCCCATGGCAGAGGCTCACAATGTCTTGATTTTTGTGGGAGGTGAGGATCTGGGGTTCAGCAGCTAACTGCAGACATACCAGTACACAGTGTGAGCTGCCACCCCAGCTCTCTTCCTGTGTGTTGCATTCACTCCAGCTGTCTACTTGTCTGCAAACCAACTGTTGTCTTATTTGTAACTGCTTTTGCATCATTTTGAACAAAAAAAACATCATTTAGAATAGATACCAGCAAAATCTTATCAGGAGAAAGGACTGAGAGAAATACTCCTTATTCTGTAAAGTGCAGAAGGAGAGTGTTGTGGGCAATTGGGAAGATAGGGTACTTATTTTGCAGTATAGAATGTACTTGGAGGTAAAATAATTACAAATGGCGATTCATTGATAACTGAGCATTTCAAAGAAACCTCAATGTCTTTCCGATGCTACTTTTTGCCAGGAGCTTTAGCTGTGCTCAAACCTTCCTTATTCTGTTTTTGTGCTCCTTTTGCTGTTTCCTGGAAACCTTATTTCTCTCCATCAGACCAAGCCTTGCCAGCCTGTGTTATACTGAGGCTCTGTTATCAGCAGCTAGGAGGCGATATGGTCCTTATTTTATACTGTATAGTGGGCCAGTGTTATCAGAGGGAAGTGGGGGGGGGGGAGGGGAGCGGATAGGGAAATACAGTCATTATTTGGTATTGTGCGCAAGTGAAGTGTTATCAGAAATGATACATGGATATACGATTTATTCTGTATTACATGAAGGGACTGTATTATCACGAGCAGATGGATGATATACTCTCATTTTCTGACAAATAATGTGTTTGGATGCTGTTCTGGTGCAGTGGTAGTGTCCCAGCCTTTGGGCCAGGAGGCCTGGTTCAAGTCCCATGTGCAGTGGAGGTATGCGGTCACATCTCTGAACAGGTGGATTAGGAAATGATCTTTAACGAGCTTGATCCTGAAGGGGTTAATGGTGACATGACGTCACACTCAACGTGATGATGACATAAGAGCATGAGTGGTGAGAGTATCTCTGTATCTGGAAGAAGACATAAATACCATCTGAGTCCCCTGATGCGCACAGTATTAATGTCTGTCATATCAATGTTACTCCTGTTAAAATACCCAATGGTTTTAATCTGGTACACTGGGTGAAGCAGATCCTGCAGATCCAAAACCTAAAAGGATGGCAACAGAAAATCTACGTTAATTGACCAAGAGGCCAGTCAGCTCAAACAACACGGAGACCAGCAATGTGGGTCCATCATGTAACACAGTGAACAGCAATGAGGGTCTATCATGTAACACAGTGAGCATCATGTGTGTCTATCATGTAACACAGTGAGCAGCAATTGATATTGTTTGATACTGGGTAAAGGAAAAATGGTATTAGGAGTAAATGAGGAATATTTTTCTTACCCTATATTGTGCACTGCCGGTGCTATGTGTATTTTAAAAAAAGCGTCTACCCTCCTTGTTCAGCATCATAAAGAGAGAATAAATTCAATGAAAAGAGAATACTAGATAACGAATGGGTTAAAAGAGGCAAGATGAAAAGGCTGAATTACTATATCCTCATCTTTATGTGATTCCACAAGGCAGTTTTGAAAATCTATTTTGGTTGTCATGTTGATTAAGTGTGAACTTAAAGTTATGTATATTAATTATCACTGGACTAGTAATCCTAAACTAGTGTTGTGGGGACATGGGTTTGAATTCCGGTCATGATAGAGAATAACATATGGCTTCCACATGATGACCATGTCATGACTGCAAACCCAACCAGTTCAGTTGTGTTTCAGGAATGAAGTGGAGTTGTAGAGATTTCCAGCACAGAAAAAGGCTCTTTAGCCCATCAAGTCTGCACCATTCAAAAAGAACCACCTAAGTATCTTAATCCCATTGTCTAGCACTTGTCCCATATCCTTGTTTGCCTTAGCATTGCAAGTACACACTAAATGCTTCTTCGATGTTATGGGATTTCTGCCCCTGCCATCCCTACAGACAGTGAGTTCCATATTCCCACCAGCCTCTGGGTGGCAAACACCATTTATCCCCTTGCGACAAAAGTAGAAAGTGCTGGAAAATCTCAGCAGGGCTGGCAGTATGTGTGGAGAGAAATCAGAGTTCACTTTTCCGGACAAGTGACCCTTCCTCAGAATGCTTACTGAGGAAGGGTCACTCAACCCAAAACATTAACTCTGATTTCTCTCCACACATACTGCCAGACCTGCTGAGCTTTTCCGACAATTTCTGTTGTCACTCTGATTTACAGCATCTGCAGTTCTTTAGGTTTTTCTTGATCCCTTTGAAATGGCCAAGCAAACACTCAGTTCCAGAGCAGGTTTGGACAAGCAAGAAATGCTCACCTGATGGGTGATGTCCACATCCTATGAATAAATACTATATTTTGTCCACTTTTGGTAAACATTATGAGAAACTTCACAGTTTTGCAGCTTTTAAGCTTGAAATGTTAATGGTCAGCCCTCAGTTAAATTCTGAATTGCTTATCCAGAATCTCTCACTATTGAAACTAACTGTTCCTCATGATGTGCTTTGTATTTGCCTGCATGCTCTCTGCTTGTGACATATTCTGCAAAGAATCAGATTCTTGGGAAACAGATAACTTGAAGTTTATTTGCAACAAGAACTATTTATAAAGCTGTGTTAGTAGAGACCAGCACACACAATCTGTGTGCTATACTTACTGATGTCACCATGAATTATACACATTTGACACACATTGACTGACCACACTGATTCCATTAGAGAGCGAGAGAATGACTGAAAATAAGGTGGATATTTTCTAACCAAACTGTAATCTAATGGTTTTAAAGGTCCAGGCTTCTCTGGACCGGAATCTATGCCAGAATATAATATTTACATCCTATGAAAGATTTTTTTAAAAACAAAACTCTAAGCAAAAATAAAGCATTTGATGGGCCATTTCCTTTTTTGAATGTCATATCATATTCTTGAAGGAGCTAACACGTCCCATTACTTACATCTTTCTCAATATATCCATAAAAGGTGTACTTATTGTTTTATTTCGTAATTAAGGCCAGACCTGGGGCCCATTTTCTGTGACTGGTTTTCTTCCTATCAGATTGACTCCATTCCAGCCTCACCTTCCCAAGCTTTAGCTCAACTGAGATGGTGGCTCTGATAGGTCATGAGAAAATCACCTCATGAAGGGGAGGGACCTGGGTGGGAGGATGTCCATGCCTCAATGTCACATCCCCATCCATCATCATTAGCCCTGCAGAAAGGGCTCCCCTCCAGCCCAACCTTCCTGCTTACTCTAAGTCTCTTTATTTCTTGCTTTCTATCAGATTTGCAAGGGTATCTCCTTCCTGAGGCATCCCTATGCTTTCTCACCAGCCTCAGCGATGTTTCCCTCTCTTGCTGGAGCTCTCCTGGTATCACTATGGGCTATTGATTCAACCGACAGCACATTGTATTGTTCGGAATGTGTTGCGTCCTCAGGCATCATTGGGGATGGGAGACTCAAATGGGCCTGATGTCAAAACATGCAGCCGAATGTGCTTCCCTAACCAACCCCTGCTCATTTGGATCGTTCATCCAAATCTAACAGTTGGGACAACACTGACCTGGCCTGTGGAAATATTCTTCATAAAGCTAGCTTAATGATTTCAGTTTTGGTTTTGGAGTTCTAATTCTTACCGGTCTTTGGTCTGGTAAACATCTGTGGGGTCCTTAATTGCCAACACCAACTGTTAATTATCTTGGACTAAAAAGATTCAGGAACAGCTGCCATAGAGTCATACAGCACAGAAACAGACCCTTCGGTCCAACCAGTCCATGCCAAACATAATCCAAACTAAACTAGTCCCACCTGCCGCTCCTGGCCCATATCTATCCAAACCTTTCCTCTTCATGTACTTACCCAAATGTCTTTTGAATGTTGTAACTGCATCCACCACTTTCTCAGAAAGTTCATTCCACACACGAACCACCGTCTGGGTAAAACATTTGTCTCTTATATCTTTTTTAAATCTCTCTCCTCTCACCTTAAAAATGTCCCACCTAGTCTTGAAATTCCTCATCGTAGAGAAAATATAACTACCATCAACTCTATACCTCTATGATAAGTGACCAGAAAATGTGTTCTTTTATGTGATGTTAGTTAATGGATAGATATTGTTCAGACCAATTCCTGTGCTCTTCTTCCGAATACCCCCTTACATCCACATTAAAGGGCAGGTGACTATTTGGGTTTTACGTCTCATCTGAATGATAGTACCTTCAATAGCTTAGCACTCCCTCAGTAGTGGGAGATGGATCTAGATTTTGTGCTTGACTGATGCAGTAGGATTCAAATCAGAACCTCTGATCCAGAGGAAAGACGATGTCACATTTACCTGAACCTGACACGCAATTAGTCAAGATCGGTTTTTTTAAGCTGGGAGGCAGAGGTGGCAGAAGAAGTGTTCAATGTCACAACGTGCATGGAATTTGTTGATCCGGGAGCAGAGGGGGATGAAGGTAAGGTCTTTGCTGAGAATTGATTGTTCATCCTCAGTGAGGGCAAGTCTGGGCATGGGGTGGGGATAGTGGGGTGGGGAGCGGAATAGTGGGGGGGGTTGGGAGTAAGGGGGGAGGGGATGGTGAAACCTTGGCAGGGCTAGGAGCTGGGACCCTAGGGCCATCAGTTTCCTGATGAAGGGCTTTTGCCTAAAACATCAATTCTCCAGCTCCTCGAATTCTGCCTGACCTGCTGTGCTTTTCCAGCATCACATCCTCAACACAATTAGTCAAACCTCACACCCATTTAACTATCCCTGACACATTTAATCAAACCCCGTTTCCATTTAACCATATTTGACACCTATGTTACCCGACTACTGGATGGTAAAGGTTTGCTTAAGAATCAATTCAACTACCAGGGCCTTCTGCCAATTAATGTCAGCTGTACCATCAAAACATTTCCAGGAAACAACTCATCAGAGAAAAATAAACAATATTTCAAATGAAGAAAACAACGCCAAATCTGAGGAGGAGAGACAGGGAGGGAGAAAGAGGTATTTCAGAACTAATAATACATCTAGCTGGGACTTTGAAGGTAGTTTAGATTTACAGAATGTGCTCAAAATAGACTTGTTAAAGATAGATAAGGTGCAAAGGCCAGTCAAAAGCTTCTCAGTGACAGGAGGTCAATAGATTAAACATGTAAAAATAAAGCGCACACAATTGCTTTTTTAGTCATTAGTTATTTATTGATAACCATCTCCTGCTCTCCTCAGTAAATTCATCAGCTTTCACTGTATTAAATGACACTTTGTGGTGATGGGCAATTTCAATGTTTATCGTCAACAGTGAATCAGTGGCATTTCTGAAGTGGGGGCCAGCTGGGTGCTGATGGGCAAAGCTGCCAAACTAGGCCTGGGGCAGGTGGCGAGGGAACCAACTGGAAGGAAAGACCTCGTCCTCACCAATCTACATGTGGCAGGTGGGCCTGTCCCTGAAAATCTCTGTCAGAGTGACCACCACTCAGCCCAGTGTGGAGATAGACTCCCATCAGTAACTCAAGATAGTGGGTTTTGAGAAGATTTGTAGTTCAGGTTGAAGTTCTGGATGCAGGTTTGTTCACTGAGCTATAAGGTACATTTTCAGATGTTTTGACACCATATTAAGGAACATCATCAATGAGCTTTTGGATGAAGCATTGGTGGCATGGCCCACTTTCTATTATGTGTTTAGGTTTCCTTGGGTTGGTGATGTCATTTCCTGTTCATTTTCTCAGGGGGTGGTAAATGGGATCCAAGTCAATGTGTTTGTTGATAGAGTTCCGGTTGGAATGCCATGCCTCTAGAAATTCTGGTGTGTGTACCTGTTTGGCTTGTCCTAGGATGGATGTGTTGGCCAGTTGAAGTGGTGTCCTTCCTCATCCGTATGAAAGGATATTAGTGAGAGTGGGTCATGTCATTTGTGGCTAGTTGATGTTCATGTATCCTGGTGGCTAGTTTTCTGCCTGTTTGTCCAATGTAGTGTTTGTTACAGTTCTTGCAAGGTATTTTGTAAATAATATCAGTTTTTCTTGTTGTCTGTATAGGGTCTTTCAAGTTCATTAGCTGCTGTTATAGTGTGTTGGTGGGTTTGTGGGCTACCATGATACCAAGGGGTCTGAGTATCTGGCAGTCATTTCTGAGATGTCTTTGATGTAGGGGAGAGTGGCTAGGATTTCTGGATGCGTTTTGTCTGTTTGTGGGGTTTGTTGCTGAGAAATCGGTGGACTGTGTTCATTGGGTACTCGTTCTTTTTAAATACACGGTATAGGTGATTAGAACATTATTTCAATGAGCCACCACACACTGCAGCACAGAGAAACTACACAGAGCAGAGAAAAATTACATGAACAGCACCTAGCCACAAAAAGACATGACCCACTCTCATGAGTATGTTTACATGTGGATGAGGAAGGACAGCACTCCGACTGGGAAAAACACATTCATCCTAGGACAAGCCAAACAGAGACATGCACGAGAATTCCTAGCAGCATGGCATTCCAACCAGAACTCTATCAACAAACACATTGAGTTAGACCCCATCTACCACTCCCTGAGAAAAAGAACAGGAAATGACATCACCACAGGATATCCATTACCAACCCAAGGAAACCTAAATAGAAAGTGGGCCATGCCACCCGCGCTTCATCCGGAGGCTCAGTGATGATATTACCTAGTATGGTGACGAAACATCTGAAAACTAACCTTCCAGCTCAGAGAGCAAACCTCTATCAAGACAGCATATCCCATTAGAATTGTATTCAATCACCATCTGTTATTTCATCGCTTGGTATATCCATCCACCTATCATTCCCATCAAGAAAAGGCATCAGCCCTGGTCCATTAAGGAATATAAAGGAACATGCCAGGAACAGAACACTTAGAAGTGAGATGTGCACCTAGTGAAGATAAAACACATTTATGCTAAACAGCAAGTTGCAGTAGACAAAGCAGGAGAAACCCACAAACAATAGACCAGGTCAAAGCTTTGCAGTCTTGTCAAATCTAACCCCATGATATCACCGAGTGTTTGTGATGGTTCAAAGGGCAACACTCTTCCCATGGAATCATTCAATCCCATACTCGATCATTAACAAGCATCGTGAAGATGCCTGAAATGTTTTCCTACATTTTATAGAAGATGCATTGGGGAACTTGAACCACAAATGATTATCTGCAAAGCAGGTCTGTTGTGGGTGGCATGGTGGCTCAGTGGTTAGCACTGCTGCCTCACAGTGCCAGGGACCCAGGTTCGATTCCAGCCTTGGGCGACTGTCTGAGTGGAGTTTGCACCTTCTCCATGTGTCTGCGTGGGTTTCCTCCGGGTGCTCCGGTTTCCTCCCACAGTTCAAAGATGTGCAGGTCAGGTAGCTTGGCCATGCTAAATTATCCATAGTACAGAAGAACCTCAATTATCCAAAGGAGATCTTGAGGTCCTGACAGAAACATGACATCAAAGATGTGTTTCCAACACTGATCGTGTCTCCAAATGACTGACCTCCTGCCCTCTCTCTCCCCCCACACTTTCCCTGGAGTTGTACAGAGGGGTGTACCCTAAATCCCCCTCCCCAGATAATCTCTCCAACATTGTCCCGTACAGGACAGAGGTGGAACCTATCAAAGCATTTTGTCTGTGGCTTTGTTTGTGTGTGTGTGTTCCAATTGGACACTTGCCCCACAAAGGCAACAGCAGCAGCAGTCTTGTTGTTGGTGTCCAGCCCAACTGCCCCAGAGATGGGGGGAGGTGTTGGATGGGGGATGGGGGGAGTGTGGGGGGTGTGTTAGACTGGGTTAGGTGTGGGGGGCAAGGTTGGATGGGGTTGGGGGGTGGGGAGGCGATATTGGATGGGGTTGAGGGCAGGGGGTGGTTTTGGGGGGCAGGGTCTCATGCACTGTGTGCTGTTTCAGTCTCCTGAACGAGGAGCAGACTTTAAAAACTCCAAGCCCCAGAGAAAAGACATTTAATCAATTAACCGAATAATCGATTATCCGAATGAAATAGTGCCTGCCCATCTCGTTCAGATATATGAGATTCCTCTGTATTAGGTACATTAGTCAGGGATAAATGTAGGGGAATGGGTCTGGGTGGATTACTCTTTGAAGGGTCAGTGTGGACTTGTTGGGTTGAAACATCTGTTTCCATACTGTAGGGAATCTAATCTAAAAAGTGTCACATCCTCTCAACATCATTCTGGCTAAAGGTAGATCCATTTACCTTCTCAAGGACAACGAGGGACAGGCAATAAATGGTTCAGCCAGTAACACTCACATCCCATGAGTGAATAAAACTAAAATGGCTGATATTTATTAATCGACATTATGTATCCATCAATTTCAGCCTCCAGCAAAGTCAATGGAAATAAAAATCAAGGAAGATGTATTATGGGTGATTGAATAGCTATCATCTGTTTTACATTATTGCTCAAAAGTCATTGTTTATAGAGAAAGTATACATTGCTCTTGAAAATTCAAATATTCTTTTCAGACATTTCAAAAGGGAGTCTTTGAACATTCTATGAAGTAATTTTGTTTGTTTTTGGAAATGCATCTTATTAAGTCTGTAAAAAAATTGGCAAACTGACCAAACGTGAATTACATTTTCCATTTCTTGGCAATCAGTTTGTCAGGAAACTTCACACACCCTCAGTCCATGGTGTTCCTGTCAGATATTCAGCATAAATGTAAGGCAGGCATGTAAAGAGCAGACAAAGTGGCGAGTGGGTCAACTGAGTTCGAAGGGAAGAGAGATAGGTTTATAATAGTCTTCAGGATGCGGACATCATTTGTAAGGTCAGAATTTATTTTCAACTGTTAGTTGTGTTTGGGAAAGTGTTGGTGAGCTGTCTTTTTAACTTTAACTGAACAACTCACTGGGCTATTTTGTGGACAGTTAAATGTCAGCCATCTTGTTGTGGGTCTGGAATCACATATAAATCAGACAGGGCAGGAATAGCATATTTTCATTCACTAAACGTAATGAGTATTTACAAATATATAGTAGAATTGTGGTCACCAGGTTGGATTTTTATTCCAACTGTTTATTTTCCTCTGGGCTCCAGAAAGGTCTCTCACATTTGACGTTTTGTGAAATTGGGTTAATTGAAAGTCCCACTTCCTTGCCTTCACTTGTGTGAAATTTTGTTGTTTATCCTTCATAGGGAGTCCCTCAGGATTGAAGATGACCAGCTCATTTCAAGGTGAGAGGTGAAAAGTTTAAGGAGGACACATGGGGCAATTACTTGACACAGAATTTGGTAGGTGCCTGGGATGCGTTGCCAGCAGACGTAGTAGAGGCAGGCATGGTAGATTCATATTATTTTGTCTGGACAGATGCATGAGTAGGTGGGGGGCAGAGGGATACAGATGCTTAGGAATTGGGTGACAGGTTTAGACAGTGGCTGAAGGGCCTGTTCCTGGGCTGTAAACTTTCTTTGTTCTTTGTTCTTCTTTGTTCAATGAGCTCTGAGAGGATTGAAACATCTAGTGTGCCACCAGGCAGTGGTTGAGGGTCAGGCAGATGGCATTTGGAAAAGTTATCCTCTCTCTGAGGCCTCAACATCGCCCCTGCAAGTTCCAGCCAAAATTCCTTTATATATTCAGTGCCTTTCCAGATGAGCCTCCTCTATTTCAGCCAACTAGAAGCTAAGAGTCTTTGACCTCTGCAGGGTTGCTTTGAAGCTATTCACAAAACCTATCCACTCTCCTGCTGGGGATCTTCTGTCATGACCAAGTTCCCAGTAGAACAGTTGCTTTGGGAGTCTGGTATCAGCCACATGAATGATAATATCTTGTCCAGCAGTCCATTAGAGCCTCAGTGCGAGGCACGTTGGCTTAGGAGAGGGTGCTGCAATTGTGCATCTCCCAATGCTTTGGAGGTCTTTGCTGCAGGTCAAGAACAAAGGACAAAGGGCAAAGAAAATTACAGCGCAGGCACAGGCCCTTCGGCCCTCCAACCCTGCACCAACCCAGATCCTCTACCTAAAGCTATTGTCTATTTTCCAAGCATCTGTATCCCTCTGCTCCTTGCCCATTCATGTATCTGTTTAGATACACCTTAAGTGATGCTATCGTGCCAGCCTCTACCACCTCCGCTGGCAATGCATTCCAGGCACCCACCATCCTCTGTGTGAAGGTCACTCGAGTCTCTGTAGCATAAAGGTGTGTGGTGATCATTACTGCCTGGTAAACCATGATTTCAGTCTTAGCACTCAAATGGGAAAGGAACTATTTTAAAAACCAAGGATTGTTGAACTTTTCTGCTGCTGCACTTTTTAATAGTAAGAAACCTGACCCTCAATGTAAATGTTGTTTCGAGAATTGCTTGTTCATAAGTGTGGTTTATAGATGTCCTGGAGCCAAGAACAATGTACAAATGGGGCTTTGGCTGGAGAGAAGTAGCTGATTGGTCTGTGGACCATTGACCAATTATCGACGAGAACGAGGCTGTCTGCCTGCCAACAGCTATGTGATTGGCTCCCAGGTAGCTGAACAGTTTGAGGGTATGAATGTTTTGGGAGACATCATTGGACAGCTGGAGGAGACGGAACAGTTGTTGCTGTGTAGTTAAAAATCATCTCAAGCCTGAAGATAGCCAGCTTAATTCCCCCTTCCAGTGGTTGTGACTTTTATTGATAGGTCAAAGACATTGTAGGTGGGAACCTGATGCTGTCTGGCTTGCCGTGTTCCCCCAGCCTCCTGCTGGTCTACTTTAGGTTTTGGGGCAGACACACATGTCCATGTGTACTTTCCAGCAATGGTCACCAGATGGCGAGCTTCGGACTCTGGGCGATTTTTCTCTTCCTCAAGAGTCTTGAAGCCAATGTCCTCCCAGTGAAAAGACAACAGAGCAGACCTTTCTCGAGTGAGAGACCTCATAACTTACCCTTCCCCCTTCATCCTTCAGCTCAAAAACCCTTTTCCCTATAACCTGCTGTTGGTATGAGCTGGGAACACAATCACGAGGATTGAAGGATTGAGAAAGAAACAGTGACTGGTAGAAAGGGAGAGTGAATCAGATCCAAATCTGTTGCCAAAATGGAGAGAGGAAAACCAAAATTGCAGCAGAAGATATAAACAAGTCTTGCATCAGATTTCCAGAGCCTTGTGACCACACCTGAATACTGTGAGCAGGTATGGCCTCCTTAATTAAGGAAGAATGTATTCCCATTGGAGGTGATACAGTGAAGGTTCCCCAGGTTAGTCCATAAGATGAGGGGGTTGTAAACAGCAGGAGGCTGAGTAGATTCGGCCATTGTTCTCTGGCGTTTAGAGAAGTGGGAGATGGTCTAATTGCAACATTCAAGATTCTGAAGTGGCTTTATAGGATAGATGTGTTTGCTCTACACTTGGTGCGCAGTCTAGAACACAGCAACATACTTAAGGAGCTAATCATTTAGGATGCGGATCAGGATAAATTACTTCACTCATTGTCTGGAAATCATAGGAATTAACTATCCCAGCAGATTGTGGATGCACTAGTGTTGAGTATATTTAAGGCTGAGATAGATTCACTGAGAGGCTGTCTAAGGGATATAGGGAGTGGGAACAAAAAGTTAAAACCTAAGATTATCCATTAATCATATAAAATGATCGCATTGAATTATTGAGCAGGAATAAACCATTTGGGCTGATCCCTTATATACTTGCAAATTTTTGTTTAAGTTCCATGGTGATGTTAATTGGCAATTAATATGTAAAATCAGCAATTTGTTTAAATCCGTCAAGAGGTTGGGAGAGAATTGCGTTTTTTTGCAACATGTGGCATCTGCAACTTGGACTGATTCATAAAACACCTTGCTGTCTGTTTCTTACCAGAAACTACCAGATGAGTTCACTCATGACTAACACCAAGCATCACTAAACTATTACTTTCACAACTATCTGAGTTAATGACTAAAAGCAAGAGAGGTCTTAATCTCAGAATTATGGGTTGCCCTTTTCAGACAGAGATGGTTGTAACTCTGTGAAATCCTTCACTGCAAAAGGCTATCAAGAGACATACAATACAGAAACAAATCATTTGATCCAACTCGTCCATGCTGACCAGATATCCTAAATTAATCTAGTCCCATTTGCCAGCATTTGGCCGATATCCCTCTAAACCCTTCCTATTCATATACCCATCCAGACGCATTTTAAACATTGTGGTTGTACCAGTCTCCATCATCTCCTCTGACATCTCAATCCATACATGTACCACTTTCTGTGTGAAAAAGTTGACCCTTAAGTCCCTTTTAAATTATTCCCCTCTCACTTTAAACTTATACCCTCTAGTTCTGGATGCCCCTACCCTGAGGAAATAACCTTGGCTATTCACCCTATCCATGCCTCTCTTGATTTTATAAACCTCTATAAGTTCACCCCTCAGCCTCCAACACAGCAGGGAAAATAGCCCCAACCTCTTCAGCCTTTCCCTAAAGCTCAAACCCTGGAAACATGGCAATATCCTTGTAAATGTTTTCTGAACCCTTTCAAGTTTCACAACATCTTTCCTAGAGCAGGGATCTAATTCTGAGGGACCTTGGTAGGTGTGGAGAGGATGTTTCCTATTATGTGGGAATCGAGAAGTTAGTCACAGTTTAAACATGGGTTGTCCAATTAAACCAGAAATTAGGAGAATTAATTATTTTTTTTCCCCAAGGACTGTATCTTTGGAGCTCTCTTCCCCAAAAGAAGCAAAGTTTCTGGATGTGTTTGAGCTGGAGGTAAATAGATTTTTGGTAAGCAAGGAGGTGAAAGGTTATCAGAAGGTAGGTGGGAATGTGAAGTAATCAGTCAGATCTTATTGATTGAAATCGTATTGATATAGGCCTACTCTCTCTTATTTATACATTTGTATTTTTTTTTATCAATAGGGCAGATCTTGGCATCACTGGCTGGGCCAATCATTATTGTCCATCCATAATTGCTCTGGAGAAGGTGATGAGGAGTTGAATTTTGGATCACTGCAGTTCAGGTGTAGCCAGTGAGATCGTTTCACACCCTTTAGAATATTGCCTTTCATTTATACTCTGTCTGCCCATGTTCTTCTTATCAAAGGCCATCACCTCACACTTGCTCACATTGATTTCGATCTGCCATGTATCTGCCCATTCTACCAATGTGTCATTGTCCTTTTGAAGTTCTGCCATGCTCCACTGTCAGTTTACAATTCTCCCAAGCTTTGTGTGACCTGAAAACTTTAATATTGTCCCCTCCTTAATAAGATTGAAATCATTTATACATAACGGTGGCACAGTGGTTAGCACTGCTGCCTCACAGTGCCTGAGACCCGGGTTCAATTCCCGACTCAGGCGACTGACTGTGTGGAGTTTGCACGTTCTCCCCGTGTCTGCGTGGGTTTCCTCCGGGTGCTCCGGTTTCCTCCCACAGTCCACAGATGTGCGGGTCAGGTGAATTGGCCATGCTAAATTGCCTGTAGTGTTAGGTAAGGGGTAAATGTAGGGGTGTGGGTGGGTTGCGCTGCGACGGGTCGGTGTGGACTTGTTGGGCCAAAGGGTCGGTTTCCACACTGTAAGTAATCTCATCTAATAGGAAAGGCAAGAGGCCTAACGCTGACTGCTGGGGAGTTCCAGGACACCATATTCCAGACTATAACACTATAAGGCAGAGGAGCAGAAGTAGGACATTCGGCCCATCAAGTCTGCTCTGCCATTCAATCAAATCTACCCGGTCAGGTCCCCTAAAGATCTTGTATGTTTCAATTAGGTTACTTCATATTCTTCTAAAATGAGCACAGACTCAATCTCTCCTCATAAAACAGTCCTTCCATACCCAGGCCAACCTTCTTGAGACTGCCACCAACTGCAGTATAACTTCCCTACCTCTTCCATCCATTCCTTTAGAAATGAACACTAATCGTTCATTTGTCTTCCCTATTATCTCTGAGCTTGGATGCTAGCTTTTGCTATTTATGCATGAAGATTCCCAAATCCCTCTGTGCTGTAGCTTTCTGTAGACTTGCTGCAGTCAAATAATATTCACATCCTCTGTTCTTCCTGCCAAAATGCATAACCTCACACTTTCCTATATTCTATTCTGTCTGCCAAATTTTGCCCAGGCACTGAACCTGTCTATATCCCTCTGCAGATGCTTTGTGTCATCCTCAACATTTGCCTTCTCACTTCTTTTGTGACATCTGCAAACCCGGTTATAGTACATTAATTTTCCTCAGCCAAATCATTAATATATATTCTTAATAATTGTAGTTCCAGTACTGATCCTCATGGCACTCCATGACTTACAGATTGCCATCCTGATAATGCTCCCCTATCCCAACACTCTGTCTTCTATTAATTAGCCATCCTCTATCCAAGCTAATAGCCGACTCCAACACCATGAGGACTTATCTTATTAAATTACCTAATATGTGGTACCTTATCATGGAACGAGCTCTAGATTTGTTTGTCGTACCCATCCTGTGTGAGGGAAAATACCCTGACGGTGCCCTAACCCTCTCCTCTTTGAAGGTAATCCATTGTTCAGCTGCTGTTTGTCCTGCCAACCTTTACACTGAACATAGAACAATACAGAACAGGAATGGGCCCTTTAGCACACAATGTTGTGCAGAATATGACAAATTAAACTAATCCCTTCTGCATGCTTTTGGTCTCTCTCCTTTTAATTCTACTCTCTCCAATACAACTCTGTTCTTGCACCTATTGATGTGTTCTCTCTGCCAACTGTTTATTCTTACACTGGGCTGACCAATGTCCATTTCTACCGTCATCCCAAACTGTATGATAAAATGATTGCTGTCCCATTAATGATTCCCACTGTCCCTTGCTATACTTGTCCCATCTCACTCCCATTTGTAGGAATGTCAGAGGAATCCTCAGAGAAGAGAGAACTACAAAACAAAATGAAATTATAGTAATTGTTCAAAGAGAACATATTTCCTTAGAATTTACTAAGAAGGAATAGATAACTCAGGACAGTCAAGAAAACCCTTCCTTTGAATATTGGCAAAGAGCATCAGATTATTGGAAATTCTAATCATTTTATCTCAAAAAGATAGGTTAGGTGAATGAGCCAAAGGCTGGTAGATGCAGTTTAACATGGGTAATTGTGAAATTATCCATCTTGGTCAGAAGCATAAAAAGACAATTTATTATCTAAATGGAGAGAAACTTCAAAATTCTTTGCAGAGGGATCTGGATGTCCTCAGGCATGAGCTGCTGAAAGCTCATATGCAGATAAAACAAATAATAAGAAAGGCATTTAATCCAAAAGGAATGGAGTATAAAAGCGAGGAAATCTTGTTCCAAATGTACAAGGCATTGGTGAGACTGCATCCAGCCTACTATGTATAGTTTTGTCCCCTTACTTGAGGAAAGACATTGGTGAACAACAGTTCTAAGGAAGGGTCACTGGACCCAGAATGTTAACTCTGATTTCTCTGCACAGTTTCTGACAGACCTGCTAAGCTTTTCCAGCAATTTCTGTTTTCAAAAACTAATCAGAGAACTTGATTAATTCCACAGATGAGAGGCTTGTCTTATGAAGAAAGGTTGAGCAGTTTAAGCCTATACTCTCGAGAGTTGAGAAGAATAAGCGATCTAATGGAGGTTAAAAGATGTTAAAGGGGATTGACAAAGTCAACATACAGAAGATGTCCCCTTATGTGTCGAGGAGTGGCAAATGGAGTTTACAAAGTTGAAAATCACACAACACTAGGTATAGTCTAACAGGTTTAATTGGAAGCACTAGCTTTCAGACTACTACAACCACTTGATGAAGGAGCAGTGCTCTGAAAGCTTGTGCTTCCAATTAAACCTGTTGGACTGTAACCTTGTGTTGTGTGATTTTTAATTTTGTACACCCCAGTCCAACACCGGCATCTCCATCAGATAAATGTAATGTGCTAAATTTTGGAAATGCAAATTATACATGTAATGGTAAACTCCTGGTTAATGTTGCTGAACAAAGAGACCTTGGAGTGGAGGTTCATAGTTCCTTGAAAGTGGAGCCGCAGGTAGATAGGATCGTGAAGAACGCATTTGGCATGTTTTCCTTTACTGTCAGAGTATTGAGTATAGGAGTTGGGAGGTCAGGTTGAGGCAGTACAGGACATTGGTTAGGTCACTTTTGGAATACTGAGTGCAATTCTGGTCTTGCTGCTCTAGGAAGGATGTTGTGAAACTTGGAAGGGTTCAGAAAAGATTTACAAGAATGTTGCCAGAGTTGGAGGATTTGAGCTATAGGGAGAGGCTGAATAGGCTGGGACTGTTTTCCCTGGAGCAATGGAGGCTGAGGGGTGACTTTATAGAGGTTTATGAAATCATGAGGGTCATGGATAGGATAAATAGACAAGGTATTTTGCCCGGGGTGGGGGAGTCCAGAACTAGAGGGCATAAGTTTAGGGTGAGAGGGTAAAGATTTAAGAGGCACCTAAGGGTCAACTTTTTTACGCAGAGAGTGGTGTGTGTATGGAATGAGCTGCCAGAGGAAGTGGTGGAGACTGGTACAATTACAACATTGAAAAGGCATCTGGATGGGTGTATGAATAGGAAGGATTTGGAGGGATATGGGCCAGGTGCTGGCAAATGAGACTAGATTAATTTAGGATATCAGGTCAGCGTGGACAATTTGGACTGAGGGGTCTGTTTCCATGTTATACATCTCTATGGCAATCCAGAATAAGAGGTCACAGTTTAAGGATTAAGGGATGGGAATTTGAAACAGAGATGTGGAGGAATTACTTCTCTCCTAGGGTTGTGAATCTGTGGAATTCATTACCTTAGAGTGTGGTGGGCGCAGGGATGCTGAATAAATTTTTCAAGGTGGATGAATTTTAATTAGTAAGGGGTTTAAAGGTTATGGAGAGTAGGCAGGAAAGTGGAGCTAAGGCAGAGATGAGATCAGCCATAATCATATCAAATGGCTCAAGGGGCTGAATGGCCTATTCTTGCTCCTAGTTCATATGGTCATGTGTGTCTGCTTTCCTTCAGGTCATGCAGGTAAATCAGCAAAAATATTGAAAGATATTGGAGCAAGTCAGTCACTGATGCTGGCTGGTGATACAATTTGTTTTCCGGGAGGGGTTAATGCAGGAGAAAATGAAGTTGCCATATTCTTACCTGACCATCGGACTGCTCTCATTAAAGAGAAATGAGTTGGTGGTGGTTTAACCTGGTGCAACTTTTTGAAAATTTTATTAAAAGTGACGATGATAAAGAGAATGACATTGGCAAACTCAACAAACGGATTCTGAAATAAAAGATTGATATCAAACAGCCTACTTAGGAATAGAATCATACCCTATACCTGACTATTATTACTTGAACATAAAAGTACTAATCCCTAAGTGGCGGCACGGTGGCTCAGTGGTGAGCATTGCTGCCTCACAGCGCCAGGGACCTGGGTTCGATTCCAGCCACAGGGTGACTGTGTGGACTTTGCACATTCTCCCCATATCTGTGTGGGTTTCCTCTGGGTGCTCCGGGATTCTCCCACAGTCCAAAGATGTGCGGGTCAGGTGAATTGGCCATGCTAAATTGCCCGTAGTGTTAGGTGCATTAGTCAGGGGGAAATGTAGGGGAATGGGTCTGGGTGAGTTGCTCTTCAGAGGGTCAGAGTGTGGACTTGTTGGGCCGAAGGGCCTGTTTCCACACTGTAATCTAATTATGTAATGGAGAGCACTTCAAGTGCTAGCAGTGGGTGAATGGTTCCATCTCAGTATCATAACAAAGTTGTACAAGTGACTCACGAAATTGCAAGGGCAGGTCACTAAGGTATTTGGAAACCATAGTCTAAAATACCAAAATAGTTTTTATTGGTCAGGATTACATAAAAATATGATCAAATTTTGACAAACATGTCATGCAGGTCCAATAGTGATGAAACTGTTATCGTCAATTAAACCCGCACCTTTAATTCCCATACCAGCTTGCGAGGTTTTGTTTTCTTTTTCAAAGTCCTTCAGTCTGAACTGGTCCATGCTGGCCTTAAGGTCATGAGACTTTGAAACTCTCTTCCTCAGGAGGCAGTTGAAGCAGAGTCTTTGGATATTTTTAAGGCAGATCGAGGTAGATTCTTGATAAGCGAGAAGATGAAAGATTATTGGCGGAAGATAGGAGCATGGAGCCATCAGATCAGCCATGATCTAATTGAACGATGGAGTGAAGGGCTGAATGGTCTACTCCAGGACCTAATCCATACATTTGGCTGAAGATCAGACTGTGTTTGAATTAGGTCTAGACTGTTCAAAGCCCCAACACTTTATCAGGAGACAATTACTCAGTAACAATGAAGCAAATTGAAATACAATGCAAAGTCTGTTGAGCATATTATGCTCAAATTAGACATGTATTTCTTGAGTATTCTGTCCAGGATGAGTTAAAAGGACACACAGGGAACACTCATCTCAAAAGCAAAAGCAGAAGTTACTGGAAAAGCTCAGCAGGTCTGCGCATTTGTGAAGAGAAATCAGAGTTAACATTTCAGGTCCGGTGACCCAAACTCAGTTCTTTGAGTTTATTTTAAATTCAACTCAGAAGTCCTAGCTGGTTCTCCATCTCAGTTCTGGTGGGGCTGACGAACGGTTAAATTTGTATGTGTCCATTTCTGGGTATCACCTGTTGCGATAACACCTTATCACTGAAATGGTGAAGTCCGAGGAGCCCAGAACTCTTGAGGCTGCATGTGGTGCTGTGACAGGGGATTGCACAAACCCTCCCAAAGTTCGGGATGGAATCTTTGAACTTGCTGCCAAACGTTGGGCAGACAGTTCAATTTAGCCCCATACTGTTTAATGCAGAAAGGTAATATCCTGAAATAGGACCATGTAAGGAAATTAAAGCCAAATTCTTAAGTATATGTGAGCAAGACAGTAGACAGCGAGGGCTGACTGTACACCAGCAAAAGGCCAGCTTGGGATTGTGTCAGAAATAATTACTTCAGACAATGAATGATCAAAATATTTAAAAAAACAACTCAGGGGCGCCCTGCAGTTTATAAAAGCATGATGAATAGTTGGGTTTTGAAGACTTTTCATCCACGGGTAGTTGGGTTAATCTGAATGAAGGGTGCTGGTCAAACACATTCAGATAAAAGCTCACCAGCTGAGATCTTTAACTTTAGACAGGGGCAACAGTGAAATTGGAACTTTATGGGACAGGAGGAGGCTGATCAGATTGTTCCAATGTTTGCTAAGATCAGAGTGGATCTCTATTTTAACTCCATCCACCCATTCATTTTATCCCCTTGTCTAATAAAATAAATCTATCAATCCCGGATTTAAGATCTATTGGTTTTCATCAGGGAAGATTCCAGACTTCCAGAATCCTATGGTGATAGAGTGTGGGGGCATAGTCTGAGAACTGGGGCCGGACTGTTCAGGAAGCACCTCTTCACACAAAGGGTGGGAGAGGTTCAGAACTCTCTTCCACAAGCAACAATAGGTGTTGGATTGGTTGTTAATGTTAAATCTGAGATAAATACATTTTTGCTAAGCAATGATATTAAGGATAAGTTATATGGAATTACACCACAGATCAGCCATCAATCCCATTAAAATAGAGACAGGAAAACTGCAGATGCTGGAATCCAAAGTAGACAAGCAGGAGGCTGGAAGAACATAGCAAGCCTGAAGAAGGGTTATACCTGAAAAGTCGACTTCTCCACCTCCTGATGCTGCCTGGCTTAGTGTGTTCTTCCAGTGTCCTGCTTATCTCCCACTGAATGACAGAACAGGCTCAAGGGGGCTAAGTGGCCTACTTCTGATCCTATGTTCCTATCAGAAGCTCTACCAAACCTGTCATCTGAATGGTCTGAGTCTGATATTAAGGTTATGTTGTCTTGTCCTCAACTTCTGGACCAGTGGGAAATATTTCTGTCTACCTACTTTATGCATTTCTTTCATGACATTAAAAACCTCAAATAGGTCACCCTATATTTCATGTCATTCAAACCTAGTTTATGAAATATCTCTTTACACTCTCATGATTGGAGCTCTGCGGATATTTTAGTGAATCAGCACTGCAATCTTGGTTTATACAGAGTCATAGAGATGTACAGCACAGAAACAGACCGATTGCGCCAACCCATCCTTGCTGGCCAGATATCCCAACCTAATCTCGTCCCATTTGCCAGCACCCGGCCCATATCTCTCCAAACCCTTCCTATTCATATTCCCATCCTAATGCCTTTTAAATGTTGCAACTGTACCAGCCTTCATAACTTCCTCTGGCAGCTCATTCCATAAGCGCACCACCCTCTGTGTGAAACAGTTGCCCCTTAGGTCCCATTAATATCTTTCCCTTCTCACCGTAAACGTACACCCTGTAGTTCTCGACTCTCCCACCCCAGGGAAAAGACTTTGTCTATTTAAGCTATCCATGCCCCTCATGATTTTATTAACGCCTATGAGGTCACCCCTCAGCCTTCAACAGTCCAGGGAAAATAGTCCCAGCCTATTCAGCCTCTCCCAACAACTCAAATCCTCCAACCCTGGCAACATCCTTGTAAATCCTACCTGAACCCTTTCAAGTTTCATAGCATCCTTCCAATAGGAAGGAGACCAGAATTGCACGCAATATTCCAAAAGTGGCCTAACCAACATCCTGAACAGCTGCAGCATGACCTCCCAACTCCAATACTCAATGCTCTGACCAATAAAGGAAAGCATACCAAAGGCCTTCTTCACTATCCTATCTACCTGAGACTCAACATTCAAGGAACAGTACCTAGAACCTTACCATTAAGGGTATAAGTCCTGCTAAGATTTGCTTTCCCAAAATGCAGCACCTTGCATTTATCTAAATTAAACTCCATCTGCCACTTCTCAGTCCATTGGCCCATCTGATCAAGATCCCGTTGTAATCTGAGGTAACCTTCTTCACTGTTCACTCCACCTTCAAATTTGGTGTCATCTGCAAACTTACTAACTATACCTCCTATGTTCATATCCAAATCATTTGTATAAAGGACGAAAAGTAGAGGACCCAGCACCGATCCTTGTGGCACTCCACTTATCATAGGCCTCCAGTCTGAAAAGCAACCCTCCACCATCACCCTCTGTCTTCTACCTTTGAGCCAGTTCTGCATCCAAATGCCTAGTTCTCCCTGTATTCCATGAGATCTAACTTTGCTGATCAGTCTCCCATGGGGAACCTTGTTGAATGCCTTACTGAAGTCCCTGCTATGCCCTCATTAATCCTCTATTATTTTTTCAGACAACTCAACCAAGTTCATGAGAGATGATTTCCCACACAAAAAGCCATGTTGACTATCCCTAATCAGTCCTTGCCTTTCCAAATACGTGTAAATCCTGTCCCTCAGGATTCCCTCCAACAACTTGCCCAACACTGACGTCAGGCTCACCGGTCTATAATTCCCTGGCTTGTTCTTACCACCTTTCTTGAATAGTAGTACCACGTTAGCCAACCTCCAATATTCTGGCATCTCATCTGTGACTATCGATGATATAAATATCTCAGCAAGAGGCCCAGAAATCACTTCCCTAGCTTCCCACAGAGGTCTAGGTCTGATCAGGTCCTGGGGATTTATCCACCTTTATGTGTTTCATGACATCCAGCACTTCCTCATCTGTAATTTTTCAAGATGTCACCATCTATTTCCCTACATTCTATATCTTCCATATCCTTTTCCACAGAAAACACTGATGCAAAATACTCGTTTAGTATCTCACCCATGTCCTACAGCTACACACAAAGGCCACCTTGCTGATCTTTGAGGGGCCCTATTCTCTCCCTAGATACCTTTTTGTCTTTCATATATTTGTAAAAACTCTTTGGATTCTCCTTAACCCTATTTGCCAAAGCTATCTCATGTCCCCTTTTGTCCTCCTGATTTCCCTCTTAAGTATACTCCTCCTGCCTTTATACTCTTCTAAGGATTCACTCGATCTATCCTGTCTATACCTGACATATGCTTCCTTCTTTTTCTTAACCAAACCCTCAATTTCTTTAGTCATCCAGCATTCCCTACACCTACCAGCCTTTCCTTTCACCCTGACAGGAATATACTTTCTCTGGAGTCTCATCATCTCATTTCTGAAGGCTTCCCATTTTCCAGCCGTCCCTGTACCTGTGAACTTCTGCCCCCAGTCAGCTTGTGAAGGTTCTCGCCTAATACCGTCAAAATTAGCCTTCCTCCAAATTAGAACTTCAATTTTTAGATCTGGTCTATCCTTTTCCATCATTATTTTAAAGCTAATAGAATTATGGTCACTGGCCAAAAGTACTCCCCCACTGACAACTCAATCACCTGCCCTGCCTTATTTCCCAAGAGTAGGTCAAGTTTTGCACCTTCTCTAGTAGATACGTCCACATACTGACTCAGAAAATTTCCTTATACATCTTAACAAATTTCCTCTCCAACTAAACCCTTAACACTATGGCAGTCGCAGTCTATATTTGGAAAATTAAAATCTCTGACCATAACCACCCTATTATTCTTACAGATAACTGAAATCTCCTTTCAAATTTGTATTTCTTTTCTCAGATGTAAGACCAGAACTGTACACTGAGTTCCAGATGAAATCTAGCCAGCCCTGTATAACAGTAGCAAACCCTTTCCATTCCAGCTCCCTTTTTATGAAAGAGGAACACCGCAGAAATACATAAGAGCCAGATAGAGGGCTGACGATTTGCATTACTGTCCCAAAATTAATTTTAGCTCCTTCAGAGGTTCAATGGTTAGACAGTTCTGTAGTTACAATCGGCAAGTAAATGAAATATAACGCAGGGGTTATGGAGACTGTCAACTATGCTATTTTTGGATCCAGTGGAGAGATTAGTAAATATTGCAGTGGGTTTTGATGCCATGTCAAACATTACCCTTTTACCTAAAGATGGTAAACTCGAAGTATGTGCGACCTGTGCATTGAGATGTAGGTCTTTGGGATGTGGGGATCTGCACATAACACTGTTCCTGAGGGTCCTTGCTCCATTTCTCTAATTGAGATTATCTATCTCTTTATGTACTGAAACATTCCTTTATTGATATCTGTATATAGCAGGCCAGCAAATACAGTTCCCTAGTGCAATGTCTAAGACATGCTTCACATGCTCAGTCCAGACTGCAGGCCTCTCTCTGACTGATGCCAGAGACATGTTATCAGTACCAACACTTTAATTTCCATGAATCCTATTAACCCCTCAGTGTATAAAGGTCAGATCTCTACCCAATCACTTGTCTATTGGGACAATCTCCCAGTAGACAAGTGAATTGTACATAATTTCCCCGTGATGATGTAAACTTTCATATATACATTTTATGTATCTGAACATTTTACATGACATCTCCTCCCAAGACTCTGATTCTCCACTAACTGTTTCCATTCCATTTCCCCCGAAACTCTGATGCTACCCTTTCCACTACATCTTATTATTTATATCTTCCTGTCCTGCAACAACAAACAAGAGGAATTTGAACAAATGGTTGCATAGAACATAATAACTAGGAGCTGGAGTAGGCAATTCAGCCCCTCTTGCTCTGCCATTCAAAATAATCATGGTTGATCCCATCTTGGCCTCAACTCCATTTTCATAGGCACATAGGAACTGGAGTAGGCCATTCAGCCCCTCTGTTTCTCCATTCAATGAGATCATAGCTGATATGTCGCTTAATTCCACATATTTCACTTAGGCCCATATCCCTTAATACTTTTGCTGAACAAACATTTATCTATCTCAAATTTTAAATTAATGTCTGAGCTAGCATCCACTGCTATCTATGGAAGAGATTTGTAAACCTCCACTTGCCTTTGTGTGCAGAAGTAATTCCTAACATCAGAGACAGGAATGGTTGTTGCAGATTCAGGGATTAAGATGTTTCAGTCAGAACAGGAAGGTGATAAAAGAGGTGGAGGTGTAGCATTGTTAGTCAAGGACAGTATTACGGTGGCAGAAAGGACATTTTAGGACTCGTCTACTGAGGTAGTATGGGCTGAGGTTAGAAACAGGAAAGGAGATGTCACCCTGTTGGGAGTTTTCTATCGGCCTCCGAATACTTCCATATATGTAGAGGAAAGGATAGCAAAGATGATTCTGGATAGAAGCAAAAGTAACAAGGTAGTTGTTTGAGGGAGTTTAACTTTCCAAATATTGACTGGAAATACTACAGTTCAAGTACTTTAGATAGGTCAGTTTATGTCCAATGTGTGCAGGAGGGCTTCCTGACACAGTGTGTAGACAGGCCAACAAGGGGTGAGGCCACATTGGATTCAGTACTGGGTAATGAACCTGGGCAGGCGTTAGATTTAGAGGCGGGTAAGCACTTTGGTGATCATGCCCATAATTCGGTTAGGTTTAGCGATGGAAAGGGATAGGTATATACTGCAGGGCAGGAGTTATAGTTGGGAAAAGGCAATTATGATGCGATTAGGCAAGAGTTAGGATGCATAGGATAGGGAAGGAAACTGCAGGTGTTGTGGGCGCAGTTTGAAATGTGGAGCTTACTCAAGGACTAGCTGCTGTGTGTCCTTGATAAATATGTACCTGTCAGGCAGGGAGGAAGTGGTTGAGCGAGGGAGTTGTAGTTTACTAAGGAAGTTGAATCTCTCGTCAAGAGGAAGAAGAAGGGTTTTGTTAAGATGAGAAGTGATGGCTCAATTAGGGCACTTAAGAAGTACAAGTTAGCCAGGAAAGACCTCATGAGAGAGCTAAGAAGAGCCAGGAGGGGACTTAAGAGGAAAAGTTTGCATATTCTCTCCATGTCTGCGTGGGTTTCCTCCGGGTGCTCCGGTTTCCTCCCACAAGCCCAAAGATGTGCAGGTTAGGTGAATTGGCCATGCTAAAATTGCCTGTAGTGTTAGGTAAAAGGGGTAAATGTATGGGAATGGGTGGGTTGCGCTTCGGCGGGCCGGTGTGGACTTGTTGGGCCGAAGGGCCTGTTTCCACACTGTAAGTAATCTAATCTAATCTAATCTAATCTAAAACCTGAAAGCTTTCTACAGGTATATCAGGAATAAAAGAGTGATTGGAGTAAGATTAGGACCAATCAAGGACAGTAGTGGGATGTTGTGTGTTGAGTCTGAGGAGTTAGGAGGAGCACTAAATAAATATTTTTCATCAGTATTCACACTGGAAAAAGACTATGTTGTCAAGGAAATATTGAGATACAGGCTACTAGACCAGATGGGATTAAGGTTCACGAGGAAGAGGTGTTAGTAATTTTGGAAAGTGTGAAAATAGGTAAGCCTCCTGAGCCACATGGGATTTATCCCATGATTTTCTGGGAAGCCTGTGAGGAGATTGCAGAGCCTGTGGCTTTGATCTTATTGTCATCATTGTCGACAGGAATTGTGCCAGAAGAGTGGAGGATAGTAAATGTTGTCCCCTTGTTCAAGAAGAGGAGTAGAGACAAACCTGGTAATTATGGCCCAATGACCCTTCTTCAGTTGTGAGTAAAGTGCTGGAAAATGTTATAAGAGATAGGATTTGTAATCATCTAGAAAGGAATAAATTAATTAGGGATAGTCAACACGGTTTTGTGAAGTGTAGGTTGTGCCTCACAAACCCTATTGAGTTCTTTGAGAAGATGACCAAATAGGTGGATGAGGGTAAAGCAGTTGGTGTGGTGTATATAGATTTCAGTAAGACATTTGATAAGGTTCCCCACTGTAGGCTATTGCACAAAGTACAGAGGCATGGGATTGAAGGTGATTTAGTGGTTTGGATTAGAAATTGTCTAGCTGAAAGAAAACAGAGGGTGGTGTTTGACAGGAAATATTCATCCTGGAGTTCAGTTACTAGTGGTGTACAGCAAGGATTTGTTTTGGGGCCACTGCTGTTTGTCATTTTTATGAATGACCTGGTTGAGGGAGTAGAAAGAGGATTAATATATCACGAAGTTCAGTGGAGTTGTGAATGGTGCCGTAGGACATTGCAGGTTACAGAGGGACATAGATAAGCTGCAGAGCTGGGCTGAGATATGACAAATAAAGTTTAATGCAGAAAAGTGTGAGGTGATTCACTTTGGAAGAAGCAACTGGAATAAAGAGTACAGGATTAATGGTAAGTTTTTTGGTAGTGTAGATGAGCAGAGAGGTCTTGGTGTCCATGTACATAGATCCCTGAATGTTGCCACCCAGGTTGAGAGGGTTGTTAAGAAGGCCTACAGAGTGTTAGCTTTTATTGGTAGTGGGATTGGGTTTCAGAGCCATGAGGTCATGTTGCAGCTGCACAAAACTCTGGTGCGGCCGCATTTGGAGTATTGCTTACAGTTCTGGTCACCGCATTATAGGAAGGATGTGGAAGCTTTGGAAAGGGTTCAGAGGAGTTTTACTAGGATGTTGCCTAGTATGGAGGGAAAGGTCTTATGAGGAAAGGCTGAGGGACTTGAAGCTGTTTTTGTTTGAGAGAAGAAGGTTGAGAAGTGACTTAATTGAGACGTACAAGATAATCCGAGGGTTAGATAGGGTGGACAGTGAGAGCCTTTTTCCTCAAATTGTGATGGCTGGCACAAGGGGACATAGTTGACGGGCCAACTTTAAGGATATTTAAATTGTCATTGGATGAACATGGAATAGTGTAGTTTAGTTGGGCTTCAGATTGGTTTCACAGGTTGGCACAACATCGAGGTCTGAAGTGCCCGTACTGCGCTTTAATACTCTATGTTCTGTCTCTCCTCAACAGTCTGATCATAATTTTTAGTCTATACCCCTCTTTCTAGAATCCTCAACCAGGGGAAATAGTTTATCCACCTGTCCTTTTCTGTTCCTATCTGGAAGCTTTTGATGAGATCACCCTTTAACCTTTGAATCTCTAGAGAAAATAGGCCAAATTTGTTCAATCGTTCCTTATAAATTAATCCTTGAAGTCCAGGTATCATTCTGTGAACCACACTGTACATCCACCCTAAGCCTGCACACCATAACCCTCTAACCCATTACGCATTAAAAACCTGTCCCTTTCCTCCTTGGATTTATTCATTGTTTGTTATGATGTAGACTGTTGCCATTTGAATGCACGTAGAAAGGAGATGGAAGCCCATGGCCAATTTTTAGGCAGAGCCAAAATTGGCCATGGCGAGATTGAAAATGATGGTCTATCAGGAGATTCTCTCAGGGTTAGAGTACATCAGGTTGTTCAATACATTTCCCTTTGACTCCTTTATAGGGAAGTATTTAGCTCCATTTAACAACAACTCACAGTGGCATGACCATGTGATCAGAAAATAGGAAATCACAGGCACAGACCTGTATTCCAATGCTCTAGCAGGGTGTTGCAGCATTCCAGAGTGTCGGCATTAAGCAGGGTTTTCTACTGGGATTAAGGCAGACTGTTTTAAGTACCGAACTGCATACTTAAGAAATGTATTATCCCACATTGCCAATGAGGTGAATTTGCTGCAGGGATTTTACATCAGTCACCAAGTAGGGGAAAATCAAATAAATTATGGGCGTAAAAGAGAAAGGATCAGAAAGAAATTATTCAACAGAATTCTTATGGCGGTTTGTCAGAGTTAACAAAACAGTGAGATGTACCAGTCACTGCTTTCCATATTTATTTTGCAGGCTAATTGCACCATCATCGCAGTGATATTGTTGAAGATAATTCACAGTCAGGACCAGTGCTGCTTTCTGTCTCACTAATCCCAGTTGCTTGCATCTGTCACAGGATGTACTGAAGCTAATGAAGAATGGAATGGTATCAGAGTCATGTCAATCACCAAGCAGGGAATGGAATGGAATGAATGGATTTTTCTGTCGTGATAAAAGACATATTGGCCTCGGAGAGGATTCACTGCAGATTTACCAAGATGGTACAGGGGCTTAAAGGATTAATTTATGAGGATGGTTTGCATTAATTTGGCTGATAGTTTCTTGACTTTCCCCTGTAGTTCAGTGGGTAGCCTTCATTTCAGAAGGTTTTGAGCTCAAACTCGAGTCTAAAGACTTGAGCAGAGGATTTAGTTGATGCTCTGGTGTACCGCTGTAGAAGTGCTGCACTCTCAGACGAGCTGGTCATTCTGATGAGATGTTAAAACAAGATCTTGCCTGTCCTTCTAGGTGGCTATTAAAATACTACATAGACTCTCTGCCCAATCTCTTTCTCCATGCCCCCTCTCTGCATCCCTCAACCATGCCTCCTCTTTGCCCCTCTCTCTCCGCTGTCTCCCCCCTGTTTCCCCTGGGAGGTTAGGGTGACTGTTCTTGACATCAAGGCAGTATCCAGACCAGGTGTTGATTCAAGGAACCCTAATAAAACTGGAGTCAATGGGAATCAGGGAGTAAACTCTGTATTGCTTGGAGCCATTCTTGGCAAATGGGAAGGTGGTTGTGATAGTTGGTGGTCAGTATTCTCAGCTCCAGGATATCTCTGCAGGAGCTCCTCAGGGCAGTGTCCTAGGCCTAGATATCTTCAGTTGCTTCTTCAATAACATTTCCTCCATCATAGGGTCAGACATAGGAATGGTCGCTGGTGATTGCACAATATTCAGCAACATTTATGACTCCGCAGATACTGAAGCATGTGTCCACTTGCAGCAAGACCAGGACAATATTCAAACTGGGGGAAATGCCAGAAATTGACAGTCGCTTACAAGAGAGAATCCAACCATCTCCATCTGATGGTCAACAGCATTACTATATCGTTGATCCAGCATTCTGTTTACCATACATCCCATAGCAGGGTCCACTACAGCATCGCATCAAGACTCCTTCAATGGTGTCTTCCAAACTAATGCTCTCTACCACCATGAAAGACAAAAACAACAGGTACATGGAGCATCAACATCTGAAACTTGCCCTCTCAGTCATTCATCATTCTTATATGTAACTATATTACTCTTCCTTCACTGTCAGAATCCTAGAATTCCCCTCCAGACAGCACTGTGGGTGTCCCTACACCCCAAGGACTCCAGTGATTTAAGAAAGTGATGGCAATAAATGCTAGCTTTTCCACTGACACTAGATCCCAAAACAAACTTTAAAAAATATATAAAGAAGGGACAGGAACAGGATTAGGTCATTCAGTCTTTCAAGCATGCTTCACCATTCTAGAGCATGTTTGACCATTGAACTCAATGTCATTATCCCATGCTATTGCTACAGCTCTTGCTATCATTAAAATCAAGAAATCCATCAATCTCTGTTTAACCAACTCAATGTCTGAGATTCATGGCCACCTGGTTAAGAGAATTCCAAACGTTCACAATTCTCTTGAGTGACTAAATGCCATCTCATCTCTGTCCAAAAAGGCTTGCCCTTTACTCTGAGACTGTGTACACTGGTCCCGGAACCATCCTTTCTGCATCTATTCTGCCAAACCCTTCAGGATTTTGGAACTTTCAATGAGATTGCCCTTTGTTTTTCTAAACACTAGAGAATACAGGCTCTTGCATTTATCCAAATTAAACTCCATCTGCAATTCCTCAGCCCATTGGCCCAGTGATCAAAATCTCTATAATCTTGATAACCTTCTTCACTGCCCACTACACCACCAATTTTGGTGTTATTAGTAAACTTACTAAATATGCCTCCTAAATTCTCATACAAATCATTTATATAAATTACAAACAAAATGGACCCAGTACCAATCCCTGTGGAATACTACTGGTCAGAGGCCTCCAGTCTGAAAAACAATCCTCCAACATCACCCACTGTCCCCTATCATAAAGTTAATTTTAAACCCAATTGGCAAGCTTTTCCTGAATCCCACGTGATCTAACCTTACTAATTAACCTACTCTGTGGGAAAGAGTCAAAGACTTTACTAAAGCCCATGTAGAAATCATGCACCACTCATATTTATATAATGAGGTTATATAAAAATATAACCTCATTAATATTTTTGGTTATGTCTTCAAAAATAACTCAATCAAGTTTGTGAGACATGATTTCCCACTGGACTCCCTTGATGGAAAATCTGTTTTTTCCTTTGGTAATGGGACCAAAACTGTACACAATACACCAGGTCTCACCAAAATACAGTTTCGCCATGATTGAAGCAATACATTTTTACTCCTTGACTCAAATGCCTCTTCCATGAAGGCTTATGGAACATTTCCCTTCCTCATTGTTTACTGCATCTGCATGTTAGATCTCACTGATCAAAGTTTGTGAGAAGATTTGTAGCTCGGGTGCTCGTTGTTGTGGTTCTGTTTGCCGAGCTGGGAGTTTTTGTTGCAAACGTTTCGTCCCCTTTCTAGGTGACATCTTCAGTGCTTGGGAGCTTCACAGGAGGCTCCCAAGCACTGAAGATGTCACCTAGAAAGGGGACGAAACGTTTGCAACAAAAACTCCCAGCTCGGCAAACAGAACCACAACAACAAGATTTCGCTGATTTAAGAAGAAGGATGCCTAAGTCCCTTTGGACATTAACACTTCCCAATCTCTCACCATTAGAAAGCACTCTTCATCTCCACTCCTCACATTAAAGAGGAAGACCCCACACTTATCCACATTATATATCATCTGCTGTGTTCTTTACTTAGTCAGTCTGTCCAAATCCCTTTGAAGATTCTTTGCATCACAGCAGCACATTCCCAATCTGTTTAGTGTAATCTGCAAATTTTGAAATATTAAAACTGGTTCCCACATCCACATCATTAGTATAGATCGTGAACAGTTGGGGCCCAAGCACTGATTCCTATAATACTTCATCTACCATCAGAAGTCAACCTGAGATTGATATTTATTATTACTGCTATCCTTCTGTTAACCAATCCTCAATTTATGCCAATATATTGCCCAAGTTACAATTGTCATGAAAATGGACTGTCAACATTAAACTTTGTAATCTGAGTTTACTATCTTAGGATTTCATGGACTAAAAATGCTACTCACCTAAACAGGATGTTGTAATCACCTGATAAATCCCCACAGAATGTACAAAATTATCATTTTAATCAAGAGACACTGGAACGCACTCCCTATATGATATTGGGGTGGCCAATAGTGCATAACTAGCTTAATGGAAGGTAACCTTCAGTAGTATATGCATCCAGGACCTCAGCTAAGCAGAGCGTAAATACAGGGTAAAAACAATGACTGAAGACGCTGGAAACCAGATCCTTGATTAGAGGTGCTGGAAAAGTGCAGCAGTTCAGCCAACATCCGAGGAGCAGCAAAAGCCCTTCATCAAGAATACAGGCAAAGAGCCTGAAGGCTGCAGAGATAAATGAGAGGAGGGTGGGGGTGGGAGAAAGCATCATAGAGTACAATAGGTGAGTGGGGGAGGGGATGAAGGTGATAGGTCAGGGAGGAGGGTGGAGTGGATAGGTGGAAAAGAAGATAGGCAGGTAGGACACGTCATGGGGACAGTGCTGAACTGGAAGTGAGGTAGGGGAAGGGGAAATGAGGAAACTGTTGAAGTCCACATTGATGCATTGGGGTTGAAGTGTTTTGAGGCAGAAGATGAGGCGTTCTTCCTCCAGGTGTTGAGTGGTGAGGAAATGGCGATGAAGGAGGCCCAGGACCTCCATGTCCTCGGCAGAGTGGGAGGGGGAGTTGAAATGTTGGGCCACAGGGCAGTGTGGTTGATTGGTGCGGGTGTCCCGGAGATGTTCCCTAAAGTGCTCTGCTAGGAGGCGCCCAGTCTCCCCAATGTAGAGGAGACCGCATCGGGAGCAACGGATACAATAAATGATATTGGTGGATGTGCAGGTAAAACTTTGATGGGTGTGGAAGTCTCCTTTAGGGCCTTGGATGGAGGTGAGGGAGGAGGTGTGGGCGCAGGTTTTGCAAAACCTGTGGTGGCAGGGGAAGGTGCCAGGATGGGAGGGTGGGTTGTAGGGGTGCATGGACCTGACCAGGTAGTCAGGGAGGGAATGGTCTTGCGGAAGGCAGAAAGGGGTGGGGAGGAAAATATATCCCTGATGGTGGGGTTCGTTTGGAGGTGGTGGAAATGTCGGTGGATGATTTGGTTTATGCGAAGGTTGGTAGGGTGGAAGATGAGCACCAGGGAAGTTCTGTCCTTGTTACGGTTGGAGGGGTGGGGTCTGAGGGCGGAGGTGCGGGATGTAGATGAGATGGGTTGGAGGGCATCTTTAACCACGTGGAAAGGGAAATTGTGGTCTCTAAAGAAGGAGGCCATCTAGTGTGTTCTGCGGTGGAACTGGCCCTCCTGGGAGCAGATACGGTGGAGGCAGAGGAATTGGGAATACGGGATGGCATTTTTGCAGGAGCTAGGGTGGGAAGAGGTGTAATCCAGGTAGCCGTGGGAGTCGGTGGGTTTGTAAAAAATGTCGGTGTCAAGTTGGTTGTCATTAATGGAAATGGAGAGGTCCAGGAAAGGGAGGGAGGTGTCAGAGATGGTCCAGGTATATTTAAGGTCAGGGTGGAATGTGTTGGTGAAATACACCCAGATAGAGGAGGAAGGATTGGTGATCATATTTGGAGTCCGGAAGTTCCACCGATACCTTTATGGAGGTAAGTTTCTCATAAAAGCAGACCCAACCCCTGCTAGATCTACTTAAAGAGGACAAGAACAAAGAACAAAGAAAATTTGCAGCCCAGGAACAGGCCCTTCGGCCCTCCAAGCCTGAGCCAATCCAAATGTACTGTCTAAACCTGTCGGTCAATTCCTCAGCATCTGTATCCCTCTGCTCCCCACATACTCATGCATTTATCCAGGCGCATCATAAATGAATCTACTGTGCCTGCCTCTACCACCTCTGCTGGCAACGCGTTCCAAACGCCCACCACCCTCTGTGTGAAATACTTGCCGCGTGTATCCCCCTTAAACGTTCCACCTCTCACCTTGAAAGCATGGCCTCTCATTATTGAATCCTTCACCCTGGGAAAACGTTTGTCTCTCTCCACCCTGTCTATACCCTTCATGATTTTGTAAACCTCAATCAGGTCCCCCCTCAATCTACTTTTTTCTAAAGAAAATAAACCTCACCTACTCAACCTCTCTTCATAGCTAGCAGCTTCCATACCAGGCAACATCCTCGTAAACCTTCTCTGCACCCTCTCCAAAGCGTTAATATCCTTTTGGTAATGTGGTGACCAGAACAGTAAACCCCAATGTAGTATCATCCATAGCTTCAGGCCAAATTCAGCAGTGGGCTCTAATATTAATTACAAGTTTGGAACACCATCCGGGAGGCTGACTGACTAATGTGAATGCATTGGGCTGCCTCCCACTGGCAGATACACCACCAGTGGAAATGTCACTGGAAGAATCTGTGATGGTTTTAAATTTTCCAGACATTTCCAGTCCCAGCTGACAATGTCAGACTTCAGATACAGAAAGGGCGGGTGCTGGCAAACTGAAACAGCGGGTGGTCACAACCAGAACTGAAATCTTTTTGGACCTGGAGACACCAGGTCACAGTAGAGTACGGCATATTATTATTGAGAACAAAAGTGATTGTCCAAGCAAAGGTCACCATGAGATACTGGTTCAGCTGCACCAGGGCCATCCAGGTGCTTCCAAAATGAAGACGTTGGCGAGGAGTTATGTCTGGTGGCCAGGATTGGATACAGACATAGCCGCGTGTCCAAAGTGCGAATGAGGACAAACATTACTGCCAGCAGCTCCCCTGTATTTGTGGGAAAGATTGGGTAAACTCTGGACTCGGTTACATCTTGACTCTGCAGGTCCTTTCATGGGTTTGATATTAGTAGTCATTGTGGGTACCCACTCAAAGTGGTTGGACGTTCATTGAGTTAATTTGTCCAACACAAGGGCAATGATAGAAAAAACTGTGTGCATCTTTTGCAGCACACAGTGTCCCAGGTAACAGGCCATTGTTTACCAGCAGGAAATTTGTGTATTTCCTAAAGTTGAAAGGTATTCAACATATAACGACAGCTCCATGGTCATCCAATGGTCTGATAGAAAGTGCAGACCAAACTTTGAAGGCAGGCTTAAAGAAACACTAGATCCCAAACTGGTCCAGTTCCTGTTTGATTGTAGAACCACCCCTCATGCAACTACAGGGATAGCTCCAGCAGAGTTGCTAATGAGGAGAAGACTCAGCACCAGGTTAAGTCTGATCTTCCCTGGCCTGGAGTTGGGTAGGGTGAAACAGCACCAAGAATGCTAATGCCAGACACAAGGCTCAGCCAAGCGAGAGAGACAGTTTATTTCAGGTGACAATATTTGGTGTAGCAACCAGGGAAATGCCCCTGTCTGAGAAGAGACATGGTCAAGGTGAGGCCAGGTCCAGTGACGTATAAAGTACCAGTAGGCGCGATGGTCCTGAACAAGCAGATGGACCATATGAAAACTGCAAACTCTCAAACAGTGCGGGAGCTAAACGTGCCTGGCTCCTGGACTTTCTGACTGTTCTGAAACCCATGGGTTCTCCCTCTCCATTAAAGATACCTTGGAATCTGAGATGGACATAGTAGATGTCACCACCTCGACGCCTTTGCCATCTGAAGAATGAATTTCTTCCAAGACGCAAGAGGTGAGCTACTTGAGTGTTACACACCACCCATATCAGAGGGAGAGTCAGAGGAAGCTGACCCCAGGTTAAATGTCCCGGGAGGAGCTCCTGTAAAAAGAACTGGCAGATGTCTTTGAACTCAGAGGGGGGAGGGATGTAATGATTGTAATGAGGTCAACCAGGTGGGCCTCATAGAATATGAGTTACCTGATTGGGGCTATTAATCTGGTCCGGTCAGGGAGCCCTGGCTGAACATAAAGAGGAGAGTCAGACATACTGTTCACCCTGAGAGCTGGCTGTGAGGGAGCTGGATCAGTGTGGATGACTCTCCATGTGTAAATAAAGGGGGACTTGGTAACGGGATATGGGCCTCTGCTGCATTATTTCACTGTGAGGTAGATCATTCCCATTAATTTCACTGGTGCTACTTCAGTACTATGATGTACTTCTTTCAGTTTCTCATTCTCACTTGTTCCTTGGTTCATTCTTTAAGTACTTCAAGGCCAATGGTGGCTCAGTGGTTACCACTGCTGCCTCACAGCACCAGGTATCGAATCCAGTGACTATCTGTGTGGGTTTCCTCTGGGTGCTCTGGTTTCTTCCCACAATCCAAAGATGTGCAGGTCAGGTGAATTGGCCATGGTAAATTGCCCATAGTGTTAGGTGCATTAGTCAGGGGTAAATATAGAGTAGGGGAATGGGTCTGGGTAGGTTATTCTTCGGAGGGTCAGTGTGAACTTGTTGGACCGAAGGGCCTGATTCCATACTGTTGGAATCTAATCTACTAGCCATTTCCTGTCTACAAGTTTTCCAATGCATCACAGCCAACCTGGTCTTCAATCCATTAATAGTTTTCTTTGTTTCATTTTAAGATTCTTGTTTCGGAATGAACTACATCTTTTTCAAACTTAATTGAAAATTCCCACATATTATGGTCACTCTTTTTTTTAACGATAAAGATTAATATCTTCTCAAGATCAAGAGAAGGTTATCCCTAGCATCCTGCAAAATATCTATCCCTCAACCAACTACATTAAGAGCTGATTATCTGGTCATTGTTACATTGATATTTATGAGTGTTTGCTGTGAATAAAATAGCCACTGTGTTTCTATACATCACAACTCTGGCTACCCTTCCCAATAATTGCATTGGTTTTAAAGGGCTTTAGGTCAATTTCGTTTAACATCTTCATTTCTGTTACATCCTTTTGAGATGATTGTGAATTGTAAATTAACTCTGAAAGGATGCAACAGGAGGTGGTTGAGAAGATGTTGTCTAGTTCAAGGGATTTATACATTGTTGATATCATCTTTTGGTTCAATTGAAGAGCAGCTCATAGGGGTATTTAAGGGAAAGCTGGATGAGTACATGAAGGTGAAAGGAATAGAAGGTTATGCAGCTAGATTGAGATAAAGCAAACTCCTTGGAACATCAATGCTGGTGTTGAACAATTTCCTGTTTCTGAGCTGTGCATCAAAGCAAAGAGAGGAGTATGTGCCATTGTAAAACATGCACCATTCAAGCTGTTCAAGAGGCTGTCAAAGGCTATCAGAGTTACAAAGTATTGGCCCAAAAAGGAGTAAAGAAATGGCTGGGAATGTACAGTAAGTTAATCAGGGCAAAACGGAAAGAGACCATTTATAAGGTCAGAGCAGTCAGAACAGTAAGGATTGTTGGGTTTTTAAAATATTCATTCAAGAAATATGGACATCATTGACTGAGCCAGCATTTATTGCACATCTCTAATTGCCCAGAGGGCAATTGAGAGTCAACCACTATGATGAGGACAGGAGTACTGTGTGTAGTTCTGGCCACCACACAGGAGGAAGCATGTGATTGCACTCAAGGATACAAAGGAAATTCACCAGGACGTTGTCGAGTGGAGAAGCTGAGCTATGGGGAGAGGCTGGTATAAGTCAGGATGTTTTCTTTGAAGCAGAGAAGGATGAGGGGGGACCTGATAGAGATGTATAAGACTGAGGGCCAGAAGGGGATGGATAGGAAACAGCTGATAGAGCTGTCGATTAGATTAGATTCCCTACAGTGTGGAAACAGGCCCTTCGGCCCAACAAGTCCACACCGACCCGCCGAAGCGCAACCCACCCATACCCTTACCTAACACTATGGGCAATTTAGCATGGCCAATTCACCTGACCCGCACATCTTTGGACTGTGGGAGGAAACCGGAGCACCCGGAGGAAACCCACGCAGACACGGGTTCTTGACTCTGCCGTTGCAAACTTACTCTGGACTAACACTTTGTTTCTTTAGCATGACTGAGGCTTCTGTTACCTGTTATTTCATCTCTCTCACTCCCACCCCATCCAGGCATTTCGCTTTGATTCTTCCTCCCCTTCTCAAAAGCATGAAAGCTACTGTATTTCCATCCTCCTTCAAATCAGACTGAAATCATAAAACCTCGACAGTGCGGAAAGACGCCATTCGGCGGCTGATCCTCCCAGACCCACATTTCCCACGGCTAATCCCCCCAGCCTGCACACCCCAGGGCAAATCAGCAAGGCCAATCCACCGACCCTAGCCTTGCAACTGTGGGAGGAAACCGGAGCACACCCGTGCAGACAAGGCGAGTGTGTGCAAACTCCCCACAGACAATCACCCAGGGCTGGATTCCAACCCAGGGTCGAGAGCGTGGTGCTGGAAAAGCGCAGCAGGTCCGGCAACATCTCATGCCCTGGCGCTGTGAGGCGGCAGTGCTAACGACTGTGCTACCGTGTCACACCCCCACTTTCAACGTGAACTGCTTTCATCCCCACGGATATTGCCAGAGCCGCTGGAGTTTCTCCAGGAATAAATCAGAGAGAAAAAAAATTGTAGCGTTCCTGCAGAGACAGCAGAATTGACGTTTCGGGTCCAGTGACCCTACTTTCTGTTGAGAGTATTTCCAGTCTTTTGTTTCGATTTCAGATCTCCAGCATCTGTAGTTCTGTTAGCAGCACAGACATCTTAGCGGTGCTGTTCCTCCATAACAATTCTATGGAATATGATTCGATACCATTGCAGTAATGGAATAATGTAGAGAATGCTTTGTCCTAGAGTCCGTTACAGAGCATTGTGAAGGAATGACACTGAGTCACAATATAACATATAACTTACTTTGCTTCCTCTCATCAAACCAGTGAACTCTGTTTAATAAATATCATTTGCCGGCAAAGCACAATTTTTTCAATGCACCATCCACCACAAGCTGTTTCACGGCTCACTGTCACAGGCTGCTGTTGGGTGGGTCCTCATTTATTTGCATGTAAATCGCGCACACATCAAAAATAATACACACCACAAATTAACGAGGAGCTTCCTTTAGCTGATGGCTGCCTTATGTGTTTAATTAACGCACAGTGATTGGTGGTTAAGGGTTTCTGGGGTCTTTTTTTTGTACTTGTGTAAAGCCCTTTGCGGATTTTAAGTAGTGTGCATAACGGGAAATGTGAAGCGACTGACGGTCGATTCGGATCTGGTAATGATCTTCATTTTTGCACGTTTTTAATTACTCCCCACACCAGAGGCAAGGTGACTCCGGCGTGCCGCCTGCAAGCTGCTCTCGGCGGTTACTTGGGTCATTTCTATCCGACAGGGGGAATAAAAACAGACACAAGGCAGAGAAATCAACCGAACGGCCACTTTAATTCTTCACATCAGCTCACCAAGCATTCGGGGGGAAAATAGATCCCTTATTTTGTTGCATTCTGCATCGGGGTGAATTTCGTTCTCGTTCGAAGTCCCTCCTGCGAAGGAGGGACGTGTGAATTATTTTAATTTCTGCAAGCTGAGCTCTTACACATTTATTTATTGGACTGAGATAGCATGGCGGGTGGTGTAGAGAAACAGGGAGGAAGCAGTAATTATAGGTAACCGTGTGTAAATGCTGCCAATGAGAGGGACGGGTGAGGATCCACCACCCCCCGGATTATGAAGAAACATAGCAGGGCGCTGCAATTTAATTAATTTAAACCTATACTTAAACAAAGGAAAACCTATTGTGTCACATCTAGATTGAGTGGCCTCTTATTGGCTGCAGTTGGAAAGGTCTCTGCTTACAAGGGGTCCCTGAGCAGGAAATCTATTGTATGCTGAAGTTGATATGACTGTATTCTTTGGCAAAGTGGGTTGAGAGAGGGAAAGAACTGAACTCCAAAAAGCTTCGTAGCGATCTCCACACTCATTTTGTTTTTGTATTCCAACAGACGTTAGTGTGTTCCAAACCCCTGCCTGACTCTTTTCCCCCCTGCCCTCCCAATCACTCCGTTAAGGAGACGGCGCTGCCTAGCCCATGCACGGTTCTTTTAAAATAAAAGCAACGAACTTTTCAGGGGACAGAGAAAGGGATGGTCTATCTACGCTTTATCAAATAACAAAAATTCAAGATTTCTAAAAAGTCGCCGGTAGCTTATGAACAGGGTCCTGAGCATAGGGTGTGACATTAAAGAGATAGATGTGAAGATTTCTGCCCAGAACAAAGGATAACAGTTTCTAGCTGAACAGGGTTCAGCTGACGGTTTTTATATTATTGGGGTTTTTTTGTGGATCAAGAATTTTTCGCCAAATTATTATTTTTTTTTAACATGAAAGCCAGTGATGGTTCAATCGCCCCTGGTTCCACTCTATAATAGGAGCAAGAAGATTATTTACTGTTTGTCTCACCAGATAGGGTGAAATTTCCCCCTCCCTGGTTTCATATAAAAAGAATCACCCCCTGGAAAGGAACGCAGTCTGGGCTTGATGCCAAGGGCTGGCATTTCAACAGCAGTTGCTTTTCAGAGTGGATTGAGAGGTTGTGGGAAGGGAGGGTAGTTTTATCTCTCACTCCCGCCTTTGCTGTCTCTATCTCTCTGCTTCACTCCGTATTCTCTCTCGATTCCTTTGTTTCTATTGCTACACAGAGTCTATCTGTTGCTCCCTCTCTGTCTTTCTGTGTCTACTTCCCCCTATCGTTGTCTATGTCGAGCTTTCTGTCTCCATCTCGGGGAGCCCCGTACTGTCGAGACATAGCTAGGTCTCAGAAGATTGCCCGTGGAAACAGCAGCACACGAAAGAAACCAAGAGAGAACCAAATCTGGGTCTCGGTCGCTGCCAAAGTTGAAAGGCTTCAGGAGGGAGAGTTGCCAATCCCTGTCTCAGCCAATCTGTCACATCATTGGTGAGGAACCCATTTGCATCATACGTTAATGAGCTTTGTTTAACATATTGCTTTCCAAGCCGTTAGAGCTTCTCATTAATGACACTGTATGTATGGAGTGATTCATTATGGCTGTGGTGCAGTTAGCGCTCTGATTTCGGGTTGCTGAGGGTGTATTGGGCGAGGGAAGGTGAGGGTGTACTAACGACAATGCAGAACGCTTCATCATGTTGGCGGAGAACTTTCTAAATCATTAGTGATACATCCAACTAACTCTGCCCTAACTATCAACATCTCGGCTTCTTTCCCTGTTTGACCCTTTCACACTCATCTTCCTTTTCCTCGCCGTCTTTAAGCCCCACTTTTTCCTTCTTCACCTTTTCCCGCTGTGCCTCTACCTCTCTCGTTTTGCCCTTTGTTTCCTTTTTTATTTTTTCCCTGCTCCCCTGTTGCTCACTTTCACTATTTTCTGGGCTCCTCCCTTTCCCTGAGCCTCATCTTCCTGTGTTTCTGCTCCACCTCTCCCTCTCCATCCCTCCTTTCTCCTTCCTCCCCTCTTTCATCCTTAGAGTATCCCTGTTTTTGAGAAAGATCAGAGAAGCAGCAATTATATCTCCAGTGCAGATGAATGCAGCACCTAGAAGCTTGATGTTACCTAGCAGGCACCACAGAACCTTGTTCTGAATTGTGTTTTGGACTTTAATTAATTGGTGTGAAAATCAGACTGAATTCGGTATCTTGTAAACATTGAATTTAATACAGGTCATATTCTGATTTTAAATACTGATTGGTTGGTGTGCAATATATTGCAAATATAGAAGACATCTCAGCCTTTCTTTGCAGGGGGATGATGTAAATGGCTTCAGGAATGTTGATTTATTAACAAATAGAATTGAGGTCAATCTCCCCCTTTACACAATTTGCACTGATTTGCATCTGCTTTACTGGATCAGTCAAGAATGTGAACGTGTGTGAGAGAGACTGAGGGGAGGGAGAGAGAGAGACAGAGATAGTAAAAGAGAGAGAGGAGAGACCAGAAAGAGGGTCGGTGAGAGAGATGGAGACAGATGGAGAGAAGGTGAGAGATAGGTGGAAGATGCAGGGCTATGACAGGTAGATTGACGCATGGCTGATATCCAGTTACAGTACCACATTACTGTGGGATCTGCGAGCAGTTTATCAGCTGCACATCAGTATTCACCTGGCATGGCTGTTCTGATTAGCTCCCCTCGTTATAAATCTTGGAATCTGAATTGTGCATAATGCATCAAGTACACACCGGAGTGGAGGGGGGCCTTCCTGGGGAAGGGGTGGGAGACTGTGGGCAAGGAGAAAGGAAAGGGTGGGGGTGGTGGGAAACGATGGGCTTGTCTCCCTCCCACTCGCCTATCGAGGACTCTTGGCTCAGTGTCAGAACCTAACACATTATTCACCCACAGGCTCCCTCTAAGACTTTACAGCTGCAACAGTCATGTGTGCCATAACAAAATGTACACCCTGCTCCTGCGTCCATAAATTAAGATTTCCGAGACACTTGTACTCTGGTAAAGGTTACTGGATAATTGAGAGGTCCTTTCCTGTCGATTTTCACCCTCCCATTTCCCCCCCACCTCCACACACACACACACACACACACACCACATTGGTTTTGTTTTATTGCTCTTCCTTCTTCTTCAGTGTGCATTTTGATAGAGGGAGAAAAATCCCAACACAATAATAATCAGGACGCTTTCTGCTCAGATCGTTATCAGCCACACACTCCCAACCTTCACAAACAAATGGTGAAGTGTCATTTGATTTTTAATCATCTTGCCTTTGTTTTGAAATCCTTCTAATGCCTCAGTCCTCCTACCGCGTCCCTATCTCTGCAAGTTCCCCAGTTCCTGCCTGTGTCACCAACCCCCAACCACCACTCCCCCCCCACCCCCACCCCAACCCCCAACACCCCTCCGATCTCTGCCTTCCTCCAAAGCTGGTCTTTTGGAGATCCTCCATTTCCATGATTACACCATGCATGGCAATGTTTTCATCTACCTGGGTCCTAAACTCTGGAACTCTTCCCCCCCCCCCCCTCCCTTCCCACACCAAAACCTCTCTGTCTCTCTCTCCCTTTAAGATATTCCTGAAAGCGCCAATACTCTGACCCAGCTTTTAGTCACCCCTTCTAATTATCTAAGCACACAAACCCTTCAGCCCATTGAGCCTGTACCAAAAATGCACAACTGCTGACATTAGTCCCACTTCCCTACACTAGGACTGTAGAGTCTTGAATGCGATGACACTTCAATTGCCCATCCAAGTACTTTTTAAAGGCTGTGATATTCCTGCCTCAACTACCCTTCCAGGCAGTGTATTTCAGACCTCCATCACTCTTTTGGTGAAAATGTTTTACTCTGCCTTTCTCTTTAAACCTATGCCCCCTTGTTAATGACCTTTCAACAAATGGAGTAACTGTTTCCTATACACCTGGTCCATGCCCCTCATAATCTTATACACCTCAATCAGGTCTCCACTCAACCCTATCTGCTCCAAAGAAAACAATTCATGCTTATTCAGACTCTCTTCACAGCTAAGATGTTCCTTCCCAGGCAACATCCAGGTGAATCTCCTTGTCTTATGTTTTGGATATGAATTTTTGTTTGTTACTACTCCTGGGAAATGTTTGGGGACATTGCACTGTGTTAAATGTGCCAAATGAATATATGATGTTGTTCAACATGTTCAAAGTTGCCTACCGCTATTCAAAAATATGTGACCCTCTCCACTTAAACGGCCTATTAATTGCATTTCAGCTCCCAAACATTCTCTCAAATAAACACATCATTGGAAGAAAGAACAAAAGTTGCATTCACATATTAGACAGAGAAACAAAGTTGAAATTTTGCTTCCAATATGACTCTTCAAATTGGATTCTCTTTCCACAGATGTTGAAAGACCTGCTACATTTCTCTCGCATTTTGTTTTCATTTCAGATCTCCAACATCTGCACTGCTTTGATTTGTGCACTGATATAGTGCCAGTTAGGGGGGGCGTAATCTAAAAATTAAGGCCAGACATAAATGGAGAGATGTGAGGAAGCACTTCTATGTGCATGGAGTGTGTAGAGATTTGGAACTCTCTTTAGCAAATGGCAGTGGATACTGGATCAACTGTTAATTTTAAATCTGTTAAGCCAAGTAAGCAAATATTATGGGATGCACCAAAGTCAGGTGTACAAAGTTAGGCCACAGATTATTCATTGAATGGCAGAACAGACTGAAGGGGATAGAACAAAGGTGAATTCAGCACAGGAACAGACTGTTTGGTCTGTTAAGCCTGCACTGACACATTCTGTCCTTCCATACTAAAACTGTCTTCACTTACAGGATCTGTATCCCTCTATTCCCTTCCTATTCATGTATTCACCCAGGTGTTGCTTGTTTTTGCTTAAATCATGATATTTTAGCTGGATTAATTACAGTAGGGAAGATTTGTAATTTCTTTAAAATGTCAATGAAATCTGGAATGGTTTGTAAGCAGGTTTCAAAAGGAGTTTAAGCATTTGTATCAACTATAAAGTGATTAATTGGAATTTTCTTGATTCATATGAAGTGCTGTTCAATGTTACTTGACAACCCTTGGTCAGGAAGCAATACCAACAGGGAAGAAGTTTACATAGCAAAGCTGTGTAACTGGCAAGGAGATCACTGTTATAAAGACAGAAAGCAGAGTTACAAGCAGACAAACTTGAGTATATTCATGGCAGAGGGTTAAGATTTATGAGAGTGTTGTCCCAACCAGGACAACCAGTACCTACAACAAATCCGAAGCCTCCAGCAACAGACCTCCCTCCGGATCCTCCGCTCCACCCTTGCAGCCATGCGTCGCTACCTACATTCCCTGCAATTAGACCTACCCAAGCTCAGGACAACACTCTCACACAAACATGCAAAGGACCTCTACTGTTCTCCATCCACATAAACATTCCTGAAGAAGGGCTTATGCCTGAAACGTCGAATTTCCTGTCCCTTGGATGCTGCCTGACCTGCTGCGCTTTTCCAGCAACACATTTTCAGCTATATTCATGGCAGAGACTTGGACACAAAGAGAAAATGTAGAGGCTGCAAGAGGAATATAAATTTCTTGTGAGCTGACAAAAAAGGCCAATGGAACTGAGTTTGGAAATGCGAAAAGGCTGGATACTTTCTCAGAGACAACCAAATTGAGATATTATTATTTACTTGGGATAAAGTAAATTTTTGAAAGTGGCACCATCAGGATTATTGTGACCCAAGGGAGAAGGGAACAGAGAAGTACACTTTGCTTATTGTAATGCAAAGATTAAAGTTGTTTTGGGATGGATCCCCAAATCTACCCTTGATATTTATTTATTTATTTATCTAAGAATTGTATGGCTATGTAGTGCCTTATTTGTTAGGTAATAAAACACACTTTTAGTTGTGTAAGACATATCTTCATTGCATTGAGTATTTGACATGTTATTTACCTTTTTATTTGCAGCATTATTCATTGTTAGTTCTGATTCATGGCAAAGTAAACATTACAAACATTAAATATTTTTGGTAATTTCTTCAGTTGAGGTAATTAGATGAAACCATAAGAGAAAATGCTGGAAAATCTCAGCAGGTCTGGCAGTATTAACAAAGGGTCAGTTAGACTCGGAACGTCAGCTCTTTTCTCTCCTTACAGATGCTGCCAGACCGGCTGAGATTTTCCAGCATTTTCTCTTTTGGTTTCAGATTCCAGCATCCGCAGTAATTTGGTTTTATCCTTAACTTATGAGGTAATTAAGTGAATTTGGCTCTTGTGGATTATGTCCCCCCCCCCCCACCCCCGCCAATGAGATTGTAACAAATTTGTGGGCTTGAGTCTGGAGTCAGACGAGAGACTGTAAAACAATATTCAAGGATCTTTCTGGAATTTAATAAACAAGATTTCAAATTTGCTTTTGCTTCATTGAATTGTTGATGAAAAGAGAGACATGTTTCTTAAGCTTTTTGTCTTGTCTTCATCAGGACAAATGCAAGAATGCCAAATTTCAAGTGACCACACAATTTATACTGTCCAGAAATAAGGGTGCTACTTGCTGGGAAAGTTGACTGTACTGGGTGTGGTATGGTCATTGGAGAAAGAATGAGGCAATACAGTCTCCCAGGCTTCTAGGTAACACCAAAAGGAACATTATTCCCTTAGTTTACAGAGAACAGGGCATTGTGTATGAATATATGTCGTCTCTATCATATGTACATGACATTATGCACCTCATACATTATCTCAAATTGGCAGGTACTGCAGCTATTAGCACACTATCCTACTTGTTTAACCCTGTATCATTTTTGAACTGTCAGCCAACTCACCAGTTTTCTGATGAAGCTTGATTCTACATTATCTCGACTCTGTAACATATGTACTCTTGCTTCTTATAGGATGCACATATGTAATCAAGATCATGTTCTTTCCAAGTTTGATTAATTTATCAGTTTTTAATTACCTCCCTTATTTCTATCGTAAATGCTTTTATAGCCTTTGTGATGACTTCATATGTCATATCTGCCTTCCTTGTATCCCTGCTAAATACCTATCTCAGCTTATCAAAGTTATACTACCAAAAATATGCTGTTACCTGCATGAGCCCCACCTTCATGCACTAGGACCATAGCCTTGAATTTTATGACATTTCAGGTACCCATCCAAGTATTTTTTAAAAACTGCGAGTTTTCTTGCCTCAACTATCCTACCAGGCATCACCATCTGGGTGAAAGCTTTAGCTCAAACCCCCCCCCAAACCTTCCTGTATTTAAAAGTATGCCCCCTTGTGAATTATAGAATTTTTATTCCATTCAACAATGGTCATGATTTGACTTTTAATGAATTCCTGCAGTGACAGGATTCAACTCAAGGTTCCCAGGACATTACAATGCCTCTGGATTACTAGTCCAGCAACAATATCACTACACCACTCCGTCCTCCATACGAAATATCCTATTTATCATATTTCTGCCATTTCTTTACCATTACCAGTGAAATTAACCGTAGCGTCCTTCCCTCAATGAGGAATATTAAAGGTTAAGGAGTGAAGGTGGGAAAATGAATTTCAACACAGATCAGCCAATATTGAATGCCCCACTGTTGTTCTTATATTTACGTTGGTCTGATGAAGGAAAATTTGAGGTGGTGGAATATCTAAAATTGGAACTCAACTTAAAATAATTATATTTTTGTTCGCACGTACCTTCCATGCAAAGACTGAGAAGTGGACAACACAGTCCATGGGTGAAATTAGTCATGCTGTTTTCCTGGATATTAATTTGAGATATCAGTTCCCACTTGTTAGTGGATTACATAATATTTGTGTGAGTGGGTTGGGCTTGTTGATTAGTGTAATTGTTAGTTGTGTATAATTATAGGTTAATTGAAAGCACATAATTTTATTTATCATGAGGTTTGTTGAGATTTGTTTACTCATTCATGGGATGTGGGCAAAACTGGCTAGATGAGTATTCTTGCCTATAGGCATTAGGTGTCCATAAGACCATAAGATATAGGAGCAGAAATTAGGCCATTCGGCCCATTGCTGTGGATCTGGAGGCTAGACCAGGAAAAGGCATGTAGTTTTTTTTTCTCTAACAAACAGAAATATTTGAATAAACTCAGCAGGTCTGGCAGTACCTATGGAGAGAGAAACAGAGTTGACATTTCAAGTCAGGTGACCCTTCAGAACTTTTCTTCAGAAGGTCAGTTCCTAAAAGTCATTAGTGAATGTGGCTTTTTTCTGCCAATCAACAATATCATTAGACACTTAGTTCTAGATTTTAAAATAAATTCAAATTCCACATCTGCCATGGCAGGATTTGGACTCAAGTCTTCAGAACATTACCTGGATCTCTGGACTAGTAATCTAGCAATAATACCGGTAGGTCATCATTGCTCCCTTAGTATTAAATACTGGCCAGGAGAGAAATTGCCACTCTTTCTTTAAAATCATTACTGGTGCTTATCAAGATTGTAAAATCCCATTCTGATCTTGATCAGACACAAAATATTGCAAACTTGTTTTCCTGTAGTTTTTCTGAGTGATCTCCTAATGGAAGATCCTTCAGAAGTGGCTCAATGCAGTGTTGCATGGAGAGATTAATGAAACTGTGGAGAAGCTGTGTACCCTTCTCACAGCATTATTTGCCATTTCCCAGTAAGTCAAGAGTCCAAATGCCAAAAAGCTTCTTTGACAAGTCAGGGAGAGAAGGTGAGCATGTAGGGGGGTGAGGTGGAAGAGCAGCAGATAGGTCAAATGGATGGGTCAAGACAAGTGGATGAGATTGGTATGGGCGATGCTGGTCAAGGGTGAGATGGTCAGATCAGCTTGGGAGTTGGGTTGAGTCAGGGGCTAGTCAAGGGTATCAGAGTTGCTGTGGTTATGTTGTGGGGAGGTTGGGTCTGGTTAGTGGGATCTCCGGTCAGTGGAGGTGGGGAGGAGGGGGTGGTCAGGAGAATGGGCTTGAGGAAGGTGTTGGTTGGTGTTTTGTCAGTGAGAGTCATTGGAAAGCCCATTGCATTGTTATCCAGGAGATGAACAAGGATTTTTGGTCTAACATTTCCAGGGTAACTTTCAAGGTCAATACAATGGAACTGTCTTAATGGAGGATCCCAGGGAACAGGAGGTTTCTGCTGTTGTCATGGTCTAGTCAGTTCCCACTCTCCACATGTTGGGTCCTCTAGCTTATGTATATTGAGTTTTCAACCATTTATATTTTTGGACATTCAAGCAAATAGCTAGGAACTTCTACATCCACCTCAGAGGTCAGGCAATATGATAGTGATGTGTCCCTTCCTTAAACTGCACCTTTGACAGTGCAATGTTCCCTCTGTTTTTTTTAGCTCAATCGTTAACGTGGGATGTGGGCTCATACCCATCTGAACAAAAGATGTTGCCAAGAACCTCATGGATTCTGTGACTTTGTGCCCATTCAGGAGAAGGGCTGGAGGAAGCTTCCCAATTTCTCTCTTTCTAAACACAAAGAACTGTGGATGCTTGAGATCAGAAACAAAAAACAGAAATTGCTGAGAAACTCTGCAGGTCTGGTATGGAGAGAAAGCACATTTAATGTTTCGGGTTTGGTTTGATTTATTATTGGCACGCGTACACAGGTACAGTGAAAAATTTTGTTTTGAGTGCAGTACAGGCAGATCATTCCATACAAAGTGCATTAGGATAATAGAACAGAGCAAGGAATTAAATGATATGGCTGCAGAGAACGTGTGCAGAAAGCAAAATCAACATTAAATTTAAAATTTGAGAGGTCCATTCAGAAATCTAATAACAGTTGGGAAGATGTACTTGAATCTGTTGGTACGTGTATGAGTCTGGTAACTGTTCTGATGAACAGTTACTGGACTCAAAATGTTAACTTTGCTTTCTTCCCACAGATACTGCCAGATCTGCTGAGTTTCTCCAACAATTTTTGCTTTTGTTGATTACTGCTGTCACAGTTTCCATGGTAACACATCATCAGGTGCAAATGCTTCGGAGACTTCAGCAGAAATTCCACTTATGCAGTCGGTCTAACATTCCCAATAATTCAAGAACAGACAGTGTCTGTGTTCTTTGGATGGTTTCAGAGACACTCTGTGTGTAAAATGCAAAAATAAAGCTTTTATGTCAATTGATCTCACTCCTATGAATATTTGGCCAAAGAACTTAAAAAGATTTTTAAGATTACTTTTCCAGCTGTGGGACAGTCAACTCTCTCATTGTCTCCAAAATCACGAGCAACTACCCTCAATTTAACCTGACAAGTCTCATGTACAATACGACTTTTTTTCAATATGAATGCATTATTTTTTAATATTGGTTCATGGGATGTAGTAGTCGCTGACTCAGCCTATGTTTATTGCCTCTCCCTAATTACCCTGGGAAAGGGGACAGTGAGCTGCCTCCTTAAACTGCTACAGTCCAGGCCACGTAGATATGCCCACAATGCTTTTAGAAAAATTGTTGCAGGAGTTTGGCTTCCAAGTCAGAATGGTGAATGGGAACTTAGATGGGTGGTGTTCCCATCTGTCTTTGTCCAATATGCTAGAGGTGTGAGTTTTGAAAGTGCTGTTGGAGGACCCTGGCCAAGTTATTGCAGTGTATCTTGTAGCTGCTACATACTGGGAGCACTCTGTCATTAGTGGAGGACATGCCAATTAAGCAGGCTGCCTTGACCTGGATGGTGTCAAGCTTCTAGAGTGTTGATGGCACTGCACCCACCCAGGGAAGTGGGGAGTATTCCATCATACTTGTGACTATGCTGTCTGGAGATAATGGTCAAGAACAGGCAAAGCAGGAGGTGAGTTACACAATGAAGAATATCTGGCTTCCAATGTGCTCTTATTGCCACAACAGTTATCCAGTTAGTGCAGCTCATTCTGTTCAGTGGTAACTCTTGGGATGTTGGTAGTGGGGATTCAGCTGTTGTGGTGCCATTACGTTTCAAGGGGTGAAGCTTCGATTCTGTCTTGGTGGAGATGTTCATTGCCTGGCACTTGTGTGGTGTGAATGCACCTTATCAGTCCAAGCTTAGATATTGTCCAGGCCTTGTTGCACATGGACAGGGTTTACTTCAGTATCAGAGGAATTACAAATGGTACTGCACATCTTTCAGTCGTCAGCAAACATCCCCATTTCTGATTCATGATGTTCTTACATATGTCTCGGAACTCATCATCAGCAAATTCCCTCTAATTCAGTCAGATATTTGTAGTAAGTCCAAATATAGTCACCATGTCTACCAATGACAATCTTTGAATATTAGAACCTTTATCTTTACATCAATACCTTGTTAATGGTAACTGCAAGTGAAAAGTTTATGTTGTCATGGTAGTTTTTACCAGTGCTTTTCAGATTTATCCCACTTTTCACTCATAGCTCCTCGCAGGCTTGGCTAAGCATTATCAAACACAATTGCATACCTGCACACAAGTTTTAATTGACAAATAGGGGGAGAATATTGTCCATGAAACTATTAAGACATTTGCTTTTCTTCTTTCTCATTCATCCCTCCTGATACCATTTAATATTTCTCTAAAATGCCAACAAGAAGAATCTGATGAGCATATGAACTATGAGCTGCAATAGGCCACTCGGCCCTTCAAGCCTGCTCCGTCATTCACTAAGATGGTGGCTGATCTGATTACTCCATGTTTCTCTGGAATAGGTGGGAAGGTGGAGTAATCTGATCAGGCATGATCTTATCAAATGGTTCAACAGACTTAAGGGTCAAGCGGCCTATTCCAGTTCCTACCTCACATGAGTATACATGCATTTAGATATCCAGGTTTTAGTTTGATTCTTTCATTATTTTTGTAAAGGCTAGCCTTATCTACAGATTCACAAACAGGTTTGGACTTTGTATCCCTTCCTTTTGGAGGCTGTTTACCATTTCTCAATACTTCTGTCTGTTCCTGTTTCTCTATGATCTTTCCAAATTTAATTGCTAGCTCCCACTATTCATTTTAAACACCCTCTACTTCCCAAGCTATATAGCTCATGAGAACATTGGCCCAGTATAACTCAGCTGGAAGCTGTCTTGTTGGTTCGGATGCTATTTTACCAAGTACTGCTACCCTAGCCCCATGAAATGGAACCAATCTGTCCCACAGTGGTCTTTTCAGCCGTGTATTAATCTCCCTAATCTTCTTTGACCAATGCCAATTTTCAGACAGTTAGGGCAAAATTCTAGAGACTATGATCTTTTGAGGTCCAGCTTCTTAATTTAGAGCCTAGCGCCACATATTAATTATGCAGAACCTCTTTTGTTGTCATGCCTATGTTGCTTTGTTAAGGTGATGCAGTAAGTGAGGGACTACTATAGATTTAACACCTGATGGGCCAACGGGCCTCTTTTGTACTATCTGAGTCTAAGTGTACATTCTGCAAGAGCTGAACAGTATTCTGTCTCAGCCTGATAAGTGTTAAGTAACCCTTGTGCCATTGCAAATGCCAGGCATTTGTCATCTTCAAGAAGAGGGTATCTCTGACCTAATGTTAATCTACATCTGAACGCTGCCTCTTGTTTCATTAGTAAATTTAGATATAAATGGAATGGGTAGGGTTGCCTTGTTGTGTAAGGTTGGACAGGCTAGGTTTGTATCTGCTGTAGCCTACAGTAAGAAGCAACTTGACTGAAATATCTAAATTCCTGAGGGGACTTGTCAGGGTAGCTGTGGAGGAGGAGATTTCCTCTTATAAAGGAATCTAGAATTAGGAATCATTGCTTAAAATCAGGTGTTGCACATGTAAACTAGAGATTCCACAAAACATTTTCTCCAGCGGGTCATGAGTCTTCTTGGAACTCTCTTACTGAAAAGACGATGGAAGAATATTTTTAAGACAGAGGTATACAGATTCTTGTTAGGTAAGGAAAATGAAAGTTAACCGGGGTGAGGAGGAGGAGGGATGGGGATGGTGAGAGTGGATGAGTACTAGATGGAAATATGGATTTGAGGTCAAATCAGCAATGATCTTACTAAATGGAGTGAAGTTTGCAGGGACTGAATGGCTTGCTCTTTCTCCTAATGTGTACATTTGTATGAAGATATCTGGATTATGATCCCATCATTTAAGTTGCTAAATGGATGCAACCCCCATCACAGATCCTTACTGAACACTGTTAGTCAAGTCCTGCCAATTAGATTACCTGCCCTTCCTCTTAAACTATTTCAATCAGACTGAGTTTCTAGACAACAGATGTTCAGCTTATTGGTTTATAATTCCCTGATTCTCTTCTCATTTAGATAGCAGAGTAATGTGCTGAACTTTCCAATCTAAAAGGACTGTTCCAATTTGAAAGAAATTTGGAAGATTATTAAAGTATCTCGAATATGCTCACCTACCTCTATTAATCCAAAGGATAGAAACCATCTGGACCTGGAGATGGGTAACTATTTAGTGTCATAACTTTGTTCTTTAGCTTAATATAATCCAAGTGAGCCTCTGCTCCTTGTTTAATAATTTTTCCTTGAAGTTTTATCATATTGACCTCCTCTATTACTTTAAATACTGACACAATATATCCATCGTTCAATCATTTTTGTAAGAGCATAAATGTCAGATTATAAGTTGCCTGATGAAGCCTTGAAAAATGATCTCCACAAATGTGAGCGTCTTAATTGCCAATTATAAAGGCAAACTAAGTGGATGTGTTCTAAACTCCCACGCATCTTTTCAGTTTATTGCCAGTGTTCAGGAGGTCTACATTGCAGAACTTCTGCAAATGAGCGCTCCTGGCCTCTGCCAGCATGTGACCTTGAATAAGGTTAAAAATCACACAACACCAGGTTATAGTGCAACAGGTTTATTTGGAAGCACTAGAATCTGGTGGTGTGTGATTTTTAACATTGTCCACCTCTGTTCCACTGGCTCCCCCACATCACATTGTTGTTTGAGGTCGTTTCAGCCAGCAATTTTACATGGTCTTTGCATTGTTATGGACTTATCTGATGGTTAGGCAGAGGATGCATCATCATAGATTATCTGCAGATTATCTGTTCTTCAATAGCAAGAAGCCAAATTGCATGATAGCAACAAAGCCAGTCGCATCATTACTCGAACCTAAGGGAGCTGGTATAGATACATTCCCTCCCTGTGAAAGCAGGAGTTGCACGTCTCCACCGTCAGGCATGCTAGGTGTGACATCAGTAGAATGGGTGCTACCTATGTAATTAACATTAACCCCTTCAGAACCATTACCTTTAACAATACCTATATTACATCTCACTGCACCCTTCTTCCAAGTAGAAGGAAAGTATCTTCTTTTGTTGGCATCAAATCTCTTGGAACATTCTTTATAGATTCATTCTTCGTAGCTCTTACTATCTATTTGCTACCTTGTTGTTTGTGTATTTCCCACATCCAAGTGTGTATTGTAGATTGCATCTTTTATGAACTGGTTCTTTCAGTTTTAGCTTGACACTTAATTCTCTGTGTTTTATTTTGCCAAGTATTCTTCTGGCCCCTTAGAGATATAAATTTGTTCTAAATCAGATTGAATTATTTTTCAACACCTTTGACAGATCTTCTGTTATTTTATCTGTTGAGAGATTTGGCTGATTTATATGAGGGACTGGGAACAATGGAAATGGGAGCAGGGGTATGTTGTACAATCTGTTAAGTTATCCAGTATGATTGTGGCTGATGTTGGACTTGAACTCTACTCTCCTCCCACCCATCACTTCCCTGAAAAACCAAAAGTCTGTCGACTATGGAAATAAAGAAAATAGGAGTTGGCCATCTGGCCTTCAAGCCTGCCTACCATTCAGCATGATCCTGGTTGATCATCCAGCTCAGTCTCCACTTCCTGCTTTGCTCTCATACCTTTTGATCCCTTTAGTCATAAGGACTAAAGCCTACTCCTTCTTGAAAACATTCAGTGTTTTGGTGAAACCTGCTTTCTGTGGTAGTGATTTCCAAAGGCTCACCACTCTGAGTGAAGACATTTTTATTCACTAGCACTTTACACCCCACCAACCCCCAAAACTTCCCTCCCCACCCCCCAAACTAATGCATAAATGATGTCCCTCCACACTTCACTTCAGCTCTGATGAAGCATCATCTAGACTTGATATGTTAGCTTGCTCTCTTTCTATGGATGCTGTCTGACCCACTGTGATCTCCATTTTAAATGGCTTACCCCAATATCTTTAGATTGTGACCTCTAGTTCTGGACACCCCAGTCATGGAGAACATTCTTCCTGCATTTACCCCATCTAGTTCTGTTAAAATATTATTGGTTTCTACAAGATTTCATCTCATTCTTCTATAGTGAATACAATCCAACCCCCACTCCCCACCACTTCCCCTGCTTAGCCTCACCCCAGCTGCAAATGTGTTGCTGGTCAAAGCACAGCAGGCCAGGCAGCATCTCAGGAATAGAGAATTCGACGTTTCGAGCATAAGCCCTCCTGATGAAGGGCTTATGCTCGAAACGTCGATTCCTGATGAAGGGCTTATGCTCGAAACGTCGAATTCTCTATTCCTGAGATGCTGCCTGGCCTGCTGTGCTTTGACCAGCAACACATTTGCAGCTGTGATCTCCAGCATCTGCAGACCTAATTTTTTAGCCTCACCCCACCCAATCCAGTCTGTCTTCATGCATCATTCCTTCTGTTCTAGGAGTCTGGTAAACCTTTGTTGCACTATGTCCATAGTAAGACTATATTTCATCAGATAAGGAGAATAAAACTGCACACAATACTCAAGGTGTGGTCTCACTAAAGCCCAATACAATTTCAGCAGGCCATCCCTACCCCTGTACTCGTATCCCCCTTGCTATTAAAGCAACATCCCATTTGCCGCCTTTGTTGTCTGCTGTACTTGCATGCTTACTTTCAGTGACGAATGTACAAGGACACTCGGGTCTTGTTGCACCTCCCCTTTTCCCAATGTATTGCCATTCAGATGGTTATCCTATTTTTGTGACCAAAGTGGATAACCTCACATTTACCCATGTTTTACTTAATCTGTTATGCATTTGCTCACCCACACAACTTGTCCAAATCACACTGAAGCATCTCTGCATTCTCTTTACAGCTCACCCTCTCACCAGCTTCATAATCAGTGTGGAAACAGGTCCTTTGGCCCAACAAGTCCACACCAACCCTCCAAAGAGTAACTCACCCAGAACTACTCCCCTACCCTATTACTCTACATGTACCCCTGACTAATACACCTAACCTTACACATCCCTGAATACTATGGACAATTTAGCATGGCCAATTCACCTAACCTGCATATCCTAGGACTGTGGGAGGAAACTGGAGCACCCTGAGGAAAACCACACAGACACAGGAGAGTGTGCAAACTTCACATAGACAGTCGCCTGAAGTTGAAATTGAACCTGGATCCCTGACGCTGTGAGGCAGCAGTGCTAACCACTGTGCCACCCCAGGTTCTCAGCATTGTTAAGCCCTCTAATCCGATGGACCTTTCCAAAGGTATGCATAGTTCTGGCAGTACCTCCTTATACTGTTCCTCCAATCCCTTTGCAATAAAAGTCACCATGCCATTTGCCTTTCTAATTCTACTTCATATGCCTACATGTTACCTGCATTAGTTGTACGAGTACATACAAGTTACTCTGAACATCAACATTTCTAAACTTGACGTCTTTTTAAAAATATTTTGTTTTTACATTCTTACTCTGAAGTGAATAACCACACGTTTTCCCACATTATACTCCATCTGTCATCTTTCTGCTCACTTATTTAATCTATTTATAACTATTTGCAGCCTTCATTTGCCCTCACCACAGTTGACAACTGCATGTAACTTCATGTCATTAAAAAAAAGGATACCTCACTCTGTTATTTTTGTCTTAGTCATATCAATTGCATATCACTGAGGCCCCAGCACTGTTCCTTACAACACTCCACTAGTTATAGACTGCCAACTTGCAAATGTCCTTTTTATTCCTCTTCTTCACTTCCAGTCCATTACCCAATCTTCTATCCATCCTTATATTAACCTCAGTCTTCTCAGACCTGGGACATCATTGCTGATAATCCTCAAGGTAGTGTCCCAATATCAATCATCTCCAGCTGCTTCCTCTATGACCTTCCATCCATCATAAGTTCATAAATGGGGATGTTCGCACAATAATCAGCACCATCTGCAACTCCACAGGCACTGAAACAATCTGCTTGTGTGTGCAGCAAGAACTGGACACCACCCAGATTTGGGATAATAAGTGACTAGTAACATTCAAACTAATGTCAGGCAGTGACCATGCCCAACTAGGGAGAATCTAACTATTCAATGGTATTACGATTTCTGAATTTCCCAACAATCTGCAGGTGGCCATTGAACAGAAACTTAACAGAACTTAAGTATTGTGACAATAAGAGCAGGTCATAGGCTAAGAATTATGCAGTAGACAACTCATCTTCCAATGCCTGTCTACCATTTACAAGGTATAGCGAGGAGAATGATAGAATCCTCCCCACTTGCCTGGATGAATGCAGCTCCATCAACACCCAAGAAGCTTGGCATCATGCATTAAAGCAGCTGGTTTGATTTAAACCCCATCCTCCACCACCTTCAATATTGATTCCATTTACCAATGATGTACAGTGACACCAGTATGGAGACACTTGCATACTGCATGATACACTGCATTAATTCACCAAGGCTCCTCCAATCAGAAGTTTCCAAATCCACAGCCTGTACTACCTAGAAGGACAAAGGAATAATATCACCATTTCTTCGCTGTCACTGGGTCAGAATCCTGGAACCTCCTCTCTGACAGCACTGTGGTATTTCTATGCCCCAAGGACTACAATAGAAAGCAGCTCATCGCCATCTTCTCCTGGACAATCTCCAGGTATGGCAATAAATATTGGCCTGGCCAGCATCACCCAGATATCATGAATGAATAGAGAGAAAATCTGCTGATTCCCCATTATCGACTAAACTCAATAAACTCTAAATTCATCAAACATGATTTTACATTTCATAAAGCTATATGAATTTGTCTGATGATACAATGACTTTGTAATGATTGCTAAAACTCTCTTACAGTAGATTTCAATAATTCCTAATTCGCGGATGTCAGGCTAACTGGCACGTAGCTCACTGATTTCCCTCTTCCTCCAGTTTTATTTGCTACCTTCTTATCCACTGGGAACATTTGAGAATCCAGGGAATTTTAGAAATCATAACCAGCACATCCACTCTGTGCAGCTACTTTCTTTGGAATAGGAGGATGTAAGCCCCGTGGTTATAGTGATTTATGGGATTTTAGTCCTTGAAACTTTATCAATAAATTTTCTCTTCTGACATTAATTACCTTCAGTTCCTCATTCTTATTAACACTTTGGTTACCATCAATGTGTAATAAGTAATTTACATCTTCTGCTGTTAAGATTGAGCAGACATTATAATAACAATATCTCTGCTTTTCCATATTCCACATGATAGTGATTCCACCATTTGGCTCTCACCAACTTGTATTTTAGCTACTCTCCTCCTTATATAATTACAAGAGCTCTTACCATCTGTTTTTATGTTCCTGGCTAGTTTACATGAAAATTAATTTTTTTCTCTCTTTTCGTCAACTTTTTGTGAATTTTTAACAATTTCTAAAACATTTCCAAAGTACTCATTTAGTACAGCAAACTTATAAATTCCTTCTTACAATCTAATACTATCGTTAACCTCCTTGGAAGCCATGGATGGATCTTCCTTGCTGGTGGAATGTATTATTTTTACACATTTTAGAAATATTTCTTTAGTGGGGAGGTGATGGCCAAGTGGTATTGTCACTGGACTACTAATTCCAAAATTCATGTAATGTTCTGGGGACCTGGGTTCAAAGCCTGCCACATCAGATGTGGAATTTGAATTCAATAGAAAGATGCTGGAATTAGATAAGAAAACAGATGGAATACTTGCCTCTATGTGCTAAGGCATAGAGTTTAAGAGCAGGGAGGTTATGCTAGAACTGTATAGACCATTGGTTAGGCCACAGCTAGGATACTGTATGCAGTTCTGGAATCCACATTATTGGAGGGATTTGATTGCATTGGAGAGAATGCAGAGGAGATTTACCAGGATGGTGCCCTGGTCTGGAGAGTTTCAACAATGAAGAGATTGGACAGACTGGGGCTGTTTGCCTTTAGAGCAGAGGAAATTGAGAGATATAAGGTTGAGCTATATAAAATTACGAGGGGCATTGATAGGGTAGACATGAAGGAACATTTCATTTTGGTGGGGAGATCAATGACCTGGTGGATAGATTTAAGATAAGGTGCAGTAGGTTTAGAGGAGAGGAGTGTGAATCTGGAACTCTGCCTCACAAATGGTAGGAGAAGAAACATTTTAAGAGGAGTACTTGTGACGCCAAAATATACAAATGCTGGACAGTAGGATAGAATAGTTAAGTAGTTGTTTTTGACCAACTTGACCTCGATGGACCGAGGAGCCTTTTCTGTGCTGTGGACTTCTATGACTCTAACCATATTTATATATTTGGCCACTGCATAGAATAGTAACTGGTTAGCTAAAGAAGCAGAAAGCTACAGTTTTGTAGCTTACATAGAAGAGAAGAACAATTATCAATGACGAGTGGTAATTCAGAAACAAAAATAAACAGCTCCCGCTCCTTCAGCACCAAATTCTCACTTGCACCAAATTCCCAATTTAGGACTTGGTTCACAAAGCATCTTGTTGTCAGACCAATTTGTGTGGTAGCAAATTCTGTTGAGATTTATGGTTCACACCCAAGCAGCCACTGCTATCTCAGCTTCCTGCCACAGTGATTGAAGTTCATTTAGACAACCAATTTTAGTTAATTGATAGTAAACCACTACCACAAGACAATTTCTGGCAACGAGGTATCTTAATGGACTTTCAGTTTCTTCTGCGGTTTTAGAGATTGAAGCCTAATTGTTAACCTAAATTGCAGCTTTAGAAATACTTAGCGCAACAACTTTTGCAGCTTTCTTCTCTGATCAGTCCATGCCCACTCCAATTACAGACTGATCATACTGAAGTAGTTTTTCCTTCAAACCAAAGTTTCAGTATCTTGTTGTGTCTCTTTCTCTTTTAACCAATTATAATGAACTGGATCCTATTGTGATTGCTATGGGATAAATGCTCATGCATCATTCAGCTGTTCACTAAAATGGGCTAATTTCTTCTTGAGGAGACAGTGAGGTCTGCATGTGCTGGAGATCAGAGTTGAGAGTGTGTTGCTGGAAAAGCACAGCAGGTCAGGCAACATGCGAGGAGTGGGAAATTCGACGTTTCAGGCCGGAGCCCTTCATCAGGAATGATCAGGAACTCTATGCCTTGGCTCATTCCTGATGAAGGGCTCCGGCCAGAAACGTTGATTTTCCTGCACCTCAGATGCTGCCTGACCTGCTGTGCTTTTCCAGCAACACACTCTCAACACTAATTTCTTATTGAATCCAGTAAGTGGAGAGGCTCTTGCGTGCATGATAGCGTCCTTACCGCTGAGCTCGGAGGTCTGGTCTCAACTCCCATTTTCCATTGTCATAGGGTCATGTGTCATAGTCTGTCGCAATAGGTTGATTTAAAAATGTCTCATAAAAATCGATTGCTTTCTCAGAAAATAGTTCCAATTGGACTTGAGAAGAAGGGTGACTGGATTTGAAATGTTAATTCTGCTTTCTTTCTACAGATGCTGCCAGACCTGCTGAGTTTCTCCAGCAATTTCTGTTTCTATTTTCCAGAGTCTGCAGTTTCTTTTTTAGCTTGTTTTTTCCCAATAGGGTTTGTTATTTAACGTAAGAACTAGAAGCAGGAGCAAGCCATCTGGCCTGTCAAGCCTCCCCTGCCATTCAATAAGATTATGGCTGATCTTTTTGTGGACTCAGTTCCACTTATCTGCCCGCTTGCCAAAGTCATTAATTCCTCTCCTGCTTCAAAACCTATCTATCTTTGCCTTAAAAACCTGGGACATGCTGCAGAAAATTCATCCATGCCTGTGATGAGGAGAAATTTCTTCACTCAAATGGTTACATATCCTTGAATTCTTGACCTTTAAAGCATTGTGGGGGCTCTCTCATCTAATATGATTGAAACTGGGAAATAGTTTGCCTTGGTCTTTCAGGGATTTGAAAGAAATGGCAGTGGGAAACAAAAGTTTATTGGAGCAGTTCAGAGAAGATTCACTCAGACAATCCCCAGTATGAAGGGATTATCTTAAGAACAAAGGTTTTGTGTTATTGTGTCACTATAGTCTTACCAGAACATTGTGGCTGCTCTCTCAGACAGAGAAATGACTGGTAGTGATGTAACATAAGGGAAGAGGTTGTGAAAGAGAGCCCTTCATGGTAACCTCAACCCAGTGATGGGAATTGAACCCACACTGTTGGTATCACACTGCTCTGTAAACCAATGATCCAGCCAACTGAGCTAAATCAATTCCCCAAGCAAAGATAACAGGTTGGGATTCTACTCTTTGGAATTTGGAAGGATATGATCTCATTGAAAGGTACAGGATTTATAAAGGGTTTGACAGGGTCAGTGTTGAGAGGATATTTCCCCTCATGGGAGTGTCTAGGGCCAGAAGGCATAGTCTCAGAATAAACAGGCACCAATTTAAGAGTGAGAGGAAGACGAATTTCTCCTCTCAGAGGATTGTGAGACTTTGGAATTCCTTGCCACATTGAGCTGTGGAGGCAGAGTCCTTGTGGAAATTTAAAGTTGAGATGAGGGTTATGGGGATCAGGCAGGAAAGTGGACACAAGGAACGTCAGCTCCACCATGATCCAGTTGAACAGTGGAGCAGATTCAATGGGCTGAATGACCTACTCATGTACCTACTTCTTATGGGTGGGAAAGTGGAATAGAGGCACAAGATCAGCTGCAAATTGTATTGAATAGCGGAACAGGCTTGATCGGCCAAATGGTCAACTCCTGTTCTTAATTTTCTTTTGTATTGAACTAGCCCAGATACATTTTGAAGATTCAGTACCTTTCTGGAGATTTTCTATCCTCCTCATCCAATTCAATTTGAAATATAAAATGGCACACTAATTCCACAATGTTTTTATTACCTCTTGCTCATTTGTGCATGTATACAATTTAACACTTCATAAATGCCAAAATACAGATATTTTTACTACATCTAAAATTCTTTTAATTCTACCAATTAAGTCTCCACTACTTTCTCACTTGTATTCTTTTTGATCATTTGAAGTGATTTTCATCCTTAACCAGAGTCACAATTTCAAAACCTTGCAGATGAATTTGTGAACTCACGAGAGCGGATGCAGAGGAGATTCAACAGGATGTTGCATGACATAAGACCATAAGACATAGGAGTGGAAGTAACGCCATTCAATCATGGCTGATGGGCTTTTCAACTCCACTTACCAGCTACACTTAAGGTAGCCCTTAATTCCTTGTGACGTCAAGAATTTATCAATCTCTGCCTTGAAGACATTTAGCATCCCGGCCTCCACTGCACTCTGCGGCAATGAATTCCACAGGCCCACCACTCTCTGGCTGAAGAAATGTCTCTGCATTTCTGTTCTGAATTGACCCCCTCTAATTCTAAGGCTGTGTCCACAGGTCCTAGTCTCCTCGCCTAACGGAAACAATTTCCTAGCGTCCACCCTTTCCAAGCCATGTATTACATTGTAAGTTTAGATTAAATCTCCCCTTAATCTTCTAAACTCCAATGAATACAATCCCAGGATCCTCAGCCTTTCCTCGTATGTTACATGGAGCATTTTGTCTCTGAAGACAGGTTGGGTACACTCAGATTGTTCTTTTTTCAGCACAGAGAAAGTTGAGAGGGGACCTGACAGAGATGTATAGGATTACGATGGGCATGGGCAGGTTGAATAGAAAGCCCTATGTGGAAGGGTCAGCAACAAGGGACAAACTTTTAAAGTAAAGGTAGGAGGTTTTGAGGGAATTTGAAGAACTTGTTCATCCAGAAGGTGATGGGGGTGTGGAATGCACTGTCTGGGAGGGTGGTTGCGGCAAGAAACCTCACAACCTTTAAAAAATTACTTGCATGAGCACTTGGAATGCCATAACATTCAAGACCAGTGTCGGAGGTAGTATACTTTTGGCAGTACAGATTTGATAGGCTGAAGAGTTTTCTCATGATCTTATGATTCTGTGACACAAAGACAACTATCTGGAGGAAAAGTGAAAGACTTCAAGAGGACAAAGATAGGCTGGTAGAAAGGGCAACTGTGGCGATGAAGTATAATACAAATAAAAGGGAAGGGATACGTATAAGAAGGGAAAATGGAGGGGCTGAAGCCCAAGAGAGTCATATCAGACTCAAAATATTAATTGTTTCTCTCTCCTTAGAGGTTACCAGACCTGCTGAGTTTCTCCAGCAATTCCTGCTCGTTTTTAGTTCCGCTATATTCAGTACTTTATTTTTGTACAAGTTTATAATTTCAAATAGAGTGAAGGAGCAGAGACCTCAAGATACAAGTCAAGAAAGGTGGCAGAGCAGGTTCAGAAAGCAGAAAGGGTACTGGTCTTTATAAATGGTGGCACAGAGAACAAACGTGAAGACTTCATTGTGAAACTCTATGACAGTTCATCTGGAGTGCTGCATTTGATTTTTGGCATGTCACTTAAGAAAAGGTATGAAAGAGTGCAGAAAGGATTAATGGAAATTTCCAGGAATAGGAGACTTTAGTGAATAGATTGGGGAACCTGGGGCAGTTCTCTTTAGAGAAGATTTAAATGAGCTACTTAAAATCAAGGGGGCCCTGGACAGAGTGGATAGAGAGGGGCTGCTGCTATTGGAAGAGCTTTGACAAATGGGATTGAGAGGTTCAGGTGATTGTCTCCTTATCGAAGATCAATAGTAGTAGTGATACCATGACAGCTAATTCCACATGGAGCAGTGTGTCACATGAGAGACCTTCCTACCTGTGGTGCATCTCTTAGTGTGTGCATGTGTGTCTAGTTTGTGTGTGCTTACGAATTGTAATTCTGTGAATGTATGTTTGAGTGAATGTGTGTTTGTACCCAGTCTGACTTACATAATCGATTGTCAGGATAAACCTGATTCACTAATGTTCTTTAGGGAAGGAAATCTACCATCCATACTTGATCTGGAGTCCAGACTCTCAGCAATGTGGTTGATTCTTAACTGCCCTCTGGGCAATTAGGGATGGGCAATAAATGCTGCCTAGCCAGAGATGCCCTCAATTCTTGAAGAAATGAATAAAAAGAAGGATAAATATTGACTAGGATTTGCAACATGTCCTGTTCCTTTTAAAATAGTGCCATGGAATCATTTACATCTACCTGCATGACAGATGTAACTTGGGTTTAATAGGGGTTGGCATGGTGGCTCAGTGGTTAGCACTGCTGCCTCACAGTGCCAGGGACCCAGGTTTGAGTCCCACCTTGGACAACCATCTGTGTTTGCACATTGTCCCCGTGTCTGTGTGGGTTTCATCTGGGTGCTTTGGCTTCCTGCCACAGCCCAAAGATGTGCAGGTCAGGTAAATTGGCCTATGCTAAATTGCCCATAGTGTTAGGTGCATTAGTCAGAGGGTAAATGTAGGGCATGGAGATGGGTGAGTTACTCTTTGGAGGGTTAGTGTAGACTTGTTGGGGCAAATGGCCTGTTTCCATACTGTAGGGAATCTAATCTAACAACATCCAAAACATGACACCTCCAAGAGGTTGGCAGCAATGAGGTAGCTAATTACTGCTCTCTCCCCTGAATCAAGAGGCTACAGATATCAATCACAACAGGGACTTCCACAGACAGTGCAGGATGACATTTCAGTGCTGCATTGTCAGGGATGCTGTTGTGCAGGGTTCAGGTCAGAGCGAGGAGATGTGAAAGCAAGATCTCATCTGCTTTCCAAGGTGGGCATAAGAAATCTTTTGCTCTGTTTGAAAATGACAAAGGAATCTGCATAATTTCTGGACCAACATATATTTCTCAATCAACATGATAAAAACAGATTGATAAAAAGATTTGGTCATTATGCCATTGCTATTTGTTGCAGCATGCTGTGCGCAAATAAACTGCTATGTTTCCAACATTTTAACAGTAACTGTCCTTCGTCATTGGCTCTAATATACTTTGGGACATGCTGAAGTTGTGATCGATTCGGGAATCAAGGGTGGGGTGGGGGTTGGAGGGCAGGAAGGTGGGTGTGAGGACCCAGTTGTGGTCCTATTTAATGATGAAGCAGGCTTGAGGGGCCGAATGGCCTATTCCTGTTCCGATTTCTGAGAGTCTTATGGTTGTAATTGCTGCGAGATTCTTGAAACAGAAAAAAGAAGTCTATGACCAGCGAGATACTGTTAAAAGTAAAACTGAGCGCTATGATTCAGGAATTCTTTTGTATTGTTTCCCTTGACTGATGTATGTGGATCTGCTAACCTCAACTAGTCGAAATACACAGTGCAATTGTCAGTGCTCTACAATAGCCTCTTTTGAAATATGCTCTTCAATTACATTTAATGTTCAGTCTTAGAAGTTGAGGCCTTGAGTTTTATCCAATAGGCTAGAGTACCACCCTCTGTGGTAAAGTGAGTTATCTGATGCAGGAGGAAGAGATCATAAGGTCAGCCATCTTCTTGGGAATGTTCCAGAGCATTCTAGCCAGTTGCAATGGCTCAGGATTTTCTCACTGCAACATTTGAAGATCTGAAGACATCTCCTCCTCTCTCTGGCTTTTCACAGTGGGGAATTTGACCACCTGAGAGCCTGAGGCCTTGAAAGGGTTAATGTGTATTTGCTGAAAGTTGATGCAAAGCAACTGGTTCTGAAGTGTTACTTTTTATTTAACCATTTGACTGGATCGTGATAGATGTTACATTTTCAGTTTGAACAAACTCGTCTGCAGCTGCAGCAATGAGAGGGTTAATCAGTTCCCATGAAAACTAGGGTGAATATTTATTTTTAAAAAGGGAAAGGCAACGACGATCGGGGAATGCAGCAAAAATCCAAATGGGTGGAGGAGAGCTGTAACATCAAGAAGTGGCCTCTGACCCCAAAACCCCTCCCCTCTCCCGCTCGCCCCACCTCCCCAATCCTATCCGCGCACCCCCCCACCCCATCGCCAACCCCCTTTTAACAATTACGCCCTCTGAACAACCGTCTTGCTGTTGGCTGTGGAAAGGAGGACCCTTTCCCAAATTCCTGAGACAGGAGGCCTCCTTGTGAAACTATCGTCGGGTCTGGCTGAGGCGAACGGGTCTGCAGGTTTTTCTCTGGACATCGCAAAATGAGAATAAAGATATAAGTGGCATTTTCTTTTCAAAAAAAGAAAGGAAAACAGGTTAAAGTTGCATAACTTTGGAACGTTCCACTCCCTCCCTCCCTGCACACACATACACGGACACAGACACACTCTCTCTCTCTCTCTCTCTCTCTCTGACTTAAGGGTGACCTTATGTCACAAATAATGACTGCAGGTTAATTGATTCAGAAAGGCTTGTCTGGGTAGATCTCTCCCTGGGCCTCTCCAGCCAAGCGAAAACATTCCAATGTACTGTGCGAAAAAAAAACCAGCCGAGCTTAGGCGGGAGAAAGGCAGGAAGTTCCATGAGTTTTGATTATGCATAGACTATTAGTTTTCCTGGTTTGAGTCCCATTCTCTGTTCCCCCACCTCCCCCCCTCCCACCACCATTCCCCTCCTCCTCCTCCCTCCATCCCTCCCTCTCTCTTCCCACCTCCTTTCGTCTTCCAAGCCTAGTACCGATAGCTCCTTTAATTGAGACCAGCGCGCGCGCGCACACACACACACACACACAAACCCACACATACACTCTGATTTCTCGTGTTGCTAAACGTTCAGAACTGAAGTGACCAGGCCATCCTCCTCTATATATATATAAGACATCAACAAAAAAAAATCCCTTTTGCCTTTCGACAATTCAATCAAAGCGTTTACTCTTTTAGGGTTGGATGCCTGAGGCTGAGGTGATTTTTTTTATTCACAGTGTAAGAATCGTACAGTGATAGGAATTCATGGAAAGGAGCCTCAATCCAGGAGGACAAAACAAAAAAAAACTTTCAGCACTTCCTCTGACTTCCACACAGCAGTAACTGGAACTTGTGAGTAAGACAACAAAAAGAAATCTTTATTTTCTTCTCCAATGACGATTTGAACTATGCGATCTGTTTTTTTTAAAATCGAGAATTAGCATGCAGCAGATTTAAAAGTTTTTTGGCTGTACTATGTTTCCCTTTTGGTGCATCTCGGATAAACCTTAAATCCCAGCAGAATATTTTATTCAGTTAAAGTCTCGTGTGCTTAATCGAAACACAAGTCGATGAATGAGTCTCTGCACAGATTACAAGGTTCTTGTTTCTCCTTATTTTGCCAGCTGTCCGTCCACAAACACCGTCCTCACTTTCTTTCTGTTTAGCCAAGCACCCACCCCACCGACCCATCCTTGCCCCATTATCCCCCTTTCTCTCTCACTCACTCACACACTCTCTCTTTCTCTCTCTCGTTTTCTCTCCGCCCACTACAGCTACAGGATCCGGTTAGTTTCTTTGGCAGATACTTTGCTCTCCATCTTGGCCCAGCTCCTTGCCTTCTGAGAGAAATGGCAGACCGGTTATGAACAGGCAGCTTTGTGTTTGAATTCCTGGCCATTTGTGGGTCAGCTCCCGCGGGGGTTAGGGTGGAGGGGATGGGGTGGGGGGGGGTGAGCAGTGTTCCGTTCTGCTTTCTGAACTCATGTAGAATGTCCTTTGTGTCTGCTGAATTATGAGCTGCAAAACTCCCATCTCATTTTCTCTTTTATATCTGTACACGCAAAATGCTTTAAAAATACAAAAGAGAAATCAAATCCATTTCTTTTCAAGTTTTGAACGTGTTTTTAATTTGGTTGCATTTTCATATGGTAATGAATTTAATTTGGTTGAAAGAGTATTACATGGGGTTAACTTGCTGAAATTTCAGCCAATCCCTCCGGCCGTGAATCGTGTATGGATTGCGAGCATGTTGTGAGGGAATTTTATTCTCTGTCTCGCTTTTCATTCCCAGTGGCCCCCCTCCTCCCCCCACTCTGCCCCCACACCCCACCACTCCCCCCATCCCTCCGATCCCTCTCTGGCTGAGAACGGAGAAGCCGGTGATCGAGATTGTGGTTCAGCTGTTCCAGACAAGCGACTATAACGCTCCTGAGGCACCAGTGGCCATTTTGAGGTCAGTGCTGGGAAACACAGACATCAGCGGGGTTAACCGAAAACAGCAAGGGAGCCTGGTTTTCGCCTCCCGCTCTGCAACTTTAGCAAAGCTGCCTTGCTCTTTATTTTTCCCTTCCGTTGTCCTTTTGTTTTTGTTCAGATCCCCCACCCCGGCCCCCCCCACCCCGCCTTCGCCGCCCACTTTCGAATCAGTTTAGCTCATAGCACTTAAAACACGATTAATAATTTAACGGAGAGGAAAAGTGTGTGGTCAAGTTTGAAAGAAACATGGGGGGGGGGGGGGGGGACGGGGAGGGTGGTTGCGGCGAAAAATATCTTCTGCGGCTTATAAAGAAATCAGTGACCTGTACTCTTCCCTCCCTCCCTCACTCTCACTCACTCACTCCTCTCTCTCCCTTCCCCCCACTCTCTCTCTGTCTCCCCCATTCTGTCTCTCTCACCTCTCCCCCATTCTCTCTCTCTCACTCACTCTCTCTCCTGCCCACTCTCACTCACTCTCTCTCTCCCCCCACTCTCTCTTCCACCCACTTTCTCCCCCTCTGCGCTCTGTCTTCCACTCTCTCTCCCCTCCACTCTCTCTCTTCTACCCACTCTCCCCCCAACTCTCTCTCCTCCCCCTCTCTCTCTCCCCAGCCTCTCTCTCTCTCCCCTAACTCTCTCCCCCCCCACTCTCTTAACCCCTACTTTCTCTCCCCGCCTCTCTCTCTCTCTCCCCTAACTCTCTCTCCCCCCCCACTCTCTTAACCCCTACTTTCTCTCCCCGCCTCTCTCTCTCTCTCTCTCTCTCCCCCCCTCTCTCCCCTCTCCCCTCCCTCCCTCCCCCACCCCCGCCACTCACTCTCTCTCGGTCTTTCACCCCCACACCTTTAAGCCACATCTTAAAGTTCTCCAGTCCAAGCTTTCGTCCAATTGACCCTGAGGTTGTTCAGTGCTACATTATGAAAGGCATTCTATCAATGTAAGTTATTGCTTTTTTTTTGTTTTGAATGAATCAGCTCTGCTCAGAGGCCTTCCAGAATATTCTATAACCAGCTATCAGTGACTCCACCTATGTCAGCATGGTTCCAAACCCCATGACTCCATTGCATACTAATCTTAACAGTTAGTCATGGAGTGTTTGAGAGAATGTTTTCTGTGATACAAAGTTACTAAGACACTGGTCTCTCACACTGGAAGAATATTACTGTTACTGTTACCAGACATACACTGAAAGGACCATTTCAAAAGGTTGCATATGATTACTTTGGGAAATACAAGTGAGGTTGTCATAATTTTCAATGTTATGAATAGAACTGAACAAAATTGATCCTTTTTAATTTATTTGTGCAGTCATATAAGACAACAGTAAAGTCGCTTTTTAGGCGCGTACATTTGTCGTTGTTCTGATAAGGGAAGGATGCTATTAAACTGGAAAAGGCACAAAGTAGATATAAAAGGATGTTACCGAGGTAGGAAGGTTTGAATTATAAAGAGAGGCTGGAAAGGCTGGGACATTTTTCTCTGGAGTGTTCGAGGCTGAGGGGTGACCTTATACAGGCTTATAAAAGCATGAGGGGCATCGATAAATGAATAGCCAAAGTCTTTTCCCCAAGATAGAGGAGCCTAAAACTAGGGGTCATAGGTTGAAGTTGAGATGGGAAAAGGGACCTGAGGAGCAACTTTTTCACACAAAAGGTGTTGTCTATATTGGAAAAGCTGCCAGAAGAGGTGGTGGGGATGAATACAATTACAAGATTTAACAGGTACTAGGGTAGAAAATGTTGAGGGGTATGGGCCAAATACAGACAAATGGAACTAGTTCAGTTGAGGAAGCCTGGTCAATATGGACGAGTTGGGCCGAAGGACCTGTTTCTGTGTTGTATGAATCTATCATTCTATGACAATAAGTAGGATGTCAGAATTCAAAGCCAGACATAGTGAAATTGTGAAATAGGTTCCCATGAAGGACACTGGTGTATAAGTGAGCGTCAGTGAACAGGTTAATGTGTTTACAGAGAGTTTGGAGACTAAGGAACATGGTGGAGAGATGGAACTGAGGGAGACCTAGGAGAGGTAATTCTAAAGAATAGGCTGAGCAGTGGGTTGGTGGGGTTGAGGAATTCAATGAGAAGGTATTTAGTTGGATCATTAGGAACTCACTAATTGAGAAGAGATTAGTTTATTAGGTGTAATTACTTTTTAATGTTCTCAGAAGTCTTTGCATTCAATCATGAAGCCTTGTAAACAAATGCTTGCGAAGTGCGCTATCAAGGTGACAAGTAACAACCTACTGCGCAAAAACAACAGCTTATATTTATATAATGCTTTTAATATGGTGGCAAATGCAACCCCACTATTTATAAAAAAGAGAGAGAGAAAAAATTAAGTGTTAAGGATCCATCGTCTAAAATCAATAATGGGGAATCTGTTAAAGTTTGTTATAAAAGATGTGACAACAGAATTCTTGGAAAGTGTTAATAGGATTGAATAAAGTCAACATGGATTTATACAAGTTTAACTAATCCACTGGAGATGTTTGAGTACGTAACTAGAATTGATAAAGGAGAACTTGTGGATGTGAAGTATTTAGATTTCAGGCAAGTTTTTAATAAGATCCAACTTAACAGGTTTGAGGATAAAATGAAAAGCAGACGGGATTGGGGGTAATATAAAGCCATTGGTTGAGAATTAGCTAAGAGAAAATATACTTTCCCTCGAGGGAGTGCAGTGAGGATAGTGGGATAGGCCATTTAATGAGACGAGGAAACGTTTCTTTACTCAGAGGGGCATCAGTTTGGGGAATTCTCTGTCACGGAACGCTGGCAAGACTGGGTCACTGAGTATATTCAAGAAAAAGATGGATAGAGTTTTAGGGATGAAAGACATTGTGAGATATGGAGAGAAAGCAGGACCACGATGTTGAGATAGAGGATCAGCCATGAACATAGCGAATAGTGGAGCAGTCGTGGAGCGCTGAATGGCCTACTCCTCCTCCTCCTAGTTTCGGTGTTTCTAAAATATTCCATTATGATTTGTGGGCGGCATGGTGGCACAGTCTGAAAATGTGCAGGTTAGGTGAATTGGCCATGCTAAATTGCCCACAGTGTTAGGTGAAGGGGTAAATGTAGAGGAGTGGGTCTGGGTGGGTTGTTTTTCGGAGGGTCGATGTGGACTTGTTGGGCCGAAGGGCCTGTTTCCACACTAAGTCATCTAATGATTCACAGGAGCTGCACTAAACAATATATAACACCAAACCACATAAGAGATAATAGGTCAGATGATCAAACAGATGGTGCCAATTATGTATTGAGGAGGGTCTTTAAAGGTGAAAGAGAGCTGAGAGCTTTAGGGATGGGGTTGCAGAGCTTGGAGCCTCAGCAGCTAAAAGGTACAACCATCAATAGTAGGGTGATCAAAATCAAGGAAATACAAGAAACCAGAATTAGAGGCGGTCAGATATCTTAAAGAGTCGTTGGACATTACAAAGACTCAAAGGGATGAGGCTGTAGTGGAATGTGAAAATAAGAACAAGGCTTTTAAAAATGTTTTCTGGATAGCATTCAATCTGGGTCAGCATGCATAGGGATAATGGGTGAATATCACTTGATATAAAGGTAAAAACAATGACTGCAGATGCTGGAAACCAGATTCTGGATTAGTGGCGCTGAAAGAGCACAGCAGTTCAGGCAGCATCCAAAGTGCAGCAAAATTTTGCTGCACTTTGGATGCTGCCTGAACTGCTGTGCTCTTCCAGTACCATTGATCCAGAATCCCTTGATATAAGCTAAGATACCATCAGTAGGGTTTGGATTACTGGAACATTGAGTGTAGAATGTAGGAGAAGAGCTAGGAATGTTTTATTTATTGAGTTTGGGGAATGTTACTAAACAAGTCAGATCCCAAAATGAAATCTGGCCTGATGGATCCATATTTTAAATTTTTGTCCCAATTACTGAGGTGATCTTTCACTGAAACAAAAGCGAGCAAAGGCTGCAGAATTTGGTTTTAACAAGAAAACAGAAGTTTATTAGGAAAAGGACAATGAACTAAAACAAACCTACTATCTACATAGAACACAATCTAAATGATTTCAAATGCCTGGCAAAACAAAATTCCACTTATTCCCCAGCAGCATCAATTTGCACTTAGTTAAAATCCAGACAAACTCAATTCTCAATCAAATAGGAAAATGAGTAGTCTATTCAGTCCTTTGGCCTGCTTTGCCATTCAATAAGATCATGGCTGATCTGTTGCCTAACTCTACAAGCCTGTCTTGGGTCCAAACTCCCCAATACCTTTGCTTAATAAAAATTTGTCTATCTGATTTAAAGTTAACAATTGAATTAGCATCGACTGCCATTTGAGGATGAGAGTTCCAAACCTTCAGTACTCTAGGAATGTAGAAGTTCTTTTTAACATCTCTCCTGATGACTTGGCCCTAATTCTTAGACGATGATCTCTGGTTCTAGAATCTTCAACCATTGGTAATACTTATTCTGTTTTTCCCTGTTTAGATGGGTCATTTTATGTGTTTTATTAATGCAAATTCACTGTAATGTGATTGATGAATTGGGGACACTGTTTCTAAAGCATGTATTGGTTATAAATTCAATTCCCGGCTCCATTAGTTTAAATTATGCTACTATTATGTGATTTTCTTATAACGGGATTGCATACATAACTGACTGTATTTTGAAAACCTTGATTAGACCACCCCTTAATCGTCCAAATTCTGGAGAATAAAACCTGAATTATCCTATCTGTCCTTATAACTTAACCCCTGAAGTCCAGGTATTATCATTGTAAACCTGTGTTAACTCCCTCCAGGGCCATAAACATCCTTTCTAAGGTGTGGTACATAGATCTGCTCACAATGCTCTCAGTAGGGGTTAACTGGGGCTTTGGAAAACTGCAGCATCATGTCTGCTTTCCTATGCTCCAGCCCTTTATGTATGAACTTGGCAGCTTCTCTTTGGTCCTAGCCCGAGGAGATACAAAACCCTTTCTTTGTGCCTCACAACTGAGATCTTAGGCTTCCTCAGCTTGGTATAACCAATTATAAATGTTTAACCAACCGCTTTTGGTCTGGAAGTTTTCACAAACTCAAACTCTTACATCGAGAGAACGTAGTTCCTCAACTGCTCTAAACAAACTGGTTATTTCAGGGAAAAACAATTCTTTCATTAAACTGAATTCAAAAGCTTTTTAACTAAATTTAAGAAAAAAAAACTTGCCAGCCTTATTTTCTGTGAAGAAAATGTATCAATTCCATTTCCTTTCCTGTCATGAAACGTCACAATATATACAAACTTCCATTCACCCTCTAGGAGGCCTTTAATCATCTGCTTTCTGCCACAGATTGATTTAAAAACATAATTCTGTCATGTCTGACCTAGTTAATTATTTAACCAAATCCATGTGTCACTTAAAAAAAGATAAAATCTTTTTTTAAAATTAATAAACATTTTCTTCACACAGTATAAAAGGCATAAGTAAGTGTTTTACTAGCAGATGAGCTGAGGCAGGGATGCAATGGAGTAATTTTATAGAGGTGGAAATAGGTAGCCCTGGTGATGATACAAATAAGTAGTTGGAAGCACATCTTGAAATTAAGTGTCATACCAATGTGGTGAGGAATCGAAAAGTGTGGCGCTGGAAAAGCGCAGCAGGTGAGGAGCAGGAGAGTCATTCTGGGCATAAGCCCTTCGTCAGCAATGTGGAGGAGGAAGGGGGCTGAGAGATAAATAGGGGGGTGTGGGTGGGGCTGGAGGAAGGGTAGCTGGGAAAAGCAATAGGTGGTTGCAGGTGGGAGGTGATTGTGATAGGTTGGTGGGGAGGTTAGAACGGAAAGGTGGGACGAAAAATAGGACAGGCCAAGAAGGTGGTGCTGAGTTGAAGGGTTCACCTATCGCGTTTCTAGCTACCTTCCCCCAAGCCCTAGCCCTAGCTCCCTATTTATCTCTCAGCCCCCTTTGGTGCCCTCCCCCTCCCACATTCCTGATGAAGGACTTATGCCTAAAACGTTGACTCTCCTGCTCCTCGGATGCTCCTGACTTGCTGTGCTTTTCTAGCAACACACTTTTTGACCCTGACTCTCCCGCATCTGCGGTCCTCACTTTCTCTCAAGGTGGTGAAGAGATGAATTCAGTCTCAGATTATTGTCAGAGAGAGGATTGGGGTCAGTCGTTCAGGAACAGAGTTTGAATTAGGAAATGAAAGCAATGGCATCAATTTTACCAATCCTTAACTGGAGGAAATTTCAGTTTACCCAGTTCTAACGTGGGGAAAAAAGCCGAAAGAATTGTGAATGCTGTAAACTGGGAATAAAAAAACAGAAATTGCTGGAAAAGCTCAGCAAGTCTAGCAGCATCTGTAGAGAGAAATCAGAGTTAATGTTTCAGGTCCGGTCACCCTTGCTCATAAAATTCTGAGGGGCGGCACGGTGGCACAGTGGTTAGCACTGCTGCCTCACAGCGCCAGGGACCTGGGTTCAATTCCCGCCTCAGGCGACTGACTGTGTGGAGTTTGCACGTTCTCCCCGTGTCTGCGTGGGTTTCCTCCGGGTGCTCCGGTTTCCTCCCACAGTCCAAAGATGTGCGGGTCAGGTGAATTGGCCATGCTAAATTGCCCGTAGTGTTAGGTAAGGGGTATATGTAGGGGTATGGGTGGGTTGTCGCTTCGGCGGGTCGGTGTGGACTTGTTGGGCCGAAGGGCCTGTTTCCACACTGTAAGTAATCTAATCTAAACATGTAACATGAACTGGGAGCGGCACGGTGGCATAGTGGTTAGCACTGCTGCCTCACAGCGCCAGAGATCTGGGTTCAATTCCTGACTCAGGCGACTGACTGTGTGGAGTTTGCACGTTCTCCCCGTGTCTGCGTGGGTTTCCTCCGGGTGCTCCGGTTTCCTCCTACAGTCCAAAGATGTGCGGGTCAGGTGAATGGGCCATGCTAAATTGCCCATAGTGTTAGGTAAGGGGTAAATGTAGGGGTATGGGTGGGTTGCGCTTTGGCGGGTCGGTGTGGACTTGTTGGGCTGAAGGGCCTGTTTCCACACTGTAAGTAATCTAATCTAAACTCTGATTTCTTTCCACAGATGCTATCAGACCTGCTGAGCTTTTCCAGCAATTTCTGTTTTTGTTGCTAATGTAGAGTAAGCTGTCTGATAACTCAGCAACTGTGTAGAGACTGATGATACCCAGGCCACCACCACCTTTCTGTGTACGTGTGAAAAGTAACACTCTGCTTTTGGATGACGTTGCAGAACATAGCTGAGCAAGAAGAGGGAGTTCAGGCTAGTTCCGTTGGGATCGTAGAGCTAACAGTACAGCAGCTGAAAGACAAGCTATTCTCAGGCTCTATACATATACATTTAATCAACCTGTTCAGAGATGTTATGAGAACCATCTTGAACCCAGGCCACATGGCCCAGTGCTAGGGACACTACCACTGTGCCAAAAAGGCTCTGTTCCTTTGGCAGTACTTAAATAATTTTGAATGGAAACAGGTGAAAATACTTCCATCCACCAGAGAGCCAGTGGAAGAGGATGGTGTGGTCAGTTGTGTCAAAGGCTGTGGACTGGTCGAGAATTAGAAGTTTTTTTTACATGAGGTGGTGGAGTTGTGCTAATGTCACTGAACTAGCAATGTAGAGCCGCAGGCTAATGTATTGAACGTGGGTTCAAATTTCACTTTGGTGAATGATAAAATTGGAATTCAGTAAAATCTGAAATGAATGGCTAGCAAAATGGAAATCATTTAACCATTGCTGATTGTCACCCCTTCGTGTTCTTGCCGACATGTGACTCCAGATCCATAGGACTGTGGTTGACATGAACCTGCTCTCTGGGCCAATTAGAGATGGGCAATAAATGTTGGCCTAGTCAATGATGCCCACATGAAATTAATGATTGAAGAAAATGTTTACCTCTGTCACAGTCACATAATGGTGATTTCTGTGTCATTTGTGACTTTGATTTGTGATGGGGGTTGGAAACACAATTGGAGAGAGTCTAACACAGAATTACAGGAGTGGTGAGCACAGATAGTGGAAGTGGCAACAGACTCAGGATTTTGAGAGGCAAGGGAGGTAGAAGACAGGTACTAATTTGTAAAAGGAGCAGGGAAAAGGTATTGTCTTTTCAGCAGATGGGTTGATGCCAGATAAATTTAAAGAAAAATAGGAAAACATAGAATCATAGAGATGTACAACACAGAAACAGACCCTTCGGTCCCAACTAGTCCATACTGACCAGATAACCTAAATTAATCTAGTCCCACTTGCCAGCCCTTGGCCCATATCCCTCTAAACCCTTCCCATTCATGTACACATCCAGATGCCCTTTGAATATTGTTATTGCACCAACCTCTACCATTTCCTGTGGCTGCCTACTTCATTTGCACCACTCTCTGCATGAAAAAGTTGCTCCTTAAGTCCCTTTTAAATCTTTCCCCTCTCACCCTATACCTATGCCCTGGACTCCCCCACCCTAGGGAAAAGACCTTGCCTACTTACCCTATCCATACATCTGAAGTGAGAGAGCCATTTGGAATATAAACCAATATGAGGATTAGGAGGGGACATTGGATGGTCAGCTCTTTGGTGGAAGTAGGGCTGAGGGAGCAGGACTGAGGGAGCAGGAAGTGGGTCTCATAAATAAGATGAGCTGGGAGAGAGAAGGGGAAGATGCAAGTCTATGGCTGAAGCAGACCTTTAGAGAATGTTTAGCGCAGTGGTTGTGAGGAAAGTAGGATTGTCATTGAAACAGCTGACCAAATAATCTTGATCTTAGTCAGAAGACATTCATCAGCTCCTTGTATTTGTCTTTAGGAGTGAGGGTGCAGATGTTGGAGGGAGGACGATAAGAAGTTTTTTTGCAGAAAGGGAGAAAAACAGAGATTCTGGAATATTAGTGAGAAGTTTTAGCAGACAGAACAAGACCCAATTCTGTTTGAAGTTTCTTTAAAATCTCTTTCACAAGATGTGAGCCTCATTGGCTAGGTCTGTATTAATTGTAATTAGTAATTGCTCTTGAGACTGCTACAGTCCACTCATTGCAGGTACATAGACACAGCTGTTAGACAGGGAGTTCTGGGATTTTAACAGTGATGGAAAGGTAATATATTTCGAGGTCAGGATGAATTGGTGGGTGGAGGTCGTGGGCTTTCATGCACCTCTACCTCTTGTCTTTCGAGATGGAAGGGGTCATGGATTTGGAAGGTGCTGTGTGAAGAGCCTTGATGAATTTCTGTAGTGAATCTTGTAGATGGCGCATACTGCTGCCAATGAGCATTAATGGTGGAGGGAGTGGATGTTGAAGATGGTATATGTGGTGTTAATCCAATGGGAAGCTTTGGAATGGTGTCAAGCTCCCCGCAAGTCATTAGAGCTGCACCCATCCAGGCAAGTGACGTGAGTTTAGCCTGTTGATCTTTATATTGTTTAAATACAGCGTCTCTGAGACTTAAGTGGAGATTCAGACCACACTGAGAGAATAGCCAGATTGGGAAAGTGAAATGGTGTTAGTAGGAACAGGAACTTGGAGGTGGGTTCTGGTTAAATAACCAGCAGCTAACAAAATATGTCAGTAAACTGAAAGATTAGGTCTGCCGAGCTAGGATTTAAATGTACAGTTAGAAATTATTTTTCCTTAACCTTTCATAGGAAGTAAGTGTAACCAGCATTTGTTGGCAATCTCTTATTGCCTTTGAATTTGAGTAACGTGGCCATTTCTGAGGGAAATTTAACAGTCAGTAACATTGACATTGCTATGGATCTGGACTCACGGGCCAGACTGCAAAGGGACAACAGATTTCATAGAACATAGAACAATACAACGCAGAACAGGCCCTTCAGCCTTCGATGTTGCGCCGACCTGTGAACTATTCTCTGCTCGTCCCTCTACACTATCCCTAAAGGCCATTTGTAAACCCGATACACTTTTGTGACTCCTGATGGCAGTTTCATGGTCAACATTATTCGGATTAGCTTTCAATTCAATATTTATTAATTGCATTTAAATTCCACAAGTCAAAAAAACTACAGGAAACTACAGAATAGAGGGATCTGGGAGTCCTCGCCCCAGGAATCACAAAAAGCTGGCATCCAAGTTCAGCAGCTAATGGGAAAGCCCAATGAAATGTTGGCCTTTATTTCAAAGGGAATAGAGTAACAATGTAGGAGGTTTTACTAAAGTTTTATAAGGCACGAGTCAGATCACGGCTGTGAGTAATAGTGGGTCCCTTATCGAAGGAACGATATACTGGCAATGGGAGCAGTCCACAGAAGGTTCACTAGGTTGACCCTGGGTGTAGAGGGACTGTCGTATGAGGAGACATTGAGTATATTGGATCTGTACTCCTTGGAATATAGAGGAATGACAGAAGACTTATTGAGACAGACAAGATTCTTATGGACTCAACACAGAGATGCTGTTTCTCCTTGTGGGAGAGTCTAGGAGCAGAGACCATCAGAATAAGGATTCATACATTTTAGACAGAGATGAGATGAAATACAGAGGAGACATCTCTGTGAAAAACATGATCCCATCTAAAGAGAGGAGCTAAGTGTTTATATTAAATTTGATCAGGAATAGGAGTTTAATGGAGACTCTGTGCTAGAGGGCTTGGAATGTATTTGATGGAAAGTAAGGATACGATTCAGGAATTTTAAACGACGAATGAAAGAGAATAGGAATTTGCTTCAATATGTAATCAGTTCAATCTTTTAGTTACGGCGTACTCAGCCCTGTTGCACAGACACACACCTGCACCCCGCACAACACAAGCATCCAACTATTCTAATCATATTTTTCAGAACTTGGCCCATAGCCTTGTATACCTTGGCATCACAAATGCACTTGTTTAGATTAGATTCCTTACAGAGTGGAAACAGGCCCTTTGGCCCAACAAGTCCACACCAACCTTCCGAAGAGTAACCCACCCAGGCCCATTTCCCTCTGACTAATGCACCTAACACTACGGGCAATTTAGCACGGCCAATTCACCTGACTTGTACATCTTTGGACTGTGGGAGGAAACCGGAGCACCCAGAGGAAACCCATGCAGACACGGGGAGAATGTGTAAACTCCACACAGACAGTCGCCCAAGGACCCTGGTGCTGTGAGGCAGCGGTGCTAACCACTGAACCACTATGCCACCCTGAATACTTCTGAAATGTTATGAAATTCTTCAATGTTATGCCTACCATCATTATAGGCTGTGTGTTCTAGATTGCCATCACGTGCTAGGTGAAACTTTTGTTCTTCTCATCCCCTTAACACATCCTGCCCTTACCTGAATTCTGTGCCCCTGGTCATTTATCCTCCATCATGAGGCTGCAAAACAGTCAGTTCTGCAATACTTAGTCCTGCTATGCAAACGCAAACACACACACTCACTCACTCACTCAGTGGTAGGACACTCAGTCCCTGCTTTACAACACACAATCAGTGCTGGGCTACGCAGTCTCTGTTATACACACAGACACAGTCAGTGCTGGGACACTCAGTCCTGCTGCACACCAAAGTGAGCTGCAAGGAGCTCTTGTATTAGTGGGAAGGCATCGGGAAAATTCCTAAATGGTTGCCAGAAGTTAGACTTGTGGTTGAAAGCAACCCACAATTTAACCCAACCCTGAGTAACAGGTCTGTAGTGGGACAGTACACCTGGGAATTCAGGCATCAAAGTCACACAAGAATGAGGAGATTTGTTGGAATCACACCAGGATGAGGGATTTTAGATAAATCGGGCAACTGTGATGATGCATATTAATGATACCATGATCAATGCTGCCACCATTCCTCCCTCCCACGCTAGTCTAACGGACTGTTCAGTCATCTGTGGGGGAGGATGGAAGGAATAAGTCTTATCAGAAGTGTCTTTTGACTTTGATAACAAGATGTAGTTAGTTCCATCGCAGCAACTATATACAAGTCCCATAAATTCTGAAACATACTCACGATCATTGAGTGAATAGAAATGGAAAGAGCCAGGTTAGACTTGCAGTTCTCTGACTCAAGAAGAAACATATATTCCATCAGGCTAAAATAAAAACATAGAATCCCTAAAATGTGGAAGCAGGCTATTCAGCCCATACTGACCCTCGGAAAAGCATCCCAGCCAGACCCAAACCCCTACAACCTCATATTTCCAATGGTAAATCCACCTACGCTGCACATCCCTGGACACAATGGGGCAATTTAGCTTGGGCAATCCACCTAATCTGCACATCTTTCAACTGTGGGAGGAAACTGGAGCAAACCCACGCTGACACAGCAAGAATGTGTGAACTGCACCCAGTCAGTCACCTGTGGCTGGAATTGAACCTGGATCCCTGGCACGGTAAGGCAGCAGTGCTAACCACTGAGCCACCATGCTGCCCATGACATAGATGAACCTTAGCTTCAAAGCTGCTCAAAATAATAATGAAATTAGAGTAAATAAAGCACCAGGGAAGTATATGTGTGGGCGATACATTGTTCAGATTAAAGACAATTGTCTCATTCTTTTGCGATTTGAGGAATGTGAGGTATTTCCAACGTGAGGAAACAGTTTTTTGTTGTTGTGGTGATGTGAGATGTGCTGCTGAAGGAATGGTGGCAATAGATTTAGTAAAGAGATCTGGAGATACTCTTGAAAGGGAAGCATATCCAGACTCTGTGGAAATAACACTCCAGAGAGCTAATTGGACAGGTTTTACAATGAGTAGGCACTAGTCTGATGGGCTGAGTGGCCTCCTTCTGTATTGTATGAACACATAGAAGCCAAATTATTCCCTCCATGTCTTGTCACATTGGGGACTTCCTTATTTGATGATATAGGTGTAAGTCTAACCTGGCTCTTTCCATTTGTGTTCACTATCAGAGAGGAAAACCATTTAACTTCAGAACGGTTGGATGGAGATGTATATTCCTCCCTCCCAGTTCTGAGTAAGTAAAACCATTCCCACCACTCAACAAAAGTCAGAGATTGTCCAACTTATTATCCAAATCCCCAGATTAGTTTTTAATCGTCAAGCTCTTCTTACCAACTGTAAGGAAGATTAATGTTCAGAGCAGAGAGTTGACGGAGCCTTAGTGCTAAGTATTGAGAAGTGTATTCAGAGCCCAGCCTATATCAGGTAGAGTAGTGGAATCAGAAACTTATAGCCTTACCCTGGCAAGTTGTAAAATTGAATTCTACAAATCAGGTAATTTGTGGGACAGTGGCAAGAAAAGTCAGCCTTGAAAAATTCCAGATCATTATAAATGTGCAACTAATTCATTGATATCTTTGCAGAAATAATCCTGCTTCAATTTGATGTGAAACTCTATCAATGGGGCTGATGTGTAGAAACGTCTTCAGCACTAAAATGACCCATTGATCACAATTGGTTCACACTGTATGCTCAATCTGAAAAGTCATCCCACTCTTTCAAATGCGTATCCTCTTATTCCCTCTTCCTCATTTGTCTATCTAATTTGTAACAATATTCGTGCGGATCATGTCCATCGTTCCACATTCTCACCACTCACTGGATTCATTGGTGCTGATCTTATACTGATCGCCCTTTTAGTATTGGACACTCCCGTCCAGCAGAAACATCACCCTTATCAAACTCTTCCATAATTTTAAAGATCTCTATTATATCAGCTCTTTGGTATCTTCTTTTCTAGAGATCAGAGCTCCTTTATATTTAATCCTTCCTGATAATTATAACCTCTTAGTTTCAGTAATCATTTCGCAAATATTGTTCAAAAGAAGCTTCTGTTTTTTTTTACAAAGCTGAGACAAGAAATGATGCAATGTGATTGATCTATATGGATGCATGAGGCATCATTGTATGAGTTCAGAATGGATGGACCATTGGGCCTTCTGTCCTCTGAGGTTTCTACACCCTGAAGTAAGTCCACCACCAAAGCAAAGTGACTGCTACATGTAATATATGTAAGAACCTTCCTAACCCACAAGCTGCACCATCCAGAAGGACAAGGGCAGCAGATGCAAGGAACCACCCACAAGCTCCCCTCCAAGCCACACACCATCCCAACTTGGAAATCTATCGTCGTTCTTTTATTATATAACTGGGCCAAATCCCAAGACTCCTAATTTTAATAACACTGCGAAAATATCTGCTCCACAAAGACGATAGCATTTTGAGAAAGTGGCATATTGCCAACTTCTCAAATGTGATTAGAAATGGACAATAAATCCCCATCAAATAAATAGCCTTCAATCTTACTTTTGACTTGTTCGATTGAGTCCTTAGCCTCTGGTTGTTTCAGAGGACAGAGTGTTCCACTGCTCTTTGTTTGAGAAAATGGTTCCTGACACGGCCCTCAATGGCCACGCCTACTTCTGAAGTTGTACTGGAGCCTCTACTTCCCATGCTGCAGAATCCGATACATTTTTTTGCGAATCTTGAGAGGGTAAATGCTGAAAGACTGTTTCTTTTGGCTGGCTCGTTGAGAACTAATGAGTTTAGGATAAAACAAAGAGAAATTCCTTTGATTTAAAGTAAGACCATAAGATGGTGAAGCAGATGAAGGCTGTTCAGCCTTTTGATTCTGCTCCACCATTCAATCCAGGTCATGGCTGATCTGAAAGCCCTCAACTACACCTTCCTGCCTCTTCCCCCAAAACTCTTGATTCCCTTATTGATTTGGGCGGTGAATCTTCAGAATTCTCTACTGCAAAATGTTTGGTTGTTGAGTAAATTCAAGACAAAGGTTGATATGTTTTTGGACACTCCCAGCAATCAGCAAATCTGGAAATAAGGCAGGAAGATGTTGTGTTGAAAGATTAGTAATGGACTAACTAAATGATGGAACAGGGTCGGAATGGTCTCCTTCTGTTCCTATGTTTCTTATGATGGCGGCATGCCCTGTTTCACTCCACTTCATTAAAAGTATTAAATAAAAACTGAAAGAACTGCAGATGCTTTAAATGAGAAACAAAAAACAGAAGTTGCTGGTAGAGCTTGGCAGGTTTGGCAGCGTCTGTAAAGAGAAATCAGTTAACATTTCGGGTCCAGTGACCCTTCCTCAGTTTTAACCTGCCAGGCTTTTCCCACAACTTCTGTTTCTCATTAAAGCACTATGAGACATCCTGAAATATTAAACAGTGCTGTATAAATGTAAGCCTTATTTTTATTGGAGAAGAACTGAAAAACATATCTTGATAGTTTTGCAACCTTCAATGAGTCAGTGACCACCTTTACAACTTTCAGTGTGCTTTCTACATGATTCACCAAAACAAACTAGCATCTCTGTTTGACATTTTCTCTCTCCTTCCCTTGCCTGTTAACAACTGAAGTCATCTTTGTGCCCTGGCTTGAATTGGCATCACCCTAACACTAAAGCTGCAATCAAAGAGCTTAGTTTCTACCCTTGTGCCTGAATACTTATCTCCCAGCAACTCTAGGCTCCATGTGAAAGCCAAGGTTGTGAAAGTGTGAATACTTCTCCTATCTCAGGAGAGTTTTCTAACACTTCTGTATAAAATCCAAGATGACCTTGCATTTTTGTAGCACTGTCCAATTCGCAGACAGTCCCAAATCACTTTACAATCAACCAAGTATTTTGAAGTGTGGTCAATGTTGTACAGTACAACCTATGATAACCAACCAATTTACACACAGCAAAGTCTCATAAACAGTAATGAGGTGGCGATCGGATGCTGATTGAAGGATAAATAATAGCCAGGACACTAAATCAAACTTACCTTCTTCTCTTCAAATAGTGTGTTGGGATTTTTTTTAAAGATGAAGCTGAGAGGCGAGGTAATACCTTTTCCCAACAGTGCTGCAGTGAAGTGTCAGCTGTGATTATTTGTTCAAGTGGGACTTGACACTCCCCCATCACCTAAAGATTAAGAGGTGAAAGTGTTATCTTGGGGTCATTTCTGATTATTTGCAACAGATTGTCCTTTAGTCATTCTCCACCACAACCATGCTCTCTTTCTCTTTCCATTCATATCACAGCCTTGTTCACCTTTCTCAATTTTAAGGATAGTGCAATAGCCTATGTTTCTCTCTCTTCCTAAACAGAAATGCCTCATTTATCATCCAGACTTACCCATGATCCAAATATTATTCCAACATGCTTGCTTCATCAAGAAATGGCTGAATCTTTAGAGTAGAAATGAGTCCACATTACCAAAGCAACAGTTAGGAACATTGCTCTGTTGTTTAAAAAGGGAGGAAGGGTTAGACCAGGCAATTACAGGCCATTGCCTTAGCCTCAATGGTAGGAAAATAATTGCGTAACATTTTGAGGGGCTGTACAAACTACCATTTTGAAAGTCATGTCTTAGTCAAAGACACGGCAGCAGGAAGATTGTGTCGAATTGGATTGAATCTTTTGGGGAGGGAACAAGTCAGAAGATTGATGAGAGTAGCACATTTATATAGGGGACCCTGATTTTAGCAAGGGTTTTGACAAGGTCCCACATGGGAGATTTATTGGAAAAGAAATGGTGGAGGAACTGAATAGGTACTTTGTGTCAGTCTTCACAGTGAAAAGTAAAAGACAATGGAATCCAAGGAAGAGTGGAAAGTTGGCTCAGGGAGATCAAATAAAGAGTTAAGATCAATGAGTGCATCAGTTTGTATCCGATGGGGTTTCATAGTCCTTATTATATGCTTGAGTGCCATATCCTGTGAGGGCTGACAACAGAGTCAGCTAGATAGCTCTTCTTTAGCTTACACAGATATGATGGACTAAAAGACCGATATTTGCACTGTGAATTTATACATCGTTCTATAAGCAATTTGCATGTACACAGAATCTTCCCATAGTGTTTCGTTGGAGTATTAAGAGACTAAATTTGACATTGAATCACATATTAGATGTTACGTTGTTGGAGGCAGTTCAGAGAAGATTTATTAGTATGATCGCCAGTCTGAAGGGATTGTTTTATAAGCAAAGATTTAACAGGTTGGGACTTTACTCATTGGAGTTTGAAAGAATGAGAGGGGATCTCATTGAAATATATAGTATTCTTAAGGGGCTTGACTGGGTAAATACCAAGAGAGTGTTTCCCCTCATGGGACAGGCTTGAGCCAGAGGATTTAGTTTCACAATAAGAGCGACACCAAGTTAAGACTGAGATGAGGAGGAATTTCTACTGAGGGTTGAGTATCTTTGGAATTTCTTACCACAGAGAACTTTGAGGTAGAGACCTTGTGTATATTTAAGGCTGAGATAGATTGATCAGTCAGGGAATCAGTGGTGATGGGGAAAGGAGAGAAAAGTGGATGTGAAGAATTTTGTATCAGCCATGATCCTTTTGAGGGGCCAAACAGCCTGCTCTTTTTTTATTAAATGGTCAAAAGCCTGGTCCAAGAGTAAGGTTTTAAAGATGTTCTTATAAGAAGAGAGAGAGAGACCCCTTCAGGATCACCAGACTGAAACGTTAACTCGGATTTCTCTTCACAGATGCTGTCAAAGTTGCTGAAAAAGCTCATTTTTGTTATATTAACCATTTTCCAGCCCTCTGGGATCCTTCCTGACTGCAGTGTTCCTGAAAGATCACCATTAATGCCTCTACAATCTCTTCAGGTATCTCATCCAGAACTCTGGTAGTCCATCTGGTCAGGGTGATTTATCCACCTTCAGACCTTTCAGCTTTCCCTGCACCTCCTTAGTGACAACCACCACACTTGCCTCTGTCCTCTGACTCTATGTTCTGCTATGCGACTGTATCATTCATTGTGAAAACAGGCACAACGTACCTATTCAGTTCTTCCACCATTTCATTGTTTCCCATTACGACTTCTCTGGCCTCATTTTTCATTAGTAAATGTTCAATCTTGCCTCTCTTTTGTATCTAAAAAACTTTTGCAATCTTTTATATTATTAGCCTACTTACCCTCATTTCATTTTCTTCCCCATATTGCTTTTTTTTAAATGAAAGTTATCATCTGGCTTTAAAGGCTTCCCACTAATGTTTACCACATTATATGCTTTTATGCTGATCCTGACTTCCCTTGGCAGCCATGGTTGCCTTATCCTCACCTTAATACGTTTCTTCTTCCTTGGGATGATTTTCTGCTGTGCATCTGAACTATCCCCCAGAAACTCCTGCCATTGCTGCTTCACTATCTTCCCCGCTCAGCTCCCTTCCAATCAACTCTGGCCAGCTCCTCCCTCATGTCTTTGTAGTTACCTTTACCCAATTGTAATATTGTTTCATCTGATTCCAGGTGCTCCCTCTCAAACTGAAGGGTGAATTCTATCATATTATGGTCACAGATCCCTAGGGGTTCCTTCACCCTAAGCTCCCTGATCAAGTCTGCCTCATTACACATCACCAAATCCAGAATTTCCTGTTCTTTGGTGGGTTCTATCACAAGGTACTCCAAACCATCTCGTAGACATTCCACAAATTCCTTTTCTCAAGATCTGCTACCAACCTGATTTTCCCAGTACCTCTGCATATTGAAGTCCTCCAATGATTATTGTAATAGTGACTTTCTTACATATCTTTTCTATCTCCTAATTTATTTTCTTCCCCAAATCCCGACTACTGCTTGGATGCCTGTACGTAACACCCACCAGGGTCTTTTTACCACCCCCATTGTGATTCCTCAATTTGACCCACACAGATTCTACGCCTTCTGACTTCATATCACTGCTCACTATTGATTTCATTTCTTACTAACAAGATAACCATGCCCCCTCTATCCATTTGACAGGGCTTGTATCCTTACATATTTAGTTCTTAGCCCTGATCCCCTTGCAGTCTAATATCTACAACATCCCACCTGCCAATTTCAAGTTGTGCTACAAACTAATTTACCTTGTTTCATACACTGTGTGCATTTAACCATAACACCCTCAGTCCTGCATTGACTGCTCTCCTTCTCAGGTAAGAACAATGACTGCAAATGCTGGAAACCAGATTCTGGAAAAGCACAGTTCAGGCAGCATCCGAGGAGCAGGAAAACCGACGTTTCGGGCAAAAGCCCTTCATCTGGAGTGCAGGCAGAGTGCCTGAAGGGTGGAGAGATAAATGAGAGGAGGATGGTGCTTCTCCAGCACCACTCTACTCCAGAACCTGCTGTCCTTCTCAGTAGTTCCCTTATCTGCTGTGCTGCAGTTAGATTCATGATTCTTTCCATATTTAGTTCTGCTGCTTGTTCTGGAAACTTTAATAACCTTTGCTGAGCCCTCACTCTCTTTAATTTTTCCCATAAATTTCCATGCACAACTGAATCCATTTCCCCTCCCACCAATTTAGCTTAAAGCCCTAGCCACAGCCCTAGTTGTGAGATTCACAAGGACTCTGGTTCCAGCAGATTTCAGGTGGAGACTGTCCCAATAGAACAGCTCCCTCCTGCCCCAGCATTAGTGATAATGTCCCATGAACTCAAACTCATTTCTCCCACAACAATTTAAAAGCAAAATACTGTGGATGCTGGAAATCTGAAACAAACTCAGAATGGGATGGCAGCATTTATAGTGAGAGAAAGACAAAAGTAACATTGCAAGTTCTGGTATGATTCTGAAGAGTCATATCAGACTCAAAACATTGTGCTTTTCTCTCTCCACAGATGCTGCCCAGAGTGCAGAGGACCTCCAGTATTTTCTTCCTTTCATTTACCTTCCTATGGACTGAGCAAGTGTTGCTTTTCACTGTCCCTCAATACACCTGATGGCCTTTGACAGCCTACCTGCAACACCCTCTTCATTCTTCAACACACCCTCACCAACCATGCAATCCATTCACATTCCTCCCCTTCCAAACCTCAGACTCAAACTCCCCCAGGCTAAACCTTACTGACGGCTGCACAAAGCTCGGCACTGACCTCAAATTGTAACCCTGGTCCTGACTGGGCTGCCTTCAGAGGATGACGAGGTGTTGCTTATACTGCTGAAGGGTATTCTCAGAGACCCAACATGGTTTATCATACAAATGAGCTGCAACAACATGATTTGGAGATGCCGGTGTTGGAACGGGTGTACAAAGTTAAACATCACACAATCACAATAGTCCAACACTGATACAACATTTGATGGTGCCAAAAACGAAGCCCAGAATAAGCATTATGGTTTATTTCGTAGCACTCTTCCCCACCTCTGCTGTCCCAGTCATTCTGGTCTGCATTCCTAGCTGTGGAATAAACAATCCTTGCCCAGTTCTCTAGAATGGGCTGTTTGATGGGTTTAATGGTCTACTTCTGCTCTTACGTCTTATGGCCTATCGGAGATAGATGGACTTTTATACAGTAAAGGACACAAGGGTTATGGGGAACAAGACAGGAAAGTGAAGTTGAAGGTTATCAACCATGACCTCCTAAAGAGTGCAGCAGACCCCACAGGCTAGTTCTCCTCCCTCTCATGATCTGATAGAGCAACGGAAACAGATTCAGGATTGACTTTCAAAACAAGGAATTTGATCAATACTTAACAGGGGTGAGAATTGCAGGGCTGTTGAGAGAGAGAGAGAGAGAGAAAAATATACAGGGGATTTAATTAGACAGCTCTTTCAATAGACCCTAATACAGAACCTATTGTCTGAATGGCCTGAGAATGAAAACAGGCACAAACAGAAATCAGAATCTGACTATGCATGAGCAGGATTTGTTTCAGAATGATGTGGAGGTGCCCGTGCTGGACTGGGGTGGACAAGGTCAGAAGTCAGATGAAACCAGGTTATAGTCGAATAGGTTTACTTGGAGTCGCAAGCTTTTGGAGCACTGCCTCTCTATCGGGTGGAGAGAGAGAAGCACACAGGCATTGAATTTATAGCTGGAGAGATCAATGGGCAGAGGTCAAAAGATCATACAAACGGTGGGAGAGGAGTATGGACAGGTCAAATTATAGTTCCCCGCAGGTGATCAAGAGAGTGTCAGGCAGTGTGAATAAAGTGTCAGCAGCTGAATAACAAAGCAAGGGGATGACCTATAATCTAAATAAATGAGACAGAGAGATAATTATATAAAAGAAAGAGGTGGTGCTGGAGACAAACCAAATGACTGGAATGAATGGCAGTGAGATTACATCTGAACCAGCTCAAGTCAACTTGAAAAAAAGGCCAATTTTCAAACAGGAAAAGATAGAGGAAAACAGGAGCAACTTAGTCACTTTTGCTATATCATGCTAGTTTGGCTCCGGTGCAACCTCATGTTAAGACAATCGTGTAATAGCGGCACCATTTAAACTAATGGGGCTGGAATCATGTTATAACCAATATACACTTTAAAAGTTTGCACTTTAGAAACAGTGACCCCTATTCTGCAATCGCATTATAGCAAATTAGTGTAAACAAAATGCACATTATAGCAGAATGAGCTATGTTGCAGATGCTGCAATCTGTACCAAAAACAGAAAATGCTGGAGATCACAGCAGGTCAGACACCATCCATGGAGAGACATATCTTTGAAGTCAATCGATAACTTTGCTCGGATTCACTGCAACATTCCATGTCAACCTGTAGTACAAAGCTCTTTATCAATATTCCCGATGAAGGGCTTATGCTCGAAACATCGACTCTCCTGCTCCTGGAATATTGCCTGACTTGTCGTGCTTTTCCAGCACCACTCTCTGGGCTCTGATCTCCAGCATCTGTAGTCCTCACTTTCTCCTCGTAGTACAAAGCTGTTGTGGGTTGTGGCTATGAGACAGTATTCAAGAGAACCACAAGGTCAGTCCTCTGGAAAGAAAAATGTGATTTGATTGGAGCAAAATAAAAAAAGGAGGGGGCTGTTTGGAATTATTTAGGTATAAGTATGAAAACAGGCTATTTTGCCCAACAAATCCATACCAGCTGTCCTAAAAGCATCCCACTCAGACTTACCCACCTACCCTATATTGCCCATGGCTACCCATCTCTGGATGCTGTCATCAATTTAGCATGGCCCATCCACCTAACCTGCTTTAGACTATGGGAGGAAACCAAAGCACCTAGAGGTAAATGTGCAAACTCCACACAGGAAACACCAGAGGCTGGAATCGAACCCGGGTCCTTGAAGCTATGAAGTAGTTGCGCTAGCCAGTTCTACTTGTCGGCGTGGCACTAGTCTGCGCTCCCGGCCACTCGCTTGCCACAAAGCTCCAAAAAACAAAAGGAAAACCCCTCTTTCAGGGCAGTCTCGCAGTTGTCCACTTTTTTTTGAGTCATTCTCTGAATTCCCTACAAACGCTGCTTCTCTGCACACCGCCTGGCTTCATTGTCTGCAGCTCCGCGTTGGAAAGAGTGGTGCTGATAGAGGGTTGTAAGGTGTACAAAACAAACAGCAGAGCAATGTTAGAGCTGACAATCTCTTGGTAAGACTTTCGACCCTTCTAGGATTACAAAGACACAAACCTCTTTCTGAATGGCTGCTGACAGCCTTGGGTTCTCAATCCATTGCCTTGTTTACAGAACAAGTGAGTTAGAGACAGCTGTAATTCGTCTTTGATTCCTTAAAGCCCACCAGGTGTTAGTCTGTACATCAAGCGGGAAACAATTCGTGTCTGATGTGAATAAACACTGGGAGCAGCGTGTAGCTGAGTGAGTTATTGTTCACTAATTGCGGATAGTTTGTTTTAAACAGTTTCCCCACTGAGGGGGCAGTGAATGGAGGCTCTTTCTTGATTTACGGAGGTCTGTAAACACTTAGAGCCGCGAGCTTATTCCTCTTCAAGTACTTTCCTCAGGCGTCAATGTAGCGTGGTGGTAGTGTCCCTATCCCTGAACTGAGAGGCCCGGGTTCTTGACCCGTCTGCTCTAGAGGTCGCAGTTTCAAAAAAAAAGGTTGAGCTTAAAAAGAAATCCTCTTCAAGTGCTTTTCTGAGGTGGTGGAGTCTCTACCCCTGCACCAAGAGGCCTGAGTTCAAGTTTCACCTGCTCCAGAGGTGTATGATAACATCTCTGAACGTTGATTTAAGAAATTAGGTTGATTAAGAAATAAGCATAAAACCTCTTCAGATCAAGTACTTTTCCAGGCCTGAAGGGATATGATGGCACAGTGGTAGTGACCCTGCCACATTGAGCTAGGAAGGCCTGGATTCAAAACCGAAGAGGTGTGTCATCAACATTTGACCAGGTTTTTAAAAAAAATTATCTATTTCTCTTCAACTCTCGCATTTCCAAGTCTCCTGTAGTGCAATGGTAGTACTCCTGCCTCTGAGCTTGGAGACTTGGGTTCCAGTCCTATTTGCTGCAGAGCTGTGTAATAACATCTCTGAACATGTTGATTAAGAAAATACCCTTGCTGCTGTGTCATCCAATTTTCTCTATGGCTAATCTTTGACAATGCTGACCATCACTAGGATGTAGGAGAAAGTGAGGACTGCAGATGCTGAGATCAGAGTCAAAAAAGTGTGGCACTAGAAAAGCACAGCCCTTTCAGGCAGCATCTGAGGAGCAGGAGGGTCAACATTTCCAGCAAGGACTCTTAATCAGAAATGAGGGGGTGGCCCAAGAGGGCTGAGAGATAAATGGGAGGTGGGTGGGGCTGAGAGGAAGTCAGCTGGGTATGTAATAGGTAGATGATGGTGGGGGAGGAGTGATGGTGATAGGATGGAGTGGATATGTGGGAAGGAAGATGGACAGGTAGAACAGTTCAAGAGGGTGGTGCCAAGTTGGAAGATTGGATCTGGGATGGGGGAGTAAACAGAAATGAGGAAACTGGTGAAATCCACATTAATCCCATGTGACTGAAGGGTCCCAAGGCAGAAGATGAGGTGTTCTTCCTCCAGGCGTCAGGTGGTGGAGGAGGTCCAGGACTTGAATGTCTCTCCAATGCCACTCAATGCCTGGAGGAAAAATGCCTCATCTTTGTCCTTGGACATGCCAACTACATGGGATCAATGTCAATTTCACCAGATTTCTCATTTCCCCTACCACCACCTTATCCCAGATCCAACCTTCCAACTCTGCACCGCCATCTTGAACTGTTCTACCTGTTCGTCTTCCTTCCTATCCGGTCCATCCTCCTGTCTGACCTATCACCATCACCTCCCACCTGTATCTACCTATCGCATTCCCAGTTATCTTACCCATCCCCCTCCCATTTATCTCTGAGCCCCATTGGGCCTCCCCCTCATTCCTGATGAAGAGTTCACGCTCGAAACGTTGACTCTCCTGTTCCTCGGATGCTGCCTGACTGGCTGTGCTTTTCCAGCATCGCTAGGATATGTTTTGCTACAACCACCCATCGGTTCCTCAACTTAAATAGTCTGTCATTCCTGGATACAAAGAAAGATTTGCATTTATATAGCAGCTTGCAAGACTTTAAACAGCACTGAATACCTATTAGAACAGTATAGAACAGTACACGCCCTTTGGCCCTTGATGTTGTGCCACCCTTTTATCCTACTCCAAGATCACAATAACTTACGTACCGTTCATCAATGGCAGATTCAAAGTATTATAATGTAGGATGCATGACAGCCAAATACTGCACAATGGGCATCCACAGAAAGCTGTATTAACCAGATAATATGTTTGTAATCACATTAGCTGTACAATTAACACTGGCTCAGGATGGGACCTCTGTGCTTTTCCAAAATTTCATTTTTGAATCTGTTACCTTCTCTTGAGAGGGTTTCAGTTTAACATCTCACCAAAAGGACAATACTCTCACAGTAAGGCTTGGTACTACACTGGGAGTGCTAATCTAGATTATGACTTAATGTCGTCATGTCGTGAATCTTTTGTCTCCAAGGAAAGGCCAGGATCGGAAGTAGGACTAACAAATTTGTTTCAACATTCAATGAGATCACGGCCGATCTGATAATCCTCAGGTCTACTTTCCTCAGGCTTTTCCCTATAACCCTTGATTTCTTTACTGATTAAACATCTGTACATCTCTCCTTTGAATATACTTAAGAACCTAACCTTTTTCATTTAACCTATTTTTCTAATCAACCTGTTCAGAGATATTATTACACACCACTGGAGCAGGTGAAACTTGAACTCAGGCCTCTTGGTCTAGGGGAGGGACACTACCAGAAGATCCATTATGGCTCTGCAGTAAAGAATTCCACAAGTTCACTCTGGGAGAAGAAATTCCTCCTTGAATCTGTCCTGAACCCTTATTCTGACATTACGCCCTAACAATGGGAAACCACCTCTTTACATCTACCTTTTTCAAGGCCCCAAGAGTGCCATTCACTAGGTCTTAGACTTCATCTTAGAACATAGAAAAAGTACAGCACAGAACAGGCCCTTTGGCCCATGATGTTGTGCCAAGGTTTAATCCTAATATAAAATATAATAACTCCTCAACTCACTGCTATCCATGTGCACGTCCAGCAGTTGCTTAAATGTCCCCAATGACTCTGCTTCTACCACCACAGTTGGCAACGCATTCCATGCATTCACAACTCTCTGCGTAAAGAACCTACCTTTATACCTTTCTTTAATATTTAAAACTATGACTCCTCATACCAGTCAGTCCTGAATTGGGGAAAATTCTCTGGCTATTGACTCTATCTATTCCACTCATTATCTGGTTTACCTCAATCAGGTCTCCTCTCTTCCTCCTTCTCTCCAGAGAGAAAAGTCCGAGCTTATTCAACCCTCCAGTCCAGGCAGCATCCTGGTAAACCTTCTTTGCATCCTCTCCTAAACCTCTGTGTCTTTCCGACAATAGGGCGACCATAACTGGACAAAATATTCCAAGTGTGGTCTCTCCAGGGACTTGTAGAGCTGCAGCAAAACCTCACGGCTCTTAAACTTGTATCTTACTATCCTTGTGAAAATACTCAGAAATCTTCTTCTGTTAGTGTTACACTGGGAGAGGTCATGGCCGAGTATTATTATAACTAGACTGTTGGTGCAAAAATCTAAGCCATGTTCTGGGAAGTCTGGGTATAAATTCTGCCACCACAGGTGGTGGTATTTGAATTCACTCAATATTCTGGAAGTCTAGTGTTGACAACGAAACCATTGTTGGGGGAAAGAACTCACCTGGTTCACTATAATATTCTTTAGGGGAGGAAATGTGCTGGGTTCTTACCTGATCTAGGCTATGTGTGACTCTCAATCCACGGTATGGCTCTTAGCCAGTGACACCTACATCGTGTGAGTGAATTTTGAAGAAAAAAATGATGTTTTTCTTGGTTTTGACTTTTCACCCTTTGCACCTTGCTCACCTTAGCCATAAATCCTTGAGCAGCTGGTTCTGGCCCCTTTGAGGTTGCTACACAATCTAAAGTGAGTTGTGATTGAAATTGAGAGTGACACTTGAATGTTCTGAAAATAAAACCCCTCAGAAGTTGCATGAGTCACTTCTGCAGTTGTTATTTGCAGAGCAAAACCATGGAGGATCATTCAAATATTTTCTGTTGCAGGAACACATTGACCAAGATGGGGAAGGTATCATGTGAGGAAAAGAAGGATTAATTGAGTAAGTACATTTGCCTACGTTATTGCCAGCTGTATATGACAGTGGTCTCTCCTCATTTACTGCGTTGAATGTACTAGAAAGCTGTTGGTTTCTGAGATGTTTGATGGACCAGCACCTCAAAAATAGGGAGTGTTAGAAAGTACTGGATATATCCCACATTTTCCCTCACTCACTCCCAAACTGCTGACTCATGCCCTCTGGTGCCTTATCCAAGTAATTGTCTTTGATGTATGAGGCAGATGCTGAGTCACAGGATCATAGAAGGGCACAATGTAGGAGGATCTTTGGCCCATCAGCCCTGCTCCAGCCAAGTGGAACAGAAATTAAATGATTCCCAATCCTCATTCCTTGGAATTTTCTTTCCTCCAATGCATCTCCAATTCCAAAAAACCATAAGCTATAGGAGCAGAATTAGGCAGTTCAGCCCATTTAGTCTGCTCTCCCATTCGATCATGGTTGATAGGTTTCTTGTGTCTTCTCCCTGTAACCTTTGATCCCCCTTACTAATCAAGAACTAATCTATTTGAGTTAAATACACTCAATTACTTCCCTTTGAAAGGTTATTCTTGAATTTATTTCCACTAGCTGCTTAGGCAGCACATTCTAGATCCTAACCACTGGAACAGTTGATTTTCCTAACAGGCTAGTATGGGAACCATGGCTGTTTTATTTTCAATTCTCTATTCTAGTGTGACTGAGACCAACAGTAGAGTCCCAATCCACTAACCTGCTAGAGATCAGCTAATTGAGCCCAGGCTGGTGCTTCTGAGATGGTTTGATTTGGGACGTGGGCATTACTGGCAGGGCCAGTATTTGTTGCCCATCCCTGAATGCCCTTGAATCACATGGGGTTTGCTTGGTTATTTTGAGACAGCGGATAGGAGTCCACCACATTGCTATGGGGCTGGAGTCACATACAGGATAAGGATGGTAGATGTTCTTCCCTGTTGGAAGACAATGAACTAGATGGGATGATAGTCTTTTGAACTGGTTCTTAATTCAAGGTTTACGGCGGTTGTGGCAGGATTTGAACCTGTATCTCCAGAAGTCAGGATCTTTAGTCTAGCAAGATCACCACCAAGCCACTATTTCCCCACAAACCACCTTGTCACTATTTCCCTGATCTGAAGATTGAATTATTGATCAAGCCTAACCCAACTACTCTTTGTATTTTCCTCACCTTATCACTTCACCAATTTAAACCATTGCATCCACTATTAAGACAAAAGGAATTCTTATTCATAAGAACACAGGAAATAGAAACAGGAATAGACCAACCAGCTTACCCACCTTCCCCCATCAAATCCTGATCTAACTCAATTATTCAATTAGATTTTTAAACATTTGTTTACTGGATATGGGTGTCGTTGGGAATACCAATGTTCATTTTGAGTCCTAATTGGTCAGAGGACAGTTGAGAGGCAACTATATTGTTGTTAGTCTGGTATTATGTAGTCCAGACTAGATAAGGATGGCAGATTTCCTTCCCTGAAGGGCATTGTTGAACCAGATGGGTTTTTATGAACAATCATCAGGAATTACATAGCCACCATTAAGCTGGCTTTGTCTCAATTCCTGATTTTTTTTTTGATTGAATTCAAATTTTGTTAGCTGCCATGGTAGGATTTGACCCTTGTCTCCTGAATATTAACCTTGGGTTCTGGGTCACTGTTACCAACACTAGATTATGCTATCGCTTCATCAAGATAATTTTTCTGTTCACTCTTGGGACATGTCATGGTTGATCTTTTACCTCTCTACCTTTTTCCTGTACTGGTCTCCTTACCTGAGAAAGGATATACTGACACTAGAGGGGGTGCAGGGGAAGTTCACTAGGTTGATTCCGGAGTTGAGGAGGTTGGTGCATGAGGAGAGACTGAGTAGACTGGGATTATATTCATTAGAATTCAGAAGACTGAGGGGATATCTTGTAGAAACACTTAATATTATGAAGGGAATAGATAAGATCGAGGTAGAGAGAATGTTTCCACTGGTGGGTGAAACTAGGATAAGAGGGCATAGCCTCAAAATTAGGGGGAACAGGACCGAATTGAGGGTTGTGAATTTATGGAATTAAAGCTAAGATAAATACTTCTTTGAACAGTAAAGGAATTAAGTGTTATGGTGAGAGCGCGGATAAGTGGAGCTGAGGCCATGAAAGATCAGCCATGATCTGATTGAACAGCGGAGCAGGCTGGAGGGGACAGATGGCCTACTCCTGCTCCTAGTTCTTATGTTTGTATGTTCTTATATCCTTTGATACCCTTCCTTTCTGATAATTTGTTGATCTCGGTCAATGATTGAATCTCCATGGCCCTATCTTGTCTCATTGCAAAACCCCTCAGAATACCTGCTGTTTTTTCAGATGTCAGCCGTAGTTCTGCTGGCCAGGGCTCTCACTTCTGAAGTTTGACGATTGTGGGATTTCAGTCCCACAACATTTAGGCTGATATTCTGCTCCAACTAAAAACAGAAAGTGCTGGCAGGACACAAGAGGTCTGGCAGCTCCTGTGGAATCAGAAACAGTTCACATTTCGAGTCCGATATGAAACATTTCATACTCCGCAAATGTTGCCAGAGCTGTGGAGTTTTGCCCACACCTTTTTGTTTTTATTTCAAATCTCCAGCAGCTGGAGAACTTTGTTTTTCTTCCACTGCAACTATTTGGCTTTACTAATGTGACCAGATCCATCTCGAGCACCGAGGGCAGGGAAGGCTGAGGCGTTTCTGACTGAACTGTGCAAAGTTAAGATGGGCACAGATAGGAGAGATAGGGAAAAACTTTTCTTAATATTAGTGGGTTCAATAACCAGGGAGCATACTGTTCAGGCAAACAGTAGAAGTTTTAGTGATGATTTGAGGAAAAAGATTTTCACCCAAGACATTTCCTCAAGACATTTCAGAAATTTTTAGATTAACAAGCTGAAACACCATGGTGTTTCTCACTATTGCGAAGAAGTCTGTAACTCTATGACTCACTCTAATTGTGACCCAACTGATAATGTCGTCAAAAGGTCAATGAAACAATGGCTGGAATGGATCAAGGTGAGGTTGTGCTTGGAACACTGCCACCAATGGCCAGGTGACCTCGATTCTGGTATTCAGTAACAGGCAGGTGGTGCCATTCTACATGGGCACCCATGAGGCACAATCCATGCAGTTATAACAGGACCCAAGGAATTTTGGGACCCTCGTGCTTATCTCGCCTTACCTCAGACCTGCTTCCTTCCCACTACATTTTCTCATTATTAATGGGCGGCACGGTGGCAGAGTGATTAGCACTGCTGCCTCACAGCGCCAGAGACCTGGGTTCAATTCCTGCCTCAGGCAACTGTGTGTGTGTGTGTGTGTGTGTGTGTGTGTGGAGTTTGCACGTTCTCCCCGTGTCTGCGTGGGTTTCCTCTGGGAGCTCCGGTTTCCTCCCACAGTCCAAAAATGTACAGGTTAAGTGAATTGGCCATATTAAATTGCCTGTAGTGTTAGGTGTTGGGTAAATATAGGGGAATTGCTCTTCGGAGGGTCGGTGTGGACTTGTTGGGGCCGAAGGGCCTGTTTTCACACTGTAAGTAATCTAATTAATTGCTAATTTATACCCTGTTAATTTTCACACACAGTTTATTTCTGATAAGCACATTACAGATTCCCTGACCAGGGGGTGACCTACTTCCTTTCATTTTCTTCTCTGATAGTATTTGCATAACGCTGGCTGAGCTGTTGCTCACATTCCATGACCCTTCTGTTCCTCTCCAATCTCAGACTTGATTGGGGAACCCACCCGATTCAGGCTTAGAGAGAGATATTAATGTTAGGAGTAGGCTTTGTTCAAACTGTCAGCAGGAAAGTCCAAATTGCAAAGACTTGTACAGCAGCCAGATTCATTATTTGCTCACTGATTCAATCTAATCGAGACAATAAAAATGCGTATGTTTTACACAAAGGCAATGAGATTCTCAAATCTTGCAGGTGCCTGTGTGTGTGTGATATGTATCATTTTTGAATACTTTCACAGGGTGCAGGGAAGGGACTACAAACTGAGGCAGAGTGTGTAAATGACATAAGGCCTATGATATTAACAACTAGAAGAAATAACACAATCAAATGTTACAATCACACAAAAATGGGGGGAGAAGCAGTAGAGGTTCCATTACACACTAATGGTTGTAATTCTATCCCTGACCAACAATAAGGAAATATTTAGAGGAACACTTATCGGGAAATTACAAAGGGATTCAAGCAATAAAACAGTGGTACTGATGGAGCTTACTTTGCCATTGTTGTAGAGCAAAGAGCAAAGGGTGAGGGTGAGAGGTTTTCAACTGTGGTCATGTGAATCAGCTTATTCCCAGTCCAAAGGAGAAAACGATATTGCTGGAACTGGTTCTGGGGAATAAGGTCAGTCAAGTAGATCACGTCGCCAGAGGAATGTTTAGGGAACACTTATCGTTGTGTACCATAAAAATTAGATTAGCTGGGAAGTGAGACCAAGGAGCAGTCCAGGGCACAAATACTTGAATGGGAGAGGGTGAATTTCAGTGGCATGAGAACAGATCTGTCCTGGGAGGATTGGAATCAAGAGGTGGGGATGGCAAAACTGTCTCAGAACAGTGGGCTGCTGTCAAAGAAGAAATAGTTGAGGTACAGTCCAGGTATGCTCTCACAAGGGAGAAAGGTAGGGCAAACACATTTAGCATTCCCAGAATGATGAAGTGGTTAGAGGGTAAGATAAAGAAGACATATGACAATAGTGATATGGCTGTTAATAATACAATTGAGAACTAAGTTGAATATACAAAATACAAAGGGGAGGTTTAAAAGAAAACAAAAGAGGCAAGAAGACAGTGTGAGGAGAGACCGAAATAAAATAACTGAGAGACTGAAATAACTGAAATAAAAGGAAATCTAAGAGTCTTTTTTATCTTCAAATAAATTGTAAATAGTGTGGTTCATTAGAAACCAAAAGGGTTTCTGTGCACGAAAGCAGCAAGAATGACTGGGGTATCAAATGCGTTTTTTGTACATGTCTTTGCTAAGGCAACTATAACTAAGTCATAGTGAAGGAGGAACAACACTGAGAAACTTAGCAAGTCTGGCAGTATCTGTGGAGAGAGGAAAAAAATCGAGTCAATTTTTCAAAACTCATAAGATTTTTCGTCAGAATTGCTAAGCGAAGGAAGACTTAGATGAGACACTATTTGAAAAAAATGCATTCGCGAAATTAACTACTGAAAGATGATAATTTTCCAGGACTATTCGGAATAGGTCCAAGGATACTAAGGATTGTAAGTGAGAAAATGGGGAGACCTCTGGCCATATTCTTCCAATCCTCAAATATAGAAATGGTGGCAGATGACTGGAGAAATACAGATGTTACATCATCATTTAAAGCAGTGTATAAGAATTAATTGAGTGACTACTAGTTGGTTGGTTTAATCTCGGTGGTTAGAAATGGTTTAATGGGACAAAATGAACCATCACTTGGAAAAGTGTGCATCAGTTTGGAATGTGGCACAGATTTGTGTTGAATGAGTTTTGATCACGCAAAAAAGAGGCTCAGTGTGGGTAATGCAGTTAATTATGGTGGACCTGGACTTCCAAAGCTGCTTGCTAAAATGCTGCACAATTGACTTGTCAGCAAAGTCAAAGTTATGGAAAACATTAGACAGTGATGTGGATAGAAAGCTGGTTGAGTGACAGGAGGTCAGAGGTGAACAGTTGTTTTACAAACTGGAAAGAGGTATACAGTGGTATTTGGTGCTGAGACCACAGCTTGATATGTTAATGACTTAGACATGGGTGTTCAGGATCCAATTTCAAACTTTGCTGATGACATAAAACTCTCAAGTATTCTGGACTGCAAGGAGGACAGAGATAGATGGAATGAGTGCACTTGTGGCAAAAAAGGAATTTAACATTGATCAGTGAGAAGTGACACATTGAATATTCTCATTCTTCCTTTCACAATATAATACAAAAGGCACAGTTTTATCAAGGAAGGCTTTGGGTATGTGTGTATGAATTGTTGGAGGTAGCAAGGCAGGTTCAGAAAGAGGTGAATATGTCACTGGATCCTGGGTTTTATGATAGAGGGAGAATACAAAGCTGAGAAAGTTATAATGATCCTTCATTAAGCATTGGTTTTGGTTCTATCATTACAATGGAAGGACTAGATGCAATGCAATTTCAAACAATAGGAATTGATAAGGAGGGTTTGACCACTGGGATTCCATACAGTGGAAACAAATTGATGCACTTGATTTCTGATTTGCAAGAGATTGCCTTTGTTCAATACTGGTCAATACAATGGGAGTGAATGAGGATTTTAATTCATTGTGATTCTATACAATTGGAGTGAATGGGAACGCATTTAATCTAATGGGATTCCATCGAGTAAGATTGACTAGAAGGAGTTAGATTCTATGCAGATAGGGTAACTAGAAGCTACTAAGGTATAGTGAAAAGTGTTGATTTAAGTGCCTTACAGGCAGATCATACTATATAAGCACATGAAGGTAACAGAACAGAGTGTAGGATACAGTATTACAGCTGCCAAGAAGAGGGTAGAGAGATCAACATTAACATTAAAGAGGTCCATTCAAAAGTCTGATAACAGCAGGGAAGAAGCTCTTCTTGAATCTGTTTGTGTGTGTATACAAATGTTTGGGTATATTGTTCGCTGATTTGATGTTAAATGTTCAAAGAGACCTGAAAAAAACCTCATGATCCCTGATTTTGAACTGAAGAATATGCAGTAGGAGAAGTCTGGAGACCTGACTGTGAAATCAAGCATGTTGTAAGCTGTTTAGCAATATTCCAATATGTATAATACCTGCATTCATTTCAGACATAGTATTAATTTTGACCTGCGTCGCACATAAGAATGGGGCAGTTTAGAAGCCTGAAGGTTAAACTTTAAAACTACAAATATTATGATCGATAACAACATAGGCTTAGGTAGCACCTTTTAATAAAATGGCTTATGATGCTTCTTAGGACCATTATAAAACAAAATATGACATTGAACCTCATAAGGAGGCATTACACAAAAGCCTTTGCCAAGGAATAGAGGACAGCCAGGTCAAAAGGCAGAGTTTAAAGGAGGGACTTTCAAAGCTTAGGGCCAAGGTAGCTGAAGGCACAGCCATCAATGGGAGATCAACTAAAATCAGGGAAGCTCCAATGATCAGAATACGAAGAGTAGACATTCCAGAGAGATTTGAGGGGCTGGAGGAGATCATAAGGCTTGGGAGGACCAAATGGGGAGGCAGAAGCCTAGTGGTATCATCGCTAGACTAACAATCCAGAAACTCGCCCATGTTCTACGGACCCAGGTTTAAGTTCTGCCATGGCAGATGGTGGAGTTTGAATTAAAGAAGAATCTGGAAGCAAGGGTCTAATGATGACCATGAATTCATTATTGATTGTCAGGAAAAACCCCTCTGGCTCCCTAATGCCCTTTAAGGAAGGAAACTGCGTCCTTACCTGGTCTGGTCTACATGTGATTCCAGATCCACAGCAATGTGGTTGACTCTTAGCTGCCTTCTGGGCAATTAGGGATGGGCATATCTGTGAGTATTAAAAAGTCAACAGAGGGCTTTGAAGACAAAGATGAGGATTTTAAAATCAAGCCATTTCTTGACTGGAAGCCAGCGTAAGTCAACAAGTCCCAGGTAGACATGGTTGTGAAGAAGGCATTTGGCAAGCTTGTCTTCATTGGCCAGTGCAATGGGTGTAGGAGTTGGGACATCATTTTGAAGCAGAACATTGGTTCAGCTATTTTTAGAAGACTGTGTACAATTCTGGTTGCCTTTCTAAAGGAAGGATGTTGTTAAATTTGAGAGGGTGTAGAAAAGATTTACAAGGATGTTGCTGGGATTGGAGAGTGTGAGTTAAAGAGAAAGGCTGAATAGGCTGTGGCTATTTTCCTTGGAACATTGGAGGCTGAGGGATGACCTTATAGAAGTTTATAAAATCATGAGGGGCATGGATATGATGAATAGCCAAGATCTTTTTCCTTGGGTGGGGGTGTCCAAAACTAGAGGACAGAGGTTTCAGGTGAGGGGAGAAAGATATTTTAAAAAGACCTGAGGGGTAACTTTTTCATGTGTATATAGAATGAGCTGCCAGAAGAAGTGGTGGAGGCTGGTACAATTACACCATTTAAAAGGCATCGGGATGGGTATATGAATAGGAAGGGTTGAGAGGGATATGGACCAAATTCTGGCCATTGGGATTAGATCATATTGGGATATCTGCTCGGTACAGATGAGTAAAATTGTAGGGATGTGTTTCCGTGCTGTGCAACTCTATACCTCTTTGACTCTGTATGTTTGTGGCATTTATTATTCAGAAAAGTACACTCCAGTCTTCAAAGAGTTTTTGAGGAGCTCTGGAACTAATGTGTAACGGGTGCATGTTTAGCTTCTAGAGTGTGTTGGTCTCAACTGGGGCAGTGCTGTGAATGGTTTCAATGTACCTGAAAGGGAGGATATCAGTTACATTCTTCAGCTACTCCCACCAGCAAGTCAAACTCTTGAGTGGTATTAGGCTGTCACAGCTGGAAGTAACCCTATGTGCTTAAAGAAGCCTCTGATATTCACCATCTGGGCTTGGGCATGATAAGCAGTCACTAGGTAACATGGCCATTAAGTAGCCAGCATTCACAGAATAGAATCAGACCCAGCAGCAGTTAACAACTTGAGGGAAAGAGAGGGAGGAAAACAAAACTGCTCTTGCACTGCCTTCGGGTGTCTGTATTCAGTTGTTTAGTGTCAGTGGCATAAATATATTGACTGCTGTAGAACCCTCAGACTGAGGAGTAGGCCATTCAGCCCTTTCAGCCTGCACCACATTTGGTAAGATAACAGAAGATCATGGCTGCTCTGACTGTAGTCTCAGCTCCACTTTTCAGTCTGCCCTCACACCTCCATCGACCAGACTCCGTCATCTATCAAAACTCTGTTTAACTCAGAATTTAATTATCTAGCTTCAGCTGCATTCTTCGAAAGAGAATTCTGTTGGGGTAATGACCCTCTGAGGGGAAAGAGAAATCATCTCTGCCTTAAGAAGGAAGTCTGATATTTTTCTCTTTGTCCTTTCCTTCTATTTTCCTCCTCAAGGGAAAGCATGTTCTCAGTATCCACCTTATCAAGCATCAGCAAGAATTTGTGTTTCAATGAGATCATCTCTCATTCTTCTAAACTCCAGTGGGTCTAGGCCTAACCTTTCTTCATCAGATAGATCCTTCATCCCAGGAATGGGACAAGTGAACCGGGTCTGAACTGCTTTTAACACAATTGTATTTTTTTCAATTAACAAGACCAAAACAATATGTAGTACTCCAAATGTGGTCTCACTGAGGTCCTGTACAGCTGCTGTAAGGTTTTCATTCCCCTTATAATATACACCAAATTTTATTTGCCTTCCTAATCACTTGCTTCATCTGCATACTAGCCTTTTGTGATTTTAAGTCATGGCAATCCCATACCTATCTGTGTCAATAGATTCTGCAGTCCCCCTCCACACTGCTGTGCTATTCTACCTGTCAAAATGGAGAGTATTACATTTTTCCATATATAAGTTACTCTCTCAATGTTTTTCCCACTCATTTAACCCAATTATATTCCTTTTATTCCTTTGCCGTCTCTCTTAATTTTTGACAACTTATCTGCCATACATTTGATCCCATCATGCCAATCATTAATATTGATTGTAAATTGTGGAGGCCTCAGCACTGATCATTTACTATCTAAATGGAGTCAAGTTAGATAAAGGGGCAGCACAACAAATTCCAGGTGTTCTTGTACATCAGCCAATGAAAGCAAGCATGCAGATACAACAGGCTGTGAAGAAAGCTCATGACATGCTGGCCTTCATAACACGAGGAATTGAGTATGGGGCAAAGAGGTCCTTCTGCAGCTGTACAGGGCCCTGGTGAGACCGCACCTGGTGTATTGTGTGCAATTTTGGTCTCCAAAGTTGAGGAAGGACATTCTCGCTATTGAGGGACTGCAGCGTAGTTTCACGAGGTCAATTTCTGGAATGGCAGGACTATCATACGTTGAAAGACTGGAGCGACTGGGCTTGCATACACTTGAGTTTAGGAAGATGAGAGGGGATTTGATTGAGATGTATAAAATTATTAAAGGAGTGGACACTCTGGAGGCAGGAAGCATGTTTCCGCAGATGGGTGAGTTCAGAACCAGAGGATGCACTTTAAAAATAATGAGTAGGCCATAGAACAGAGTTGAGGGGAAAGTAAGGCTGGAGTATCGAATGCTCTGCCCCAGAAGGTAGTGGAGGCCAAGTCTCCAGATACTTTCAAGAAAAAGATGGATAGAGCTCTTAAAGATACTGGAATCAAGGGTTATGGGGATAAGGCAGGAACAGGATACTGATTGAGGATGATCAGCCATCATCATAATGAATGGTGGTGCTGGCTTGAAGGGCCAAATGGCTGACTCCTGCACCTATTGTCTATTGATCTGTACGCCAATGCTCTAGTTAACAGCTTGGCAATCTAAAAAAAAATCCATTTAGCATCTACTGCCAGCGATCAGTGTAAGCAATCCTCTATCCATGCGAATATGTTACCTTATAAACCGTGAGTTCTTAGATAATGTTCTTCAGCACTTAATCTACAATCTGTTTTGTCTAAGATTGTGTGGACAGAATTTCAACTGGCTCACACTTATTCATTGTTTTTAAGATAGTTTAGTATTTAGGAAGGTATCTCTTTTGCCCATTTTTAAAAATTAATTTGTGGGATGTCGGTGCCAAAGGTAAGGCCAGCCATTATTGTCCATTCCTGAAAAATGGTGAACTGAGTGACTTGTCAGGCCATTTCAGAGGATGATGAAGGGCTTAGTCCTGAAACGTTGATTCTCCTGCTCTTCGGATGCTGCCTGACCTGCAGTACTTTTCCAGCACCACACTCTCGACTCTGATCTCCAGCATCTGTAATGCTCACTTTCTGCTAGTTCATTTCGGAGGGTGGTTAAGAACCAACCACATCACTGTGGGTCTGGAGTCACAGGTAGGCCAGACAACATTGGCAGATTTCATTTCCTAAAGGATGTTACCGTCCCAGGTGGTGTGTTATGACAATCGGCAATGTTTACATGGTTGTAATCAGGCCCACTTCTAATTCCACATTTTGATTGAATTGGAATTCTATCATCTGCCAAGGTGGGATTCAAACCTACATTTCCATTACATTGGCTTGGGGTATACATTACTAGTTCAGTAACATTACACTCTCCAATATGCAGGAATGAGGATTCCAGGTCACAATCAGGTGAGTCATGATCTAATGAAATGGTGTACCAGGCTCCAGGATCCAAATGGGGGTCTCAGCCTGCTCCTAATTCATACAATCATATTTTCACAATTGGTAAAGGAGCAAAATTAATGGTTGACAAAGATGAAAGATGAGTATTACATTTTGGAACTTTGACTACCCCATAAAAATGTTGCTGTTGTAAATTATGCTAAAAAGAATTAAATATATCTCTAAAGGAAGACAATTCATAGATGAAAGAGAGTTAGAACATGTAGATCAGGATTCTGGTGAAATGTGAACTAATTGTTTTAAACAATAAGATCTGTGCTTATAATTCTCCTCACTGATTTCAGTGAAGGACATTCTGGGCCTGCTCACCCATCATAACCTGTCTATCACAACCTGTCTCATGACAACAGAAATAGGTTCGAGAGATCTATTAGGAGAAAGTGAGGACTGCAGATGCTGGAGAGTCAGAGTCCCAGCATCTGAGGAGCAGGAAAGCCAATGTTTTGGGCATCCATTCAGGAGATGGAGGAATTATGCCCAAAACGTCAACTCTCCTACTCCTGGGATGCTGTCTGGCCTGCTGTGCTTTCCCAGCACCATCCTTTTCGACTTGAGATACCTATTGTCAGGTCATTGCATGGGGAGCAAGTTGGGTTCCCAATGCTTTCGCTTTCTTTCGATTAGGAATTTAGGGGTAGATAAAGATCGTACATACCCCAGAGTCTGTTTCATCATTCACTTAGATCATGGCTGATCTGTGGCTTAACTCCATCTACTGCCACTTGATCCCTTTGATACTCTTTACCTAAATTTAAGAAAAAAGATCTGTTTTAAAATGTTCAATTTGCAATCCTCAGTGGTCTTATGAGGAAAAGATTTCTGGATTTCCACTGTTCCTCAACAACTTATCTCTAATTTTACAGTTAGTTTGTCTTATTTAGGCTTCCTTAATAACGGAGGATAGAGAGAAATTATTGGCTTGTTTGATTACCTTAAGCCCTCAAACTCTAGAACAAAGGTCAAAGAAGTCATGATACAACTAACTAAATGGGGAGAGAAGCTTGTCGACAATCTGGAAACTTATGGGAAAATGGCATTGAGGTAGAAGATCAGTCATATCTACTTCAATGGAAGAGAAGGCTCAAGGGGCTACTACACCATTGAGTCACAGTGGGTCATATAGCATAGAAAAGACTCTATGTTCCTGTGTCTGAAGGAGAGAAGACTCCCTCATCTCTGGTATCCAGCTGGAGTGGATTAGAAATTGACTAAGAAAAGGTACATAAGCCTGTCAGTAGGGATAGCGTAGTATGTCTCTAGCACTTGGAGGGTCCTGTTGTTAGTTGAATGCAGTGTTTATATCAAACTAATGTCATTTACAAAATACCATGCAAGAACTGTAACAAACACTACATTGGACAAACAGGCAGAAAACTAGCCACCAGGATACATGAACACCAACTAGCTACAAAATGACATGACCCTCTCTCACTAGAATCCTTACATACAGATAAGGAAGGACACCACTTCGACTGGGACAACACATCCATCTTAGGATAAGCCAAACAGAGATACACACAAGAATTCCTAGAAGCATGGCATTCCAACCGGAACTCTATCAACAAACACATCAAGTTAGATCCCATCTACCACCCGCTGAGAAAAAGAACAGGAAATGACATCACCATAGGAAATTGCATCACCAACCCAAAGAAAACCAAACCTATAAATAGAAAGCAGGAATCATGTATACTGGTTCGCCTGAGGCCCACTGAAGATGTTACCTAGTAGGGTGACAAAACGTCTGGAAATGACCCTCCCAACTCAGCAAGCAAACCTACATCCAGAGCCTCAACCTGAGCTACAGATCTTCTCAAAAACAGTGTTTTTATATATATATATATATATATATATATATAGCTCTGTATTGAATGCAGTGTTTACTTATTGTTCTGTATTTTTGTGCTCAAGAGCATTTAACAATTGGTGTGAATTCGAGAAAACAAATCAAAGAACTGTGGTTTTAAATCAAGAAGAAAGGTTTCCATTAGCCAAGTGAAGAGTATGAAAAGGATGAAGATGGAAAACTTCAGCTGCAAGGGATTGAAGGTCTTGTGTGTATTGAGAGCATGTAATCTGAAGGAAGTTAATGAATTATGAGTAAAGGATTGAATAGAATGGGTTGATGAGTGGCTGAGATAATTGATAGAGAAAAAACAGAGTGAGTGAGAGGTGAAAAGACTTAGAGAGAGAGATGAGGGGAAGAGATTGGAAGATGAGTCATGATCTGTAACAATTGAACAAAACGTTAGAATGCAGCTTTGTAAGGTAACATGATTGTGGCAGATCTGTTGAAGATTTTAAAGGAGTCAAAGAAATGACAAATTATCCATCAAATATTTCCAGAATAACAGTCCACAGCTAAGCAATATGGCAGGAAAGACATTATATAGTATGTCTGATACAGTAACAGGCAATTTAGCCCAACAGCTCACACTGCTGTTTACGTTCCACAGGAATCCCTTATATTATTCCTCAAACCCTCTCACCATACCCCCGAGTCCTTTCTCCCTGATATTAATTGTACTTTTTAGTCTTTGATGTTTTCTGAACTTTTCAAATCACCTCACACCCAATCAATTTACAAAATCTTCATGGTTTAAGGCAGAGGCCAGCATTTATTGTCCATCCCTGTTTATCCCTGATTGACTTGTGAATCTTTCTCAAAGGACAGGATGGTGCTGGGGGCCTGGACTCTCATATAGTCACAGGCAAGAATTGTGCAATTCCATCCCTGAATGATGGCAGTCAACCAGACGGTCTCTTTAACAATTGGTCTTTTAATAGTCACCTTTACTGGCTTTTCTTATTCCAATTTTATGAATAAACTGAATGTAAATACTCCAGTTATGGCCATGTTGTGGTTTGAATGTTCTGATCAGTGGCAATAAGCCTCAATTGCCACTCCATTTCTACTTCTAAACATTAACAATGACTGTTCTGAATGTTCAGTAACAATGACCGCTTTTCTGCCTGGAGATTCTGATCAGGCCGCCTTCAGAAATGTGTAGTGTATCTTAAATCGGACAGGTGCAGGATAGTCAGCATAAGATAAACCATCCCTCTTTTTCACAATTTAATTACTAGGGAAGTTACTGGTGTTATAATGGTAGAAGTTGCAATTCAGATCTAGGTTAGTTGCTCTGGGAATGTGGAGTTGAAACCCATTCGGGAAGATGGTGAAATTTTGAATACAGTTTAGGTTTAGAAATCTGGATTAAAAAGCTCATCTAATAGCAAATATGTGACATGTCAATTGTTTCAAAAAATCCAACTGGTTCACTAATGCCCTTTAGGGAAGGAAATCAGACATCCTTACCTGGTCTGGTCTACATTGCTACTCACAGCAATGTGATTGACTCTTAACTGACCTTTGGGCAATTTGGGATGGGCAATGAATGCTGGCTGAGCCAGCGATGCCCACATCCCATGAATGAATGAAATGAAAGGTTGCATTCTGTAATTGAACTGTCCAGCATCACAGACAGACAGACTTTGACAGATCCTGTGAAAGAGTAAATGTGTGAGGTTAGGATGCAAGGTGGGAAGGGAGGGGGAAGGAAAATGAGGGAGTATTTAGAGCAGATGGGAAATGATGGGTCAAATGACATTGGTGGAGGGGTGATGGGGAAATGTAGGTGGAGAGGGATTGAGGGATTGATGAATCTGGTTGTGGGAGGCATTGGGTCCAGGAGAGCTGGCATAGTGGGGGAGCAAAGGCTGCTAGTGAAGTGGGGAGGTGTGAGATTCAAGGGACTGAGTGGTGCGTTGGGTCCTGGTGGAAGAGGGAGGAGTAAATTAGAGGATAAATTGCATAGTTAGCCAGGAGTTAAATTAAATTTTTAATTGTCTAGGTTTTTTTGTGTAAATATTTACATAATTGCAGTGGAACTCTGATTTCTCCAACATCTGCATTTCTTTGAATTGTGCCATTAAACATCAGAGAGGGAAGCTGCAGCCTCAGTTTAAAGAGGTGAAAGGCACCTGTGATTGTCTTGTATTTAAGTGTTAGTTTATGTTATAATGCTGAAGTCTCGAGAGTGAATCTTGTGTCGCAGACATGTCTAGGTATAGTAGTACTTAAATTGCAAAGGTAGTGTATGCAGGTACAGTAAGTAATCAGGAAAGCTAATAGAATGTTATCAAAGTTAAAAATCACACAACACAAGTTATAGTCCAACAGGTTTAATTGGAAGCAACGCTCCTTCATCAGCTGATAGTGGAGGGCTCAATCCTAACACAGAATTTATAGCAAAAATCTACAGTGTGACGTAACTGAAATTATACATTGAAAAATTGATTGTCTGTTAAGCCTTTCATCTGTTAGAATACAGTGATAGTTTCACTTCTTTCATGTGTAAATCACAAAACCTTTTTTAAAAAAAAGTTGCATTCTCGGGTTAGCTGTTAACAATGGTGATAGCTAGACAATATGTTGAAGGTGTTTGCCCCCTGTGTTCTCTGTCTATGACCTGATGTTTAGATTGGTTCTAATCTAAAAAGTGAGATCACGGAGTTTTACATAAATTCATGCAGTTTTTGAGCTCAGAGTTCTACACGAATGATGCAGTTTTTGAGCAAAGTGCAATGTAACCCCAGTCCAACACCGGCATCTCCAAATCAAGAATATTATCACTTATTGTGAGGGGAATTGAATACAAAAGTGGGGAGTTTATGTAGGAGCAAATTACTGCAGATGCTGGAATCTGTACTGCAAACAACAAATGCTGGAGATCACAGTAGGTCAGGCAGCATCCATTGAGAGAAGATGATTCTTCATCTGGACTCAAAAATTAGCTTGCTTTCTGGCCATGCCAGCTGCTTAACCCATTGTGATCTCCAGCAATTTTGTTTACCGAAGGGAGTGTATGACTTGGTTTTACAGGGCACCGGTGAGACCACACCTGGAGTAATGTTAACAGTCTTTGTCCCCTCTTATTTATGATAGGATGCAAATTAGATTAGATTCCCTGACAGTATGGAAACAACAAGTCCACACCAACCCTCCGAAGAGTAACCCACCCAGACCCATTCCCATACCCTATATTTACCTAACATTATGGGCAATTTAGCATGACCAATTCACCTGACCTATACATCTTTGGATTGTGGGAGGAAACCCACGCACACACAGGGAGAATGTGCAAACTCCACATAGACAGTTGCCCGAGGCAGGCATCAAACCCGGGTCCCTGGCACTGTGAGGCATTCGTGCTAACCACTGAGCCACCGTGCCACCCCTTACATTTGAAAAGTCCAGGGAAAGTTTACTAAACTAATACCTGGAATGGGTGGGTTATCTTATGAGGAAAGGTTGGACAGGCTTGTAACCACTGGGGTTTAAAAGGAAAAGAAGCAACTCCTTTGAAATGCAGAGGTCCTGAGCAACAGGATCAGCATGGAGACGATATTTCCTCTTGTGGGAGAATCTAAAATTAGATGCACTGTTTTAAAAATAAAGATCATCCATTTAATATATAAATAGTTTTTTTTCTTAGAGGGGGCATGAGAGTTTGGAACTTTTTCCCTCAAAGGGTGGCAGAAGTGTAGTCTTTGGATATTTTTAAGTCAGAGTTAGAAAGATTATGAGTAAGCAAAGGGAGAGGAGGTGAAAGGTTTTCAGGGGAAGGTGGGAATGTGAAATAATCAGATCAGCCATGACCTTTATTGAATGGTGAGGCAGGCCTGATGTGCCGAGTGCTCTACAGCTGCTCCTCATTCCTGTGATTGTATGAAATGGTCCACGACGTGCCTGCTTTTTATTGACACAATGTCATGTAGCACTGGAACAGAGAGTCGGGCCCTGGTTTAACAAAAGACATCATCACTGGAAGTGAGGCGTTCCCGCAGTACTGCATATGGCACGCTAACCTTAAATATTGTGCTCCAGTCGAGAGTAAGAATTTACAGAACATTGTGTCTGAAGCCTGCATCATAGCTAACACTTCAAGTGCTATTTAGCAAGGTTCTAAGGGAACAGGAAGGCTGAATATAGTGTGATCCATGTTATTGAAACCTTGGCAAGGCATGTTGAAGAAAATATTTAGAGTCACTGAATCTTACAGCATCAAAGGAGGCCATTCTGCCCATTGTGCCTATGACAGCTTTTTGAAAGAGCTATGAAATGAGCACCAGTGGCCTGCCCTTTCCACATAGCCCTGTAACTTTTCCTGTTAACACTGCAAGCACAGTGTGAGCATTTGCTTATTTTGTTTTCCTCTCCTCTGCCTCTCTAACAGTGTGTTCTGTTTGTTGTGTCTGATCAGTGGGATGCTGTTCTTGCATCTATCTTGCTCAGTAGGTTTCCATGTTTCACTGCTCCTGAACAGCAAGTGATTTCTTCCTGGTTTCTGGTCGGGGGAGGGAGTGTGAGAGTCTGTACCTTTTCCCCTGGCTGTCTGTTTTTTTAACCATTGGATGGGTAAATGAGACATTATTTTAATTAAGATGTTTCATAGTGCTACATTGATCCTAGCCTGCAGACCATGGTGGCAGATGCTAAAGAGTTAAAGTAATTGATGCTCAGGGGAAAGTCCAATGTTCATGGAATGGCTCAAGCTGCAGTAATCAATGCTTCATTTTCCTTTCAAATAAATTATTAATCCTTAGCCAGAACTTAAAGCTTCATTCTGATTCCTGGAGAGACCCTTTTCTTAGCTGTTGGATGTGCTGTTACTTTGGGTGAGGTATTAAACTAAGGCTCATGGTGAATAACAGATCTCAGGATGCTTCAATTCACTTTGTTGTCTATAAAAGGCTGTGAGATGTCCTGTCATCAGCAAATGGGCTATATAATTGTATAAATATAATTCTCTATCTTTCACTTCTTCCCTCCTCTTTTTAAAATGTATTCGTGGACCATGGCATCGCTGGCTCGGCCAGCATTAATTACCCATCCCTAGTTACCCTTGCGACGGTATGTTGAGCTGCTTTCTTGAACCACTGCAGTCTGTCTTCTGTAGATTGACCCACACTGCCCTTAGGGAGGGATCTCTAGCATTTTCATCAAATGACATTGATATATTTCCGAGTCAGGATGGCGAAGGGCTTGGAGGGGAATTTGAATGTGGTGGTGTTCCCATTTATCTGCTGCCCTTGTCCTTCTAATGTGGTTGTGGGTTTGGAAGGTGCTGTCTCGGGACACGTTCCTTCGGTGTCACTGGGTCAAAAGTCCTGGAATTCCGTCCCTAACAGCATTGTGAGATCTTGGGTGAATTTCTGCAGTGCATCTTGTAGATCATATGCGCTGCTGCTACTGAACGTTGGTGATGAAGGGAATGGATGCTTCTGGATATAGTACCAGTCATGTCAGCTGCTTTATCTAGGATGGTGTCTGGCTTCTTGAGTCTTGTTGGAGCTGGTCAATGGAAACAGAAAAGTTTTGTTGCCTCTTTCCCTCTCTCCATGCATCACAACCTTGTCAACCTTCCTTTATCAACCTCTGTACTCCCATTCCTTCTCTGGACTCTCAGCTCTCATTCCTCCTACTCTTTTAAATCAGTCATCTTATAGATATCCCAAAATTCTCATATTCTCATTACTTTGGATTATGACTCAACATATCACCTCCTACTATGTGTGATTAGTTTAAATGTTGCTCTGAGGTCATTGCTGAAGAGACATGAAACTAGAGCTTTTTGTTGTACTGGGAGAAAGTGGGGACTACAGATGCTGTAGATCAGAGTCAAGAGTGTGTTGCTGGGAAGCACAGCAGGTCAGGCAGCATCTGAGGAGCAGGACAATCTACGTTTTGGGCATGAGCCCTTTCCTGATGAAGGGCTCATGCCTGAAACGTCGATCCTCCTGCTCCTCGGATGCTGCCAGGCCTGCTCTTTTTGTTGTACTGTCTGTGAAGAAGGTCCTGAGCAGTTGGACTATTGTTTGGTCAGCACCTTCTTCTCGAGGTGTATCAGTTGTTGTTCCCTTTCTAAGTCAGGTTTCTTGTGTTTCAGTCTTTATGAGAGCAAAACAAAAAGCCTCAATTTCATGGGGACTATTGTTTCCCCTTGTGAAGGCTGGTGTGAAGGGGAAATGATGGGAAGAGTTGGCCCAGGCAAGATACTCACCCAGTTTTCACCAAACTGTTAAATTCAGGGCAAGAAGGCCCAAGGGCAACCTTGGTCTCCTCTGCTTCCCAGCTGGGCCTATGGCTGGAGGCCCCAGAAAAGTAGTCATCATTTGGCAGTCTTTGGAAAGGTAGGCGCCTCTGATTTGGGAGCAGGAATGTTGGTCTTAAAACCTCAGATAAACTAAGAAGCTTGCTGTCAGCTCTTGAATTGATTGATTGGCACCCAATCAGGCATGTTACCTTGGCATTGGGTGGTGTGTTATTTACCACATTAACATGCCCACCCACCCCACACTGCCAATCCCCACTCACCCAGCCACCACAGGGAACATCAAGAAAATCATGGCCCCTTGTTACCTTTTAGCAATGGTTAAGTTCTGCATTGCTGACCAATTGCTCTGCAAATCGTCAAAACACTCGTTTTTTTTTGTGATGCTTTATTATTTGAGATAGAGGTGTAGGGGAAGTACATAACTGAGATAGTGCCAGTATATATCTGAGGCAGGGATAGCATCCACGTAATGCAAACCCAAGGGAGGTTCATACACAGCTGACCTGGCATACATGAGCCAAGGATAGTACACATCAAGTCAAGGTGCTCAATCCAAAAATAGATATTACATCAAAAACTAAGGACAATGAAATAGATCAAGTAGCAGTAGAGAGATTAAAATTAGAGCAACAAAAATTGTAATGTCAAGAAAAAGGGAAGGAACAAGAAAGAGAGAGAAAGAAAGGGAGAGAGATGAATAGAAAAATGGAAGAGAGTTATAGAGTCATGGAGTCATAGAAATGTACAGCATGGAAACAGACCCTTCGGTCCAACCCATCCGTCTCGACCAGACATCCCAAACCAATCTTGTCCCATCTGCCAGCATCCGGCCTATATCCCTCCAAACCCTTCCTACTCATATACCCATCTAAATGCCTCTTAAATGTTGCAAATGTACCAGCCTCCACCACTTTCTCTGGCAGCTCATTCCATACACGTACTACCCTCTGCGTGAAAAAGTTGTCCCTTAGGCCTCTTTTGTATCTTTCCCTTCTCACTCTAAACCTATGCCCTTTAGTTCTGGACTCCCCGACCCCAAGGCAAAGACTTTGTCTATTTACCCTGTCCATAATTTTGCAAACATCAATAAGGTCACCCCTCAGCCTCCGACACTCCAGGGAAAACAGCCCCAGCCTGTTCAGCCTCTCCCTATAACTCAAATCCTCCAACCCTGGCAACATCCTTGTAAATCTTTTTTGAACCCTTTCAAATTTCACATCATCTTTTCGATAGGAAGGAGACCAGAATTCCAACAGAGGCCTAACCAATGTCCTGCACAGCCGCAACATGACCTCCCAACTCCTGTACTCAATACTCTGACCAATAAAGGAAAGCATACCAAACATCTTCTTCACTATCCTATCCAAAAATGTGCAGGTTAGGTGAATTGGCCATGCTAAATTGCCCGTAGTGTTGGGTGAAGTAGTAAATGTAGGGGAATGGGTCTGGATGGGTTGCACTTCGGTAGGTCAATGTGGACTTGTTGGGCCGAAGGGCCTGTTTCCGCACTGTAAGTAATCTAATCTAATCTACCTGCAACTCCACTTCCAAGGGACTATGAACTTGCACTCCAAGGTCTGTTTGTTCAGCAACACTCCCTAGGACCTTACCATTAAGTATATAGGTCCTGCTAAGATTTGCTTTCCCAAAATGCAGCACCTTGTATTTATCTGAATTAAATTCCATCTGCTACTTCTCAGCCCATTGGCCCATGTGATCAAGATCCTGTTGTAATCTGAGGTAACCCTCTTCGCTGTCCACTACACCTCCAATTTTGGTGTCATCTGCAAACTTACTAACTATACCTCTTATGCTCACATCCAAATCATTTAGAAAAATGACAAAAAGTAGAGGACCCAGCACCGATCCTTGTGGTACTCCACTGGTCACAGGCCTCCAGTCTGAAAAACAATCCTCCACCACCACCCTCTGTCTTCTACCTTTGGGCCAGTTCTGTATCCAAATGGCTAGTTCTCCCTGTATTCCATGAGATCTAACCTTGCTAACCAGTCTCCCATGGGGAATCTTGTCGAATGCCTTACTGAAGATCCATATAGATCACATCTACTTCTCTGTCCTCATAAATCCTCTTTGTTACTTCCTCAAAAAAACTCAATCAAGTTTGTGAGACATGATTTGCCACGCACAAAGCCATGTTAACTGCGCCAAATCAATCTTTGCCTTTCCAAATACATGTACATCCTGTCCCTCAGGGTTCCCTCCAACTACTTGCCCACCACTGACGTCAGGCTCACTGGTCTATAGTTCCCTGGCTTGTCCTTACCACCTTTCTTAAACAGTGGCACCATGTTGGCCAACCCTCAGTCTTCTGGCAGGTCACCTGTGACTATCGATGATACAAATATCAGCAAGAGGCCCAGCAATCACTTTCCTCACTTCCCACAGATTTCTAGGGTACACCTGATCAGATCCTAGGGATGTATCGACTTTTATGCATTTCAAAACAGCAAGTACTTCTGAGGATTCTGGGTAATCCAAGATGGAGGATGGGAAAAATTTCTTGCTGTAGCAGTTGCTCCTTTTTTGAGGTGTTTTGGAGGTGATTTCCTCAAAGTCTAGGAGCAGCAATTACTGTTTTATATGCTGTTGCATTGTTTTGGAACTTTGGGAAAAAAAAGTCAAAATAACAGCAGTTTTAAAAGGGAGAAGAGCAGACAAAGGAAGCACATGGTGAGGTCAGTGCAGGAGAGAAAGAAACTGACACTACAGTGAACCTGCACAGTTACTGCCTTTGCTGTTTGAATTCAAGACAGAAATGAATAAGGAGAGAAAAGAGACTTTCAGGGAAAAAAAACTGCAGGAAAGAGACTGAGAATTAATACAGGTCAAAGTCAAAAATCTCATGACACCGTGTTATTGTCCAACAGGATTATTTGAAAACACAAGCTTCCAGGGACTCGCTCCTTCAGGTGCTAGCAAATGTGTACAAACTGGTGTCACGTGATTTTTTACTTTGTCCACCCCAATCCAACACTGGCTCCTCCATGTTAAGATAGATCAAACTGAGCAGCAGGATTACATTTTTTTTAAAAAATAATTTATTTACAAGACATGGACATCACTGGCCAGGCTAGTATTTACTGTCCATCCCCAAGTACCCACAGGACATATCTGGATGGGTACATGAAGAGGAAGAGGTTAGAGGGAAATGGGCCAAAAGCTGGCAACTGAAAATAGATTAGTTTAGGATATCTTGTCAGCATGGACGAGTTTGACCAAAGGATCTATTTCCGTTCTGCTTAACTCTTTGACTCTATGTCTTCACAGTATTTATGCATATCTGCTATAAGTTGCCTGATCTGAGCTAGGATAGTAATTAGAGTGATTCTTCCATCAAAAGGGGAGAAAGATAAGCTATATTTCCGCCACTGATCATTACCCCCTGCCATGAGCCCTGATGAGAAATACAACTGTGTGAGTATCAGAGGAAGCTCAATGCAGTATATTTAAACAGATTAAGAATTCATGATGACTTCTACGTCTAGGATTTTTGTTTCAATCCAGCCTGCTAATTATAAGCAGTTTGGCAGACTTGACTGAATTCTCAATTGGCCTGTAATATACAACACCCTTGATTCAGTGTTAAATTGTCACTCTTACCAAGGGATCAGGGGGATTGTGGCACTGTTACAGGATTTATGAGCTCAATCCATGCTCTGTAGTCATGGGTTCAAATCTCACGAGGGTGTTTGGTGAAACTTGAATTAGTAATAAAATAATTAAAAGTAATTAAGAAAAAGTCTGGAATAGAGCATTAGTCTCAGTAGTGATGATCACAAACTTTGTTATTTAAAAGCTCACCTCGGCTGTGAAGAGAAGGAACAAAAAACAGAAATTTCTGGCAAAACTCAGCAGGGCTTTATCAGGACATAGCGATGAAGAGTCGCTGGACTCGAATCATTAACTTTGCTTTCTCCCCACAGATGCTACTAGACCTGCTGAGTTTCTCCTGCAATTTTAGGTTTTGTTTCAGACCTCCAGCATCAGCGGTTCTCTGTTTTACTTCAGGGAAGGAAATCTGTGGTCCCTCGCTGAGCTGGATTAGGTTTTACCCACAGTTCGCAGCAAAGTAGCTGACATTGAAATGTCCCCTGGATGGGCCCAGGTCATGAGGGTGGGTAAGAAGTGCCACCTTTATGCCCACAACCCCACGAAAGAAACTATAAAAATGTGCACATCTGCAAGGAGCGGTTTTGTACATAGTCACTCTTTATGCTTAGGCCATTATTCTTTATTATTAAGCTTTTGGCATGACTTTTTGAATCATTAATATGTCAGGCATTAGAGGAATAAAATGTTTTTTTTACCATTTTGAGCAGATGTTTGCCTTGGATGGAAACTCAAAATAGGAGCACAGTTGGTGTGACATTCAGTCTGTGGGACAAAATCTTTTGTAATTATCATAATGGTACGGTATCCCATGAGGTGAATTTTTAGACACCCCTCTGTCTTATACCCATAAAACATCCATCATATAATTATTTTATTTCGAACTCATTCAATGAGGGAAGATGGTAGTCTAGTTGTAATAACAAGCCTGAACCAAAATTAATATCTTGGGGTAGATGGTGAAATTTGAATTCAATAAAAATTTGGAATAGCAAGTTACTCTAATTGTGATCATAAAACCAGTGTCAATTGTTGCAAAATGCCCATCTCGCCTAGCTAGCAACACCCTTATCCCTTAAAAATTCCTAAGTGTAATTCTCGGAATTTCTGCTTCCATTTCCAACTCTGATCATGTAAGAGTTCTCTGAATGGATATTCTCTACTTGCCAATGTTGCATTATTGTCAGATAAATTAGGGACATTTAAGCGACTTCTGGATAGGCACATGGAAGATAGTAAAATGAAGGATATGTAGGTTAATCTGATCTTGGAGCAGGATAAAAGGCTGGCACAACATTGAGGGCTGAAGGGCCTATTCTGTGCTGTACTGTTCTATGTTCTATGTTGGAATAGATGTGATGTCCTGACATCCTCCAAGAATCTTTTGGCTTCAAAAATGGAAATTGCTAGAAAAACTCAGCAGGTCTGGCAGCATTTGTGAAAAGCAAGCAGAGTTAACATTTCACGTCCAGTGACCCTTTATCGGAACAGTTCTGAAGAAGGGTGTCTGGATCCAAAACATTATTCTGCTTCCTCTCCATAGATGCTGCCAGACTTACTAAGTTTTCCTGGCAATTTCAGTTTTGGTTTCTGATTTCCAGTATCTGCAGTTCTTTGTTTTTCTTTGTTCTCTATTTGGCTTTTCTGGTTCTCAAGGAATTTCCTGTTTTAGGTTTGACACTGGTGATTGATCAGTGCGAGGATAACAGTTCAATGCTTCTGCACTCATGGAATTACATCATTCAATCTGCTCGCAAAAGTAGCGACTGGTGGAATTTGTTTATAAGAACATGAACCACAAGCCAGAGGGGAGTGAGGTGCTAATTTTAACTTTTGTTGTGTGCTAGGAGAGAGGTTCTAGTTACTGCCGGGTACAGTTAGGCAGGTCATCCCACTCCAGTGGGACACATCCTATCTTTCAGTGTCACTTCAGCAGAGGTCAGATTTCTATGTCCTATGATCCTGCTCCACCTGACAAAGGAGCAGTGCTCTGAAAGTTTGCACTTGCAACTAAACTTGTTGGAGTGTAACCTGGCACTGTATGATTTTGTTTTAACTTGATCTCAGAGAAATGATACTTCACCAGCTAGATCCTCACTGCAGGAAAGTGAGTCTGGATTGATCCCAGGAATCCTACATGGAATTTCCATGTAATCTATTTGCTCTGGCAGCATCTCTGGAGAGAAATCAGAGTTAGCATTTCAAAACCTAAGAAGGGTTACTCATTCCAAAACATTAATTCTGATTTCTCTCTACAGATGCTGCTGGACCTGCTGAGCTTTTCCAGCAATCTCTGTTTTTGTTTCTGGTTTACAGCATCCATAGTTCTTTTGGTTTTAAATCTGTAATTCTGTTGTTTACTAATCAGTCGGGTTTAGTTATGAATGGAATTGTTGAAGGCTCTAATTACTGCCCTTGCTTTTGTTAAGAGTAATTTGAGTCTTTAATATGTTTTACGGTTGGAAAGGGTGAATGGGAAAGTAAACTAGGTGGAGTAGGATATAGTTAAAGGGAGATGTGCAATGGGGATAATTTTAATTTTGATTGATAGCAAATTAGCAGCTCTCACCTATTTTCATCTCATGATAAATGTTAACATTTTGTCTACTGAGTGAGAGACAGATGTACAGAGAGTGTAAAGATGATGGAAAGGCACAGAGAAATGAAGGTGAGGAAGAAAGATAGAGATAGAGTGATAGAGAGAGACAAAGGAAGAGAAGGAAAGGGAAATGGTGCAAGAGGATGTGTGTGTGTGAGGGAGAGATACCACTGTGGTGTATGTACGGGAACATTCTTGGATAACAAGGTTTATCACATGATAACAGTAAGTAAATTTAGTCAGGCGTAATTACTAGGACCTTCAGGAGCAAGTACAGATACATCTTCCGGATGCTCGAGTAGAACTCCTTGACTCCAATAGAAGGGTGGAGTCAATAGATCCTGAACATTAACCCTTTGTACAGCATCTCCCTCAAGCTCTCTGTTCCCATAGTTAGCCCTTTGTATGATTGTATATCTGACTGTACTATGTTTTATTACTGCACCATCTGTTCCAGCTGTCCCAATTCCCTGACTTCACAAATGCAGTGGGTCTAGACAGTTTACCCATTTCTCAGAGCGCACTCTCTTCGTACTTGAAGAATGATAGGTCTCTTTCTTGAGGACTGTTGAACCTGATACAGATCACTTCTTTGCTGGAGAATCTTTCACTTGTTGGCTATCCTTCATATTTTTGTTGACCTTTTTGGTTGATCATGTTATCTGAATGAAGCTTAATCTCCTGAATTTCTTCCCTGGGTGACAGATGCTCTGGTGACACAAATATTTCATTCCTTGTAGTGGTTTGGATTTATGAATCAGGAATTTGCTTTCTTATCAGATGAGTTAGTCTCTTTTGTGCAATGGATGCTTTAACCAGGCAGTTTCTTCCACTTGGCCATGTGTTGAATCAAGGACATTGGTCTGGCTCCCATGGGTTTATGTGCAGTGTCTCTCCATTGGGTTTTTGATCAGTGATTGTTTGGTCAGTGAGGTAAGTCTCAGTTGTTACTGAAAGACGCTTGCTCAGCCAGCACTATCTCTGTTGCTGGCGTTGACTGTTCTGCCTCAGAAGATGAGGAGCATTGTTGTGTGATGACAGTAATGTGGGTAGATGTGGTAGCCTTACACACAGCAAGATCCCATAAACAACAGCAAGTTGAATGAGGAGGTAATCTGTTTTCGTCATGTTGATGAAATAAGAAATATCAAATATTACGTAGTGAAATGGGACTTGTCTAAAAAAGAGAATTGGGCGCGCTGTCAATGATCTCAGATGGCTCCTTACAATATACCGTCAGACCGGGGCTTGTGCCTGGACTACGAAGTGGGCCTCAAGTGTAGAGCTTATATTTTTTTGACTATCCAGTTATGTCGAAGGCTTAAAGGGGATCAATCTTTGTGGGAAATTAACCTTGGTCAAACCTTGCCCTTAATTGCTGTACTGTTTTCTCCTCAAGTGGTGCTGAAGTATGTCAGTGGCAGTGCATACACTCCATGGGCCCTTGTGTGTACCTGAAATTGGTAATTAGCGGTAGATTATTGGAAGGGGTGCTTTTAGACATCAACTTCCAACGAAAGTCAACACTCTCAGAAAGGAAGAGAGGAAGCTTGTGGGCAATTCAGACAAAGGTTTGCATAATTTTATTTCCCACCTCCCCCACCCCTGCAATGACTGTGTCCCTTTTAAATCTGCTGCATGACTGGGGATTTAATAAAATAAATGCCTAACTGCAGTTCCTTGCTGGCGTAAGTCCAACACTTTTACATGCAGCTTTGACGCTAACCATTTCCATATGGGCTGCTAGCACACAGCAAGGTATTTATGAGAGAATTATTCTTCTGTGAAAAAAATCTGCACACATTAGTGCAGCCAGTGAATCAGGAACTGAGCTGCCCTGATTGCTTTGGGTGCGTAGAGATCCAGCATTGAGTCATACTGCTTACAGAGCTCCAAGTTCCTGATAACTGATCTCATGGTGGTGCAGTGTAGGTGGCTGTCTTAACAGCCCAAGGCACACAAGGACAGGATTCAGGCTGTCTTGACTCAGACTGCCGACATGCATTTCTTGAACACTGGGGCTAGATTGACTGTGAGTACCACTTTTTGTTTTTTGGTCCTGTCACCAATGTTTGTGTCACTGATGGCAAGGCCAACGTTTGTTACCCAGCCCTAGTTGCCTTTGAGAAAGTGGCAGTGAGCTGGCAATGACGTTAGAGACTGAACTCAAGGATTTTTTTTTTGTTTTACCCAAATAACGGCAAAGAATGGTGATGTAATTCCAAGTCAGAATGGTTTGTGGGGAACTTCCTACTGGTGGTGCAACTGCTGCCCTTTGTCCTTCAAGACCAGGGAGTTTGTATGTTCAGAAGGTGCTTTGGAAAGAGGCTTAGTGAGATGATGCAGTGTCTCTTGGAGGTGATACACAGTGCTGCCAACATATGTAGAGTGTATTAGTGGTGAATGGAGTAAAAGTTTAAAGTGATGCTAATCAATTAGGCTGTTTTTTGTTGAGGATGTTGCCAAGCTTCTTGAGTGTCACCACAGCTGCATCCATCCAGGCAAGACTGGAGTATTCCATCATGTTTGTGTCTTGTGGGAGGTCAGGTGATGGCCTACCCATTGCAGAATTGTCAGTCTCTGACCTAATGTGCTCTTGTAGCCATCATATTTTAATCGCTAGCCAATGGCAAACCCTAGGATGCTGATTGCGAGGACTCAACAATGATAATGCTGTTCAATATTCGGGACCTCTCAATTTTTGGGTTGATAGGAGGACATTCTGGGGATGAGGTTATTAAGTAATTTATATCAGTAGCAAAAGTGGCATAAAGAGAAATCTTTTCACGTGGTTTTTGGGGTCTGGGATGCATTGTCAGCATGTGTGGTGGAGGCAGGTTCAATTGAAACATTAAGAAGGGAATTCATTGGCTATTTAAAAGAATAATGCACAGGGCTTTAGGAAGAAGGCAGGAAAGTGGCACTAACTGAGCCACTGAATTGAAGGGTTGCTGCATATACCATGGGACAAAAGACCTCCTACTGTGTTGTAACAAATCTGTGATTCTCTGATGGCAAAGAAGATACACTAAAGAGGCCAGAATTGGAAGGAAGCAGAGGTCTTGTGGGATTGTAGAGCTGGAGGAGATGAGATATAGGGAGGAGTGAGCCATGGCTGTATTTGCAAACAAGAATGGGAATTTCACAATTGAGTTATTGCCATACTGGGTGTAAATCTGGACCAGAGAAGAGAGTAGGCCTGAGCTTATGGGCAGGAGAGTTTTGGAAGAGCTCAGATTTGCAGTGGGTGCAAAGTGAAAATCTGAGAGAGCTAAACTAATTGTCTCCCGATGCCGGATGAGGTATTCAGGACCAGTTGAGGCAAAGTGACAGATTGACATCATTGCAGAGATGATAGTGCACAATTTCAGCTCAATGTCAAATCAGATGTCATGGCTGTGTATGGTCTGGTTAGAAATTCACTGCATGTAAAGAGTTTCAAGATGTTTCTGTGAAATGTGATAAGGTGCTATGCTTCCTTTCTAACACGTCTTCACATGTCTCTCACTGACTGACACTGACAATCTGAATGAAATGGTACTGTTGCTCGCATCACTCCTCAGGCACTTATAGTCATTAAGAATTTCATCGCATTTAAAGAGAGCGTTTTGCATAATATTCACTTTAAATGGGTGTTTATTTGTGTTTATGGTAATGACTTTAACATGGAACAAAGGTTCCAATATTCTTTACCGACAGGTTTAAGTCAGAGAATAAAACAGTCATCGTGTGTGGGGGGGGGGAGGGGTCATAAGGAGAAAATTAGGGGATGGGAGGGCGCTTGAGATGAAAAAGCGAAGTGCTTTAGGTCAGAAACTCCTGAGTGTGGGATCTAGATAGCTGAAGATGACCATCAGCAGTGGGGCAAGGGGGTCGAGAGATGCCCAAAGCCCAACATTTATGAGATTGATAGCTGGACTGAGCGAGTTATCTTATGGGCTCGTTTCCACTGTAGCTTATTGTATCCAGGGGTGCCTTGATTGAAGTGTATATGACGCTGAATGGTCTTGACAAGGTAGATTTGGAAAAGTTGTTTCCTCTTGTGGGTGAGTCCAGAACTAGGGAACTCTGCTTAAACATTTGAGGTTGAGGTGAGAAGGATTTTGTTTTCTTCCTGAGTGTTTTGCAACTTTGTGGGGTTGGGGTCATTGAATACTTTTGAGGTGGGGGTAGATTCGTGTTCGGAAGAGGGATCAAAAGTTATCAGAAATTCAAAACGCAAGCAGGGCAGCCATGATCTTAATGAATGGAGAAGCAGAAACGAAGGGCTGAATGGTCTGCTTCTCCTTTGAATCTGTCGGTGTATATATTGTGCGTGAATTTGTTGCAGGGTTGGAAGGAATCAGGCCTAGTTTTGGGAGATGGGAACACGTTTGATAAAATGGAGGGTAGGAAGTGGGATGAGATGAACAGTGGTTTGGTGTGGATGAAATGGAAGAAGCACTCTCAGTAGGTGTCACAATGAAGATAGGCTTGATGATTTCAGGAGGAATTAGAGATAAAGTATATGAAAGTCACCCACTTTACACCCTGCATAACCACCAGTTCATTCAAAACTCTGCTGCTAAATCTGACTTATGCCAGCTCCTGTTATTCTATCATTACTACAGCTCATTCCTCCTTATGCTTGCTGACCCATGTTGGATCCCAATCTGGCAGTGTCTCGACTCTAATATTTTCATCCTGATTGATAGATGACTCAGTGGTTAGCACTGATGCCTGACAGTGCTATGGACCCAGGTTTGATTCCAGCTTTGGGCGACTGTATCTCCGTGGAGCTTTGCATATTTGCCATTTGTCTGTAGGATGTTCTGGCTTTCTCCCCCAGTCCAAAGATGTACAGGTCAGGTGGATTGGATGTGCTAAATTACCAATGAGGTCCAGGGATGTACAGGCTAGGCAGGTTAGTCATTGGAAATACAGGGATAGGGTAGGGCAGTGGGTCTGGGTGGCATGCTCTTTAGAGGATTGGTGTGGACTTGATGGGCCACATGACCTGCCTCCACACTGTAGGAATTCTATTCTATGATTGATATCAAATCTCTCCAAACTCTTCTATTAGTCTTGAGTATCATAAACAGGAGGGCACTGCATGATTATTTGGATAAGCATAATGTGCAAGGTTATGGGGGAACATGCAAGAGATTGGCACTGGATAATGATGCTCAGTTAATAAGTCAAGCAGGCATGATGAGCATAATGGCCTCGTTCTGTGCCAGAACAATTCTGTGATCTCTCTATTCTTCCAATTTTTGTGCATCCCTAATTTCCTTCACTCCATTATTGATGGCTTTGCCTTCAATTCACCACCACTCCACCTTTTGGTCCCCTTCTTTACAATACCCCTTAAAACCTCCCATTCCAACCATGCTCACGGTCTCTCAGCCTCATGTCTCTGTACGTAGTGATCTTGTCTGTTTTATAAAGTGTTTTTACACTGTAAACAATGGCCCACCAGGTATTTCAGCGAAACAGATGGGACATAGCATTATGTTATAGGTGTTTTATAAATGCATAAATTGTGTAGATTGTTGTTGGTTCAGGGCTAGTACTGAACAATGCCTACTCTTCTAAAAGCATTTTAGCGACTTCAATTGTCTTGAAAGGTGCTAGCACTCACTGAAAAGACACTGGGCTGCCTGAGTGGTTTCAGAACACAGTGGCATTGTGAGGAAGCTCTTCCAGGTCAGTGACAACCACCTTTTAAAGGCAGGGGATTTGCCATCAGTACCTTGATAAATACAAAGCTATGCATCTTCTTCTTTTGAAGAATCTATGTGTAAGTGTCAGATCTTGGGCTTCACAAATAAAGCCACATAATGCAAAGGTATGAAAGTGTTGTGAAGCATTCAGACACAAACAGGAGGAACTAAGAGCAGGAGTAGGCCATTCAGCCCTTCAAGCAACTGAGTGATGTAGTCCCGCTTTCTCCCCATACCCTTTGATTCCCCCTAGGCCTAAGAACTATATTTAGCCCGTTCTTGAAAACAGTCAATGTTTGTTCTCAACCACTTTCTGTGGTAAAGAATTCAACAGACTCATGACTCTGTGGTTGAAGAAATTGCTTCTTATCTCAGTGCTAAATGGTCTACCCCATATGCTTAAACAGTGAGGCCCTGGTCATTGGGAAAGTGTTTCTATGTTTAGCCTGTGTGGTCCTTTTAGAATTTTATAAGTTTCTATGAGATCATCCTAATTCTTGTAAACCCCAGTAAATATAGTCTTAACTGATCCAGTCTCTCTTGATCAATCCTACCATCCAGGAAGCAGTCTGGGAAACCGTCATTGCACTCCTTTGAAAGGGATGGCAACCTGGAAGATGGATGAAGTGTTCTGTTTTTGTTCCCAGAAAGATATGATTGTAAATATCCTGTTTGTCGTCTTTCTTCCAAATGGCACCAGCACAATTAATCTGTCTGATTGTGGATGCAGTTGTAGATTCCTCGATGTTACATTAATTCCAGACTGGGCTTGAGAGGGGAGGGGGAAAGAGAGAGAGAGAGAGAGAGAGAGAGAGAGAGAGAGAGAAGAGATTGTGTTAATGTTTCACGTCCAATCTGACTCTTTAGAACTCAAGAGGCTACAACATCTTGGCTTTTCTGCTATTGACAAAAGGTGGGGCAGCTTAAACATTGGCTTCAGGGTAGTGGAGCAAACTATACTACTTCATATTTAGTTAACTGCCATGGAATAGGGTCATAGAGATTTACAGCATGGAAACAGACCCTTCGGTCCAACCCGTCCAGATATCCCAACCCAATCTAGTCCCACCTCCCAGCACCCGACTCATATCCTTTCAATCCCTTCCTGTTCATATACCCATCCAAATGCCTTTTAAATCTTGCAATTGTACCGGCCTCCACCACTTCCTCTGGCAGCTCATTTCATACATGTACCATTCTCTGGGTGAAAACGTTACTCCGTAGGTCTCTTTTATTTCTTTCCTCTCCCACCCTAAATCTATGCCCTCTAGTTCTGGGCTCCCTGACCTCAGGGAAAATACTTTGTCTATTTATCCTATCCATGCCCCTCATGATTTTGTAAACCTCTAAAAGGTCACCCCTCAGCCTCCAACACTCCAGGGAAAACAGCCCCAGCTGTTTGGCCTCTCCCTATAGTTCAAATCCTCCAACCCTGGCAACATCCTTGTAAATCTTTTTTGAACCCTTTCAAGTTTCACAATATCTTTCTGAGGAAGGAGACCATCTTTTAAATTAGATTAGATTCCCTACAGTACATCGGCCTAAGAGGGTGGATAGAGGGCTTTGCATCTAAAGATATGTTTCCAATGATGCACTGATTGAAGGTAGACTATATTTGGAACTCAAAACCCTAGAGCTGGACTTGGACCTCCAAACGGTGGGGGTCTCTACACCCTGTGCATGACAGAGGTTTAAAGAAGGCAGCTCACCACCACCTTAATAAGGGCAATTCGAGATGGACAATAAATGCTGGCCCAATGATGCCAACATGCATGAAATAACAGAAGATATTTAAGGCTGAGAGTATTGGTCCACAGCTAATATCATGGATAAATCCGAAACATAAGTAGCTACAGCACAATGACATTGCAAGAAGGTGCAAGGAGCAGCAAGCAAATTTATTGATGGCAATTTAGGGGCGGCACGGTGGCACAGTGGTTAGCACTGCTGCCTCACAGCATCAGGGACCTGAGTTCAATTCCCGCCTCAGGCGACTGACTGTGTGGAGTTTGCACGTTCTCCCTGTGTCTGCGTGGGTTTCCTCCGGGTGCTCCGGTTTCCTCCCACAATCCAAAGATGTGCAGGTCAGGTGAATTGGCCATGCTAAATTGCCCGTAGTGTTAGGTAAGGGGTATGGGTGGGTTGCGCTTCGGCGGGTCGGTGTGGACTTGTTGGGCCGAAGGGCCTGTTTCCACACTGTAAGTAATCTAATTTGGAGCTCCTTCTGTTTTAACTCCATCTGATCATCAATATTGATTAATATTAGGTCAAAGAGAACTTGAATTCTCTCTGTGGATAGTCAATCTGTGGAACTCTTTACTGGAGAAGACTATCAAGGCTGGGTCATTAAGTATATTCATCATTAAGATAGAAAGATTTTTAATCAGTAAGGAAAGGAAGGATTTTGGGGGAAAAGGCAAGAAGGTGGAGCTCCATGTTATCAGATTGGCCATGACCTTATTGAATGGTGGAGCAGACTCGATTGGCTGAGTGGCCTAATTCTGTTCTTCTGTCATATGATCTTACAGCCTTGTGTTGCTGAACTAGGGATCAGGAAGATTCCAGTCTCAATCCCCAAACATCTAGAGACTTCATCAGCTCAACAGGGGATATAACCTTTGAGAGAGCAGAAAGAGGAGGGGGACGATCCTTGGCTTTTTGTCTGACGGTCACCCAGTGACTCAGTGTGGCTGGGTGAAGGCAAGTTGAGGATGGGTTGTTTTCAATCTGTTAAGTTGTGCATACCTCTTGTGTAACTCCATTTTTATACTTTATTTTAGAGCAGTGTGAAACTTAAGCTAGATCGAGCTACACTCCGGTTAGTCCTTCGTTTATTTTTGTCTGACTGATGTGATTTATTTAGTGATTTAGATTTATGTGGTTGAGTAGAAAGGCGGAGAAGAATGGTGCTGGAAAAGCACAGCAGGTCAGGCAGCATCTGAGGAGCAGGAGAATCGGCGTTTTGGGACCTCATTCCTGATAAAGGGCTTTTGCCCGTAACATCGATTTTCCAGCACCACTGTAATCTTGACTCTAATCTCCAGCACCCACTTTCATCTAGAAAGGAGGAGAAGTTGAGCTCTTCTCCTTGCAGTAGAGAAGGTTGAGAGGAGGTTTGATCACAGGATTCAAAATCACAGGAATCCGGAAAGAAAAGACCAAAATAATGTGTTCCCGTTGGTGGAAGGATTGAGAACCAGGAAGCCAGATTTAAGGTAACTAGAAAACATAGCAAAGGAGACCCAAGGAATTTGTTTTTCTCTCACAGCATGTAATTATGATCTGGAATGTGGTTCCTGAGATCCTGTTGTAGGTGCGGTCAACCAAGGTTTCCCAAAAGGAAGAGTTTCTGAAAAGAGGGACAAGGAAGAGACAGTGGACTAGTGAACTGTTTCATTAGGAAGCCAACACAGAGGCGAGAGGGGTCAAATAAAGTGACTATAAGAGGTGGGAACAGAAGTAGGCCATTCAAACCATTGAGTTTGCTCTACCATATGGCATGATGGCACAATGGTTAGTACTGCTGCCCCACAGAGCTAGGAATCTGGGTTCGATTCCACCCTTGGGTGCCTGTCTGTGTGGAATTTGCACGTTCTCTCTGTGTCGGGTTTCTTCCGAGTACTCTGGTTTCCTCCTACAGTCCAAAGATGGGCAGGTTAGATGGATTGGCCATGCTAAATTTCCCTTTAGTGTCCAGGGATGTGCAGGCTAGATATGTTAGCCATTGGAAATATGGTAGTGGGATGCTCTTCAGAGGGCAGTGTGGTCTTGATCAGCCAAATGGCTTCTTTCTACACTACAGGGATTCTATGGTATCTGTGATACCATTCAATGAGATCATGGTTGATCTGATAATCGTCAACTCCACTTTCCTGCCTTTTCCCATGATCCTTGATTTTGGTACTGATTAAAAATATATCTATCTCAATTTTGAATATACTTAACGACTCAGCCTTGATAGCTTCTTATGGTAAAAAATTCTATGGATTGACCACCTTCTGACAGAAGAAATTCCTCCTTATCTCTGCCTTCAATAGGCAGCCTCTTATTTTGAGACAGTGCCCTCTGTTCCTAGACTCTGCCACAAGGAGAAACAGCTTTTCCATTATTTTGTCTGTTTCAGTAAGGCGACCTCTTATTCCTCAAAGCTCCAATGAGTATGGACCCAATGTACTGAACCTCTCCTGATAATAATAGTCCTTCCATACCTGCGAACAACTTAGTGAGCCTGCTCTGGGTTCCCACCAATGCCAGTCTGCCTTTCCTTTGATAATGAGTCCAAAGTAAATGACTAGTGCTGCAACCAATCTACAATTCCCTATTTCAGTCTAACTGGTATCTCTATAGACCTTAGGCCTTTAATGCAGACATAAAGACAGTATGTTTGCTGAAGCATTCAATATTCATCATTCTCACTAGAAAGAAAAGAAGCCCCTCCTGTATTGCTAGATTCGCCCACTCCATTTCCCCTTCAGTTTGGCTATGTTTCAATGGGTAGCTCCCTCACCCTTAAGTCTGAAGGTTGTGGGTTCAAGTCCCACTCAAGGTTTTAGTGCAAAATTTGGGTTCGTACAAGACTTTCATTAGAATGCTGCATTGTTGGAGGTTCTGTCTTGCCTTTTGAGGTATGAGACTGAATCTCTGCTTGTCCTTTTGGATTGAAATAAAAGATCCCGTGGCCACAATTTCAAAGAGGGTAATTGCCTGGCACTGTGTATCCCTCAGTCAACATCACAAAAACCAGATTGTCAAGTTGCAACAGTGTCTGTGAAGTGCTTTGAGACATCTGGTGGTTATGAAAGGTGCTATAATGATGCATTTTTGTTTTTTTTTGTCCCTGCTCATTTATTAGAATGCAGGGCATGAGTAAGTGTTGGAATTGATCCAGGTATGGTGCTAATGCTGAGGGCGGGGGGGGGAGGGAAGGGAGCAGGCCAGGATGTGTTAGCCAAGGGACCCCATTTTGTTGGTCCAACTTCCCGTGAACAACAATTGTTAATTTTGTTTTTGCCATTTCGCAGAGCGATTTCTCGATTATTATTTACCTGAAGGTATTGCAGCGGAGCTCTGGAGGGAGGGGAGAGAGAGAGAGATAGGGAAATGGATCTTCCTTTTCCTTTTTCAGCACTCGGCTGTATCTTTCTCTGTGTTTGCCGGGAGCGACAGATTGCTGAGAGATTGTCTCCCAGTGCTGTCCGCAGTCTGTGTATTGCCCGGAAAGCTGACCAAAACCGAACCGAACGATGAGTCTCCACTTGCGGCTAATATGGATGGGCTATCCGTCGCGATTCCCACGCATCCCAAATACAGCACAGTCTTTTTTCCCCTCTTTTTCTCTCTCTCTCCCTTTTTTTTGTGTGTGTAAAGGACCCGTTACTCCGCATGACTTCCCCCCCCACTGATATAGTCATGTGCTTCCTTCCCAGTCTGTCTCCCACCGTTGCCATTTTATTAACGATTGATATGGAGATTGAGGGCAGGGGTGGTGCAGTTTCTCACATAAACCTGATCTGCTCATGAATGCAGCCCTCTGTTCGCTGTAACCCTGCGTTGGCTTAAGACTCTGCTAGCCAGCGACCAGACTGACAGACGGAAGAAGAGAGGGAGGGAGAGAGAGAGAAAAAAAAGCAGGAAGGGGAAGGGGAGGGAGGGGTGGGGGGTGGAAGAAAAGGGCAACGAGACCTTGACACAATCCAACAGGATTGTACAAAGCTAACAGAGCCCAGCCCTTTCTATAGAGGTTCTGTCTCATCTTTGCACACAGCTGCCTAACGTTTATTTATGTTCTTTCAGCTCCTTGGATCTCCTGAACTCCCCTTCATTAAGGCATATGCTTCGCAACTCAAAGCTAAAAAAGCCTTCAACAGATGTTTATTTCCTCATTAGGGGAAATGAGGAGATTTTTTTTCAGTTTTACTCAGTGAGTTATTATGATCCCGTAGTCAAGGCACTGGAAGCTAATTCCATATTAACTTTCCATAGAGCAATTGAATGCACACTCAGGAAACATTTGCATGGCTAAGGAGCAATATTTGATTGGATGGCTCAGCCAGGATGGACAATTTGCCCCCCCCCACAAATGTTTGAAAAAGTTTGAGAAGTGGATGGGATTTTTTTTTCTGTCTCTTTCTCTCTCTCTCTCTCTTTCTAGTAACCCCTCCCTGTTCAAGTTTCAGGACAGGCACAGGATATTATGGAGAGAACCTGGTGTGAAATCTACTCAGTCTGCTTTTTGTTTGAATGGGCAGAGGCCAAGTATGGAAATGGCTTGTGAATTCTCCACCTCCTTAAGTCAGAAGTGCAGAGAGAGAGGGAGAGGCTATGTCTGAACTGGATTGATTTAACCTCTATCCCTTCCCTTCCTTCCCAAAAGTATTTGGAACTGATGGCCTTTCACTCCATCAAACACTATTTTTTAAATTTTGTGCTGATATTTGCTCTCCCTCTTTCTTCAGCTATGAGGTCAATGACAGCAGTACTCGTGGATTAGACTGGCAAGGCTAAACCTGAAGAACTTGAGATTGGACTAGACTAGGCCACCTTCAACCTATTCTACATTCTCCCTCTTTCCAATCCCCAAATCCCTTTGTTTCCTTAACATCCGAATATTCTGTCAAAATCAAACCTCCTCGATGACCGAGCATCTTCAGCCCTCTAGGGTACACAGCGTGTTTACTATGCAAAAACAATGACTGCAGATGCTGGAAACCAGAGTGTTGCTGGAAGAGCGCAGCAGTTCAGGCATCATCCGAGGAGCAGTAAAATCGACATTTCGGGCAAAAGCCCTTCATCAGGAATAAAGGCAGAGAGCCTGAAGCGTGGAGAGAGGAGGAAAACTTCTGCCGAGTTTTCACCTTCCCTCCAGACCTTCCCCTCACTGAGGATGAATGATCAGTCCTCAGCAAAGGACTCACCTTCATTCCCCTCTGTCTACGCATCAATGAATTTAATACACGCTGTGACGTCGAACATTTCTTCCGCCGCCTCCGCCTCCAAGCTTACTTTCACAATCAGGCCTCCCGCCCACCTTCTGAGGACCCCTTCGCCCACCTCCAACACACTGCATCGACCTGGACACCCCACGCTGGCCTATTACCTGCCCTCGACCTCTTCATTTCTAACTGCCGCTGGGACATTAACCGCCTCAACCTGTCTACCCCCCTCCCCCACTCCAACCTCTCACCCTCACAACGCGCAGCCCTCCAATCCCAACTTCACCGTCAAGCCAGCAGATAAAGGGGGCACAGTGGTAGTCTGGCGCACTGACTACACCATTGAAGCCAAACGGCAACTTGAGGACACCTCTTCCTACCGCCCCCTTGACCATGACCCCACCCCCCCATCACCAAACCATCATCTCCGAGACCATACAGAACCTCATCACCTCAGGAGATCTCCCACGCACAGCTTCCAACCTCATAGTCCAGGAACCCCGCACTACCCGGTTCTACCTCCTTCCCAAGATCCACAAGCCTGACCACCCTGGCCGACCCATTGTCTCAGCATGCTCCTGCCCCACTGAAGTCATCTCTACCTACCTCGACACTGTCCTATCCCACTTAGTCGAGGAACTCCCCACATACATTCGAGACACCACCCACGCCCTCCACCTCCTCCAAGACTTCCGTTTCCCCGGCCCCCAACGCCTCATCTTCACCATGGATATCCAATCCCTCTACACCTCCATCCACCATGACCAGGGCCTCCAAGCCCTCTGTTTTTTCCTCTCCCGACATCCCTAACATTACCCTTCTACGGACACTCTCATTCGTTTGGCCGAACTGGTCCTCACCCTTAACAGTTTCTCCTTTGAATCCTCCCATTTCCTCCAGACCAAAGGGGTAGCCATGGGCACACGTATGGGCCCCAACCTATGCCTGTCTCTTTGTTGGCTACGTAGAACAGTCGATCTTCCATAATTACACCGGCACCACTCCCCACCTCTTCCTCCGCTACATTGATGACTGCATTGGTGCCAACTCGTGCTCCCGTGAGGAGGTTGTGCAATTCATCAACTTCACCAACACACTCCACCCTGACCTTAAATTTACCTGGACCATCTCTGACACCTCCCTCCCCTTCCTGGACCTCTCCATCTCCATTAATGATGACTGACTTGACACTGACATTTTTTACAAACCCACCAACTCCCACAGCTATCTGGATTACACCTCTTGCCACCCTACAACTTGCAAAAATGCCATCCCGTATTCCCAATTCCTCCGCCTCCGCTGTATTTGCTCCCAGGAGGACCAGTTCCACCACAGAACACGCCAGATGGCCTCCTTCTTTAGAGACCGCAGTTTCCCTTCCCATGTGGTTAAAGATGCCCTCCAAAGCCTCTCGTCCACATCCCGCACCTCCGCCCTCAGACCCCACCCCTCCAACTGTAACAAGGACAGAACGCCCTTGGTGCTCACCTTCCACCTGACCAACCTTCGCATAAACCAAATCATCCACCGACATTTCCACCACCTCCAAAAAGATCCCACCACCAGGGATATATTTCCCTCACCATCCCTTTCCACCTTCCGCAAAGACCGTTCCCTCCGTGACTACCTGGTCAGGTCCACGCCCCCATCTCACCCAAGGTCCAAGCTTCCAGCTCAGCACTGTCTGCATGACTTGTCCTACCTGCCTATCTTCTTTTCCACCTATCCACTCCACCCTCCCCCCTGACCTATCACCTTCATCCCCTCCCCCACTCACCTATTGTACTCTATGCTACTTTATCCCCACCCCCACCCTCCTCTCATTTATCTCTCCACCCTCAGGCTCTCTGCCTGTATTCCTGAAGAAGGGCTCATGCCCGAAACGTCGACTCTGCTGCTCCTTGGATGCTGCCTGACCTGCGCTTTTCCAGCAACACATTTTCAGCTCTGATCTCCAGCATCTGCAGTCCTCACTTTCTCCTTCCTGATGAAGGGCTTTTGCCCGAAACATCGATTTTCCTGCTCCTTGGATGCTGCCTGAACTGCTGTGCTTTTCCAGCACCACTCTGATCTAGACTCTGGTTTCCAGCATCTGCAGCCATTGTTTTTACCATTCCTGTTGAAGGGCTTATGCCCAAAACATCGATTCTCCTGCTCCTCGGATGCTGCTTGACTGGCTGTGCTTTCCCAGCAACACACTCTCAACCACAATCTTCTAGTCTCAGGTGAAGATTGGCATTTTCTACTTCTTGCTACACTCCGTTCCTCCACATCATCCAATTCGTTGGTCTTGACTGTAGGAAGATCTGCCGGTGCCAAGAAACATCTAAAGACAATAAGGGAATGGACAAGAAATGGCACCATGAACAGTGTTTAGCCACATACATTGACAATGAAAGAAAAAGCTGTTGCTCCAGCAACACTTTGGATTGTATAAGGGAGCTTCTGCACCATCATGCAACACTATAGTTAATCCATGCTTTTCTTTGATATAGAAATTACAGCACAGAAATAGAGCATCCCTGTGTTGGTGTTTTACAGAAATTAGATATCTAAGAACAAGTAGTGGGCTATTTTACCCGTCAAATCTTCTCCACCATCCTAGATCGTGGCTAATCATCTAGCTCAATGCCATATTCCCGTACTATCCCCATACAGTATTCCTTCATATCATTAGTACAGAGGAACCTTGATTATCCAAAGGGAAGTATGTCATTTGGTTAATCGAATTCCAGATAATCAAATGCTGGATAACGTAGTTTAGCCAAGCATTGGGACCTTGCGATCTTGCCGGATAATCCGATATTCTGATAATTGAATGCCAAATAATCGAGGTTCCTCTGTAATTTGAAATCTATTCTACTCTGTTTTGAACTTACTTAATGACGGTGGTTCCTTAGCTCCCTGCAGTTGAGAATGCCATGTTTATACCCCCCTCTGAATGAAGAAGCTGTCCTCATCTCAGTCCCAAATGGCTTGCCTTTTATTTTGAGATTGTGTCTCTCAGTTCTACAACCAGAAGAAACCTCCCTTCTATATCTACTCTGTCCATACCAAAGGAGGAGGGAGTGACCTAGTGGTACTATTGCTGGACAGTTAATCCAGAGAAAATGAGGACTGCAGATGCTGGAGATCGGAGCTGAAAATGTGTTGCTGGAAAAGCGCAGCAGCTCAGGCAGCATCCAAAGAGCAGGAGAATCGACATTTCGGGCATGAGCCCTTCTTCAGATAAGGCGTTGGGGACCGGGGAAGTGAAAATCATGTAGGAGGTGGAGGGCGTGGGTGGTGTCCCGAATGTAGGTGGGGAGTTCTTGGACTAAAGGGGACAGAACTGTGTCGAGGTATGCGGAGATGAGTTCGGTGGGGCAGGAGCAGGCTGAGACAATGGGTCGGCCGGGGCAGTCAGGTTTGTGGATTTTGGGCAGGAGGTAGAAACGGGCGGTGCGGGGTTGTGGGACTATGAGGTTGGAGGCGGTGGATGGGAGATCCCCTGAGGTGATGAGGTTATGGATGGTCTGGGAGATGATGGTTTGGTGGTGGGAGGTGGGGTCATGATCAAGGGGGCAGTAGGAGGAGGTGTCCACGAGCTGGCGTTTAGCCTCAGCGGTGTAAAGATTGATACGCCAAACTACTACAGCGCCTCCCTTGTCTGCGGGTTTGATAGTAAGGTTGGGGTTGGAACGGAGGGAGTGGAGGGCTGCACGTTCCGAGGGTGAGAGGTTGGAGTGGGTGAGAGGGGTGGACAGGTTGAGGCGGTTAATGTCGTGGCGGCAGTTGGCTATGAAGAGATCGAGGGCGGGTAAGAGGCCAGCACGGGGTGTCTAGGTGAATGGGGTGTGTTGGAGTCAGGAGAAGGGGTTGTCAGAGGGTGGGCGAGAATCCTGGTTGGAGAGGTAGGCGCAGAGGTGAAGGCAGCGGAAGAATTGTTCGATGTCTCGCCACGTGTTGAACTCGTTAATCCAAGAGCATAGGGGAATGAAGGTGAGGCCTCTGCCGAGGACTGATCTTTCATCCTCAGAGAGGGGGAGGTCTGGAGGGATGGTGAAAACATGGCAGGGCTGGGAGCTAGGACCTGGTGTGGGGCTGGAGCTGGGAGTGGGGGCGGGGTTAGGCATGGGGGCAGGAATCGGGGTGGGGATGGAGATCAGGGTGGGGGCGGGGGTGGGGTTCGGCATGGGGGCAGGGTTAGGCATGAGGATGGAGATCGGCATGATGGCGGCGATCTGCGTGGGGGCGGGGTTAGACGTGGTGACGGATTATCTTCACCATGGACATCCAGTCCCTGTACACCTCCATCCCCCATCATGAAGGACTCAAAGCCCTCTGCTACTTCCTTTCCCGCCGTACCAGCCAGTACCCTTCCACTGACTGAACTGGTCCTCACTCTGAACAACTTCTCTTTCCAATCCTCCCACTTCCTCCAAATGAAAGGAGTAGCCATGGGCACCCGCATGGGCCCCAGCTATGCCTGCCTCTTCGTAGGATATATGGAACAGTCCATCTTCCGCAGCTACACTGGCACCACCCCCCACCTTTTCCTCCACTACATCGATGACTGTATCGGCGCTGCCTCGTGATCCCACGAGGAGGTTGAACAGTTCATCCACTTTACCAACACCTTCCACCCCGACCTCAAATTTACCTAGACCGTCTCAGACTCCTCCCTCCCCTTCCTAGACCTCTCCAATTTCTATCTCGGACGACCGAATCAACACGGACATTTACTATAAACCGACCGACTCCCACAGCTACCTAGACTACACCTCCTCCCATCCTGCCCCCTGTAAAAACGCCATCCCATATTCCCAATTCCTTCGTCTCTGCCGCATCTGCTCCCAGGAGGACCAGTTCCAATACCAAACAACCCAGATGGCTTCCTTCTTCAAAGACCACAATTCCCCCCCCAGACGTGATCGACGACGCTTTCCACTGCATCTCCTCCTCTTCATGCTCCACCGCCCTTGAGACCCGCTCCTCCAATCGCCACCCGGACAGAACCCCACTGGTCCTCACCTACCACCTCACCAACCTCCATATACATCACATCATCCGTCGTCATTTCCACCACCTTCAAACAGACCCCACCACCAGGGATATATTTCCCTCCCTTCCCCTATCAGCGTTCTGAAAAGACCACTCCCTCCGTGACTCCCTTGTCAGGTCCACACCCCCCACCAACCCAACCTCCACTCCCAGCACCTTCCCCTGCAATCGCAAGAAATGCAAAACTTGCACCCACACCTCCCCCCTTACTTCTCTCCAAGGCCCCAAGGGATCCTTCCATATCCACCACAAGTTCACCTGCACCTCCACACACATCATTTACTGCATCCGCTGCACCCGATGTAGCCTCCTCTATATTGGGGAGACAGGCCGCCTATTTGCGGAACACTTCAGAGAACACCTCTGGGACACCTGGACCAACCAACCCAACCACCCCGTGGCTCAACACTTTAACTCTCCCTCCCACTCCACCGAGGACATGCAGGTCCTTGTACTCCTCCATCGCCAGACTATAGCAACACCGCGGCTGGAGGAAGAGCACTTCATCTTCCGCCAAGGAACCCTCCAACCACAAGGGATGAGCTCAGATTTCTCCAGTTTCCTCATTTCCCCTCCCCCCACCTTGTCTCAGTCCCAACTGTCGAACTCAGCACTACCTTCCTAACCTGCACTCTTCTTCCTGACCTCTCCGCCCCCACCCCACTCCGGCCTATCACCCTCACCTTAACCTCCTTCCACCTATCGCATCTCCATCGCCCCTCCTCCCTACCTTTTATCTTAGCCTGCCTGGCACACTCTCCTCATTCCTGAAGAAGGGCTCATGCCCGAAACGTCGATTCTCCTGCTTCTTGGGTGCTGCCTGACCTGCTGCGCTTTTCCAGCAACACATTTTCAGCTCCCAATTGAATGTAACCATCTTCTCCCTAAAGGCATCAGAGTTCATTGCCTCAACTACCCAATGTGCTAGTGAAAACAAACAGAAAGTGCTGGCGAAACTCAGCAGGTCTGTCAGCATCTGTGGAGAGAGAAACACAGAGTTAACATTTCAAGTCCAGTATAGCACTTTAAAACTTAATGAACAAGAGTCACCCCAGACTCAAATCGTTAAGATTTTTTTTCTGTCTTCACAGATGCTGCCACACTTGTTGAGTTTCTCCAGCATTTTCTGTCTTTGTTTCAAACGTTTGTCTTTATATTAATGTTGTACAGAGTTCCACATTCTCACCACCCTCTGCCCAAAAAAAAAGTCCCTATTAGGTTTACAAGGGATATTACATTTGTTTTGGACTCCCTCACAAATGAAACATCTTCTCTACATCTACGCTTTTGAACCACTTCATCAGGCCAAACATTAGCAGAGTCACCTCTCAGAGAGAAAAACCTCCAGGCTGATTAACGTTTCCTGATACATATAACCTCTCAGTTCTGATATTGTTCTTCTGAAGCCATTTTGTAACCCTCCAGTGCATCCACATCTCTTTTTGATAATGTTAGAGGTATTCACAGTATTCCATGTGTCATCTCAACAAAGTTCATCACAAGTTAACATAACTTCCCTGGATTTCCAGTCCATCTCTCCAGAAGTGAATCTGAGTTTGCCTTTCAAATGATCTTGTCAACTTGTAAATTCTTAATGTCGAAGGGATGTGTGTTCTCTATATTCCTCTTCCCGAAATACCCCATCTCACACTTGATAATACTGAAATTCATTCATTTTTAATACCTCAAGGGTGCAGGCAGTGAAATGAGAGGTGTGTGAGATTATATTTGGAACTTGATCATATAATTCACACTGAATGAATTCACCTTCCAGCCCTGCAGACTGAGTAAGGAAAGAACAAGAGGAGCACATTCAGCCCCTCTATCCTGATTGTGCCATTCATTGAGCTATTTGCCAATTTTTATCTTCATCCCATCCATCCATCAAAACCTCAGTGTTCTGTACAACTCTCATTTGTTCACCATTGTCTGTTTGTTGCACTGTGCTGTCCCTTTAAGATTCTGCATGTCTACATGCATGCATCAATTAAAGGGAACTTTAACTCAAATGTAGAGGTCATGGCCTAGTGATATTATTATTAGACTTGTAGTTCAGAAACTGCGCTAATGTTCTGGGGACCTAGTTTGAATCCCATCGTGGTACATGGAGGAATTTGAAGTCAATAAATATCTGGAATCATGATGGCCATGAAACCATTGCTAATTGTCAGGAAAAACCCCATTTGGTACACTAATGCCCTTTGGGGAAGGAAGTGGCAATGCTTTTCTGGTTTGGTCTACACGTGACTCCAGACCCCCCACTGCAATTGGGTTGACTTTTTAACTGCCCTCTGGACACTTTATTGCACATCCCATTGCTGTGGTTGACAGGTTTTTAGTGGACAATCATTTCATTGACATCATTATTATCTAATTCAAACTTTGCCACCTGCCATGGTGGGATTTGAACCCAGGTCCCCAGATCATTAGCAGGGTTTTTAGATTAATATAGGCTCTATTCCTGATGAAGGGCTTTTGCCCGAAACATCGATTTTCCTGCTCCTTGGATGCTGCCTGACCTGCTGTGCTTCTCCAGCTCCACACTGATGTAAACTTTTAGATTAATATGTCTAACAAAAATCCCACTCGGCCAATACCTCCCTATACACCAGGAGAGATCTATAAGATTATAAAAGGGGTGATCTTTCTCTCTCTGTCACATTCTAACAGGGGCGTGCACTCTGTGTAAGATCATTTCTGGGACTTACGTTTACACCTGATGCTTTCCTTTGCAATTACTGTCTTGTGGTTGGGTCTGGATCCTAGCCCAGCTACTGGAGCTAGTGCGATGATGCTGGTGTAGCATTGCCTTAAGGCTCCCCACCCTTCATCAACTGGCAGCCCCTTTAGGAATGGGAGGAGACCATTCAGCTGCTCCAGTCTGTTCCGTCATTCTCTTGGATTGTGGTGGGTATTTCCATGAAGGCTCTGATTATCACTGGAGCAGACAATGAGGAGTCAAAGCAATACTGCCTGTTTTCTCTTGAATTTCTATCAGAGGCAAGCCGAAAGACCACGATTTGAGTGAGTGTGTGTGTGTGAGAGAGAGAGACAGTGTTATGGCGGGGACTGGTCCTGGTGTCAGCTCATGTTTAAGACCATTAGACCATAAGACATAGGAGTGGAAGTAAGGCCATTTGGCCCATTCCAAAAGTAGTTACCATCTGGAATCAGGAGTGTAAAGTTTAGGTCATCCACTGCCACATGCATGTACAACACAGGCACATGTGCACACTCACATGCCTGTGTGCACTTACACACCAACATACAGCAACTACCCTGCCACATTGCACAACACTTTGAATATGTGTCCTCAACAGTACACCAATACTGGTTTCAATTGCCACATTGGTTGCAATCCGCTGAGTCAGCCCTGACTTTCAATTGAGCACAGGGACCTTCTGGGCTTTATGATAAGATTATGGCACTATCTTCTAAGGATCAATGACCTAGTGGCTCCAGGTCTTGCTAATCTGAAACTGGGGTGGGCGGGATGCGAGAGAGGGATTGGAAGCAATTGGGGCCAGGCTAGGGAAGGATGGAGGGAAGCAAGGCAGGGGAATGTTGAGATTGTGCGTCAGGTCGGGAGGTGGGAGATAGATGGTGTTCAGGTATTAGTGCATGTAAAATTGCTTTTAGTCCTACGACTGAGTTATCAATAATGCACTGGCAAATTCTCAGCATTCAATACCTGCAAGCGAGTCGTACCGGGCTGTTGTGTAGCTGGAAGATTGGAGCTTGAGAAGTCAGCTTGAAAAAAAAACTCATCTTAAACAATTCTACTAAGAGAGGAAGTCTGGGTTTGGCCCCTAAGGATGAACCTTTGTCGCTGTGTGCGATACTTTTTAATTTTGTTTATTTTTGCCAGTTTATACAGGGCCCCCTCCTCAAAGCCTCTTTCATCCCCTCCTTCTCCTTCCCCCTCCCTCGAACAAACCCATGTGACAGGCCCATCTGCTTATGCTTTCCTCTCACGAACATCTTGAGAAGCAGAAAGGCAGAATTAGCGAGTGCAGAAATGCAAAGTTGCCTCCTGTTACCTATTATCGATCTCATTTTTCTTCTTCCTGTGCCATTCAATTAAGGCAGTGATGTTGATGGATATCTCTGCATCGCTGCAGTCTCTCCCCTTCCCTCTCCCTCCCATGGCTTTCTAGATCAAGCAGCTCTTCTAGCCCAGTGCAACTTGCCAGTGTGATCTGAATTTAAGATCATTTTAACAACACTACGTACTGGTCCCATTATTTTCTTTTTGACTGAGTTAAACATCTTGAGGCATTCAAAAGAATACTCAGTCATTTGAGTACGGTGGCACAGTGGTTAGCACTGCTGCCTCACAGCGCCAGAGATCTGGGTTCAATTCCCGACTCAGGCGACTGACTGTGTGGAGTTTGCACGTTCTCCCCGTGTCTGCGTGGGTTTCCTCTGGGTGCTCCGGTTTCCTCCCACAGTCCAAAGATGTGCGGGTCAGGTGAATTGGCCATGCTAAATTGCCCGTAGTGTTAGGTAAGGGGTAAATGTAGGGGTATGGGTGGGTTGCGCTTTGGCGGGTCGGTGTGGACTTGTTGGGCCGAAGGGCCTGTTTCCACACTGTAAGTAATCTAATCTAATCTAATCTAATATGTAAGTTAAGGGGAAAAGAGGGCGGAATTACACTGAAGTATTGGATAGCAGACATGATGGGTAGATCGTTCTGTACTGAATCTGTGACTGTGGTGTTTTCAAAACGTGGAATTTTGCCTTGAGCTTTGCTAGGTCATAAAATAGCATATTAATGTCGTCAATAAATTGCATTTCTGCAGCACCTTCAACTTAGTAAAGAATGTCCCAAGGTACTGCACGGGAAGGATCAACCACCCAAGCCAGCTAGAGAAATATCAGCCGAAACTACAATACTGCAGATGCTGGAAATCTGACATAAACATGGAAAATGATGGAAACATTCAGGCAGAGTCTGTGATGGGAGGGCTTGGGTCAGAAAATTGAGGTTAAAGTGAAGTAAGAAATAAATGTTATAACAAATGTTTTTTATGATTGAGCATTCGTCTTTATAGAAGGATTTGTTAAATCAAAGTGTGAGTCAACTCCCTGCCTTTTGTCTATCACACAAGGGAACAACACTGAGAAGGTTGAGTACTCCTTTTGGGTAACAGGTCAGTCACCATTCATCAAGAGCACACTATTAGGACAGGTGACACAAAGGTTGGTCATAGAATTTTACAGGTGGCACGGTAGTTAGCACTGTTGCCTGACAGTGCCAGGAACCTGGAATTGGATTCCATCATAAGGCAACAGTCTGTGTGGAACATAGAACGTAGAACATTACAGTGCAGTACAGGCCCTTCAGCCCTCAATGTTGCATCGACCTGTGAAACCAATCTGAAGTCCATCTAACCCACACTATTCCATTCTTGTCCATATGCCTATCCAATGACCATTTAAATACCCTTAGAGTTGGCAAGTCCACCACTATTACAGGCAGGAGAAAGTGAGGACTGCAGATGCTGGAGATTAGAGTTTAAAAATGTGTTGCTAGAAAAGCACAGCAGGTCAGGCAGCATCAAAGGAACAGGATAATTGACATTTTGGGCATAAGCCCTTCTTCAGGAAACTGTTGCAGACATTCTACGCCCCTAATACTCTCTTGAGTAAAGAAACTGCCTCTGACATCTGCCCTATATCTATCACTCCTCAATTTAAAGCTATGTCCCCTCATGCTAGCTATCACCATCTGAGGAAAAAGGCTGTTTCTGTCCAATCTATCTAACCCTCTGATTATCTGATATCTCTCAATTAAGTCACCTCTCAACCTTCTTCTCTCTAATGAAAACACCCTTAGGTCTAATGAAAACACCCTAGGTTCCTCAGCCTTTCCTCGTAAGACCTTCACTTCATACCAGGCAACATCCTAGTAGATGTCCTCTTTTCAAAGCTTCCACATCCTTCCTATAACACGGTGACCAGAACTGCACACAATGCTCTAAGTGCGGCCATATCAGAGTTTTGTACAGTTGCAGCATGATCTCATGGTTTCAAAACTCAATCCCTCTACCAATAAAAGTTAACACACCATCTGCCTTCCGAACAACCCTAACAACCTGGATGGCAACTTTCAAGGATCTATGTACCTGGACACCAAGATTTCTTCGTTCATCCACACTACCAAGAATCTTACCATTAGCTCAGTACTCTTTATTCCTGTTACTCTTTCCAAAGTGAATCACCTCACACTTTTTTGCATTAAAATCCATTTGCCACCTCTCAGCCCAGCTCTGCAGCTTATCTATGTCTCTCTGTAACCTACAACAACCTTCGTCACTATCCACAAATGCACCGACCATAGTGTCATCCGCAAATTTGTTAACCCATCCTTCTACTCCCTCATCCAGGTAATTTATAAAAATGATAAACAGCAGTGGCTCCAAAACAGATTCTTGCAGTACACCACTAGTAACTGAACTCCAGGATGAATATTTCCCATCAACCACCACCCTCTGCTTTCTTTCAGCCAGCCAATTTCTGATCCAAACAGCTAAATCATCCTCAATCTCATGCCTCTGAATTTTCCGCTTCATTCCTGATGAAGGGCTTTTGCCCAAAACATTGATTTCCCTGCTCCTCTGATGTTGCCTGACCATCTTTGCTTTTTCAGCACCACTCTAATGTTGACTCTAATCTCCAGCGTCTGCAGTACCCACTTCTGTCTATTTGTGCAATAGCCTACCGTGGGGAACCTTATCAAATTCCTTATTGAAATCCATATACACCACATCAACCACTTTACCCTAATCCACCTGTTTGGCCATCTTCTCAAAGAACTCAGAAAGGCTTATGAGGCACAACCTACCCTTCACAAAACCGTATTGACTATCCCTAATCAATTTATTTCTTCCTTTATGAACATCTGGATAGGAATAATGTGATCAAGGATAGTCAGCATGGTTTTGTGACGGGCCAGTCGTGCCTCACAAACCTTATTGAATTCTTTGAGAAGGTGACTAAGGAGGTGGACGAGGGTAAGGCGGTAGATGTGGTGTATATGGATTTTAGTAAGGCGTTTGATAAGGTTCCCCATGGTAGGCTACTGCAAAAAATATGGAGGTGTGGCATTGAGGGGGAGTTGGAGGTTTGGATTAGGAATTGGCTGGCTGGAAGAAGACAGAGGGTAGTAGTTAATGGTAAAGGTTCATCTTGGAGTGCAATTACCAGCGGTGTTCCGCAAGGATCTGTTTTGGGACTATTGCTGTTTGTCATTTATATAAATGACCTGGAGGAGGGGCTAGAAGGTTGGGTGAGCAAGTTTGCGGATGATAAGAAAGTCGGTGGAATTGTTGACAGTGAGGAAGGATGTGGCAGGTTACAGCGGGATATAGATAAGCTGCAGAGCTGGGCAGAAAGGTGGCAAATGGAGTTCAATGGAGCTAAGTGTGAAGTGATTCACTTTGGTAAGAGTAACAAGAAGATGGAGTACTGGACTAATGGTTGGACACTTGATAGTGTGGATGAGCATTTGGATCTTGGTGTCCATGTACACAGATCTCTGAAAGTTGCCACCCAGGTAAATAGTGCTGTGAAGAAGGCATATGATTTACTGGGTTTTATTGGAAGAGGAATTGAATTCCGGAGTCCTGAGGTCATGTTGCAGTTGTATAAGACTCTGGTGCGGCCTCATCTGGAGTATTGTGTGCAGTTTTGGTCGCCATACTATAGGAAGGATGTGGAGGCACTGGAACGGGTGCAGAGGAGGTTTACCAGGATGTTGCCTGGTATGGTAGGAAGATCGTATGAGGAAAGGCTGAGGCACTTGGGGCTGTTCTCATTGGAGAAAAGAAGGTTTAGGGGTGACTTGATAGAGGTGTACAAGATGATTAGGGGTTTAGATAGGGTTGACCATGAGAACCTTTTTCCATGTATGGAGTCAGCTATTACGAGGGGGCATAGCTTTAAATTAAGGGGTGGTAGATATAGGACAGATGTTAGGAGTAGATTCTTTACTCAGCGAGTCGTGGGTTCATGGAATGCCCTGCCAGTAACAGTGGTGGACTGTCCCTCTTTATGGGCATTTAAACGGGCATTGGATTGGCATATGGAGGAAAGTGGGCTAGTGTAGGTTAGGTGGGCTTGGATCGGCGCAACATTGAGGGCCGAAAGGCCTGAACTGCGCTGTATTTTCCTATGTTCTATGTACTATGTTCTAGATGATTATAAATCCTATCTTTTATAACCCTTTCCAACACTTTACCAACAACTGAAGTAAGGCTCACTGGTCTACAATTACCAGAGTTGTCTCTACTCCCCTTCTTGAACAAGGCACTATATTTGCTATCCTCCAGTCTTCTGGCACTATTCCTGTTGACAATGACAACATAAAGATCCAAGCCAACGGCTTGGCAATCTCCTTCCTGGCTTCCCAGAGAATCCAAGGATAAATCCCATCAGGCACAGGGGACTAAGCTATTTTTATTCTTTCCAGAATTGCTAACATCACCTCCTTGTGAACCTCAACCCCATCTAGGCCAATAGCCCATATCTCAGTATTTTCCTTGACAACATTGTCTTTTTCTGGTGTGAATATTCTGATTTAGCACTTCCCCTCTCTCCCTTGACTCCATGCACAACTTCCTTGTTTGGTCTAAATCTTACTCGAGTCATTTGCACATTCTCCCTGTGTCCACATGGGTTTCCTACAGGTGCTCCAGTTTCCTCCTACAGTCCAAAGATGTGCAAGTAAGGATGATGGGCCTTGCTAAATTGTCCCATAGTGTTCAGGGGTGTGTCAGTTTGGTACATTAGCCATGGGAAATGGTAGGGGGATGGAGCTGGGTTGAATGCTCTTTGGAGAGTTGGTGTGGACTTGTTGGACCGAATGGCCTGTTTCCACACAGTTGGGATTCTGTTCAGGTAGACATAGAGAGGGGTTTGGAGAGGAGCATTCAGCATGGTAGATGGGAGTCAGAAACTAAATGCAGATCAAAGATGCCGTGGCCTGTTCTCTCAATAGATAGAGAAGCAACTGAAGGTTATTTAAGCTGAGGGTTATCACACCTCAGGCAAGGGCAGAGATTGAGAAGGAGAGTCCTTCGTGGAAACCTCCGCTAGTGTGGGATTCGAACCCACACTGTTCGCGTCACCCTGCATTATAAACCAGCAATCCAGTCACCTGAGCTGACCAACCTCGTAAGTTCTGTCTACCCATCCTCAATGTCACAATTCAGTTGCACCCTCAGAAATGAATTTCCTATTAGACTAGCATAGTATCTCCCAAAACATCCTGCAGCTTTTCCGAAAGCGAGATTGGTATTTTTCTGTCCGGTTTGGGAAAGTTTGGTGTTATGAGATCTAGAGTGAGAAAGATATCCCTCATAGCCAACAGTTTGTGCTGGGTTTGAACCAAAAATCTAGAGATAAACTTCCATTAGCAAACCTTGTGTCAGGTATTTCCTGTCCCTTTCTTCCTAGCACCCTGCACATAGGCCAACTTGCCTGGATAAGCACTTGAGAGGCTTGACACTCTCCAGCACAAAAGTAGCCCAGATATAGAGTCCTAGAGATGTACAGCATGGAAACAGACCCTTCGGTCCAACCCGTCCATGCTGACCAGATATCCCAAACCAATCTAGTCCCACCTGCCAGCATCCAGCCCATATCCCTCCAAACCCTTCCTATTCACATACCCATCCAAATGTTGCAGTTGTACCAGCCTCCACCACTTACTCTGGCAGCTCATTCCAGTCACTTGATTGTTTGCTCCCTTCACCACCGGTGCACAGTGACAGCAGTGTGCAAAATGGACAAGACATATTGCAACAGCTCACCAAGGTTCTTTTGACAACTCTTTCCAAACCAGCAGCCTCTCCCACAAAGGACAAGCTTAACAGTTGCAAATGGAAAATGCAAGTTTCCTTCCAGACTGTTTATCACCCTGACTTGGAACTATATCACTATTCCTTCTTGATCACTGGGTCAAAATCCTGGAACACCTTCACAAACAGCACCTACAGCATCAATTTAAGAAGGGAGACTACCACCATCTTCTCCAGGGTAATGAAGGAAGGGCAATGGACGCCAAACAGTGGCTTAGCTGGTGGTGTCCAAATCCTTTGAAATAACAACAAAAAACTGTAACATCCTTCTCACTGTCAGCTTAGAACAAGGGAGATTGTTGTCATTGACCTGGTTACAATCACCAGATTGACAAGCCATCATCACATATCCTTGTGGACGCTTGCTGTGCACAAAATGGTTGACAGGTTTTACACAGTAGAGCAGTGACAACATATCAAAAGTACATAATTGGCTGAAGAACACTTTGGGACATTCCTGAAGTTACAAACAGCCAAATGTAAACTCAAATTAATTCTCACTTGCTGAGATCAGGTAACTCGGCAGAATTCTTGATGTCACAAGGAATTAAGGGATATGGGGAGAATGCAGTTAAGTGGAGTTGAAATGCCCATCAGCCATGATTGAATGGCGGGGTGGACTCGATGGGCCACATGGCCTTACTTCCATTCCTATGTCTTATGGTCTAATGGTCTTAGGTTGTTACACAATCTCACAGGACATTAATCTTACCAACTTATCCAATAGGACTCAAAGAGTGTGGTGCTGGAAAAGCGCAGCAGGTCAGGCAGCATCCAAGGAGCAGGAGAATTGACGTTTCAGGCATGAGGCCTTCATCAGGCTTGTGCCCGAAACTTTGATTCTTCTGCTCCTCAGATGCTGCCTGACCGGCTGTGCTTTTCTTTGACTCTGATCTCCAGCATCTGCAGTCCTCACTTTCTCCCATCTAATGGGACTGACTGATATCTGTGCAACTGCAATGATATGTATCCTCTCTGTTGTCAAAACTGCCTTCTTTACAGAATTAGTTGAATGTCAGTAACATAGAATCTCATAGCACAGAATATACTTTAAAACTATTATGCCTGCAAATGTAAGTTCCTGAACCTTTCTCATATTATGTCACAATTTTGTGAGAACATTTACAAAAGGTCCCATGTCCACATTTGAAATGGAAACTGCCTTTGGAAACTTGTACATCTGCGATTCAGCCTCTCACCCTGTGGGAGACATTGCTTAAAATTTGAGTGTCTCAGTTCTTTCATCATGATTGAAAAGAGAGTCCTAACTTCTGACCACCCAAAGTTCAGAGATATCGAACAGCTTGGTGCTGGATAAAAGAGTCAACTGATAATATGTTAACATCTGGATTTTCCTCAGCAAATCATCCATTTTATAAATCTTGTAAATTGTTATGAAGTATTTTTCATCTCTTCTGTTTTGGTTTGATCTGATTTATTGTTTTCACATGTACCTAAATACAGTGAAAAATTTTGTTTTGCATGCGGTAAAGACAGATCATATAACATGCAAGGACTTACAGATCATAGGGTGTTTAGACAGAGCAAGGTATACAAGGTTACAACTGCACAGGAAGTGCACAAAAGTAAGATCAACATTTGATTTGAAATTAGAGAAGTCCATTCACAAGTCTAATAACAGCAGGAAAGAAGCTGTTCGTGAACGTGTTGATATGTATGTAAGGGGCTCAACCTTTTGCTGAGATTAGTGGGCGACACGGTGGCACAGTGGTTAGCACTGCTGCCTCACAGCGCCAGAGACCCGGGTTCAATTCCCGCCTTAGGCGACTGACTGTGTGGAGTTTGCATGTTCTCCCCATGTCTGCGTCGGTTTCCTCCGCGTGCTCCAGTTTCCTCCCACAGTCACAAAGATGTGTGGATTAGGTGAATTGGCCATGCTAAATTGCCCGTAGTGTTAGGTAAGGGGCAAATGTAAGGGTAGGGGTATGGGTGGGTTGCGCTTCGGCGGGTCGATGTGGACTTGTTGGGACGAAGGGCCTGTTTCCACGCTGTAAGTAATCTATCTAAAAAATTTCTCCTGGTCATTAATGCAGGGATGTTGACAAGGAAGGAACGGCAGTCTGTGTCCTAGCCAGGACTGTGTGTGACTTGGCAAGAAACACAAGGATACAAATGTCTTAGAAACATAGAAAATAATTGCAAGAGTAGGCCATATGACCCTTCTGCCATTCAACATCATCATGACTGATCACCTAACTCTGTACCCGCTTTCTCCCTGTACCCTTTCACCCCTTTGGCCCTGAGAACTATATCAAACTCCTTTTTGAAATCGTTCTGAACCATTTTTTCATAAGAAGGAATTCCACAGATTCACTACTCTCTGGGTGAAGAAATTTCTCCTCATCTCAGTCCCAAATGGCCTACCCTGTATTCTTAGCTTGTGACGCCCAGTTTGTTGACTCCCAGTACTGTTCAGTATTGATGCTTGATATTCAGTTAATTTTCCAATGGTTTACTGACCTATAAAAAAATGTCTTTGAAAACGTCCAAGAAAACACAAGAAGATTAAGGAGAATGGTTTCAGGATGAGGGATTACAGTTAATTTTATTAATTTCTTAAACAGGAAAGGCTAAGGGGATATTTGATAGACTTTAAATAGAATAAGTAAAGAGAAATGGTTTCCTGCGGCAAATGGAAGGTGTGGTGGGCTGCCTTCTTCATGTGCTGTAGGTAGACCCACAATGCAGTTTAAGCCTATATTCGTTAGAGTTTCGAAGAATGAGAGGAGATCTAATTGAGGTCAATAAGATGCTAAAGGGTTCGAGAAAGTGGATGTTGAGAAGATGTTTCCTCGTGAGGCAATCAAGAATAGGATGTTATAGTTTTAGGAGAAGTTGGGGGGCAAATTTAAAACAGAGATGAGGAGGAATTACTTCTCTCAATGAGTCAGGAATCTATGGAATTCATTCCCCCAGAGTGTGATGGATGTCTGGGCATAAAACTTAAGGAGGCGATAAACAGAGTTTTAGTTAATAATGGGTTGAAGATCAAGAAAAGTAGGCAGGAAAGTAGAATTGACTATGATTGTATCGAATGACGGAGCAGGCTCGAGGGGCTGAATGGCCTACTCCTGCTCCTAGTTCTTATATTCTTAGACTGTTAAAGAGGGAGTTTGACCCAACAGGAGCCCATTAGTGAGAGAGGTTTGAAGAGTGTGCATTGACTTCTCGCCCTGACAGTCTCCTGTGCTGTTCTATGTAATTACCAGTGAAATGCCAGTAAACTGAACCACCAAGTGTTCTCTTAATCTTTTGTAACATGTGAAGTGTTGGGCGGGTAACAACAATAAATTATATTTGTATTGCCCACTTTAAAGTAAGAGCTGAAAATGTGTTGCTGGTTAAAGCACAGCAGGTCAGGCAGCATCCAAGGAACAGGAAATTCGACGTTTCGGGCCAGAGCCCTTCATCAGGAATGAGGAGAGTGTGCCAGGCAGGCTAAGATAAAAGGTAGGGAGGAGGGACTTGGGGGAGGGGCGATGGAGATGTGATAGGTGGAAGGAGGTCAAGGTGAGGGTGATAGGCCGGAGTGGGGTGGGGGCGGAGAGGTCAGGAAGAAGATTGCAGGTTAGGAGGGCGGTGCTGAGTTCAAGGGAATCGACTGAGACAAGGTGGGGGGAGGGGAAATGAGGAAACTGGAGAAATCTGAGTTCATCCCTTGTGGTTGGAGGGTTCCTAGGCGGAAGATGAGGCGCTCTTCCTCCAACCGTTGTGTTGTTATGGTCTGGCGATGGAGGAGTCCAAGGACCTGCATGTCTTCGGTGGAGTGGGAGGGAGAGTTAAAGTGTTGAGCCACGGGGTGGTTGGGTTGGCTGGTCCGGGCATCCCAGAGGTGTTCCCTGAAGCGTTCCGCAAGTAGGCGGCCCGTCTCCCCAATATAGAGGAGGCCACATCGGGTGCAGCGGATGCAATAGATGATGTGTGTGGAGGTGCAGGTGAATTTGTGGCGGATATGGAAGGATCCCTTGGGGCCTTGGAGAGAAGTAAGGGAGGAGGTGTGGGTGCAAGTTTTGCATTTCCTGCGGTTGCAGGGGAAGGTGCTGGGAGTAGAGGTTGGGTTGGTGGGGGGTGTGGACCTGACGAGGGAGTCACGAAGGGAGTGGTCTTTGTGGAACACTGATAGGGGAGGGGAGGGAAATATATCCCTGGTGGTGGGGTCCGTTTGGAGTTGGTGGAAATGACGGCAGATGATACGCTGTATACGGAGGTTGGTGGGGTGGTAGGTGAGAACCAGTGGGGTTCTGTCTTGGTGGCGGTTGGAGGGGTGGGGCTCAAGGGCGGAAGAGCGGGAAGTGGAGGAGATGCGGTGGAGGGCATCGTCGATCACGTCTGGGGGGAATCTGCAGTCCTTGAAGAAGGAGGCCATCTGGGCTGTACGGTGTTGGAACTGGTCCTCCTGGGAGCAGATGCGGCGGAGACGAAGGAATTGGGAATATGGGATGGAGTTTTTACAGGGGGCAGGGTGGGAGGAGGTGTAGTCCAGGTAGCTGTGGGAGTCAGTCGGTTTATAGTAGATGTCTGTGTTGAGTCAGTCGCCCGAGATAGAAATGGAAAGGTCTAGGAAGGGGAGGTCTGAGAAGCGTTCCGCAAAGACCACTCCCTTCGTGACTCCCTCGTCAGGTCCACACCCCCCACCAACCCAACCTCCACTCCTGGCACCTTCCCCTGCAACCGCAGGAAATGCAAAACTTGCGCCCACACCTCCTCCCTTACTTCTCTCCAAGGCCCCAAGGGATCCTTCCATATCCGCCACAAATTCACCTGCACCTCCACACACATCATCTATTGCATCCGCTGCACCCGATGTGGCCTCCTCTATATTGGGGAGACGGGCCGCCTACTTGCGGAACGCTTCAGGGAACACCTCTGGGACGCCCGGACCAACCAACCCAACCACCCCGTGGCTCAACACTTTAACTCTCCCTCCCACTCCACCGAAGACATGCAGGTCCTTGAACTCCTCCATCGCCAGAACATAACAACACGACAGTTGAAGGAAGAGCGCCTCATCTTCCGCCTGGGAACCCTCCAACCACAAGGGATGAACTCTGATTTCTCCAGTTTCCTCATTTCCCCTCCCCCCACCTTGTCTCAGTCGGTTCCCTTGAACTCAGCACCGCCCTCCTAACCTGCAATCTTCTTCCTGACCTCTCCGCCCCCACCCCACTCCGGCCTATCACCCTCACCTTGACCTCCTTCCACCTATCCCACCTCCATCGCCCCTCCCCCAAGTCCCTCCTCCCTACCTTTTATCTTAGCCTGCCTGGCACACTCTCCTCATTCCTGATGAAGGGCTCTGGCCCGAAACGTCGAATTTCCTGTTCCTTGGATGCTGCCTGACCTGCTGTGCTTTAACCAGCAACACATTTTCAGCTCTGATCTCCAGCATCTGCAGACCTCACTTTTTACTCCACTTTAAAGTAAAGCAATGTCCCAAGGTGCTCAACTGAGCTACATTAGGAGAAATGCAGCCTGATGACCAAAGCTTGGTCAAAGAGTTTTAAAGCATCTCTTAAGGGAGAAAGTGAAGTAGCAATATAGAGAGTGCAGAGATGATATTCCAATCTCAGGGCCTACACAAGTGAAGGCACAGCCACCAATGGTGGGGCAATTAAAATATAACACCAGGGACAGAATTAGTGTATCTCAGAAGTTCTGCAGGATTGTTGGGCTGGAGGACATTGAGAAAGGTAAGGACATTGGTGAACCTGATGAATGATAGTTTTTTGATTTAGATTTTTAAATTAATTAAATAGAAATTTCACTACCCTGCCATATAAGGATTCAAGCCCATGTCCCCGGAATATTAGCCTGTGCATCTGGTTATGAGTCTACTGACATTGCCAGTATGCCACCATCTTGACAGGGAGTCAGTTTAGGTCACTGTGAGGTATAGGACCTACTGCAAGTTAAGACATAGGCAGCAGTGTTCTAAGTGATGTCAAGTTTATGGAGGAGATTACCCAAAAATGTGATGGAATAATTGAGTTGACAAACATTGAAAGGCATGAATGCGGATGCTACAGGTGAGAAAGTGGTGGTCTTATTAGCATCATGAATGTGAGCTCTCAGAACCCAATATAACAACAGAGATTTTGCATAGACTGGTTCTTCAGACTATTGTGGGGTGGGAGGGCGTTTGCAGAGATAGGATAGTCGCTAGCTTGGGACCATAGTCTGGAGTGAGGTCAACAAACACTGTCATGAGTAAAGGGGGGGGGCGACACAGTCTGGTTCACAAGATAGCAGGAATGCTGAGAGGTTCAGCTGATGCTAAGCTTGGAAGAATAAATATAACATAGAAAAGTTGAGGCAAAGGAAGGAGGGAGGGGAAGGAACATCTACTTGCAGAAGGGAGTTCCCAGATTCAACTGTCCTTACACAAACTCTCCATGTATTAGCTCCATGGTGCCCCCATGTTTGAGATGATATGCCAGGACGGCTGTGTTTTGCTGGGGAGACAATGTTAGAAGTGTGAAGCAAGAACTTTGAACAATTTTCAGCACATGGGTGGCAGCTGGTATATTAGCTTTGAACTTCTATGTAGCTGAATCTTTCCAATCAACGACAGGGATAGATGCAAAGCTGACATAGCAGCAGTTCAGTGATGCGTAAGGCAGTTGACAGAAACCTTGCTTGCCAGAACCAACTCTTTCATAATCAACCCAAAGTCAAATGGCCCACAGAGCGAGAGAGCACTGCGTGTAATGTATGTTGCAGATTTCCAGTGCTACTCCTGTAGATTTTTGGCAAACATTTCTTGTACCTAAGAAAATTTTCCACAGCCATAGGAATAAAACTGTGTACATGCAGCTTATATTGACAGCTGTAGTGAAACCTTAACTTATTTGGCTAGGCAGCTAGTTTGCGGTGTTGAGTGATTCCAACAGTGTGAGTGCAACTCCCACCGCGGCCCCCCCTCCTCCCCCACCCTTCCAGTCAGCCTGATTGTCTTGTAACACTGTGGAGCTTTTACTATTAGTGACCCTTTAATTTGAATGGGGAAACCCTCTTGACTGTTGAGCCATTTTGAGATAACCAAAAAACTAGAGAGTAAAAGTTTTACAGCGTAAGGATGTATTGATTCTATTAAAACATAAATTTAGATGCTTGACAAGATCAGGGAGGTGCCACAAGCATGCTGTAGGTAATCTGAAGGGGGAAAATGAGAAAACAGAGAAGAAAAGCAGACAAAGCGGACAAATACAGGGCTCAGGAGCCCTACCAGGCCACCATCTTGGATGTCACCCATACGGGTGTCACATACAATATAAGGAAGATTGAGTATCTGGGAATGAGTATTACATAGAGAGTAATAGATACAAGGGAGTAAATGTTTAAGGAATAGCGAGTACTTTGAAGTGATTATTACATAAACTGTAAGCGATAGTTGGCACTGAATGTTTAGAGAATATTAGTCCCACAATGGAGTTTCTGTACCTTTGTTTTGGGTAAGTTACTTCAGAATTATTAGAAATTATTGCGATGCAACTCAGACTCTCAAAAAAAGTTCTAGTCAGTTCTGCTGCAAAACCAAACTACTACAGATTATTTTTTCTGAACTGTTGTGAGTTTTCTTTTGGGTTTTCTTGGTGTATATTTTGACTCGCATCTACAAAGCCAGTGTTGAACCATGTAACCAAAAACTGTAGAGTTCAACTTGAAGAAACGATGTAAGTTGGCATATTCTCCTTTTGCATTTGGCAGAACGAAAGGTGATCTGAATTTGTTGCATAAAATTCTTAGTGGGTTACACGACATGAGTGCTGAAAGATTGTTCCTCCTGACTGGAGAATCTAGCATGTCAGATCATAGTCTCAGAATAAAGATACACTGTTTAGGATGGGGCTGAAGAGAAACTACTTTACTGAGAGGACTGCAAATCTTCGAAATTCTCTACAACAGAAAAGCAAATCTTAGCAGGACTTATATACTTAATGGTAAGGCCCTGGGGAGTGTTGTTGAACAAAGAGACATTGGAGTGCAGGTTGAAAGTGGAGTTGCAGATAGATAGGCTAGTTAAGAAGGTGTTTGGTATGCTTTCCTTTATTGGTCAGAGTATTGAATGCAGGAGTTGGGAGGTCACGTGCAGCTGTACAGGACATTGGTTAGGCCACTTTTGCAATATTGTGTGCAGTTTTGGTCTCCTTCCTATCGGAAGGATATTGTGAAACTTGGAAGGGTTCAGAAAAGATTCACAAGGGTGTTGCCGGGGTTGGAGGATTTGAGCTATAGGGAGCAGCTGAATAGGCTGGGGCTGTTTTCCCTGGAGCGTTGGAGGCTGAGGGGTGACTTACAGAGGTTTATGAAATCATGAGCATGGATAGGATAAATAGACAAAGTCTTTTCCCTGTGGTTAGGGAATCCGGAATTGATGGCATAGGTTTAGGATGAGAGGGGAAGATATGAAAGAGACCTGAGGGGCAATTGTTTCACACAGAGGGTGGTATGTGTATGGAATGAGCTGCCAGAGAAAGTGGTGGAGGCTGGTACAATTGCAACATTCAAGAGGCATTTGGATGGGTATATGAATAGGAAGGGTTTGGAGGGATATGGGCCAGGTGCTGGCAAGTGGGACTAGATTGGATTGGGATGTCTGGCCAGCATGGACAAGTTGGAGTGATGGGTCTGTTTCCACGCTGTACATCTCTATGACTCTATAACTGCAGATACTCAAAGCCAGAGGTAGTGGTGGAAGAGAGTGCAATTTTGTCATTTGAGGAACATTTAGACAAATACATGGATGGGATGGGTGCAGAGGGAAACAGCGCTGAAAATGTGTTGCTGGTTAAAGCACAGCAGGTTAGGCAGCATCCAAGGAATAGGAAATTCGACGTTTCGGGCATAAGCCCTTCATCAGGAATTCATTCCTGATGAAGGGCTTATGCCCGAAACGTCGAATTTCCTATTCCTTGGATGCTGCCTAACCTGCTGTGCTTTAATCAGCAACACATTTTCAGCTCTGATCTCCAGCATCTGCAGACCTCATTTTATAAGCAGAGGGAAACAGACCAAACACATGGAAAAGGGACTCGTTTTAATTGTGGGCAGCATGAGCAAGTTGGGTTAAAGGGCCTGTTTCCATGCTGTGGACCTCTTTGACTGTATGAGTTGAGTATGATGTGGAGGTGGCCGATGTTGGACTTTGGGGTGGACAGAGTCAGAAGTCACACAACACCAGGTTATAGTCCAACGGGGTTATTTCAAATCACAAGCTTTTGGAGTTCAGCCCCTTCCTCAGTTTCACCCTCTCACTTGACCCGTCGAAGGGTCTGCGTTCTGAAAGCTTGAGATTTCAAATAAACCTGTTGGACCATAACCCGGTGTCGTGTGACGTCTGACTGAGTTGCGTATGTTCAAGACTGAGACTGATCATCTTTTGAACATCCTGGGAATTAATGAATATGATGATTTGCTGGGAAAATGGAGTTGATCTAGAGGACTGGTCACTATCTCCTGAATTGTGGGATAGACTCAAGGGGCTGATTTGCCAACTCCCTCTCCTATTTCTTATGTATTATGTTCTGATCAGTCCAATCCTTAAGTGTTGTGTTCAAATCTTGGAGACCTTGGATGTATTTAGGAACATAACTGAATCATAGACCAGATATTAATTTATAACTCTAATGTATGAAGTTATTTATAATATAATTTGTTACTTTATATTAATTAAGTTACAAATTAAATAATTCATAACAGAGAAGCATATTTGCCTGAGAGAATTATGACAGTGTTGAGCTTGCTACAGCATGGAGTAGTTGAAGCAATTAGTGTTTAAGGGCAAGTTGAGGGAAAAAAAGGATGGAAAGATATGCTGATAGATTAAAGGAATGAGTTGTGGGAAAACTCATTTATGAAGCAAAAATACTGATACATGCTGTGTAGTATGAAGTCTATGCAACAATTGAATTCTAACAAGTAGGATCTTCCTGGATGGTTAGGTTAGAGTGTATCAAACATTTGTTACGTACATCTATCTGTTGTGAATTATGTTTGGGAATAAGAAGTAATCTGAAAATACTTAGTTAACTCTTGATGATCTAAAAGGGGAAATATTTCAGTCTTGTGACTGATACACCAATTTAGTGATTGTAGACTTTGCAGATGTAATGTTAAAAGAAATCACTCTTTAGTTGAACCATTGACATCAGTGCTGAAATGCAACTACAATGGATGCTTATTAATTGTTTTGGACTGTGGGGAGCTGCTGGGTAAGAGTACTTAAGTATTCTGCTGGTGTTCAGTGTTGACCAAAAACAGAATCTACATATGGTAACTGTTACACTTGTGTTCGTCTCTCAAAACAGCAACGATAAAGGCACAGATACCTCTATGAACAGCTCAAAAAACCAGGATCAGATGCATGGTCAGTGCTGAGCCAGTGAATCGTTACAACAACAAGGATTGCAACATTGTAGTAGAGCTCAGTGGGCAAGGGAAAGCAACACAAGATCTAGTTCAGTGACAGTGTAGGCCATTAAGGTTCATGTCATCTCTTTGCTGGAGCACCTCAAAATAACCTCTACCCATTGGCCTGTATTTTTCTCAGTTTCAACTGTCTATTCAATCTCCTTTTAAAACCTAAAAACAGCTCTGTCAAATCTATACCCCTTTGGCAAAACATTTTATTCTCCATTATTTCTTTGATTAAATACATCTCTCTGCCTGTGTTTCAAATAATTATCCTTAGCTACCAACTCTATTTAGACTATTTAATTTCAGCTCGTTACATTACCTGACTTGGAGTAGCAGCTTATCTGCTGATGAAATCCTCTTTATGCCTTTGTTACCTCTCGATTTAATTATTCCAATGCAGTCCTAACTTCTACATTCTTATCCTCTGTAAACTTGAATTCATCCAAACCTTTGTTGTCCATGTCTTAAATCACACTGCCTTTGCTCCCCCAATCATCGTCTTGCTGACCTATGTAGTTTCTTGAACAAGCGTTATCTTGACTTTAAAATGTTTGTGCTTCTTTGCAAAGCCCTCCCTATCTCTGAAAGTTTTTCCAACCTCCTCAGTCCTTTGAGTTATCTGTATTCATCTCACTCTGGTCTCATGAACATCTGCAGTTTTAATTACACCACTGTTGGTGCTCATCCCTTCAGTTACCAAGGTCGGATCTCTGACCTCCCTATCCCTCCACCTCTCTCCCCATTTCCCTCTTTTGAGATACTTCATAAAACCCATCTCCTCGACCAAGCATCTGGTCATCTCTTCACAGAATCAAAGAATTATTACAGTGCAGAAGCGACTGTTTGGATCTCTGCCCTAAGTGTCCAAAGGGGCATCTCATTTAGTGCCATTCTCGTGCCTTTTTCCCATAACCCCTTTCTTATGTGGCTCAGTGTCATTGTTTGTTTACAATCATCCCTGTGAAGAACCTCAAGACATTTTGTTACGTTAAAGGGAGGTGGTGGTGAACTAGTAATGTCACTGAATGAGCAATCCGGTAGGCCCAGGAGAATTATTTCAAAAATAAACTTTATTCATCAAAACATCTTTATGTATATACATGTACATGATATACGGTCACTGCAGCAGTTCAAATCTGCACATCTTTGCATATGGAGGAAAGGCTTCCTGATGAAGGGCTTATTCCTGTTCCTTGGATGCTGCCTGACCTGCTGCGCTTTTCCAGCAACACATTTTCAGCCCATATGGAGGACAAACAAACATTGTAGTTTAACTTTCCTGACAGTTCCAATTCACAAATGCAAGGCATTTCTTACTTTTGCAAGATACTGTTTATATAAAGTTTAAGCATCAGGAATAGGGCCCTGTTGTACTTTGGTAGAAAGACTCAGAGGGTGGTCTTTCCCCACTGCGCCTTGGCATCAGCTGCCCCAAGCTTTAGTGTGTTCCTCAGCACGTCGTGCTGAACCAGGGAACGGGCCAGTCTTCAACACTCAGTCAAGGTCAATTTCTTGTTCTGAAAGACCAGAAAGTTTCAGGCAGACCAAAGAGTGTCTTTCACTGAGTTGATGGTACTCCAGGCACAGTCGACGTTTGGCTTGGGCCCAGGTGAATGCTTTAGTGACGTGAGTTCGAATCCCAGCCCGGCAGCAGGTTGATTTTAAATTTGGTGAATATAACTGGAACATAAATCTAGTCTCCATGATGGTGGCCAACATTCTGCCTAATCTGCACAGAAGGTCTGCTCATGGCGATTTGTGTGCACATACCATTTGCATCGACCTCCGATTCCAGAGGTTGCCGCTGTGTGTGGACTTCAGATGCCCACTCAGATACATTCAAGATCAACGAGAATGCCGATGATCACCAATCAACAATCATCGATTGTTGTAAAAACCCATCTGATCCACTAATGCCCTTTAAGGAAGGAAATCTGCCATCTTACCTGGTCTGGCCTACATGTGACTCCAGACCTACTGTCCTGTGAAATGGCTGAGCAAACTCACTTAGAGATGGAGAACACAGCAAAGGGCTACCCCATGGGAAAAATAAAACAGAAACTGACGTGTAAGTGTTGCTGACCTCTCCTCAGGCAGAGGCAATGTAGATTAAACAGTTCTCTCGCTCTTTCTACTGAAAAGTGCAGTTGTTTAAAAGAAATTTGAGGAAGATGCTGAAGCGTGGTGAGGTGGAGGGGAAGAAGTTTACCAATGAGAGGTAATTTCATCAGCTAGGGGGGTGAACAAGTGAGAATGTAATGTCTTCCTTTTACTAACAAGCGAAGGGAAAATTGAATTGTTAAAACTAATGGAGCAACCTGCCCAGGTCCTGGTTGTATTCGTCTGGTGAGGAGGCAATGGGCAGAAGGGACTTTTTTTCTTTGCGCTGTTGACCTCTATGACTCTGTTTTAGGGAGAAAACTAATCACATTTTCATGCATATTAGCTTGCCCTGTGAAGCATAGTGTGAAGAGATGTCTTTGGTTAATTACGACTGTAATATAAAGGAAAGTTTAACTTTACCAATGATTTCTGATTTGTGTGCATACACCATTTGCATTGACCTCCAATTCCAGAGGTTGCTGCTGTGCGTGGACTTCAAATGCTAACTCGTGTGCATTCAAGATCAGCGAGAATGTCTATCAGTTCAAGATTAGGACTGAAAAGATCAAGCTCAGCTTGAGTTTGGATTTATATCAATTTAAGTGCCTTACCTTCAGAAGAACAGTTTTATGAATAATCACCTGCCTCCCCCCACCTTATTCTCCCAGCCATTTATTTGCATGTTGTATAAAATGATATTAATGGCATGTAAATGAAACAGTAATAGATTGATTTCAAGAACTGGGATTAAATTGTGGAAAATAATTTCTGTCCCTTTTGTGAAATATGATCAAATGATGCAAACAAAATGAATTTTGGGAGTTGAGGGGTGTCAGTATAAAGTGATCGGGTGAGAGTAAAGGTTGAGGCTAATTACCAGAACACTGGGTCAAGTCATTCAGACTGGAAGCTGTTTTAAAATCATTTCGGAAAGCCAATCAACTCTTTCGCACAGAGAAGCACAGGATCCCAGCTGGCAGCTGCTCCAAAATTGTCTGCTCAGATCGTCCTGTCTTGCTGAAACACCATTACCCTCCGTGTCATTTAACCGAACGATGCAAAGCAAAAATGCACAATCAGAGGGATTTCTTTTCCACTCAGAATTTCCAATGTCTCTCTCTCTCCCTCTCCGCCCTCCCCAATCTCTCAAACACGCACAACGCATACGTAACCCCTCCTCTCTCTGTGCCTGTCTCTTCCCTGTCACCAACCTCCCTCCCCCACTTCGTCTGGTCTGCATTCACTAACATACACGCGCGCGCACACACACACACACACACACACACACACAGTGCAAGCAGCTGTAGCTTGTCTAACCTGGGAATTTGCAGAAAAGCGAGGATGGAAGAGAGAGAGAGAGAGAGAGAAGGGAAGTTCTAGCCTGATGGAGAAGGCAGACCCTCCCAGCATCCGTCTCTTCACGCCAGCAACATTAAAAGTCCATTGCTGCCAGAGGTTGGAGGGTGAAGATTCTGTGGTTACAAGGCAAGAGGATCAGGGGCCCACCCTAGCCCTCTGTATGCCAACTGTGGCTCTCTGGCCTGGCACTAACCCAGAGTGTTCAGGTCCCACTCCAAGATCGAGCACAGAAAGCCTAGGTTCCAGGAGTGAAGGAGTGTTGCGCTGTCAAAGGCACCATTTGTCGTACACCGAGGACCTGAGTGGGTGGATATGAAAGATCCCATGGCCACAAGTTTGAGGAGGAGCTCTGGGAAACTCTGCTAATCCACAATGCATTACTACATTGCTGCATGTGGGAGCTTGCTTTGTGAAAATTGCCTGCCGGATTTCCTGGATCACAACAGTGAGTGCGCGTCATTGTCCCTCATTCAGGTGTCTAGTCCTTGTGGAGGGCGTTATGTAAATGAAAGTTTTTGTTCCAGGACGGTCTGTTCCCATGTAGCAGTGCTGTACATGACGAGCTGGGAAGTCCCTGTGGTTAGTCAAGAATACAATGAAACATGAGCACGTGGCTAATGGGGGAAAAAGAAATGGAACAAAGTCACATGGCTGCTAAGCAGACGTGAGTGTTTTCTCAGACCGAGGTTTGTAAGGAAGAATTCATTTTTTGAGAGAGAGAGGGAGGCTGCGCACTTAGTCAACAAGACCGTTCAAAAGACAGATCAGACTTTTCCCAGTGTTGAACCTTTTGACTACAGGAAGGTCAAGGTTCAAGGGTCAAGGTTTATGTGGCAGCAGCACAGACCCCCTTTTGTGAAAAGTTGTTTCCATGTGAACGGCTAGACAAAACAAGAAATAAAAGAAGGGGTTTCTCATCCGGAATGCTCCTGCTTTCATTTTAAATGCGATGGGATTTGTAACTAATGAGTCTTCAGTCAGGCGACTTCTCTGGTTTTAATCGTCTCTCCTTTCTGACATCTCCCTCATCCCCCAACCCCCACCCCCGCTACCCCTGCAACGCCCTCACTTCCCGCCCTCCGATCCATGCTTCCATTTCACGCCCTGGATGGAGCGGTCACAGATACAATGCCCGCGTCTGGATTGTTGCAGAATGAGCCGTGCTCTGTCAGCTTGTCAGGCAGGCAGGTGGTGTTGCTAGTGCCGCCGAAAACCTGTTCTGTTTATTTTTGGGGTGGGGTAGAGGATGGGGAGAAAGATTAAGACAGCCTTGATGCTTCTGCCCTGTTACTTCGGGACTGCAATCTTTGTTTGGAATCTGACGCCCTGCTTTCTCTCGCGACCCTGTCTTGCAGCTTTGTTGAACGCTGTTTGCAAGTTTGGCAGTGAGATTGTAGAGGAAGACCAGGATTGAGGCTATTCTGATGATTTTGGAGAGTGAGTATGTGAAGGCATTTGAATCTCTTGCCTCCCGATTCTAGTTTGGTGGAGATGAATATTGAGGGCAGTGCAATCCTGTGCGTTCAAGTCGGTTAGCAGATTACAACAGAGAATACATGCCTGTAAAACTCCAAATCCTGTTCTCAATGTTAGTCAGGCTGAGTGGATTTCTTTGCATTGGCACAGGGAGAACAGAAAATGGTCTTTCTGCCCCAAGCACCTTTTCAAATTCCATCACTCCCTCATAGGCCAGAAAATAACTTGCAACCAGCAGGAACTAGAGGTGGGCTGGGGTCATTTAGTGATGAGGGGAATCAGAAGACAAGATTTGGAGTTCGCCAATACCTCAAGGAGTTTATCAGATTTTAAGAAAGCCAGGGTATTATGTTAAACCTTTGTAAGTCGGTGTCGAAGCCTCGGTGTCTTCAATTTGTCCAGCTCTAGGCACCACACTTCAGGCAAGGTATGAAGACCTTGGAAAAAGTGCGGTAGAGATTTACTAGAGTGGTGCCAGAGATGAGGGAATTCAGTTTTGTAGAGAAATTAGGATTGTTTTCCTTGGAACAATGAAGATCAAGAGGATACTTTATAAATCATAGTGTAGTTTGACAGGATGTGTAATGAGAGTGTGTGCAGTGGCAGGAAAGTTACTAACCAAGGGACACAGGTGTAAGATAGTTGGCAAAGGGACCAGAGGGAGAGATGAAGTGATTTGTAAAAAAAGTATGATTCTCTAAAGATCTGGATTGCACTGCCTGAAAGTGTGGGTGGAAGCATGACTTTTATAATAACTTTCTAATGAAGATGGCAGAGCAGACTCAATGGCTGAATGGCCTTATTATGTTTTTAGTATGGAAATGGAGAAAAATAGGGCCCAGTGGAACTCTCTTAAAGAGAGAGCACAGACACAATGGACCAAATGGCTGCCTTCTACGCTCAATGGTTCCCTAATTCTGAGTAGATGTATAGATCAGAGAGATCCCATGGTTGATTGACGAAATTTGTTGAACTGGCTAATTTCCATTGTCAGAGATGAGAGAAGGAGCATGCTGGGAAAGTGGGGTGAACATTTAACCAGGAATCAAGCTCTGACCACCAGCTGGTATCGGCTGTTGGTCATCTTTGTGAGATATCAAGTGAGGATGTTGCTTTGGGGCCAATGGCTGGTTTACCTGTGATGCCTTCCACAGGGGAAGAGCTCACAGACATTTCTTTGCTCGTGAAGAATAGATACTTGGTGTCGAGCAGCTGATGAACCATGTTCACAGAAGAGAGGAGAGGGCAGGGCTGGAAGAAAACTGACAGAGAAAGAGAGGGAAGGGAGAATATTCTTTGAAATGACATTGGAAAATAAGTCCCAGTATCAGATATTCAGGGGATAATGCCCCTCCTAAAGTCCAAGTGAATGATAGTATGTTTCACCAAGGTCTAAGAGCCCAAATTCTGCAAGAAGGGGAGAAATATACAACACAGAAACAGGCCATTTGGCCCATTGTGTCTGTGGCAGCTCTTTGAAAGAACCCAATTAGTTCCACTTCATGCCTTAACCTCACAAATTTCCCCTTTTCAAGTAGATATCCAGTTACCTTTAGAAAGTTACTGATCTTCATGGTCTTGTTGTGAAATTAGAATTGATTGGAATTAGAAATGGTTGTATTAAAGGAGAGCGATTGGATCCTGAAAAAAATATTCTTCACTCATCAATGTCAATGTCAACTGCAGGTCAGAGAGAACTTCTTGGAAATTCTTTACCCGTGCCATTGACATTGATTGTCATAAGCAAAGACTGCCTGCATGAGTTGTATTGGGAAAAATTGGCATTGATGACATTGTGTTGAATTCCATTCACCTTATGGAATTGCAAAAAATAGTCAGTACCTGTACGCAGGAGTTCTTTTAAAATAGGGATAAAGTGAGAACTGTAGATGCTGGAGATCAGAGTCGAGAGTGTGGTGCTGGAAAAGCACAGCAGGTCAGGCAGCATCCGAGGAGCAGGAGAGTTGATGTTTCGAGCATAAGCCCTTCATCAGGAATGTGGCTTAGTCCTGACGAAGAGCTTATGCTCGAAACGTCAACTCTCCTGATTCTCGGATGCTGCCTGACCTGCTGTGCTTTTCCAGCACCATACCCCCAATTCAGATTAACATAGTCTGTTTTTCCTCTTAGTCACGGAATTACAAGTCTTTCAAAATATATTTGCCCTAAAGGAATGCAGCACATCATGTAATAAGGACTTCTTCTTTGTTCATCTGTAGGATGTGAGTGCCACTGACTGAGCTACTGGTTATTAAATATCATTCAAAGGCTTGTTCAGGCCATTTCAGAAGGCAGGTAAGAGGCTACCACATTATTCTATGATCTGGAGTCCCATGTAGACCTGATCAGGTAAGCAAGACGTATTTCCTTCCTCGAAGAACAATAGGGAATCATATGGGTCTTTACAACAATCACTTTGGTTGCTATTAGGCTAGTTTTGTTAATCCTAGATTTTTCCTTTCAAATTCAGATTCTATTATGGGCCATTGTGAGATTTGAATCCATCTTCCCAGAACATCACCCAGGGCTGAGGATGACTTGTTTAGTGACGCTGCCATTGCATCAACAGATTAAACATTAGCCTCTTTGGGAGTTGGGTTCAGTTCTATCCCAGATTGTTGTGATGAAGGCGTATTTTGCCTGCTGACCCATAAAAGTTATATCAAACTGTTTCTGGATGTGCAGCAATCCAATTTTAAATGGCACAGGTCTCGGCTGTAATACAACCATGTTAAGGTCAAGTCGTCATATAGTCTTACTAGATCATTGGGCCACACTTTCATTGGAGAGAGACAATTGCTGGTGGTTTATCCTGAGAGTCTCCATATCTCAGATGAGGGAAAGGTTGAGAAGGAGAATCCTTCAAGGTAACATCAGGCAGTGCTGGAATTGAAGCCAAACTGTTGCTGTTACTCTGCATCGTCAACTAGCCATCCAAACTAAACGGACCCCTACTACAATGTATCATGGACTGATTGGGATGCAATATTTAATCTCAGTCAGACATATAATAAGTTGGGAACATTTTATCCAACAGGGAATACAACCTTTCTTAGGAGGTGCTCTGTAGCTTGCATTTGGAGCATGGCGATTTTAACATTTATTTGGTAACTTAGTTGATTAACACTGACCATAGGTTTCTCCAGTGGACAATTTCTGTGTAGTAATCTAAAAGCCCAGGATCCTGGAGACATAGGTTCAAATCTTACTATGGTACGTTGTGGAGTTTAAAATTTATTCATTAAATCTGGAATTGAAAGCTGGTGGATGACCATGAGAATTATCGTCGATTGTTGTAAAAATCCACCGGTTTACTTATGTCCTTTTAAAGAAGGCACCACTGTTGTCCTCACCGAGTCTGGCCTACATCTGACTCCAGACCCACAGCAATGTGTCTGCCTCTTAACAGGCCTCTGAAGTGGCCTAGCAAGCATCTCAGTTGTACCAAACAGACACCATATAGACTGCAGCAGTTCAGGAAGGTGGCTCACCTCCAAAGGGGCAATTAGGGACGTGCAATAGATGTTGGACCTGCCAGTGACACTCACATCCAGTGAAAGAATATTAAAAATGGTCAATATTCAAAGAGCTGAAAATGAATGGAGTTCAAGCTTCAGATGGTGTGTGATGAATGGAATTCAGTATTTCAGAGCTGCGATGGGAATCTGAATCAGAAAATCTGATTTGCAGTTGAAAGTTTCTATGTTTTTATTAGTCTTTAAACTTTTCAAAGATCATTAGATTCAGTGCTGAGTATCTTCATTTTATCTGTGATGCTTACACCTCTTGATTTTTCAAACTGGAATGACTTGTTATTGTTTCCTGATTGAATTTGTTTAGGATTGTAGAGGGTGGGGGAGTTCTGGAGTGCATTACCTAGGAGGGTTGTTAAAGCAGGTAACCAATCAAGCAGCTAACAACCTTTGAAAAGGTACTTAGATAAACACTTGAAGTGTCTTAACCTTCAAAGGCTATGGACCTAATATGGGAAAGTGGACTTGTGCAGGCACCAGTAGTGGTGGAAATTCAATGGGCCAAAGGGCCACTTTTGTACTGTTTATTTTTATGGTGTGAGTTATTCTCAATGTCGAGATGGCCTTGCCACACTTGTTGCTGATTCTTCCATTGATCTCACTATCCCTCACATGGCTTAGACCCCTTTAAGATTCTGCCCATCAAGTCTAAAAGACAACTGTTGTCCACCTTGATTACATTCAATCATTGAACATGTAACATCGTCTGAGGTAGAGAATTCCCAAGGTCCACAATCCTTTCTGAATGGAGGAACTTCTCCTCACCTCAGTCCTGAATGGTCATTCCTTTGTGGCGAGACAGGGACACCTGCTTCTGGAATCTCTAGCCTTTCAGGGAAACACTGTCTGAGCTTCAGCCCTCCCAAGCCGTGTGAAGATTCCAAATATTTCACTGACACCACCTCTCACTCTTCTAAAGTTCCAGAGCAAGGTCCATTCTACTCACCCCCCTTGTCAAAATGTAGCCCTCACATCCCAGGAAACCAACACGTGAGCCTTTATTGTATGTCCCGCCTGCTCAAGTCAAGCTTATCCTTCTATAGGTATTCAGAACAAAATGGTACACAGATAGCATATGAAGTTTTAGAATGATTAATTGTTCAGAATATGGAATCCCATTGGTGGGTTATTTCATGAAATACTTGAGTTATTATTAATGATACAGAAATGCCAGGTTTGGTTATTATTTAGAGCATATAGTGCTGTATCATTTGGAATATGAAGGATGGAATGTTTACGGATAATCGGAAGTATGAAGAGTAGTGTAATATTTATATTAGGAAATGCAAGGATGCGATTGTCATACCAGACTAAGTAGCTAGTTTATTAGTTACAATAAGGAAAACAGGAGTTGTTATACAATAATAGGAAACATCAAAGGCAAGGTATTACACATAATATATTTGTGCATTGCGAGTATTCTTTATTCCACACATAACCTTCTATATCTATATTGGTCATTCGTTTACTGGAAGACAGTGATGCCTACTTCTAGATTCTCTAGCCTTTAGAGGAAACACCCTCTTAACTTCCACCCTCCCAAATCTGTGAGTATTTCAAATATTTCACTGACACCACCTCTCACATAGGATCTAGTTTGTAGCTCATGCTCAGTGTCATTCCAATGGAAGGAAAAACTTCAGAAATCGACTGTGCTGTTCCGTACAGCAACATGTCCTAAGCAGTCAGATACTGAGAGAGAAAACTTGCATTTGTCTAGAACTTTGCACAATCACTGGGTGTGCTTTAATTTTCAGATTTAATCTTAATTATTTTTCATTTTAAAGGCATACACGGGTATTGAAATAAAGTGGGAATATGACGTTAAGGTAGATGATCAGCCATGATCATATTGAATGGAAGAGCAGGCTCGAAGGGCTGAATGGCCTCCTCCTGCTCCTAGTTTTGATAGTTCTACATTTTTTGCAGCCAGTGCAGTATTTGTTTTGAGAGTGCTGTGTTGTAATGTAGGAAGTGCAACAGACAGTATGTGCTCAGCAAACACTCACAATCACAATTGTGATAATGACCAGATTTTTGTGATGTTGATTGAAGGAAAAATAGAGTCTAAAAAATGGTAAAATGGAATCTTGTGCATCCAACTGAACTGGCAGGAGAGACTTAAGTTTAATTCCTCATTGAGAAGATGGTACCTCTGACAATGCTGTGCTTCCTCGGTACTGCATTGTCATGTTAGCCATAATTTCTGTGGTCAACAGTGCCAAAACGCAACACACTGTATTATCTGACCCTAAAGATCTAACAGCGAATTGGTTATTGTACATGAACAGAAAGCATTAGCTATAGGATACTTGATGCAAACTGAAGTGGACTGTCAGATTGAATGATGAGGAGATTATTACACAGGATTACCGTCGCATGGTGGAGGATCTACTAAAAATCCAAGGAGATCAGCTGTGAGGCCATTCTATAAAGTTGGTGACTTTTAGAGAGAATAATTCAGGAAGTGGGTTGTAGATTAACAATATCAGGCATGGAGCTCTGATATGGATTATGGAACAATTGGGGAAGAGCAATTGCATGGAATCATGGGCGCTTACTGAGTACCCCAAATCCAGCAGTTCAGAAACTATAATAATCAGAATCTGCTGGGGTCACTTTCTCTATTGATTTTACTTTTTTATATCGCTCATGGGATGAGGATGTCACTGACTGTGCCAGCATTTATTGCGTGTCCCTCGTTGCTCATGAGAAGGTTGTGCCTTTTTCAGCTGCTGCTGGTCTACTGCTGTCAGTACACCCACAATGTCATTAATAAGGGAAAATCACACAACACCAGTTTATAGTCCAACAGGTTTAATTGGAAGCACACTAGCTTTTGGAGCGACACTTCTTCATCAGGTGATAGTCACACCTGATGAAGGAGCATCGCTCCGAAAGCTAGTGTGCTTCCAATTAAAGCTGTTGGACTATAACCTGGTGTTGTGTGATTTTTAACTTTGTCCACCCCAGTCCAACACCGGCATCTCCAAATCATTAATAAGGAAGTTTGACTCAGCGACACTGAAGGAAACAAACATCAACAGTCCCGGCAGATTCCAATTCGTGTCTGTCTGGGTCAGTTACTTATTAGGGTGAGTTTTCTGAGTTAGTTTATTGATTAGGGTCTGATCTGCTCAGTAACAATATTTGTTAGGGTTTCTTGTGGTCTACTAACTATATTGATTGGGGTCTGTCTGTGGTCACTTACTGTATTGATTAGGTTTTGTCTGATGTAATTTATTTATTGTTTTTGGTCTGTCTGGGTTGGGTTACTTTATTGTCTAGGATCTCTGTGGTGTCAGTTACCATCTTGATTAGTGTCTGTCTGGGCTCTGTTACTACATATTAATTGTCTAGCGTCTGTTATATTTATTGATTAAGGTATGTCTCGCTCAATTATTATATTGATTCGGGTGTGTCTGGGGGTCAGTCACTGTCTACATTAGTATTTGGTGGTCAGTTATTATACTGATTAGTGTCATGTGGGGTCAGTTTTCTTTCGATGGGATGTGGTCTTTACTGGTTAGGCCAGAAGTTATTACTCACCCTTAATTGGCCTGGAGGAAGTGGCGGGGAGCTGTTTTGTTGAACTGCTAATGGGGGTGTAGGTTCACCCACAATGCTGATTGGGAGGGAGTTCCAGGAATTTGACCTAGCAACAGTGAAAGAGAGGTGACTTAGTTCCAAGTCATTGTGGTGAGTGGCTTGGAGGAGAACTTGGTGGTGATGTTCATATGCATGGGGCTCTTTTTCTTGATGATAGGGGTTTGGAAGATACTGTTGAAGGATCCTTGTTGAGTTGCTGTAGATTATACTCAATGCTGCCACTGTGAAGGTGGTAAATGGCTTGCAATCTGGCAAACTGTTTTGTTTAGGATTGTGATGAATCTCTTGAGCATTGTGGAGCTGCATCCATCAAAGCAAGTGGAAATATTTAATCAGACTCCTGACTCAGGCCTTTTAGATTGTGGGCAGTATTGGGAAGGCTGGAGGTCAGTTACTAGTTTTAGAATTCCTAGTTTTTGGCCTATTCTTGAAGCCACACTATTTCTGGGGTGATCCAGTTCAGTTTGAGATCAGCAGTAATTCCCAGATTCATGATGAAGGTGGCTTTATTATTGGTGATCATCACTTCTGACCTTTTTTGGAGGGAAGGTCTTTGTTGAAGTAGTTGGAGATGGTTGAGTCAAAGACAATACCCTAAGCAACTCTGACAGTGGTACTGCTGGAAATGATTTACCTTGAATGACCATAACCATCTTTTTTTTGTGCTCACTGTGATTCTAACTAGTAGCACACTTTGCTTCTGACTGAACTCCAGTTTTGCATGACATCCATGATGTGTGGTTTTGCATTTTACTATGTAAGTTACTGTATTGATTGTCGAGAGTCAATGAGTCAAACTACACCGGAACAGACCCTCGGTCCAACTTGTATGTGCCAACCAGACAACCCAAACTGATTTAGTCCCACTTGCCAGCTTATGGCCCATATTCCTCTAAATCCTTTCTATTCAAATGCCCATCCCGATGCCTTTTTAAGAAGTTATTCTTTAGGTCCCTTTTATATCTTTACCTTGTCACTTTTAAACTTATGCCCTCTAGGTTTGGACCACCGCATCCCACCCCCCCACAACACACACACCTTATCCATGTTCCTCGTGATTTTAAAAACCTCTTATGAGGTTACCCCTCAGCCTCTGAAGCTCCAGGGAAAAAAAGCCCCAGCCTATTCAGCCTCTCTCCATAACTCAAACCCTTTAGACCCAGCAACATCCTTGTCAATCTTTCCTGCACCCTCTAGGTTCACTTTATATATCGGACAGTGATAGTCTTAGGTTGATTATTTTACCATGTATGGTCTAAGTTCTCTTTTTCTATAAGTTACTATATCGATTAGTTTTTATCTGCAGTTAGTTATTGTATTGATTAGGGTGTGAGCTGAAAATGTGTTGCTGGAAAAGAGGTCAGGCAGCATCCAAGGAACAGGAGAATCGACGTTTCGGGCATAAGCCCTTCTTCATGTCAAGGTCAGTTACTGCATTGATTAGGGTTTCTCTGAGACTAGTCATTATTTTGTTTAGTGAGTGTCTGAGCTCAGTAACTACTATTGATTCAGAAATGTCTGGTATCAGGTACTATATTGATTAAGGTTTGTCTGGTGTCATTGATGATATTGATTAGAGCCAATTACTGTATTGATTTAAGTCTATATGGTATCCCTTGCTGAATTGATTCTCGGCTGTCTGGCATTAGTTTTTAGTGTCTTCTTGGGTTCAGTTACTATACGGATTGAAATCTAAGGTCAGCCACGACAGTGTGGGGACTCTGTGATGTCAGTTACTATATTTGTTATCTGTATTATCAGTTTATCTGTGATCATTTATAATATTGATGTGTGACTGTCTGGGGTTAGTTATAATATTGTTTAACCTCTCCCATAACTACCTTTTATGTAAGATCAAAAAGCAGGGGATAGAGAATATTTAAATATTTTTAAGGCAGAGATAGCAGGATTCTTGATTGCCAAAGGGGGCAAAAGATTATCAGCGGTTATGCAGGAATGTAGAGTTGAGATTAAAACGGACTCAAAGGGTCAAGTGACCCATTCTTGCTTCTTGTTTGCAAACTTGTATATAGTTAGGGTCTGTTACTGCATTGCTTCAGGGTTTTCTGAAGTTAGTTATTATTGTTGTGATCCCAGCTGATAATAATACTGGACAAGTCCGATTCCGGAATATTACCTGTCTTGATAGACCGTAAGTTTTGTTTGGCTTTTTGTTTATTGTGGAGGTCAGACACTGAACATATTCACAAGAGGCTGTCTGTGCATTCTTATTACAAAATGACTTAAAAACTTGCTACACAAAAAAAAAACAACACAAGGATCTTGAACAGCTGGGAAATCTTGAATAGATTTCTGCTTAACAAATTTCTGCATTCATTTAATGTTGTTTTCTTTAGCTAATATGTTGCCCTGAGACCCTTAAGTTGCCAACTCAGGCCTTATTTTTTAACATGGTTTTGTCAACGTCATGTCTTCGACAGCCTTTTGGTTCTGAATTTTCTTCAGGAATTTTTTTTCCTAACCCTGACTCCTTAGGAGACTGCTATTGATAGAACTTCTGCTGTTAAGGACGTCTTCTCTGACTGAAAATACCACAGTGCTAACCTTCTTCTGACCTGTGCTGACTTTGTGCTGCTGGACCTCTGCCATGTAGAAATAGAAGTTTTTTTTCTTTCTCTCACCCTTCTTTTTGCTATTTTCTTCCTTTTATTCACTAATGGTATGTGGGCATTGCCAGTTGGGCCATTCATTGCCTGTCCCTAATTGTTCTTGGGAAGGTGGTAGTGAGCTACCTTCTTGAACTGCTAAGTCCATTCACGGTAGTCCCACAATGTTGTTAGGGAGAGAGTTCTATGATTCTAACCCAGTGACAGTGAAGCAATGGTGAAATATTTCCAACTGAGGAAGTTGAGTGGCTTAGAGAGAAGTCTGCAGATGGTGATGTTCCCATATATCCCATTAGGCGGCACAGGTTAACAGTGTAGCCTCACAGCACCAGGGTCGCAGGCTCGATTCCAGCCACAGGTGACTGTCTGTGTGGAGTTTGGCCATTCTCCCTGTGTCTGCATGGGTTTCCTCTGGTTTCCTCCCACAGTCCAAAGATGTGAGGTCAGGTGAATTGGCCATGCTAAATTGTCCATAGTGTTAAGTGCGTTAGTCTGAGGGAAATGGGTCTGGGTGGGTTACTCTTTGGAGGGTCGGTGTGGACTGGTTGGGCTGAAGGGCCTGTTTCCACACTGTAGGGAATCTAATCTAATCTAGATCTGCTACCCTTACGTTTCGAGATTATAATGGTTGTAGGTTTGGAAGACGCTATCTAAGGATCTTAGCTGAATTTCTGCAGTGTAAGTTGTTGATCCATTAAGAGCTTTAAGGTCTTATTTAAATGCACGTAAAGAAAACAAACAACCAGCCACCCCGAAACCACACTCTGAACACCTCTAAAATGGAACGTAAAAATGTCTCCCTTCTTAGCAACACAATAAAGAAATACAAATCAAACTTAAATCTATATAATTCCCTCACTTCAAAATCCAAGCTTTCAAATATTAAAAATATATTTTGAACCTTCGTAACTTTATGTTGTTTAGTCAGTCTGGTTTGTTATTATATGGACTGGGGAGTATCTGTTATGATCTTGGTTAGTGTCTGTTTGGGATCAGTTATAATATTGATTAGTGTCTCACTGGAGTCGGATACAATATTGATTAAAATCTGTTTGGGGTGAGTTACTACATTGTATGTGTACTGTCTTGTCTCACTCACTATATTCATTAGTGAATGTCTGCTGTCGTTCACTCTGATTAGGGTCTGTCTTGGGTAAGTTACTATATTGTTTAGGGTCCATCTCTTTTCATTTGCTATATTGATTAGAGTGTGTCTGAGCTCTTTACTTTTTACTCGAAGATTTTATAATGATTATGGTCTGTCTGCCACATGTTACTGTATTGATTTGTCTCTCTGAGGTCAGCTGCTGTATTGATTTGGGTTTTTTGACTATATTGATTTGTGCTTGTCTACCATCACTTGCTTATTGATTAGGGTCTATCTGGGTTCTTTACTATATCGATTAAGATAAGTTACTATATTGCTTGGTGTCTGTCTGGTGCCAGTTATGATATTGATTTGAGACTGTCTGGTGTCAGTTATTTGTTGTCATTTAGAATATTGATTAGCGTTTGTGTCAGCTTTGTTGGAACTGTGATTAGGGTTTGTCTGTGGTCAGTTATTATATTGATTGAGGTCTGTCTGCATTGATTAGAGATGATCTGGGTTCAATAATTATATTGCTTATAATTTGTCTGTTTTGACTAGGGTCTGCCTGGTGTTATTTACAATATTAGTTAGCATCCATTGGGGCTCAGTTAGCATATTGATTAGAACCATCCCATATCTTTTACAATCTGCTATGGTAGGGCATTATCGTGGGCCTGGATTAGTAGTCCAGTGACATTGCAGTACCTTTCTTGTTTCTCTATTCCCTAGTTACCACATTGAATTGGGTCCCTCTGGGGCTGTTACTATTTTGATTGCCGTTCTCTTGAATGAAAATCAGCCTGGGGTGAGTAATTAAAGTTGTTAGGTTTGACTTGATTTTGTATTGATAGGTTTTGTCTGGGTTTAGTTATTATATTGTTTAAGGCATATCTTGGGTCAGTCATTATGTCGATTATGATCTGTCTGTATTCCGTTACTCTATTGATGAGGATCTGTCCATGGTCAGTTCCTGTTAGGTGAGGATCTGTCTGTGTTCAGTTACTCAATTGATGAAGATCTGGCTGTTTTCACTTACTCTGGTGAGGATATGTCTATATTCAGTAATTTTGTTGATGAGGATCTATTTGTCGATTGGTCCTGGATTTTGGTTGGTATCGACGTTGTTTAGTGGCTGACTAATGTCGATACCTATATTGTTTTTGATTTTACTGGAGTCACTTATTAGATTAATATGTGCCTGTCTGGGATCATTTACTGAAATAAAACAAAGATCTGTGGATGCTGGAAATCTGAAACAAAAACAAATTGCTGAAGAAACTCAGCAGGTCTGAATGGCAGCATCTGTAGGGAGAAAGCAGACTTAACATTTCGATTCCGGTGACACTTGTAAGGAGATCTCAGCTATCTGTAAGAATAATAGGGTAGTTATGGTAGGGGATTTTAACTTTCCAAACATAGACTGGGACTGCCATAGTGTTAAAGATTTAGATGGAGAGGAATTTCTTAAATGTGTACATGATAATTTTCTGATTCAGGATGTGGATGTACCTACTAGAGAAGGTGCAAAACTTGACCTACCCTTGGGAAATAAGGCAGGGCAGGTGACTGAGGTGTCAATGGGGGAGCACTTTGGGGCCAGTGACCATAATTCTATTCATTTGAAAATAGTGATGGGAAGGGATAGACCAGATCTAAAAGTTTAAGTTCTAAATTGGAGAAAGGCCAATTTTGACGGTATTAGGCAAGAACTTTCAAAAGCTGATTGGTGGCAGATGTTCGCAGGTAAAGGGATGGCTGGAAAATGGGAAGCCTTCAGAAATGAGATAATGAGAGTGCAGAGAAAGTACATTCCTGTCAGGGTGAAAGGAAAGACTGGTAAGTGTAGGGAATGCTGGATGACTAAAGAAATTGAGGGTTTGGTTAAGAAAAGAAGGAGCATATGTCAGGTGTAGACATGATAGATCGAGTGAATCCTTAGAAGAGTATAAAGGAAGTAGGAGTATACTTAAGAGGGAAATGAGGAGGGCAAACCGGGGACATGAGATAGCTTTGGCAAATAGAATTAAGGAGAATCCAAAAGGGTTTTACAAATATACCAAGGACAAAAGGGTAACTAGGGAGAGAATAGGACCCCTCAAAGATCAGCAAGGCAGCCTTAATGTGAAGCCACAGAAAATGGGCGAGATACTAAATGAATACTTTGCATCAGTATTTACTGTGGGAAAGGATATGGAAAATATAGACTGTAGGGAAATAGATGGTGACATCTTGCAAAATGTCCAGATTACAGAGGAGGAAATGCTGGATGTCTTAAAACGGTTAAAGGTGGATAAATCCCCAGGACCTGATCAGATGTACCCGTGAACTCTGGGAAGCTGGAGAAGTGATTGCTGGGCCTCCTGCTGAGATATTTGTATCATCAATAGTCACAGGTGTGGTGCCAGAAGACTGGAGGTTGGCAAACATGGTGCCACTGTTTAAGAAGGACGGTAAAGACAAGCCAGGGAACTGTAGACCAGTGAGCCTGACCTCGGTGGTGGGCAAATTGTTGGAGGGAATCCTGAGGGACAGGATGTACATGCATTTGGAAAGGCAAGGACTGATTCGGGATACTCAACATGGCTTTGTGCGTGGGAAATCATGTCTCTCAAACAAAGAGGATTGATGAGGGCAGAGCAGTAGATGCGATCTACATAGACTTCAGTAAGGCGTTCGACAAGGTTCCCCATGGGAGACTGATTAACGAGGTTAGATCTCATGGAATACAGGGAGAACTAGCTATTTGGATACAGAACTGGCTCAGAGGTAGAAGACAGAGGGTGGTGGTGGTGGAGTGTTGTTTTTCAGACTGGAGGCCTGTGACCAGTGGAGTACCACAAGGATCGGTGCTGGGCCCTCTACTTTTTGTCATTTACATAAATGATTTGGATGCGAGCATAAGAGGTACACTTAGTAAGTTTGCTGATGGCACCAAAATTGGAGGTGTAGTGGACAGTGAAGAGGGTTACCTCCGATTACAACAGGATCTTGACCAGTTGGGCCAATGTGCTGAGAAGTGGCAGATGGAGTTTAATTCAGATAAATGCGAGGTGCTGCATTTTGGGAAAGCAAATCTTAGCAGGACTTATACATCTTAATGGTAAGGTCCTAGGGAGTGTTGCTGAACAAAGAGACCTTGGAGTGCAGGTTCATAGCTCCTTGAAAGTGGAGTCGCAGGTAGATAGGATAGTGAAGAAGGCGTTTGGTATACTTTTCTTTATTGGTCAGAGTATTGAATACCAGAGTTGGGAGGTCATGTTGCAGCTGTACAGGACATTGGTTAGGCCACTGTTGGAATATTGTGATCAATTCTGGTCTCCTTCCTATTGGAAAGATGTTGTGAAACTTGAAAGCGTTCAGAAAAGATTTACAAGGATGTTGCCAGGGTTGGAGGATCTGAGCTATAAGGAGAGGCTGAACAGGCTGGGGCTGTTTTCCCTGGAGCGTCGGAGGCTGAGGGGTGGCCTTATAGAGGTTTGCAAAATTATGAGAGGCATGGATAGGATAAATAGACAAAGTCTTTTCCCTGGGGTAGGGGAGTCCAGAACTAGAGGGCATAGGTTTAGGGTGAGAGGGGAAAGATATAAAAGAGACCTAAGGGGCAACTTTTTCACGCAGAGGGTGGTACGTGTATGGAATGAGCTGCTAGAGGATGTGGTCGAGGCTGGTACAATTGCAACATTTCAGAGGCATTTGGATGGGTATATGAATAGGAAGGGTTTGGAGGGATATGGGCTGGGTGCTGGCAGGTGGGACTAGATTGGGTTGGGATATCTGGTCTGCATGGACGGGTTGGACCGAAGGGTCTGTTTCCATGCTGTGCATCTCTGACTCTGACTCTTCTTCAGTTTTTCCAGTAATTTCAATTCTTGTTTGAGGTCAGTTAGTATCTAAGTTTGGGTACTATATTGATTAGAGTCCATCTGGAATCAGTTACTATACTGATCATAGTCTGTCTGGGTTTAGTTATTGCATTTATTGTGTCTTTCTGTGGTCATTACAGTTTTGATGAAGGTGCCTTGGATCTTTACAATGTTGATCGTCATCTTTCTGGCATCAGTCAGTACATTGAGCTTGGTCTGTCTGCACTGAGTTACTATTTTCATTTGTGCTTTTCCCAGATCAGTTACAACTTTGATGAGGGACTGTCTGGGGGAGTTACTATAATGATTGCTGTCTGTTTTCGGTCAGTGACTATATTGGTAGGGTCTCTCTGCGGTCACTTACTATATAGAGAGACATGGTTCCACCATGACGTGATTGGCACCTGAATATTTACGGTGATAGGATATTTGGACAAGTTGAAGATAGAAGAAGGTGGCAGGTGGATCTCCTAGTTAATATGATGTTAACATAACAGAGAGGAATGACCTATGCTTAGGAAATATGGGTATGGAAACAGTTTGGGTGGAGATGAGAAATTATAAAGGCACAAAGTCACTCATGGAAGTGGTATATAGGCCCCCTACCTTACCATGTGATAGGGTGCATCATGAAGGAACAGATCATTGAGTTTGACACCGAGGCAATAAGATGTTTAGTCGAGAAAAGAAATTGACAAAGAGGGCCTCAATGAGGATTTTGTAGAATGATTCATAATAATTTCTTAGACCTGCATATTCTGAGACAACGAAACAGCAGCCAGTACAAAATCGGGCACTATATATTGAGATGGGATTAATGAGTAATTTCATCGAGTAGTAGTTTGCACAACATGACTGAATTTTACATTCATTGAGAGAACGAGGAATGGATCCAAGATCTCTTTTTAAATGAGGGCTTGTATGAGGACATGAAAGCAAAGCTAACTGATGTGAATTGGCAAATCTGGTCAAAGGATGGGCAAATAGAGATGCAGTGCAGACATATAAGGGGATATTTCAGAATACACAGAATAGATACGTTAAGCAAATAAGACAAGTTCGAACAGGTGGACCCCTACCTGTGATTAACTGGAAAGGTTAAAGAAAGTAGCAAGCTTAAGGGAAAAGCACATAATTATGTCAAAATAAGTAGCAGATTAGTAAATTGGGAAAATATTTTATAAAGTAATTAATTATTGTCAGATCAGTAAGGAGGAACAAGTTAGAGTATAAGAGAAAGCCAGCTAGAAACGTAAAAACAGACAGTAATTCCTGTAAACAGACAAGCATCCAAGTGAGCTTTGGTCTTATGGAACATGAGTCCGGGGATTTATAATGGAGAATAAAGAGATGACAAATGAATTGAACGTGTATTTTGCATTGTTCTTCATTATAAGAGGATATAAGTATTATCCCAGAAATGATGGTAAATTTACAAAAACTGACAGGAGGGAGAAAATCAGGAAAATTGCAATCACCAGAAAGTGGTACTATTAAATTGGTGGAGTTGTAAACTGACAATTATCCAGATCTTCATAGATTCCATCAAAGGGTCTTAAAAGTACTTGATGCATTGGTTGTAGTTTTTCCAAAACACCCTTAATTTGGGGAAAGTTTATTTAGATTGAAAGATAGCAAATATAACTGGTGGCACGGTGGCACGGTGGTTAGCACTGCTGCCTCACAGCGCCTGTAGACCCGGGTTCAATTCCCGACTCAGGCGACTGACTGTGTGGAGTTTGCACGTTCTCCCCGTGTCTGCGTGGGTTTCCTCCGGGTGCTCCGGTTTCCTCCCACAGTCCAAAGATGTGCGGGTCAGGTGAATTGGCCAAGCTAAAATTGCCCGTAGTGTTAGGTAAGGGGTAAATGTAGGGGTATGGGTGGGTTGCGCTTCGGCGGGTCGGTGTGGACTTGTTGGGCCGAAGGGCCTGTTTCCACACTGTAAGTCTAATCTAAAAAAACTCTTTTATTCAAAAGAGGAGGAAGACCAAAAACAGGAATCTACAACCCAGTTAGTTTAATATCTATCATCAGCAAAACATTAGAAACTATAGCAAGGCACTTAGATAACTCCAGGGAGATCAGGCAGAATCGAACATTGTTTTGTGAGAAGGAAAATCATGTTTGATCTTTGATTGGAGTTCTATGAGGAATTCATGTGCTGTGGATTAAGGAGAACCAATGAATATACTAGACAAGTCATTCTAGTATGACGCTCGTTTCGTCAATGCGATTTGGATATTACGTGATTGATGAATTGTGGCCATTGTTTGGAAAATGCGCACTTCCTAATGAACGGATATGGCAATTTTCTACATCGCAATTTTCGATAGGGGATTTTTGTAGTACAACTTTCTATAGCGTGAGGTTACAGAGGAATACCGTGGCACGTTATAGCAGAATGACCTGTATCTAGATTTCCAAATGACATTTCGTAAAGTGTCACAACAAACATTATTGCAGAAAAGTAAAAGCTCATGGTGGAGAGGATAGCATATTGGCAAAGATAGAAAATTTGTCGATCCACAATTAGCAGGGAGCAGGCACAAACAGGTCTTTTCTGATTGGTGAGAAACAATGAATTGCATGCCAGTGGGATCAGTGCTGGGACTTTAACTGTTCACAGTTTATATAGATAACTTGGATAAAGGGATGGAAGGTATGGTTGCCAAATTTGCTGGTGACAATAAGGTAGGTTGGAAAGTATGTTGTGGAGTGCACGTAAAGAGGCTTCAAAAGATACCGATAGGTCAGGTAAGTAGGAAAAGTTTGGCCAATGGAATATAATCTGAGAAATGTGTAATAGTCAATTCTGGCAGGAGGAATAAAAGAGAAGCATTTTATCTAATTGGTGAGAAATTACAGGACTCTGCGATGCAGAGGAATTTGGATGTACTATTGTTTGAAAAGGCTCGTATGCAAGTACAACAAGTAACTAGGAAAGCTCATAAAATGTCATAATTTGTTGCAAAGGGAATTGTGTACAAAAGTAGAGAGTTCGTGCTTCAGTTATATAGGGCACTGGTCCCCCAGTTCTGGAGTAATGTGCACAGTATTGATTACCTTATTTAAAAAGGATGTAGATAAGTTGAAAGAACTTCAGAAGTTTACCAGACTTCACCTGGAATGAGGAGAAGGTGGACAAGCTTGGTTTGTACTTGCGAGAATTTAGAAAAGTAAAACGCAACTTGATTGAAAGCTGTAAAATCCTCAGGTGTAAATGTGGAGAGGACGTATCTCTCTTGTGTGAGAATCTAGAACTAAGGGCTGCTGTTGAAAGATAGTGACACCCATTTAAAACAGTGTTGGGGTACAATCTTCACTTTCAAAGGGCTGTGAGTCTTTGAAACTCTTTTTTCCTCCAAAGGCAGTGGAAATAGAATATTTCAATAGTTTTAAGGCAGAGGTTGGCATTCTTATTATCGAAAAGAATAAAGGTTATTGGAGTAGATGTTACAAGATGATCAGAGGATTAGATAGGGTAGACAGTGAAAGTCGTTTTCCTAGGATGATGACGTCAGCTTATACGAGAGGGCATAACAACAAATTGAGGTGATAGATTTAAGACAGATGTCAGAGGCAGGTTCTTTACTCAGAGTGGGAAGGGCATGGGATGCCTACCTGCTAATGTAGTTAACTCAGCCACATTAGGGAGATTTAAACAATCCTTGGATAAGCACATGGATGATGATGGGATAGTGTAGGGGGATGAGCTGAGAATGGTTCACAGGTCGACGCAACATCGAGGACCAAAGGGCCTGTTCTGCGTTGTATTGTTCTATGTTCTATATGTGGATTTGACATATTAGGTCTACATTTCGTCAGTTACTATATTGGTTAGGTTCTCTCTGGAGTGATTTGCTTTATTAAGACCTATCAGGGTCAATTAATTTATTGATTAGGGTCTGTCTAGGGTCAGTCACTTTATTGGGAGTCTGGCTGGGATCCATTAATATATTGAGATGAGTTTGTCCCAGATCAATTATTATATTGATCAGAGTCTACTCGTGTTAATAACTATTAATCAGGGTCTGTCTGGGCTCAGTGACTAGATTGACTAGGGTGTATCTGGGTTCATTTACTATAATGTTTACGGTCTGCTAGGGTTCAGTTACTATATTGATTTTCATCTGTCTGGGATCAGTTACCTGATTATGGTTCCATCAGGAGTTATATTGATTAGCATTTGTCTCAGGTCACTTACATTATTGGCTGTGGTCATTCTGAGTTAAGTACGTTATTGTTTATTTTTGTGACTTTTATTGATTGTGTGTTCTGTTTGGGGTCGGGTACTACATTGATGAGGGTTTGGTTGAAGCCAGTTATGATATTAACCCCTGTCTGTCCTAGGTCAGTTACTATATTGATTGATGTCTATTTGGAACCATTTATGATCATAATTATAGTCTGTCTGGGATAAATTACTGAATTGATTTGTGTCTGCGCTGGGTCAGTTCCCATATTGACGTCTGGTTTCATGTACTGTGTTGATTAGGGTCTGTCTGAGGTCAGTTAGTAAATATATTCTGCTCTGTCTGCAGTTTGTTACTATATTGATGACCATCTGTCAGTGGTCTGTTATATTGATTACAGTCTGTCTGGCTTCAGTTTTTATATTGATTGGAGTCTGTCTGGGGTCAGTTCCTGAAGCAATTAGGGTCTATCTGGCAGGAGTGACTGTAGTGATGCAGATTTGTCTGGGCTGAGTTACTCTATTGATTATCATTAATTTAGTATCAGCTGCTATATGACTTGGTTCTAACATGAGTCAGTTGCTATATTGATTAAGTTCTGTCTGAGATCAGGTATTACAATGATTCATAATTATATTAATTATGATGTTTTCTTGTTTATAAATCTTTGAAGCAACCTGTTGAGATTTTATGACACATCTCTGGAGCAGATGGGACTTGAACCCAGGCCTCCTGTCCCAGAAGTAGGGTCACGACCACTACTCCACAAGAGCCCTATTTTCAGAGTTCCACATATGTTATATTGATTAGGGACTGTTTGAGGTGAAAAACTTTATTGGTTAGTGTCTCTCAGTATTCAGTTACTACATTGTTTCATATCTTTCTGGAGTGAAATACTTTATTGTTAAGTGTCCGTCTTGGACTAGTTGCTGAATTGATTAAATTCTTTTTGGGGTCTGTTGCTATATTGATGATGGTCTTTCAGGGGTCAGTTACTGTATTGATTAGGGCCTGTTTTGGCTAGGGTCTATCTTGACGCAGTTACTATGTTGATGATGGTCTATCTGAGGTCAATTACTATATAAATTATTATTTTTCTGCGTTCATGTACATTATTGATCAAAGATTTTCTAGTGCGAGATACCACATTGATTAGTGTTTGACTGTGGTAAATTTCTGTATTGATTAGATTGTGTTTTGCATCAGTTGTTAGACTGATAGTAGTTTCTATTTGGTTATTTATTATATTTGACTTGTTTTGCTGTGTTCATTTACTGTATATGTTATGGATTGTCCAGTGCAGTTACTGTATTGATTTCAATACCCATTTTAGTGGTTCCTGCATGGACTGGGCAGAAACTATGGATGTATTCTTAATTGAACAGAAAAGAAGGGACACTTTTCAGGCTGTGTACTCTCTCCAGTTCCCACTATAATCACTAACAGCAGATGTATCACCTTACCTTCTGTAACTCTGTAAGCAGTTCTAGCCCTATAACCCATGTTAACCCTGACCTCTTGTTTGTTTGCTGCTTTAGTTCACCCCAGCGCTGGCAGTCATACTCCCATCTGGTGAGCTTTAAGTATCTGGAATTCCCTCCCTTAATCTCTCTGTCTCTGCACCTCTCCCATGTCCTTTACAGACGCCCCTTAAAATCTATCCATAGACCAAGCATGTAATCATGTGACGCAATGCCGCCTCCTTTGGCTCAGTGTCAACCTTTTGAGGCTGCTAGTGTTCATATGAAGCCTTGGAATGGTATGGGTGGCATTTAAATGAAAAAAAAATGACTGTTGTCAAATCTCTCAGATCCATAAATTTGGGAAATGCTACCTTTTGAGTCGCATGAGTTTTTTAAAAGCCCGTACACAGGATGTAGATATCGCTACCTGGGCCAGCATTTATTTCCCATCCTTCTTTGCACCTGAGAAGGTGGTAGTGAGTTGCATTCTTGTATAACTGCAGTCCTTGAGGTGTATGAGCATCCATGCTGCTTTTACAACATAATAAGAACTAGGAGCAGGAGTAGGCCATCTGGCCCATTGAGCCTGCTCTGCCATTCATTCAGATCTGGAGTGTACCTTTTGTGGATTCAGCTCTCCTTACCCTCCTGCTCACCATAACCCTTAATTTCTTTACTGTTCAGAAGGGATTTCCAGGATTTTGAGCCAGCAGCGTTGAAGGAAAGAATACACTTGCAGATCAGGATGGTATGTGATTTGAAGGAGAGCTTGCAGGGAGTGATGTTCCCATGTGTCTGCTGCCTTTGTCCTTCATGATGAGTCTCACCTTGTGGGTTTGGAAGATGCTGTTGGAGGAGCCTGGGTGAGATTTTGTAGTCATCTTGTACACAGTACACACTGCTGCCACTGTATGTTGGTGATGAAGGGAGTGATTTGTAAGGTGGTAGAGAAGGTGTAAGTCAAGCAGACTGCATTGGCCTGGATGGTGTCAAGTTTCTTGTGTTGTTGGAGCTGCACCCATCCAGGCAAGTGGGGAGTATTCCATCATACTCCTGCCTTGTGTCTTGTAAATGGTGCACAGACTTGGGGGCTCAAGCAATGAGTCTTTTCTCATTGTCAGTTGGTCATTGCTCATTCTACACTTTCGAGATTGTAACAGTGACGACATTTGAAAGGGAGTTCCTTGGTCGTTGTGTACCTTAGAATGATCAGAAATCACGAGCAATGAAAAAAACCTTTCTTTCGTGTTTTTTTGTTTGTTCCTTCTTTCTCTCTTTTGCTTTTTTTAAATTTTGCATTTGTTTCTTCGTTCTTTCTTTCTCTTTTAACCTTCCCATTTTTTTTTGTCTGTACTGAAAATGGCAGTGGCGTCAGGGGCTGCATTCAAAGCAGCAGGACGTTTTGTTCTAATATTGATTGGCGATAAATTACTCAGACTGCAGCAAAGTCAAGGGACAACGGAGGAAAAAAAACTCAGCACTTAGCTAATAAATGTTGAAATAAAACATTTTTCCAGCCTTCTCGCTCAGACTTCAGTCTGCCAAAAATTTGCTTTGGCAATTTTTCTTTCTTACACTGTCTACGTGTAAAACACAAAGATTTACTGGGAAAGGTAAAGCGGTATTTTAGCTGAGTGTGAGTGCTTTGTATTGACTGATGTTCTCCACCATCTAACCCGTTAAAAGTAACATCTCTAGCTGGGTTTAGAATGCAAAAGACACCAGACCCTGATCCAATTACTCATTCTTCAATTGTAAGCTTAGACAGTGAATCACAGTCAACCATTTGACCGTTGTTGTCATCACGAACTGTCCCAATCTTGGCTGACACCCACTTTAAAGCGGTGTGGGCTAGCTAGTGAAAGGAGACTTGAGAGCATATATTAGTGTCTCTGTCTACTGAAATAGCTGTGTCTGCAACAGATAAATCAGAAGGATTTATTAATATCAATCTGTCGAAGGTTCAGCTTGCATTTAGCAGGGAGGCCAGAAGGATTTGTCACTGTCACTGTCAGCCCAACACTATCTGTTACAGTGAGGCCTGAGAGCATCTGTTACTGCCCTTGTTCTGTCTGAGTGACCCTGTGTCTGGAACAATGAGGCATGACAGGATTTGTTACTGAACCTCTAACTGCATTCCGCTGTACAACAAACAGCACTTCCAATTCTACTTCAGAGTGCTTTCTGGAAGTTTCATCACCTGATGTTTTGTCTTCAAATGCTCTGCAACAGACTTCCTCCTGACTCCATTTTTCTTATAAATAAACAAAAATATTAAAGGAATTTAGTTGAGGAAGGTAGAATGTTTTCAACCTCCTTTTTGATTTTACCCCTGCATTGCTGAAAGCTTTGGCCATGCTTTCAGTCCTGTGGCAGCTGTGGCTCATTGCCAGCAGACTTGCCATGATCTGAAACCCAAGTTTCTGGGTTCAAGTCTTGTCTTGCAACTCAGGTACACAAGATTACAGCCGAGTCCAGAGCAGTGCTCTGGGAGCTCTGCACTGTCAGATGTGCTGTCTTTTAGATGAGACACACCAACACAGCCTCACCTACATGCTTGGTTGGATGTGAAGGGTCCCACGGCATTGTTTTGATGAAAAGTGTGGCAGCTGTCGATAGCATGCTGGCCAACATTTCTCCCTCATTCGAAATCACTGAAACCTTGTTATTTAGTCGTTGTCACATTCCTCTAAGTGGGAGTCTGTTGAGTGCAAATTAACTGCTGCACATCCCATGTAATAACAGCAACTGCTCTTCAAAATGTACTTAATTGGCTTTAAAGCACATTGCAATGCTGGCTGGTTAGAAGAAAAAGTGTTCGATAAATGCCAAGCTTTCTTCAATTCCCAGAAGATTGGCATCCCTACCGCTGTAACTGTTTGGCCTGACAGGATGTATTACCGATTCTGTCTAGTGTGCCACTGCGGTATAAGTGGTACTTGAGCTTTATTAGTGGACTCAGATAGTGGTCATTTCAGTGGACTAGGAACCCAGAGTCGGGAATGTGGCGCTAGAAAAGCACAGCAAGTCAGGCAGCATCCGAGGAGCAGGAGAATCAAAGTTTCGGGCAAAAGGCCTTCATCAGGAATGGCTGATGAAGTTTTTTGGCCCGAAACTTTGATTCTCCTGTTCCTTGGAAGCTGCCTGACTTGCTGTGCTTTTCTAGCGCCACATTCTCAACTCTGATCTCCAGCATCTGCAGTCTTCATTTTTGCCTAGTAGTCCAGAGATCTGGGTAAACAACACGTGTGCAAATCTTACCAGAGGGGAATTTAAATTCAGTTCATTAAAACATGTAGACTGAAATTACTTAGTATCAGGAACATTGATCAGGATACTGCTGGTTTGTGGTTAAAAAGTCAACTGATTTGCTAATATCTGATAAGGAAGGAAATCTGATATTCTTGCACAGCACAGAAACAGACCATTCAGCCCAATCAGTTCATGCTGCCATTTTCATGGGTAATTACATTTTCTCTGTTCCCTTCTCTCTCACATAGTTGCCGAGCTTCGCCTTAAACTGACACAATTTGCTTTAAAGCACAAAGGGATGGCTTGGTGATGTTATCGCTAGACTATTAATCCAGCAACTCATCTAATGTTCTGGGGACCCAGGTTCAATTTCCACCATGGCAGATGGTGGTATTTAAATTCAGGGAGGCATGGCGCATCAGTGGTTAGCACTGCTGCCTCTCAGCATGAGGGACCCATGAGATTCTACCCATGAGAGGCTGTCTGTGTGGAGTTTACACATTTTCCCCAGTTTTCCTCCAGGGGGGTGCTCCAATCTCCTCCCACAGTTCAAAAATGTCAGGTTAGCTAAATTGGCTCTGCTAAATGGCCCATGATGTCCAGAGATATACAGGTTTGGTGGTTAGCAATGGAAAATACAGGGTTACAAGGATAGGGTGGATTTGGGTGGGATGCTCTTCAGAGGGTCAGCACGACTTGATGGGTCGAATGACCTGCTTCCACATTGTAGGGATTCTATGATGATTCACTCCTGATGTTACTAAGTTTTACATGTTTACCACACTCTGAGTGATGAATTTTGTTCTGAATTTTACAACTTGATTTCTTGGTGAGTGTCCTACATAGATGGCATCTAGATATGTCCTTCCCCACAAGTGAAAACATTGTTGATGAAATAAAAACAAGAAGTGCTCAAACCCGCCAGTTATGATAAGTCTGTGGAGATAGAAATAGGGAACTATTCAGAAGATGTCAGGTTTAACTCCACATTAACTCTATTTTTCTCTCCACAGACGCTGCCAGACCTGCTGAGTTTTTCCAGCGCTTTGTTTTAGCTCAGATTTCCCGCATCTTGCTTTCATATTTTCTCTTCACTCTATCAAAATCTTTCACAATTGTAGAAACCCTTAAGGGTAACCCGTCAGACTTATTATATCTCGATCGAAGAGAGCTAATTTGACAATCGTTTCTGTGGTATCATTCTTGCCAAATGTCTTTACACTTTCTGCAGAATCTCTGTCTTTTTCCTAACATGTTTACCTTTGAACTTTGTTAGCCATTTATATGCCAACTTTGTAAGGGCACTGTATTAAGGTCCTTCTGTAATTTGTTGCCATCCTCTTCATAGAGCTTTGCAATACCGTATCAAAGAATCCTTACAGTTGTGGAAGCAGCTCATTCGGTCCATCAAGCCCACATCGACCCCCGAAGAGCATCCCACCCAGTCACTCTCCCATCCTACTCTTGTAACCCTGCCTACCCATAGCGAACCCATCTAGCCTGCACATCCTTCGACACGATGGGTAATTTAGCATGGCCAATCCACCTGATTGTGGGAGGAATCTGGAGCACCCACACAGACACGGGGAGACTATGCAAACTCCACACAGACAGTCACCTGAGGCCAGAATAGAACCTGGGTCCTAGCTGGCCACTGAGCTACTGTGTCCGTACTGCCCATTGTGTCCGTACTGGTTCCTGTAACAGCTGCCCAGCTCATCCCATTCTCCAGCCCATCTCCATAGCACTCGGAATTCATCTCTTCAAATAAATATCTAGCTCTCTTTTGCAACCTCCTATGGAATCCAGCTCCACCACTCTCCAAGGCAGCACATCCCAATCCCAGCCCCAGCAACTCGGAGGAAAGAAGTTTTTCGCCCTCTCACTCTTCAGTGTTGACTGTTGTCCCCAATTTGGTGTTATCTGCAAGCTTTGAAATTGTTTGTTTCCAAAGTCCAAATTATTGATGTACATTGTCAGCTACAGTGATCATTGTGGAACACCATTTCCCACCTTCTGTCACTCTGAATAAAATAAATACTCTTTACTCTCACTCTCCCTGCTTTCTGTCAGCTAGGAATCCATCTTACTACTTGTCCCCTAACTTCATGTTCACTAGCCTTATTAATTTTCCTATTATGGGACAGCTTATCGAGAAACTAAGCAAATTTTATGTAGTGTAGGGCTTCTATATGTGACTCCAGACCCTCAAGAATGTAATTAACTCTCTCAAATGCCAACTTAGATAACATTACAAACCACTCAGCCAAAGCTGCCACTCCAACCTGAATTCCCATGGACTGTAGCAATTCATAAAGTCACCCTATCCTATAAGCTTCTCAAGGGCAGTTCAGGTGTGTGTAAAAGCCTTGACAGTGAATCCTATGAATGAACAGACATAAATAAATCTGATTATCACTGCACAGTAACTGTGTGTGGCTTGATAGGCCTTATTACATGTCCCAGCTGAGTATTTTTACAGTCACAGTGAGACAGAATGCTAATTTAATCTGAGGACTGGGGAGAGGAGAAGGATATTTTCCTGGACTGACACGAGCGAGAGAGTAGTTTTCTTGTTGCTGTCACGACTGTCTAAATAATTCAGCAGTCGGATTTACCGAGACGGAAGACAATTGTAATTGCCCCAATCTGTCTCCTCTCCACATTAAACAGTGAACCAGTGAATTTTCCACAAGTGGAGTTTGTTGTTTATCCTGCTGTCTAGCCAGTCCAGAGTTAGGAGAGGTGATGACTGGGTGGTGTTATTGCTGGACTATTAATCCAGAGACTCAGACAATGTTCTGGGAACTCGAGTTCGAGTCCCACCATTGTGGAATTTGAAATCAGTTAATGACAGTCCGTAGATGACCATGAAACAATTGTTTGGGGTAAACCCATCTAAGGTGAAAGGGATGACTGCCCTTAACTGGTCTGGTCTGTCTGCATTCTGTGAATGAATTAAAAAGTGCTCTGCTACCCTATCGCACAAACCTGTTCACCCATTATTTCTGTGCTTGCTGATCTAGATTAACATCTAGGACACTAATCCTCTCTAATTCCCTCCAGCCCGACAATGTTTCAAGAGCCATGAATTCTGTCAGCTTTGGTCCTCTAGAATTTTGCTTTCCAACCAACCCCCTACCTTCAATTTCCCTCACTTCTATCAAGATACTTCTGAAAGACCTCGATTATTATGTTCTCCTTTGGTTTGGTATTTGTGTTTGTTTGATTTTACCCTTTTGATGCATCTGGAGGTTCTCTTATGTGAAAGGCACTGTATAAATGACACTTTTGTTTCAAAGCTTTAAAGGTGGAAAGTTTTCTGAACATGTTAATTGACCATGGAATTAAGATAAGTCAAATTTGTTAAATGCAAATATCATTGCGCAACAAAAAAGTGTTGATCAACCCTGTGGGCATTCGCAATCTGAACTGTGCAGAGTAGAAGAAACTAATAAGGATCTCAGACTAATTACATAAAAGTTTAAGAAGTACAAGGGAGGTGCAATCACACCACTGCCTTGTGCAAACTCGGTCCAGGGGTCAAAGCAAGGATGTGAAGCACAACTCGATTACAGGATCCAAGTACCATTAGAATTCAAGGCAGGCAATTTGTTGGATGACAGAGTCAGGGTTTGAAAATTCAAAGAACGTCAGAAAGCCACTTAATGACTAAGTGAACGAAGAGGCTTTCTGATCATTTCTCCTTTGTCTCTCAGACTGTTGCATTGCACCTATGACTGCAGAAAGAGTTTATCTATCGCTGACTTTAAAAGGCGCCTCAGCCTCAAACAAGCAGGGAAAAGTCTTTAAGTTATTCCTTATCACAACTGGTGTCAAAGCTAAGAGATATCGCACTTATTGAAGAGCTTTCTCAGACAACAGAATCCTATGGAAGAACTGCCCTGGAAGTGTGACAGATTGGTTTGAAGTCAAGAGTTGGAATATATCAAGAAGTTGTCTTGTTTGCTCTGCTGTTTATCACCTTCACGGAGACAGTTACTGGGCTATAGGCTTTAGAACGCAAGTAAGTGGCGTCAGTGTTCCAGTGGTTGAGTACAGGGTTGAGATTGATGTCGAGATGAACTGTTTGAAGCAGACTTTCAAGTGTTCCACCTGTGTGACTTGAGTGCTGAGGGAGTGGTGGTTGGGCGGATGAAATTGCACCTTATCGACCGACAAAGACAGAGGAGGCCTTACAAACATAAAGCTTCTCTGAAAACACAGACAAACAATATTACACCGAGTCAGGTCCTTGCGGCTACTCAGAAAGGAGCATGACACGTTTTAAAAGAATCCATGGAAGAGATAAGAGAAGTGCTAATGCTCAGATTTAATAAAACGTGGGAGCAGAATGAGGCCATTCAGCCCCTTTAAAGTCTGCTCCACCATTCAGTTATGTTGCAGAAAGGTGTAGTGTCAGCAACATAAACAGAAAATGTTGGAGAAACTCAGCAGGTCTGGCAGCATCTGTGGAGTGAGAAACAGCATTAATGTTTTGAGTTCAGCATGACTCCAATTCAGAATGGAAGATTAGGCAAATGTTGTTAGACAAATGAAAGCGATTTCTGTTGGTTTTTATAATTAGGGTATTGAAATGAAAGGAGCGAGATGATTCGTTGAGTTGGTCAGATGGAATGAGAGCTGAAAATGTGTTGCTGGAAAAGCGCAGCAGGTCAGGCAGCATCCAAGGAGCAGGAGAGTCGACGTTTCAGGCATGAGCCCTTCTTCAGGAATGAGGGAAGTGTGTCCAGCAGGCTAAGATAAAAGGTAGGGAGGAGGGACTTGGGGGAGGGCCGTTGGAAATGCGATAGGTGGAAGGAGGTTAAGGTGAGGGTGATAGGCTGGAGTGGGGGTGGGCAGAGAGGTCAGGAAGAAGATTGCAGGTTAGGAGGACGGTGCTGAGTTCGAGGGATTTGACTGAAACAAGGTGGGCAGAGGGGAAATGAGGAAACTGGAGAAATCTAGGTTCATCCCTTGTGGTTGGAGGGTTCCTAGGCGGAAGATGAGGCGCTCTTCCTCCAGCCGTCGTCTTGCTATGGTCTGGCGATGGAGGAGTACAAGGACCTGCATGTCCTTGGTGGAGTGGGAGGGGGAGTTGAAAGTGTTGAGCCACGGGGTGGTTGGGTTGGTTGGTGCGGGTGTCCCAGAGGTGTTCTCTGAAGCGTTCCGCAAATAGGCGGCCTGTCTCCCCAATATAGAGGAAGCCACATCGGGTGCAGCGGATGCAGTAAATGATGTGTGTGGAGGTGCAGGTGAATTTGTGGCGGATATGGAAGGATCCCTTGGGGCCTTGGAGGGAAGTGAGGGGGGAGGTGTGGGTGCAAGTTTTGCATTTCTTGCGGTTGCAGGGGAAGGTGCCGGGAGTGGAGGTTGAGTTGGTGGGGGGTTTGGACCTTACAAGGGAGTCACGAAGGGAGTGGTCTTTTCAGAACGCTGATAGGGGAAGGGAGGGAAATATTTCCCTGGTGGTGGGGTCCGTTTGGAGGTGGCGGAAATGACAACGGATGATGTGATGTATGTGGAGGTTGGTGGGGTGGTAGGTGATGACCAGTGGGGTTCTGTCCTGGTGGCAATTGGAGGGGCGGGGCTCAAGGGCGGAGGAGTGGGAAGTGGAAGAGATGCGGTGGAGGGCATTGTCGATCACGTCTGGGGGGAATTTGCGGTCTTTGAAGAAGGAGGCCATTTGGGTTGTACGGTATTGGAACAGGTCCTCCTGGGAGCAGATGCAGTGGAGACGAAAGAATTGGGAATATGGGATGGCGTTTTTACAGGGGGCAGGGTGGGAGGAGGTGTAGTTTAGGTAGCTGCGGGAGTCAGTCGGTTTGTAGTACTTAATGTCTTCTCCCTGTTCTCATATTCATACAGCACAGAACAATACAGCGCAGAATAGGCCCTTCTGTCCTTGATGTCGTGCCAACCTGTGAACTAATCTAAACCCATTCCCTACACTACCCCATCATCATCCATATGCTTATTCAAGGACTGTTCAAATGCATTCCATGCCCTTACCACTATGAGTAAAGAACCTGTCTCTGACATCGGTCTTAAATCTATCACCCCTCAATGTGCAGCTATGCCTCTTCGTACAAGCTAATATCATCATCTTTGGAAAAAGAGTCTCACTGTCCACCCTATCTAATCCTCTGATCAACTTGTATGTCTCTATTAAATCCCCTCTTAGCCTTTTTCTCTTTCCAATGAGAACAGACCCAAATCCCTCAGCCTATCCTCGTAAGACCTTCCCTCCAGATGAGGCAACATGCTGGGAAATTTCCTCTGCTCCTTTTCCAAGCTTCCAGATCCTTCCTGTAATGGGGTGACCAGAACAGTACACAATATTCCAAGTGATTCCTCTGAAACATGCGTCAGAAAGTTCTAGTGCTAGTACAATCGGAATATCAATGTAGATTTCTAGTTGTAAACCTCCAGTATGTTTCGATAGGTGCTGCCCAGTCACACAGTAAATGACTGACTGACTCCAGGAGAGAAATAGTGAGGAGGTTGGTGGGCAAATGGGAACAGAGTAGGGTGAGGGAGGAAGAGTGGTTTGGAGGTAAATGTCTTAGCATGACATCTAAAATGTTCCTGCAAAAGTCCAGAGACTTGAGAAGTAAGATCTCCTGGTGCAGTGGTAGAGAAATGCTGTACCATCAGAGGTTGGACTTCTTGGCCAAGGAATAAGAGGAGGCCACATCTATCCTCTTGGGTGAATGTAAAGGGTTCCACGGTGTTTTTAAAGAAAAGCACAAAGTCTTGACCAATTTTTATTCCTCATTCAATACCACGCTTCTGGGAAAAAAAAGCTCCCCATTTTTGGAGTTGAGGTAGAGTGAATACTTCCCCTTGTACAGCAATCTAATGTGAAGGTTGGTAGTCTTTGGTTCAGTGCTGACTAGTTAAGACTGAGAATGATGAGAATTTACTTCTTTCAAAGATTGTCATTCCGTGGAACTCATTATCTCAGAATGTATTGGACACGGGGACACTGAATAAATCTAAGGATGAGACAGACAGATGTTAATTAGTAATCGGTTTAAGGATTACAGAGAGTGGGCAAGAAAGTGGAGTTGAGGCCAAGATGAGATCAGACCTGATCATATTAAATGGCGGGGTAGGCTCGAAGGGATGAATGGTCTACTCCTGCTGCTAGGTATAGAATCATAGAGATGTACAACATGGAAATATACCCTTCGGTCCAACTCATCCATGCTGACCAGATATCCCAACCCAATCTAGTCCCACCTGCCAGCATCTGGCCCATATCCCTCCAAACCCTTCCTATTCATATACCCATCCAAATGCCTCTTAAATGTTGTAATTATACCAGCCTCCACCACTTCCTCTGGTAGCTCATTCTCTACATGCACCACACTCTGCATGAAAAAGTTGCCCTTTAGGTCCCTTTTAAATCTTTCCCCTCTCCCTCTCAACCTATGCCCTCTAGTTTTAGACTCCCTCACATTAGCCAAAATACCTTGTCTATTCACTCAGTCCATGCCCCTCATGGTTTTATAAACCTCTAGAAGGCCACCCCTCAGCCTCCGATATTCCAGGGAAAACAATCCCAGCCTATTCAGCTTCTCTCTACAACTCAAACCTTCCAACCATGGCAACATGCTTGGAAGTCTTTTTTCTGAATCCTTTCAAGTTTCACAACTTCCTTCCTATAGCAGCGAGACCAGAATTGCATGCAGTATTCCAAAAGTAGTCTAGCCAATAACCTGTACAGCCACACATGATGTCCCAACTCCTATACTCAATGCACTGACCAATAAAGGCAAACATACCAACTGTCGTCTTCACTATCCTATCTACTCTACTTTCTAGGAACGATGAACTCGCACTCCAAGGTGTCTTTGTTGAGCAACACTCACCAGGACCTTACCATTCAGTGTATAGGTCCTGCTTTGATTTGCCTTTCCAAAATGCAGCACCTCACATTTATCTAAGTTTAACTCCATCTGCCACTCCTTGGCCCATTGGCCCATCTGATCGAGATCCTGTTGTACTAAGGTAACCTTCTTTGCTGTCCACTACACCTCCAATTTTGGTATCATTTGCAAAATTACTAACCACATCTATGTTCACATCTAGAACTGTGTTGTTGGCTGTAGAATACTTTCCTGAGCTTTGGAAAGGCATTACGTAAATGGAGATGATTTATCTTTATCATAACTATCACTCAAACCCGATCAATACCATCTGAGTTGAACTCAGCAAGAGCCACATAAACGATCGATGGTTTGAGTTCATCATCCCTGGATCAGGGAAGTTGGATACGATACTCCAAGGAGCAGCAGTAGGCCATTCAGCCCCTTGAGTCTGTTCCATCATTTGCTGTGATCGCTGCTGACCTTCTCAACGTCCCTTCTCCGGCTATTTACTCCAAGTCGCAAGAGACCAAAATTCTACCAATCCCCAACTTAAATATATTCAATAATGAAGCATCTGCAATGCTGAGATCATTGTGAGTTGTATTTAGGATAGATACAAGATGATGTAATGCAACTGCTGTAGTGTTCCAGGTATAAATACAAATCTTTGGTATAAGCGTAAACATTGTCACTGAAGAGACACTACACTTAACACCTCTGTTTCAGCTATAACAACAGTCTGTTTGTCCTGGGTTTGTCACATTCCTGAGTGAGTAGCATATATTCAGCTTCCACTAAAACCAGTTGTTCTCCAAGCAGATGTTTGTGGGTTCAAGTCCCTCTGTAGAATCTTTGGCACAAAATCTAGGCTTCCATTCGGTGAAATCTTGTTTAGGTATTGGAGGGATCGTATGTCAATGAGAAACCCAAAAAGGCCTCTTCTCTTAAGGACTAGGAACACAAGCCAATGGGCATTGACAAGACCACGAGTGGGCTTTCTGTCAGAATCAGGGCAGGGTAACCGGGTGTTGCCTACTGAGAACTGCCAGCTAATCAGAAGCTTGGGGAGATTTGGTGGTGGAGGTTGGGGCAAGATGTCACAGATTGTGAACCATTTGAGAGGGGTGCAGAGGGTTTGGCAGTGAGAATTGGAGGATGGCTCTCAAACAGTTCACTTGTCCTGATATCCCCCAGTCTCTTGATCAGTCTCTGAGTGTCTTGCATTGAGCAATACCTGCTTCAGATTACTGACAAGTTGGCTGCAGAGGTCCAGCTGCCTTGTATACTGTGTGACAATGGCATGCTCATGACATACCTTCCCTTTTGAGAGACAATCAGTAGATAAAGGGGAACCTGTGGATGTTCCGTTCTGATTTCCAGAAGGCATTTGATACGGTGCCTCAACAAATATTGTTGCAGAAAATAAAAGACCATGGTGTAGGTGGTAACATGTTGGCATGGATTGGAGATTGGCTAGCCAACAGGAAACAGAGTTGGCATGTTCCGGTTGGCAAATAGTGTCCCACAGGGGTTAGTACTGGGACCTCTGCTATTTAATGTTGGAAAATGTAAAACTGTCAATTTTTGTTGGAAAAATAAAAGAGAAGCAAATTATCTAATGGTCAGAGTTTGCAGAGCTCCGAGAAGCAGAGGGATCTGGGTTTCCTAGTGCATCAATCATGAAAAGATAATTATGTACATGTAGCAAGTAATTCAGAATTCTAAGAAAATGTTGTCATTTATTGTGAGTGGAATTGGATACAAATGTAGAAAGATTATGTTCCAGTTAACCCACTTTTTGGTGAGACCATATCTGGAGTACTGAACATTAGTGCTGGTCTCCCTTTATTTAGGGACAATTGTCAAAGTGTTGGAAGTAGCTCAGAGAAGGTTCTCTAGACTAGACTAATATCTGGGATGGGTCTGCTGTTTTATGAAAAAAGTATTTACAGGCTAGGTTGTTGTCCCCTGAAGAAGTTAAAGTCAGTGTGAACTGGATGGGCTGAATGGCCTGCTTCCAGATTGTAGGGATTCTGTGATTCCATGAAGAGTAAGAAGTGACTTGATTGAATGATAAAAATATCAAGGTGTCTTGATGTGTGGGTGGATGTGGCAATGATTGGTCGGAACTTAGTTTTTTCCTTGACTAAGTGCCAGTAGTTTCGAACTTCCTGGAGGCTGATCTGCCATGAGGACCGGTGAGGTTTCTTGCTGCATCACACTTCATTTAACTACCAACACTGCCCCAATGGAGTCCCTCTCACCTGATTCTATCTCCACCTTCTTGTTCCCAGAGGAGTTCACCAGTCAGCAGATATCAGCCAAAAGACCAGCATCAATGCTATCATTAAAAGGCTGCGGTGTACCCAGATAATGGTGTCACAGTGGTTAGCACTGCTGCCTCACAGTGCCAGGAACCCAGGTTCGATTTCTGCTTTCGGTGACTGTCTGTGTGGAGCTTGCCCATTCTCTCCGTGTCTGCGTGGGTTTCCTCTGGGTGCTCCGGTTTCCTCCCACAGTCCAAAGATGTGCAGGATAGATGAACTGGTCATGCTAAATTGCCCATAGTCAGGGGTGATTATGGGAAATGGATCTGGGTGGGTTACTCTTCGGAGGTTTGGCATGGACTTGTTGGGCTGAAGGGCCTGTTTCCATGCTGTAGGGAATCTAAGAAAATAATAACCTTTGGCAATGTAGTGTTTACCTTCACCGTCAGTGTATTGGCACAGCAGCCATAAAGTGACACTGTTCGTGGCACACGAGTCTGATACTCCCAAGATGACACAACCCCATTCTATCACCCTAGGTGCCGATGAACTACCATAGAATCATAGAGATGTACAGCATGGAAACAGACCCTTCAGTCCAACATGTCCATGCCTACCAGATATCCCAACCCAATCTAGTCCCACCTGCCAGCACCTGGCCCATATCCCTCCAAACTCCTCCTATTCATATACCTATCCAAATGCTGTTTATATGTTACATTTGTACTAGCCTTCCCCACTTCCTCTGGCAGCTCATTCCATACATGTATCACCCTCTGCATGAAAAAGTTGCCCCTTAGGTCTCTTTTATATCTTTCCCCTCTCACCCTAAACCTATGCCCTCTAGTTCTGGACTCCCCTACCCCAGGGAAGAGACTTTGTCTATTTATCCTATCCATGCCCCTCATGATTTTATAGACCTCTAGAAAGTCACCTCTCAGCCTCTAACTCTCCAGGGAAAACAACTCTAGCTTATTCAACCATTCCCTATAGCTCAAACCCTCCAACGCTGGCAACATCCTTGTAAAACCAGACCACTTTAGCTACAGCTCATCTAAACACACTCCCTGGGTCACTGTGATTCTATCCTCACTGCCCACTGGAGACTCAGAGCTGGTCACTGTCCAGTTAGGGAACATTACCTCCAGGCAAGAAATCAGACAATTCCAAAGATCTGCTTTTATTTTCAGATGACAAAAATTAACACAAACCAAATGATTAGAGATTACAGTTTGCCTCCATAATGCAAACCGAATGCAGGCAGAGTGACCAAGGACTATTTTACATTCTGTGTAGTCTGTTGCACCCAGCTCTGGCTATTTCTGAAAAACTTGCCCTATAAAGATGTGCAGATCAGGTGAATTGGTCATGCTAAATTGCCCATAGCAATAGGTGCATTAGTCAGAGGGTAGTGGGTCTGGGTGGGCTACTCTTCGGAGGGTCGATGTGGACTGGTTGGGCTGAAGGGCCTGTTTCCACACTGTAGGGAATCTAATCTACTGCAGTGAGTTGCTGCCAACATCAAGATAGGCTTTGACGGACTTCTCACCCAGTTCTGCCATAAGTCTCACCTTAGCTCACATCAGTTAAGCCCCTCAACTCATAATTTCCTTTGTGGGAGCATCACAAACTAGGGAATCCCTGTTTTAAAAAAAATATAGGGTCACCCATTTTGATGGCGACGAGGAGAATTTTTAAAAATTGAGTAATTGGTGAGTCTTTGGAACTCTGTTCCTAAAAAAGCAGTAGAAGCAGAGTCTTTGAATATTTTAAAGGCAGATTTAAGTATATTCTTCGAGTAAAAAATGAGGTCTGCAGATGCTGGAGATCACAGCTGAAAATGTGTTGCTGGTCAAAGCACAGCAGGCCAGGCAGCATCTCAGGAATAGAGAATTCGACGTTTCGAGCATAAGCCCTTCATCAGGAATGAGAGAGAGTAGCCAAGCAGGCTAAGATAAAAGGTAGGGAGGAGGGACTTGGGGGAGGGGCGATGGAGGTGGGATAGGTGGAAGGAGGTCAAGGTGAGGGTGATAGGCCGGAGTGGGGTGGGGGCGGAGAGGTCAGGAAGAAGATTGCAGGTTAGGAGGGCGGTGCTGAGTTGAGGGAACCGACTGAGACAAGGTGGGGGGAGGGGAAATGAGGAAACTGGAGAAATCTGAATTCATACCTTGTGGTTGGAGGGTTCCCAGGCAGAAGATGAGGCACTCCTCCTCCAGCCGTCGTGTTGTTATGTTCTGCCGGTGGAGGAGTCCAAGGACCTGCATGTCCTCGGTGGAGTGGGAGGGAGAGTTAAAGTGTTGAGCCACGGGGTGGTTGGGTTGGTTGGTCCGGGCGTCCCTGAGGTATATTCTTGTCTAGCAAGTGGGGGAGGGCTGAAGGGATATCAGTGATAGAAGTAATCAGATCTGCCCTGGTCTTATTGAATGGCAGAAGTTTCAATGGGCCAGTTAGTCTACTCTTGCTCCCTAATTCATATGTTCCCATCTTCAAGCTGACCACCAGTGAGAGCAGAGAATTCTGCCCTCTGTCGGTTCCAAGGGAGAGTTGCATTTCTCAAAATGTTGTCTTTCGAATGAGAGGTTTAACTAAAGCTCCATCTTCCCTCTCTCTCTCGATTTGGATTTAAATTTCATATTTTATGGAAAAGGCATATCAGAAGTGAGTTGCTTAGGAGCATTCCAAAGCTTTACAACCCATTGTGTCATGAGTCTATGTTCCACCAGTCCAATGTCTCTGCTTGCAGCCCCATGTGGTTTATTCAAGAGCTAATGACTTGATTTTCATCCCTGTTGTCAAATTCATCCATAGTCTCACTTCTAATCATTCCTCTCATTTTTTCCAGCCCGACAACTCTCCAAGACCTTCTTTCAACTTTGGTCTCTCATACATCTCTTTTTTTTTCCATTGCTTCCAGAGTCCTAAGGATGAGATTGTAGAGTACTTGCAAGTGCATGGTAAAATAGGACTGAGTCAGCATAGCTTCATCAAGCCTGACAAATCTGTTGCAATTCTTTGAGGAAGTAACGAGCAAGTTAGACAAAGGAGAGCCAGTGGATGTGATCTATTTGGATTTCCAGAAGGCCTTTGACAAGGTGCCACAGAGGAGGCTGCTAAATAAGGCCAGAGCCCATGGAGTAAGGGGCAAGGTACTGGCATGAATAGAGGATTGGCTGACTGGCAGAAGGCAGAGAGTGTAGATACAATGATCTTTCTCAAATGGCAGCAGGTAACTACTGCAGTTCCACAGGAGTCAGTATTGGGACCACAACTCTTCACATTAGACACTAATGATCTGGATGAAGGAACTGACGTCATTGTTGCTAGGTTTGCAGATGACACAAAGACAGATGGATGGACAAGTAGTGTTGGGGGGCGGGGGAGCTGCAGAAGGACTTGGACAGGCTAGGCAAGTGGGCAAAGAAGTGGCAGATGGAAGACAATGTGGGAAAGTGTGAGGTTATATACTTTGGGAGGAAAAATAGAAGCATAGGCTATTTTCTAAATGGAGAAAGGCTTCAGAAATCTGAAGCACAAAGGGAGTTAAGAAAATCCTGAGATAGAACTCCTAAAGTTAACATATCGGTGCATTTGGCAATTAGGAAGTCAAATGCAATGTTAGCATTGATTTCAAGAGGGCTAGAATACAAGAGCAAAGATGTACTGCAGAGGCCGTATAAGGTTCTGGTCAGACTGCCTTTGAAATATTGCGAGCAGTTTTGGGCCCCATATCTAAGGAAGGATGTTGGAGGGGGTGCCCAGGAGGTTTACAAGAATCATCCAAGTTATGAAGGGCTTTCATATGACAAGCAGTTGAGGACTCTGGGTGTGTACTTGATGGTACAATTACGCCATTTACAAGGCATCTGGATAGGTATATGAATAGGAAAGGTTTACAATGACTGCAGATGCTGGAAACCAGATTCCGGAATAGAGTGGTGCTGGAAAAGCACAGCAGTTCGGGCAGCATCCAAGGAGCAGGAAAATCGACGATTCGGGCAAAAGCTCTTCATCAGGAATACATGGGCCAAGTGCTGGTAAATGGTACTAGATTAGTTTAGAATATCTGGTCGGCATGGATGAGTTGGACTGAAGGGACTGTTTCCATGCGGTACATCTCTGATTATATGGCTAGTAAGAGAGATTAGGGCCCAACAGCACAGCTTCAGAGTGAAGGGATGACCCTTCAGAACTAAGATAAGGAGAAATTTCCTCAGGCAGTACTTAATCTGTGGAATTCATTGTCGCGGGAAAGTGTGGAGACTGAATCATAGAGTGTATTTAGGACAGAGATAGGGGTTCTTGTTTAGTAAGGGGATTTCAGTTTACGAAGTGAAGGCTGAGGAGTAGGCTTGTGAAACATATTACGCATGATCAAATGTTACAACAGACTTGATGGACCAAATGGTCTAATTCTGCTCCTATATCTTATGGTCTTATGTGAAAATGGGCTAGTGCCACGTAAGCCTGGCTCTCATTCGGAAACCTGTTAAGCCTTGGGTTAGAGACCCCCAAACAAAGAAGCATCAGATACAACAGTGACATTTGACAGGCACCATGAATAGGCAGATAATAGGGGGTTTGAGGTTTTTAGTTTAGAAAATCATGTTAGTGCAGGCTTGATGGGCAGAAGGACCTGCTCCTGTGATGTATTGTTCTTTGTTTCTTTGTTCACGCCCGTGGAGGGCAGAGGGTGAGAGGGGAAAAGGACCTAAGGGGCAACGATTTCACACAGAGGCTGTGTGTGTGTGTGTGTGTGTGTGTGTGTGTGTGTGTGTGTGTGTGTGTGTGTGTGTGTGTGTGTGTGTGTGTAAGTACAATTACACCATTTAAAGGGATTCTGGATGGGTTTGGAGAGATATGGGCCAAGTGATGGCAGCACGGTGGCACAGTGGTTAGCACTGCTGCCTCATAGCACTAGGGACCCGGGTTCAATTCCCATCTCAGGTGACTGTCTATGTGGAGTCCCCGGGTCTGTGTGGGTTTCCTCTGGATGCTCCCGTTTCCTCCCACCGTCACAAAGATGTGCAGGTCAGATGAATTGATCATGCTAAATTACCCATAATGTTCGGTGCATTAGTCAGGGGTAAAGATAGGATAGGGAAATGAGTTTGGGTGGGTTACTCTTTGGAGGGACCTTGGATGCTGCCTAACCTGCTGTGCTTTAACCAGCAACACATTTTCAGCTGTGATCTCCAGCATCTGCAGACCTCATTTTTTACCCGGAGGGTCAGTGTGGACTTGTTGGGCCAAAGGGCCTGTTTCCATGCTATAGGGAATCTAATCAAAGGGACTAGATTAATTTCGGATGTCTGGTGGGCATGGATGTGTTGGACCGAAGGTTCTGTTTCTGTGCTGTTCATCTCGATGACTCTAACTGCCAGCTGCTTTGATGCTGCAACAGGGTTGCTTGACTTTAGGGATGTGAACAAAAAACAATACAGCTCAGGAACAGACCATTTAGCCCACCAAGATTGTGTCAACAACATGACTTTATAAACTAAAAACCCCTTGCTGTTACACAGTCCGTGTTCCTCTATTATCTGCCTTTTCAGGTATCTGCCAAGGTGCCTGTCAATGTTGCTATTGTATCTGATTCTCCCACCTTCTCTGGTAGCACACTCCAGCCACTTATCACCCTCTGTGTAAAGAATTTTACTCTTGCATCCCCTTTAAACTTTACCCCTTTTAGCTTAAATCTATTTGCCTTAGTAATTCACATTTTTACGCTGGGTAAGAGACTCTGACTATCCATTCTATCCTCGCCTCTCATAACTTTGTAAACTTCTGTCAGGCCACCCTTCAGTCTCTGTTCAAGTGAAAACAAACCAGGTTTGTCCAATCTAACCTCATAGTTAATACCCTCCAAACCAGACACCTCCTGGTAAATCGTTTCTGAATCCTCTCCAAAGTTTGCACATCCTTCTAGTTGTGCGGCGACCGGAACTGTAATATTCCAAATGTGGCTGCACTAAACTTCTATGCAGCTATAACACGACTTGCCAATTTTTACATTCTGTGCCCCAACTGATGCCTCTTGACCATCTTTATCCACTTGTGTTGCCACTTTCAAGGAACTTTGACTTGGCCACCTCAGTCCCTCTGTAAATGAATGCTTCTAAGGGTTTTGTTATTTGCTGTATACTTCCCTCCTGCATTAGTTGGTAATACAGATTTGTCAGAATCATATCCTGGAGTAAGAGGGTTAAATTCTAGAGACAAGTTTCATAAACTTGTCACTGAGGATAGAAAGTCAAGGGGTGATTTACTGGAGATAGTTAAAATGTTAAGATTTGATACAGTAGATATTATGAAATTATTTCCACAGCTCAAAGAATTCAGAAAGTGGAGACATAACATTAAAACCGGATTTATGAAGAGGTTTAGAAGCACTTTTTCAATATGAAAATGAGTGTAAATTTCATCTGTGGATGCTGGGAGACAATAGTGAGATTTCACAGCTGAGATTGGTAGGTCTATCTTGAATAAGGTATAACCAGGGATTTGGAGCAAAGGAGGTAAATAGAGTCAAGGTACAGATCAACTAAGATCTAATTGAAGAGCAGAACAGACTCAAGAGGCTTAATGGCTGCCTTCTGTTCATATCTTTGCAATGTCATTGCCAGTCAGTGTGGTCATGTGAAAGGGACAAGCAGGCATTTATTTTAGTGAGTTGGAGGGACGGGCTGGTAAATTGACTTTGAACAGTTGAGTATAGGGAAGGACTGCACAGAATGCTGGGGAAGGGGAGTTCTGTCTGATTGTATTGGTGCACTTGCATGCTAGGTTCCCCCCAACTGTGAGAGCTTTGCAACAAGAATGAAGAAACTGTGGAGTGTATACTGTCTGTATTAGATAAGAATCTTAAGTTATGAGTCGAGCCTTGAAACGCTGTAAGGCTACTCCTGCTGCAGTATAGTAGGCCTAAGAGTGATTTATAAAAGATTACATTGAAATTTACGGCACAAAGTGACAGGCCTTTCGGACAAACGCATTCTCTGCCAGTGTTTGTGTTTGTATGACCATCCTAATTCATTTCCCCTTTCAACATCGAGGTTTGATTGAGTATTTTGAAGGGTTTATAAGACTCAGTGGGAAGGGACTATTTCCTCTGATTGAAAGCTCTGTGATTGAGAAATCAATTTATCTAAAGGGCAACTGGGGATGAGCAATAAATGCTGGCCCAGCCAACGATGTCTGCATTTCATGAGTGAATTTTAAAAAAAGTAAAATTTACCACAGAGTAATGAAAGATGTTTGCTTGGAGTTAGAATATTTTTCAACAAATAATAGTTAAGCTAGAGATCATTTTATCTTTTAAGGGAAGAGTATCTGAAGCACAGCAAGTCAAGTGGGTCATGTGTACAAAGAAAGGCAATGAAATTGCCCGAGCAAGGGCCACTTGCAGAACAACAGGGATAAGCGGGATTGTGTGCTGCAAACCTTTGAGGTTCCAGCTGTTGGACCATTTCCAAATTCCTTGAAGAATACCTGGCGGATAAGTCCTCAAATAAAATTCTTCGTGTAGACCAGCATTGAGGTTCCCTTCAATGACAGAACTGTCAGCAAAAGACAAAGTCAGAGTGGGGGAGACAAATAAGTAGATGCAGCCTCAGACATGGCAATCAGTACCAATTCCAAAACAATCACTCATTAGTGAGGAAGATTAATCGTATCTTTGTGTGGTGGCTCAGTTTGTACACTTTAGATGACTGGAATACAAGCAGAAGGTTAAAAATAAGAAAGTTTTCCAGGCACCAGAGGAGGCCATTTATCCCTTCAAAATGGTTTTCCCTTTCAATGAAAATGTGACGGATCTGTAATCTAAATCCAAAAACTCACCTCTACCCCACGTTCCAGAGGAAGAGACATAGAGTCATAGAGTCATAGAGATGTACAGCATGGAAACAGACCCTTCGATCCAACCCGTCCATGCCAACCCAATCTAGCCCCACCTGCCAGCACCTGGCCCATATCCCTTCAAACCCTTACTATTCATATACCCATCCAAATGCCTCTTAAATGTTGCAATTGTACCAGCCTCCACCACATCCTCTGGCAGCTCATTCCATATACTTACCACTCTTTGCGTGAAAATGTTGCCCCTTTTATATCTTTCCCCTCTCACCCTAAACCCTCCAGTTCATGATTCCCCCAACCCAGGGAAAAGACTTTGTCCATTTATCCTATCCATGCCCCTCATAATTTTGTAAACCTCTATAAGGTCACCCCTCAGCCTCCTATGCTCCAGGGAAAACTGCCCCAGCCTGTTCAGCCTCTCCCTGTAGCTCAGATCCTCCAACCCTGGCAACATCCTTGTAAATCTTTTCTGAACCCTTTCAAGTTTCACAACATCTTTCCAATAGGAAGGAGACCAGAATTACACGCAATATTCTAACAGTGGCCTAACCATGTCCTGTACAGCCGCAACATGACCTCCTAACTCCTGTACTCAATACTCTTGGCCAATAAAGGAAAGCATACCAAACGCCTTCTACACTATCCTATCTACCTGCGATTCCATTTTCAATGAGCTATGAACCTGCACTCCAAGGTCTCTTTGTTCAGCAACACTCCCAAGGACCTTACTATTAACTGTATAAGTCCTGCTAAGATTTGCTTTCCCAAAATGCAGCAGTTTCAGACTTAATATTTACAACTGAATTGGCATCAATTTTTTTTTTGGATCAGAATTCCAACATTCGATACCTAAGGGAATGAATGGTTTTGGGGAAAAGACAGGAAAATTAAGTTGAGGATTATTAGATCAACCATGATCTCATTGAATGGAGAGGCAGCCTTATTGGAGTCAATGGTCTACGTTTGTTCCTGTGTTTTACAGTCTGTGTTTTTCCTAATTTCATTGCTAAAAAACCTGGCTCTAATTTTCAAATGCTGCCTAACTCCCCAACAAGGGGAAATAGTTTCTCTCTGCTGGTTCATTTGTTGAAAACTTTGCTCAAGTCATCCCGTGACCTTCTAAATGTCAAGGATTACAGTACTAATTTGTGTAATCTCTCCTCCATAGCCTCACCCTTACATTTATCATTCTGCTAACTCCAACAATGCACTCCTTCCAAGGCCATTGTATCCTTCCAAAACTGACCACCATTGGATAATTAATAACATACTTTCCATTAGGAAATCAGTCACACTCTGAGGAAAAGAGAGAGAGAGAGATGCCCAAAGTGAGAGATGAAGGCACATTTTTCTCTGTTGTTTACGATGCTATTATTTGCAAACAGTAGCTTAGTGGTTATGATATTGGATTTGCAATCCATAGACCTGAGCTAATGATCTTGGACTTTGAATCCATGGAATGTGAAAAATTTACTTTATTCCATAAACGTGAAATAAATAAAACCCAATAATGAAATTAATGATCATGGGCCACTTGTGATGCAGTGGTAGTGTCCCACCTCTGAGCCAGGAGGCCCAGGTTGAAGTCCTGTCTGATCTGCAGGTGTATAATAACACCTCTGAACAAATTGATTTAGAAAATATCTTTAATGGCCATGGATCTACTGCACTGCTTAATTAGGTTCCTGAATGAGCTTGGGGAAGGAAATCTGCTTTCATTACCCAGTCTATGTGTGACTCCAGTTGGTACAGCATTACGTTTGACCATTCAAGGGCAAGCAATTCTGTTGTACTCAAGAGCTCACTGTACCTTCCAAAGTACACTGAGAGAAGTTATTGAATGCTTGTTTTCCCGGCAGCACTCCCATCCTGTAAATGAATACAAAAGAATGATATGTATTGAGAGATATTGCTACTTGGGTTTTCACTTGATCTTAATAATTTGTACTGAAGTAAAGGCAGTTTCTATGATTTAAAGAGCCCTTGTGACAGCGGGTATGATGTCAAAAGGAGTTGCCATTTCCCAGCGTCCTCTTTGGATATGCCACGCGCGCCAGGAATTTCCAAATCTGGGATAGGAATAATAACGAGCATTTATGGACTGATTACTTTAGAGGAAGCCATATGACCCATTGGAGTCTGAATAAAAGCAATTTCGTGAGCCTTGAATTCCTCAAATGGGTGGAGATTGGGAAGTGTTAAGACCATAAAACCATAAGATATAGGAGTGGAAGTAGGGCTGTTTGGCCCATTGAGTGCATTCCGCCATTTAATCATGGCTGATGGGCATTTTAACCCCACTTACCCGCACTCTGCCCTTCGCCCTTAACTCCTTGCAAGATCAAGAATTTATCAATCTCTGCCTTGAAGACATTTAATGTTCCAGCCTCCACTGCACTCTGCGGCAATGAATTCCACAGGCCCACCACTCTCTGGCTGAAGAAATGTCTCCTCCTTTCCATTCTAAATTGACCCCCTCTAATTCTAAGGCTGTGCCCACGGGTCCGAGACTATCAGTCTAATGGAAACAACTTCCCAGCGTCCACCCTTTCTAAGCCGTGCAATATTTTGTAAGTTGCTATTAGATCTTTCCTCAACATTCTAAGCTCCAATGAATTCAATCCCAGGATCCTCAGCCGTTCATCACATGTTAGGTTGTGGTTCTGCTCGCCGAGCTGGAAGTTTTTGCTGCAAACGTTTCGTTCCCTGGCTAGGGAACATCATCAGTGCTGTTGGAGCCTCGTGTGAAGCGCTGCTTTGATGTTTCTTCCGGTATTTATAGTGGTTTGTTCTTGCCGCTTCCGGGTGTCAGTTTCAGCTGTAGTAGTTTGTATGTGAGGTCCAGGTCGATGTGTCTGTTGATGGATGTTCTTGCCGTTTCCGGGTGTCAGTTTCAGATGTAGTGGTTTGTATATGGTGTCCAGGTCAATGTGTCTGTTGATGGAGTTTGGGGATGAATGCCATGCTTCTAGGAATTCTCTGGCTGTTCTCTGTCTGGCTTGTCCTATGATAGTGGTGTTTTCCCAGTCAAATTCATGTTGCTGGTTGTCTGAGTGTATGGCTACTAGAGATAGCTGGTCGTGTTGTTTTGTGGCTAGCTGATGTTCATGGATGCGGATTGTTAGCTGTCTTCCTGTTTGTCCTATATAGTGTTTTGTGCAGTCCTTGCATGGTATTTTGTAAACTACGTTAGTTTGGCTCATGCTGGGTATTGGGTCCTTTGTTCTAGTGAGTTGTTGTCTGAGCGTGGATGTTGGCTTCTGTGCTGTTATGAGTCCTAAGGGTCGCAGTAGTCTGGCTGTCAGTTCTGAGACGCTCCTGACGTATGGTAGAGTGGCTAGTCCTTTTGGTTGTGGCATGTCCTCGTTCCTCGGTCTATCTCTTAGGCATCTGGTGATAAAGTTGCGTGGGTATCCGTTTTTGGCGAATACCTTGTATAGATGTTCCTCTTCCTCTTTTCACAGTTCTGGTGTACTGCAGTGTGTTGCGGCCCTTTTGAATAGTGTCCTGATGCAGCTTCGTTTGTGTGTGTTGGGGTGGTTACTTTCATAGTTTAAGACTTGGTCTGTGTGTGTTGGTTTCCTGTGTATACACAGGAAACCAACACACACAGACCAAGTCTTAAACTATGAAAGTAACCACCCCAACACACACAAACGAAGCTGCATCAGGACACTATTCAAAAGGGCCGCAACACACTGCAGTACACCAGAACTGTGAAAAGAGGAAGAGGAACATCTATACAAGGTATTCGCCAAAAACGGATACCCACGCAACTTTATCACCAGATGCCTAAGAGATAGACCGAGGAACGAGGACATGCCACAACCAAAAGGACTAGCCACTCTACCATACGTCAGGAGCGTCTCAGAACTGACAGCCAGACTACTGCGACCCTTAGGACTCATAACAGCACAGAAGCCAACATCCACGCTCAGACAACAACTCACTAGAACAAAGGACCCAATACCCAGCATGAGCCAAACTAACGTAGTTTACAAAATACCATGCAAGGACTGCACAAAACACTATATAGGACAAACAGGAAGACAGCTAACAATCCGCATCCATGAACATCAGCTAGCCACAAAACAACACGACCAGCTATCTCTAGTAGCCATACACTCAGACAACCAGCAACATGAATTTGACTGGGAAAACACCACTATCATAGGACAAGCCAGACAGAGAACAGCCAGAGAATTCCTAGAAGCATGGCATTCATCCCCAAACTCCATCAACAGACACATTGACCTGGACACCATATACAAACCACTACAGCTGAAACTGACACCCGGAAACGGCAAGAACATCCATCAACAGACACATCGACCTGGACCTCACATACAAACTACTACAGCTGAAACTGACACCCGGAAGCGGCAAGAACAAACCACTATAAATACCGGAAGAAACATCAAAGCAGCGCTTCACACGAGGCTCCAACAGCACTGATGATGTTCCCTAGCCAGGGAACGAAACGTTTGCAGCAAAAACTTCCAGCTCGGCGAGCAGAACCACAACAACGGATACCCGAGCTACAAATCTTCAATCAGATTTTAAGGTCTACCATTCCATGGATCATCCATGTGAATCTCCGTTGGATACGCTCCAGTGCCAGTATGTCCTTCCTGAGGTGTTGGGCCCAAAATTGGACACAGTATTCTAAATGGGGCCTAGCCAGAGCTTTATAAAGTCTCCGAAGCACATCGCTGCTTTTATATTCCAACCCTCTTGAGATAAATGACAACATTACATTCGCTTTCTTAATCACGGACTCAACCTGCAAGTTAACCTTTAGATAATCCTGGACTATGTACTTTGGCTTTATGAATTTTCGCACCGTTTAGAAAATAATTCATGCCTGTATTATTTTTTGCAAAGTGCAAGATGTCATATTTGCTCACATTGAATTCCATCAGCCATTTCCTGGACCACCCTCCAAAACTGTCTAAATCTTTCTGCAGTCTCCCTACTTCCTGAGTACTACCTGTCTGTCCACCTAACTTTATATCATTGGCAAACTTCGCCAGAATGCCCCCTTTCCCTTCGTCCAGATCATTAATATATAAAGTGAATAGCTGCAGCCCCAACCATGAATGCTGTGGGGCCCCACTTGTCACCGGTTGCCCTTCTGAAAAAGAGCCTTTTATCCCAACTCTCTGCCTTCTGTCAGAGAGGCATTCCTCAATCCATGCCAGTGGCTCACCTCAAACACCATGCTTCCTGAAGAAGAGTTTATGCCCGAAATGTCAATTCTCGTGCTCCTTGGATGCTGCCTGAGCTGCTGCGCTTTTCCAGCAGCACATTTTTCAACCGTGAGCCCTCACCCCTGTCCACAGAGAAGCTGGTATCCTTGTCGCTAAAACCTAACATGCAGGTGCAGAAAGCAATCAGCAAAATAATCAACATTTAGCAAGAGGATTTGAGAATGAGTAAAGACCTCTTGCTTTGGTTGATTTCACCTTGGTGAGACCTCACTTAGAGTATTGTGTATATAGCTTTGGGAGTATAGGGAGTATGGTATAGGGAGAAACAGAGGGAGTGCAGCACTTGCATGTGACCAATTCTTTGGATGGAGGGACTGACCTCTAAAGAGAGATTGAGGAGACTGGGATGACATTGGTAAAGAATGAGGGTACATAGTCCCTCAATAAGGAACAAGCCATTTGGGACTGGGATGAGGAAGGGTTTATTTGAAAGGGAACTTGCAGGTGGTTGTATTCCTATGTATCTGCTGCTTTTGTCCTTCTAGATTGAAGTGGTTGAGTTTGCCAGAGGCTATCTAAGGAATTTTGGTGAATTTCTGCAATGCATTTTGTAGATAGTACACACTGCTGCTTCTGAGCATCAGTGGTGGAGGGAGTGGATGTTTGTGGATGTAATACCAATCAAGTGGGCTGCTATGTCCTGGATGGTGGCAAGCTTCTTGAGTGCTGTTGGAATTGCACCCATCCAGGCAAGTGGGGAGTATTCCATCACACTCCTGACTTCCGCCTTATAGATGGTGGACAGGCTTTGTGGAGTAAGGGAGTGAAATACTGCAATATTTTTAGCCTCTGACCTGTTCTTGTAGCCACAGTATTCATTTGGTGAGTCCTGTTCAGTTTCTGGTCAATGGTAGCCTCAGGTTGTTGATAATGGGAGGTTCAGTGATGGTAATGCCATTGAATGTCAAAGGGCGATGATTAAATTCTCTCTCTTTTGGAGATGTTGTGCACCTGGCATTAGTGTGCAACAAATATGCATGAAGGGCGTGCCGGAGTTTAATGTTTAGATGGCCAATGGCAGGGCTGTGATTGGTGAACAATTAAAATTGGAGGTAGAGACAATGCTAGAATTGGTGGAATGCATATTTCTTGGACAGTTTTAGACCTGAAACATATTACAGAAATAGACAGCAGGTAATGCCTTGGAAAGTTTGGAATACAAGGGCAGTTTTTCAGGACCGGGAGCTCAAAGGTCAACAAATATAAATTACCTCTTATACGTCTGGAATGTAAGAAAATAATTGAAGGTTTCAGAATTGGAATTATCGTTCCATGCTTCACTGAGCACAGTTCAGGAAATGGTCCAGGAATTCCCCTCGATTCTGTTCAGTTCTGTTTCCTGTTTCATAACCAGGGCTTTAACAAAACAAATTTCCTGTCTGACTTGATTAATCCTCTGAGATAATGCAGATAAAAAAACTCACAGTTTTCTTTGTATTTCATTCTGGACATCAGGAATTTAACTTGTGAGGAAGGGCTGAGGAAGTTGGTTTTGGGGCTCTTGTGGATAAGACAAGCCTAAAAACTGAAACTCTAAACTGTTTCAGATGATAAGAATCCTTGTAATTTTTTTTTGTTAGCTGTGTTGTGTAATGGAGCAACTTAGACGTGGTCTGAAACTTTTCACAGAAAGATGCCTGTTGTCTTTGTAAAGGAGAAAGGTTTTCTTTTCTTCATTACCAATCATTCTGGTGTCGCCATCTCTGGTGAGGACTGCATTTACATGTCCATCTGTAGACATCTTGAGATGGGACAGTCTAGACTTCTTGAACAGCTGTCATTCTTGGCCTAACGATGTAGGATTTTGGTGCAAGCACGATGAAGGAAGATCAATGTATTTTCAAGTTGGGGTAGAAGGTGATTGCTCAGCCAGGGGAGAGGCAAGTGAAATTTGTGATGCTCCCACAACATTGTGGCTCTTCAACGTCTCATTGCTTGAGATCAAGTGGAAGAGAATTTCCATTAGAATACCTATTGGAATTTATGGAAAAGTATTAAAGTAAAGAAGGATAGAGGCCATTTGGCCCATCAAATGTGCACTGAATATTGCAAAAAGAAAGCCAGTTAGTCCACTCATTCTTTTCCCATCTCCCTGTAATTCTTGATGCTTCAAACATATATCTAATTCCCTTTTGAAGACTAGTGTTGAATCATATCCACTGTCCTATCAGGCAGTACATTCCAAATCCAAACTACTCATTGCATAAAACTCCTTCTGTTCACAGTACCTCTGCTTCTTTTGCCATTGCCTGAAATCTGTGCCCTCTCATTACTGCACCTTCAGCCATTGCAAATAGTTCCTCTTCACTTAATCTGACTAGGCCCTGTGTAAATTTTGAACATTTCTATCAATCTCTGGTAAGATTCCACTTGGAGTAGTGTGAGTAGATTGGGGTACTACACAGGAAGGATACATTAATCTTTCAGCGTAGTTTTAAGTTATGAGGAGAAGTTATGCAAATTAGGCCTGTTTTCTCCAGAATTTAGAAGCTGCAGGGGAATTCTGGTCGACATCTTCAAGGTATTAACAGGAAAAGACAGGGTAGATGAAGAAAACTGGTTGGGGTTTCTGGAACAAGGGGGCATAGTCTGCAAGTTAGGGCAGGACCGTTCAGGAGAGACGTTAGGAAGCACTTCTATACAGAAAGGGCGGTAGGTGCTTGGAATTCTCTTCCACGAATGGCAGTTGATGGTAAATTGGTTGTTAATTTTAAATCTGAGACAGCTAAAGTTTTGTTAAGTGAAAATATTAATGGATATGGGCCAAAGGTAGGTTTGTGGATTTAGGACACAGATTAACCTTGATCTCATTGAATGGTGGAAAAGGTCAGAGTGCCCATTCCCATGTTCCTGTTAGCCTTATCTAGTTTAAAGGAAGAAATCTATTTATATAATTCTAATTTCTCAGCACTGGAACCCTTCTTCTGTCTCTTAGCCCAAACATCCACTCTGTTCGTATAATCTTCTGCGCTGTGTTCAGGATGTGTTTCAATCTATAGCCACCAGATCTGCAATTATACAGGGTTTTGGTGAGACCATACCAGGAGTGCAGTGAGCTCTCTGCTTATAAAAAGGATGGTGTGGAGGAGCTGGAGTTGGACTGGGGTGGACAAAGTTAAAAATCACACAACACCAGGTTATAGTCCGACAGGTTTATTTGGAAGTACAAGCTTTTGGAACGCTGCTCCTTCATCAGGTGGTTCATCAGCTTCTTCTTCATGATGGAGGAGCAGCGCTCTGAATGCTCCCATATTAATCTATCGGGCTATAACCTGGTGTTGAGTGATTTTAACTATGAAATGGATAAACTTGCATTACAGACAGCACAGTGAATGTTCAATAGACAGGTTCCTGTGACAATGCGTTGAGAAAATTGAGTATACTTTCTAGAATTTAGAAGGATGATTACATTGAACGTACAGTAAGGTCACCATAATCCCAGAGGAATATGGGGCTGCTCCCTCATCAGGGAGAGATCACTGGTGGTGAGTTAAATCTAAAACATACAGGATCTGGAGGAGATTGACAGCACAGACACTGTAAGGCCATTTCTCCCCCTGGTATGACATGGAGAATTTGATGTTGAGCTCAAGTAAGGACAGCGATTAATCTGACTGCATTTTCTAAGATCGCAGTCCATGTCACAAGAGAGGAGGTTTTGGATGTATTATAATGTATGAAAGTGGATAAATCTCCTGGTCCTAACCAGATATATCCAAGAACACTGCAAGAGGCTAGAGAAGAAATTGCGGGGACTCTGGCTGATACTTTTGCATCATCATTAGCCACGGGTGGGATCCTGGAAGACTGGAGGGTGGCAAATGTTCTCCCCTTATTCAAGAAGGGCTGCAAAGAAAAACCTGGAAACTATAGACCAGTACGTCTAACATCTGTGGTTGTTAAGTTTCATCCATCCTGATGAAGGGCTTATGCCTGAAATGTCGATTCTCCTGCTCCTCGGATACTACCTGCCCTGCTGTGTCTTTCCAGCGCCACGCACTCTAATCTGATCTCCAGCATCTGCAGTCCTCACTTTCTCCTTGGTAAGTAACTTGACAAGATTCTGACAGATTAGCGATACATGAATTTGGAAAGACAGGGTTTGATTAGGAATAATTAACACCGCTTTGAGTGTGGGAGATCATGCCTCACAAATTTGTTAAAGTTCTTTGATGAAGTGGCCAGGAAGGTTGATGAGGGCAAGGCGGTAGATGTAGTCTATATGGATTCCTGTAAGGCCTTTGATAAGGTTCCACATAGTAGGCTGCTTTGGAAAGCTAGATTGCATGGACACCAGGGGAGCTGGCTTGGCTTGATGGAGGGAGGCAGGGGGTAATAGTGGAAGGATGCTTGTCGGACTGGAGGCCTGTGACTAGTGGAGTGCCTCGGGTCAGTGCTGGGTCCATTACTGTCTGATATCGATATCTATAATTTGGATGAGAATGTATAAGGCATGATTAGTATGTTTGCAGATGATACTAAAATAGGCAGTATTGTGGACAGTGAAGAAGGTTGTCAGAAATTGCAGCAGGACATTGATCAGTTGTGGAAGTGGGCCAATAAATAGCAAATGGAGTTTAATATCAATAAGTGTGAGATCTTGCATTTTGGAAAGTCAAATCAAGGCAGGAATTTCATGGTGATTGGTGGGTGGGGGGGGGGTGGAAGGGGGTGGAAGGGGGCTTAAGGAGTATAGTGGAACAGAGGGATCTTGGAATTCAGGTGCACGGTTCTCTGAAAGTGGAATCGCAGGTAGACAGGGCAGTGAAGAAGGCTTTTGGCACACTGGCCCTAATCAGTCAGGGCATTGATTGTAGAAGTTGGGAAGTTATGTTGTGATTATACTAGACGTTGGTGAGGCTGCACTTGGAGTATTGTATTCAGTTTTGGCCACCTTGTTATAGGAAGGATGTTATTAAACTGGGAAGAGTGCAAAATAAATTGACAAGGATGCTGCCTGAACTGAGGAAGAGGTTGGACAAGCTAAGACTTTTTTCTTTAGAGTGTAGGAAACTGAGAGAAGACCTTTTAGATCATGCGAGGCATGGATTTGGTGAATACACTCCATCTTCTTTCCAGGGTTGGGGAACCGAGGACTAAAGGGAATCAGTTTAAGGTTAGAGGGGAAAGAATAAAATAGAACCTGAGGGACAACATTTTTACACAGAGTAGCACACATAAGGAATGAACTGCCAGCAGAAGTGGTTTAGGCAGGTACATTAATTACATTTAAAAGGCATTTGGAAAAATACATGGAAAGGATTGTAAGGATATTAGCCAAGTACAGGGAAATGGGGTTAGTGTGGATGGACATTTTGGTCGGCATGGACCAGTTTGGTCCAAAGGGCCAGCCTCCATCCTGTAAGCCTCTATGACTGTATGATTCTATTGTGCTGAGCTGCTTTTATTCTGGTGCAACTGTATCTATCCAGGAAAATGGTGGACAATACATTACTGTCCTAACTCTGTTTTTGTAGAGAATGGAGATGCATTGAAAGATCAGGAAGTGAATATCACAATAACAGCTTATTTTGATGTTGCTCCAGTAGTAAGGCCACCTAGTGCATTTAAATTTTTGCTCTGGAAAAGACTGTGCATATTGAATAAAATGCCTTCGGAGAAGGAGTGATCACCGCGTTAAGTTTTACAATAAATTTTTTCTATTAAAGTATATACTGTAATTCTAATAGATGGCTTTCTTGACAGCTATGCATGCTGGGATTGCCTTGCTTCCATAGTTGTAATGGGAAATACTCATAAAAATCACAGGTTACGCAGCCACAAATGAAAATAAGAGAACTTTAAAGAAGGACACACTAACAGAAATTGCTCAAGGAACTCAAGAGGTCTGGCAGCATTTTTAGAGAGAAAGCAGAGTTTGGGTCCAATGATTCTTCTTCAGAACTCCAGAAGGATCACCTGGACCTGAAATTTTAACGCTGCTTTCGATCCATAGATGCTGCCAGACTTGCTGAGTTTCTCCAGCCATTTCTGTTTTGTTTTAGAATTGCAGTTGCTGGAAATCTTTCTTTTATGTAAGAAGGATACATCATCTGATCCCCATGCACTGGAAGAGCTTCCTTGTTTCTGGTACTTATCATTTTTTAAAAGAAATTACTTGTGAGGTATGAGTGTTACTGGCAAGGCCAGCGCTTGTTGGCTCTCCTCGTTGCTCTTGAGAAGGTAGTGATGAGCTGCCTTTTTGAATTGCTGCAATTCATTTGGTGTAAGTTCATTGAAAATGCCATTAAGGAGAGCATTCCAGGATTTTGATCCGATGATATCCTCCTTTATTTTGGTTGTATATAGAATGCTGTACCTTATGTACATATATGATGCCCTGGGGACACTTGTAATGTAGTGGTAACGTCCCAATCTCTGGGTCAGAAGGCTTGGATTCTGATCCCACCTTCTCCAAGAATATGTCATAACGTCTCTGGACAGGTTGACTAAAAATATCTCCAAATGGCGTCTAAAGATTGATAGTTCTCACTAAGTCAGCTTTGTCCTTCTGGCTATATTTTTCTGTCACACTGAAGCCTTGTTGACTATTGCCCTTCTTGTAAGGAAACAAGGCAGTGACGAAAGGCTGTTGAATCTGTTAGGTCTGCAGGCCACGTATAGATCAATATGCCTGTTTATAATAATGTCAGTTGTTGTGGATTAAGAGTAAATCTGGGTTGTAATGCTGTCTGTGTTGATATGGTAATTATTGCGTTGGACATTCTGACCCAGTTTGGAGAGGGTCATGTGAGTTTGTTATTTTCCAAAACTCTTTGGCTCTAAATGCTTTTCCACAATAACATTGTGAAAATGCAAACTGTTAGAGGCACAGAGAGAATAACAGGAGAAATTGCAGTTTGGTGAGTGGTAATCGAAGTAGTCCATCTCATTAATCAATGAGCAGTAAAGACGAAGAACAATAGGGAAGGTGAGGGAAATCAGAGGTGATTCTGGGACAGCAAAGAAAATAAGGAGATGGAATGTAAGACTGAATTGAGAGAAAAAAGAGAAAAGTAAGAAAAATTATTGAAAATGTAACTTTTTTAAGTTCTCTAAGAAGAATTTGCTCTGTACAAGCATGAACAAAAACAAACCATTTAAATTGTTGTGTTTGTGGATTGGAAAGTTTGATTGGAATTCCATTAATGATTATCATGTCAGTAGAAGAGTACTTACACTCTTAATCACAAGCTTTAACTTTTTGGCATGAACTTAATGGGCAATTAATGGGTGACTCCAGTAAGTTGTTAAAAATAATTGGGAGAAACCAGGCGAGGTGCCAGTTTTGTGTGAAGCAAAGAGTTGAGTGACATCGACTGATCAGTCAGATCCGGAGATTTGCAAAACACAGTATATCTTTCAGGTCTCTGCATTTGCTGGAATATTTTCTCATTAACAGGCAGTTATTTTCTTTGCAAGTTTAGTTTTTAATAACTATTCCTTTTCAAGTGGAGACAGTCAGCAATATCCAATCATGTCACCTTGAGAATGTCAGGATTCAGTACCAAGACAATTTCCGAGGTTGCTTAAGCATGGACAATAAGTTGAAACCAATATGACTTCACTGGGTACAAAAATGCAGAGTGAAGTGATCCACCACCCAGCCTGAACCAACTTTTGTGTTGTTTACTAATGTATTACCATAGAAGATGCAAAAACCAAAGGTTTATTGCCTAAAGGAATGGGAGAGGAGTTTCCACATTCTTTATCTCTTCTCCAAATTCTTTTCTGAATTTTCTGCTCTCCCAGGAGATCACACAGGAATTGTGAGCAATGTTCCTGTTAAGCTGCGTGCATGTGTGGTCACCCACTAGTCTAGTACATACCACACAGTCCCTGTGAGTTAAAAGCACTGCATGTGGCGGGTGAAGTGGGATGCAGCTGCTCAAAGAATTTTGAAGTAATTGTGTACTGGATAAACTGGCCATGTAAACATTAGATAAAGCTTTGGGGGTCAGTGAACATATGTAGTGATCTACAAGGCATTGAGTTGTGTGTGTCAGGCTGGATGGTGGCTCTTTGCTGTCTACCATTGCTCTTATGTACTCAAGCATACGCATTCACATAGATACACCAGGAGCCATATATGTATGCACGCTATGTATAAACAAACACACAAAGCATACAGACACACCACATTGTGGTCGGAAGAGTAAAGGTTTCGGAAATCTTTGGGACACCACAATAGTGATATTTGAAGTTGTAGGTCTTGTCCTGATCCAAAACCCATCTGAAGGTTGTATGAGGATTGCCAACCATTCAAGATTGTCCTGGGGTCTTCAGGAATTAAAGATTAATTTACTAAATAACACTGCAATTAAATATATACAGAAAACTCACAGGGACATTAAAAAATGTCTTGTATATTATTTTTTTCTCTAGAGCGTGGTATTTTATTAATTATGTTAGCAGGTTGACTGGGTGGAGTAAGTGGAGGCAGGAAGCCATTGACGAAGCCTCAAGAGACAAGTCCAACCAGATTTGGTAACTCTGGTCTTGAGGAAGAGTAAGCTTGAGATTGCTGGTTCAATTCTGCAGCCGTCCTCACTGATGATCAAAATCTCTTTACGCATTTTAAAAACCTTCCACTGCCCAAAACTGCCCAGCAAAATGTCCGGAATGGGAAAAATAAGCTCCTTTTTGGGAACAACAGGCTTCTATTTAAAATGAAAAGCTGACTTCTATTTAAAAAACAGACCTGCTATTTAAAAAAAAAAGCTTGTGGTATTTGGTTTACATTCAGGTTCCAGACTTTATAAGTGTGAAGACTCAGCCAAATGTCAAAAACACGAATCGTAGCCACATTTTCTGTGAACACAGAGGCTATTTTGGGCCATCAGAAATATTGCGCATTCCCAAACCCCTGCATTTGTTCAGCTTGCAGCAAAATATTTCAATAGCTAATTTCATGAGACACGAGCATGTAGTGTATTTATATAAAGTATGTTAATTGTTTAGGAATACTGTGGATCGGTGGATACGTGGTCACCATTAGATGAGCTTTTAGTTCCTAGTTGTTATTAAGTTCAACTGTCGCTCTCTGCTATGGTGAGATTCAAATCTTACATTCCCAAGACATTAGGCTGGAGTTCTGGACTACTAGCCCAGTGACATTACCACAACATCACCATCCTCTCTCTGAGATTGGGAAATAAGAACACAGGTCAGAATAAAACGTGGGGGTGTCAGAAACTGATGAAACCCTAACAGGACAAGAAAGGTTAAACACAGGAAGGTTGTTTCCACTGACCAGAGAGTCCTGAACCAGGGGTCACAGATCAAGGATATGGGATAGATCATTTAGGACTGAAGTGAGGAAAGATTTCTTCACCGAGAGAGTGGGAAGTCTGTGGAATTCTCTACCACAGAAAGTGGTTGAGGCCAAAAGTGAATGTTTTCAAGAAGGAGTCAGATATAATTGTTAGTGGCATAGAGATCAAATGGACGGGGGAAAGCAACTGAGTTGGATGATCAACCATGATCACATTGAATGATGGAGCAGACTCAAAGGGCTGAATGGCCTCCTCCTGCTCTTATTTTCTATGTTTCTAATGCTTATCATCTCCAGTCCTTCAATTAGATTGATTATTCATCTTATGCCTTCAAGACAGTGCAAGCCTCGTGAACAACTGAATTTTTTTTCCCTCAAAACACAATGGGCCTACAATTGGAGCTTTGAAGACCACCATTGGTACTCTTCAGTGAGGGGTGTCAAGTGAAATGGAACTTGGGAGGTTAGGTACAGATCAGCTATGGCTTAATTAAACTTAATCAGTCTGAGATTGAGGAACAGAATGGGCTTCTCTGTTTTCTAACAGTCCTTTTCATCCTCAGTCCCATGAACATAGACCATAAGATGCAGGAGCAGAATGAGACCACTTATTCGATCGCGTCTGCTCCATTATTTCATACTTTCATAATAATAGAAGCAGGAGTAGGCCATTTGGTCCATCCAGCCTGCTCCACCAATCATTAAGATCATGGCTGATCTATCCATCGTCTCAGCTCCTCCTACCTGCATTATCCTTAATTGCCCTATCATGCAAAAACTCATCCGACTGTATCTTGAATATATTTACTGAAGCTGCCTCTACCGCCTCCTTCAGCAGAGAATTCCATAGATTCACTACACTCTGGGAAAAGAAGATCCTCCTCATCTCTGCCCTTTGATTGTGGCTGATACGTTTTTCAACCCTATTCTCCTGCCTTCTCCCCATAACGTTCGATCCCCGTATTCATTAAGAGCCTGTGGTTGATTTGTGGTATCCATAATTCCTGTACTGCACGTGAGCTGTTGGTTATTTTGGTTTGTTGTCACACCTTCACTCGCAAAGACTTGAGTTGGACTCACTGTAGCATCTGTCACAGTTCCACATCTCAAAACTTAGCTGACCTCATTTCTCTTGTCTTGTCCAGCAGTGTTGTCCTGTCAGATGTTGAACAGCTTTCGGTTGTAGCTTTCGTTACTGTTTCCTGAGGCAACAGACTGACGGTGAGTGACCTCAATATACAAAGATGTGATTCATTTTCCTTCCCAGAGAAAAGGGACCAAGTTGCCTTTGTATTTGAATATTTAGCAAAGTGTTGCTTTTCAAAACTTACCTCAGCATAGGATATGCAAAACAAGATGCCATCCTTGATTTTTTTGCCAGTGACAGAGACACAGATGGTGGAGTGGTAATGTTATTAGACTAGCAACTCAGAACCCCAGCATAATATCTGAGGAAAGGGGTTCCAAGGTGGATGTTTGAAATTCAATTTGGAATTTAAATAAAACCAATCCAATTCTGTTAATGTTGATTGTTAATTTTGTTTTAAAAAAGCATCTGGTTTGTTTTAGAGGAAGGAAATCTGCCACTTTTACCTGGTCTGGCCGACATGTGACTCCGGTCACACAGTAGCATGGTGGACTCTTAACTGTTGTCTGGGATGGTCAATGAATGCTGGATAAGCCAGTGACCACACGCACCTCATGAACAAATCATTTTTTTTAAAAAAAAGGGATCCTCAGTAAAAACGGAAAGAACTGTGGGTGCTGTAAATCAGAAACAGAAATTACTGGAGCTCAGTTCTGACCCGAAACATTAACTCTGATTTCTCTCCACTGATGTTATCAGGCCTGCTGAGCTTTTCCAGCAACTTCTGTTGTTGTTAGGGCTTCTCAGTGTTTGCTGAAAATGTGTTGCTGGAAAAGCGCAGCAGGTCAGGCAGCATCCAAGAAGCAGGAGATTCGACGTTTCGGGCATGAGCCCTTCTTCAGGAATAGCCCTTCTCAGTGTTTGGTCAGGCCAAGCATTTGGCAATCAATCCTCTGAGGGGGTGGGATTTAACATATGTTACCCCCAACCCAGATGGTGAGAATGGCTTCCTATCCTTTGTCTTTTAATAGGATAACCAATAGGCGCATGAACATGGTCAAACCAGCTGACCCAACTGTTCCATTGCCTTTGACATAATGTTTGGCATGAGCAGGCAGGAGGGATTAAAGCAGTTATTTTCTTTAAGCATTAGAATTCGGTTTTATTGTCACGTACTCAAGTACAGGAGTACAGGATTCCCGTGAAAGGTTATAGTGTCACTATTCACACTTCCATCTTCGGTACAAAGGTGCCTACGTACAAAATCCTCAGTATAAGCTGGAAAAATAAATAAATAAAGTTTCAGGTTCTGTGTTACAGTCTTTCCAAGGAAAAGAGAGAAAAAAAAACAGAATAAAACAGATGGAGCAGGTGGTCCCACACGGGGCTCGAGGCTGGGGGTCTGCGCTGCCCCTTATCTCAAGGCCGGGAGTCCGCACTGGGCCTCCACCTCGAGGCCGGGAGTCCGCACTGGGCCTCACCTTGAGTCATAGAGTCATAGAGACGTACAGCATGGAAACAAACCCTTCGGTCCAACCCGTCCATGCCAACCAGATATCCCAACCCAATCTAGTCCCACCTGCGAGCACCCGGCCCATATCCCTCCAAACCCTTCCTATTCACATACCTATCCAAATTGCAATTGTACCAGCCTCCACCACATCCTCTGGCAGCTCATTCCATACACGTACAGCCCACTGCGTGAAAAAGTTGCCCCTTAGGTCTCTTTTATATCTTTCCCCTCTCACCCTAAACCAATGCCTTCTTGTTCTGGATTCCCCGACTCAGGGAAAAAACTTTGCCTATTTATCCTATCCATGTCCACTACACCTCCAATTCTGGTGTCATCTGCAAACTTACTAACTGTACCTCTTATGCTCGCATCCAAATCATTTATGTAAATGACAAAAAGTAGAGGGCCCAGCACCGATCCTTGTGGTACTCCACTGGTCACAGGTCTCCAGTCTGAAAAACAACTCTCCACCACCATCGTCTGTCTTCTACCTTTGAGCCAGTTCTGTAGCTCTCTATATCTCTCTCTTTGTGTTTCTGTCTCGCTCTCGCTCTTTCTCTTGCTCTCTCTCACTCTCTCTCTCTCTCCCTCTCTCGCTCTCTCTCTCTCCCCCTCTCTTGCTCTCTCTCTCTCTCTCTCTCACACTCACGCGCTCGCTCTCTCTCTCTCTCTCATGCGCTCTCTCTCTCTCTCTCTCGGTCTACTTTCAGTGTTTTGCTCAATTTCACACTGACACGTTTTACCGAGGTGGAGATCCAGCTGTATGCCCTCCTTCAGCAAGTGGTCTCTCTGTGAGGGATAGCATCTTAAGGGAAAACCCACAGAGAGGTATCGATAGAGGCCAACTGGGGAATCTGGAGTAGTATTTCATCTCTGAATCTCAAAGCTTCCTGTGCTCACAGCTGACTGGTGTCCTTCAGAAACTGAAGGTCTCAGCTGTACAACCCTGAAGGGGATAAAGCTAAAGTCGCCATTATCCCAAAGGATTACTCTCTCATCAGAGACAACTCATGACACATTTAACCAGAGGGTCGACACGTCTTGGGGCAAGAGGCAAGTTTGAGAAGGTGGGATGGTGACGTCAGCTGGTACAGGAATCGAACCCACAGTGTGTGTGGGACCACTCTGCATTGTAGACCAGCCAAATGAGCTAACCGATCCCTGGAAGGTTTTACTGAGCAGCATCACTGTCAAATACTTTGATGCTTTGGATCCTCAATTTACCAGAGGCGTTAGCCAGAAAGCTGCCCACATGGTTAAAAAAGAAGAAATCAAACAAACAATTTAACGTAGGACACAAAATAAATCCCTGGCCATCCTGCTGTAAGTGCAGCTTGTCTTCTGTACTGCCCTGGGAGTATCAACCTAGAACATTTACCCCAGTCTCTGGACTGGGGCTCACATATATACATAGCCTTCTTACTCAGAATCATTATTGTAACCCATTAAGCTAGACCACAGAATGAGTCTATTCAGCCCATCATCTCCATACTGGCTGAGTAAACTGGCCGCCCGTTCTAACCCATTTACCTTCACCCAGTCCATAGGAGAAAGTGAGGGCTGCAGATGCTGGAGATCAGAGTCAAGAGTGTGTTGCTGGGAAAGGCACAGCAGGTCAGGCAGCATCTGAGGAGCAGGAGAATCGACATTTTTGGCATAAGCCCTTCATCAGGAAGGGCTTTGCTGATAAAGTGCTTATGCCCGAAACGTCAACTCTCCTGCTCCTCGGATGCTGCCTGACCTGCTCTGCTTTTCCTGCACCACACTCTGGACCCAGTCCATGGCCTTATCTGCCCCGAATCACTGGAACATATATGGGTTCCTGTTTAAATGATTTAAGGGATTCAAGTCATTCTGCTATAACGCAATAGCTATGTTCCTCTGCGACCTCTTGCTGTCGAGAATTACGCTGTAGACGGTTGCTACAGGAAATCACTATACCCGTTCAGCAAAGGTTTGCGCTATCCAAATAATAACCACAATTCATTAATCGCGTTACAGCCAGTTGAGGAAACGCGTGTTATACCAGAACGACCTGTACTGCCTCAAACTCCAAACCAGCCACCGACCACTCTCCTGTGTGAAAAAGTTTTCCCAGAGCTCCGTCTCATCCTTCTGACAATCACCTTTAAACCTGAGCTGTCTTGCAAATGACCTTCCTGCTAAAGGACAAGGGGTCTTCTCTATCCATGACCCTCATTAATTTGGACATCTCGATCTAAGTCACACTTCAGCATCCTGTGTCCTCAGGTAAACAGCCCCCAGCCTCTCCAATCTTTCTCATAGCTGTAATTATCAAGGCCTGGCAACATTCTTGTAAAGGTCCTCTCTACCCTTTGGAGCAATTATGTTCTTGTATTCTGGTGACCAGAATTGTGTGCAAAACTCCAGCTGTGTCCTAAGCAGCCTCTTCTAGTTCTATCCCTGCTTTTGTATTCGATACACACCTAATGAAGAAAAGTGTCCCAAGTGCCTTCTACCATGCTATATTTACCTGTTCAAGCACCTCCATGGACTTCAAGGTCTCTCACTTCCTCTACCCCTCAAAATACCTTCCCAATTATTGTGCATTATCTGCCTTTGCCAAACATTTGGGGCAACGCAGTGGCTCAGTGGGTAGCCCTTCTGCCCAACAGTACCAGGGACCCGGGTTCAATTCCACCCTCAGGTGAATGTTTGTGTGGAGTTTGCACATTCTGTGTGGATTTCCTCCCACAGTAAAGATGGGCAGGTTAGGTGGATTGGCCATGCTGCACTACCCCATTGTGTCCAGGAATGTGTGGGTTAGGTGGATTAGCAATGGGGATTGCAGGGTTATAGGGTAGGGGGTGGAGGAGGGGTCTCTGGGTGAGACACTCTTTCAGTGGGTTGGTTTGGACTCGATGGGCTGAGTGGCCTACTTCCAAACTGTCGGGATTCTGTGTAGCTTCACAGTTCTCTGGATTGAATTTCTTTTGCCACTGTTTCATCCACGCAACCAAGCTATTGATGTCATCCTGCAGTCGATAGATGTCCTCTTTCTGATCAACTAAACAGCTGTCTTTCAATTTTTTTGCACATTTCCCCAGTCAGGCCTCCCACATTTAAGTCCAAACCATGAGTATATACCACAAGGAGCAAGGGACCCAGCACTGAGCCCCGTGAAACACCATTGGAAACCACTTTCCATTTGCAAAAACATCCATCAACCTTTGTCTGTTGTCATTGAGCCAAGTTTAGATAAACTCACCACATTCCCCTGTGTACCACTGACTTTAATTTTTCTGTCCAAACTGTCATGTGGGGCCTTGATAGGTATCTCACTAAAATCCATGTAAAAATACACACTTTGTTGCCCTCATCAATTCTCCTTTGATGCTTCCTCAAAAAAAATTCATTTAAGGTAGTAAATCATAACTTTCCTTTCACAAAAAAAACTACACTGACTATCCCTGATTAACCCATATCTCTCCAAGTGACAGTTAATTAAATCTCTTAATAGTCCCAGTAATTTATCCACTGCTAATTTCCGGTTGACTGGCCTATGATAATTTGGCCAATTTCTCTCGTTCTTTTTGTGCTATGCTCTGCATTCCTGCCACATCAGGTTGTGAATGGGGGTGGGGGTTGGGGGGAGACAATTAAACAGGAGGAGGAGGAGGCTGCAGAAATATCGCCATCCTCAACGATGGAAGAGCCCAACAATTCAGTGCAAAAGATAAGGTTGAAGCATTTGCAGCAGTCTTCAGGAAGAAGTACCAAGTGGATGATCCATCTCGGCCTCTTCGAGTGATCCCCACCAGAACAGATACCAGTCTTCAGCCAATTTGATTCACTCCGTGTGATATCGAGAAACAGTTGGAGGCACTGGATACTGCAAAGGTAATGAGCCCTCACACCGTTGTGGCAATAGCATTGAAGAGCTGTGCTCCAGAACTTGCCTGGCCCAAGCTCTTCCAGTATCGTTACAACGCTGGCATCTACCCAACAGTGTGGAAAATAGGTCAGGCGTGTCCTGTATACAAAAGGTAGGACAAATCCAACCCAGCCAGTTATGGGCGACACGGTGGCACAGTGGTTAGCACTGCTGCCTCACAGCGTCAGAGACCTGGGTTCAATTCCCGCCTCAGGCGACTGACTGTGTGGAGTTTGCATGTTCTCCCCGTGTCTGCGTGGGTTTCCTCCAGGTGCTCCGGTTTTCTCCCACAGTCCAAAGATGTGAAGGTCAGGTGAATTGGCCCATAGTGTTAGGTAAGAAGTAAATGTAGGGGTATGGGTGGGTTGTGCTTCGGCGGGTCGGTGTGGACTTGTTGGGCCGAAGGACCTGTTTCCACACTGTAAGTAATCTAATCTAATCTACCCCATCAGTCTACTCTTGATCATCAATGAAGTGATGGAAGATGTCATTGACTATTTCCGGTGGGAATCTCTGGAACAATGATCTTAAAATTAGAGGCCAGCTGTTCGGTGGGGGTCAAGTTTCTTAACTCAATAAATGTTGGATGTCTGGAACTGTGTCCTTCAGAAAGGTGTTGAGGCTGGGTGTCAATTTGAAAATCTCAACTTTTAAAAGGAACCAGGTCAGCATTTATTGCCCATCCCTAATTGCCTAGAATAAGTTTTGTTACCATGGTCGAGATTAGAGTGATGCTGGAAAAGCACAGCAGGTCAGGCAGCATCTGAGGAGCAGGAGAATTGGCGTTTCAGGCAAAAGCCCTTCATCAGGTATGTCCTGCTCCTTGGATGCTGCCTGACCTGCTGTGCTTTTCCAGCACCACTCTAATCTTGACTCTGATCTCCAACATCTGCAGTCTTCACTTTTGCTTCTGTTACTATGGTGTTGAGTAGTGAAGAGGTAGCCATGTTGCTTAGGTCTGGAGTCGTATGTAGGCCGCACCAGGTTAGGATGGCAGAAGTGAGCCAGATAAATCTTTCTTAAAGATGAAGGTTATAGAGTTAAATAACACAAAGAACTGCAGGTGCTGGAAATCCGAAACAAAAACAGAAATGACTGGAGAAACCCGAGTCTGACAGTATCTGTGGAGAGAAAGAAGGATCGCTGGAATCAATGCGTTTCACTTTGCTCTCCCTCCACCAGACCTCCAAAGTAAAATGGTTGTCACTCTGCTAACTTGTGTTAAAAATTGAGTACAAAGTTCACCATTGGCCACAGAGGGATTAAAACCTATGCCCTACCAGTACATTGGCTTTGGGTACCGTATGACTAGTCTAGTGATACTACCACTACACTATTCCCTCCCTCCTGGGTTAGGTAAGGATTTGGAAGATTATGGAACCAGGGCAGTTGGATTGTGTTGAGATCCAGTCAGCCATGGTCTGATAGTGTGGCCAGTTGTTCAAGGAACTGAACAGCTCCCCTTCTGATCTGTTGACAGTAAGCCTGAGAAAGATATATTTTTAAAAAGCAAAGGTATAAAGGGATATGGGCCAAATGCAGATATATGGAATTAGGCCACAGATCAGCCACATTCTCACTGAATGATGGAGCGGGCTCGAGGGGCTGAATGGCCTACTCCTGTTCCTGTGTTATGTTCCTTTGGGCTGAGGTTTGCTGGTCACGGAATCTCACCCCGCGTTGTGAAACAGAGGTTTCTGTTTTAACCCCCTCCCACACAGCCCCTGGTCCTGTGTGTTGCTATCTGCCGCAATGATCTGTGATCTTCCAGAGCATCCAGTCGGTTCGAGATAGACAATGCCTCTTTATGTTGTTTGTGGTTAGAGAGGCAACTGAGGGGGTGGGGGTGGGGAGGGGGTGGTGGGGTTCGGAGGAGGCTGGGAAGTGTGGATTCTGATGCTGTTTAAAATAGCATTCAACGAGACAGCAATTACGCCAAGGGAGCAGCCAAGTGTTCAAGCCAGAACAAAGAGACAATTCATCGCAGCCACAGAATAGCAAACTTTGTATTACTCTTCATTAGTGATGGCCTGAGCCACTTACTGAAGCTTCTTTTATCAATGCTCCCACCGTTAAAGTTCACCAGGAAAGAAAAGCTTTCTCTTTTCAAGAGTTGTGTTTCTTTTAATGAAGTTAAGGGAAGCGTTGGAACGGCCAGTCAGAACAGCTTTCTGCTCAGTGCATCATCAGCAACACCTTCGCCAAAGTAAGGTTCAATGTAGATCATCTGCTTCCTTCCTACCCTCAGCCTCCAAGACCCCAACTCCCTTCAAAGTGCGCCCTCTACTGCTCCTGTGTCCAAAAGCAGCTGACGTTATGGGTTCTGAAGAGTCAGAGAGGTTGGGGGTAATTTTGCACTAAGAATAAACAGCAGCTGTTGGAATTGGAGAAACTGCCTCACAAAAATTACCTCACCTGAAGGGCAAAAGGCAGTTTGTATTATTCTGGGACTAATTCTAAATCCGAGCACGAGGGTATAACGTTAGCGTCTTAAATCACAGCTCCCTTCAACCCCCATGTTTGTGTCAGTCCTAAAGTAAGCACGTTTTTAAAAAAAGTCTTCTTTTCGTGTTCTACCTAAAGGTGTAACCAAGTGACACCAAAGTCTATGGTTCCTTGCCTTTGAAAATAAAATAGGTGCATATACTGGACTAATTACAGCTCAGTAACTGAGGGTTTGAACTACAGGGAGAGGCTGAATAGGCTGAGGCCGTTTTCCCTGGAGTATCGGAAGCTGAGGGGTGACCTTATAGAGGTTTATAAATTATGAGGGGCATGGATAGGATAAATTGACAAGGCCGTTTCCCTGAGGTGGGGGAATCCAGAACCAGAGGGAGTAGGTTTAGGTGAGAGGGGAAAGATATAAAAGGGGCCTAAGGGGCAACTTTTACACGCAGAGGGTGGTACGTGTATGGAATGAGCTGCCAGAGGAAGTGGTGGAGGCCGGAATAATTACAACATTTATAAGGCAATGGATGGGTATGTGAATAAGAAGGGATTAACAGGATAAGAGCCAAGTGCTGGCAAATGAGACTAGATTAATTTAGGATATCTGGTTAGCATGGATGAGTTGGACTGAAGGGTCTGCTTCCATGCTGTACATCTGTATGACTATGATCCTTTTTATGGTGTTGTGGTCTTGCCACCGTACTAGTTTATCTGTGAACCACTGGCTAATGTTCTCGGGCCATGGGTTTGACTCCCACTGCGGCAGATTGTGAAATTGGACTTCAGTAAAATTCTGGAATTTTCTACCTTCATTTGGCAGGAGAAATTGAAAAGGCTGTTTAAAAAGAAACACCTGTTTCCTTCAGCTTTACAAGTCGAAGAATAATGTGCAAAAGCAAAAAGAAGTAAACAAGGAAGTGCGGATGCTGGAAATCAGCAGGAATTAAAAACCCCAGAAATTGCTGGGAAAAGTCAGCAGGCCTGGCAGCGTCAGTGGAGAGAAAGCAGAGTTTGATTTGATTTTGATTTACTATTGTCACATGTATCTAAGTGAAGTGAAAAATGTTGTTTTGCATGCAGTGTAGGCAGATCATCACATACAATAGACAGTAGGTGCATGAGTAGGCCGTTCTGCCCTTTGAGCCTGCACTGCCATTCATTATGATCATGGCTGATCATCCTTAATCAGTATCCTGTTCCTGCCTTATCTCCATAACCCTTGATTCCACTATCCTTGAGAGCTCTATCCAACTCTTTCTCCACTGCTTTCTGGGGCAGAGCATTCCACACACCTACCACTCACTGGGTGAAGAAGTTTCTCCTCAACTCTGTTCTAAGTGGCCTACCCCTTACTTTTAAGCTGTGTCCTCTGGTTTGGGACTCACCCATCAGCGGAAACATGTTTCCTGCCTCCAGAGTGTCCAATTCTTTAATAATCTTATACGTCTCAATCAGATCATAGGGTGACAGAATCGGGTGAGGATTACAGAGTTACAGCTGCAAAGTAGGTGTACAAAAAACATCAACATTACATTTGAAATTTGAGCAGTCCATTAGAAGGCTCATGACAGTGGGGATGAAGCTGTGCTTGAACCTGTTGTTATGAGTGGTTAAGGGTCTGGTTAGAGTAGATACAGAGATTCTGTGGCACTTGTGAAGGGGCGGCATGGTGGCATAGTGGTTAGCACTGCTGCCTCACAGCGCCAGAGACCCGGGTTCAACTCTCTGTATAGAGTTTGTACATTCTCCCTGTGAGTTTCCTCCGGGTGCTCCGGTTTCCTCCCACAATCCAAAAATGTGCAGGTCAGGTGAATTGGCCACGCTAAATTACCAGTAGTGTTAGGTGAAGGGGTAAATGTAGGGGAAGGGGTCTGGGGTGGATTGTGTTTCAGCGGGTCGGTGTGGACTTGTTGGGCCGAAGGGCCTGTTTCCACACTGTAAGTAATCTAGTAATCTAATCTAGTAATGGTAGACTCTGGTTTAATCAAAATAAGCAAAGGTGATAGGAGGGGAAAAACATCTTCCTCAGGTCGTGAGTGACAAAGATTTGCAAGGCACTCCCTGAGAGTGTGGTTGAGGCAGGTTCAATCAGCACATTCAACTGGTAAAGACACTTACTTGAAGCAATATGCAGGGTTACAGGGAGAAAGCAGGAGTCTCCTCCTGAATCCTCAAAGCTTGTCCACCATCTCCTCGGCACAAGTTAGGAGTGTGATGGAATATTCCCCACTTGACTGGTTGGATACAGCTCCAACAGCACTCAAGAAATTCGACACCATCCAGGACAAAGCAGCCCACTTGATTGGCACACATTCCCTCCACCACTGACGCTCAGTAGCTACAATGTGTACTATCCACAAGATCCACTGCAGAAATTCACTGAAGATCCCACAATGCTGCTGGGGAGGGAATTCCAAGATTGTGACCTAGTGACACTGAACAAACGGCAATATGTTTCCAAGTCGGACAGTGAGTGGCTTGGAGGGGAACTTGTAGGTGGTAGTGTTCCCAAGCATCTGCTGCCCATGTCCTTCTAGATAATAAAGGTCACAGGTTTGGAAGGTGCAATCTAAGGAGCTTTGATGAATTTATGTATTGCATTCTGCAGATGCTATCCACACTGCTGTCACTGAGTGTCGATGGTGAAGGGAATGACTCTGTGTGGATGTGGTCCCAATCAAGCAGACTGCTTTGACCTGGATGCTGTCAAACCTTTTGCTTGCATTACCATTGCATGATTGAGCCTAGATGGGCCAAATGGATTTTCTCACCACCAATTATCTTGTACATGCTAATTGTCACCCCACCACACTCCATCAGTCCACCATTCACTGGAGAGCTCCTAGAACAGTCCTTTGCCCTTTGAACAGTGGAAAATACAATTCCGACAAATATAAAGAAATTTAACTTGTAATTTTAATTTGCACGGAATTTTATCACTTGGCTTTTTTGTGTTGATTTAGCATTTAATGAATCAGCACAGTATTTAAAAATGACATTGAAAGCAATCTTTTAAAGGTATAAATATTATTTGAATGTACGTTACTTATACACATGATGTGTTACTCATATATGTCGACATTATATATATTCTTGATGTGATGACTTAATGTTATTTACAATACAGAAGGAGGCCATTTGGCCCATTGTGTCAATTCTAGCTCTTGATGAAGTCATCCAATCAGCCACATTTCCCCACTCTGCCACTGTAACCCTGCAATTTTATTTCTCACAAGTGCCTATTCAATTTTCTTTTCAAAGTCATTGAGAGGGATGATTTGTAGATGAAACACACAGGTTAATCAGTTAGTGAATCTCGACATTCTGCATGGACAATAATCTTCTCAGTTCCCTGCTAGCATTCAGATCTCGGGCCAGGGGTTAATGATTGGGAAGGAACTTTCCAGACCAATTTCTGTGCAGAAACCTTTGAAGTCCTAGCTGCCAATCATCTTTAATTAAACATGTAGTGGTAGGAATAATTGGATTGAACAATAATGTACAGATGCTCACTTTACACAGGTTCCAAGTTTCTGTTCTTGCTTTGTACACGCACATTTAATTTATATCTGGAATACAATCTTCATATCCGGACAAATTTTGGATGTGTTCTGTCATCTGCAACTGGAAGCCTCACTACTTCTGAGGGCTTGTGGTTCCACTGAACCTTGCTTACAAACTGGGCCCCTTCAGGCATTCTTCACCCAGTATGTGCTTCACCCCAACTGTACCTCGACCCCAATTACATTGTGCTCTACATCATGGCCTCTCCTCACTGACCCAAGCAATGCCTGTCACCTATCCATTATCCTTCATCCTTTTGTGGGAGTTGGGCATCATATCTTTGGTTGCTCTTAAACTGAACAGCCATTTCAGAGGGCAGTTAAGAGTCACTTGTATTGCTGGAGATTTGGAGTCATATGTAGGCCAGATTGGCTAAGATTGGAAGATTTCCCTCCCTAAGGGGCACTATGAGGCTCAACTTCTTTGAGTTTGGTTCCCCTTAGATGAGCGTATGCTAACAGTTATAAACATGTCTTCGCTGAGTGGATTTGTATACAGAGAAAGGATAGTTTGCATTCTCAGAAATATATGATTCCTCCATCCTTTCAGTATCTTTGAATCTTCTCATGACAAAAGCATAAGATGATAAGTTAGTCTGATTGTACCCAGCTGCAAAATGACTGTGCAAGTGTTAAAGTCAATCCCTACTTCAGGACCTGAGCTTTTCAGTGGGTAAATTGTCGCCCTAGCCTGACTGTTCTGGTGAGAATCGAGGATTCCATGTATCCACCTGAAGTGTGGGGCATTCTTTATCTTGGCCAATATTCCTCTCCAATTTTAAAACCATCAGAAAAGCACAAATGCTTGCGGATGCTGACGATTACTGCCTGCCACATTTACATATGAAATAATTTGCAGCAATCACAGAAGGCCCCTTTGACAGCACCTTCCAAACCTGCCACCTCCACAACCTGAAAGGACAGGCAGTGAGATGGATAGGAGCACCATCAGCTGTAAGTTCCCCTCTCCAAGCCTTCTTGAACGGAGCTATATCTCTGAACCATTCACTACCTTCTGGTCAAGAGCAGGGCCGGGGATAGGAAGGGTACGTAAGGTTCAGAGACTGGCACTCAGACTGTAGGGGGCCTGTTGTAGTCAGACTGGAGGTCCATGCTATGGCCCTTGATTTCCGTCCTTGTCCCTGACTCAATATATCAAGGATGGACAACAATCTCCGGCCTGATGGGTATTGCTCGATTGGCAAGTGCAACTATAACATATCCCATTCAAAGATTCACAAGAAATAAAACTTAGATGTTGTAGCTTCACCCCTTTGGAGAAGGATGTGGGTCTTTTAGTGGGACGGCTGATCAGAAACTCCTTGTCTGTGCACATGGTCACACTTAACAACGAATGTTCGCATCTAGCTGTTGACCATGGAGTTCATGTGAGGCAACATCACCACCCACTGGCCAATACTCAGTACTGCATGATCAATTCAATCATGGTCTCAATGGGAGCCTTCCATGGTTTCCAGTCAAAGAGATGGCACAAACCTGCTAAATACTTCCTACCTGCTTTTGAAGTTGGTGCTGTGATCCTCTGGAGATTTGATATTTCCTCAGCCTATTCCCTCACCACAGCAAATGTGAAGAAAAGTCTGTTCAGAGCTGAAGTTAAAACCAGGGTTCAATAACCTGTGAGACTTCTCAATGTTTAAAGGTTCAGGGACTTTTGCTGAAAGTGCCTTTGGGTTATCATCAGCCTGTCACTAATTCTGTTGCTGAAGATTAGATGCCCATCCAAGTCAGCATTGTTTGCAGAGTCTTATAAGCAGAGTTTGCAGAGTATTCCTCGCTCTGTCCCACACACTTTCCCCAAATGAAAATGGGCTCTTTGAAATGGAGTAAGGTGTAATTCTTGGGTAGAAAAATCTCAACACGCAATCCAACAGGGACTTAACACAGGCAGGTGAGGAAGGAGGTGGGTTGGCAATTTAAATATTGTAATGGAACCACCTCCCCTACCCCAACCATTGGCCACCCCCACTCATGCAATTTGGAAGCCTCCTCCCCATCCAAAGATCACTCACCCTCCCCAGACTCGGAAATCAGGGGGTCCCAACCCCACCTGTCCCCGCCCCTTCCCTGTCCTGCAAGACATGGAGTCTGTAGATGAAACTGGGCCAATACTACACTGTTAGAATCCAACACACCTCTCCCTCTCCCACAACCTCAGGTCTATAAAACCCACTGCCCTTCAGGGCTCCTGTGGCATCGTGGTAGTGTCCCAACCTCTGAGCCAGAAGAACCCAGTTCAATTCCCACCTACTCCAGAGGCAGGAGAGAGTGAGGTCTGCAGATGCTGGAGTCAGAGCTGAAAATGTGTTGCTGGAAAAGCGCAGCAGGTCAGGCAGCATCCAAGGAACAGGAAATTCGACGTTTCGGGCATAAGCCCTTCATCCAGAGGCATCCCTGAACAAGTTGATTAGAAGGTATCTGTGTTGATGAGAAAGTCTTGAAACCTTTGACACTCAATGGAGCTTACTCTCATGACTGTCCCTGCAAAGACAAACTGGGGGAGGTGGCACCATGGAGAAGATAAAGTTCACAGCATCAAATTTGAGAAGGAGAGTTCAGGCATGTTAAGAAAGTGCAGCAATTCCTCCTCACTGGCAACACCCTGCAAACTGCAGTCACATGGTGAGATAATTCATCCCTTATGCTTTCTGGACCAGGCTGAGTGAGAGATGGATGTTGGCCAGAGTCTGAGTAATATGAGATATGATGGTGTGGTGAGTGTAGCGTGTTATGGAGGTGACTTTGAGTTCCTCTGGGGGATGTGATGGTGTAATGGTGCTAAATGAGTAATCCAGCACCCAGATTAATGTTCTGAATATATGGGTTCAAATCCCACTAAATTCCAACTTTTTTTTAAATTTGTGAAGTCTGAATTGAGTTAGAATCTGGAACTTTAAAAGAAGCTGGCCCTAATAATAACCATGTTAATGGTTTAAAAAATAACCCATTGTTCACTCATGCCTTCTGTTTTCTGACCTCAATGTGGCTGACTCTTAACTGCCCTCTGGTCAATTAAAGATGGTCAATAAATGCTGGCCTAGCCAGTAATGCCTACATCTTTTGGGCAAATTAATAAAAACTCTTCAACATTTGGGCATTCCTCACATTGCAGATGTGCTGTTGTAGGCTAATGCATGGGCTATCAACAACCCCATTGTGGTTGCACCGACCAGGATAGTGAAAGCCAAAAATAGAAGGTATTTTCCTTGTCTCACAATTCCATTATTCCTATGATTGGATGGAAAAATATCTCTAATCTTACTTCCAGCTGTTGATGCTGATAAATGCCCAAATGAACTGAAGTGTGATGATTTCCCAGTGGAGCAGGAATGAGGAAGAAAATTCTCTCCTGAAAAATGCTCTCAGGACCCAACCTCATTTCTCTTGGTGAAACAGTGTGGTTGGGACCAGGAGACCCTACTAGGTTTGTCTCTGAAGTATATCAGTTAAGCATCTTCCTTTCATTCAGCTAATTAGACTATTTAGCAATGTTGAGGAAAAGTATAGTATTGGGACATTGAACTTGATGTACTGATCCTACATATTTTGGACCAGCCCTCCAACCAATCCACTGAGTGTTTCCTTTTGAAGTTTTATATTTCACTTGGTAGGCCAGGACTAGAAGGTTGCTGAAAAGTAAGACATATTCGTCTTGCTCGCATCAGGACAAATGCAAGAGTGCCAAACTTCCAATGGTCAAAACAACTTGCACCAATGAGTAAACGGTACAGATTGGTTGGCAATTAGATTCTGGCTGGAGTATTGCATAGAGAAAGCCACATGAACTATAAAGTTTTCTCCTGTGGCATAAATTGTCATCACTGTTTGAAATTTGGCATTCTTGCATTTGTCCTGATGAGTGTAGAATGAAAAATCATTGGCATCATGTTTTCCTTTTACAGCAATATTCAAATTTATATTTCAGTCCTTAACATCAGTGAATATTTATTCATAAAGCACTTGATGATGAAAGAATGACAGTAGACAAGTTTGAAGTTCTTTGTTTCTTTGTTAGTTTTCCCAACAGTCATGAACAGTTCACCCCAGCTACTTCATCCTTCCCTAGACACCTTTGGCTCACTATTGTAGCACCCAAGTGGCTCATGAATTGATCCATGGTTCTAGAGATTCTACTTAGAACCAGTTGTAGGTAGCATTACTGTAAAGAAGTGCTTATTGGCATTAGTCTTGACTTTGTCCTTAAACAGTGTGTAACCTTGTCTCAAAACTAGTTAAGCCACACCTAAGGCGAGAGAACCAAGCTAACATTTCAGGTTAATGACCTGCCATCAGAACTCTCTTCAGGCTGGTCCAGAACAATTTACAGTCAATGGAACGTTATTTTGATGTATTGTTGGTAGAAGAAAACACAGCAGTCGAATTGTACACCAGAAACGCCCACAAACAACAATGTGATAACCACTCTTTCTCAGTGACCGTTGTTGAGAGGTGGATATTAACCACGAGGAACTTTGATGTTCTGCTGCTGCAATAATGGGACCTTTTAACCTACCTGAGAGTGGAAGGCGAGTTTACATCTTCTCTGAGAGGTGTACCATTCCTGACACGTCCTGAGCAAACTTCTGAGGTGCTAGCCTACAAAGTCTGTTTGGGTCTCGGAGCTGGAACAAGGATACAGAATCAGAGACTTGATATAAGCTGAACCAACGTTGACACCCATGTCCTGAGTCAAGATTAGAGTGGCGCTGGAAAAGCACAGTGGGTCAGGCAGCGTCTGAGGAGCAGGAACATTTTCCTGCTCCTCGGAATCTGCCTGACCTCCTGTGCTTTTCCAGCGCAACTCTAATCTTGACTCTGATCTCCAGCATCTGCAGTCCTCACTTTTACCCAAGTCCTGAGCTTGTTCTGATGAACGTGGACTGCACCCTCTCTTAGACTAATATCAGTTTCATGAGGGTGAGTGCCCTGAAAATAGACACAAGACTTTAGATGAGGTCTGACGAAAACACACACACACACACACACACACACACAGTTGTCTTTAACATAAAGTTTCCTACCTGTGCATTTGATTTTTAGCAATCTGTACACAGGCATTTAAATCCCTTTCTCCCACACAACTCCCTGTTTCTCACTGGAAGGGAAATATTCTTACACGATGGAAACAAAAGTAGGAACTGTGGATACTGGAAATCTAAAGCAAAAACAGGGATTGCTGGAGAGATGCAGGAGGTCTGTGGAGAGAATGAGAGTTAACGTTTTGAGTCCAGTGACCCTTTCTCAAAAATGTTCTGATTTGTCAACCTTACACGTCCCACCAGCCCAGTAAAATCCAGCTGCCATAGCTTTCCCCAGTCATTACACCAATCTCCTATCTCTTCGAAACTAGGAGCAGATGCAAGGCTTATGGCCCTGCAAACCTGCTCTGCCATTTGGTGGGATCCTACACCTGCATGCCATATTTCTGCATCCTCCGCATGACCCCTTTCATGCCTCGAGAAACCTACCTGTCACTTGCTTGAATATATTCAGTGACTTGGCCTGCTCAGCTTTCTGTGGCGGAGAATTCCACAGGTTCAATGCCCTTGGAGTGAAGAAACATTTCCTCATCTCCATCCTAAATGATCTACCCCACATCCTGAGACTGTGTCCTCTGCTTCTAGACTCCTCAGGCAGGGAAAGCATCCTCCCTGTATCTAGTCCGTCTGGTCCTGTTGGAATTTTATACATTCCAAACAGACCCCTTCTTATCCTTCGAAAGTTTGGTTTTTGACTGCACTTGTATTCGTTCATCTCAATCCTTTGTAAGTTACTGTTGCTAAAACAAGAATGGATTGGACAGATTAGATTAATATCCACTGGAGTTTAGAGAGCTTCAGTGAAACATAACATGTATATTTTTTAATCTGTTCATGGGAAGTGGGCATCACTGGCTAAGCCAGCATTTATTTCTCACTCCTAATTGCCCAGAGGGCAGCTAAGAGTCAACCATGTTGTTGTGGGTCTGGAGCCACATGTAGGCCAGATCAGGTAAGGATGGCCTGAGGGATTTTCACAGGGTGGATGTGGAGATGATGTTCCCTCTGATGGGGGGAGCCTTGAAATAGGAAGTGTTTAAAAAATAAAGTGTTTCCCATTTGGGACAGAAGTGAGTCGCGTTTTCTTTCTCTCTCTGAGGTTCCTGAGTCTTTCAAGCCGTCATCCTTCAAAAATGGTGGAAGCAGAGTTTTTGAATAGATTTTTCTTTTATATGCAGAGCAAAAGGTTTCAGGGACTAGGCAAGAAGGTTTGCAATCAGCGATCAGATATGAAGGTTGGTTGAGTATTCGGGAGTTTTGCTTGAAAATTTGTTCAAGGGATGTGGGCAGACCAGCTTTTATTACCCATCTCAGAGAGTAGGTAAGAGCCAACCACATTGCTATGGGTCTCGGGTCACATGGTAAGGATGATAGGATTCCTTCCATTAAGAACATGGGTGAATCAGATGGGCTTTTACAACGTGTACCATCTACAAGATGCATTGCAGAAATTCACCAAGACCCTTTGACAGAGCCTTCCAAATCCACAACTATGATCACCGAGAAGGACGAGGGCAGCAGAGACATCAAAATACAACCAACCCACCTGCAAGTTCCCCTCCAAGCCGCTCATTGTTCTGACATGGAACTATGCCACTTTTCCTTCAGTGTCATTGGATCAAAATTCTGGAATGCCCTCTCTAATGGCATTATGGGTCAACCTGCAGAAGATAGTTCCAAAAGGCAGCTCCCCACTCCCTTCTGAAGGATGGCTTGGGACCAGGAATCAGTGCTGGCTCAGCCAGCAATGCCCACATCCCATGAGTGAATTTAAAAATGAGAGCAACAGTGGTCATCATTAGGCTAGCTTTTTAATGAATTCTGGTGGGAATCAAACCCATGTCCCCAGAATCTTCAGGGATTCCTGAAGAAGTGCTAATGCCTCATATGTAGATTTTCCTGTTCCTTGGGTGCTGCCTGACCTGCTGCGCTTTTCCAGCAACACATTTTCAGCTCCCCAGAATCTTAGCCTAGGCCACTAGGTTACTGGTCCAGTGACATTACCACTGCCTCCCTGAACTTGGTGAGGATAGTAGGGAACATTAATGTAGAGACTTAACCTATGAGTTACAGGTTTTTGTAAGATTGGCTATAGCCAATGGAAATGGTTTTGCCAGTTAGTTAATGTTCTTTTTGCCTTTTTATTCTTCATCTCCATTGGTGTTGGGTCACTTGTATATGCATCAATGTTCCCCAGTGCATAGAATCAGATACTTTGTACTGCAGAGAGAAACAGACCTTTCTGCCCATCTGGGCCATGCCAGCCCATTCACCCCCCTTCAATGTGTACTAATTTCCCTTTCTCCCTCATGTGTTCATCTAACATCCCCTTCATTGAATACAGATTGCTTGCAAAGAGGAAACATAGAGAGAGGAGTTGTAAAGAGACCCAGTTTTACGACACTGTATTCTTTCAGAGATCTGGGTTCAATCAGAAAGCCACGAGAAAGTGAGGACTGCAGATGCTGGAGATCAGAACTTAAAAATGTGTTGCTGGAAAAGCGCAGCAGGTCAGGCAGCATCAAAGGAACAGGAGATTCAACGTTTTGGGCATAAGCCCTTCTTCAGGAATGAGGAGGGTGTGCCAAGCAGGCTAAGATAAAAGGTAGGGAGGAGGGGCTTTGGGAATACGATAGGTGGAAGAAGGTTAAGGTGAGGGTGATAGGCTGGAGAGGGAGTGGAGGCGGAGAAACGCAAAACTTGTGCCCACACCTCCCCCCTCACTTCCCTCCAAGGTCCCAAGGGATCCTTCCATATCCGTCAGAAATTCACCTGCACCTCCACACACATCATTTACTGCATCCGCTGCACCCAATGTTGCCTCCTATACATTGGGGAGACAGGCCGCCTACTTGCGGAACATTTCAGAGAACACCTCTGGGACACCCAACCGCCCGTGGCTGAACATTTTAACTCCCCCTCCCACTCCACCAAGGACATGCAGGTCCTTGGCCTCCTCCATCGCCAGACCATGGCAACACGACACCTGGAGGAAGAGCGCCTCATCTTCCACCTAGGAACCCTCCAACCACACGGGATGAATGCAGATTTCTCCAGCTTCATCATTTCCTCTCCCCCACCTTATCTCAGTCCCAACTCTCAGACTCAGCACCACCTTCTTGACCTGCAATCTTCTTCCCGACCTCTCCTCCCCCACCCCCTCTCCAGCCTATCACCCTCACCTTAACCTCCTTCCACCTATCGTATTCCCAACACCCTTCCCCCAAGTCCCTCCTCCCTACCTTTTATCTTAGCCTGCTTGGCACACCTTCCTCATTCTTGAAGAAGGGCCCATGCCCGAAACGTCAATTCTCCTGCTCCTTTGATGCTGCCTGACCTGCTGCGCTTTTCCAGCAATACATTTTTAAGCTTCAATCAGAAAGCCACAACATAGCTGCTATATTGAACTAACACATTTGATAAAATCCCAGTCAGTATGGAGTAGGCCATTTTGGACTGAGAGGAGGAGAAATGTGATGAACTACCCACCTGTGGAATTCTTCACTACAGGAAGTGGCGAGGCCAAAATATTCGATGTTTTCAAGAGGGAGTTGGATATATTTATTGGGACTAAAGAGATCAAAGTGTCTGGGGTGAAAGTAGGAACAGTGGTCTGAGTTGGATGATCAGCCATGATCATATTGAATGGTGGAGCATACACGAAGGGCCAAGTGGCCTGGTTCTGCTCCTAGTTTCTGTCTTTTTTTGCTTCCACTACCTTAGTGCCTCCCCCAAAACATACCACAACAACCCTAATCATCTCTCCTGTTATACTGCAGGCAGTGAGCGTCTGAGGAGTCATTGAGTCTAGTAGAAAGAGGGAAACTGAACAATGCAGGATTGTGGAGACTGAGGGACAAGAGAGCCAAGACGTAAGGGGAGTAAGGGGAGTGGAGAGTGAGAGGAGTGAAGAAGGAAGCGAGGTGCAGAGTGAGGAGTACAGGAAGTGAAGAGGTCAGGAAATAAGGGGACGTGATTTGTAGGGTTGAAGGGATTTAATGGGGGGTGAGGGGTTGCTGAGGAATGAGGGAATGGAGAGTGAGAGGGACGAAGATTGAGAGCCAGGATTTGAAGAGCTGGAGAATGAAGGGGGTGGGCAGGCAATGAGAGGTCTAAGGTCAACGAGTGAGAGGGGCCAGGGACTCGATGGGCAGGTGGGGGGTGAAACCAGTGAGTGAGGGGGACACAGAGTGCGGGTTACTGGGAGTGAGCAGGCCTTCGAGTGAGGGGATCGGTGATTGAGGAGACCAGGGAGTGTGGGAATGAGAGAACGAGGTGTCTGGTACTTCAGCTACGTTATGAGCTGGAAAGACTTGCCGCTGTTTTATCTTTCTCTGTAGGCAAACGATAGATTGGCAGCTGGGTCAGAGAAAGTCACTGTCTTGGCTCACTTCCCAGGTTCTGCTCGCATTTAGGTAGTAACGTTGTGCAGGACCCCTCCCCTTTTTTTGGGCGGGGGGGGAAGGGGGGTGGGAAGCAAGGAAGAGGAGAGCCAAGATTTGACCGCACCCTGTGTTCTCATTTAAAAGAACAAAAAAAGCCCTGCTAGTCTCCCAACTCTGGAACGTCCATTTTCTTTCTTTTCCACTGTGGTTTTAGATTTTTAGGAAGAATGGTTTCTCGCTGGTGTTTCTGATCCAGAAACGTGCAGTTTTATTTTGGCTGCTGATACCCCTTGTCCATTTTATTACGATTCCCACCCACATACACGTCCCCTTCCTTTCGAAAGTTGACACCTTAATGCATGTTAATATATTGCATGCTACAATCTGCGACCTCGACACTTTAAACAGAGCGAGAGAGAGAGAGAGAAACCAGTGGGAGCAGGAATGGCCTTCTGTGTTTCGATCAGAGAAGCCAGTAGCTTGTAAGACTGGCAAAGTCTCTGGGATATCAGGCTCCAGACATTGGCAATGAGGTAAGTTCATGAATATTGTGTCTATTCCCAGTGAAAAGCCAATTAAATCTGTCTCGTTGATGGTGTTGCTATTTTTATCAACAGCTACAATCTGTCGTGATTTTTTTTCTCTCTCTGTCAAATCACTTTCGAATTGTACAAATCGTAAGGGGAAAATTTTGGGTCCTCCTTCGCTTTCCCTAAGACACTGGCCGACTCGGTTTTCAAAAGACCGTTTGCGGAACTGAGCTTCTTTGGGCTGGGGTTCTATCCGTGGGGGGAACACGTTGTCGGTGCAGAGCTCATGGCTGCGCCATTGCAGCGAAGTTGGGGGTGGGGGAGGCGGGTGGGGGGTTGGTTAGAATCGGCCAGACTGCCGCCCTGTCTCCTTGGAGACTATCGATTGTCCCTAACGAATGGGCTATACTCTCCGGGTCCACCCCCATGCCGCTTTCCTGTTCCCTATTGCCCACCCCAACAGCCCACCTGCCACACGATTGTCTCGTTCACTTACGCACAGAACAAACACACACACAGACCCCCATATAGACACTGACATATGCGTGCTCACGCGCGCACACACACACACACACACACACACACACACAGAGTCTGTGTTGTCTTTTTGAAATTCAGACTGCAAGACGACAGTACGGAAGGACCCTTGTGCCTCACCCTCGTATTTTGTAGCACACTCAGTCTGTCAGGCCACATCTACAGTCAGCGCTGCAGGGTACTGGGAATCAGTGATGAGGCCCCATCGACTGAATGTGGCACTTTTCCAAAGTCAACTTCCACAGAGGCAACGTGCAACAAAAAAAAACCCTGAAACCTTTGCCTTACGCTCGGGATTATTCACTTCGTCTGGCATCGGTCCACAGTGTTGAGGGGCGCGGATTGGGGATGGGTGGTCTGAAGAGTGTTTTACAAGACCGACAGCGAAAACTGTAAATCTTCCACTTCTTGAAGCAATAATATTCATTTTTCATTTAATGAAGTAGAGTTTAGTTCAGGAACTACACCAGGCAGCTAAGCAGCACAATGTTAACCCATTCAAAGCCCCCGTCCATTACATCGGGTTAAACCCGACATGTCTCAGCAGCACGTGGCCTATCTGCTCATTAGAATGAACCACTGGGGTGTTCTTTGTATTCCACTTTTCTATCCAATTTGGGACAACTCTCCCCCCACTATCCCCCACCCCTGCCCCACCCATCGACGCTGTTGATTCGACTGAGGCTCACTGGGTCTCCCTTCCTGAGTCAAGAGATTGTGCTTCAAAGCCGCTCCGGGGACTTGGCCGCATGTTCCAAAGGCAACACTTGCACAAGGCCGCGCTGAGGGAGTGCCACGTTTTCGGAAGTGCAGTCGTTCAAATGAGACGTTAGCTGTTAGGGCGTGTGGAGAAAGAAAAAGAGCCGACGGTGCAGTTTCAAGGGAGAGCAAGCCTGGTGCTCCCTGGTGTTCTGCGCCAAGGTTCACTCGGCAGATTATCCGACCCGTTTCCTTGATGCTGTTAGTGGGATCTTGCTGTGTACAAACTGGCCACCACCAGTTGCCAGATCTTTGCCAGACTTCAGTCATCAAGAGTGCAGACCTCAGTTTGCCCTGGGGCAGGCTGAGCTTAATGAAAGGAGCGATATATAAATGCAAGTCTCTTTACTTCCTGTTTGAGTTGAGTTAAGTGCCCGGTCTTCATTGTGTGAGTGCAGACAGCATGTGTGAAGAGTGTGAGGGTGGGGTGGGGGAGTGGGGAAGGGGTGGCGGTTGCACGGAGAGAGACACTGGAGGTTGGGGAGCTAATTCCTTTCACAATATCTGCAGATGTCATCTGTAAGCTGGGGTCACTGGAAAAATGTTGGGAAGGACTGGCTGCTTTTCTTGTCCCCCTTCTCCTCCTCCTCCTCCTCCTCAGCCCAGGGTGTGAAAGCTGATTGCAACACCAATAACTGCTCCAATGAGGAGTGTCGGTGGGCCATTTGGCCCTCTGGGCCTGCCCTGATATCTCGTAAGATCTTGGCTTCCTCGACTAAAATGAACTTACTCAAGAAAGGCTCGGGATTGAGTCTGCACCCTTCAGTATTAATTCTCAGAACAGGATGTTGCTGATAAGGCTGACATTAATGGCTGATCTCTGCATGCAAATTAGGAGTTGGAGCGGACTCGACTGTTCAATAAATTCATGGCTGATCTGATAACTCCACATTCCTGCCTATCCCCAATCGCCTTTCGGTTAGCAAGAATCTATTTACTTGTGCCTTTAAAATATTCAAAGACTTTGCTTCCACCGCATTTTTGGAAGAGAGTTGCAAAGACTCACGACCTTCTGTGAGACAGCATTCCTCCTGAACTCTGTGTGAAATGCGCAGCTCCTTATTTTTAAAGCCAGACCTCTCCCACCCACCCCCTCCCCCCAGTTGTCGATTCTCTTGCAAGAGGAAAACATTTTCTCCGCAATACCCTATCAAGACCCCTCAGGATGTTGTATGTTTCAATAAAGTCACCTTTTACTCTTCTAAATTTTGCAAGTCCTGGCTGTTCAACTGTTTCTTATAAGACATCTTGCTTCTTGAGAATAAGAAGTAAGATGTCTTGCAGCCCAGGTGGAGAATATGCTTCCACAGTGCTGTTTGGCCATTACATTGTTAACTCGAGAAGGGCATTCAGTTCCAAGTAAACACCTAGAGCACTTAAAAAGGAGACTCCACTGTAACACAGTGACAGAAGCTAGGAAGCAGATATGGAAATAGAATGATACAGCACAGGAGCAGGCTCTTCGGCCCACCATACCTGAGCTGGCCGTGATATCTTTCTAATCTAATCTTATTTGCCGGTGCATGATCCATATCCCTCTATTCCCAGCTTGTTCATGTGTCTGGGAGAAGGTGAGGACTGCAGATGCTAGAGATCAGAGTCGAAAAGTGTAGCGCTGGAAAAGCACAGCCTGTCAAGCAGCATCTGAAGAGCAGGAGAGTCGACGTTTTGAGCATAAGCTCTTCATCAAGAATGAGCTTCATGTTTGTGAGACATGATTTCCCCCATACGAAACCATGCTGACTATCCTTAATCATTCCTTCCCTTGCCAAATGCTTCTAAATCCTAACTTTCAGAATCACCTCCGACAACTTACCCACCACTGAAGACCTTTGACTATAGGAGTTGGAAAGTCTTGTTCAGGTTGTACTGGACTTTGGTGAGGCCTCTTCAGTTCTGTGTCCAATTCTGATTGCCCTGTTATAGGAAGGATATTAATAAGCTGGAGAGCGTTCAGAAAAGACAAACCATCCATTCCCAGTAACATCCTGATTTGAAATATAAGGAGAGGTTGGATAAGTTGGGAACTTTTTCTCTGGAGTGTAAAAGGTTGAGGGTGACCTTATAGAGGTCTATAAAATCGTGAGGGTTCTAGATAAGGTGAATGGCAGGTGTCTTTTCCCTTTGACAAGGGGGCATATTTTTAAAGTTGAGAGGAGAAAAATTTAAAAAGGACATGAGGAGCAACCTTTTACACAGAGAGTGATTTGTGTGTGGAATGAATTTTCAGAGGAAGTGGTGCGTGTGGGTACAGTTACAATGTTTAAAAGACTTTTGGATAAGTACATAAACAGAAAATATTGGAGGGATATGAGCAAATGGAGGCAGGTGGGACTGGTTTAGATTAGGATTATGGTCACCATGGACTGGTTGGACCAAAGGGTCTGTTTTCATGCTGTATGACTCTATTCTGGAGAAACTCTAGAGGTCTGGCAGCATGTGTGGAAAGAAAGCAGAGTTAACATTTCAGTGACACATCCTCAAGACCTGAAGCATTAACTCTGCTTTCTCCCCAGTGATGCTGCCAGACCTCCTGAGTTTCTCCAGCAACTTCTGATTTTGTGTCTGATTTCCAGCATCTTTGGTTTTCTATCCTGTTAAACTTGCCCCCTCTCACCTTTGTTTGACATTTCCACCCTGTAGTGTCCAGGGATGTGCAGGCTAGATGCATTAGCCATGGGAAATGCAGGGTTACAGGGATAGAGTAAAAGGGTTAGTTCTAGGTGGGATGCTGTTTGAAGGGTTGGTGTGGATTTGATGGACTGAATGGCCTGCTCCCATACTGTAGGAATTTTGTGTTTTTAAGATCAAGTGATGAGTTGCTACAGTGCTTCTTGATGATAGTCTGCACACCACTGACGAAGCTCAATGGTTCCAAGCTGTGGGAGGCACTATCTCTTCTGTCTCCCCCTTTTCTACTTGAGATGAAGCAGCAGTGTTGGAAAGCCTCATAGCCATGTGGAGCCACTGCTTGGCTGATGAATTTGTGCTTTGTTGTCTGATTTGGAATCTTCCAGAGAAGGAGGAGTAAACAGACCAGAGAGCGACAGCTCCATTTTTGGTGAATGAGACACTGTGTTTTCAGAGGCACCAGAGTCAAGTCTTCTGTGTAGGAGAAGGTGAGGACTGCATATGCTGGAGATCAGAGTCGAGAGTGTGGTGCTGGAAAAGCACAGCCAGTCAGGCAACATCCGAGAAACAGGAGAGTCAACATTTCGAGCATAAGCTCTGCATCAGGAATTTGGGGGATCCCAACGGGGCTGAGAAATAAAGGTGAGAGGGGGTGGGAAGGTAGCTGGGAATGCAATAGGTAGATGAAGGTGGGGGGGCTGATGGTGATGGGTTGGAGGGGAGGATGGAGCAGATAGATGGGAAGGAAGATAGGTAGGACCGTTCATGAGGGCAGTGCCAAGTTGCATGGTTGGAATTAGAATAAGGTGGGAGGGGGACAGGAAATGAGGAAACTGGTGAAATCGACATTGATCCCATGTCGTTGGAGGGTCCCAAGATGAGGTGTTCTTCTTCTAGTCCTCGGGTGGCTAGAATTTGATGATGGAAGATGCCCAGGACTTGCATGTCCTTGGTGGAGTTGAAGTGGTCGGCCACGTGGTGGTGGGGTTGATTGGCGCATGTGTCCCAGAGATGTTCTCTGAAATGTTCCACAAGTCGGCCTCCTGTCTCCCCAGTGTCGAGGAGACTACACCGAGAACAACAGACGTGGTGGCTGAGGTGTTTGGATGAGCAGGAAAATCACTGCCGGATGCGGAAGGATCTTTTGGGGTGTTGAATGGAGGTGAGGGGGGAAATGTAGGCACAGGTTTTACACCTTTTGCGGTGGAAAGGGAAGGTGTAGGGTCAATGGGATGACGAGGATTGCTTGCTAATGTTTCCACTCTTGTCATGATGGCACCATGCCATAGGCAGCTCTGGTATAAGAACAGAGGATGCTGGGAATACTTAGTGCGCCTGGCAGCACTCGCGGAAAAAGAGACAGTCAACGTTTCAGCTCCATGAGCTACCATCAGAACATTAAAAACCAACGGGCCTTGACCAAGTCAAAGGGAGAAGAATGAAAGGGATAAGACGGAGAGATTGAATAACAAAAGGTTTCATGATGCAAGGCAAAGCGTGTTGGAGTGAGGCAAATAAAGAAACAAAAGATGTGTTGAGAGGAGGTGTGAATGGCAGGACAGCTGTCATCCAAAAGCAAGGAGTAGGGAAAGAAATGCAAAGAACTGAACCAGAAAAACAAGGTCACAATCTAAACTTTTGAACTCAAAGCTGAGGCCATGAGGTTGTAAAGTGCCCAGTTGAAAGATGCTTGAGCATCTTCATTGGAACACTGGAGCAACTTGGCTTTACCTGGGAACATCGAGATTTTCAATGGGTCTGGAGAATGGAAACAAGCTGCCTAGTCCAACAGACCAATGTTATTGTTTCAGCTCTGCACACTTGTCCTCTTCATCTCACACATTTATTCCAGGGTTTCCCAAAGTATGGTGGCAGGGTGTGATGTTGGATCCCCAATTTGGGAAGTGAGCCAGTGTTTTGAGATTGTGAAATCTGAGGCAGTAATGGCTACCATGGGTTATGGATCACGTACCAACAGAAACGCTCTTGTTTGAACATCCCCTTGCTCTCACTGATGTCACTGGGAGGTCATCGCCATTTTCAGGCCCCGAGAAAGGATTACAGTGGGAATAGGTTTGGAAAGCATGGCTCAAATTCCCTCTCCAAAATAGGGAGAAATTTCTTCACCTAGAGAATGGTGCACCTCGGGAATTTTCTACCACGGAAAGTGGTTGAAGCTAAAGCATTAAACATTTTCAATAAGAAGATAGATATAATTCCCAGGGCTAAAGGGATCAAAATATAGGGAGAAAGCGGGAACAGGGGATTGAGTTGGACAATCAGCCATGATCATGTTGAAGGCAGAACAGGCCAGAAGGGCTGAATGGCCTACTCCTGCTCTGATTTTCCACGTTTCTCCCCATGTCTTTATTTAGTTTCTCCTTCGATGTACTTGTCTTATCCTTCTCAACCATACCCTGTGGCAGCAAGTCCTCCACAGTCTGTAGTTTTTGGGTAAAGGGATGTCTCCAGTATTTATTATTGAGTTTATTGATGATTGTCTTATATCTAAGGCCCTAGTTTTTGATTTCCTGACAATTGTATTTACTGCTTCCCTATCAACCCTTTGTGTAATTTTTAAGGTCTCTATCAGGTCAGCTGCTAGTCTTCCCTTTTCCAGAGAAGAGAGAGTCAGCCACTTTAATATTTACAGATTGAATTAACCTCTCAGTTACAGCATCATTTTGTGTACATCTTTGCATGCAACCTCTCCTGCTCTTATCTGGCATTTAATAATGTGGCAGCCAGGTCAATGTATGGGATATTCAGTTGGCCCATCCTTTGCAAAATATTGAGAATGTTCTTTGAGGGCTATGGATAGGGGGAATAGTCAAGGTCTTTTCCCTGGGTTGGGGGAGTTCAAACCTAAAGGGCTTTGGTTTAAGGTGAGAGGGAAAAGATTTAAAAGGGTCCTAAGGGGTAACTTTTTCATTGTACCAGAGGCTGGTACAATTACAACATTTAAAGTTAAAAATCACACAACACCAGGTTATAATCCAACAGGTTTATTTGGAAGCACACTAGCTTTCAAAAAGGTAGTGCTTCCAAATAAACCTGTTGGAGTATAACCTGTTGTTGTGTGATTTTTAACTTTTTCCACCCCAGTTCGACACAGGCTCCTCCATGTCATACACCATTTAAAAGGCATCTGGATGGGTAAATGAATAGGAAGGGTTTAGAGGGATATGGGCCAAATGCTGGCAAATAGGACGAGACTTATCCAGGATATCTGGTTGGCATGGACAAGTTGGACTGAAGGGTTTGTTTCCATGCTGTACACTTCTATGACTCTAAGCAGATTTTTTACAGTCCTGTAATAAAGGCAAAATTTTGTGGGTGCTGAAAATCTGAAATAAGAATAGAAATTGTTCGAGAAATTCAGTAGGCCTGACAGATTTTTAAAATTTATTCTCTGGATGTGGGTGTTGCTGGTTAGGCCAGCATTTATAGCCCAGCTCTAATTGCCCAGAGGGCAGTTAAGAGTCAGCCACATTGCTGTGGGTCTGGAGTCACACATAGGCCAGACCTGTTAAGGATGACAGTTTCTTTCCCCTCGAGACAAACAGTGTTCACATTTCCAGCCCAAAGGGTCTTAGCCTCTGAGAGTTGTAGAATTGTACACACAAAAACAGTCCAACAAGTCCATGCCAACCAAATATCCTAAATTAATGGAGACCCAGTTTGCCAGCATTTGGCCTATATCCCTCTAAACTCTTCCTATTCATGAACCAACCAGATGCCTTTCAATATTGTAATTATACTTTAAGGTCTCTGTACAGGGAAGCTTTAAAGCTTATTGATCATTCCAAATGATATGTTTCACATCTTCTTGCTTTTAAGTCTTGTTTCCAAAGTGTCATTGGTTTCAGTTCTTTGGCTTTGTGACATCTAATCTTGACTCCAGAAAATCAGCATTGGCTGTTCAATCGTGTCTAGATTAGAGTGGTGCTGGGAAAGCTGTTGTGCTTTTCCAGCACCACTCTAATCTAGACTCTGATTTCCAGCATCTGCAGTCCTCACTTCTGCCCTGTTTAATCTTGTGGTCCAGAGTGTCCTGTCTTTAAACATAAGCATGGTCCAGCATGGATCCTAAAGCCTGGCTAATGTTTCCCCTCCGTCAAGGGTAATGGGCCTGAAGCCAGTGGTGGGAATACCAAACACACAAGCAATTAATTCAGCCCCTCAAAGTTGCCCCACAATTCAAGTGAGCCACTTATCTGTACTTCAGATCCAATTAGCTATTTAAGCTCTATATATCCTTTAAAATACTTATCTCATGAAAATACCTCAGCCTTTAAAATTTCAATTTTCCCCCCTATTTCCGCAAGCCTTTGTAAGAGAGAGTTCCAGATTTTATGACCCATCACATGAAAAATTGTTGCCTGATTTTGCCTGGATTGTTTGAGCTCACAATGTAAAATTTATTTTACTTAATTCCTACCCCTCAGTCATAGTGTTCCTATTACAAAGAAAAGCTAAACCAACACTGACTGCAATAATCTGCATCTATATTGATTTTTTAACAGAGTATAATGCCCTTAGTTGTTTAACTGTAGAGTTATTGGGCTAAGTTTACCACTGAGCTGCATATGGAGACTTACATAGAACATAGGATGTTACAGTGTAGTACAGGCCCTTCAGCCCTCGATGTTGCGCCGACCTGTGAAAATAATCTGATGCCCATCTAACATACACAGTTCCATTATTATCCATATGTATGTCCAGTGCCTAAATCTTGTGTCCAAATCTTGGTCACAGGGATAGGTTTTAAAGAGATTCTAAAAGAAGATGGGAGGGACAGTGAGGTTTGTAGATAAAGTTCCAGAGCTTACAGTCTAGATATCTAAAGGCACATTCACAATTGTGGCACAGTGAAAAATTGAGGATGCTCAGAAGGACAGAACTGGAAGAGAGCAGAGCTCTCAGAGCACTGTAAGACTGGAGGAGGTTAATAGACATAGGGGCAAAGTGGTGAAGTTAAAAACAGAAGTAGCTGGAAAAGCTCAGCAGGTCTGGCAGTGGAGAGCAATCAGAGTTAGCGCTTTGGGTCCGGTGACCATCCCTCAGAAATCATTCAACCTGAAAAGTGAACTCTGATTTCTCTCCACAGATGCTGCCAGATTTTGCTGAGCTTTTCCAGCTACTTCTGTTTTTAACTTCACCACTTTGCCCCTATGTCTATTAACCTCCTCCAGTCTTACAGTGCTCTGAGAGCTCTGCTCTCTTCCAGTTCTGTCCTTCTGAGCATCCTCAATTTTTCACTGTGCCACAATTGTGAATGTGCCTTTAGATATCTAGACTGTAAGCTCTGGAACTCTATCTACAAACCTCACTGTCCCTCCCATCTTCTTTTAGAATCTCGTTAAAACCTATCCCTGTGACCAAGATTTGGACAGTGGAGAGAAATCAGAGTTAGCGCTTTGGGTCCGGTGACCGTCCCTCAGAAATCATTCAACCTGAAACGTGAACTCTGATTTCTCTCTGCAGATGCTGCCAGACTTGCTGAGCTTTTCCAGCAGTTTCTGTTTTTGTTTCTGATCTTCAGGTGTTTTGGTTTTTAAACCCATGAAACTATTTGGAAGCATAGATGAGAATCTTAAAAAACTGAAGTGTTGTCAGTGTGGATCAGTGAGCAGTCAGGAGTGAGAGGTGAGTAATACTTGATGTAAATTGGGATATAGGGAGCAGTTTGGGATGAGCTCAAATTTACAAAGGGATGCAAGATGGGAAAGCTGCCAGGAGAATTATTACAATGCTGTAGTTGAGACTGCAGGCAGCTTCGAATCTTCCTGATTTATACCCTTCAGTACTAGGCATAGTAATGGCATAGGCAATGAACTATCAGGGGAAGCAGATTGTACAATCGTCTGAAGTTGCAATATTGCCACTCCTTCCACATCCCCTGCTCAAATAAAAAACTACCACAAGTAGCCGTAACTGGGAAGGCCTCCTGGATAATAAGGTCAGATTGATGTCATACCTTTTCATCTGGCTTTTGTGGTCCATGAGATAAGCAGCCAATTTGTACTGAGTGACAGGAACAATTCGTTTAGCAGCTGCACTTCACAGTTCCCAGTGCACTTCAACTTCCTGCACTGGGACTCTCTGATTTTCAAGTCAAGAAGGTCCAATAGTACCAGGCAGCTGTAGAATTAAGAGAGAGTCAGGACTGAGTTTGTGAACAATGAAGGAAGAGGCGTTGACACCATGATTGGCATATCTTTGGAACATCCAATTATATTCATTCTGATGTCTGCTCCATGTGGTAGTGTAAAAGACAAATGTGTGAATAGTAAGTTCCCAAACATAATGGGTTTTAAGGTGTTTGTTGAGAGATCAGTATTGTCTAGGGCACTAAAGTTAGATTCCCTGCCCTTGGATCTTTTACATCCAATGGCAGATTTTGTTCTTGGGTCCCTGAAGTGAGCCTTGAACCAAGGACCTTATGACTCTGAGGTGCAAGTGCTGCTCATAGAGCCAAATCTTTTTTAAGGAATAAAGTCAGACCTGCCACTTTAATTCACGTCATCTCACTACTGTAGACTTTTTTTCTCTTCCACTCACCAACAGGAAATTCCAGGTGTACAGGATAATAACCTGGGGATCAGAGGGGAAAAAAAAAATTCAGGAGAGATTATCAACGCAACATGTGTTGGAGAAAGATTCATCAAGCTGTTATTTTGCTTTTTGGCTTGTGTGCGGAACACTTGACAAGAAGGTCTTGTGCTTCTAGGAACTCAGCCAGAATACCTTATCCTTATATGACCCTCGATTGGGGCCCTAATCTTATATTGTATTCAGAAACAGGATTCTCAGTCCTCCTTGTAAGGAGAGAAGTCCTTTCATTTTGCAGAGTAGTTGTATACTTGGTGAATCTTATAGCGCAAAATGAGGCTGTTCAGCCCATCGTATTTGTACCGGTTCTGTTCAAGAATTACCAGTCAGTCTCGTTTCCCCTGCTCCTTGCTTTTTTTTTTCTTTTTCAAACTGTTCTCAAATTTCCTTTTGAAGGTTCCTACTGACTCCGCTCCCCCCACCCTTTCAGGCAATGCATTCCAAACCGTAAACAAATCGCTGTGCAAGAAAAAAATCTCCTAATCTCCCCTCCGGTTCTTTTTGCCAATTATATAAAATGTCTGTCCTCTGGTTACCAACCGTCCTGCAAGTGGAAATAGTTTCCCCATATCCACTTAATCAAAACCTCTCAAGATGTTTTAAGAATGCAAAGAGCCATCAGAGCCCTCCCTAACCCAGCGAAAGATTGTGTCATCAGCAAAAAAGTTGTCCCTCGGGCTAAAGGTTTTGAGCACTGAGAGAACGCTGGACAAGAGTGCAACTCGGAAAGCACTGCATGAAAACTGTTTCTGAAATCCTGTGTTATAAAATCGAGTTTTTTCCCAAAACGTAAGCAGCCCTGATTAACACTGAACAGCAAGCCGTTTTCATATGGGAGTGGGGAATACACAGTTGCTTATCCCCAGAGCAGGGTAAGGATTGCTTTGACTATGGGGCGGATCGGTGGCTCAGTGGTTAACACCGCTGCCTCACAGCACCAGGAACGCAGGTTCAATTCCAGCCTTGGGTAACTGTCTGTGTGGAGTTTGCACATTCTCCCTGTGTCTGTGTGGGTTTCCTCTGTGTGCTTCGGTTTCCTCCCACAGTCCAAATATGTGCAGGTTAGATGAATTGGCCATGTTAAATTGTCCATAGTGGTACGTGCATTAGTCAGAGGGAAAAGTGTTTGGGTGGGTTACTCTTCGGAGTGTTGGTGTGGACTTGTTGGGCCGAAGGGCCTGTTTCCGCACTGTAAGGAATCTAATCTATGGGAACCCAAATTGCCCAGGCAAGCATACTTATTATTGGGTGTTTAAAGAAACAAACTAGCTTATTGGGGCATTAGTGTCATAGACTGATACAGGTCTATGGCACAGGAAAAGGCCCTTTGGTCCATCACGTCCATTGCAGCCACATAACTATTCGAATGCCATAGCCTTTTGTGTCTTAGCATCACAAATGTACATCTAAATCCTTCTTCGATCTTATGAGGGTTTCTGCCTCTCCTACCTTTGCAGGCAGTGAGTTCTGGATTCCCACCACCCTCTGTGTGAAAAAGGTTTCCCTCAAATCCCCTCTAAACTGCCTGCACCTTACCTTAATCTGTATCCGCCACCACCACCACCAACGCCTGGTCATCAAGGTGAAACATTTGGCCCTCTCCATCCTGTCTATACCCCTCATAAGTTTTTACATCTCAAAGAATGTGGGCAATATCTTTCCACTCACCAAGTCTTTGACACTCAGGATTTCCAATAAGTATCTAAAGAAATGTGCAGGTTAGGTGAATTGGCCATGCTAAATTGCCTGTAGTGTTAGGTGCAGGGGTAAATGTAGGGGAATGGGTGTGGGTGGGTTGCGCTTCGGCGGGTCAGTGTGGACTTGTTGGGCCGAAGGGCCTGTTTCCACACTGTAAGTAATCTAATCTAATCTAATCTAAATCCTTTGCTTTACAGGAAGTAAAGATATTGAGAAAATATGCAAAGACCAGCATGAAGTGAAAGGTTCTACGACAGCCCTGTGACAACAAGGTAGAAGATATGTCTTCACTTCCCTTTCATCCCACTGGGACCTAAGTTACTCCACAAATAATCATAATAAAATAAGTGTGAGGTTGAGGCTGCTACCTGCATGTGTTGTAAACAATCTCTTCGGACCTTTCTGGGAACGTGGGACAAAAATGAAAATGGACAGAAGTTTGATTTTTGTTCATAATTAATTTTGTAGACACACACACACACACACACACACACACACACTCTCTCTCCCTCTCTCTTTCTCTATCTGTCTGTCTCTGTCTCCCTCACTCACTCTGTCTCTGCCTCTCTCTCTCTCTCCCCCTCGCACCCTGTCTCTCACTCTGTCTCCCTGCTCTGTCTCTCAGACACAATTTGTCACTGTTTCTGTCACCGTCAGCACGGTGGCTCAGTGGTTAGCACTGTTGCCTCACAGCACCAGGGATCCGAGTTCACTTCCAGCCTCAAGCAACTGTCTGTGTGAAGTTTGCACATTTTCCCCGTGCCTGCATGGGTTTCATTCAGGTGCTCTGGTTTCCTCCCACAATCCAAAGATGTGCAGGTTAAGTGAATTGGCCATGCTAAATTGCCCAAAGTGTTCAGGGATGTGTAGGGTAGGTGCATTAGTCAGAAGTAAATATTGGGTAGGGGAATGCGTCTGGGTGGATTACTCTTTGGAGAGTCTGTGTGGACTTGTTGGGCTGAAGGGCCTGTTTCCACATTCTCACACTCTCTCTCTCTGTCACTTTCTGTCTCTCTCTGATTCAGATTTGACATTCAACCCTACCTCACACAGAGTTTGTGATCTCATCTGGAGGAGGCAGTAAGCTTAGACAAACCACCTGAGGGAAGGACATAAAAAGGTGCTTGCCTTGCCCTTCTCTAGTGCACTTCAGAGTAGTTGGTTTGACAGGAACATACACAGGGGAATGTTTAGTGGTTTAACATGCACCTCATCTCAACAAGGCCCAGCAAGAGGAATGGAGGAGCTGTGGGAATGTCTTAAGAAATGAAGAGGGGAAAAAGATAAAATATGTGCTGCATCCTGATGCTTTTCATTTGAGATTAAGAAACCTTGATGAGGGGCCAAGGCAAATAGTTGAGGAAGGGTCACTGAGAGAACCATAGGAGAGAAGATGAGGCTAGAAAGGAAGTTGTGACAAAGTCTTGTCAATCTAGATTTCCAATGTCTTTCTGACTGCATGCTAAAGGAAGGAATTGTCTGCTTTGAAGTGTTGCCCAGAGTGAGTTAGAGCAGGTCATAGTGCAATCAGAGTTGATGTCAACAAAGTGAGGAGGGGGAATGGGATAAGTTAATTTATAGAGAAGCAAGGGAGATAGGCCCAGAGGAGCATTGACCATTAAGGACAGAAAGATTACAACCAAGAGACAAGTTTGGATAGAAAGGAAAAACAGCCAGTGGCATGACAATTGCTCCTCTGCAGTCCCCAGTACAGTATAGGTTACTGTCTGTACATTGTGCTCCCTGCCAGATATATAATATGGTTTAGCCTCCCCGTGTCAAGACCAAAAGCCACATGAAGCATGCAGGAGATTAACTTTCATTTGGAAACAAGTTCAATCAGGTAACTAATGATTGGGCGTAGTCTAATAACCTGATCATACACCAATTAGAATTGTTTTTCAAACTTTACTGAAAAGGAATATTATACTCAGCTATCCCCCTAGCCTGTGCCCCATTGAAATAACTCACCAGCCTCCGTTTCTAATAACTAGCTCTAAATTCTGACTTGTAAGAGAGCTCTTATTAAAATCCAAACCGTCCAGACTCACAAACCATAATGGAAAGTAATACTTGAATTGCAGCTGTTGTTCTGGCAATGAATACAAATGGATTTGGTTCATTGGAATTCTGTACAAAGAAAGTGAGCACAAAGTGATTTGATCTGTGTGAATTTTGCATGATGGGTGGCTCAGTGGTTAGCATTGCTGCCTCATAGCACTAGGGATCCCGGTTCAATTCTAGCCTCAGGTGACTGCCCATGTGGAATTTGCACATGCTCCCTGTGTCTGCGTGAGTTTCCTCCAGGTGCTCTGTTTTCCTCCAATGTTCAAAGATGTGCATTGGCTGTTGTAGACTACCCTAGTAGATTAGCTAGGGGAATGCAGGGTTACAGGGATAGGGAAGGGGGGTGACTGTGGGTGGGATGCTGTTTGGAGGGTCAGGATGACTCAAAGGACCGAATGGCTTGCTTCCATACTGAAGGGACTCCTATGATTCTTGGAACTGTCCTCTTGGAATCCTACACTATAGGAGTCAATGGAAAAGGGTGAGACCTATGAGAATTTTATACAATTGGCACGATTGAGAAGTGTATTTGGATAATTGCAGTTCCAGAAAAGTGGGTGATTCAGAAAGGGGTTTTATTCATTCAAATTTTGTGCAGTGGAATAAATGTATGATCCATTGGAATTCAATAAAGTGGGAGTGGTGGGAAGGGTGTTGGTCCATTAGAATTTTATACAATAGAATTAAATAGGAAGGGCATTTAATATATTGGAATTATCACAATGGGTGTGAATGAGAAGGGGGTTTGAGCTTTTTGAATTGTATGCAAAGGGAGTAAATGGGAAGAGGATTCATCTATTGGAATTGTACATAATTTGATTGAATAAAAAGAGTATTTCTTTAACTGGAATCATGTACAATTTGAATGAATGGGAAAAAGGGATTGCTCCATTAGCATTCTATACATTGGGAGTCTATACATTGCAATGAAGTGGTTACAAAGTGACTGAGATGCAAAGTGAGGTATTTCAGAATACTTCACTTTTGGAAGGGATAGGCCAAAAGGAAAGGGAAGATTTGTCTTTGTTGAGATTTTGTTCTGTAAGCCTTATATAGTGTAGAGTAGTGTATAAATCAGCAAATTAGAGAGATGTTTAATAATGGGAACACTGCATGCAATCTTGGCAACCTAGGTATGAAGAATATACTCCAGAGAGAAAGCAAGGAATGCTCATTGGAAAGGCTTCTGATAAGAGCATTGACCAATTAAAAGCAGTTTGAGCTTGGTAGGTTGAGATTCCCAGGGATTGAGAAGAGTCAGCATTGAGTTGATGTTATTGAGATCTATAGGCTGGAGGTGGAAGATTTCTCAGCTCGGTGTGTTTAACTCAGGAAAGATTGCCCCATCAGATGTGTGTTTGGATCCGGCGTAGTGATGGATGGGGGAATGGATACAGCTTGGAGTATGGCCTACCACTGGCAGATTGGAGGCTGCGACAGAATCTGCTGGATGCTGAGGTGAGCTGTCTGAATGGCTCATCATGGTTCTGTGGAGTGCCTAGTGAAATATTGAGCTCTCTAACCCTCACCACATCACCCCTAACACTCCATCCCTCCCATGCACACACCCACTCCTATACCTCATCCATACCAAGCCATGTTCCACCCACTCCTATGAATCCTTAGAAATCCGTGACAACTTTATGCCAACTGATGTCCCCAACCACCTTTTGGCCATGCACCCTCCATGCCAACTGGTGCAATATCTGCTATGTTAAGATGAAATAAAATGAAGATCTAAATACCTCAGACTTTGCTATAATAAAAAAAATTGCCATTATTAAAGTCCCATTCAAGACTTTTAAACTCCTTCACTAACCTGATCAATTATTGTGGGAAGCAGTCAAAACTTCAATACGGGCAGAATAATAGCTGTTAGATAAATTTCAATAAATAGCTAATGTCATTAGTAGAACAGACTATTTCAACTCTCACTGACACAAGCGGTTTGTTTGAATTTTTTTCATGGATTAAGGATTTAACTAACTTCACAACTTGAAAGTTCTACAGCCCTTCTTTACCTTCCTTGAGTCTTTATCTCTACTCTTTAACGTTGTGGCTCCATCACTGCAGATTATATGTCTTGCCACAACAAAAATGGTTCCTCTTTCAATTCCCCACTGAGCTCAAATAGCCTTGTCAAGTTCTGGTTCCTACATTTGAGAGCCATCCTAATCTTCCAGGGGAAATGATGCCATATCTGGAAGTAGGATTCCAGGTCCAGATCTCACCCCCTCATATTTGAAGTTCAACAGAGACTTTTTGACTGTGAAAATCCAGCCTATGAAATTCTTAATGGATGATGACAGGGTAAATGCTGAAAATGCGTTTCCTGTGGCGATGAACTCCAGAACATGGGATCAGTTATTGAAGAGTGAGATGAGGAGAAATGTCTTCACTCATAGGATAGCGAAATTTGGTTTTCTCCAGTCCAGAGAGCAAGCTATACTCAACTATTCACAATAGTCAAGACTGAGTTCAATGGGTTTCTGAATACTGAGGAAATTAAGGCTTATGTAGATTATACAGAAGGTGTAGTTAAAGGAGAGCACCAGCCATGATTGTGTTTGATGGCTGAGCAGGCTTGATAGGCCAAGTGGCTACTGTCACTACTATTTCTTACATACAGTGTTCTGTTCTCAAATGTGAAGGAGATTAATGCCTGATTGGAATTCTGCACACTGGGAGTAAAAGGGGAGCAATTTCTAAAGCAAATATCAAGATTGATGTTTTATTAAATCCTGTTCAGTAAATTTCATCGCTCTGTTTCCTTAAATGATCTCAGATCATGGTCAGTTTTGCCAGCCCTGTTTTTCTGGCTCATATGTACTTATATCAACTGGTAAGAGTGATATTACCCGCTTGATGCATTTACGTCAATTGATGAACATCTGGTGTTTTATTAGGATTCAGTCTCAGAAATGTGGACGGAAACTCTCAGTAACTGAACATGAAGTTGGAAAGAAGAATTGGTGACAGTCTAGAACAGAAAACATGAGAAATAAATACTCAGGAAACGAGAACATAAGAATATTAGAAATAGAATCAGGAGTAGATCATTTAGCCTGCCAAGACTGTTCTGTTATTTAATAAGATCATGGCTGAACTTCAGATTTTACACAAATAGTGCAGGAAATTAAATGTTTCAAATATATAGAAATGATTGAAAATACTCAATGTCTGAACATCCACAGCTCTCTGGGGCAGAAAATTGCAAAGATTCACCAAAGCTTCTGAGTGAAGTAATTCAACCTCATCTCAGTGGTTTACCTCAAATCTTAAGACTGTGTCCCTGATCCTCGTCACGCTAGCCATGAGAAACATCCTGCATCTACTCTGTCAGTCCCCGTAAGAATTTTATTTGTTTGAACTGGATGACACCTCATTCTTCTAAATGGGAGAGAGATTGCATTTAATCTTTCCTCTTTGACTTATCCATCAACAGAGAAACATCGATTATCTGGCATTCGATTAACCAAATTTCAGATGATTTGAACAAGATCGCAGGGTCCCGATGCGTGGCTAACTGTGCTATCTGGCATTGATTATCTAGCATTCGATTAAGCAAACGAAATACTCCCTGCCCATATTCTTTGGATAATCGAGGTTCCTCTGTATACCAGGAATTAGAATGGTGAATCTACTGTCTCTATGGAGACATAGGATATTGGTTTCCAGTATGAAGGTCCTTTGGGGCAAGTGGCAAGCTGGTGTTACCAGGTATCCCCTCAAAAGTTCATGACAGGAATTGTCAATTATCTGGTTTACCTGCAGTAAATGGTATTATAGAAAGCTGAATATTAATGAGCTGTGATTTGCAGTTAATAAGGTTGTTAACAAGCAATAATCATCCTTATTAGGCAACTAACCACTGCATAATGAGTATCATGTCTTTCCATCCAGAACTTAGTTAAAAAATATAACAAGTAGCTCCCAAAGTTGAAGAATGCCTCCTGGGACTTCTTGTATGATTCTACCATTGAGATCCCAGCCTTGTGCCTTGTCACACATCATTTATTACATCTTTCCAAACTGAAAAAGACCCATCTATGACTACACTTTGCTTCCTGTTAGCCAATCAGTGTTCCATCCATTCAACTGTACTGCCCCAAACACCATGAGCTTTTATTTTCCACAATAACCTTCCAGGCACATCATCAAAAGCTTTCTGGAAATTTGAGTTCAGTACATCTACCAGTTCACCATTATCCACATCATATGTTACTCTCTTGAAGAACTTCATAAATACACTAAGCGTGATTTCCCTTTCACAAGCCCATGTTGAATCTGCCTGCCTACCATGAATCTTTCTAGTGACCCTGCTGTAAATGAATTCTAATGTATTCTCTAAGACAGATGTTAAGCTAACTTTGTGGTTTATTGTTCTCTGCTTCCCTCCCTTTTTGAATATAGGAGTTGTATTCCCTGTTTTTTATTCTGATGGCACCTTCCTTGAATCTCAGGAATTGTAGGAAGTTAAAACTAATACATCAACTATCTCATCAGCCACCTCTTTTAAGGCCCTAGAATTTAGTCCATCAGCACTCAGGCCACAGTTTCAACAATTTGCTCAGTATCACTTTTCTGCTGTTTTTGTTTGAGTTCTTCCCATCTATTTCCTGATTTACAGTTATTTCTGGGCTGTGTTTTCCCAGCGCCACACTCTTCAACTCTGATCTCCAGCATCTGCAGTCCTCACTTGCTCCTAGTTATTTCTGGGACATTTCTTGTGTCTTTTACTCTGTTGACTGATGCAAAATACTTATTCAATTCATCTGTCAACTCCTTTTTTTCCCAATATTAATTGCATAAATTCATTTTCTATCAGAACAATGTTCATTTTGTTTGGTTTTTAAATATCTATAGAAACTTTTAACATCTGCTTTTATATTTCTAATTAATTTTCTCTCATCTCATAACTTTTTTTTGTCTTTATTAAACTTTTAGCCAAACTTTGCTTTTTAGTGCATATTCTGTCCAATCTTCTGACCTATCAATAGTCTTTGCACAATTATAAGCTTTTTGTTCAAGTTTGATACTATATTTGACATTTTTAGTTAACTGCAGAAGGTGGGTTCACTCTCTCTTGGAATTTCTTTTTTTAATTAGAATGTATCCATTCTGTGTATTCTGAAAAATCCTTTTCAGTGCCTGCTACAGATTATCTGTTGAACTATTGCTGAACCGAATTTGCCAGTTTTTTTAAAAAATCCAGACCTTGTAATTGCTCTTATTTGTGGGGTTTCCCTAAGAAAAAGTGAGTGTAAAATTCAATAATATTATGGTTGCTGCTGCGTAGAGTCACCTTCGCTATGAGGTCATTGATTAATCCTATCGTGTTGCAGAATACAAAGTTAAGTATATAGCCAGCTCTCTGTTCTGCTCTAGAATATGCTGTTCTAGGAAGGTGTCCTAAAAATATTGTATGAACTCCTAGGCTGTCTTTGTCCATCTGATATTTCTTGGCAATATGTAAATTAAAATCCCCATGGTTCTCAGTGTACCTTCCTGACAAACTCTCATTATTTCCTCCCTTTTAGTCTGTCCTACAATGTGGTTACTGTTAGCAAGCCTGCACACCACTTCCACAAGTGACTTCTTGCTTTTATAATTTTGCATCCCCCCTGAACCATTTCTACATCCTGATTTCCTGAGCTGAGATCATTCCCCTCTATTGTGTTAATTCCATGTTAATTTATCAGACCACACTGCCATCTTTTGCCTTGCTTCCTATCCTTCCTAAATTGCCTTCAATACTCAGGTCCCAGTCAATGTCATCCTGCAGCCAGGTCTCTGCAGGCAAATCAAAGTCATTTATTTCTATTTGTACTCTCCATTCATCTGATTTGTTCAAAATGCTACATGCATAGCCTTTAGTTCTGTTTCTTTTGTTATCTTCATAACCTCTAGACTTATCCACATTTAGTTATCATTTCCAATATTAATGCCTTTTTCTTTCCTTGTCTCTATTCTTTCAAAACTGCATTCCTTGCTGCCACTATTTCGTCTTAATCCCTCTTCACTTTCCTTGTTGTGCACTTTGCTAGATAACAGGTTTCAGGTGTAGACCATCTCAATGATACAGATCTCACTTTCCCCAAACTGGTAAGACTGCCCCACACCAGCCTTTGAAACATGCGTCAGGTTTCTCATCTGATCTGATCTGTGCTAGTTTACTCATGGTTCAGGTAATCCAGAGGTTATGACTTTTGAGCTTCATAACGACGATGCAAAAATCTCATTCCTTACATGCCTGGTCATTCGTATTGACATGGACCATGACAAGAAGGGCGGCATGATTGCTCAGTGGTTAGCACTGCTGCTTCACAACGCCAGGGACCCAGGTTCGATTCCAGCCTCAGGCGACTGTCTGTGTGGAGTTTGCACATTCTCCCCATGCCCGTGTGGGTTTCCTCCGGGTGCTCCAGTTCCTGCCCACAGTCCAAAGATGTGCAAGTCAGATGAAATTGCCCGTAGAGTTAGGTGCATTAGTCAGAGGGAAATGGGATTGGGTAGATTACTCTTCGGAAGGTTGGTGTAGACTTGTTGGGCCGAAAGGTCTGTTTCCACACTGTAGGGAATCTAATCTAATCTAACTGTATTCTTGTCCCTCCCCACTACAAGTTCATCTCCAAGCCAAAGCATATTTCCTGAACCCTGGAATTAGGCAGGCTGCACAACCAGCCTTTTGTTTTCTAATGCAGAGAATAATGTAGAGTTATAGAGTTGTACAGCACAGAAACTGACCCTTCAGTCTAACTCGTACATGCCGACCAGATATCCTACAATGACTTAGTACCATTTGCCAGCATTTGGCCCATATCCCTCTAAATTCTTCCTATTCATATACTCATTCAAATGCCTTTTTAAAACTTACAATTGTGTCAGCCTCTGTCACTTCACCTGGCAGGTCATTCCATATGCGCACCATCATTTGAGTGAAAAATGTCCTTCAGGTCCCTTTACTATCTTTCCCCTTTCACCCTAAATCTACATCCTCTAGTTTTGGAATCCCCTTCCCTGGGGAAAAGATCTTGGCTATTCACTCTATCCACGTCTCTCATGATTTTATAAACCTCTTAGGTTTGGTCAATGAACTTCACCATAATGTTGCTAACTACCAATGTTTGGTTCCCTATTCTAAGGAAGGATATGCTGGCATTAGATGAGGGTCACCCCAGAGAACATTTACAGGAATGGTCTGAGGATGAAGAGCTTGTCATATGAGGAACAGTTGAGGATTCTGGGTCTGTACTTAATGGACTTTAGAAGGATGAGCAGGGATCTCATTGAAACTTGCAAAATACCAAGAGGCCTGGATAGAGTGGTCATGGAGAAGAGGTTTTCTCCAGTAGGAGAAACTAGGACCCGAGGGCACAGCCTCAGAGTAAAAGGACAACCCTTCAGAACTGAGATGAGGAAGAATTTCTTCAGCTAGAGAGAGGTGAATCTGTGGAACATATCGCCACAAAAAGCTGTGTGGGCCGAGATATTAAGACAGAGATTGATAGTGTCTTGATCGGTCAGGGAAACAAAGGCTGTGGGGAGAAGGCAGGAGAATGGGATTGAGAAATATCAGCCATGATTGAATGGCAGAGCAGACTCAATTGGCTGAATGGCGTAATTCTGCGCCTGTGTCTGATAGTCTGATGGTGGGGTATAAGAACTCCAGGGACCCTCGAGAGGAACACATTTCTCATGGAAACATTTAAAAAAAGAATCGAGTAATCCATTCAGTTATAGATTCTTAGAGTTATACGGCACAGAAGCAGATTCTTCAGACCAACCCGTCTGTGCTGACCAGACATCCCAATCTGACCTCATTCCATTTGCCAGCATTTGGTGCATATACCTTTAAACCCATCCTAACCATGTTTACGTCCAAATGCCTTTTAAATGTTGCAGTTGTCCTAGCCTCCCCCACTTCCTCTGGCAGCTCATTCCATACAAGCACCACCCTCTGCATGAGAAAGTTACCCCTTAGGCCCCTTTTAAATCTTTCCCCTCTGACCTTAAACCAATTACCTCTAGTTTTAGACTTCCCTACCCTGGGCAAAGGATCTTGGCGATTCACTCTATGCATGCCCCTTACCCTTCAACGCTCCAGGGAAAATAGCCCACTCTATTCAGCTTCTCCCCATAGCTCAAACCCTCCAACATTCTTATAAATCATTTCTGCACCTTTTCAGGTTTAACAACATTCTTCCTGTAGAAGTGTGACCAAAATTTATGTCATATTCCAAAGGTGGCCTCAACAGTGTCCTGTACAGCTGCAACGTGACATCCCACCTCCTATACTCACTGATCTGACAAATAATGGCATGCATCTTCCTAATCACCCTGTCTACCTGCGACTCCACTTTCAAGGAACTATGCATCCCCACCCCCGGGGTCTCTGTTCGGCAACACTCCCAGGGCCTTGAGCCTGCTCCACCATTCAATGCCTGATCCCACTTTATCCCCACACCCTTAAATCCCTTTTGCCCTAAGAACTATATTGATCTTTATTTGTCATATTGTATAGACTTCTTGAAAACATTCAATGTTTTGGTCTCAAACGTTTTCTGTAGCAGAGAATTCCACAGGCTAACCCTTCTTCGGGTAATGAGATTGCTCCTCATTTCCAACCTAAATGGTCTGTGCCATACTTTTCAACTGTGATCCCTCGTTCAAGGCTCCCAAGACATTAGGAACATGCTTTTGCTTTTTGTTCTGGTCTAATGCTATTCGAATTGAATAGGTTTCAATGAGATTCCCCCTGTTCTTCTAAATTCCAATGAATATAGTCCGAACTAAGCCAGTCTTTCTTCATCTGTCTGGTAAAACTTTGATGCACCCCCATCATAACCACAACATCCTTCCTCAGATAAGGGGACCAAAACTGCACGCAGCACTCTAGGAGTGGTCTCACCAAAGCTATGCTTAGTTGAAGCAAAACGTCGCTGCTCCTGTACACAAATCACCTCACCATGAAAGATTTCTTTATAGACCACTAACCTACACAGGGATTGGACGCGTGGTATGAGCAAGTCTTGATGCTGGCTAAATCCCAGTTGTAGATGAGGCCATTATGTGGACATCATTTTCCCACTTTATGGATTCAGTTGTCCCGCTGGAAGCCAGGTTCCCCCAGCATTACCCCCACTGCTGGTTCAATTGCAGTGGGAGTAGGGTTCTGTTTGTGGATGGCCCAAAGTGATGCCCAAGTCAATTGAATGCCCCCCCCCACCAAACCCCACGAAGCACATGGCAAGGGGGGATTAAAGTCCAGCCTCATTCTTCTGTTTATGAAGCCAAACAGCTCATATACCTTTTTGATCACTTCCTTAACCCGTCCTGCCTGTCTTCAACAGTGTGTACCCCAGGTCTTACTGCACACACCCCGTTCCTTTCACATTGTAGTCTTTATATTTCCATTCCTTGTCTTTGAAACCAAAATGAACTATTTTACATTAAGTCAGCGTCAAGTTTCATATACCACATATTTGTCCTTTCTGCTCACCTGTGCTTATTCCTCACCCTGGTAACACTTCGAAATTTTGGTGTCATCTCAAATTCTGCAATTGTGCCAAGTACACCCAAGTCTTCTTTTTGGTTGGGGAAGTGGTTAATGTAAATTGAGAAAAGTTGTGATATTACCATTGATCTCAGGAAAATGCTGGGATCTCCCTCCAATCTAAAAAGTGCTAACTATATATAAAATGTGTATATGCAGATAAATACTGTACTTGATTTAAAATAATTGGCAGAGGAACCAATTTAAAATATTTCATAAAATGACGATGGTGAGATGGAATCCATTTTGTTCATTGTGTGGTTTTGTTGCTTAGCAACCAGCATAAGCTATGGTAGAATCTGTCCCCTCAAAATGGCTCCCTCTCTCGTATTCTGTTATTTATTGTTATTATTATTTATGGAGAGGGAGCTCCTTTTCAGTGGAGCTGAGTATAAAACCAAATAAAAAATAAAGCCATAGAGAAAAACTTTTGCCATCAAGTTGTAATTCTCAAAGATTGTCCCATAACCTCCATGAATTAATGATTAATTTCCAGGGCAATGCTTTGAGACAGTATACATTGGAAAGGTCTCTTTCTTTTACTCATAGTTTATGAAAGTATTAGGGATATAAAAATATTTTTGAGATAAAAGGAATCCCTCCGATTGACATCAGTCAGAATCTGTCCAGTTCAGAGTCTGTTTGCCTTTTCTTCAGGAAAGGGAAGCTGGTGTTGAGGCGGGGGGGCAGGGGGTGAATGTTTTAAGAGCAAACTGATTTTGGAAGTGTACGGGACGGGGAGCCGAGCTTATTGTGGTGGAACCTCCAAGAATATGCTTGCTAGTGTTGGCAGCACTCAGTTGTCACTGGGAGAACTGATTTATAGAGAGCTCCTGTGGGGGCCGAATGGGATCATTTCCAAAGGCATAACAATGGTAAGTGTTCCTCACCACGGCAAGCTGCAGAAACCAAGGACAGGTCCAAGACTGGTGCAGACTCGATGGGCTGAAAGGCTTCCTTCTGCGTTGTAGCCATTTTGTGATTCAGCAAGGTATTTATGACAGAAGCATAAACAACAGCTGGGTTTTATAAAACCTGAATCAACAACAACTTGAATCTTCATTGTGCTTTTAAAATCATAAAAGCACACAAAGGCACTTTGCTGTGAGAGTTTTAAAAAAAGACATATTAAGTGGTAGACATCAGGAGAGGTAGCTAAAACCTTGCTCAAAGGAGAAGAGAAGGAAAGATGAAAAGTCAAAGAGGTTTAGAGAGCTATTGTAGTCTCTATAATCATTGCCAAATGATCAGCCAAATAGAGTCACCACAGATCCGTGGGCTTATTAGTACTGGCTAAAGTCATGAAATCAACCTCCAGGGACAGACTTAAACAATTTTTTTCTGAGTAGGAAAGGGAAGATTGGGAGGCAGTAGTATTGCTGATTATTGGGTTCTCCAGGGATTAGATAATGTAGACCTGTAGATTGGCCTGCGTTTGAAGCAGAGTAAATTCAGAACCAACCTGTGGAAACATTGGGTTGACGTGGACCTTATTTTGTGGCGAACTGCAAGTTGCTCAGAGATTTCTGGAAGGATTCTACCTCGAGGCCAGGCAATACTTTTAGCCAATCTAAACAGATGAGCCCAATCAACTGACCCACCCCTAAGGTGCCCCTTACATTTTGCAACATGTTACCAGGCATAGTTTGTAGAACAACGTGCCACTCTGTAGATATCTATCAGAAGATTGGCATCCCTTAAATCTGCCAATCTTTGTGGTTGCCATGTGGCTGGGCAAGTGATGGCTGTCTAGTATTGCCCCTCACTGACTATGAAATGACACAATAGCCACTGAAGCCACACTGCCCCTGGCACAGAGCTGGAGTGGTTGACACTTGCCCACGCATACAGCCCCATTCCTTTACCCTCATTTAATCACCAGGCCGCACATTTTACCTGTCCTTAGCTACCCACTTGGAGTGCCTGCTGCTCAGTCCCCAGTACCCAGTGGTCAGCTGTATATTGTTATTGTCCTGAGGGGTATCATCACATATAGGCAAGCAATCATACAGATCCAAATGTGACTTTTTATTGGCAGACAGTGAATGGAACACAAGGAAACAAATGCAGGCTGCGGTTCGTACCAACAATGTGAACCAATTATTGAGGCTCGACCTTGATCTCCATGATGGTCTGCAGCACCCAGCTCGCATCTCACATCAGGTCCTGTCTGCCTTGTAGCTCCTAATGCAGCTGAGCTCCAACATGCACAAGGACAGCTTCATCCAGCGCAGGGTCCTCCTCCTCTTCCCCTCCAATGACGGCTCCATTTCTCCAGCTCCTCGGCATCTATCACATCACCTCCAACTGTGCGGAGCAAAGCGCACCAGGATGATGCAGCACACTCTGTCTACACTATACTGAGAGACCTTCTCTCCCCCCGAGCACTCCAAGTTGTGGAACTGGACATTCAGCGGCTCTCCTATCTGCTCCCCCACACTCTGGTTGCAGTTTGTGCACCGATGTGGTGAAGGTGCTCAATGACCAATACCTTCTTCCCAAAATGGAGTGCCCACTGCACAGTGATCCCTCCCAACCCAGACCCATATCAACCATTCCACTTTCCATTGCACACATTAGAGTCCATTTCCATACTTGTATGCTTCATAATGCAGCAGTGTTCCCCTAATTTCAAAACATCCTTGGAAGTTCTACAAGTGAAGGGTCATCTTACCCACCATTCTCTTCCTTCTCAATCATTGCCATCTCAATGATGTCAAGGAATGTTAGGATCACATGCACCGACGGCATGTTTCAATCACCTTTGATGTACATGTGATGCCTATTGCTCACTTAGTATTGTGAATGGTGAAGAAATATTTGCAAATGAAAGCTAGCTGGGTTTGCAAATACTTGCTACATGAGGTTGACCCTTCAATGTCCAGCAGGCCTGGATCCCAGGCTTTTGCCCATCAAACTGACACTGACTTTGCTCGCCCTGGGCATGTCCCAATCAGTTTCTATTCACACACCACACTCTCGAGAATGGACAGTGATGTCAGGAAATGCAATTTGTGTTGGACGTCATCAGCACTGTACTCTGCCTGATCACCAGGTATACCACTACCCCAAATGAGCTTCCATTTTCACCATTCCATCGTACTACCTCAACTGCCATTTTTCACCTATCCCCACCATGTGGAGACCCACCACATTGAATCTAGCCTCCAAGTGTTCTCCCTGCCCCTTGAACACCAATATTGCACCTTGATACACACCCTGGTCCTATGTTGGAGGCTACGGTGGTGGTCACTGCCACTAACACCTTCTCCCATTGTCTGCTTCCAGTGCTGTTCCACTTAGCCTCCCAATTCAAATCGTGAGTTCCCCATCATAGAGAATCACAGAATCCCTATAGTGTGGAAACAGGCCATTTGGCCCAACAAGTCCACACGGACCCTCCAAAGTGTAACCCACTCAGTCCCATTTCCCTAACCTATTACTCTACATTTAACCCTGACCAAGGCACCTAACCTACACATCCCTGGACTGTGGAAAGAAACTGGTGCACCCAGAGGAAACCCACACAGACACAGGGAGAATGTGCAAACTCCACACAGACAGTTCCCTGAGCCTGGAATTGTACCCAGGTCCCTGGTATTGCTATAAATCCCACATCAGTCAGACCCAACACTTCAATGAGCAAGTGAAGGGAATAAGCTGGCTAGGAATTCAGAGTGTATCGATGCATTCAAAAAGAAATTTGACAGAATTCTTTTCGAAAATGAAATTCTGAGGGGGAGTTTGTGGGTGGCTTGTGGCATGACTCAGTGACTTTATACCTTTTTTTGTATTTGGTAACTAGTGTCACCTCTGCACTGTTCTAGTACATCTATCTGGTTTCAATTACAGTGCTTTAAAATGTCTGCTCCATTTTTACAGCTCAAGCTTCCAGTGACTTCAACACTTTGTTCCCTTTTTCTCTGAGGTCCATACCTGGGCTCAATTTACCATGTGCTTCCTTTGTCTGTTCTTCTCCCTTTTAAAACTGCTGTTGTTTTGACTTTTTTTAAGTTCCAAAACAATGTAACAGCATATAAAACAGTAATTGTTGCTCCTGGAATTCGAGGAAACCACCTCCAGCACCTAAAATACCTCAAAAAAGGAGCAGCTGTTACAGACAGAAATTTTTCCTGTCCTCCAACTTGATTGAGTTTTTTGAAGAAGTAACCAAGTGGATTGATGAGGGCAGAGCGGTAGATGTGATCTATATGGACTTCAGTAAGGCGTTCGAAAAGGTTCCCCATGGGAGACTGATTAGCAAGGTTAGATCTCACGGAATACAGGGAGAACTAGCCATTTGGATACAGAACTGGCTCAAAGGTAGAAGACAGATGGTGATGGTGGTGGAGGGTTGTTTTTCAGACTGGAGGCCTGTGACCAGTGGAGTGCCACAAGGCTCAGTGCTGGGTCCTCTACTTTTTGTCATTTACATAAATGATTTGGATGCGAGCATAAGAGGTACAGTTAGTAAGTTTGCAGATGACACCAAAATTGGAGGTGTGGTGGATAGCAAAGAGGGTTAAGAGTACAATGGGATCTTAACCAGATTGGCCAATGGAGTTTAATTCAGATAAATGTGAGATGCTGCCTTTTGGGAAAGCAAATCTTAGCAGGACCTATACACTTAATGGTAAGGTCCTAGGGAGTGTTGCTGAAGAAAGAGACCTTAGAGTGCAGGTTCATAGCTCCTTGAAAGTGGAGTCGCAGGTAGATAGGATAGCAAAAAAGGCTTTTGGTATGCTTTCCTTTGCTGGTCAGAGTATTGAGTACAGGAGTTGGGAGGTCATGTTGTGGCTGTACAGGACATTGGTTAGGCCACTGTTGCAATATTGCGTGCAATTCTGGTCTCCTTCCTATTGGAAAGATGTTGTGAAACTTGAAAGGGTTCAGAAAAGATTTACAAGGATGTTGCCGGGGTTGGAGGATTTGAGCTATAGGGAGAGGCTGAACAGGCTGGGACTGTTTTTTCTGGAGCATCAGAGGCTGAGGGGTGACCTTATAGAGGTTTCCAAAATTATGAAGGGCATGGATTGGGTACATAGACAAAATCTTTTCCCTGGGGTCGGGGAGTCTAGAACTAGAGGACATAGGTTTAGGGTGACAGGGGAAAGATATAAAAGAGACCTATGGGGGAGCTTTTTCACGCAGAGGGTGGTACGTGTATGGAATGAGCTGCCAGAGGATGTGGTGGAGGCCAGTACAATTGCAACATTTAAGTGGCATTTGGATTGGTATATGAATAGGAAGGGTTTGGAGGGATATGGTCTGGGTGCTGGCAGGTGGGACTAGATTGGGTTGGGATATCTAGTCAGCATGGACAGGTTGGACCAAAGGGTCTGTTTCCGTGCTGTACATCTCTATGACTCTATAACTATTCAAGCACAGTGCTCATCAATAATTAAGAACCTCATGTAATTAAGCAAAGAATAATTCTGCATTAGAACTTCTAAAGTTCTCCACAGTTGGGGCTTTCCTGAACTTCTGTCTGTGCCTGTTCTAGTCCAAGTGATGGAGGTTAATCAGAAGTTCCATTATGATTGTATCATTTGATTACCAGGATGAGAGAAGGTAATTTTAAATGGACCTCAGTTTTCCCAGTAATTTTCCTCTTCCTGTGAAATCTAGCCAAATTTTCATTTTCCCATTTGTGTACCTGGTAACTATCAGCCATTCCCTGCCGGGGAAATCAGGACAAGACTTCCGGCCCAGTACCTCATTCTTGCTTTCAAACTCCTCAATGACCTCCTTATCTCTGGTGCCTTTACCTTCCCTACACCCCTCCATGATCTCAGTGCCTCCCATCAACTCAGGCCTAAATGTAGCTGCTGCATTGAATGGTGGCTGAGATGGATCGCGATGATTTATTCTCATTGTGTTGTTCCTCTTAGAGTCACAGTGTAGAAGGAGAAACAGATGAATCTTGTGTACTTTTCTCTGTCGAGCAGCTGGGGGAGAGTCATTGAAAACAAATCTTATTTCCTCATTACTTCTTAATTTTAAATACAACAAACTGCCTCTTGGGCCTACCTAGGTTTTTATTTTGAATTAAACCCATCCATCAGTTCGGAACCCACCATGACCTGTCAGATAGTAGTGCTTCTGACCATCAGCACCGACTCCCCAGCCGGGTCTGATACATTATTTCTCACATCAATACAGGCCCCTTGTGGGGCAAAGAGCTCTGGGAAATTGCTCAAGCCACAAGAACCCAGGCCGGAACTAAGTGCTACCTAACTAGAAAACTTAACAAACTGAAGACAAGAAATACATGTTAAGAAATAATGAGGTTTCACCAAAACTAATGGATTGGCACAGTGGCTCAGTGGTTAGCACTGCTGCCTCTCTGTTCCTGGGTTCAATTCCATGCTTGGGTGACTGACTGTATCGAGTTTAATGTTTTCCCCATGTTTGCATGGGTTCCATTTGGGTGCTCCGGTTTCTTCCCACAGTCCAAAGATGTGCAGGCTAGGTGGATTGGTCATGGGAGTTACAGCAATGGGGTGGGTCTGGATGGGATGGTCTTTGGAGGGTAGTTGTGGACCCAATGGGCCGAATGGCATGCTTCCAATACTGTCAGGATTCTGTTTTTCTGTGAAAACTAGATGGCTGCTTCAAACAGAAAGTGCTCAAATTCGAAAACAGAGTGCTGGAGAAACCCAGCAGTTCTGGGAACATCTGTGGAGAGAGGGAGAGAGAGACAGAGTTCACATTTCAAGTTCAGTGTGACTCTGCTTCAGTCTTATTGGACTCGAAATGAAAACTCTCGTTCTCTCTGCACGGATATGCCAGACCTGCTGAGTTTCTCCAGCATTCTCTGTCTTTGCTTCAGATTTCCAGAGTCCTTTGCATTTATTTGAGTGCTTATGTTCAGAACCGGCCTTGCCGTGTGTAGATCGATAGGTCTTGGTGAGACCTCACTATTTCTTGATGCGTATTTCTTTTTAGTTTGAGAAGAATGTTAACTCTGCCGGATGGGAAACTCTGAGGCAACGTGAAGGTGCAGGTTTTGTTTTGGTGGTCTTCGCAATGTCTCAGAGCTCGTCGTCTTGCGGCCTTGTCATCTCATTGAAAGCATGATATGACACAAGCTTTGGGTATACCCAGTGTACAGCAGAATGTTGGGAACAGACCATTCAGCTCCTATTTAGTTAGATCATGGCTGATCTGCACCATTACTCCATCAATCCAGTATTGGTCCATAACCCTTAATAGCCTTGCCATTAACAAAAGTTGATTAATCTTGATTTTGATGTTTTCATTTGACTCCTCAACCTCAACAGATTCTTGTGGGCACATTTCCATTACCCTTTGCGTGAAGATGTGTTTCTTGAGGGGCGGCACGGTGGCACAGTGGTTAGCACTGCTGCCTCACAGCGCCAGGGACCTGGGTTCAATTCCCGCCTCAGGCGACTGACTGTGTGGAGTTTGCACATTCTCCCCGTGTCTGCGTGGGTTTCCTCCGGGTGCTCCGGTTTCCTCCCACAGTCACAAAGATGTGCGGGTCAGGTGAATTGGCCATGCTAAATTGCCCGTAGTGTTAGGTAAGGGGTAAATGTAGGGGTATGGGTGGGTTGCGCTTCGGCGGGTCGGTGTGGACTTGTTGGGCCGAAGGGCCTGTTTCCATACTGTAAGTAATCTAATCTTGGCATCACTCCTGAACAATTCTACTCTAATTTTTAGGGTAAGTCCACTTGTTCGGGACTCTCTGCCCTGCCATTCAATGTGGCTGCGCTTTCAGCTGCCTATTTCCTAAGCTCTGGAATTCCTTCCCCAGACCTTTTTGACCACTCATTCCTCATTTCAAATCTTCCTTAAAACTGACCTCTTCAACTAAGCTTTTGGTCATGTCCGAGTCATTTGGGATCGGTCTGTTTTGATCAGCACTGCTGTGAAGTACCTTCTACCCGAACTCTGTTAGTGGTGCTAAGTAAGTACAAGTTAGGGGCTCTTGTGAAACACTGGTAGTTTCCTTACCTCTGAACCTGGAGGCCCAGGTTCAAGCCCTACCTGCTCCAGAGGAGTAGAGACATCCCTGAACAGGTTTATTTACAAAATCTAACATAAATGCAAGTTGTTTTTGATGCTGCTGATGAGCATCATCTAGCTGAACCAGAGAGTCAATGAGATAGTCAACTGTGTAATGTACAATGATGGCCAAAATCCATGATTATCAGCAGGATGAAAAGAAAACAAATGTGTCTATATAGCACTTCATGTGGCCCACCAGGTCTCTCAAAGCATTTGGCAGCCAATGAAGTGTCTTTTGAAATGTTATAAAGACAGAAATCCAATAATCAATTTGCATACAGGAATCTCCCATAAACAATGTTCAGATTATAAAAGATAATCTGTTATTGTGACATTAAATGAGGTGGACAAATTGGCCAGGACATCAGGGATTACCTCCTGCTCTACTTCTGAATAGTCTTGTTGGATTTTTCATATCTCACCAAGCAAACAACCCTTCACAATCATCTTTTGATGAGATCTTATATTTCCCGACTGCCATACTTGTGGTATCAGATTACCTACAGCATGGAAACCAGGCCATTGGCCAAACAAGTCCACACTGACCCTCTGAGGAGTAATCCACCCAGACTCATTTTCCCTCCATTTACCACTGACTAATGCACCTAACACTATGGGGAATACAGCCAATTCACCTGACCTGCATATCTGTTGGAATGGGAGAGGAAACCAGAGCACACGGAGGAAGCCCACACAGACACTGGGAAAATGTGCAAACTCCACACAGACGGTTGCTCAAGGCCAGGATCGAACCCGGGTCCCTGGTGCTGTGAGGCAGCAGTGCTAACCACTGAGCCGTCCTGCCACTTCTGCCAGGATTTGGCTCAGGGTAAGGTTTGTTTGAGGAAGCTCACTACCATCAATTCTCTTTTGTTGCTATTTTGTCTAGGGCCTGTCTACTGTATGGTGGACCATACACTATCACAGAGACTTGACAGATGTGGCACTGCTCCTAGTTAACAAGCTGGTGTATTGCATGATATAAATAAGCACGACCACATGACTAGTCAGGCATAATTACTAAGAATTGCAGGAACTGTACAGAATACATCTGCTCTCTCTGAAGACTGATATCCAACTCAAATAAAGGGAGGCAATGGTTATGTTATCATAACAACTTTCAACAAGAGACCCAGGTAATGTTCTGGAGATCTGGGTTTGAATCCAGCTGTGGCAGATGATGGAATTTGAATTCAATAAAGCATTGGAAATTAAGACTCTAATGATGACCATGAAACCATTGTCAATTGTCAGGGGTAAAAAAAACCCATCTGGTACACTAATGTCATAGAGTCATAGAAATGTACAGCATGGAAATAGACCCATTGGTCCAACTCATCCACGCTGACCAGATATCCTAAATTAATCTAGTCCCATTTGCCAGCACTTGGCTCATAGCCCTCTAAACCCTTCCTATTCATGTACCCATCCAGATGCCTTTTAAATATTGTAATTGTACCAGCCTCCACCACTTCCTCTGGCAACTCATTCCATACACGTACCACCCTCTGTGTGAAAAAGTTGCCACTCAGATTCTTTTCGAATCTTTCCCCTCTCACCTTAAACCTAGGCCCTCTAGTCCTTTAGGGAAAGAAACTGCCATTCCTACCTGGTCAGGCCTACACACAACTTCAGACCCAATAACAATGGGACTGATTCTTAAATGCCCCCTGGGTAATGAGGGATGGACAGTAATTGCTGGCCTAGCCAGTGACGCCCACATCCCTCATAAATTAAGAAATACTGGGGATGCTGGAGTTCTGAATCACAGATTGGGGATGCTGCAGAACCTCAACAGGCCTGACAGAGAGAGAAAAACACGCTTAACGTTTTGAGTTCTGTTCTTCAAAGTTCTATAGAACTCACATCTCCACCTATGGACCGAGTGTGACAGCAGAATGGGTGGAGCTCAATGTCCTGCAACTCTTAACTCTTTCTGAACCATCATCTTATTCTGTTCTGGAACTACGCAGTGATGATTTTGTGTAATGAGTTTTATTTAGTCTTTAAAAATGTCTGTGTGCTCAGGTTTCTTTCTTCCAATAACTTTCCTTCACTCTGAGTCCATGCCCAGGCTTAATTAATCAAGCACAGTAAACATCAATGGTAAACAGTCTCTCATAATTGAACACAATGATCGAACAGCTCAGATAGTGCATAGCTTCACTATTGCACTGGGAAGTTGCCCTCAGTTTTTGTACTGAAGAGCTCTAGAATAGGATTTGAATTCAGAGGCAAGTAAGCTACCTACTGAGACATGGCTGAGGCAGCACCTATTTTCTACTGTGTCACTGACCAACAAGCTCCAAGCTTATTAGAGGCACTGGCTTAACCAGTCCCAACTTACTCATTACAGCTTGAAGAGAGTAATAGCTATAATTTACATTTATGTACCACCTTTAACATAGTAAAAATGCAACGTAATGCTTCATAGGAATCCTAACAAAAAGACTTTGACATTGGAAATATTTGGGCAGATGATCCCCTGGATTAGCATTTCAAAGGCGCATCTTGAAGGAAGAGGCAGAAGAAGAAAGCTAAGAAGACTCAGGTTTGGAATCCCAAAAGGCCCTGGCAACTGGTAGCCAGGAGAACAATTTGGAGGAATACAAATATCTTAAAAGGTTGGAAGACAGAGTGGAGAGGGGTGTGTGGAGGTGAGGTCAAGGTGGGATGAGACATTCTTTAAAATTTACACAGCACCTATCATGATGTTAGGTCACCTCAAAACACTCCCTACCATTGTAAGATATGAAATCCGGCTACCAATTTGCAGCAAGGGGTAATAGGTAACACAATGGTAAAATCATTGGGCTAGCAATCTAGAAGTGCAGGCTGACACTCTGTTCTTATAGGTTCAAAAATCAGGAATTTTGAAAAAAAAATCACTCGTCTAATGTTGAGCACGTAACCACTGTCAATTGTTGTAGAAACCCATCCGGTTGACTAATGTCCTTTACAGAGTGAAGTCTGTCATTCTTCCCTGGCCAAATGTGACTCATAGCAATGTGATTGACCTTTAGCTGCACTCTGGACGATTAGATTAGATTAGATTAGATTCCCGACAGTATGGAAACAGGCTCTTCAGCCCAACAAGTCCACACTGACCCTCCGAAGAGTAACCCACCCAGACCCATTCCCCTACATTTACCCCGATTAATGCACATAACACTATGGGCAATTTAGCATGGCCAATTCACCTGACCTGCACATCTTTGGATGGTGGGAGGAAACCGGAGCACCCAGAGGAAACCCACACAGTTATGGGGAGAATGTGCGGGATGGGCAATAAATGCTAGCCTAGCCAACAATACCCTTCCCATGAAATGGGCATTCTACTCAATGCGTCATCCAAATGGGAGCACCCGTGGCAGTGCAGCACTCTCTCACTATTGCACCGTAGAGTTTGTGCTGAGATCAAAGGGGTCTGACAGGAAAATGGAATCAAGACCAGAATCAGTTTGACCGTGATCTTACCGAATGGCAGTTCTTTTATAGAAAGGATACTATTAAGTTGGAGAGGGTTCAGAAACAATTTACCAGGATGTTGCCGGCAATGAAGGGTCTAACTTATAGGGAGAGGCTGGATAGGAAGAGGCTTCCTTCACTGAAGTGTGGGAGGTTGCGGGGTGACCTTTTAGAGATTTATAAAATCATGAGGGGTATAGATAAGGTGAAGGGCAAGGGTCTTTTCACTAGGGTGGGGAATTTCAAGACTAGGGGATATATTTTTGAGGTGAGGAAGGAAAGATTTAAAAAAGACTTGAGGGGCAATGTGTTTAGACAGATGGTGATTCATGTGTGGAAAGAACTTGCAGAGGAAGTTGTGGATGCAGGCATAGTTGCAATGTTCAAAAGACGTTTGGATAAGTTCATGAACAAGGAATGTTTGGAGGGATATGAGCTGTGCACAGGCAAGTGGGACTAGGTTAGTTTGGGATTATGGCCGGTATGGACTGGTTGGGCCGAAGGGTTTGTTTCCATGAGTTGATGATGTTCATTTTGTGCTGAACCTTGCCTTTTTTACAGCTAGAGCTGAAAATGTGTTGCTGGTTAAAGCACAGCAGGTTAGGCAGCATCTAAGGAACAGGAAATTCGATGTTTCGGGCCAGAGCCCTTCATCAGGTATCTGGCCCGAAACGTCGAATTTCCTGTTCCTTGGATGCTGCCTGACCTGCTGTGCTTTAACCAGCAACACATTTTCAGCTCTGATCTCCAGCATCCGCAGACCTCACTTTTTACTCGTTTTTTACAGCTAGTGCAAGTTGTGTTGGTTTTTGTTTTGGAGGAATTCTTGCTATGAGGCTGAGTGAGTTTTCTCGCTAAATCTTACCAAATACCCCTCAGTAAACACCATCCCGATAGTGCCCCCATGTCTGATTCCTACCCCAACTTACCATGCGCTGTTCCCAGAACAGCTCAACACAAAAGGCTGACAGCCCGGAATGCTCACGCCAGGTTTTTTGAAGATACTGCTGGGCACCTGGACATTGTTGGCAGTTTGCCATCGCCCTTCACTGGCAGTGTAATGGCACAGCAGCCATAAAACCATGCTGCTCATGGCACACAGGTTGACACTCCCTTCTACATCTCACCCCCACCACTGCTTAACCAGAAGGCCACTTAGTTTACTTGACCTTAGCTAAATCCCATCTCAACTTATATCTCTCTGAGTCTCTACACCTCTCTCCGCATTACCCAGTGATCACCCTCAGATTGTCATTGTCCAGTAAGAGAACATCGCATACAGACTAGTAATCGGATGGTTCCAAATGTGACTTTTTATTGACAGAGAGCAAAGGAAACAAAGGCTGCAGGTTGTCCCCACAATGTGAACCAAATATTGAAGCTTGACCTTGGTCTCCATGATGGTCTGCAGCACCCAGCTCACATCTCACATCAGGTCCTGTCTGCCTTGTAGCTCCCAATGCAGCTGAGCTGTGATATCCACAAAGAGAACTTCCTTCAGCACAGGGACCTCCCCTTCCTCCAGCTCCTCACCATCTATCACATTGCCTCGTTGTCCTTCCAGTTGTGCAGAGCATGAGGATGATGTGGCACACTCTGTCTGGACTGTGCTAGAAGGCTCCCTCATCCCACTGCTCCAAGTATCAGAACCGAACCATCAGCAGCCATGTTGTCCTGTCAGCCTGGGCATTGTCCAAGTCCTATTTCAGTTGCATAGTGTGTCAAGAGAACAGCAAGGGATGCATGGGAACAGAGGTCTGGGTGGACACTGTCAGTACCTGGCCCCACTGAGCCACCATTACACTGTCACTGTCTCCACTACATGACCACCCTTCCCCCCCACAAACAGCCATCTCAGAGCCTCCATATTCCCTTATATCTCTCATTACCCTGACAGAGTCAAGAGTGTGGTGCTGGAAAAGTACAGCAGCTTAGGCAGCATCCGAAGAGCAGGAGAATCGACGTTTTGGGCAAAAGCTCTTCATCAGGAATGAGGCCTCATTTCCTGATGAAGGACCTTTGCCCAAAACATTGTTTTTCCTGCTCCTCGGATGCTGCCTGACCTGCTGTGCTTTTTCAGCACCACACTCTCGACTCTGACCTCCAGCATCTGCAGTCCTCACTTTCTCCTCATTACCCTGACAGCCTATTTCTAACCATCACCCCACCCCCCCTAGCCCCCCATTTGGAAAACTTGCAAAACCTGATGACAAATCTCTGGATGACCAGTGATCCTGACATCGGTGGTGGGCAAATTGTTCGAAGGAATCCTGAGGGACAGGATTTACATGTATTTGGAAAGGCAAGGACTGATTAGGGATAGTCGACATGGCTTAGTGCATGGGAAATCATATCTCATGAACTTGAGTTTTTTGAAAAAGTAACAAAGAGGATTGATGAGGGCAGAACAGTGGACATGATCTGTATGGACTTCAGTAAGGCATTCGACAATGTTCCCCGTGGGAGACTGGTTAGCAAGGTTAGATCTCATGGAACATAGGGAGAACTAGCCATTTGGATACATAACTGGCTCAAAGGTAGAAGACAGATGGTGTTGGTGGAAGTTGTTTTTCAGACTGGAGGCCTATGACCGGTGGAGTGCCACAAGGATTGGTGATGGGTCCACTACTTTTTGTCATTTATATAAATGACTTGGATGAGAGCATAAGAGGTATAGTTAGTAAGTTTGCAGATGACACCAAAATTGGAAGTGTTGTGGACAGTGAAGAAGATTACCTCAGATTACAAAGGGATCTTGATCAGATGGGCCAATGGGCTGAGGAGTGGCAGATGGAGTTTAATTTAGATAAGTATGAGGTGCTGCATTTTGGGAAAGCAAATCTTAGCAGGACTTATCCACTTAATGGTAAGGTCCTAGGGAGTGTTGCTGAACAAAGAGACCTTGGAGTGCAGGTTCATAGCTCCTTGAAAGTGGAGTCGCAGGTAGATAGAACATAGTACAGTACAGCACAGAACAGGCCCTTCAGCCCATGATGTTGTGCCGACCACTAATCCTCATGTATGCACCCTCAAATTTCTGTGACCATATGCATGTCCAGTAGTCTCTTAAATGTCCCCAATGACCTTGCTTCCACAACTGCTGCTGGCTACGCATTCCATGCTGTCACAACTCTCTTTGTAAAGAACCCACCTCTGACATCCCCTCTATGCTTTCCTCCAACCAGCTTAAAATATGACCCCTCGTGTTAGTCATTTATGCCCTGGGAAATAGTCTTTGGCTATCGACTCTATCTATGCCTCTCATTATCATGTGTACCTCAATTAGGTCCCCTCTCCTCCTCCTTTTCGCCAATGAGAAAAGTCCGATTTCAGTCAACCTCTCTTCAAAAGATAAGCCCTCCAGTCCAGGCAGCCTCCTGGTAAACCTCCTCTGAACCCTCTCCAAAGCATCCACATCTTTCCTATAATAGGGCAACCAGAACTGGACGCAGTATTCCAAGTGCGGTCTAACCAAAGTTTTATAGAGCTGCAACAAGATCTCATGACTCTTAAACTCAATACCCCTGTTAATGAAAGCCAAAACACCATATGCTTTCTTAACAACCCTGTCCACTTGGGTGACCATTTTAAAGGATCTATGTACCTGCACACCAAGATCCCTCTGTTCCTCCACACTGCCAAGAATCCTATCCCTTAATCCTGTACTCAGCTTTCAAATTCGACCTTCCAAAATGCATCACCTCGCATTTATCCAGGTTGAACTCCATCTGCCACCTCTCAGCCCATCTCTGCATCCTGTCAATGTCCCGCTGCAGCCTACAACAGCCCTCTATACTGTCAACGACACCTCCAACCTTTGTGTTGTCTGCAAACTTGCTGACCCATCCTTCAATCCCCTCATCCAAGTCATTAATAAAAATTACAAACAGTAGAGGCCCAAGGACAGATCCCTGTGGAACACCACTCACCACTGACTTCCAGGCAGAATATTTTCCTTCTACTGCCACTCACTGTCTTCTGTTGGCCAGCCAATTCTGTGTCCAGACAGCTAAGTTCCCTGTATCCCATTCCTCCTGACCTTCTGAATGCGCCTACCATGGGGAACCTTATCAAATGCCTTGCTGAAGTCCATATATACCACATCCACAGCTCGACCCTCATCAACATTTCTAGTCACATCCTCAAAGAACTCGAGAAGGTTTGTGAGGCATGACCTGCCCCTCACAAAGCCGTGTTGACTGCATTTAATCAAGCCATGCTCTTCCAGATGGTCATAAATCCTATCCCTCAGAACCCTTTCTAACACCTTGCAGACGACAGACGGGAGACTGACTGGACTGTAATTGCTGGGGATTTCCCTATTTCCTTTCTTGAAGAGAGGAATTACATTTGCCTCTCTCCAGTCCTCAGGTATGACTCCAGTGGAGAGCGAGGATGCAAAGATCTTCGCAAGTGGTGAAGCAATTGCATTTCTCGTTTCCCAAAGCAGCCGAGGACAAATCTGCTCTGGGCCTGGCGACTTGTCAATCTTAATGTTTGCCAAAATTTTCAGCACATCAGCTTCTTCTATCTCTATCCATTCCAGCATGCACAACTGCTCTTCAAAGGTTTCATTCACTACAAAGTTTGTTTCTTTCATAAAGACAGAAGCAAAAAACTCATTTAGGGCTTCCTCTACCTCCCCAGACTCCACATACAAATTCCCTATGCTATCCCTGATCGGCCCTACTCTTTCTTTGACCATTCTCTTATTCCTCATATAAGTGTAAAATGCCTTTGTGTTCTCCCTAATCCGTTCTGCCAAGATAGGATAGCAAAAAAGGCTTTTGGTATGCTTTCCTTTGATGGTCAGAGTATTGCGTACAGGAGTTGGGAGGTCATGTTGTGGCTGTACAGGACATTGGTTAGGCCACTGTTGCAATATTGCATGCAATTCTGGTCTCCTTCCTATTCGATGGATGTTGTGAAACTTGAAACATTTCAGAAAAGATTTACAAGGATGTTGCCAGGGTTGGAGGATTTGAGCTATAGGGAGAGGCTGAACAGGCTGGAGCTGTTTTCCCTGGAGCGTCAGAGGCTGGGGGGTGACGTTATAGAGGTTTATAAAATTATGAGTGGCATGGATAGGATAAATAGACAAAGTCTTTTCCCTGGGGTTGGGGAGTCCAGAACTAGAGGGCATAGGTTTAGGGTGAGATGGGAAAGATATAAAAGAGACCTAAGGGGCAACTTTGTCATGTAGAGGGTGGTATGTGTATGAAATAAGCTACCAGAGGAAGTGGTGGAAGCTGGTACAATTGCAACATTTAAAAGGCATCTGGATGGGTATATGAATAAGAAGGGCTTGAATGGATATGGGCCAGGTGCTGGCAAATGGGACTGGATTAATTTAGGATATCTGGTCAGCATGGACGAGTTGGACCAAAGTCTCTGTTTCCGTGCTGTACATCTCTATGACACTGTGTTGCTCAGATATTATTCATAGAAACATTGAACCTCTCAGCACAGATTGAGGCCATTTAGGCTTTGCTATTAACAAGCTATCCAGTTAGCCTCAATCTTTCCCCAGACACAGCACCAGAAACATTGACCTTTTCTACCCTTTGTTCTGAGTCTGTATGAGAATTATTTTTGCATCTGCCATGGAAAAGTGTCTCCTCATCTAATCTTTATGATTTAACTCACTATCATTTGGTCATCTTTACTAAACCTCTCCTTTTGTATGGATTAACTAAGGAGTTTCTGTTTTAACCAAAAAAAAACTAAGACAGGGATGTGGTCTTGGTTAAGTGCATTTGAGCTCCCCACTCTGAGCGTGTCAGCTGTTGTTGTGGTCAGGAATGGCGAAAAGCCAATTCATACACCCTCTTCTCATCATACCCCCACATTACTTTATGTCACCCCATTCCATTCACCAGAGAGGATGGTTTGAGCATCAGATAGACCGGGGACAAGCCTTCACAAAGGTAGTTAACAGAGACAGTGCCACCTCAGTTCAATGTGTAACAGCACCACTCTCGCTCGAAGGGACAAAGAGCCTGGCAACATGTCAGGAAAGCAGGGACTTTTGGAATTCAACCAGTTAAAACCGTCAGAGTCTCACAGTGCAGAGCACTGGGCAGTATGCCAAGCAGGTGTTGCCATGACATCAACCTCCCAAAGGTGATGCATTTTGCCTAATTCTATAAGTTGCCGGCTGGTGTCAGGATGCGAAATAGACAATCTTATGGAGCGAGGATTCCTTCTTTTGTTTTCCTTTTTGTGCGACTCAGAGACAGAGGTTCATGGGAACTACCTCTCTAGCTTGCTTTTTGGAAAAGCAAATAGATTTGCCACAGGGAGAGATTGGAGACAAGAGACCCATGAGAGAATGTGACAGAGGGAAGAGTGTGATACACGCTGAGGCACAGGGAAGCAGAGGCAAGATGAGATTGCGACAGACAGGCAGGCATTAGATAGAGAGACAGGCAGAGTGAGAAATCACAGGGAGAGACAGAGACAGGAGGGCGGATAGACAGAGAGTTGGGCAGGGAGAGAGAAAGAAGCAGAGATGCAGACAAAGGGGGATGCAGACAAACCAATGCTTGCAAGTGCTTGGCAGGTGAAGAAGGTGTCAGCCTAATCACAGGAATAAAGGCACAGAGTGAGAGTGAGCAAAGAATCTACAAGAGAGAGAAGGAAAATAAGGAAGGAGAGGAAGCAGTTAAAAGGAATGTGTGGCCGAGAGAGAGAGAGAGGGAGACAAAACCAGAGAGATGTAGAAACAGCGAGAATAGAGCTACAGAAGAGAAAGAGGGATGGACGTAAAAAGAGGATGAAAAAGAGAGAGGACAAGGGAAAATGACAGCGAAGGAGAGAGAATGGAGAGCAGCGTACATCTGCACACAAAATGGCGGACTGCTCAATGACCATGCCCACGCTGAGAGAGAGAGAGAGAGAGAGAGCGGTTCAGCTCAGAAGCACAACTTTGCCATTATGCTGTTCGCCTGTCTTTTTTTTCCCCTTATTTTTGGCAGTGCCCCAGGAGGCTGTCCTCTTCATGCCTGAGAAATTCTGCTGTTTATCTCCTAATTCTCCCCCGAAAAATAAGAGGAAAAGTTGAGGGGAGGGGAAAGTAACGAGGAATCTGAAACTGATTGTATCACTCGCCATGAGGGAGAGAGGGAATTTATTTTGGAGGAGTGGGGTTAGGGGGGGTGGTGGAGGTATTTTCCTTTTTAAATATGACTATCCTGGCGGAGGAGAGGGAGGGGAAAGTTTTCAAAATCTTTGCGACAGGGCACAACAAAGGCTTTGGTCGTGGGCAAGCCAAGAGAACAGTAGCAAACTAGAGTTGTTGCAGAGCGAAGGGAGATCAGTGCGTGCTGTGTCAGAACCCTCTTCTCTCTTCACCTCCCTTTCTTTGATATCATTGGCCTCTGGAGGAACTGGTGGAATCACTCCCTGACCAGGGGATGGGGAGGGAGAAAAAAAATACACATGAAAAGAATTGGAACTGAAATGGTCAGGGGCGTTTCATTCAGTTTGAACACCTCCTATTTCAATCCCTCTCCCAAGTGCAGGGGGTGGTATAACATTAACTGAAGAGTGCCTCGTGCCTGGAATTTAAACTGGGATCGGACATTTAAGGATTCCAACATTTCCTCCGAGATGGGAACTGTGCGGGGAGAGTAAAAAAGAACATCTGGAATCCTTTTTTTTTGTTCCTTGAGTTTTTTTTTATTTAAAACTCTTCCTTTTTCAAAGATTCGGTGAGAGGGTTGAGTGAGGTTTTTGCAGGAGGGCAAGGTGAGGAGGCTGTTGGGGTTCTCCCCCCTTTCTCTGAAATCCACCGCGCCCCTTCCTCATTTCGGCCAGCTGCCTACCCCTCACCCTCAAACCCTAACTTCACCACACTCCCCCGCTTTGCCATCTTCCAGCCCTCTGCCTCCCCCTCTCGGCCTTTCCCATTTCTTTGGAAAATTTCGAACGGCGAATTCCAGTCATCGCTGGCACAGGGCGTAGGAACTGTTCCTCTTCCATTATCCGCGATGACGAGGGGAGACTATTTGTTTCCGGACCAGGTACTGAAGTACTTTGATTTTATGCATATTTTGTCCAGCGAAATGTTGATGTATTTTCTGAAGTACTTTGGCCATTAGATGTATCTATGTAAGTTGTTTGTTGAAGTGTTTTTCTTTCAAATTAAGGTGGCGGTGGCAGGGTGGGTGATTGTTTCGATTCAGTCAGCAGCGCCAGCATTCCAGTGGTCACAAAGCAATGGTGACTTTATACTTCTTTTCCACATGGAGTTTGCACGATCAAAGTCAGAGAGAAAGATGCTGCCCGTGAGTCGGTCCGAACGTGTTTGTCGTTCACGCCTAAACTTGGCAAGGCCGGTCCTCCTGGTGAGACACGGTGACTCAGAGGGATCTGCACCACAGCCATTCCAAAAAAATATATACAGGGATTACAGTGAGACGCTGCTGGTGGCCTGAGTGGCAGAACAGGGCCCCTGTGAGGAAAGAAGATATTGAAAACTTTGGGAAGTGGGAAACAGGATTGCAAGAATATTCTTGCTGATTCATTCCCCTTCTTCACCCTCCCCACCAAAAACTTTGTAGAGCTGTCTGGCTCTGGCTGGGAAGAGTGAGCTGTCTGATAGTGAAGGCTGTACATGACCTCCAGTGCTCATGCCCAAGTGGAATACAGGTTGTGTCTGATGCGACTCGAGTAGGTAGGAGGTCAGCATTCCATCCCTACTCATTTCATTCAGACAGAAGCGGCCCTTGGCAGGCTTGCGGGATGTGGGTCCGGATGTCAGACAGGTTTTCCCATTTCTCCTGGCAGCCTAGCCAACTCTTAGCCAGAGGATGTCAGAATGTGGACAGGAGAAGACTTGATTATTACTGCTTTCCCAATCAAAGAACCCACGATCACTGTCTAGACTTGCCTATGAATCATGGTCACTTGGGTGAAGCACAAAAGGGCAGCTAAAGGCAATGAGTCATACTTGTGCAAGAGTCAGTGCTTCCAGGAGAGGGATTTGATTGTATTTGATCTCCCATGACATTGCACTTGCTAAATCAGAGATTATGTTTTTTTCTTCCCTTTCATATCTGTATTCTGGTTCCCTCCCTCCCTCTAACTCAATCTCCAGCTTTCCTCTAACAGCCTGTCCTTTTGGTCTCACTCTCACTTTGTGTTTTTGTTCTGGCAGAGTGAACAGTTGAGGATGTCTTGATGAGGAGAGGAATTATTGGCTAAATTTGAGTTGTGGAGTTGAGGCGAAGGTTTTCAAAGCACCACTAATCCCTCATGCTTCCCTCACACCAAGTACTCCCTGATCCCCAGTCCTCCATCTTGCAACTCACCTTTCCTCTTTCACCCACCAACTCCCCTTTACATGATTTCCACTTTTTGTCTAGCCCTCTCCCTTTCTCTTCTGTCACTCACTTTATCTGTAAGCTTCCACAGACTCTCCCCAATGCTGCCACACTCCCTCTGCTAACAGGTTACAAACCGTAAGAGATATCTGTCATTAAATCAATTTCCTTCCTTCCTTCCTTTTGCCTCCTACTCTACCTTCCTATCTGCCATCCTTAAAGGAGCTAAGCAATACTGTAAGCCAATTGTAAAATGTAGGAGTGCAATTAGTCCATTCGTCCCATCGAGTCTCCTCCACCATTCACTGAGATCATGGCTGATCTGATGAATCTCCACTCCACCATCCTGCCTTTACCCCATAACCCTCGATTCCCTTACTGATTAAAAATCTCTTTACCTCAGCCTTGATTATACTCAATGATCCAGACTTGAAAACCCTCTGCGGTAAAGAATTCCCCAGATTCATTACCCTATCCATTATTCATGGGGCGGCACGGTGGCTCAGTGGTTAGCACTGCTGCCTCACAGCACCAGGGTCCTAGGTTGGATTCCAGCCTCGGGCGACTCTCTGTGTGGAGTTTGCACATTCTCCCTGTGTCTGCGTGGGTTTCCTCCGGGTGCTCCGGTTTCCTCCCACAGTCCAAAGATGTGCAGGTCAGGTGAATTGGCCACGCTAAATTGCCCATAGTGTTAGGTGTCTGAACTGCTGTGCTCTTCCAGCACCACTGATCCAGAATCTGGTTTCCAGCATCTGCAGTCATTGTTTTTACCCAGAAGGAAATAGGTCTGGGTGGGTTACTCTTTGGAAGGTCAGTGTGGACTGGTAGGGCCGAAGGGCCTGTTTCCACACTATTGGGAATCTAATCATGAGAACGGCCTCCTCATCTCTCTCTTTACTCTGAGCTGATTCCCTCTGGTCCTAGATTCTCCCACAAGGGAAAGCAAACTTTCTGAATCTACGTATAAGACCCCAAGAGATTTTATATCTTTTAAAAAGGTCACTTCCCAACCTCCTAAAGTCCAATGGATAGAGGCCTATACACAATCCAAAGTTCAGAATGCCAACATCTACACATGACATCGTACAGACACCAAATGGCTACACGACATACAGAATAACTGATGTGTACAGAGTCTGGTATGCACAAAGACCGTGCCCGACGTACACAATTCCCATTTCCCGGCATCCCTCAGTTCGAAATGCTTCGCTGTCTGATTTGCTGCAGGGGCAAGTTGTTAATGCTACATTGTGGGCAATGGACTTCATTGAATGCTGGAGTCAGGGTGAATTTCTTGAACCAGTGGGATTTAAGAATTGAGGGAGACGCAGAAGAATGCTGGCAAAAGAGAGTGAATTAGAGTTATCTGAGGCATAGAAAAGAGAAGGACAGGCAAACTGAATTCAGACCGAGATCGAGAGAGAATGGGTACAGAGAAGAAAAGTAATTTGAAAAAGTAAAAACAGTTAAATATTCAGCGTGCTTGAATCTATAACTCCAATTACTACCTGTTGCAAAAAGATTGAACACTTTAAACTGTTTCCTTTCTAGTCCAAAGAGGTTAATTGGCATTATGCTTATAATTATCGTGTCATTAAAAGGGTACTTACACAGTTAATAACCAGATTTAACTTTCTGTGGTGATTTAATGGCCAATTAATGTGCAAACCCAGAAAATTCTGGAGATTAGCAGTGCATGCAATACCTCTTAATCTAGCGAATTTGCTGGATGGTTTCCACATTAATAACAGTGTATGTTGTTAATTACTATTTCAGTGCAGTTTGCCCAGATGTATTGATCCTTTGCCAAGCTAAGACCCTCAATGGCTACAATGTTTAGTTAGAATCCTCTTCCTAACAGTGCTGTGGGTTTGCCTGCACCACATGGACTAAAGGAGGCTCACTACCACCTTCTCAAGGAACACTGGCAGTGGGCTGTAAATCGTGGCCTTGCAAGTTACACTTGCATAGCCTGAATTTTTTATTAAATGTCTCTCTGCAGGCTTGGATTGAACAGTCAGTTAGATTAATGGTCAGACTGCTGTACCTGCTCCAGATTTCAAGATCTTAGGATCACAATGCCTAATTGTTAACTGAACAGAAGCTGCACTGAATAAAAGATTAACTATTGTGTGGGCTGGGCTTTGAATACAGAGAACTGCTTGGTTGTTCAGGTACAGGGAAACGCTAAACAGCCTTAAACTCCGGCCTTTTTTTCTCCTTCCCTTTTTAGAAATTGTTTCCGTGGCACAGTGTGTTTTTAATATTGTTGGAACATGTCATGTTTTATTGTAGGAAACAGTTAACATAGAGGGATGTTTGTATCCTTTCAGAAAGAATGATAACCTGGTGCAGGACAAATTACAGAGCTATAGAAAGAAAACAGAGCAATGAAGTAGATTTTGACCTTATTTTTATACTTTGCTCTGCTGTCATTTATTATTTATCATGCTTTTAAAAGAACTGACAGAAATTTGCGAAACGGAGATGTAGCTCTGTTTGAAACTAATGTGCCTTCAATGCAGGCTGAGTTGTCAAATGCAGAATATAGGCATTGTAGCACCCCCACTGGTGGGAGGGTATAAGTACAATGTGACAGGTTGACATTGCGAGTTTACATTCTGAAGCTCAACTTATATATATTTAACAAAAAAAAAGTTCTTCAATATTAAAAACAAAAACTTCATGACCACAGGAATTATGGTTTGCATACAAGAAACAAGGGTGCAGTGCTAATACAAATCTTTCCAGATTTCAAAGGATCTCAGAATCACAGAGTTGTGGAATTGTTACAGTACAGAAAGTGCTTCTACTGAGCATTGTGACTTATAACTATCCTTCCAGCTGTACCCTGAGACTCTGCACATTGTTTCTATTTATCTCATCGTCTCATGCCTCAATTGAATCTCAAATGTGCCACACTTTAAGGTAACACACTCCAGACCTGAATGAGTAAAAAAACCTTTGTCTCCCATCTTGTTTACTTTTTGTAATCACATTAAATCTGCGTCTTCTTATTCTTGGTCCTGTTATGAGTGGCAACAAATTCACTGAATCCCTACAATGTGGAGGAAGGCCATTAGGCCCATCAAGTTCACGCTGGCCCTCCAAAGACCATCCAACCCAAACCCACTCCCTACCCTATACCTGTAACCGTGTATTTCTACATTTCCTAGACAATATGGACAATCAGGCATGGCCTATTCACCTAGCCGACATATCTCTGGACACTGTGGGCGATGCAGCATGGCCAATCTACCTAACCTGCACATTTTTTTGTCTGTGGGAGGAAACTGGAGCACCCGGTGGAAACCCACACAGACACGGGGAGAATGTGCAAACTCCACACTGACAGTCACCTGAAGCTGGAATCAAACCTGGGTTGCTGGCGCTGTGAGGCAGCAGTGCTAACCACTGAGTCACCGTGCCTCCCTCATCTATTTCTCATCATCTATTTTGTAACCACAAGGTTATATAAGCACAGTTATCTGGGTCGAGAGTGTGGTGCTGGAAAAGCACAGCCGCTCAGGCAGCATCCAAGGAGTAGGAGAATCGACATTTCAGGCATAAGCCACTCATCAGAATGCCCAAAATGTTGATTCTCCTGCCCCTTGGGTCCTGCCTGACCTGCTGTGCTTTTCCAGCACCACACTCTTCGACTCTGATCTCCAGCATCTGCAATCCTCACTTTCTCCTAAGCAATGTCTATTGCAGTGTAAGAGATTTCACAGCTAATTTACTCTAAGCAATCTACCATAAACAACAGTGTTGTAAAGACTACATAACCAATAAATATTGACCAATATATTGTGAAGCCTTCCCCTGATTTCCATCGAACATGATGTGGAGGTGCTGGTGTCAGACTAGTGTTGGCAAGGTCAGAAATCACATGATATCAGGTTCTTCTCCAGCATGTCACCTGGTGAAGGAGCAGCGCTCCAAAAGTTTGTGATTTTAAATGAACCTGTTGGACAATAACCTGGGGTCATGTAACTTCTGACTTTGCCTTCAAACATTAACAGGAGATCCTTTATTTCCATCTAAGAGTGCGGAGGTAGCACTAGTTTAACACCTGATGCAAGAGTCAACCCCGCTAACAATACAGCTCTCCATCAGTGGGACTGACCACTTGGATTATATATTCAAGCCTCTGGAGTGTTATCGACTATGTATGGCAGAGGGAGTGTGGGATTTCCGTGTTCTTTATGAACGTTGTTACAAGTGTCGAAGATAGGTGTAGGTGAGGAGTGGAGCTAATTTCAAAGAGTTGGCATAGGCACAGTGGGTTAAATGGTCTGTTTCTGTAATGTAACATTCTATGATGCTTAAACCTACATGAAACTTGGAACCTAGGAGCAGGAGTAGGCCATTCAGCTGCCTGAGCCTGCTCCAACATTTAATCTGAACATGGCTGATCATCCATGCTCCAGCTTTCTCTCCATACCCTTTCATCCTTTAGCACTAAGAAATATATCTAAATTTTTCTGGAAAATATTCAATGTTTAAGGCCTGTCAACTACTTGCTATGGCAGAGAATTCCACAAACTCCCCACTCCCTGGGTAAAGACATTTCTCCTCATCTCAGTCCTAAATGGCCTCACCCCATATTTTTAGATTGTGACCACCTGATCTGAAATCATCGAGACCCTGTGGTGTGGAAACAGGCCATTCAGCCCATCGAGTCCACACTGACCATTCGAAGAGCATCCTACCCAGAACCACCTCCATATCCTGTAACCCTGTATTTCCCATGGCTAACTTACCTAACATGCACATTCCTGGACACTAAGACAATTTAGCATGGCCAATCCACCTAACTTGCACATATTTGGATTGTGGGAGGAAACAGGAGTACCCGGAAGAAATTCACACAGGCATGGACAGTTACCGGAAAGTGGAATCGAGTTCAGGTCGCTGGCACTGTAAGGCATCAGTGCTAACCACTGAGCCACTATGGATTGCCTGGTCATTGGGAACATCCTTTCTACTTCAACCCTGTCTAATCCCGTTACAATTGTTCAAGAGATTTCCCCTCATTCTTCTGAAGTGCAATGAATATAATCCTATCTAGTATTTCGTCAGTTATATAGTGATTTAGAGCTGGGAATATATGAAGTTTTGTCATTGACCTGTTTATGTCTGGTATCCCTTCCATTCAAACAAGCCTTCATCATAACCTTATACTCCTGAATTTGTTGGCCAAATTATACCAATGTATTCCAGATCCCTAACTTGCGGAAGCATCTTGCTAATTCCATTGTTATATCTAAATCTGAGATCAGCAATTTTTATTAAGCAAGGGTTTCAAGGGATATAGGCCCAAGGCAGGCATATGGAGTTAGGCAGAAGATCAGTCATGATCTTACTGAGTGGCGGAACTGGTCTGATGGGCTGAATGGCCTACTCCTGTTCCTATGTTCCTAATCGCTCCTCTTCAACCATAATGTTAGTCACACCACTCTCTGTCATCACTCCATTGTTGTTCTGTGCAAGTGTGGCTCCACACTATGAGCTGTTTGAGACATTCAACTATCACTAGTTTCTATACATACAGACAAAGAAGGACACCACTTTAACCGGGACAACACACACATCCTAGGACAAGTGAAACAAAAACATGCACGAGAATCCTGAGACGCATCCTGACATTCTAACCAGAACTCCATCAATAAACACATCGATTTAGACCCTATCTACCTTCCCTTGAAAAAAAAACTGGAAATGACATCACCGACCTTAAGAAACCAAGACCTATAAGTAGAGAGACGGGACATAACACCAGCGCTTCACCGAAGAATCTCACTGATGATGTTACCTAGTACGGTGACGAAACGTTTAAAAACAAATCTCCAGGCTCCACAAGCTAACTTAAATAATTAACATCCCACTGTGTCGAGTGCTCAGCATGAAACTGATGTGTTTGGGGTACACAACGCCCCACCCACACCCACCGTTAATGGAGGTATAAAAGAGCCTGACCCCAGTTTGAAAAAGAGCAGACCCATTTCTCAACAGTGTCCTTGCAAAACGTCACAATGTAAAGTGGAATTGGGTTATCTGCCCTTGACCACATTTCCAATTGTGGGATCTTACTGTGTGTGTATTCGCGGCCAGTTTGTTCCCACATTGCAGCATTGACTACTCTTCAGAAAAATATGTTGTCAGCTGCAGAGAGCTTTGATGAAAGGTGTCATGTTAAAGTCATTGTAGCTTTACGCATTAATTTCATTCCAAACCCTTCAGAGTGGTATGCTTTTGAAATGGTGAATCTGAGGTGGTTGAATGTTTGTGTTCATTTTTCTGCCAAAGGCAGTACTGCTTACCTTGGATTATTTGTTTATCCAACATTGATTTAGTTTAATATATGCTTGTCTCTTAATTTTTGAGGATGTTGTTACATTCGCTCTCCATTACTGATAAGAAACAGCAGGGCTAGGCAAAATCTCTGTGATATTTCTCAAGGCAGGATTTCAATGGTGTTTGTCTGAAAATGTAGTCTCTAACTAGAAGCTTCTGAACTCGTCACTTGATCTGAACAATTAAGTGCAGCCAGGGTAGCGGGTGGTCAGCGGTTATACATATTTTCTAATCAACCTGTTCATGTGGTGGTACATTTTTGGAACAGGTGGGATTTGAACTCAAGACTTCTGGTCCAGAGAGCGGGAGGGTGCCACCTTGTCACAAGATGCCTTGGTCACAGAGTTCCTGGATGGAGGATGAGTCAAATTTTTCAGGGTTCTGATTTCTAAACACTGTTGAAGTATGGGAAGTGTGTGTGTGCATGTCAACATAATTACTGGCAGTTTGGGAACTGGTGAGAAGCAACGAGACTTGGGTGTCAGGGTGGAGCAGTCGCTGAAGGTTGGCACGAAGGTGCAGCAGATGATGAGGAAGGCTAATGGCATTCTGACCTTCATAGCAAGAAGATTTAAGTGTAGGAGTAGGGATATTTTACTGCTGCTATACAGGGCCCTGATCAGGTCACCCTTTGAGTATTGTGTGCAGTTTTGGTCTCCTAGTCTGAGGAAATAACTATACAGTGTGTTAGTGAGACCGTAGCTCGAATACTGTATATAGTTTTAGTCAGCCAATTTGCATCCACTTTAGTAATAATATTTTGATTCTGTCGGCAACAGAACCAAAAGTGTCATTGTTGAGGGAGTGAGTTGTTAGGATCTGGAATGTCTCTGTGTGAAAGTGTGGAGGAGGCAGGGTGGATCTTAAATTTCAAAAAGGAATTGGATGAACATATTTTTGCACAAGTCTGTTATGGGGTCTTGAATCAAAATCCTTCAGGAGATCTATGTGTGGCACAACAACAGCATTACCCCCATCGAGCCTTTCTGTTACCTCTTCAAAAAATTCCACGTTAGTTAAACGTGACTTCCCTTAAAAAAAGATCCATTCTACTCTTTCAAATCAACTGACCTTTTATCATGTGACAGCAATTCCATTCCAAGCAACTGTTTCGAGAAGCTTCTACACGGCTGAAGTTCAACTGAGTGGGTCAGTAATTGTCAGGCTAATTCATACAATTTTTTTTTAACAAGTGTGTAATCTTTGTAATTTTCCAGTTAACTGCCACCCAGTGCCCCTTCACTTTCCACCCTTACTTCCTTCAATATTTTTGTATCTTATTTAGCCCCCAAGCCTTGTCAACTTAGAGTACCAACAGTCAATCCAACAATTAACACCTCCTTCTTACCATCAACATAAGGTAAAATTGGGCATAGTGTAAAATTGAGTGCCTACACAAACCCTTCCTTCCTTGCCTACCCCTCTGTTCCCAACGGACAACCGAGATGGAAATCAAGGATAGAAGTTGAATTGAGTTGGAACCTTTAGGACAAAAAGGAGATGGAAAGAGAAGTAATTGGCCTCGGGTAAAGGAGAAAACTTCATCCCCTCTTGTTTTCAAAGATAGAAATGGGGTAACTAGAGTAAGACGTACTGGCAGCAGCAACATCTAAAAGGAGAGATATTACATGAGATGGTTACAAAATGTTGTAGAGGTCTATAGATACAGCAATGTTTTATCAAGCTATTTTACAAAGATTTCACATTAGTTTCTACCTGGATTGTAATATATATGGGAGAGAGTTACAGGCAGAAATCTAATTGTGGGATTTGGTTGGTGTGTGTGTGTATCTATATATATATATATATAGAATAACATGGCTGCATGTGCATTCCCCAGGAATGTGTCTAGGACCAGCCACTTTTCTTGATTTATATTAACAATGTGGCTTTATAGGTCACAATGTCAAAATTTGCAGGTGAAACAAAACTTGTGACCTGTGAAAGGAAGAACAATAGTCTTCAGTAGGACAGAGGCAGGCTTGTGGAGCAGATGAATATCTTGCAGGTGAAATGTAATGCAGTGGAGTGTGAAGTGATTCATTTAAAATTACCAGGAAAGGAAGTGTGAAAAAAGATGCACTTCTAAAGGAGGTGTAGGGGATATGGGGGCAGATAGACACAGTTCGATGAGGATCACAGGGCAGATTGAGAAAGCAATTAATAAGTCGTTAACAAGATTCCTGAACTTTATAAATAAGGCCCAGAGTACAAAAGCAAGGAAATGACTTTCTTTGATTAATTTATGAAATGTAGGTATCACTGACTATTGCCCATCTCTAGTTGCCCCTGAGAAGGTGGCATTGAGCAGCCTTTAACCATTTTCAAATACTAGTTTTTGTTTCAGCCGGAGATTTTTAACAAGTTCTGGACTCTACACATTATGGAGCGTGTGGCAGCATTGCAAAGAATGCAGAAAAAATTCATAATTATTGTTTTGGCAATGTCATAGAGATAGATAGGAAATGTTGGAGTTATTCTCCTTAGTGAAGAGAACGTTGAGAGGGGATCTGATGGAGATGCTCATCATTGCGAGGTGGATGGAGAGAGGTTTCCAGAGTAGACAGGTCAGGTATTAAAGGACACAAGTTTAACAGAATCAAAAGTGTCATTATTGAGGGAGTGAGTGGTTAGGATCTCCAATGTCGCTGTGTGAGAATGTGGAGGAGGCAGGGTGGATCCTAAATTTCAAAAAGGAATTGGATGAGCATCTGAATGGTAAAGGTTCCTGTGGCCAAGAGGCAAGGCTTTTTTTCTACACTCTAACCATTCGCTGATATACAGGCTAGAATATAATTGGGGAATCAATATATGGAGCAATGGATACTCAAGAGTGAGTTACAGACTGAGATCTAATTAAGGGAGAGTTGGGAGGTTAACATGTAGAATAACATATACCCAGGAGTAAGTTTACAGATTAAATTATAACTGGTGCTTGCATTGCTTGGGTCAGTGTGGCAGTAGCTGGATGATTGAGGAGAGTTCAGACTAATTGAACCTTGCCTTGGTTCCTTTATTCATTCACTGGGTGAAGGTTTCACTGGCTAGGCCATCCCTAATTGGCCAGAGGGCAGTTAAATTCCAATTCCATGGTGGGATTTGAACTCAGGTCCCCAGAACATTATCTGGGTCTCTGGATTTACAGTCCAGTGATAGTACCGCAAGCCTCTTGGTTGATCCTTGTTCTCTGCACAGCTTCAATGGGCAATGTCATGACTTCTGATTTCACTGTTTCAGGGGAAACTGTCACATGACTCTCCAGATTCTGATAAAGGAAGACTAAACATCTACTTCCCTTTCTATATAACACAGATAGAGCTCCGTCTACAGAATTCACACTCAAATGACAAATGCTGGAATTGGACATCGGAATCAAGGTAGTACATGTTTTATTATCTATTCCTCACAAGCAATGATTGAGTGGTCCCTCGGATCCCACACTGGTCTGCTGAGGTAGTCCTCAGAGCAAGCTCACCACAGATCAGGGGGACTTCTGGGGTTGATAAGTGCTAAAGCCACTGATCTCATCTGGTACCGGTTCTGTTGAATCAAAATTACTCTGTTCATTGTAAAAGAGTTTATTACCAATGGTTTATTACCATTGTAGTTGGGATGGTGATGTGAGGGGTGGTGAAGGGAGAGTGTGGTGAATTTGGGGACCACCTTTCATCTCTCAGAAAATGTAACAGCTTATCTCCTAGACTTTTAGAGGGATGTATGAAAGTACACCCATGTTCCTTCGTACCCATCTCTTGATAAGAAAGAATGAAGGAGCATCAGGGGCTGAGGGGTGACCTTATCGAGGTTTATAAAATCACAAGGGGCATGTATAAGGCGAATAACCAAGGTCTTCTCCCCAGGATAGGGGAGTCCAGAACTAAAAGGCATAGGCTTAAGGTGAGAGGGGAAAGATTTAAAAGGGACCTAACGGGCAACTTTTTAACATAGAGGGTGGTGCATGTATGGAACGAGCTGCCGGAGGAGGTGGAGGAGGCTGGTACGATTACAACATTTAAGAGGTATCAGAATGGGCATGCAATTAGGAAAGGTTTAGAGAGATACGGGCCGAATGCTGGTAAATGGGACAAGATCAATTTAGGATATCTAGTCGGCATGGACGTGTTGGACCAAAGGGTCTGTTTCTGTGCTGTACGTCCCTATGGCTCTGTAGCAAGACAGCATATAGGCTCAAACTCTGAGCCATACCATTCAGGGCAGATAGGAAGAAAACACTCCTGCAAATAAGGAATGGCAGAAACTTCCTCCCAAACAGGTGGTTTGTGAGACCGGAGAAGGCTGAGGAAGATTCTTAATCTTGGGCAGTGAGGTTCCTGGGTGAGCAGCAATGAAGAGTATTGAAAGGCAATCCCCTCCCTTTCAAAGAAATTAAATCATTTCATTTGGACAAGTCCTCTTTAATGCCTTTAGAGATGGTCCAAATAAACATACTTCACTGTCCATAAGACCATGATACCCGAGCAGAATTAGGTCATTCAGCCCATCCAGTCTGTCCCCCATTCAATCATGACTGGTACATTTCTGAACCCCCCATTCTCCTGCCTTGTCCCCATTCAACCAAAAATGAGGAATGGGATCCTAGTAATGTTACAAGATGCAGATTCATTTGTGAGATTTGCAAAGGAGACTAAATAATGATCTGAAGGAGAGCAGGCCTTGGGACTAGATGAGTTGTAGATTGAGGGAGCCAGTGTGGACTCGATGGGCCAAATGCCCTCCTCCTGTGTCGCAATCATAATCTGATAATCAATATCAGAAGAGGGTCTGAAACAGCTGGCTATTTTGCACTCAGTGTGTTGTCCTTCAACAATGGAGCCTGCCCCATTTTGAGACCACCTCCACCCAGTTTGAGACCAGACAAGGTCACTGAGAATCCACTCCTCTGACCCCTAAAGGGCACCTTGTCCTATCTGCGTTTTGGCACCTCTTTCGATTTTCCGGGCAGTGAGAGTGTCTACATATATGTTTGTAGTTATTGTCCCTGGGCCTAATCCTTTCTTTTATCCCGATGTCTGCCCAAGTCTGATTTTCCCAGCCAACAATAATCAGCAGAAATTGTACAAGTAGGACTTCTGAGCCTGCCTGACTCAGTCCCACTTGGGACCTCTCAGCTACAAAATCTAAGAGTTACCGAATAATGTTCAAAGCTGTTCTTGCTTTTCTTGGCTGGCAGCAGTCGCCATAGCAACTGTTGCCATGGCAGGTTGTGTCAGACATAGCAAACTGTGCCAGACATGACAGACTGTGATCGATAGCAAGCTTCCCACTGTTATAACACATGTCATGAACTGCAGTTCAATTGTCCACCCAGATTAGCTTGCAATCTTATTTCCCCCTTCAAGAATTTATCCAATTCCCTTTTGAAAGTTACAACTAAGTCTCTTTCCATTCAGGCACATGTTACAGATCATAATGTCTTGCTACTGAACGTGTGACGCCGAGTCAATTCTTTACTCACTGGCAGAATGGCCACCCATCTGGTCACGGTCTGATGATCCAGAGAGATTGAGGAGAAATTAGATCAGTTAGAGCAATAGTTGCTGGAGTTTGGAAGAGCAAGGTGGAGGGGATCTGGTAGAAACCTCTAAAATTTGAACAGGACTAGACAGGGTAAATGTAGGAAGGATGTTACAAATGAGCAGGGAGTCCAGAGTCGAGGGATGCAGGGTAAACCATTTGGGACGGAAATGAGAAGAAATTTCTTCACCCAGAGAGTAGTGGAGTTCTCTACCACAGAAAATGGTCAGGGCCAAAATATTGTATTATTTTAAGAAAGAGTTGGGTAATGTGCTTGGGGCTAAAGGGATTAAAGGATATGGGGGGCTGGATGGGGATGAGGGGAGCAGGATATTGATTTCAACGATCAGCCATGATCATAATGAAAAGTGGAATAGGCTGGAATCGTCTGCCCCTGATCCTGTTTTCTACGTTTCTATGGCACCATTTCTCAGTTGGTTGTGTGACCTCCATCCAGCTCTTTCCCTTTCCCACATCGTTTCAGTCACTGGGTGCAAACAGTCAGTATTGTGCACAAGATGGCCACCAGGCCCCACACTGACTTCCCTGCCACAGTGAAACACCAGCTGAGGCCTGGATTCTTCCTTTCCCAGACGGCCTCGGACACTGAACTTGGTCACCTGCAATCAGGATCGACAGAGAACCACCCTGACCGCCTTGCCTGCCCACAAACATTGATGCTTGGCCTCACCTCCTACAGTTCTTGTCTCAGGACCGTACTCATCCTTGGATTGGACAGCAATGGACCCCTGAGCTTGGATGCCCTCCATGGTGGCATGCTGCAGAATAATGGGAAACCGTTCCCCCATTTGATACTGAATGGCCTAGATTTCAGCTGCTTCTGAGTTCCACCCTACTCACGACATATTCTCATGGGCAGAGATGCTGGTTAGGCCTCAGTTGGGGTGATCAGGGCGTACCTCAGGGATGACTGGTAACAGATATGAGCTTCTACAGCTAGCTGAAAGAGGCTGTGAAGAGGGATAGATAGATAGATAGATAATTAGATAGATAAATAGATAGATAGATAGATAGATAGATGAGGCAAAATTCTTCTCACTGGCATAAGGCCATTACATATAGATGTTGAATTACGCCTATTGGCCCATCACGTCTGCCCCACCATTGGATCATGTGTGTTATGTTTCTCAACCCCATTCTCCTGCCCTCACCCCTTAACACTTATCTCCTTATTAATCACGAGTCTATCTATCTCTATCTTAAGATACACTCAATAACTTGGCCTCCACAGCCTTCTGCAGCAACGAGTTCCACAGATTCACTGCCCTCTGGCTGAAGAAATTCCTCTCCATCTTGGTTCTCAAGAGTCATCCCTTCACTTTGAGGCTGTGCCCTCAAGTCCTAGCCTTTCCTGCAAATGAAAACATCTTCTCCACATCCACTCTATCCAGGCCTCCAGTATTATGTAAGTTTCAATCAGCAGCCCCTCCTTCTAAACTCCATTGAGCATAGACCCAGAGGCCTGAACCTGTCCTCATATGACAAACCCTTCATCCCCAGGATCATGCTTGTAAAACCCTTCTGGATCCCCTCCAATGTCAGCACACTCTTCCTTAGATATGAGCGTCAAAATTTGCTCACAATATTCCAAATGTGGTCTGACAAGAGCCTTCTACGGCCTCAACAGTGCACCTCTGCTCTTGTATTCCAGCCTTCTCAAAATGAATGCTAACATTGCATTTGCCTTTCTAACTGCCAACTGAATCTGCAGGGAAAGCGAGGGCTGCAGATGCTGGAGATCAGAGTCAAGAGTGTGGTGCTGGAAAGGCACAGCAGGTCAGGCTGAATCTGCAATTTGACCTTAAGAGAGTTCTGAACAAGGACTCCCAAGTCCCTTTGTGTTTCAGATTTCCTAAGTATTTTTCCCATTTAGAAAATAGTCTACACCTCTATTCTTCCCACCAAAGTGTATAACCTCACACTTCCCCACGTTTTGTTCCGTCTGCCACTTCTTTGCCCATTCTTCTAGACTTTCAAGTTCTTCTTCAGCTTCTCTGCCTCCTCAACACTACCTGTCCCTCCCCCTATCTTTGCGTCATCTGCAAACTTAGCAACAGTGCTGTAATTCTCAGTTCCTTCTTCCTCCCAGTGCAGAAGTGTTGGTAACCATGGGGGAGGCATGATTTAAGGTAACAGGATGATGAGAATTTTCTCAAAATAGCAAATTACTTTGGTTTGGATTGCACTGCCTCCTCCTGAATATCATCTCCATTTCCTTCCAGGATTTGGGTGAGGTGCACTGATAGCGACACTGTGGCCTGAAATCACAGAATGAATGAGGTTTGCATCTTTTCTGTATTCTCTCCAAAGTCTTTACAAAGTACAGAGTTGAGGACACAAAAGTCCAGCTGAGATTCAGCATCTTCTTACTTCTATACTCTACAGCCTTAGTGATAAAGCCCAGGATTGTCTTACGTTTTAATAACAGCTCTCTCGGCCTGTCCTTCCACCTTCAGTGATCTCTGCGCAGATGGAGCCAGGTTTCTCAGCCCTGCGCCCCCTTTAGAAATGTGCCCTTTAATTTGTATTGTCCACCCGTACTCTTCTTCCCAAAATGTATCACGTCACAATTCCCTGCATTGATTTCCATCTGCCACCTGTCTGCCCATTCCTCCAGTGTGTCATTGTCCTTTCGGAGTTCCAAATGATCCTCCTCACCGTTATCAAGGCTAGAAGCAAAGAGGTCCTTCTGCAGCTGTACAGGGCCCTGCTGAGACTGCACCTGGAATATTGTACGCAGTTCTGGTCTCCAAGTTTGAGGAAAGACATTCTGGCTATTGAGAGAGTGCAGCGTAGGTTCACAAGGTCAATTCCCAGAATGGCGGACTATCTTACGCTGAAAGATTGGAGCGACTGGGCTTGTGTACACTTGAGTTTAGAAGACTGAGAGGGGATCTGATTGAGACATATAAGACTATTAATGGATTGGACACTCTGGAGGCAGGAAACATGTTTCCGCTGATGGGTGAGTCCCGAACCAGAGGACACAGTTTAAAAATAAGGGGTAGGCCACTTAGAACAGAGTGGAGGGGAAACTACTTCACCCACAGAGTGGTGGGTGTATGGAATGCTCTGCTCCGGTAGGCTGTGGAGGCCAAGTCTCTGGATACTTTCAAGAAAGAGTTGGATAGAGCTCTCAAGGATAGTGGAATCAAGGATTATGGAGATAAGGCAGGAAGAGGATACTGATTGAGGATGATCAGCCATGATCATAATGAATAGTGGTGCTAGCTCGAAGGGCAGAATGGCCTACTCCTGCACCTATTGTCTATTGTCTGATCACGTTTCATACCATTTGCAAGGTCTAAGTTAGTAATATTTCTCAGGAAAAACAAAGTTCTAATGGCCTGGAGAACTCAGCAGTAAACCTTCTTCCAGCCCAAAAAACCATCCGTTACTCTGTGATTCCTGTCAACTTGATCAGCCAATGTTACATTCATGTTGCTGTTATTCCATGACCTGTAACTTTGCTGACATGTCTGTTGCGTGACACCGTATCAAATTGCTTTTGGAAACAGACACATTTTTACCAATAAATTTTCTGGGGGTAGACTCATCTGAACTTGGCCAATCCTGGGTGCAGCTTGGGTCGCCTTATTCAAGCACTTGGAGTTGGCCCTGCAAGTTGCATTTTTCTGTGGCTACCCAGTGCTGATGTCTCAATATCTGATGTATAAGAAGGATTCACAGCTGATGAATTTGATTTGAGGCTTGTTGAGTTCTGGTGCAAAGAGCAACTGAAAGCACCAAAACTTCCTGACGACATTGAGGCCAGGGTAGTCACATTAACCCTTTCTTAGTGACTGACACAGACTCCAGCTGCAGTATTGTGTCCAGTTCTGGGCACTGCACTTGAGGAAGGATGGCCAGTCTTTGGAGAGGGTGCACAGGGGATTTACCAGGATGATGGCAGAGCTGAGGGATTTGCAGTCGGTGGAGACATTAGAGATGCTGGAATTGTTCGCCTGACAGTGCAGTAGGTCAATTGGAAAGTAACCGGTTGTGCTGAAAACTCTAAAACATTTTGAGAGACTAGGTAGAGTGAGAAACTGTTTATTTAGAGTCATAGAGATGTACAGCATGGAAACAGACCCTTTGATCCAACCCGTCCATGCCGACCAGATATCCCAACCCAATCTACTCCCACCTGCCAGCACATGGCCCATATCCCTCCAAACCCTTCCTATTCATATACCCATCTAAATGCCTTTTAAATTATTGCCAATATGGTCAGGAACCAAAGGACCTAGGTTTTAAACACAATAGCAACAACATGTTATATCTATATAGCATCTTTAATGCAATAACTTATCCTAATGCTCTTCAAGGGAGCAATATAAACTAAGGCACAAAAGATGCCATATAAGGTAATATCATATCTGATGACCGAAAGAGAGTAGGTTTTAAGGAATGCTATGAAGAAGGAAAGCGAGGTAGAGACAGAAAGGTCATTGGCCAAGCAGCCAAGAGGGAGATGAGAAGAATTGTTTTACTCAGTGTGTTGCTCTGATCTGGAATGCCAGCCTGGAAGTTAGATTAGATTCCCCACAGTGTGGAAACAGGCCATTTAGCCCAACAAGTCCACACTGACCCTTCGAAGAGTAGCCCACCCAGACTAATTCCCCTACCTTTGCCCCTGACTAATGCACCTAGCACCATGGGCAATTTATCATGGCCAATCACCTGATTTGCACATCTTTGGACTGTGGGAAGAAACCAGAGCACCCAGAGGAAATCCACACAGACAAGGGGAGAATGTGCAAACTCCACACAGACAGTGGATTCTTGAGGCTGGAATCAAACCCAGGTCCCTGGCACTGTGAAGCAGCAGTACTGCCCGGGGTGGCGGAAACAGATTCAAAAAGCAACTTTCAAAGGAGAATTGGGGATAACCGAATAATTATTGAATAAATATGGGATCATTGGAATAGTTTACAGGACAACAAAGAAGGAGGAGAGTGGCAGTGGGACAAATGGAGTATACTTTTCAAAGAACTGGGATAGTTACAAATGGATGAATGGCTTCTTGTATTCTGTGACAGTTCAATAATCTGTTATTGGCTCAGTAATAAATATTTGCCACCGTATTATGAGCACACACTTCTTCAGGAACTATGGTGGGGTGCTTTATGTACACTTGAACAGGCAGACATAGAAGTCCTCAGTTTAACATTTTATTCAAAATGCAGTGGTCTCAATATTTTACTAAAATATCTGCTCAGAGTTTGGACTTAAACTGGAAGAGGGGCTGCAGATCACAAGTTTCAGATTTGGGGATGAGAGTGACCCAGTGTTTGTTGCTGCCATGTACAAATAGAGTGAGCCCCCTCAATCAAACATCTCACTGGGGGAGGAGATGATGGTGAAGCATTGGGCAAGACAGAATGCAGAGTGATTGTTTACAGTGAGCTATAATCTGTGCTCCATGCTGTAGGGGTAATGGTTTAAATCCCATTGTGGCAGCTAGTGGGACTTCAATTTTGATAGTGTAATTTGGAAATAAAATCTAATCTCAGTGACAATAAAATTGGCATCATTGTCATAATCAATGGTTCACTGATATACTCCAGGGAAGGAACTGCCAACATGTGATTCCAGATTAGGGACAGACAACATGTGCCAACCTTACTAGGAATGCATTCCTGCCCCAAATGAAATCAAGGCAGGAAAACCATGGGGTCTCCACTTGCTGTCTTCTAGCCTAGTTGAGTACCCACCCGGGCTACAGATTAATCCTTTGAATCAGATTGATTAGACAAAATAGATCTCTTTGTACTCTAAGTATTTGAGCTCTTTTAGAAGTTCTTCCAATCTTTGGGACCACCTTTCTGTAAGAGATTGAGGATAATTTTATCACTTATCCTGCTTTCTCTTCGAGAATATTCCTGCCCTCATTCAGTCTCAAGTACAGTGTAATGGCCCATGTGGGGACTTTTAAAATAGACTATTTGCTCTTTGGACAAAAGTGAGGACTGCAGATGCTAGAAACCAGAGTTTAGATCAGTGTGGTACTGGGAAAGCACAACAGGTCAGGCAGCATCCGAGGAGCAGGAAAATTGACGTTTTGAGCAAAAGCCCTTCATCGGGAATCTTGCTCCTCGGATGCTGCCTGACCTGCTGTGCTTTTCCAGCACCACTCTGATCTAAACTCTATTTGCTCTTTGGGGCATAAGAAGACTCTATGCTTGTTGTTTGAGGGACTGTAAGAGCAAACCTGCCTCTATCTCACTGGCTGACACAGTAACATTAATCCACACTCTGGGTAGGCATACACTCAACCAGCTAGGCTCGATTTGGGAAGGTGGGACGATGGGAAAGTAGGATCTAGGTCATTCAGAATAGTGTGAGGAGGAACTGCTTCACACAAGAGGACTGTGGAAATTTGGAACCGTATCCCCCAAAGTGTGTATAGTTAGTCAAAGATGTCAAAAATGTGATTCATTGATTTTTAGCAGTTCTGGCTTTTGAGAGGTAGGAAGGCAAGTCCGGTGATGGAGTTAGAGGACAAGAGGAGCCATGCTCAAACTGAATGGCAGTATAGGCACAAGATCCTGTATTTGAAGACCCATGCCTATTCTTAAAGAGAGATTCATGGTAAAAACAATGACTGCAGATGCTGGAAACCAGAATCTGGATCAGTGGTGCTGGGAGAGCACAGCAGTTCAGGCAGCGTCCGAGGAGCAGTAAAATTGACGTTTTGGGCAAAAGCCTTTCATCAGGAATAAAGGCAGAGAGCCTGAAGCATGGAGACTGTCCCCATGACTTGTCCTACCTGACTATCTTCTTTTCCACCTATCCACTCCACCCTCCTCCCTGACCTATCACCTTCATCCCCTCCCCCACTCACCTATTGTACGCTATGCCACTTTCTCTCCACCCCCAACCTCCTCTAGCTTATCTCTCCATGCTTCAGGCTCTCTGCCTTTATTCCTGATCTCGGGCTTTTGCCTGAAACATCGATTTTACTGCTCCTCGGATGCTGCCTGAACTGCTGTGCTCTTCCAGCACCACTCAGCCAGAGATTCATGGTGGCACTGTAAATGGATGCTGGCATGCATCAACAGGACAGAATGCAGAGTGAATCTTTACAGTGGGAATGAAACTGCGGGACATACACTGTAGCTGAATATATGTGTTCACTGGACCTTAACTAATGTAATCTGCTCGATGTCTGAGTTTGTCAGTGGGTTGACTTGGATATTTCAATAAAGCTTTGTGTTGTTTTGCTTCTCTCTCTCTTCTCTCTCTCTCTCCATTTTGTCACCGGAATCATAAGGACGGAAATTCCCAGCAACGCCATCTTGTCATCATCAGATGCTGCCAGTCGCCATAAACCCGTAGATCCGATCTTGTGGTCAAGTCTACTACGCAAGCTCGCTTCTATGGGTCTGTGGCAATGTGGTCTTATAGCTGCCGTGGTCCTGGTAGACCCTTCCTGATTAAAACACACTCAGCGAAGATCTCAAGTCCTTTTCTACCTTATATATGGTTTGGTGTTTCTGACTGCTGTCCATGATTCATTCTACTAATACATTTTCCATTCCAACGTACATTGCTTTTTTGCCAGCAAAATCCACTGTCTTTCTTTCTCCCAATGCATGCCGTGTCACAGTTACAATTTTCTTGTTGGCAATCAGAACTGTTATCCCCACTTCCAAGAGGTGAAATAGCAGAAAGCATTCGAGGGGCTAAGTGGCCTATTCTTGTTCTTATAGTTCCCAGTGTTTATCTGTCCTTCTGTCTTGTTTTGAACTATGTGGGCAATGGATAGAAAACTAAGATAAGAGTACTAATGGAAATGTTTGATAGAGCAGGTAGAGAGAGACTATTCATTCTGGTGGAAGAGCCCAGCACAATGGGGAGCATAACTTCAAGAATAAAACCAGGCTGTTCAAGATAATGTCAGGAAGCAATAGATGATGGTGATCTGGAGCAAGCAACATCAAAATGTTGCTGAGAGTCAGGGTCAATTGCAGATTTCAAAACCAAGATTGATCATTTTTTAATTAAGTCAAAATTGTTTCAAGATTTACGGGACCTATGCGATTAAATGGAGTTAAGGTAGAGATCAGCTTTGAATGGCAGAATAAGACAGAGGGGCCAAATGGCCTTCACCTATTCCGAAGAAGAATGTGACCCTGTGATGCAATATGATGCTGTCAAAGAACAAAGCTGTCATTCAGCTGTTATAATTTATACCTCCTCCAAACTTTCTTTTTGTTATCCATTATTACCCTGCTTCTCCTTTCACCATCAGTCCATTTGTCATGTAACCTCTCCTGCCTTCCATCCAATCCACAGACTTTTCCCTGCATTTGCTGGTGACCTGTCACATCCTAAACATTTCCCACTTCTGACAAACAGTCATTGAGCTAAAGTGTTAACTCTGTTTCTCTCTCCACAGATGCTGCAAGACCTTCTAGGTATTTCTAGCATTTGCTTGATTTTTGTTATTCCAGATTCTTAGCGTCTGCAGTATTTTGCATTTGTTGAATTAGGAAAATGGTTTGGATTATGTAGATTATTCAATGTTTAAAACACAGAAACAGGCCACTTGGCCCAACTAATTCTCACCAGTGTTTAAGGAGACTGCTCCCTTCTTTTCATCTACTCCTGTTGACTTACTTCTCAATTCCTTTTTCACCCACGCTTATCCAACGTCTGTGTTAGACCGACCTCTAGAATAGAGATACTGTTGCTCAAGGTGTATGAGACCCTGAAATGCATCTTTGATATATTTCCACACTTTTGCTCATATCCCCATCACTCCCATCAGGTCCATGGCCACTCACGGCTGCATTATTAAGTAAGAAATATCAGGACATTTAGGAATTCATCAGGCAGAGTCAACATCGTTTCGTGAAAGAGAAATCTCACTTCATGAATTTGTTAGGGTTCTTTGAGGATGTAACAAGCTAAAGGGGAACCAAGAAGATGCAGTGTATTTTATAAGGTGCTACAGAAAAAGTTGCTGCACAAAGTGAGTGCCTCATGGTGTGGGGGCTGTGACATATAAACATGGATAGAAGGTTGGCTGACAAATAAGGAACAGGTAGTAATAGTAAATGAAGTGTTTTCAAGTAAACAAATTAAAACTTATTTAGTCCCACAGGTATCATTGCAGGCCCTCAACTACTTACGACCAATGTTAATGACTTTGGTGAAAGGACCAACTACCTTGTGGTCAATGTTGCTAATTTTAGCAATGTTGGCTAGCTCAGTTGCATGGACAGCTGGTGGTGCTCCAGAGTGACACCAACCGCAAAGGTTCAAATCCTGTACCAGCTGAGGCTACCATAAAGAGTTCTCCTTCTCACCCTCTCGCCTCACCTTAGATGTGATGACCCTCAGGTTAAATGATCACTCCTCTTATGGGAGAGCAGCCCTAAGGTTTGGTAAGACAATGGCACTTTACTGTTTCACAAAGATAGGTAGGATTTGGGAGGGCAGGAAGATGGGAGAGTGGGAGCTAGCTCATTCAGATTAGTGTCAGGCGGAACTACTTCACACAAAACGACAGTGAAAATTTGGAACTGTCTCCCCCAAAACACTTTTGAACAGGGTGCAATCAGCCTGCAAAGGCGTATTGATAGTTTGGAAGGTGGAGTTCATTGTGGGATCATGAGAGAATGTCCATTTGGGCAGAACAAATGCAAAAGCAGCAAATTAATTAGATGGAGAGACTGCAGAATGCCCCGGTATAAATGGATCTGGGTATCTTCATATATATTTCGCACACAAAGTTCGTATGCAGGTATAGCAAAATGATTGAGAAGGCAAATGGAATGTTGGCCTTTATTGTAAAGGGATAGTCATTGGTGTTTCAAAGAAAGAGTAACAATTATTGGTAAAAAGTTTCTGAAGGGCTGCAAAACTTTGGTGCAAAGAAGATGTTTCCTGTCTTTGGGTAAGCTACAACTAGGAGACACAGTTTATAGAGGAGGGATCTTCCATTTAAGCCAGGGGTGAGCAGTAATTGCTTCTCTCAAAGAGAGGCATTACCGTTTGGAGCTCTGTTAACCAGAGAGCAGTGAAGGCTGGGTCATTGATTATATTCAAGACTGGGTTTGACAAAGTTTTGATTGACAAGAGAGCTAAGGGTTGTGGGGTTGGGCAGACAGGAAAGTGGAGTTAAGACCCCAAGTGAATCATCCATGATCATCTTGATTGGCAGAACCAGTTTGATGGGCCAATTGGCCTTCTCCTGTTCCCATTTCTTTTGAGGGAGGATTTAGGTTTGAAGAAATGAAGAAACGATATGTGATGTTGATTTGGAAACATTTGCTTGCCTCCGGGTTGAGGTAGTAGGTTGTATAGTTTAGAATTACACCACGGGAGTTAACTGTACAATCTCCTAGCTTTCCCCGGAGCATGCACGATCCATCGAGGACACAACGCTGCAACCGCCCAAGGCAGACATTTTGACTTTCACAGAGAAAAAAAATTAACAAACGTTTTGGCATGCAAATATAAAGATATGAAGGTTGACCTCTCTCAGATTATGGACACCTTCCAGTGCTTTGGCATGAAGGAAATTTTTCAAATTTGATCTGTGCTAAGATGGATGGCAAAAATTCTCAAATCTGAGCTATCAGCCTTGAAATTTTCAAAGGCTGGTTGAGGTGATAAGGTCAATGATGCTAATTTTTCACACAATCTCTCACCTTTCTCATAATGCTGCCATGACATATACCCTGGTGATGTGCAATCTTTCCATAAAGTCAACTGATCTTTCTTCTACCAATCCCATATAACCCCCTCAGCTGTAGGGAGTGATGGGATGGATAGGAGTTTGTGAAAACATTGGATGAATGACTCCTGATGTTCAGTCAAACAACGAATTTTCCATCTCCAATATTATTAATGATTAATAAATGCAAATTGCTCGAAAGGAATCTATTTATGGTTTGCTTTTGATGTTCCCAGGGATTTATTTTGCTCCTGTTTTGCTCTCAGCTGTGTCCTGGAGATTAATTTTCAATTGCTGGAGACTCTAGGGCAATCCTGAACAATTAGCAACTCATTGGCAGCAGCAAAAACAAAATGAAGAGGTAAGGGACATATAATCCAATCTGGGTTTAGTTAAATCTGCTACATCTCAATTTTCTTCTGTCTTATCCTGACAGAAACCTGGGTTCAATCCTTCATGTGATAGGTGACCCAATGTTAATGTTGTCATCTTGCCAGTCTTCAGGTATGAGCCTAGGTAGTAATCTGTTTGACCATAAAGAGCATACTCCTCAATCTGGCCTGTAGATAAATACAGCAGGATCATTAGTAAGTGGTTCCCTTTTCTCTGAGCCAGAGCTGTGAGGGTTCCAATATGAGGACCGCAGCTGTTCAAGGAGGCAGCTATTTATTACCATCTCTCAGGCACTCAGGGATGAGCAATGCAGGCTTAGTTTTCTTTGCAGCTCACGGTGGCTTCATAGTGGTAATATCATGAGACCAATCATCCAGAACCCCTGGCAAATGACCAGGAGAAATGGGTTCCATTCCCACCATGGCAGATGGTGAAACATGAATGCAGTAAAAAATATCTGGAATGTTAAAAAAGAGATGGTGGTAGCCATTACCAATTAGTTCGCTAATGTTCTTCAGGGAAAGAAATGTGCCATCCTTATCTGGTCTGCCCTACATGGGACTGCAGGTTGATTTCCTGTGAACTGTCCCTAGGCAATTAGGGCTGGATAATCATTGCTGGCAAAACCAGCAACTTAAATGTAAAGCAAACAATTGGCACAAATCTAGATCAACGGAACGTGAGCACAAAATCCAAACTGAAACGTTTTGTGTAGTACTCAGGGTGTACTCCCCAGGCTGGGTGCTGTGTTTCAGATGAAACCAAAGTCGGTGTCTGCCTTGCTTTAGTCATTTATGCTAAAAATCACACAACACAAGGTTAGTCCAACAGGTTTATTTGGAAGTACTATCTTTTGGAACGCTGCTCCTTCTTCAGGTAACTAGGACGATGAAGGAGCAGTGCCCTGAAAGCCAGTACTTCCAAATAAACCTGTTTGACCAAAACCTGGTGGTGTGTGATTTTTAACTCTGTGCACCCTAGTCCAACACCACCACACCCTAGTCACTTATGTCATTTTTAGCTGTGAGAGCATGCTATGCAACTTGGTGTTTCCCAGCACAATAGTGACTGCACTTCAGAAGTAGCTTTTTTTACGTTAAAGTGTTTTGGGACCCCGTGAACAATAAGGTGCTTTGGAACTTCCTAACGTCATGAAAGGTGTTTTTGAAATGCAGGCTTAATGCAACAAGAGTCACTGGGTGTGATTTTCTGAAACTAACTCCGGTCACCTAACAAAGTGGGAGAGAGATGTTCCACAGAATGCTTACTTTGTCGGCCCTGGATTGATTTCTGTGGTTTTCTTTTGTCTCTCCCAGAGGTTACTGAGCTGTAGGTTGGCATGCAGCTGAGTGTGGATGAGGAAGAGGCAGGGAATGAGAGGTATTCAGTTATGATGCTCCAGCCATCTGAATTGTGGGACAGAGGTGAGGTAAGAATGACAGCCCTTGACACTAAGGCTGCACTTGACCGAGTGTGGCATCAAGGAGCCCTAGCAAAACCAGAATCAGTGGGAAACTCTCCATTGGTTGGAGACAATCTTAGTACATACAGAGATGCTTGTTGGAGATCAGTCATCTCAACTCCAGGTCATGTCTGCAGGAGTTCCTCAGAGTTGTGTCCTTGGCCCAACCATCTTCAGCTGCTTCATCAAAGATCTTTCCTCCGTCTTAAGGTCAGAAGTGGGGATGTTCGCTGATGATTGCACAAAATTCAGCAGCACTCACGACTCCTCAGATGTGGTAGCAGTCTGTAACCAAATCCAGCAAGACCCGTGCAATGTCCAGACTTGGGCTGACAAATAGCAAATCCCATTCATGCAACACAAATGTCCGATAATGACTATCTCCAAGAAGAGTGAGAATCTAACCAACATCCCTTGGTATTCAATGGCATTACCATCGCTCAATTCTCCACTGTCCATTGCTTGACTATAAACTGAACTACAGATTAGTTCATATATTAATAAATATATAATAGCTATATAATTACTGTACCAACAAGAACAGGTCAGAGGCTAGAGATACAGCAGCAATTAACTCACCTCCTGACTCCCTAAAGCCTGTTCAGCATCAACAAGGCACAAGTCAGGACTGTGATGGAATATTCCCCACTTGCTTGGATGCAGTTACAACAACACTCGAGGAGCTCAGCACCGTCAGGGCAAAGTAACTGCTGGATGGCATTACACACACAAGTATCCACCACCGACACTCAGCAGCGGTCTGTACTACCTACAAGATGTACTGCGGAAATTTGCCAAAGATTCTTAAATAGCACCTACCAAACCCAACTCCAGTTTCATCCAGAAAGACAGGGTGGCAGATACCACCTGCAAGTTCCTGTCCAAGCCACTTGCCATCCTGACTTGGAAATATATTGTTCCTTCAGTGTCGCTGGATCAACATCCAGAAACAGCCTCCCTAACAACATTGTGGGCCTGCTACACCCACATAAATGGCAGCGATTCAAGAAGGCAGCTCACCACCACCTTATCATGGGCAATTAGAAGTGTACTGAAAATGTGTTGCTGGAAAAGTGCAGCAGGTCAGGCAGCATCTAAGGAACAGGAGATTCGACGTTTCGGGCATAAGTCCTTCTTCCTGAAGAAGGGCTTATGCCCGAAACGTCGAATCTCCTGTTCCTTGGATGCTGCCTGACCTGCTGCGCTTTTCCAGCAACACATTTTCAGCTCTGATCTCCAGCATCTGCAGACCTCACTTTCTCCAATTAGAGGTGTACAGTGATTGCTGTACCAGCCAGCTATGCCCACAGCCTGTGAATGAATAATTAAAAAGAAGGACCAACCCATCATGTTGGTATGGGATTTGTTATTTTGATATTGGTCAAGGAGCAGGAATCAAATCTCATACTTCCCCCGGATCCTTACATTTGTTCCCTCCCCTGTGCCCCAACCCAAGTTAAGCTTCAGCCTGAAGTTTACAGCAGATGAAAAGGGGGGGCTCATCAGAAGAAACTGAAGTATCTGAGACTGGAGGTAAGATGAGGCCATTCATTCACAGATGAGTTGGCAGAGGTGGGCGATGCCACAGAGTTTATAATGCGTAGTCTTGGTGAGGATATGAGATTGGGGAAACAGTGATCAGAGTCATTGGCACAAAGTGATCCCTACATTCCCCGCCCCCATGACAAAGTTGAGAAAAGGCTGCAATGGGAATTACTGAACTGGCTAATGTGACAAGTAGACAAAGGGTCAGCTGCTTGTTTCAGGCCAGTGTTCTCTTTTGTCTGGCATAAAGTTTCGGACGATATGTCAATGCTGACACAATGATACTGAAGTCAGATCTTAATTCCGTTGGCAGAATCTGGCACTGGCCATGTTGCAATCCTTTTCATCTGGATTGTGAGACACTCCACTTATTCTGATCATTGCAAACACAGCAAACCCACAACCCATTGAGTTTGGATCCACGTATAACTCTGATCCCACACTCATCTACAAACTGTTTGGAGCTAACCTAATGGGCACTGGGGTGATGGAATGCTTTGATAATGGCTCTCTTACTTTTTTTGTTTCTTTGAATACCCCACTGTAACCTATATGCCATTGCAGGAATGTAAGAGAAAAAGCAACTGGTGTCTTTCCAGATTATTGCTAGGCCAATCATCTTGACAGAACACTCCTTCACCATCACTCCACCAACTCCAAACCCATAATATCATAAGACCATAAGATACAGGAGCATAATTTAGCTATTCAGGTCCATCAACATCATGGAAGAAGAAAAGGAAAGACCAAAATGGAAATTAAATACTCTCAGGAAACAGTCCAGTAGTTAACAATATTGTTTGTTATTCTTTCATGGTGTTGGTAGCACTTAATGCCCTTTCCCAAATTGCCCTTGAAGTTGAGCAGGTTGCAAGGCCATTTCAGAGCACAGTCAAGTGTCAGTTGCATTGCTGTGGGTCTGGAGTCACATATAGGCAGGACCAGCTAACGACAGCAGATTTCCTTCCCAAAATGACAAACAGACATGTTTCTGGTAAAAACAATGACTGCAGATGCTGGAAACCAGATTCTGAATCAGTGATGCTGGAAGAGCACAGCAGTTCAGGCAATATCCAAAGTGCAGCGAAATCGACGTTTCGGGCAAAAGCCCTTCATCAGGAATCATGTTTCTGGGTCAATCAGCAATTGTTTCTTGGTCACCATTAGATAGGCTTTTAATTTCAGAATTATTAATCAAATGTAAATTCCACTAGTTGCCATGGTAAGATTTCAATCTATATCTTCAGAATATTACACTCTGGATTACAAGCCCACTGACATTGCCACCGCACCACCATCTAAGTCAGCAGTAAGATATTTACCTACGAGATGATGCGATTGCTGATTGAATTGCTATGTTATGGCAGTTATTACATAGAATAGACAGCTCAGAAGTACGGCACAACTGACCAATGCTTGGGAACCCACCTTTAAATGCCTCTTCCCACTTTGAATCTATAGCATTTCTATATTCCCATCTTTCCCTTCGTAAGCCTGAATTCTTCCTTGGGGGATCTTAGACTGCATCTCTGGAAAAGTCTCCTCTGACTTTTAATTCTAATGCATCAGTGTGAAGTTATTTTGCGACAAGTGCAAACGAGTGACAGAGAGTGAGGAGGACATGGAGACAGTTAGAGCATCAGTGGGAGTGAAGGAAAGTGCCCTGGGGGGGTGGGAAACTGGGGTCACTGTCAGCAGAGGACACTGTCAATGAAAACCTGGGAGTAGAGGCACAGATAGGGATAGTTGAAACAGTGGAACAGGAAGCAGAGTTTGAAAAGGCTGATGATAAAGACATCAGCATGAAGCTGATTGGTAGGTAATGGGGGTAAGTTGTATTTTTCCCCCACCCCACTTTAAAGGTGCACTGAGGAAAGGTAAGAGTTATAGCTGCTTGTTTAAAAGAAAACTATTTTTTTTCTTGCCTTAAATTTGGTTAGGAAATGATTTAACTAAAGGTATGGTGGGAAGATCGGTTCCATGTGTTACACAGTATGTGGGAGTTTTACATGCCTGCACAATCAGATCATGATTCACACAGGTACTAACAACATAATAGAAAGAGGGATGAGGTCCTGCAGTGAGAATTTAGGGAGGCAGATGAAAGACCAAGACATCAAAGGTTTTAATCATTGGATTACTCCTGGTGCTCCATGCTAACAAGTATAGGAATAGGTGGATCGAATAGATGAATATGTGGCTGAAGTGTTGGTGTGGGAGGAGAGAGCTTTAGATTCCTACATCACTGGGTCTGTTTCTGGACAAGCTGTACCTGTGCGAGTCCACAGATTGTACTTGAACCAGAAAGGTGGGAGATGGGGAAGGGGAGGGGGGGTGCATTGTGGGACTTTTCCTTGTACAGTTAGTGAGGGTTTAAATTAATTTGGCAGGTGAATGAGATACAAAGAGAAAGTACATTTTGGGGTATTACGTAAGGAAGCTAAACCAAGTCACTTTGGAAGCTGAGCATGGCAAGGCTGTTTGGCATTTATTTTAATGCAAGGAGACTTATGATGAAGGCAGATGAGTGAAGGAGTTGATTGACTCATGGAGATGTGATGTAATTTCTCTTACAGAGACATGTTTGAGAGAGGACAGGACTGGCAACTCAATATTTCAGGGTGTAGAATCTTTAAGCAAGATGGAGGGCAGAAGAGGTGGTTATCAATCTGAGAATCAAGTATTGCAATTGGGAAGGATGACATCTCCACCAACAAGGCCATATGGGTGGAAAAGGAATGCAGTAACACCACTGGGAATTAATTATAGGTGTTCAATCAGTGACAGAGAGATAGAAGGGCAGATATGTGCACAAATCTCAGAGAGGTGTAAAAATAACAGGATAATAATAGGGATTTCAACTTCTCCAATATTAAATTAGGTAGACAGCGTGTGAAGGGCTTAGAGGGAGTGATCTCTATCCATTGAAGTTTAGAAATATGAGTTGCATTATTTTGAAACATATGAGATCCTGAGGGGACTGGGCAAGATGGATGCTAAAAGGATGTTCCCTTTTACTGGAAGGGTCTATAACTAAGAGACACAGTTTAAAAGGAAGGTGTCTCCCTTTAAGACAAAGATGGAAAGAAATATTTACCTTCAAATGGTCACCAGTCTCTGGAACGCTGTCTTTCCCAGACAGCAGTCAAGGTAGGGCTGTTGAATGTTTGGAGGCTGAGTTGGAGATTCTTGATTGCCGTTGGAGTCAAAGGTTGTTGGGCTGGACAGGAAAGTAGAGTTGAGGCCACAACTGGACCAGTCATGATCATATCAAATGGCAGAGCTAATGTCTCAACAGGCTAAATGGCCTGCTCCAAATGCCCTCGATGGAAACAAATAAAATCATTATGTAGTTATTTAAATTTCCAAAACCATCAATGTATTGAAAGCTATTTTGCAGTCAATCATTCAAATAAAAGATAGTGCAGCCTGTAATCCATAATCAGATAAGACTGGTCAGCTGTTTACCCAGACTAAGAGGGACCCTCATCATTAGTGATACTGAACAAGCTCTCCGCTGGTACCTCAGTATTGTGCTCCAGACCTAGAGAGTCATTCACTGGGATTTTGTATCTGAAAATCTAAGACCAATTTCAGTTGCACTAAGTTTTCCAGACATTGTATCAAACCACTAGTAAATCAGAAGTATTCTGATCTGAAAGGGTCAGGCACTTGTTGAAGTGATTTTTAATTTATTGGTTTCAAAATATTGACATCTGTGAATTCAATATGGCTGTGTCCCATTCCTCAGGACCAGAACTCGGTGAATTTAGGCTAAATATTTATAAAAAGTGAGTGGCAGTATTGTGTTCATTTTCACACACTGCACTTTAGGAAGGACACTCATCGTATTGAAGAGGGTGCGGAGGAGATTTATTAGAATGGTGGCAGGAATCAGAAACATCAGTTAAGTGGAGAGACTGGGATTTCTCTCCTTCAAAAAATCTAAGGGGAGATTAAATTGCAGAGGGTTTTGACAGAGTAAATAAGAGAAGCTGTTTTCATTTGGAGCATTGGTAACCAGATGACAGAGATTTAAGATAATTGGCAAAAGAACCAGAAGGGTAAAAGAGACATTTTTCTTTGAGCTCAGAGTTGTTGTGATCAGTTACTTCAAGCGTATTGAAAACAGATTCAATGTTAATGCTCAGGAGAGAATTGGATATTTATACACAGGAAGGAAAACTATGGGAGAGGATTGAGATTCACTGGCTATGTCTTTCACAGAGCTCGTACCAACAAGATAGGCTGGCTCGTCTCCTCCGTGCCACTTCGTTCTCTCTGCATGCGCTTAGCTTTCAAAATAAATACTTCAAGGAGAAAGATGTGGGTATAGGGTGCACTTTCGTAAATAATGGGCTTGAAAGCGTCTGATTTAGTGGCATATCTTTGAGCTGTGAGACTGGGCTTCGCTCACTCTTTTGCCATTGCACGATGGAGCTGAGCGTGTTTCTGCCAGAGCGTTTCCATGGGAGCCATGATTTCAGACCAGCTTCAAGAGCCAATTTGGAACCAGGGGATCTTGAAAAACAACTCAGGATCCCAAATCTTGCCAACTCCCCTTGCTGGAAGTACTCTTGGAGTTTTTAATCACATAACCTCCTGCCTCTAACTACCCCGCCTTCCAAATGACCTTTCTGCCGATCCTGAATCTTGAAGAAATTGACAAAAGAAAGGAAATCAATTTTTTTGTGTAATGTTTCTGTGATTCTCTTTCCTCACTGGAGTTAATTTGTCAGGCGTGGAGTCTCCAGACCAATCTTGGAGTGTAGCAACTGTTGTAGGGCTGGTCAGTCGTGTGAGATTAATTAATTGACTTGCTTCTATCAGATGTGATCAACAATTCTGCGTGAGTTAGGATATTCTAAACTATAGGCAAGTTGGTTTGTCACAGATACTGCTCAGAGTGATCTTGGACAGTACCAATTTTGGTGGCTCAGACTCAATAGACTTTTTTTTTCATAGCACGTAGACATTACCACAAAGCTAGCTTTTGTTGTCCATCCTTAATTGTCCTTGAACTGAGTAACATGCTAGGACATTCCAGAGGGTAACTAAGTGTCAATCACGTTGACCTAAGCCTGGTGTCACGAGTGGGCCAGATCAAGCAAAGAGCAGATTTTCTTCCTGAAAGTACATTTGCAAACCAGATTGGGTTTATACCACTGATGTTAGTTTCATAGTTAGCGCTACTGAGACTACCTTTCAATGCCCAATTTAATTAATTGAATTGGAATTCCACTAGCTGTGTTAATGGGATTTGAACCGATGAGCATTTGTCCCAGAGCATTAACATAGGCCTCTAGATTACCTGTCCATTGACAACACTGCTGTTCTACAATTTCTGTCACATGTTCTGTATAAATTGCCAAAAGCACAATTTTAAGATTTTTGTTTTCCCAGCACTGTAGATTCTCTCTGTGTGGACACACATAAGATTTCCAGGCAAGAAAGATAGGAAGTGAACTAATGTTGCCAATTCTGGTTGGACATATTCTGGAGGTCTGTGCACTGATCCGCTGCCATTAAAATCAGCTTTCCCATTCCTGCACTGAGTACATCTTTCACTGTATACTGCCACCCCACATCCTGCAATCTTTGTTAACTGATTGGATGAATCCTATTTCCTCATCAGTGTAACTGACAAATAAATGCCTTTTTTCTGGAAAAAGACATAACTTTATAATGACTCCTGTGACATTTCCAAGAGCTTTGCTTTCAGGGTGTCCCTGGGATTAACCTTCAATGGCTTGAGATTCTGGGAAAATCCTACAATTCTGGAAATACTTGCCTGAAACTCATTTAAAATTAAATGCAGTAGGGATCACTGCTGCTGCTACTTGTATGTCTCCTACCAGGAGATCTTCCATCATAGAATGTCACATTCATCTGTCCTGCAGCATCCTCACACATTCACAATAGCTTATCCGACCACTCTGTGATGGTCTTCATCCAAAGACACTTTGGTCAACCGATCTTCCTGCTGACCCCCACTTTGCCCTTGGAAGGAGATCTCTTCCAACACTGACCCTAATAGCCAAAATGCTGCCAATTTTTTAGGATGTCACCTTTTAGGAATTCATTTTTTGCTTTTGTAATTTCAATAGGTCAACATTTCTCTGGTCTTTATAGTTAGCATTCACATTTGAAAGGCTTCTATTTTATTCTGTTGATATTATTATCCAGTTGCTAAGGTGTATAGAAAAGTGCATGAGTGTAGCATGTTGTGTTCTTCTCTTGCTACAAACTTGACAGTCCTTGTATTTAACATTTCATTCGTTTTCACAAAATGCACAAGGGATTAGGGAGTAACTAACTTTTGGCTTGGGCCATTTTTACTCTACCCCTCTGCATCCCAGACTCATTGATAATTGCTCCTTGGTCACAGGCACACTTTGCCTTATTGTGAAACCAGGTCTTCACCGTGGAAAGTGTGAATACACCATGTTACCAGATCAATGTGTCAGAGTAGTTTTTGTTTGTTTGTTGAATGTGCCATTGCTGACAAAGTCAACATTTGTTGCCAATCAAGAAATGCCTCAAGATGGTGGTGATGAGCTGCCATCTTGAATTCTTCCAAAGATGCATATAGTCAGACAGGACAGAGAAATTCCCCATAATCAGCTTCCTTAAGAGTTAGTGGTGAAACACACATGAACTATAATGATATGGGGCTGTGTCTTGCTCGCTTCAGTGTACCAGTATGTTCTATATGTAAAGGGAGGTGAAACTGAGATAAACATGAGTTGTAATGAAGCCAAGCTTCTGCAACATCTTTTTTTAACTCTGTCTGCTTTGCAAAATGGGAACTAACTTACCAACATTTATCATGTAATGCTTAATGTTAACAAACTGTCCAAGAATCAGTTTCGTGGCAAAAGATTGTTGCCATTGCTGTTCATGGGCAGACACTTACACACAATAAGATTTCTGCTTGCAATTTGATTACAAGATGGGAGTGTCAACAGCATTTGGTGCCTATCCCAAATTGACTCCAGAGAAGGTGATGGTGAGCAGCTTTCTTGAACTGCTGTAGTTCATGGATGGAAGGACATCCACAGTGCTGTTAGGAATGTAATTCCAGGATTTCCACCCAGCGATAGTGAAGGATTGAGGATGTATTTCCACGTCAGCACGTTGTCCAACACGGAAAGGAGCTTGCTCGTGTCAGCACTTCATATACCTGCAGCCTGTCTCCCTCTAGATATAGGGGTTGTGGTATTGAAGTCACTGTTAAAGAATTCTTGGTGAGTTGGTGCAGTACAAAGATGGTGGCTCACTGCTGTCTCTGTGTGTCAGTATTGGAGGGAGTTAATATTTGAGGTGGAGGTAGACAGGGTGGCAGCCAACTGGGTTGCTTGGACCTGGGATGGTCAAACATCTTAAATGTTGTTGAGGCTGCACTCAACCAAGCAAGTGGGGAATATTTTCCGACTTGAGCTTTGTAGATGGTGCATAGGCTTTAGGGATACAGGAGACTTGTTACTCAGCACAGAATTCTGACCTGATCTCGTAGCCGATATATTTATATGACTTGTGCAGTCCAGTTTCTGGTTAATGGTGATCTCCAGGATGTTGATGATGGGGTGTTCAATCATGGTAGTGCAATTGAATGTCATGGGGCGATAGATCGATTCTCTCATGTTAGAGATTATCATTACCTGACACTTAAAGGACGTGAATGTTGCTTGCCAAGCCAGCCCAAGCCTGAAGGTTGTTTACGATTCACTCAGTATATATGAAGAGTTTCAAATCAAGCTGAAAATTGTGCAATCATCAGAATTTTCTTCTGACCATTTACTGGAAAGAAGTCCATTGTTGAAGCAGCTGAAGATGTTCGGGCCTGTGACACCAGCCTGTGGAAGTCCTGCGAATGAAACGATTGACCTCCAAAAACTACAATACTACACTTCCTGCTAGGTTTTATTCCAACAGTGAAGAGTTACTAAGACTCTTTGATGCCAGAGTTGGTCAAATGCTGCCTTGCTATCAAGGGCAGTCACTCTGACCTCTGCTAAGCTCTGTTGTCCATGTTTGAACATGGCTGTAAGGTGGTCCGGAGCTGAGTTAAACTGGAAAACTTAAACTGAGTGTCAATAAGCAGCTTAATGCAGAGTAAGAGCCACTTACTAGCACTGTTGATAACCTATTCTACCAATTTGTTGATGCCCAAGATCAGACTGATGCAGTCTGTCAGACAGGAGGCTCTACTGGGTCTGACATTGAGCAACAAGAAAGAATGATTAAATGATCTTATAGTGAAGGTGTCCTATAATATGACTTAAATTTAATATGAGATATAGAGGATTAAATCTGGGACTATATCTTCAAACTTTAAATGAAAGGCCACTATGAGACCACACAAGCAGAATTCACTTAAGTGAATTGACAAATTAAGTTAAAGGATAGGTCAATAGACATGCAGTGGCAGACATTTAAGGAGATATTTCAGAATACACAATAGATACATTTCTATAGTACAAAAATTCCAAGGGATAGAACCATCATCCGGGATTCACCAGCAAGTATTTAGCTGTGTAAAGATAAATGACAAGTCAGAATATTGGAGAGAATTTAAGTCAAAACAAAGAATTACTGAAAATAAAGGAAGGAAAGATTGGAGTGCAAGAGAAAGCTAACCATAAAAGTAAAAGTTTCTGTAAATATTTAAATAGTGTTATCAAAGTGAATGTTGTTTCTATTGAAAGGAGGCCAAGAGATTTGATAATGTCAAATGAAGAGATGAATTGAGCAGGTATTTTGCATCAGTCTTCATGATAGAGGACACCTGAAACATCTCAGAAACAGCAATAAATCAGAAATGGAAAGGAGGGAGGAAGGGTGGGAATGAAGTGGTACTGAATAATTGTTAGAGCTGTGGTCTGATAAGTATCTGGGTCCTGATGCACTTCATCTGCAGTCATACAAATAGCGAGATCGCTGATACATTGGCTTCAATTTTCCAAAGCTCCCTTGAAAACAGGGAAAGCCTCTTTAGATTGGACAAAAAAGGAGGCAGACAGAAAAGAGGAAACTGCAGGTTCAATTTAAAATACATTGGAAGCAGTTGATGGAAGGTTTACTAAACTGATACCTCAAATGGGAGGGTTGTCTTGTATGGAAAGCTTGGGCAGACTATGCTTGTATTCATTGGAATTTAGAAGAATAAAGGTCATTCACCTATGTGGGACCTGACAGGATTGATTTGTAAATGTTTTGTCTCACAGGAAAATCTAGAAGTAGGGGTCACTGTTCAAAAATAAGGGGTCAGTCATTTTAAAAAGCAATGACGCAAAATTGTTTTTTTTGGGTCAGACAGTTAAGGCAGAGATGGATTCTGGGTAATCAAATGGGTGAAAGGTTATTGGGGTGGACAGGAATGTAGTTTTGAGGTTACAACCAGATCAGCTATGATCTGATTAAATGGCAGGCTCATGGGGCTGCATGGCCCAATGCTCCACCTTGTTTTATACCTCCCCCTCACAGAAGGAAAGGGATACTTGTGGAGCTGCCTTCTACAGAGAGTCGTTTAATTGTCTGTCACCAGTCATGACCAGATGTTGCAGGACCGCAGCGTAATGCTACCACTAAGAAATGGTGGTAGCATTTCTTAGCTCTATCATATTCATGCTTGACATATAAATAGCCTCACTGGACAACTTGGTGTATGGCATGCCCTCCTACACACACACTCATGCCTCTCTCCCCACCCTCCAATTCACCTGGCTTGTTGGTAATTGTAAAGTGGGGGATATGCCAGAATATGAGGTTATTGATTGTAGTTGAAGGGCCAAAAGGCTTGCACCTGCTTCTATTTTCTATAATTCCGCTGCTAAAGACACCAGTGCCTCATGTCCCATTTAGTCTGACAGTAATGCCACATAACACAATGGAAAGTTTCCTTTCTGTGAAGATGGGCCTGTTTCAACATACTTAAGTTCATCCTATCAAACTAACCTTTTTTGCCCTCAAGTGTTTGTCATAAATGCACATTAAAGGTAGAAATGAGGAAGTATTTCTTCTCTCAGAGGGTTGTGAAACTGCAATTCTTTATTATAGAGGGCTGTTGAGACTGGGTCATTAAGTATATTCAAGATGTGGAGGTGCTGGTGTTGGACTGGGGTGAACAAAGTCAGAAGTCACACGACACCAGGTTATAGTCCAACAGGTTTATTTGAAATCACAAGCTGTCAGAGCACAGACCCTTCATCAGATTCTGTGCCTCTGTGCTTCTCCCTCACTTCATCTGATGAAGGAGCAGCCCTCCGAAAGCTTGTGATTTAAAAAAAAATCTGTTGGACTATAACCCAGTGTCATCTGAAGTATACTCAAGGCTGAGATAGACAGCTTTTTAATCAGTAAACTCAGGAAATGACAGGAAAGGGGAGTGGAGCTGAAGATTCCTGGATCAGCCATAACCCCATTGAATGGTGGAGCAAATTTGATGGGCTGAAGGGCCTACATCTGCTCCTACATCATATGATCTTTTACAATTCATCTCAACCACTCCCTGTGGAAGCAAGCTCCACATTCTGTTTACTTTCCAAGAAAGGCAGTTTCTCGCATTCACTCTACTAATTTTTTTTTGTTTGTGATTATCTTATACTTACAAATCGGAAAACCTTTTTTTATGTCTTTCTGATATAACTCCATCATACTTTCCCCCTAGTCTTTTTGTTTCCAGAACAGATGAACTTCCACCTTCCCCTGATAAATGTAACCTCTGATATCACCTTTTGGAAATCATTTATGATTTTCTAGACTGCTGACCGAGAGCACTGTACATGATGAGCTGAATTCTAGCCCGTAAGAGCAGCTTGGTTGGCATGGACTGTCATGATGAAGCCGTAAAAAATCCCAAACGGGACCCTGCCCTGCCCACAAGCCGTCCACTCTCGGGTTTCTAGGCAAGGCAGGAGAATGGGCAGGATGCCAACCTACTTTCAGGAAGGGGAAGGTTTGGCAGCTCGCGTATTATAATCAGCCTTTAGCTGGCAGCCGCACACTGAGGCTGCTTTTCTTTTTTTGCAAGTTTAACCCTGCCTGGTCAGGTTTCCTGAGTCACAGGAAACCCAGCTGCTGAAGGGAGAACCACTTCGAGGAGAAGGTGAAGAGCTGGAAGCACTCAGGGATATTTTCTCAGAGACCCCAGAGCGCCCTCCGACTGGCCAGAGCATTCCCCCGTGCAGAACTCTCACAGGGTAAGGCCTTAATTCAAGGATCCTCCGGCGTCAAGGCTCATAGCTCCCCAGGTGGTTGGAGATATGCCATTGCCCCACCAGCAGCCGCAGTCTACTGCCTCATGTGTGGTTTGCTAAAGGCTCTTTCAGAATAACCAGTGGCCAGCCCTTCCAATGAGCGTGAATTATAGACAGGAAACCTGCCGAGGAAATGTGCTGTCTGTAACAGAGTCAACTCCACAGCATGTGGGAAATCCTAGGCACCTACCTTCTATGACAAGGGTGGCACGGTGGCCCAGTGGTTAGCACTGCTGCCTCCCACCACCAGGACCTGGGTTTGATTCCACCCTCGGGTGACCTTCTGTGTGGAGTTTGCATGTCCTCCCTGTGTCTGCGTGGGTTTCCTCGACAGTCCAAAGATGCTAAATTGCCCATAGTAATCAGGGATATGCAGCCTAGGTGGCTTGGCCATAAGAAGTTCAGGGTTACAGGGTTAGGATCAATGTGGGTTTTATGGGCCAAATGGCCTGCTTCCACTTTGTAGGGATTCTAAGATTCTAACGCTATATCCCCATCTATACGACTTAGTCTCGTACAGATTGGTGCCTGTTTGCAATTGTTCTGACTCTCCAAGTAAATTAATGTAATTTGTGGCTTTGCAATTCCATCCCAGGTTATGGATCCCAGTTTCCTGTTTATATTTTTTTCAAGCCTTGTTGAATTCCATTGCTACTTTCAATGATTCATGAGCCTTTGTTCCGAGATCTCACTACTCCCTTTACTCCATTTAGACTCTTATTTTTCAAAGAGTATGTGGCTTCCTAGCAAGTGCCTTCAGTTGGGAGATAAATGTTTGCTGCCAAATGACTTAACAAGAGGAAGTAGGTAAGAGGACACTTTATGCCTACTTTTGTGATCAGAGACAATCAATACTTGCTGAACAACTTACTGCTCATGAAACATTTGGGACAATATTCCCATTGAAGCAATCAACAAAAGCAAGGAAAGAAATGGTATTTATGTCTGCAATGGATTTCACAAGTTTAGGATCTCCCAAGCCCTCTCCAGCCCATCAAACCTTTTCAGGAGTGAAGTTGCTGGGGTAATATAGGAAATGAAGCAGCTGATTTGTGCAAAGCAAGATCCCACAAACGGCAAATGATAATATCTGGATCATTCAGGGTGGCACGGTGGCTCAGTGGTTAGCACTGCTGCCTCACAGTGCCAGGGACCCGGGTTCAATTCTGGCCTTGGGCGACTGTCTAGGTGGAGTTTGCACGTTCTCCCTGTGTCTGTGTGGGTTTGCTCCGGTTTCCTCCTCCCACAGTCCAAAGATGTGCAAGTTAGTTGAATTGGCCAAGTTAAACTGCCCATAGTGTTAGGTGCCTTAGTCAGAGGTAAATGTAGAGAAATGAGTCTGGGTGGGTTACTCTTTGGAGGGTTGGAGTGGATTTGTTGGGCCAAAGGGCCTGTTTCCACACTGTAGGGAATCTAATCATTTTCACAAATGATGTTTGTTTAGGGCTAAATGCAGTCACACAAATCCAGAGTAGAAGTAGGCCATTCAGCCCCTCTAACCCACTTTGCCATTCGACAAGATCTTATTGTGGCATAAACACCACATTCCCACTGACCCTCCCCCAAAAACTTTGACTCCCTTGTTAGTCAAGAATCTATCTACTTCTGCTTCACAATTTTCAATGCCTCTGCCTCCATCACTCTCTGGGAAGAGAGATCCACAGACTAATGATTCTGTGGGAGAAGAAGTAAATGATTTCCTCTCCATCTTCCATGGGCAACTTCTAGTTTTTAAACTTCTTCCCCAATTATGATTTCCAACAGAAGCTAAGCATTCTTTCAATGCCTGAAACATCGATTTTCCTGCCCCTCGGATGCTGCCTGACCTGCTGTGCTTTTCCAGCACTAACTCTAATCTTGACTCCTTTTTGGTCTCCTCAGGATCTTACATGTTTCAGTAATTTCACCTCCCATTCTTCTAAACTCCAAGAGGTACAGGCCCAGATTGTATAACCAATCCTCGTGAGAGAACAAAAATATTCCTTATCGTAGAACGAAGATTGACTTTCTTTCCAAGTTGAAAAGCATTTTGACAGCTTACCTCTTTGCCCTCTTGTATTAAATTGTTCAGGGTTCATGCCACAAAACATTCTAAGAGATTTACCTTAATGAGGACAAGGATTCCACAAACACAAAACCTGGGAAGAGGTCTGAGAATTTGGAATGATGTCTTCTTAGAGAAAGGTCAGGAGAAATATTCCGATTTGTTCAATATGGGTGTTCCAAATAATGACAGGTTTGATACAGTAGACAACTAGGTAAGGTTAATGGCTGAGAGATACAAATTTAAGATGATTTGCCAAAGAAGCAGATGGGGAGATGAGTTTTTCTTTTAAACTCACTGACTGAGAGGACAGTAGGAACAGATTCAGTAGTAACAAGGTCTTTGGATAATCACTTGAAAATGTATTGCTTTCTAGATCACAAGGAATAGAATGAATTGGAGAGAATTTTCAAAAGCTAGCACAGGCCAAATGGTCTGTGTCATTCTAGAATGTGTGGGTTTACACACCTTCCCTCTATTCCTTGCCTGTTCATGTGTCTGACTAAATGCCTCTTAAACGTTGCTATCATATCTGCTTCTACCAACTTCCTTGGTAGTGCATTCTAGGCACCTACCAATCTCTGTGTAGAGAACTGTCCTTGCACATTTTTAAACTTTTACCCTCTTACCTTAAACCTACGCTCCTTGTATTTGACATTTCCAGGTCATCCCTCAGCTTCTAATATTCAACTAAAAACAATCCAAGGTTGTCCAACCTCTCCGTATAGCTAATACATTCCAATCCAGGCAAACTCCTGGTAAATATCCTTTACACCCTCTCCAAAGCCTCCACATCTATCCCAAAGGCTGGCAACCAGAACTGCACACGATGCTCCAAATGTGGCTTGACTAGAGTCTTATACAGCTGCAACGTGATTTGCCAACTTTTATACTCAATATCCTGACCCATGAACGTTAGCATGCCATATGCCTTCTTTACTATATAACACTCCTCATTTTTATTATTCCTGGAAAAGTGATCAACTTCACAATTTTACACATTATAGTCCATTTGCTCACTTGCTCAAACTATCTGCATCTTTCTTGTGTCCTATTCACAACATACTTTCCTCCTACCTTCATACCATCTGCAAATTTCGCTTGCCATTCCTTCTCTCTCCTTGTCTACGTTAGATGTCACATGGCACAAGGTTTATTTGAAATCACAAGCTTTCAGAGTGCAGCTCCTTCATCAGGTGACTTATGACTTGGTCCATCCCAGTCCAACTTTGGCACTTCCACATCATGGCTGACCTCATCTAAGTCATTGATGTAAATTATAAAATGCTGAGGCTTCAGCACAGACCCTGTGCAGGACTCCATTCATCGCATCATGCCAATCAAAAATAAACAATTAATGCGTACTGACTGTTTTCTGCCAGCCAACCAATCTTCCTCCTGCAACATGAATTTGTACTTTGTGCAATAATTTTCATGCTGACCTTATTAAATGAGTTCTGGAAATCCAAACTTAATACCTCTACAGGCTTCCCATTATCCACATCCCATGCCATTCTATCAAAGAACGCCAATGAATTGGTTAAACATGATTTTCCTTTCACAAAACCATGCTGACTCTTCCTGATTTCCTTATTGTTTTTTTTAAAAGCTGAGCCATAGCTTCCTTCATGACCAATTATTGATTGATTGGAGTCATAGAGATGTACAGCAAGGAAACAGATGGTAGGGTCCAACTCGTCCATGCTGACCAGACATCCGAACCGAATCTAGTCCCACCTACCAGCACTTGGCCCATATCTCTCCACGCCATTCCTATCCATATACCCATCCAAATGCCTTTTAAATGCTGTAATTGTACCAGCCTTGATCACTTCCTGGCAGCTCATTCCATACAACCACCACCCTCTGTGTGAAAAAGTTGCCCCTTAGGTCCCTTTTATATCTTGCCCCTCTCACTTTAAACCTATGCCCTCTATTTTTGGACTCCCCCACCCCGGGGAAAATACCTTGTCTATTTATCCTATCCATGCCCCTCATGATTTTATAAACCTCTATAAGATCACCCCTCTGCCTCCAATATTCCAGGGAAAACAGCCCCAGCCTATTCAGCCGCTCCCAAAAGCTCAAATCCTCCAACATTGGCAACGTCCTTGTAAATCTTTTCTGAACCCTTTCAAGTTTCACAACATCCTTCTGATAGGAAGGAGACCAGAATTGTGTGCAGTATTCCAAATGTGGCCGAACCAATGCCCTGTACAGCCGCAACATGATCTCCCAACTCCTATAATCAGTGCTCTGACCAATAAAGGAAAGCATACTAAATGCCTCCTTCACTAACCTATCTACCTGTGACTCTATTTCAAGGAACTATGAAGATTCTAACATCTTCCCCAGAACAGATGACTAAAGTGCAATACAGGATAAAACCCACAACATATATCAATCCCTACCCACTGAAGAAATTCTCAGGGGCTTTGTTGTGCCTGTTATGAAACCACAGTATAAGGCACATATAGTGATCCTCAGTGGACTTGAGTGTGGGATTTCTTGACTTAATGGCCTGAAAGAAGGGAAGATGTGAATGTCCACAATGCTGGGGGAAAAAGAAAGTATTAAAGAAGGAAATGAATCCTTTTGAATGTATTCACTGCCCATTCACATTACAAGGTAATATTCAAATCTGGGTTAAGTTATTGGGATAGATGATCTCTCATTTAGAGTCACCACATTGGTCAGGCCAGTAAGGCTAGTAGATTTCCTTCACTAAATGGCACCAGATGGGGTTTGTGACAATCAACAGTTATTGCAATCAACAATTAGGCTGGCTTTAAGATTAATCAAGAATTATAGCACAGAAACAGACCCTTCAGTTCAACTCGTCCATGCTGACCGGGTATCCAAAATTAATCTAATCCCATTTGCCAACATTTGGCCCTTATGTCTCTTAAATCCTTCCTATCCATATACCTATCCAGAATCCTTTTAAATGTTGTGATTGTATCAGCCTCTACCACTTCCTCTGGCAGCTCATTCCATACACATGCCATCCTCTGCGTGAAAATGTTGCCCCTTCGATCCCTTTTAAAGTTTTCCCTTCTCACCTTAAACCTCTGCCCTTTAGTTTTGCACTCTCCCACCCCTGGGAAAAGACCTTGCCTATTCACCCTACCCATGCCCCTCATGATTTTATAAAAATCTGTAAGATCACCCCTCCGCCTCTGATGTTCCAGGGAAAACAGCCCCAGCTTATTCCGCATCTGCCTATATCTCAAATCCTCCAACCCTGGCAGCAACCTTGTAAATCTTTTCTGAACCCTTTCAGAATTTTACTGAAGTGAAATTTCATCAACCATGGTGGGATGGGAACCTTTCTTTTCCCTGAGTATTAGTTACTAGTCCATTGGCATTATCATTCTGCCACCATCTCCCCCATTCAATCTGCCATTATTACACCTATATTAGAGGATGCTGAGAGACTGTTACCTCTGGCTGGGGAGTCTGTAACACAGGGTCATAGCTTCAAGATAAAGGGTCTGCCCTTTGGGACTGTGATGTGAAGAGTTGCCAACCTCTGGAATTCTTGACCACAGTGATGATGTGAGCAGCTGGGCAAAATTAAGCCAGAGGTCAATTGGATGCTCGGATAATCAAATAATATGAAAACTGGAGTCAATCTAGAAATTAAGGCATTATCTTATTGAATGGCAGAGGGGGCTCAAGGGTCATACTCCAAATTTGAATTTTTTTACTTTTACATTCAAATACAACTAGCCAGTTCCTTGTAATCATAAAATATTCTCCTAATTAAATCTGAATTGTCAAGGTGAATTGTTAAGGGTTTCCTGTGTGCAATTAACTAATGACAGAAGGTCAGCTGAAGGCTTCATTACAATATGGTTGTAACTAAATACTGGTTTCATCCTATCCCCAGAGTGCCGATAGTCCAGTCAGATGGAGATTTGTGCTTATAGTTTAGTTGTGGGAAATTCTCAAGATTTCTTGAGGCTGAAATTGCTATGGATTTATCATTCATTAACTTGGATTTTTAAGTGTAGCACACTGAACATAGTCTTTTCATTGATGATATCCCAATTCAACATCACAGTGGGAGTGGGACTAATTGGATTTTGTAGGAAGCTACATAGTGGTAATGTCACTATTCTAGTAATGGCTCTGAGGACCTAGCTTTGTGTTCCACCGTGGCAGCTTGTGGAATTTAAATGCAATTCTTGTTTAATAAGAAATTCTGAATTTAAAAACTATTCTCAGTGATGGTGAGAATATTAAAATGTCATCGATGGTTGTAAAAACCTACCTGATTCCGGCTCTTTAAGAAAGGGACTGTGACATTCTTATCTGGTCTGATCTCTATACATGCCAAACCTCCAGGAAGGTAGTTGACTCTTAATTGCCATCAAGGGTAACTGAAGGAGTTGATGGCCCACAGATGTTATCAGGAGAAAGTGAGGACTGCAGATGCTGGAAATCAGAGCTGGAAAAGCACAGCAGGTCAGGCAGCATCCAAGGAGCGGGGGAATCGACATTTCGGGCATGAGCTCTTCTTCAGGCTCATGCCCGAAACGCCGATTCTCCTGCTCCTTGGATGCTGCCTGACCTGCTGCGCTTTTCCAGCAAAACATTTTCAGCACTGATGTTATCACTAGACTATTAATCCAGAGACCTAGGGAGTTGTGCGGAGACCTGTGTTCACATCCTGCAATTTGTGGGATATGGATGTTACTGGCTGGGCCAACATTTATTTCCTATCCCATGAGAAGGTGGTGCTGAGCTGCCTTCTTAAACCGCTGCAGTCCACCTGCTGTGGGTTGACCCAGAATGCCATTAGGGAGGGAATTCCAGGATTTTGACCCAGCAACAATGAAAGAACAGTGACATATTTCCAAGTCAGGATGGTGACTGGCTTGAAGGGGCATTTGCAGGGGGTGGTGTTCCCATGTATCTGCTGCCCTTGTCCTTCTCGATGGAAGCAGTTGACTGATGGGAAGTTGGTAAATTTACTGATTGGTAAATTTCTGCAGTTTATCTTGTAGACAATACCCACTGCTGCTATGCAGTGTCGATGGTGGAGGGAGTGGATGCTTGAATTCAATAAAACAAAAAAGTTTGGAATTGCGAATCTGATTACCTCGGCCATTGTTGTTTGTGAAAAGGGGAAACCCATCTGGTTTACTAAGAGAGCTGCTGGTCTACATGTGACTCCAGACTAGATTAGAGTGGTGCTGGAAAAGCACAGCAGGTCAAGCAGCATCCGAGGAGCAGAAAAATCAACATTTTGGGCAAAAGTCCTTCATCAGGAATAAAGGCATGGAGCCTCCGGGGTGGAGAGATAAATGGGAGGGGAGTGGGGCTAGGGAGAAGGTAGCCAAAAGTACAATAGGTGTATGGAGGTGGGAATGAAGGTGATAGGTCAGAGAGGAGGATGGAGCAGATAGGTGGGAAGGAAGATCAACAGGTAGGTGTTGATATTCCTGCTCCTTGAATACTGCTTAACCTGCTGCACTTTTCCAGCACCACACTAATCTGGACTCTGATCTCCAGCATTTGCAGTCCTCACTTTTGCCTAGTTGATTTTAATCTTACCGCAGCAATGTGGTTGACTCTTAACTGCCCTCTGGGCAATATGCTGGCCTGTTCAGTGATCCCATGAAATAACTGCTGGCCCTGACATTCCATGAGAAGATAAACAATAATAACATTTTCAAAGAGCTAGCATGAGTTAAATGGCTTTTATTTTGCTGTGCAGTGGCTGGGAATATTGTGTTTCGTGTGTGTGTCCTCAGAGAAGGTGCAAAGAACTAGACTGGTGTTAGTGACGAGGAACTTCAGTCATGTGGAGAGATTGGAGAACCTCCTTAAAGCAGAGAAGGCATGGCTGTTTGAAATCGTGAAGGGTGTAAATATGGAGGAGGAGGAGATCTTGTGACATGGTGGATAGCATTCCTATCTCTGGGCTAGACATTCTGGGTTGAGTTCCACTTTAGGACTTATCAGCTACGGGAGGTGTGTTTGTAAAGTGGGCCAACTGTTTGATTGACCTTCCAGACTGTCTGGTCGCATGGTAAGAATGGGAGAGTTTCCTTGTCAACTGTCCAATATGAGATAATGTAAACTACTGAGATTCTTTGCTCCTAAGCATGAACCAACCTGATGGAGGTCCAAAGCCCAACACTCGGAAACAAGGGCTGGAGAAAAGAAGTCCAAACAAGCAAAGATAAACTTTTGCTAGTGGTGGGCATGTCAATAACCAGAGAATGCAGACTAAAGGTAATCCAGGGAATAAAACGGAAGAACCAATTTTTGCACAGTGCACTGCAGTGAACAGGAATGCACAGCCTGAGATGATGATGGAAGCAAATTCAATAGCAAGTTTCAAAAGCAAGTTTCAAAAGAGATCTGAAATTTGAAGAGAAAAGGAATTAGAGAGCCATGGGGAGAAGGCTGAATTTGGGATTAATTGAATAGCTGGAGAAACAAGCAAATGCCCGGCTTCTGTGCTAAATCGCTCTATGGCCATAATGCTAGTGAGTTTTCAGTGCCGTGTGCAAAGGCTGTTGGATAAATCCATGGAACTTTGGTCCTAGGCATAGACTCTCAGTCCAAAGGAACTGCAGATGAGAGAATTTAGCAGGATGCTGCATAACTCTGACAGCGGATGCATTTTTGTTCATTAAAATGAACAGGTGGAAAGGAAAGATTTTCGAGAACTGACGTATGCAATTCTACAAACCAGGAGTCTACACTCCAAATGGATTCTGCAAGACCCTGCCCTTATTGATTCTGTGTTTGTCAGGCAGTATGGTGCTTGGTAGCCTCCTTACTGTTGGACTTTAGAAGTCAAAGTTCATCTCCACATCCCTCATCTGATCACTCTACAGCGACTCCTGCAGGAGGGAGTAGGTGTTTTGAGTCATCAAGGTGAGGTTTTTGAAGTTGTCCAGGCTGGGAAAAGCTCAATACATCATGGCACTCGAGTCAAAAAAAGTACCAGAGAGCTAACATACCACTGCACAAATTGTTTCAGGGAGAAAACCTTTATATAAGATCCTGAGGGTTCTTGACAGGGTAGATGCAGAGGGAATGTTTCCTCTTCGGGAAGAATCTAGAACTAAACAGTTTCTGTTTAAAATCAGGGGTTAACTAAGCAGTTGCTTTATAAACATCAGGGGTCTCCCATTTGAAATAGGGATGAAGTGAATTCAGCTGAGCTCGACAGTCAGCCATGATCATGTTGAATGACAGAGCAGGCTCGAGGGGCTGAATGACCTACTCCTGTTCCAATGTTTTTGTAAATTATTTCTTCTACATAGCCATGAGTCTTTGAGATAAATCCCATCCTCCTGAACAGGCAGTGGAAGCTGAGCTGTTGAATGTTTTTAAGGCAGTAGATGGATTTTTGTGAAGCAAGGGGCCTAAAGGTTGCCAGGTATTTAGGGCAGTATGATGGCTCAATGGCTAGCACTGCTGCCTCACAGCGCCATGGACCCAGGTTCGATTCTATGCTCAGGCAACTGTCTGTGTGGAGTTTGCACATTCTCCCCGTGTCTGCATGGGTTTCCTCCAGGTGCCCCGGTTTCCTCCCACAATCCAAAGATGTGCGGGTTAAGTGAATTGGTCATGCTAAATTGCCCATAGTGTTCGGTGCATTAGTCAGAGGAAATGGATTGGGTGGGTTACCGTTCAGGGGATTGGTGTGAACTTGTTGGGCTGAAGGGCCTGTTTCCACACTGTAGGGAATCTAATCTAAAGAAAGGTGGGAATATGCATCTGATAGTTCAATTAAATCAGCCATGATCTTACTATAGGTGGAGAAGCTCGAGGGGCTGAATGGCCTACTCCTGCTCATTGTTTGAATGTAACTTTGTGGAGGAAGCGGAAGGAGGGGAAGGGAATTCTATTGTTTAGTAGTGGAGCTTTCCACAACTTTCAGAGCATGGACCTCCATCTGATTAAGGTGTCAGCCTCAAACAACCCTTGAAAGCTATGATAAGAGAGAAAAAAGGGGTTCAGAACAGCTGGGAAATCACTGCTGCACACTCATAAAGTGCATTTATTGTGAAACCCGTTCCTTAGAATGCCTCACCATCGTCTCAGAACATCAGTAACCTCAGGGTCTATCAAATCCCCTGGTGAGGAGTAGTCAGAAGAGAAGGCCCTTCCAAATTCAAACAGGCCCTTATTCACCTTTGAACCGGCAAATGCCTTCTCCAGATGTACACAAACTGAACAGTGCAAAACATCATGCTGCCTCAGCCAAAACAGATCCAACTGGCAAAGACTCACTTTTAATGCAAGTCATTGATTACATCTGTGCTTCCCCTGATGTGACAGTTGAAAAGTTTATTGTGAGATTTGAGAAGTATAATAAATGGATCTTTGTTGACCAAGGGCTGGAGGCGTTTAGCAGAGGCTGGAAACATCACGTTAAAATCCTGTTTTGATACCAGTTGGCTCCATCGGTCTTCATGTAAATGCTTGAAGGATTGGACTCTTCTTGTCACTCATTCACTGTTCATGTCAGTCAGGTTAATTCACGCCTCTGTGTCTGAAAGCTGCATCTCAAGCCAAGCTCCAGGGCCTTGAGCATAACATTCCAGACTGACTTTCCAATTCTGAAGGAATGTTGAACCTTTTCAGTTGCAATCCTTCAGGTGAGGCAGAGCCCCAGCTTGCTCACTTGGGCAGCTGTGAAAGATTCAATAGCACCATGTGAAGAAGTTCAAGGATGTCCACAAATGTCTCCTCCCTCATTCTTCAAGAAAAATCATGAAAGCAGATAGCCTGCTCATTACTTCACTGCTGTTGTGTGAACTTATTACATACATCTTGGCAGTGGTCTTCACCACATTACAATAGCAATTACACTTTAGAATTGCTAGATGCAAAACGTTTTGTGATGTCCTGAGGTTGTGACAGGTGCTATGGAAATACAAGCCTTCCTCTTCTTACTGCTGGCCTCTAAGGGATGCTATTCATGCTGACTTCACTGCCATGGGCTATCTACTGTGACCTCCTCCAAACCAGCATGTATCATTGCAATCCCTCTACTCAACTACCTATTGGCTCATCTTCTGTCCAGGGTTTGCTGGCTTTGTCCATGTTTGCTACTGTTCTTACAGGGTCATCTTTTGCATGGTTGTGTATTGAGCTTGACCAATATAGTTTTGGGAAATCACCACCATTTCACTCCAAAGAGCCTTCACTGCCTTTGGACTTGGGATGTGTTCATAATTCCCAAAACCAAGCTACTTGTCCTCTGTTCGAAAGCTCAGGATCAAAGCCCATGCTCTCTGTACCACCTGCGTACGACAGCAGACCAAACTGAACCATTGATGCTAGACATCAAAATCAGATGACTAGCATGTGGCCATTCAGCCTCTTAACTCTGTTCCATGATTCAGAGATCAAGGCTGATCTGTATTTTAACTCATATATCCCTTAAATCTCTTATTGAGCGAAGGTCCATACTTCTGTCCCTTTAGTAGGAAGAAGCATTTTCTAATTTCTTATGAATCTACAAATGTGCACTTTCTAGTTGGGTGGCTATTTGTCTTGTAGCAACAGACCATTTTCAAGCCCCCAAACCATTTCCTGTCCCTGAACAACCAGCACTAAGTGCAGTGATGGCATCCAAACATTGGCTGGGCTTGGATCACTTCTGCCCAGCCATCCTTAGTTCTGCGCCATGTTAGCCAATCTATACCAAGGCCAGGTGGTACAGCTGACCGCAGTGGCTCTGACCCTGAAAAGCCACCTTCTTTAGATTGTTATCCAGTGAATTTTATTGGGAAGGTGCCATCTCCCACGACTCCCCCAACAACCCTGCCAATACCACCACCACCCACCCCCCTCAGCGCACACACACACACACACACACACACACACACACACACACACACACACACACACACACACACACACACACACACACAGCCAACCATTGACATCTGGGTCTCTCAGCCACAGAATGACCTCTCGAGTAGAACAGTGTCTGTGACCACATATCCCGGGGGTACCAGCGCCATCAAAAGAGACAGATGAGGGGAAAATTGTCAAAGGCAAGAAGAATTTTATTCCTGTAGCAATTGCGCGATGGAAGGTTTTTTTTTGCTACCACAGCAGATGCAGTCATCAATTCACAGGAGCTTCAGTCTCTGCAGTTAGGGAGCTAATCGATCTGTCTGGTACTGGCAGCTCCCCTTACGCTGTGTCACAAGCTTTCTTCACTGCTTGATGAAGGTGCAGATGTTGGACCCCCGCACGAGATCAATGCCATTGATTTCTTTTAAAAAAAGAGAGGGGGGAGGGGTGGGTATGAGGGTGGGGGTGCTGGTGGTGGAGGAAGAAAATAGATCGACGGAGGAATCCTGGATCACCGACTGAACATCCAATTCAGGAACCCAGTTTTGAATGTGTCTCTAATATATATGTGTGTACGTGCGTATATACGGATATGATTTTGTATGTCTATATCTGTCTGTTTGTCTATACAAATGAAATGTGAATGGATATCTATTTCTGTGGGTTTTATATATATATGTGTGTGTGTGTGTGTATATGTGTGCATTTGGTACGTATGTATATTTTATGTTGGCTGATGCTGTAAGTATGTTGCGGGAGATTACAATTGTTTAATTCTTCCAAGTGTTAAGTCTGTGGGTCTTTGTTTGAAATGAAAGATGTACTGCAAATGAAGGGACCCTCTCCTTGGGCTTTCTTGACAGTAGTAATAGAGCAGATTGATTACAGCGTCTGCAATTCCATCTTATATTGATTCTATCTGGTCTGCATTCCTAACGGGACTCACAGTGCTCCAAAAAGGAGGAGGCAGACTTGAACCTGACCACCATTACAGGTCGACACTTTCTCTGTCTCTCTCTCTCTCTCTTTCTCGTTATTTTGACACCTGAGCTTGACTTCAGTTCATTTAATTTGCCTTTTATTTCTATTTTTAAAAATTATATGCAACTGCAGTGAGGTGTCCGTGTCACGTTAAGCGATCCAGCTCTTTCCTTTTAAAGAGAAACAGGTTTGTTCACTTACCCCTCCTTGACTCCGTTTGGAACATTGTATATTGCGGCTGAAGGAGACAGCCCTGCAAGCAAGACAGGGGCAGATTAGGTTGGGTATTACCTCGAAAAGAACAATTCTTATCCGTGCGAAATTTTTTTAACTTATTTATTTACTTATCATGATAGCCAGACTGAGGTCACGACCCCAATTTGTCTGGGGCATTGTGGGTAGAGCGAGGGAAGGGAGAAAAATGCGTTCAAGAGATAGAAAGGCCAAGTATGTCGGAACAGTTTAACTGAGTGGGTCGTTTGAGTTCAGGAGATGACCAGGCTGATGGGAGTATGTGCGAGGCGTAGGTAACAGTCCGGAGACAGAACCTACTGCTCCCCACGCAGCACAATCCAGTGATTGCACCAGGAGCTTTGCTGCTCTTTTTTTTAAAAATAGCAACTTTTGTTTTAAAACAATTTGTCTGAAGAATCAAAAAGCACCTCAGCATCTTGCCAGCCTTAACTGTGTGAAGCTCCTGATTAATCCAGCAGGGTAAGGGTTAATGATTTGATTTCACCCTGCATTTCTTGTTGCATGTTACCCGTGCTTTGTATTTTATTTTAGTTTTGCCAGCATCTTCTTCTCGCCTGGCACTCTTCCTCTGTCTTTTCTCTCTGTCTATTTTTGTCTCTCATAGATGTTTTTGGCTGTGTCTCCAGACTGTCTGTCTAACTCCATTTCTTTTTATGGGCTTCCCTCTCTCTCCCCCTCTCTGCTGTTTCTCTCTGGCTCTGTTTTGTATTCTCTCTACGTATCACTGATGGATTTCCTTCTGTCTTTAGTCTCTGCATTTATTTTCTCTATATTTTCATTCTGTTTCCTTTTTGTAGTTTGGCCTCTGTCTGGACATCTCGCTGTCTCGCTGCTTCGCTTCGTCTTGACATCTTGGTCTGTGTTTGCTCTTTCTCATCTGACTCTGTCTTGTTCTCTGTCTTCATCCCTTTAATTCTTTCTGCCTCTACCTTGCATCCCTCATTCTTATCCCTGTCTCTTTCCTTCTGACATTGTCTCTATTGGTCATTTTATATCCCTTTGTATTTCTCTCTCTGTCTTTCTTGCTATTTCTCTTTAGATTGTCTTTGTTTAGTTCTCTCTTCTGCACTGTTCCCATCTCCATTTGTCCCTCTATTTCCCTCAGTTTCTGTCTCGCTGTATTTCTATTTCTCTCAGTTTCTCTCCACTGCTCTCTATCGCTCTTTCTCTCATGCTCGTTCTGTCTCTTCCTTTTTACTTTCACTGTCTCTTCTTGCTCTCTTTCTCTTACTCTGTCCGTCCTGCTCTATTTTGCTCTTTTTCTGTCTCTTTTGTTCTCTCTCTTGCTCTCTTTTTGTCTTTCTTTCCCACTCTCTAGCTTTCTTTTAGTCTTTCATTCTTTCAGTCTTCCCTTGCTCCCTTCCCGTCCGTCTGGCATTTTTAAAATTTTTAATCCGGTGAATGAGTTGTTTCTGTGGAGATTGATCAATATGGCATCTACAGCATTGTGAGAACGAGGGCGAGATTGTGACTGGGAACCGGGGAAGAAAAGTGGCTTCGGCAGAAAAGACAATCTTTGTGGTGCTCATAGTCTCACCATGGGCAACATGGCTAAAGATCTGTAATTTTCAATCAGGGCAGCTAACTGCAGTGCAGCACTGCATGTTGGGATTTAACAATGTGTCTTGGCGTGAATCTGCAAAGAAAATCCTCATTCTGTTCTACCAAGGATAATTATACCTCAAAATGATATCAGCCTTTAATAACTTAAACAGGAAATTGGTATCGATAGGACAAGACAGGAAGCTCATGGAGCTTAAAATTCCAATATTTAATATGTCTGTTATCAAATGTGCAAATCAAGTGTGCAAATCAAGATGAGATTAAATGAGATCAAAAGACGAGAAATAAATCACTATGAAGGGATGGAGCGATACAGGGCGAAAGGGATGGAGAGATGGAAGGGCTAGATGCAATACGAAGGAATGGAGTGAGAGAAAAGGAAAGGAAACAATGAGACAGAAATTCAGACGTGAAATAATAGAAATAGGGGACGCTGGAGAAAGGGGCATAGAAAAATAATTCTAGCGAGATCGATAAATAAAAGAGATTAACTGGGAGAAGATATGGGAAACCACAAAGAATGGCGATGGGATGAGGCAAAGGAAAAAGAGGGACACTCAGGACAGAGAGAAGAGACAGAAAGGGGTAAATGGAGAGAGGAGAAAGTAATTGCGAAAGCTAGGTAGCGACAGCCGGCAAGCTAGAACAGGAAAGAGGATATTAAGAGTACAGCAGAGATGGAAGCAGACAGGGAGAGGTAGAAAAAGGGGAAGTTGAATGGAGACAGAGGAGAAGTGTATCACAGGCTAGCAAGAGGGAAAGGTATAGGAAGGGAAGATGGAGACTGGGAAAGACAATCAGCAACAGGATTTTGGAGAGACTCTAAGTTAGTCATTGAGTCCGTTGGGATCAGTGCAAACAGATAGATAAATGAAGAGAGGAAGAGAAACACGATAGATTCAGAGTCAAATGGGGATTCTGAACATTGGTTTTGTCAGGGGATATTAAATTGCTCAAGATTTGTAAGTGTGAGCATTTAGAGGCATATTCTGTTTCGGCACCATTTGATATTGCTGAAGCAAAAATGAAAAGGATGAATGGGTTTCCATATTCAACAAGCCTGGTTCCGCAGACTTTATTTGAAGATCTATTGTATTGATCAAAAGGGACTTAAATGTCGGTGGTGCCAGTTAGGCTTTAATGTGTATGAGAAGGGTTGGAAAGTGGGGGAAGGGGGATAGTGTTGGGGAGGATTATGGAGTGGGGCACAGTGGAGGAAGCAGACAAGACTGAAGAAAGGAGGATGTGAAAGTGTGGAAGGGAGGAAATGGGGGGGTGAGGCTGAGAGTAATCGGTGTGTTTAGGAAATGGGGACTTGGAAGATTGTGTTCTGCGAGATGGGTCATGAAATGTGCCAAGTAAATGGTCTACAGAATGGGGGCACTACAAAGTGGCAGAGAGAGAATGGGAGGGTGGGGGGAGCTGGGGGGGGAGGGAAGAATGTGAAGAAGCTGGGAAATGGGCATGGCTGAACTGGGAGGGGTGTAAGGAAGGACGAAACAATGGATGCAAAGTGTGGGAGCAACCGTAGGGGTTTGAAGGAGGGGATGTGCCGAGACCAGAAGTGGGAAGGAGGGCATGATGAGTGTGGGGGAGGGGCATGGGGGAGTATCTGCTTGTCAACATGATGCACTGCACTCCTTCCCTCCTTGTAAGGGACAGGGATAAGATATGTATCCAGTCTGAGAAGCCTACAGCAATGAAAGAGTGAAAGGAAAAGAGAAGGAATTTGGAAATGAAAGAGAAAAGAGGCAATTGTTCTTTTCCCTTTGTGTTACACCCCTGCCTAATTGTGTATGTGTGTGTATGAGAGAGAATGAATGCATCTGTATTTGCCTACCTGCGTGTACCTGTGTTTGCATACAAGTGCTCATGCTTATGTATGTGTGCAGTTGTGTCTGCTCTTATCTATCATAATATATCTGTTTGCATGTCTCTGTATGTATGTGTGTGTTAGTTTGTACCTGTGTGTGTGACTGTGTGTGGCTCTGTGTATATGTGTGTGTCTCTGTGTGTCTCTCTGTGGGTGTGTGCATGCCTGTTTCTGTGTGCGTGCATGATGTGTGTGTCTGTGACTGTGTGCATGCCTGTGTCTGTGTGTAACCTGCAAAGATACAAGCTTTCCAACTCTCGCTCTGAAAAACCAACAGTCCCACTGGCTTTGAGCACGCGGATTGATGCTAAGTCTGTGAGTTAATGATGAGACAGTCAAAATACCAGCCGATTATACTCTTCATCACCCCCCCACCCCCTTCCCACCCCATAGACACACACACGCACAACTAGTGTGAGTCAGCATCCTCCCTGATCCTCAGCGTTCTCAGAGATAGGCAGGCAGTCAGCAACAAGGTATGTTGGAAATGATATGTGCCTGATTTTAAATCTGTGGAGCATGAGATCTATTCCCTTGGGGGGGGGGGGGGGGGGTGGTTGGGGAGTGGGGGGTGTGGTGGTGGGAGAGAGCAAGACAGGAAGCATTTGATTAAGATCACATCTACATTGCAACAGGGGGAAAAAAAACATTCCTTTAAAATGCATTTTATTTCACAGCTCACTGCTTCTTGCTGCACCAGAGACTGAAGAAAACGCTGCTTTAAAAAAAACAAGAGAGAAACAATAATTAAATGCTTTGCTAAACATATTTTGAATTATTCTCACGACGCCTATTTTTTCTCTCTCTCTCTCTGTCGGAAGCAGAGCGCTGTTCTGAAACAAACGGAACTCTGCGCTCTCCATGTTACGGTACAGAAGCGTCGGAACAAAGTAAGGGGGAGGATAGGGCAGGGACTGAGCCCGTTTGCAATGCGGTCTTTCAGGATACATGTGTACTATGGTGGTAATCTCAGTGAGGAGACGCAGTGACAGACCAGCTTTCGTTTCTCTGTTCCATAGCCAAAAGAGAAACCCCGAGATGCGCTGAGGAAGAGGGACAAAGAGACCTCATTTTATTAAGGCTATAGTTTTTGCTGTCACTGGAATATGTGCGTGTTTGTTTATTTTTTCGTTGTTTCTCCGTCTCGGATATAGAAGAGAAAATAGCGGCGAATATTGATCTATAATGCATCGGCAGACAGACTAATGATCTCAGCAAAACCTGGGCTAGATTCCCCGGGGCTGCCTCTCGGGCACAATACTGCAGTGATACATTCTGTCTGGCTGGCTGTCTGTCTGCTTCTATCTCTGTCTGCCTCCTCTCTCTCTCTATCTCTGTCAGTCTCTATCTCTGTCTCTCTCTCTCTCTCTATCTATGTCTCTCTCTTTCTATAGCTGCTCGTGAATCTATCTCTATCTCTGTTTGCCTGTGTCTCTGTTTGCCTATCTGCCTGTCTCTTTTTTCTCTCTCTCTCTCTCTTTCTATCTTTGCCGGTGTCTTCCTTTCTCTTTCTCTCTATCTCCGTCTTTCTCTCACTACCTATTTCTGTCTTTTTTTGGCTGTCTCTGTCTCTTCCTATCTCTCTTTTTCATCTCTCTGCCTCTGTGTTTGCTTCTTTCCATCTCTGTCTAACTGTCTTTCTTCATCTCTCTCTCTCTACCTGTCTCTTTCTCTTTCCCTTTCTTTCTCCTTGTGTCTCTTTGTCTACCTCTCTTTTTATCGCTGTCTCATTTTCTGACCATTTCTCTTTCTATATCTGTCTCTGTTTGCCTCTCTGTCTCTCTCTGTCTCTCCTATCTCTATCTCTCTTTCTGTCTGTCTCTCTTTCTATCTCTGTCTCGCTCTCTCTCTTTCGATTTGTCTCCCTCCTTATGTCAATCTCTCCGTCTCTCTCTTTCTGTCTGTCTCTCTTTCCCTCCCTTCTTTCTCTGTCTCTCTCTCTCTCTCTCTCTGAGTCTCTCTTTCTATCTTTGTCTCGCTCTCTATGTCTCTCTCCCTCTTTCTCTATGTCTCTCTGTCTGTCTGTCTCTCTCTCTCTCTACTGTATATCTGTCTCCCTCCTCCTTTCTCTCTGCCTGTCTCCCTGCCTGTTTGCCTGTGTCTCTCTTGCTCTGAGGAAGGGCTCAAGCGCTCGCCTCTCTGTTCCCCATTGAATGTGTTGGCCGTTTTTTAAGACAGAATGCACCTTGCGACATTGTTCCGAGAGTAGTTGGCTGTTTATGAGGCTGTGTATGTGTGTGTCTGTGTATGTGTGTCCACTTGCCTCTCTCCGTTGCTGAGAGTCGGAGTGGGGGTTGGATGCTGTGAGAGAGAGAGATGACAGTGCGGTCCCCTCCTGAGTGAAGGCAGTGCCGGCTGCTGGACAGTCAGCACTGGGGAATGAGCCATCCTGTGGCTCTGTGTCAGAGACACCTGCATTGTCAGCGCACCTCTCCTTCCAGGGAGTGTGGAGTCCCAGGTTAAAGGCTGGAACAGAAGAGTAAAGGGGCAGGTGGAAGAGGATGGGGGTCTGGATGAACCCTGTTTCAGGAGCTGTGCAGCCTGTTCACACAAAGGCAATGCACTGCTTCACCTTGTCAACTTGCTCTGTAACTGATTAAATATTAAAGCAAGGATTGTATCTTTGCTGGCTGGATCTGGTAAAGGGGAGGGAGCAAGTGGATTTGGTGAAGATAATTTTATTGCCCCTCGTTTCCAGTTGTTCTCAATGGGCTGGAGCTGGAAGGGGGTCTCAGAGTTGGCTAAAGCAGTGGATGGCAGTGGGGAATGTGAGGAGGAGGTGGCCTGGCCAGGGTGGCCCTGTTTGAGAAACTCGCTGAACAGCCCAGGAGACGGGCCGAAGACAATGGAGGAACTTCTCCCAGTCCCTGAGACCCTAACTTGTGAGTCCATCTTCTTTTAAATATCACAAGTTAGGTTCTTGGGATCTGGGCGGAGGGCACTGTCAACCTCATTTCCAAGGTGGGATGGAGGGAGGAGTGGTGGTGCTGAGTGAGGTCCTTCTCCCTCCCACCGATCTGTTGATATGAAAGAACATCGTGATGAAGAAAATTGTGTCCCACCCCCACCCCTCCTCCATCTACGTTTAATCCTGTCATTGCGAAAAATCAATTAATGAAAGCCTCCCTTACCCCCTCATGTATTCCCCACATGAATGGTGCTCCATGGATAAGACTGAAGGAGATTGTGGAGGAGATGCCCATTGTAAAGCCAGCTACCTTCACGTTACCTTTTGTTTTTGATGGGGTAGCTGTGATTGAGGTTAAACCTTCTAAGTCATATCCACTCTGTTGTGAAGCCAGTGGCTGGCATTGAGGAAGGACCTGGGTGCGTACTCTTGCTGCCAGGCTGTTGGCTGAGCTGGAGGGGGCAGGCTCATTGGCAGATAGGACAAACGATTTTGCTGAGGAATAGCTGGTGTTATCAAGTTTGGAAAGAGCAAGAGAAACTGTGCAGAATTTGCACATTCTCCCCGTGTCTGCATGGGTTTCCTCCAGGTGCTCTGGTCCTCCCACAGTCCACAGATGTGAGGTCAGGTGAATTGGTCATGCTAAATTGCAGGAGAAACTGAGGACTGCAGATGCTAGAGATCAGAGCTGAAAATGTGTTGCTGGAAACGTGCAGCAAGTCAGGCAGCATCCAAGAGCAGGAGAATCGATGTTTCGGGCATGAGCCCTTCTTCAGGATTCCTGAAGAAGGGCTCATGCCCGAAACATCGATTCTCCTGCTCCTTGCATGCTGCCTGACCTGCTGCGCTTTTCCAGCAACACATTTTCAACATGCTAAATTGCACATGGTGTTCAGTGATGTGTAGGTTAGGTGCATTAGTCAGAGGTAAATATAGGATAATAGGGTAGGGGAATGGGTCTGGGAGGGTTGGTGTGGATTTGTTGGGCCAAAGGGATTGTTTCCACGCTGTAGGGATTCTATTAAATCATATTTCACTCACCAACAGGGTACAAATCTTTCAATCCACCCTTATGAATGTGAACATTGGATATTTCCAGTCAAACACGTTCAGGAAGATGTTGTTGGACATCTCTGGAGCAAGTGGGACTTGAATGAAAGTCTCCTGGTTCAGATGGAGGGGCATTGGTATTGCACCACAAGATACATCTATAGTTCAAGTAGTAGAGATTTTGTAATCAGCCTGTTTGAAAATGTCATTACACATCTCTGGAGGAGGAGGGACTTGAACTTGGGATTCGAGGCCGAGACATAGGGACACTAGCAGTGCACCAAAGGAGTTCTGAATGCAAAAATGTTGCTACTTTAACTTACTGAGAAAACCTGGTTCATTATAGACTGGGCAAAAGTAAGGACTGCAGATGCTGGAGATTAGTCTCGAGAGCGTGGTGCTGGAAAAGCACAGCAGGTCAGGCAGCATCCGAAAAGCAGGAGAGTCAACATTTCGGGCAACAGCCCTTCATCAGGACGGGTCTGAAACGTCGACTCTCCTGCTCCTCGGATGCTGCCTGACCTGTGTGCATTTCCATGCTCTTGACTCATGATGGACTGGTCCTATTGGGCTTAATCATTCAGGACTTGGCCCTCAATGCTCCCCTCTACTCAGCTCCAAAGTAACCTCACTGATGCAAATGAATCATTCATCATAAGGGAAGATTTACTTTTACCTTTTTTCTAGTACATCCAGGGTTGCAGGTTTTAAACTTCTCCCAAGCATCTTATTATTATTTCTGTTTGGAACAGAGATTCTGTTTCCTATAAATTCATCTTTTATCTTCCTGATGTGGTGTTTAACATCAACATTTTCAAGATGAGCAGGGAGATCTCCATGGTCTCCAGACCAACATCTATCCCTCAATTAACTTCACTGCAGCAGATCATCTTATCATATATCACATTGCTATTTGTGGGATCTTCCTGTGATTTAATTGGCTGCCATGTTTTCTACATTACAACATTTCAACAGTGCCTCTTTTACTGTAAAATATTTTAGGATATCTTGCGGATGTAAAAAGGGTGAGAGAGTTTAAGCTTCATTATTTTTACATATTTGTCTCAACAATAATTTGTACAAGGGCAAGATTTTGGCTCAGACCATCAGTGGTTCCATTTTATTTTGCAAAGCAGCATGGGTAAGTAAATCTTCCTGTTATGTCTGTGCTCAAATCCAACATCCATCAGTCCCTCCAAGTATTGATTGCCCTCAATCGTCACCCACACAACCCATCCCCAACCTCTCCACACTCTCCAATATGACCAGAAAGAGGGGAATAATAGATACCCGACTCATTAATCCCAGTAGACTGGCAGATAGGAATCGGAGATAGTTAGAGGCCACCAGGGAAGTTGGGAGTCCTGGCAGATCCCAGCTGGCTCTAATGGGCAATAGACCAAACCTGGGGCCTTGTGGCCTGAAAGGAGACTAATTGTATGAACTAGACACCTGAGAATCAAGGGGCTGAAAGGAATCATTTATGAATGAATGGCATTTTTAGTTAAACTCCTCCTTTCTATAGAAATATTCCTTCAGGATCACTGCCTTGACCAATCATCAAAAATGTCACCCTTTGTTTTATTCTTTAATGTATTTTTCAAGTGCCAACTAAAAAACAATATAATGTCAGCCATCACATGCACACTTCACAGTGGCTATCTGAGGTCATTGTAGATTGGCAGGTCATGTAAGCATACCAACCAGTATCAAACTTAGTGCCTGTTCACTAAACTAGCTCTGTCTCTCACTCACTCTCGACATTGTTAGAATACATCAAAGGAATTCTTTCCCGTTAATGGCCACACGTACTGACAGGAGTCAGTGATCATACTGCACGCTCAGCTTCTCAGAACAGGATTAGAATGAGCATGTCGTGGGGAACAGATGGGAACAAAGTTTCTCGTCACGCCTTTGTGCTGTTCCAGCATTCACCTCTGTCTCTGCATACCAATTACCCTCACACTTGACCTGTACCCCCGCCCCCCCCCCCCCCCCCCCACCAGCCCCACCAACATCTCCCCAGACATGGACGTGATCAGAACAACCCCCACCCCATTAATCCTGATATTGTTTTGTAACCAGTTGATGCTGGGTGTTTGCGAGTGGGAGGAGGGATAGTGAATTGAAAAGAGGGGAGACATGGTCTTGCTAATATCTCAGCATTGAAAAGCTCATGGGATGTGAACATCATTGGATAGACCATCCCCTAGTTAGTGTAAAAAGTGAGGTCTGCAGATGCTGGAGATCAGAGCTGAAAATGTGTTGCTGGTTAAAGCACAGCAGGTCAGGCAGCATCCAAGGAACAGGAAATTCGACGTTTCGGGCCAGAGCCCTTCATCCCCTAGTTAGTCCCATCCATTAAGATGCTGGCCAAGAGCCACTGTGTGTAACAGCTATGTCAGATATGTAATGCTATTGGATTACAGAGTGCCAAGAGGTTGACTCAGGGAGGAGCACACATTAGTTCACATCAGGATGGTGTGTGTACCTTGGATAGCTGGGTAGGGAGTCACGTCAACTTGAACTCAATCGTAACAATGCTAGGTTATTTTAATAACTATTCATGAAAAATACAAGGGATTGGCAAGGGGTTGTGATAAAGCACAAATGCTTTATCACTGAGACAACATAAATGTCTCCTTCTCTGCCTCAGGTTTGACCAGGGCAGGTATAGCTCAGATCCAGAGTAAAGGTTCCTCTACATTGTACCCATCAAACACTCCCATGACAGGTATAGCATGGGCTTAGATATAGAGTAAAGCTCCCTTTACCCTGTCCCCATCAAACACTCCCAGGAAAGCAACAGGGTTAGATTGGGAGTAAAGCTCCCTCTATGTTTTAAACTGAAATTGAAGCTCCTTCCACACTGGCCCATCAAACACACTGAGGACAGGTACAGCACGGGGTTTGACATCGAGAAAGCTCCCATCAAAAACTAGAACATGGCTGAGAGATCATGTCAAATGTAGGTAATGGAAGGGGAAGAATGTGACCCATTTTCTGTTGTGATAATATTGGGTCAGATTTGGATTGTCATGTTGCATGAGTGCAAACAAAGCTGTGCCTTATAACAAAAGCAACTCTGCATTTATAGAATGCATTTGACCTTGTAAAACATGCTAAGGCACTTTGCAGGTAGGTTTAGCAAGCAATAATTGACACTGAGATACATAAAGAAATGTTCAGCCAAGTGACTTAAAACTTGGTCAGTGGTAAGTGTTAACGATGGCTTAGAAGATGAAAGACAGTTAAAGTGTCAGAGAATTCCAGAGATTTGGAGTTTCTGGAGGGTGGCAGAATGGAGGAACTCGGGTCAATTGAATTGAATTGGGGGAGTCCAGACACACCACCATTTTTTCTTTCATTCATGAGATGAGAGCATCGCTGGCTAGGCCAGCATACCTGATTACCCAGAGGACAATTTAAGAGTCAACCACATTGCTGTGGGTCTGCAGTCACATGTAGGGCAGACCAGATGAAATTGGCAGTTTCCTTCCCTAAAGGACATTAGTGAACCAGATGGGTTTTTCCTGACAATGGATTCATGGTCATTGTTCGATCCCTAATTGTACTTTTTTTTTCCTTGAATTCAAATTCCACTACCTGCCATAGTAGGATTTGAACCCAGGTTCCCAGGATATTACTTGGGTCTCTGGATTAGTAATCTAGTAATAATACCACTAGGCTATGGCCTCACCTGATTGTAGGGCTGGAACATATTGTGGGCAATAGAAGGGAACAAGGATTGAAAATTAGGATGAGAATTTGTAAAATTATGGCATTGTTAGATCAGGTGCCGGGATGCCTGTGAGTTTATTTCCGATTCTTCAGGGTGGGTCCTCCCTAAATCAATCAGACTGTCTCGCTGCTGTGGTCACGTAACAGCTTAGTCACACTCAGGAGAAAAACATGAGATGCCAGACAAAAGAAATAAGGAAGGAAAATGGCTAATAGACCTTCTGATTGGAACGCCGCCACTGTTCCATCCTCATTGGAATTCAGGGCCATCTCTACACCAAGCATCTCCAACTCCCAGAAAGGATCAGACATATTTGCTGAAAGCATGCACCAGGGAGGCAGAGGTCTTTGAAGGAGGAAAAGCCTGGGAAGATTAATAGGTTGACGATGCAGTCGTTTGTCCCATTTCTTTCCAAATCGTGTTGCTCATACATTTTGTAAAATAAAATTCGTCCCTGTGCCTTTAGAGGTGTAGCTAACCTGATTTTACCCGCGGATATCAGCAACGGACTTTCCACCTCCCACCGTCCATCAACCTATCCTCTCCACACCCCCACCCCTCCCCAATCCAAAGAGACAAATCGAATTATTTCCGAGCTGAACTTTTATTTACTATTCTTTATCATTCAAGAAGGATATCCACATTTAAAACTATCTAACGAGCAACAAAGCCTTTTGGTGAGAGGAGGAGGTGCGGGAGGGGGGAAGTGAGAGAGAAAGGGAGAGGGATGGGGAAGTGCATGCAATGAATACAAAGCGGGAGAGAGATTAGCTATGTTATCAAGTCATCACTGGTAGGCAGACCAGACTGAACCAGACGAATTCATTAACTGGCGTCTGAAGCTATGAACTGAGTCCTCACTGCAGTAGTACTGAGGTATCAGTGGAACAGTAACACACACGCTCCAGATTTATATGTTCAATAGATTAAAATAAAATCTCAGCTTTTTGTTAAAAAAATATTATTTGGAGTCAATATCAGTGGGATTGTCTCTTTTTAAACGTTTGAATAGATTTTCTCATGCTTCAGTTGTTCATACAGATTTCCGTATTTGATTTGGATTAACCCATCCCACTCTTAAAGGCACTTCACAGTCAATCTCTGTTGCAAGGAGGGTAACCATTATGATGATTGAATAGCAGAGTTGGTGGTTAGCTTAGTTGGCTGGATGGGCTGGTGAGTGATGGCAATAGCTTGGGGGTTCAATGCTCACACTGATTGAGGCTACCATGAAGGACTGTCCTTCTCAACCTCTCCCTTTGCCTGAGGCATGGTGACCCTCATGTTAAATCATTACCAGTTGTCTCTCTCTAATGGGAGAGTAGTCCTATGGTCCTGTAAGACTACAGCTGCTTACATTCACCTTTTATAATGGATGCTTTACCCCAAGCTTGTTATGTGAGTTGGAAGGTTTGGTTTAACAAACAACAAAGGTTCCATCAAAGACGTGTCCTCCAAGGATGTTACCTCTTTAATCCAGGATTTGATCATCTGTTCCATGTTCTGCCATCTTCCAACCTCACCTGAAAGAATGGATTCCTTCCTTGGGACAAGCATGTCTCAGTGGGGAACACAATCCAATGCACTCCTTCAGAGAACAGTAGGGGAGATGTCCTGATCAATATTTATACCTAAACTCACATCACTAAATCCAATATCTCATTGTTATCATGATGCTCCCTCAACTCCACTTTCCTGCTTTTTTTCCTGATAACCCTTGATTCCAATCCTCATTCAATATGCCCATCTTGGCCTTGATTATACTTAATTATCCATCTTTTGTCACACTTTGCAGTAAAGAATCCCACAGATTCAATACCAACAGAGAGAAGAAATTCTGTCTGAAGTATACAAATTTGTATTCTGAGATAATGCCCTCTGGCCCTAGACCCTCCCAAAATGGATAGCTACCTTTCTGCATTTGCCTCAAGTCCGCCAAGAATCTTGGCAGGTCAGGTAGCATCCGAGGAGCAGGAGAATTGACCTTCATCAGGGTTTATGCCTGATACATCAATTCTCCTGCTCCTCAGATGCTCTCTGACCTTCTGTGCCTTTCCAGCACCACACTCTTGACTCTGATCTCCAGCATCTGCATTCCTCACTTTCTCCTCTGCTAAGAATCTTGTCTGTTTCAGTAAGGTCAATTCTCATTCTTCTACATTCCGTTGAGTATAGGCTCAAACTACACAACCTCTCCTCATAAGGCAGTCCCTTCAGGCATGGTGTACCAAGTGAACCTTCTCTGGACTGCCTCTAGTGCCAGGCTATCTTTCTTTAGATAATGAGTCCAAAACTGTTCACAGCATTTCAGCTGCGGTCTGACTAGTGCCTTGCATAATTTTAGCTAAACTTCACAGCGTTTATACTGCATTCCTTTTGAAATAAGTGCCAACATTGCTGTACTTGGGTACAAACTTTTAGTGATTTTTGCACAGGAATTACCAAATTCCTCTGTTCTGCAGCTTTCTGTTGCCTTTTTCCATTTAAATAGTATTCAGCTCCTCTGTTCTTCCTACCAAAGTGCATAACCACACATTTTCCCACATTGTATTCCATTTGTCAAGTATTTGCCCTCTCTCTGAACTTGTCTATAATCACTCTGCATACTCTTTGAATCATCCTCACACATTTTTGTGTCATCCGCAAACAGGCTATAGTGTACTCACTTTCCTCATCCAAGGCATTAATATATTTTGCAAATAATCATGGCCCCAGCTCTGATCCCTGTGGTACTGCACTAGTTACAGATTACCATCCTGAAAATGCTGCCCTTATCCCACTCTGCCCTCTATTAGCTGACCAATCCTTTATCAATGCTGATTTACTACCTTCAAATCCATGGGCTCTTATCGTATTAAGTTGCCTGTGTGACACCTTTATAAATTCTTTCAGAATATTGAAATATATTATATTCACTTCTTTCCCTTTGTTAATCCTGCTTGTCTCCACTGTTCTTCCTGCCAAAGTCCATAACCCCACTTGTTATCTCCTCAAAGAATTCCTGTAAACTTATCAGGTGAGACTTCCCCTTTATAGAGCTGTGTTGACTCTGCTGAAGCATAATATGGATTTCTAAATTCTCTGCTATTGCATACTTTATAATAGAGGCTAACGTTTTCCCAATAACAGATGTTAAGCTAATTGACCTATAGTTACCTGTTTTTGTCTACTTCCTTTTTAAGTAAAAGCATTACATTGGCAGTTTTCCAATCCTCTGGGATTTTTCAGAATCTAAGAAATTTTGGATGATTAGTAACAATGCCTTATTATCTCTATGGCTACGTCTTTTTATAACCTCTGATGCACTCCATCAGGTCCTGGGGACTTATCGTTCTTTGGCCCCATTAATTAACTTTTCACAATAGATAGTTATTATATTTATTTCCTCTCCTCCTTTTGCCCTTTAATTATTTAATAATTTTGGAACGCTATTAATGTCTTCTATAATGAAAACTGATGCAAAGCATTTATTCAACTCTTTTGCCATTTCCTGGTTGCCCATTATTAGTTCCAGAAGGAGTTAGCCTGGGAGTCCTAAACCTTGACTCCATGAAGTCTCATGGCAACAGCTCTCAAGAGTACAGAAATCTGCTGACTCTGACACATGGGCACCACTGTATATGCATATGTATATTAACTTAGTGGCTATAAGAGAAGGTCAGAGGCTCCTTCTGTGAGAAATTCACCCCCTGACTCCTCACATCCTGTTCACTGTCTTCAAGATGCAAGCCGGGAATGTGATGGAGTACTCCCCACTTGCTTAGTTGAGTGCAGCTCCAGCAAGACTCAGGAAAGTTGAAACCATTCAATACAAGGCAGCTGTTTTTTGGGTACATTCAATCCTACCACTACCAACGTTCAGTAGTAGCAGTGTGTACTGACTCCAAGATGTGGAAATTCACCAAAGATCCTTTGACAGCACCTTTCAAACCCATGACCACTTCCATCTAGAAGGATAAAGGCAGCAGATAAATGGGAACACCCCCACCCCTGCAAGTTACCTTCCAAGCCACTCACCATCCTGATAGGAAATTACAAGTGACAAGTGATAAGGTCAAGAAGACATATGACATGCTTGCTCTCATCAGTTGGGGCACAGAGTACAAAGACTAGCAAATCATGTTGCAAATGTATTAAACTTTATTTAGGCACATTTGGAATATTATATACAATTCAGGTTGTCAGACTACCAGAAGGAAGTGGAGGCATTGGAGACAGTACAGAAAAGGTCTATCAGGACATTGCTTGGTTTGGACGGTATTAGCTATGAAGTTAGATTGGACAGACTTGGTTTATTTTCACTTGTGCAATGGAGGCTAAAGGATGATCTGATAGAGGTTTATAAAATTATGAGAGGCATGGGCAGAATGGATGGTCAAAGTCCTTTTTCCAGGGTAGGAATGTTAATTACTAGGGAACATAGGTTTAAGGTAAAAGGGGGAAGGTTTAAGGATGACATGAGAGGCTAGTATTTTACATAGAGGGTGGGAAGTGCCTGGAATGCACTGTCAGAGGAGATGATAGAAACAGACAGAATAGCAATGTTTAAGAGACACCTTGACAAAAATAGACAGGGAATAGAGAGATTTGGAATGTGTAAAGGCAAAAGGTGTTTAGTTTAGAATGGCATCATGTGCCAGCCCAGACTTGGTTGACCAATGGGGCCTGGCCTGTGCTATTCTTTGATCTCTGTATGTCACTGTCCCACCAGAGTCACTGAATCATCCTCCTGGACCTCCCTCCCTAGCAGCTTTTTGGGTGCATCTGCTCCATAATGGACTGCAGCATTTAAGATGGCAGCTCACTATCACTTTCTCGAGGCCACCCAGGGTTAGACAATAAATGATTCCACAGCCAACAAAGCACACATCTCCTAAATGAAGAAAAGAAAGATTAGAACCTTGCTATTTGAGCCAGAGAAATTGACAGAGTGGACAGCAAGGAATTCACAAGAATTCACTTACAAGTCCCTGTGACAAATCCCATCTATCAAATGGGGCAACACAGTGGCTCCGTGATTAGCACTGCTGCCATACAGTGCCAGGGACCTGGGTTCAATTCCAGCCTTGGGCAGTTGTATGAAATTTGCATGCTGTCTTTGCATGGGATACCCTTGGGTGCTCTGGTTTCTTCCCACAGTCCAAAGATCTGCAGGTTAGATGGATTAGTCATGGGGAATGCAGGATTACAGGGATAGGCTGGGTCTGGGTGGAATGCTCTTTGGAGGGTTGGTGCAGACTCAATGGACCTAATGGCCTCGATCAGCATTGTAAGGGTTCTATGACTGGCAGGATTTGAACCACTGCGGGGGGCAGTGGTCCTTACTAATTAGGTTCAGGACAGTCAATGCCTCTGTGCAGCCAATCCCCAATACTGAAGCATCAGTACCCAACCCCTTATACACTTGTAGAGAAATAAATAATATTGCTCATTACTGAGGAGTGCAGGCTGGATGGTGGACTAATCAACTTAAACTCAACAAGTGAGGTTACTGCTAGAGTTCTGGAGATTGGCATTCACTAAATAAAATGGTGGAATATCAGATGAATCCTCCTACTTTGTGTTTCAATGTTTAAATGTTGAATCCTCAAAGATTCCTTGTCAATGTGTTTTGTTTAAGATACCCTCATTGCTTATTTCTGAAGCCTCTTCAATCTGACTGTAAATCTGTCACCTGTGATTAGTTGTGTTTCTGGAGGTTTCATTTCATGACCTCCCCTTCCCCACCCACCCATGGTCCACTCAATAGTCAGTCACACATCCATCTGTATGAGACACTGCAGTCTGTCATCAATTAAAAATCAAAATGACTCAGCTAAGTGGATCATGCCTACCTGTCAGCCAAATAGTTATTTTCTTTCCATTTTCAAAACTTTTATATTTGTTAAAGAGTTTTATTTAATCCTTCAATGGGGTATAGACATTACCAGTAAGGATAACATTTATTTGCCCAAAGCAGAAATGCCCCTTAATCCATGTGGCTTGCTTAGCCATTTCAGGATCTACTTAAGAATCAGCTACATTGATATGGGTCTGGAGTTATATGTAGGCCAGACCTGAAAGCAAGGAAGATTTCCTTCCATAAAAGATGTTGATGAATTTTTGCCAAAATCAATGAGAGTTTCATCTCACCATTATTTAGAACATAGGAGCAGGAGTAGGCCATTCAGCCTTCCTAGCCTGCTCTGCTATTCAAGATTCTCATGGCTGTTCCTCCAACTCAGTCCCCTGTTCTTGCTTTCTCCCCATATCCTTTGATCCCTTTAATCCTGAGAACTATATATAACTCCTTCTTGAAAACATTCAATGTTTTGGCTCCAACTGCTTTCTATAGCAGAGAATTCAATGGGCTCACCACTTTCTGGGTGAAGAAATATCTCTTCATCTCAACCCTAAATGTCCTACCCCATATCCTTAAACTGTGACCCTTGGTTCTGGACTCCCCAGTTACTGAGAACAACCTTCCTACATTTACTCTGTCTTGTCCTGTTAGAACTTTATAGCTATCTCTGAGATCCCCACTCAATCTTCTAAACTCCAGAATATAGACCTAACTGATCCAGCCTCCCTTCATATATCAGTGCTGCCATCCCAGGAATTAGTCTGGGAAACCTCTTTGCAAGTTATTGAGACCAGCTTTAAATGGAATTTAATTTCCAAAATTTGCTGTGCTTTCATGTTCTCTGAGTGGAGCCTGGGTGTCTGGATGTGACATCATTACTATCTCCTCTAGTATTGATGTGGAGGTACCATGTTGGACTGGGGTATCCAAAGTCACACAACACCAAGTTATAGTTTGACAGATTTATTTAAAATCAAAACTTGTGGAGCGCTGTTCCTTCACAGGTGATATGAGCACTGAAACCTTGCGATTTCAAATGAACCTGTTGGTCTGTAATCTGGTGTCATGTGACTTCTGACTGTGTCCTCTAGTTATCAAATAGTTTCTTTGAGAGGAATTTTTTTTAATGCCCCTGTGATTTTCCTGCACTGTTTCACACACAAACCATTGAGTAGGAGATTGACCTTCAGTTCCTGAAAAGTATAAGCTAATCCTAGAATGTTGGCAGCACTACATCATTATCATCTGAAATGGTCGTGTTCCCCGAATTCTGAATTCTTGCAAATCCTGGATTTCCATCACTCAATTGTTGATTGTGCCACCAGCTTTGAAAGCCTTGAGGTCCAAAATGCCTTCCTTAATCCTCTCCACCTCTTTACCACCTGTGCTGTTTGAAGACACTGCTTAGAACCTAGAGTTTTGTTCATCATTGATCCTGGCTTCTTCACATTGGCTTGATGTCAGTTGTTGTCAGATTGCCTGTCTGTGAAGCACCTTGAGATGTTTCACTAAGTCTCTGGTAGGAACAAGTACAGGGTGCACAAGTAATTACACATATAGAAAGGTGAAGTTCGGTGGAAGTTTCTGGAATAACGAGGGTTGACAGCATAAAGGGATTGCAGCTGAAACAGGTCCTGTTGTTGGTATCTCATCAGGGACATGGGTACCTGGTAAGTAGGACTCGATGTAATATAGGAGATGGGCTGCCAGAGCTTTCAATGAACTGAGGTCCAAAGAGGATGGAGAAGATAGAGAGACTGTCCAGGATATCATTGGGAATATCTGAAACAGACTGAGAAATGGTTAAGGACAATCTATGAGAAAGCCCTGGTCTGTATCAGCCAGCTCCACATTGCTGAATTTGCTGTGCTTGCATGTTCTCCAAGTGTAGCCTGTGTGTCTAGATGTGACAATTTATTAATTGATGCATCTGACATTTAGGGTCTGTATTGACCTCTTAGATATTACTGTTTGTTCTAATACCAGAATAAAATATTTATATAAATTTAATAATCTAAACCCTGTTCCCACCACAGAAAGATGAAGAGTTGAATTAGTTTCACTGAATGCAATCTGGTTTGTCAACACTGGGTGCTGATACAAACCAAAGTAATTCAGTTTGTGGTGTTGGCATTTTGTGTTCCAGATCTTCTAAGGAGGTAAGACCTGGCATAATCTGTAGAATGAGATGTTGATATGATCCTGTGTGCACCCTACCTAGTCTCTGGGAAGAGTCCATGTTGAACTAGACCAGCTCAAGCTAATGTCAAATTCACTAAGATGGAAGAGTACCAATGGCACTCTCATTCAGCCATTTTTATTTGTCTGTTAACTCCACCTGAGGAACAGCAGGTGACAAGAGTCTCTCCCTCACTGTTCTGCATCAACTTCCATTTTTAGTTCACTGGAGATAGATTCATGAGCAACTCTCAAGTCACTGCCATTGTTCTGGTTGGCCAGTAGGAGGTGGCAGAGAGAAACAGGAAGTGAGTGGGGAGAAGAAGAAGCAGGAGAGAGACAGAAGAGGAGAGGGAAGCAGAGAAAGAAGAGCAAGAGAAAGCAATGTTAAGTGAAAGATAAGTGATGGGACAAAGAAATGAGCAAGGAAGATAGAAGGAAGAAGGGAAAAAGAGAATCCTGGGCTGTTCAAAAATGAAAATAGAAGACCAGTTATAGTCTAGTTAATGTCTCGGTTTGAAATCATCTTCTGAGTGATATTAGGACAAGCCTCAATTTGTATAACCAAATACAGCTTGTGAAGCCAGTGCTGCAAGAGGGATCAACTGAGGGAAAGGCCAAGAAAAATAAAATGAAAGGAGAATCATCAAAAAGGAGAGAGGAAACAGTAAACGATGTAGGAAGAAAAGAAAGGATGAAACTAATTTGGGAGCAGGAAATAGAAAGCAAAGGGGAGAGAGATGGAAAGCAGTAAATTCAAAGAAAGAGGGTAAGAATGGTGTGAAAGAGTCATGGGGTACAGCATCCCTCGTTCTGCTGGCATGCTTCAGGAATTTGAATCTTCTCAGTAACCTCGATGTCACTCGAAGCAGTGGGAATATTTCTGTGTGTTGGGGTGATAAGGCCAGTCACCAGACTCCTTCGGAATGTTAACAGAGGTTGTTTTGTTTGAAATTGTGCTCAGATGCACTTTTTTGTTTCTTAATTGGGTGAGAGTTCACTCAGCTTTTTTTTTTCAGCATGGTTCAAGGTTTTTTGTTGGGAGTCTGAGCCAAATCTTCTGGTCAGCATCAGAACCCCCTTTTCTTTTCTCCAACGGTTATCAAACAAGAAAAATGAACAAGTTGCCTCCCGCCGATTTTTATGACTGTTTTTTCAGATGCCCTTCTGTACCTAAAAGAGAATCTGTGCCGAGGCTGGGCCCCCTCTATATGGCACTAGCTACTGTATCCCGATACGCTCCAGGAGTCTGCTGTGTGTCAGTGTGAGTGCGTGAATTTATGAGTGAAGGTGTGAAGGTATGTGCAAGGTGGTGAGTTAAGAGGGTAAAGGCATAAGGTGGGCAAGGTAAGGGGCGAGAGACTAGCGTGCAGCTAATTAGGGCGTTTGGTGATTAGGTCGTAGCTAGGCTCGGTGGCAGGGTGGTAAGTAGACAGGATGGTTGGGGTGGCAGGGTGGTAAGTAGACAGGAGTTGGGAGGGCTCGGGGGAGTCAGTTGTCAAGGGACGAGTTACGGAATTGGAGGTAGATCGAAGGTTTTTTTAGGGTTGGGGTGATTCAGATTGATACAGTCAGAGCAGGTTGGGTCATGGGGGGTGTGCATCGCAGGGTGGGTTAGAGGGGGGAGTGAAATTGGATCATGGAAGATGGTCACAGTGTTTGGAGAGGGGAGGATATGTGATCAGCAGGAGTGTGTGTGTATGTGTATGTGTGTGTGCGTGGAGAGGAGGGGGTCAATTGTATAGTTCCCCAGGAGCTACACATGGTTTTCATCTGTCTAAGAGGTAAGTATTCAGGCACAATGCCGAATGGTTAGAATATATGTAAGTCTCCAAGTCTAATTCATCTTGAGAGGATGAAGCAAAGTCCAGGGAAGTTGTAGAATGTTTAAAGACATGGCTAAGCACCTTCCCTAGAATCAATATATTAAATCCCCAACATGATGAGGCTACTGAGGAGCCCCTGACGTGTTGTTTTTGGGGATACATCCATTCTTCAGCCATCCAGAGATGACAAAATCTGAGTCCAAACGTTGTGATATTTCAGCAGACCTATTTAGTGTGAGCGAGGAGCACCAGTCTTTTCTGTGCCTTTTTTGTACTCTTTTCATTTGACTAGATTCCAGGGATACCTTTCACTCCGTTCCACTAAGCACCAACAAACTGTTTGTCCTGAGGGCATCTCGAGCCAAGTTCATCAGCAAAGTGCAATCTCAGGCTTGGCTCAGTGAATAACTCTTCAGTTTCTGAGTCTAAAGGTTTGAGTTGAACTCCAGAGACAAACTCATTATCCAGGCTGATTCGCCCTGTGGTAGTATTGTGGGAGTTGTTCCCTACCCCCCCTCCCCAACCCCATCTCACCCACCCCCCGTATGTGAGATTTGAGGATAAGATATTAAATCAAAGTCATGTACAAGATCCCAACAATGTTTGATGAGGCAAAGTAAATATGGGAGATTTTTCTTTGTTTAACCCCATACTGCCCAAGGAGTTTTGAATGGGGACAGCTTTACTTTCAGTTTATTTTCATTTAAAAAGAGTAGAGAGAGCTTTACACAGCCACAAACTTCATGCTGTCCCTGTCCTAGGAGTATCTGATGGGGACAATGTCAAGGGAGCTTTACTTTCAGTTTACTTTCAAATTAAAAAAGTAGAGGGAGATTTAATTCGTATCTGACCATATGCCATACCTGCTTCTGGAGTGTTTGACAGGGGCAGTGTTGAGGATGATCTACTGAATATCTAACTCAATGCTGAACTTGGCCTGGAAATTTGAAATCATGCTGCGTTGGGGAAGCTTTACTCTGTATCTAACCCTGTGCTGTCCCTGTCCTGGAAGTGTTGATGAGGGCAATACTGAGGAAATTTACATACTCTACAAAAGAGTAGAGGAAGCTTTACTCTATAGCTGATGGGTCCAGTGTCAAGGAAGCTTTACTTTCAGTGTAAAAATGGAGAGGCAGCCTTATTCTGTATGTAATCCTTTATTATAAATTTCCTGGGAATGTCTACGGAAGAAGCTTTACTTTGAGTTTCAAAGAGTAGAGAGAGCATTGCTCTTTATCTATGTTTGATGTGAAATGTGTGGAGGGAGATTTGCTTGCAGTTTAAAAAGAGTAGAAGAGGCTTTACTCTGTATCTAGCCCCATGCTGTGCCTGCCTTGAGAGTGTTTCATGGGACAGTATAGAATGAGTTTTACTCCACACCTCTCCTAGAAAATGGAAGGGAACGGTTTATGAGTAGACTTTACCCATCCGCGGTCTTAAACAGTCAGGAGAATATTGAAGGTTAATGTAATTATCGGGTTAATGCTGATGAAGGAATATTCTCGCTGCTGAAAAACACTGGCAGTGACTGTCAAGCAGCTGCAGATGTGACAGTCAAATATTCAGACAGTCACCTGAGGATTATCAGTGTGTGCCAAATGAATCACAGGACTGACACCTTAGCATCTGCAAGAACTGTCTCACTGAATGAATATCTATTTTGTTCGCAAAATCCTAGAAAATCCTGAATTTATTCTTGTCCCCTGTTTGAAGGATGCTTTTCATCTGTTCACACACTACTGTGAAATGGCAGCAGTGACGAACCACTGATTAAATGTGTCTTGAGACCTCTTCTTTTTCTCTTTTAAAAATAACTAATTTTCTCTTCGTTTTTGCAGCACTGCCGTGCGGGTGTTCCAGCGTTGCCATGGTTACTGGCCTCCTGCTCACTCGCCTGAAGAGTCCAGATGAAAATTGGCTTGTCAGCCAGTGAGGGGCTCACTGCAGTGCCTCAGTTTGCATCAGGCACCCTGGGGTGTGTACCTCAGTCTCCTGGTGTTACAGGATAATGGATATTCTGTACATCTCATGCTCCGTTCCGTGATTCCCTCCCAAAGCAAGAATATCGCACCTCAGTTAAAAAATAATGAATTCACAACATTCGGGTCTCATGAATCACTTCAAATAGAAAGCAATGCCTTACTATGCAGCCCAGAGGTTTGAGGAGCTTCCATCATTACGACAGGGTTGAAGTTTCTATATTGTTATTTCAAAGAGAAGCCTGGGGAGTCATCCTCAGTGCTTCGGGGCATTATTTATCCCTCAACCAACCTGACTAAAAATGGAATTCTATTTATGGGACCTCCATGAGCATGGATCAGCCTCCACGTCCCCATTGTAACTGCTGTTCACAAAGGCCATGGCCTGTTGACTATTAATCCAGAGATCTGGGGAATATTCTGGGCACCTGGGTTCAAATCCCACTGTGGCAGGTATCGGAATTCAACAAAAATCTGGAACTAAAAGTCTAATGTTGACAATTGTTTGGGAAAACCCATTTGGCTCACTAATTTCCTTTAGGGAAGGTAACTGCTATCCTTACTAAGTCTGCATGTGACCCAGAGCAATGTGATTGATTCTCTGCCTAGAATTAGACACAGTCTTTCAGCTGAGGTCTAACTAGAGACTCTTGGTGATAGGGTGGAGAGCATGGGAATGTGAAGTAGGCTGGAGTTGGAGGTCTATAGTGAAATGAAAGGAATTGGATTGGAACAGGTTATGGGATTAGGATGGGATGAGACTCTGAAAAGATTTACTATTCACAGCTTTTTTTTATTCACTCATGGGACATGGCCATGCTGCCTGGCAAGCATTTGATGCCCATCCCTAGTTGCCCTTGAGAAAGTGGTGGTGAGCTGCTGCAGTCCACGTCCAGTAGGTAGACCCACAATGTCTTTAGGGAGGGAATTCCAGAACTTTGACATAATACCACTGAAGGAAAACTGGTATATTTCCAATTCAGAATGGTGAGTGGCTTGGAGGGGAACTTGCAGTCAGTGGTGTTCTCATGTTTCTGTTGCTTTTGTCCACCTAGATGGAATTGGTTTTGGGTTTGGAAAGTTCTGTCTGAGGATCTTTAATGAATTTATACTGTGCATCTTGTAGGTAGTACATACAGCTGCAACTGAACTTTGATGGTATTCTTTGAGTGGATGTTTGTGGATGTGGTGGCAATCAAGGGGGCTGCTTTTTCCTGGATGGTGTCCAGCTTCTTGAGTGTTGTTGGGGCTACACTCATCCAAGCAAGGTGGGGAGTATTCCAAGTGCTGTCAAGTGGTGCTTGCAGGAGAATTGGAAATCTAGTATTCATTTGTGTAGCATCTATGATGTAAAGAAAATCCCAGGTTCTTCACAGAAGCATTATAAAAGAACGTATGATGCTACTTCACCTTAGGAAGTTGGTCAAATTGCCAAGAATTTGGTCAAAGAGGTTGGTTTTAAGATGTGTTGTAAAACAAGAGAGAAGGGCAGAGGGGTATGGAAGCAAAGCAGCTGAAAGCATGGTCAGCCAAGGTGAATTAATACTGAAAATGTAATGGAGGCCAGATTTAGATAAGTGCAAGTAATCTGGAGGGTACATACATATGAATTGGGAACAGACGTAGGCCACTTGGCCTGTCAGCCCCTCACACCTGCTCTGCTGTTCATTAAGATCACGGCTGATTGGATTATTCCACCATATTCTCGACAACCTTTCGCCCTTTGTTTATCAAGAATTTTGAAAAATATTCAAGCACTCTGCCTCTGCCACCTTTAGAAAGAGTTCCAAAAACTCTCAACCCTTTGGCTGTGAAACAGTTCAGCTTATCTGTTTAAATGGGAGATCCCTTATATTGAAACAGTCACCCCAGTTCTAAATTCTCCCACAAGAAGAAAAATTCCTTTTCACATCTATCCCGTCAAGACCCCTACAGATCTGATAATTTTCAATCAAGTCCCGTCTTACTTGTCTAAACTCCTGTAGATGCAGGAGCCTGTCCAACTTTTTCAAACAAGCCAATCTGCCCACTCCACATAACCTTTTCTGGACTGTTTTTATGGGGGCTAAAGGAGATTAGAGAGTTAGGAAAGGATAAGACCTCAGAGGGATTTGAAACTAAAAGGAAGAGAATTTTCAAAACAAGACCAGGTATCAAAAGCAGATCAGTAAGAATAGGGGCATTAAGAGAATGGGATTTGGGGTGAGTTGAGACACAGAGTTCTGCATGATCCCAAATTTGCAATGGTGGGAAGGGTAGACTGTTTGGGACAGTCAGGAGTTCATTGGAGTAGTTGAGTCCAGCGGTAACAAAGGCACAGATGATGATTTCAGCAGTGAATCAGCTGTGGCATGGGCAGAGTCTGGTGGGATTAAGAGGGTGGAAATAGTTGGATTTGGTGATGGTATGGACATATGACTGGAAGCTCATTCTGTGACTGAACATGATTCCAAGATTGAGGCTTGATAGTCTCAAACTGTCACTTAGGGAGAGGGATGAGGAGCAGAATATGGAACAAGAGTAGAAAACCAATGATTTCTGTCTTCCCAATATTTAATTGGAGGAAATTTCTGTACATCCAGCATTGGAATCACCAAAGTAAACTGGTAATTTAGCAAAAATGGAAGAAAAATGCTGGTACTTAGCTTTTGATCTTGCAGTTGACAGTGAAGAAGGTTACCTCAGATTACAACAGGATCTTGATCAAATGAGTCTGAGGAGTGGCAGATGGAGTTTAATTTAGATAAGTATGAGGTGTTTCAGTTTCGGAAAGCAAATCTTTGCATGATTTATACACTTAATGGTAAGATCATAGGGAGTGGTACTGAACAAAGAGACCTTGGAGTGCAGGTTCATAGCTCCTTGAAAGTAGAGTCACAGGTAGATAGGATAGTGAAGAAGGCATTTGGTATGTTTTCCTGAATTGGTCAGAGTATTGAGTACAGGAATTGGGAGGTCATGTTGCAGCTGTACAGGACGTTGGTTAGGCCAATTGTGTGCAATTCTGGTCTCCTTCCTTTTGGAAGGATGTTGTGAAACTTACAAGGGTTCAGAAAAGATTTACAAGGATGTTGCCAGAGTTGAAGAATTTGACCTATAGGAGAGGCTGAACAGGCTGGGACTGTTTTTCCTGGAGCGCCGGAGGCTGAGGGGTGCCTTATAGAGGTTTATAGAATCATGAAGAGCATGGACAGGGTAAACAGGCAAGGTCTTTTCCCTGGGGTGGGGGTGTCCAGAACTAGCGGGCATAGGTTTAGGGTGAGAGGGGAAAGATATAAAAGAAACCTAAGGGGCAACTTTTCATGCAGAGAGTTGTGCATTTATGAAATGAGCTGTCAGAGGAAGTGGTGGAGGCTGGTACAATTACAGCATTTAAAAGGCATCTGGATGGGTATCTGAATAGGAAGGGTTTGGAGGGATATGGCCCGGGTGCTCGCAGGTGGGACTAGATTAGGTTGGAATATCTGGTCGGCATGGACGGGTTGGATCAAAGGAGCTATTCCTGTGCTGTACATCTCTATGACTCTCTGATTCTAAATATAAATTCTCATGTAATGTGGCTGCATAACAGTGTGATAGTTTGCTATTCCATTATCTGCACTGAAATATCAGTATCTGCACACATGATCATGTTTCAGTAACCCTGGATTTTGGTTTGCTTTAGCTTGCCCATGTTTTAGAATTGTCAGATTTTAATTTCTCACTCAGCAACACTTTTATTTGAAGCATTTTTCTCTCTCTGCATCTGCAGTAATTGGAATTCCTGATGATTAACACTTTCTGGAGATCTCCACTGCGAGAGAGAGAGAGAGCAACACCTTACCCAAATGAGTCTCCTTCTCTTGTCAAATTTTAATGCATCAACTGTGAGAATAAACAGTAGTCTGCACAATCTCTGAAGCAGGGAGAGAGAGAGAGAGAGTGCTCCACCAGCTACAGTACCCAATAGTACCTTCAACCTTCTGTCCTGAGTCAACCACATTGTCACCGCTACCCTCTGCGCCCCCCTCACCCCCCCCCCCCCCACCTGTCCCCACCAACCCCCAACATCTCCAAAACACAGATAGAAGGGATACCATTAAAACTGAAAGCAGATGAGCCATGAAACTTGTAAGTCAGAACAAAAACTCAGGTATTCATGGTAAGATTATTGATGTTTTCCCTGTGTACATATCTACCTTACATACATGCTGAGTGTATTGGTGCAAGGTAACTGTTTTGTCCCTTTTTTCCTCAGCTCAAGAAAGGGACTGTTGCTAGTGGAGACTTCTGTTGATCTATATTGATCAGATAACTTATCCATCTGACCTGCACTTCATCCGTGAGACCAGTCTGCGACATCAACAGGAGGTTTGTTTCTCTTAGATGATAAGATTTATGGGAGCAGAATTAGGCCAGTTGGCCCATCAATGCTATCCACCATTCGATCATGGTTGATATGTTTCTCAACGCTATTTTCTTGCCTTCTCCCCCATAACTCCCTTACTAATCAAGAGCCCATCTGTCAATGTCATAAATATACTCCATGACTTGGCCTCCACAGTCTTCTGTAGTAATGAATTCCACAGATTCGCCACCCTCTGGCTGAAGAAATTCCTCTTCATCTAAGTTCTAAAGGGGTCTCACTTCACTCTGAGACTGTATCCTTGGAACATTATCTTCTCCACATGCACTCTATCGAGTTGTCTCAGTGTTCTGTAACTTTCAGTCAGATCCCTCCCATCCTTCTGAACTCCAGAGTCCTCAGCTCCTCCTTGTATAACAAGCCCTTCATCCCTGCAATCATTCATGTAAACCTCCTGTGATCTCCCTCCGGTGCCAGTACATCCTTCCTTCCAATGATATTCCAAATGCAGCTTTGTATAACCTGAGCAATATATCCCTACTGTTGTACTCCAGCCCTCTCAAACATCCTTTGTACATCTTTTCCAGTGACCTTGTTGTTCGCCAATTGTCTCTCCTCCTATCTAGAATATATTGACTCATAGTCATACGGTAATACAGCATAGAATGAGGCCATTCAACTCATACATGCCTGTGTCAGCTCTTTGAAAGTACTTTCCAATTAGCTCCACATTCCCCATAGCCAGGAAGTCTTTTCCTTCCTGTCCCTTTTGAAGTTACAACTGAACCCAATTTTGCTAATTTCAAGCAACTTTAGATGAAACATTTTATTCTTCAATACATATTTCACCAGATATTTCAAGTCAAATACACATTTTATCATGTTTTGTTGTTTTGTTACTTATACAAAGAAGCCATTTCTTCCCTTAAGTTGAAATTGCAGTGTATTTGAATGGTTCGTCTCCCTGGGAGAGGGGTAGAATTGGGTCATGATAAGATTCTCTTCATGATTCTTAGCAAAGTACTTTCTATGCTACAACATGCACCCATTGGGATGACCACCTTTGTGGATCTTTCTTAGAGGGTACTGGTGAGGGTGGACAAGAGGGGAGAATGCTGATCCTTTTGTTTTGATCTCTACCTCTGCCTTGCTTTAGGATGGCAGGGCTATGGAGCTATCCCTGTTTGTATTGCTCAAGAAGTGGGGGAAATCACCAACATGTGACCATATCACTCCATGAGCTAATGTGTTGGAGCATCTATTTATGGTGTCACCATACTCAAAGTATCCTCCCTGTCAGTGCTCCACTCAACAGTAGGCTCTTAGCAGTAACTGTTAGTGTGAGACTATTTGACTGTGGGAGATTCACAGCTGAACCCTCTTCTGTCTCAATCCTGAATTGCACTTCCCACTCAGTGCTCACTTGTTAGGAAAAGTCTTCATAGATACTGGCCAATTCCACCCATTCCTAACCCAAGGCTGTGAATTAATTACAACACCCACATCATGAATGCACCCGAGATTTGTTAATGCAACACGGAAATGGCTCTTATTGATGAAACTATTTATTGGTGTAGTTTAACAATACATATTTCAATATTGGTGAGGTTTCTGTACAATTCTTGATAATAAGAATTAAGTGGGTTTATTTTTTTTAACCAGGATTGCTTTGAATTGTCCAAACCTCCCTCCCCCACCCCCCCCAATTCTCCATTTAAGTGCAATTTCAATGTCACCTCATTCCTAATGGGGTTTAGTTAGCTCAGTTGGCTGGATGGCAATGCAGACTGACACCAATAGCACAGGTTCAGTTCCCACAGCAGCTGAGGCCCTATCTTCTCACGCTCTCCCCTCACCTGAGGTGTGGTGACCCTCAGGTTAAACTCACCACCAGTTGCCTCTAACGACACAGTAACTCTACGGGACTATGGTAACTTTATTCTTAATACTGTGCTAATGTAAATACAATTTTCATACCAATGTAAACAAAAACTTTATTTCAAATAAAGTGTTTTTCCTTGATATCAGTATCCATCGTCTCTCTGTTTCATTGAATATCAGCACCCATTGAACAAGTAAGAATTTATTCTATACATTTGTGGAGATTAATTAAATCTACTAGAACAAGATAGTAGATGTGTGCATGGTAAAGGAGCAGTTTTGTATTCATTTCAATAGAAATTTACATTGATATGGCATCTTTATTTAGTAAGACCCCCTCAACAGGATTAAGAGGGTTAGTATCAAAGCACAAATTGGCAAAGTATAACATAGCTTATCAGACAAACAATAAGGTAGGTTTTACATAAAGGAGACAGAGAAAAGTAGAGAAGCTTACAGAAGACATTGCAGTGCCGGGGGTCTATTGTGCATTACTCATTGAGAGAAATATTGCAACTCTTGAGTTAGTAAATAGGAGCAAGTGTAGGCCATTCAGCCCTTTAAGCCTGCTCCTCCATTTAAAATGATCATGGTTGACTCAGAGCCCTTACGTGTGAGATGTGCATATTGTGCAATACTTTAAATAAAGGGATAGCTGGGTTATTTACCAGCAAAGGAGTTAGTGGAGTTGGGTAAGAATGTAGAATTAAGGTCAGAATCAAATCAACCATTGAATTGCAGCAGATCCAGTGAGCTGGGTGGTCCATTCGTGTCTGTAATTCATTCAGATGGGCGTACATTGCTGTCAAACAAGTGCAATTTTGAATCCAACATCCAGTCCCACTAACCACTAATCATTTGAGTCTTCACTGTATTTGTGCACAAAATATTCAACATGATTGTTGGGGGGTGTGGGGAGGGTGGTCTTTTGCAATCAATGCAGTGCCTATCTGACATCCAAAATGAGGGCTTTCCTTTGGGAACTCTGGGCAAATCTCTATGACTCCCTCTCTGACTCGGGAGCAGATTGGGCTGGGTGTAAATTGGGTGAATGGGAGTCATTCTGGCAGTCGATTGGCAATCTTGTTTTGATCTAATGCAGCAGGATAATCCACGCAATGTTTCGCCAGCCCTCATAGTAGATCATTACATTAACCAAAGAAAGCTTTGCGATTACTTCTCGGTAAACTGAGGCCCTAATTATGTACAGCACCCAGCTAAACCGCGTTAAATCTCTTTAACACATAATCCGAGCTTTTCAATATTAAATATTATAATGAGGAATGTTATTATTTTGTGACTGGGACTAATTATAATTCTGCGATTGTGGCTGTGAGTATTAACTGAAAGCAGGAAATATAATGCTTGACACCAAAGCAATCCTGACCTACTTATTGAGTGATTTATCTGTTTGTTTTAATACCTTAATGCCAATGGAATAAAGGGATTTGCAGCAAAATTCCTGACTTCAGCATGTCCCAACTGAGAGTCAGGGTCAGAAGTTCATTCTGCACCTCACTGTGGAACTGCTGCTCATTTTCCACATGAATTGTTCCTCACACGGTTGAACAGGTCTGGAAAGCACGTATTTTCCTGAAGGCCTATTGTGGAGAGAGCCCATGGAACTGAGGAATGGGATGCCAGGGAAGTTCCAAAGCTTAACCATACCATCAATTAGGCAGGGAATGCCAGTCCCAAGAAATGCAACCAAGAAAAGGCACCTCCAACAAATCAGCACCCTCCCCAATACTATCACAGTCTAAAGATACACTCAGCAACACTCCCTCGGACCTGACCATTAAGCAGGACTTATACACATAATGGTCAGGTCCTAGGGAGTGTTGCTGAACAAAGAAACTTTGGTGCACAGGTTCACAGCTCCTTGAAATTGGAATTGCAGGTAGATAGGATAGTGAAGCTTGGTATGCTTTCCTTTATTGGTCAGAGTATTGAGTACAGGAGTTGGGAGGTCATGTTGTGGCTGTACAGGACATTGGTTAGACCACGTTTGGAATATTGTGTTCAATTCTGGTATCCTTCCTATCGGAAAGATGTTGTGAAACTTGAAAGGGTTCAGAAAAGATTTACAAGGATTTTGCCAGGATTGGAGGATTTGAGCTACAGGGAGAGGTTGAATAGGCTGGGGCTGTTTTCCCTGGAGCGTCGGAGGCAGAGGGGTGACCTTATAGAGGTTTACAAAATTATGAGGGGCATGGATAGGATAAATAGACAAGTCTTTTCCCTGGGGTTGAGGAGTCCAGAACTAGCGGGCATAGGTTTAGGGTGAGAGGGGAAAGATATAAAAGAGACCTAAGGGGCAACTTTTTCACACAGAGGGTGGTACACGTATGGAATGAGCCGTCGGAGGAAGTGGTGGAGGCTGGTACAATTGTAAGATTTAAAAGGCATTTGGATGGGTATATGGATAGGAAGTGTTTGGAGGAATATTGGTCTGGTGCTGGCAGGTGGGAATAGATTGGGTTGGGATATCTGGTCGGCATGGACGGGTTGGACCGAAGGGTCTGTTTCCGTGCTGTACATCTGTATGACTCTATGATTCATGATAGACTGTATAGGACTGAGATAGGGAGAAATGTCTTCATCCAGAGAGTGATGATCCCTGAGGAAACCTCTGCCATAGAAAAATTTGGTTGATGCCAAAACACTGAATATTCCAAGAAGTTGTTAGATATCGTTCTTAGGGCAAAAGGGTTCAAATGGTATATGGAGCAGACAGGAACAGGGGACTGATTCACCCATGATCGTTTTAAATGGAGGAGCAGGTGCAAAGGGCTGAATGGCTTGCCCTGCTCCTACTTACTCATTCAAGAGTTGCAATATTTCTCTCAATGAGCGGCGTTCAATTGTTTGAGTTCCAGTTCTGTCATGGGATTTGTGCCACAATATTCAAACCCAGTCTCACTGACAATGGAGTCACGCCCCAGGTTCTGGCTAACTGAAATGGGGAAAAGGAGACATCTCCGACTTTGACCTGCTGCCAGGTCAGCCACAAGCCCAGTCAAGCATCCTTATGTCTAAGAGAGAGAGAGAGTTTGATCCTATCATTTACGTTGTCACTACAGAAAGCAGCTGCACAGCCCTGAGTGCTCCCATGCAGTTTCCACTGAAATCTGTGCTGCAGATCAGTTCAGGATGTGAAACAGCCACAAGGCATCTCACCCGAAGGAGTTGTGAAGAGTCAGCGGCTGCTCAGTTACCATGGAAACAGTCAAGTCGAGCTGCGAACGCTATTCGTCTGAGCATTGTCAACATCCTCTGGGCATTTTTGAATTAAAAATCGAAATGGAAATTGCTTTGGTCCAATCCGCAGTGATATTCTTCATGATAATTTCTATGTCAGTTGTATTTTCTGGAAACTAATATCTAACAGAGAAATTAAAATGATAATCAAGGCCAGCAGATTTCTAAGGGAAGAGAACCTGTGGGTAATGAAACCTTCCCATTTGTGAATATCCAGTGATACAGACAGTAGGACCAGTCCAGAAAACCATGGGATTAGCTACACAGTAAAGATCCCTCAACACTGACCCCATCAAACACTCCCGGAGCAAAAACAGCACAGGTTAAATACAGAGTAAAGTTCCACCTACACTGTCCCCATCAAACTGTCCAAGACAAATACTGCATGGAGTTAGATACAGAGTAAAGCTTCCCTTTCAGTGTTGGCACCAAACACTTACAGGACAGGTACAGCATGGATTAGAAAGAGAGTAAAGCTTGCCTCTACACTCTCCCCTTCAAATATTCGCAGGACAGATGCAATACAGTGTCAGTGACAGAAAGTAACACCCTCTATACCGTCCCCACAAAATATTCCCAGGACAGATATTTCAATGATTTAGGAGATCCAGAATAAAGCTCGCCCTACAGAGTCCCCATCAAACACTCCCAGGGCAGGAACAGCATGGGGTTAGATACAGAGTAGAGCTCTCTCTATACTGTCCTCATAAAACACTTATAAGGATAAGTAAAACATAGAGACACAAAGCACAGAAGCAGGTCTTTCAGCCCAACTAATCCAGATTGACCTGGTTTCATAAACTGAACTAGTTCCATTTGCTTGCATTTAGTCCAGTCCGTGTACCTGTCCAGATGCCTTTTAAAAGTTATAATTGTATCTGCTTCTACCATTTCAGCTGGCAGCTCGTTTCATATACACACCACTCTGAAAAAGTTGCCCCTCGGGTCCCTTTTAAAACCTAAACATATGCCCTCTAGTTTGGACTCCCATAGCCTGAGAAAAGACCTTGTCTATTAACATTTATGCCTCATGATTTTATAAACCTCTATAAGGTCACTCCTCAGTCTCCTCCCTTCCAGAGAAAAACATCCCAGCATATTCAGCCTCTTCTTATAACTCAAACTCTCCAATCTCTGTAACATCGTTGTAAAATATTTTTGGGCTCTTTCCAGTTTAACAACATCTTTCTTACAGCAGGATGACCACAAATGTACGCCAAATGTGGCCTCACCCATGTGTTGTACAGCTGTAACACTATATCTGAACTCCTGTACTCAATGGTCTGACCAATAAAGGCAAGTGTATCAAATGCCTTTTCACCACCTGATGTACCTGTGATGCCACTTTCAAGGAACCATGTACCTGCATCCCTAAATCTCTCAATTGACCAATACTCCCCAGGGCCCTACCCTTAATTATGAGTCATGCTTTGGTTTGCCTTACCAAAATGCAACATCTTGCATTTAATTTTGACATTCCTTGGCCATTTCTTTGCCCACTGGCCCAGTTGATCAAGATCCCGTTGTACTTTTAGATAACAATTCTTCACTATCCACCACACCCCCTATTTCATGTCATAGAGTCATAGAGATGTACAGCATGGAAACAGACCCTTCGATCCAACCCGTCCATGCCAACCAGATATCCCTACCCAATCTAGTCCCACCTGCCAGCACCTGGCCTGTATCCCTCCAAATACTTCTTATTCATATACCCATCCAAATGCCTCTTAAATGTTGCAATTGTACCAGTCTCCATCACTTCCTCTGGCAGCTCATTCCATACACGTACCACACTCTGCGTGAAAAGGTTGCCCTGTAGGTCTCTTTTATATCTTTCCCCTCTCACCCTAAACCTATGCCTGCTAGTTCTGGACTCCTCAACCCCAGGAAAAAGACTTTGTCTATATATCCTATCCATGTCCCTCATAATTTTGTAAACCTCTATCAGGTCACCCCTCAGCCTCCAACACTCCAGGGAAAACAGCCCCAGCCCGTTCAGCTTCTCCCTGTAGCTCAGATCCTCCAACCCTGGCACCATCCTTGTAAATCTTTTCTGAACACTTTCAAGTTTCACAACATCTTTCCGATAGGAAGGAGACCAGAATTGCATGCAATATTCCAACAGTGGCCTAACCAATGTCCTGTACAGCCATAACATGACCTCCCAACTCCTGTATTCAATACTCTGACCAATAAAGGACAGCACGCCAAACGCCGCCTTCACTATCCTATCTACGTGCGACTCCACTTTTAAGGAGCTATGAACCTGCATTCCAAGGTCTCTTTGTTCAGCAACACTCCCTAGGACCTTACCATTAAGTGTATATGTCCTGCAAGCTTACTAAATAAACCACCTGTATTCTCATCCAAGTAATTTATATGAATGACGAAAAGCAGTAGAGCCAGCACCAATCCTTGCAGCACACCACTGGCCACATGCCTCTAGTCTGAACAATAACCCTTTACCACTACCTCTGTTCCCTATCATCAAGCCAATCCAAGTGGCTAGTTCTCCCTGGATCCCATGGAATCTAACTTTACTGACTAATCTACCCTGCATTACGTTGTCGGAGGCCTTGGTAAAGTCTGTATAGACAGCACCTACCACTCTGCCTTTACCCATCTTCTCGATCACCTCTTTAAAAAAACCCACAATCAAACGTGAGAGACACAATTTCCCACACACAAAGCCCTGCTGATTATCCCTAATCAGTCCTTTCCTTTCCAAATGGATGTAGATCCTGTCTCTGATTCCCCTACAAAAACTTACCCACCACTGATTTTAGGCTCACAGGCTTTTCCTTGCAGCCTTTCTTAAATAATGGCACAACATTAGCCACTCTCCAGTGTTCTAGTACCTCACCTGTGGCTGTCGATGATACAAGTATCTCTATCACGGGCCCTGCAATTTCTTCCTCAGCATCCCATAACGTTCTGGGATACACTTAATTAGGTCCCAGGGTTTTATCAACCTTTGCATTTTAAGACCTCCAGCACCTCCTCTTCTGCAATGTTTATTTCCCAGATTTGCCTAGTTTTCCCTCCACAATAAATACTGTCAAGAAATATTCAATTAGGATCTGACCCATTGCCCTGTCCTTCCACACATAGATGGCCATTTAGTGATCTTTAAGAGGCCCTATTCTCTCCCTAGTTAGTCTTTTGCCTTTAATATACACTTGTTGAATTTTTTTGAATTTTCCTTTATATGCCAAAGCTATCTCATGTCCTCTTTTTGCTCTCCCGATCTGCCAAGTGTAGTCTTACACCCCCATACTTAAAGGAATCACCTGATGACATACTCTTTTTTTTTGAAAGTTCCTGATAATACCATCAAAATTGGCTTTGCCCCAATTTAGAACTTTAACTTGTGTACCAGACCTATCCTTTTCCATAACTATTTTAAAACTAAAATTACAGTCACTGGTCTTTAAGTGCTCGCCCACTAACACCTCCATTACTTACTCTACCTTATTTCTCAGAACACCAATTTTGCCTCTTCTAGAGTAGGGCCATTTACATATTGATTGAGAGAGTTTTTCTGAATACCCTCAACAAATTGCTCCCCATCCAAACCCTTAGCACTATGACAGTCCCACTGTATGTTTAGAAGTTAAAATCCCCTACCATTGCAACCTATTATTCTTACAGCTATTTCCCGCTGACCATGTTGGGGGGGGGGGGGTCCTAGAACACAATCCCAAAGTGATCACCCCCCCCTCTTTTTTTCTCAGTTCTACCCACTTAGTCTCACTGGACCATCCTCCGAAGCTGCCTGACCTGCTGTGCTTTTCCAGCACCACTCTAATCTTGACTCTGATCTCCAGTATCTGCAGTCCCCACTTTCGCCTAATCCCTCAGAAATATCCTCGAAGTACTGCTGTGATGTTTTCCCTAATCAAAAATACCACTCCCTTTTCTCTCTGCTTCTGATTGCATCTGTACCCCAACCTGAATTCAAACCTTTCTGTCTGCTATTATAAGGTTTGAGCCTGTGTCCCTCAAACGTCAGTCACTTGCCAGTCTAGTGACATTACCGCCATGCTATGCACTTTCATTAGAAGGGAAAGTAGGGGGTTAAGTGCAGAGTAAATTTCAGTCAGTCCTGTGTTAATATTTTTATTTCTTTTTTTTATATAACCCCTACACTGCCGCCTAACATCAGTAATCCTGTGGGTAAAAAATGAGGTTTGCAGATGCTGGAGATCACAGTTGAAAATGTGTTGCTGGTTAAAGCACAGCAGGTTAGGCAGCATCCAAGGAATAGGAAATTCGACATTTCGGGCATAAGCCCTTCATCAGGAATCAGTAATCCTGTGTTTTTTTTTCCCTGAGGAGACACCATGGACCAGAAATTGGGTTACACCAGCCATTGTCAACAAGGACAGAGGAGAGATAAGATGGACTGTGATGACTGGTGAAATAACTCTACAGAGGCTGGTATCCCGTCACCAAGTCTCCCTTTATTTACATGTGCACTGCACATGACATTGACCCAGCTAGCACAAAGCCAGCTCTCAGAGTGAACAGAACCCCTGACAGTTCTGTTTATATTTTTTAAAACTGAACCATTGGTGTTCCTATTTTTTTCATAACCCGCATACTCTCACCCAGCGATAATCCTGTGTTAATTTTTAAAATATTTTATTAAACAATACAGTTGACAAAACAGTATACAGAGAAACAGCAATTTACAGGGGAGAGGAGCAGCAAAGGGAGAAAGTGAGGACTGCAGATGCTGGAGACCAGAGTTGAAAATTGTGGTGCTGGAAAAACACAGCAGGTCAGGCAGCATCCGAGGAGCAGGAGAATCGACGTTTCGGGCATAAGCCTTTCTTCAGGAATGAGGCTGGTGTGCCAAGCGGGCTGAGATAAATGGTGGGGGGGGTGAATTTGGGGAGGGGCGCTGGGAATACGATAGGTGGAAGGAGGTGAGGGTGAGGGTGATAGGCCGCAGAGGGGGTGGGGGAGGAGAGGTCGGGAAGGAGATTGCAGGTTAAGAAGGCGGTGCTGAATCCGAGGGTTGGGACTAAGATAAGGTGGGGGGAGGGGAAATGAGGAAGCTGGAGAAATCTACATTCATCCCGTGTGGTTGGAGGGTTCCTAGGTAGAAGATGAGGCGCTCTTCCTCCAGGCGTCATGTGGCCAGAGTCTGGTGCTGGACGAGGCCAAGGACCTGCATGTCCTTGGTGGAGTGGGAGGGGGAGTTAAAGTGTTCAGCCACGGGGCGGTTGGGTTGGTTGGTGCTGGTGTCCCAGGGGTGCTCCCTGAAACGTTCCGCAAGTAGGCGGCCTGTCTCCCCAATGTAGAGGAGGCCACATCGGGTGCAGCGGATACAGTAAATGATGTGTGTGGAGGTGCAGGTGAATTTGTGACGGATATAGAAGGATCCATTGGGGGCTTGGAAGGAGGTGAGGGGGGAGATGTGGGCACAAGTTTCCATTTCTTACGGTTGCAGGGAAAGGTGCCAGGAGTGGAGGTTGGGTTGGTGGGAGGTGTGGACCTGACGAGCGAGTCACGGAGGGAGTGGTCTCTCCTGAATGCTGACAGGGGTGGAGAGGGAAATATATCCCTGGTGGTGGAGTCTGTCTGGAGGTGGCGGAAATGATGGAGGGTGATGTGATGTTTCTGGAGGTTGGTGGAGTGGAAAGTGGTACCAGTGGGGTTCTGACCTAGTGGCGATTGGAGGAGCAGGATTTAAGAACAGAGATGTGGGAAGTAGAGGATATGTGGTAGAGAGCGTTTTCGACCACATCGGAGGGGAAATTGCAGTCTTTGGAGAAGGAGGCCATTTGAGTTGTTCAGTATTGGAATTGGTCCTCCTGAGAGCAGATGCGGCGGAGGCGGAGGAATTGGGAATATGGGATGGCATTTTTACAGGGGCCAGGGTGGGAGGAAGTGTAATCTAGGTAGCTGTGGGAGTCGGTCGATTTGTAGTAAATGTCCGTGTTGAGTCGGTCGCCCAACATAGAAATGGAAAGGTCTAGGAAGGGGAGGGAGGAGTCTGAGATGGTCCAGGTAAATTTGAGGTCGGGGTGGAAGGTGTTAGTAAAGTGGATGAACTGTTCAACCTCCTCGTGGGAGCATGAGATAGCACCAATACAATCATCGATGTAGCGTAGGAAAAGGTGGGGATGGTGCCAGTGTAGCTGTGGAAGATGGATTGTTCCACATATCCGACGAAGAGGCAGGGATAGCTGGGGCCCATGCGGGTGCCCATGGCTACTCCTTTGGTTTGGAGGAAGTGGGAGGATTGGAAGGCGAAGTTTTTAAGAATGAGGACCAGTTCAGTCAGTCGAAGGAGGGTGTCAGTGGAAGGGTATTGGCTGGGTCAGCGGGAGAGGAAGAAGCGGAGGGCTTGGAGGTCTTCGTGATGGGAGATGGAAGTGTATAGGGACTGAATGTCCATCGTGAAGATAAGGTGTTGGGGGCCGGGGAAGCGAAAATCATGGAGAAGTTGGAGGGTGTGGGTGGTGTCCCGAAGGTAGGTTGGGAGTTCTTGGACAAAGGAGGACAGGACAGTGTTGAGGTATGCAGAGATGAGTTCGGTGGGGCAGGTGCAGTCTGAGACATTGGTCGGCCAGGGCAGCTGGGTTTGTGGATTTTGGGCAGGAGGTAGAAACGGGCGGTGCGGGGTTGTGGGACTATGAGTTTGGAGGCAGTGGATTGGACATCTCCGGAGGTGATGAGGTTATGGATGGTCTGGGAGATGATGGTTTGGTGGTGGGAGGTGGGGTCATGGTCATGGGGGCAGTAGGAGGAGGTGTCCGCGAGTTGGCGTCTAGCTTCAGCGGTGTAAAGATTGGTGCGGCAAACTACCACCATGCAGCAAAGCTAGACCCCAAACCCCACCGTTCATCCTGTTTTCAGGGAAATGAGGACAAATCTCAAATCCCACTTTCCATCATCACAAAACTGTAACAATGACAAGTAAATATAAGACAGCTCAATTATATAAAAAGCGGTGCATAAAATACAGACCCTAGCAACCTACCCGTCCCTCTCACCCTCCGTCCACTCTAAGGCAGCCCACACCTATACCCATTCCGGCTCTCGGTCAGCCCTGACACATCTTCTGGCCACCTCTTGGACAGCTCTTCCTGCTTCCCCAAACCCCCCCCCCCCTCCAGGATGACATTGATCAGGACAGCCTACCCACCTCCCAGCTTCCCTAACTGCCTTTCACACCTTCTGGCCACCTCTTGGACAGCCTGCCCCAGTATCTGCCCAGGGTGCTAGCACTACGGACGGCCTATCTGCCTTCTGGCTCCATCTGCCTTACATACCATCTGGCTCTCCCCCACCCTGACGTGCCACCCGGCCTGTGGACTGCCTGACACCTTCTGGTCACCTCTAGGACAGCCCATCCTGATTACCCCTTTTCAGGACAACAGCTCTCGGAACGGCCTACCCAGCTTCTGGCTCTCAGAGTGACCGGCATCAGGGTAGCCTACCCTCCCTCCTGCTATCGGGACAGCCTACCCACCTTCAGGTTCACAGGATTTATTATTTATTATTTTAAACTCTGCTTCAAGTTAGCTAACCAATCCTTTCTAGATACTATTACATTATTCCATGAAACCATGTATTCTTGGTCTTTTTCTAATATTTTAGACATCAAGTTTACTACATCTATGTTTTATTTTATCTACCTTGTTTATTGTCTCCAATAAAAGAGAATCCAACCATCCATCCTTGACATTCAATGATGTTACTGTCACAGACTTCCCTCGATAGCAACATAATGGGGGGTAAACACTGACCAGAAGCTGAATTGCAAATAAGACCAGGTCAGAGGCTAGGAATCCTACAGCGAGTAACTCACTTCCTGACTCCCCAAAGCCTGCCCACCATCTACAAGGCATAAGTTAGGAATGTGATGGAATACTTCCACTTGTCTGGATGGATGCAGACCCAACAACACTTAAGGAGTTTGACACCATCCAGGACAAAGCAGCCCACAAGCCACCCACCATGCTGACTTGAAAATATATTGCCGTTCCTTCACTATTGCTGAGTCAAAACTCATCATAGGTCAACCCATAGCAAGTGGACTGCAGTGACCCAAGAAGTCAGCTCACCACCACCTTTTCAAAGGGCAATTAAAGATGGACAATAAATGCTGGCCAATCAGTGAAGCCCACATTCCATGAATGAATTAAATAAACTTGTTGAATGGCAGAACAGCCTTAATGATCCTATTTCGTATGTCTTTATGTGCCATCTTCAAAATGAGACATTACATCCCTGTACCCTTTTGTAACTTCTCAGATAGACAAAAATATAATCACATGGTCATTTTTTTGGAAGAGAACTGTTGTCATTCTCAATATTGCCCCCCTGTGCTGTTCCACCAGCAAGGGGAAGTGGTAGGATTGTGGTGAGGTCACTGGAAAAGCAATCCAGAACCTCAGGCTAATGTTCTGGGGGACATGGGAGATGACAGATGGTGACATTTAAATCGATAATAAAATCACCTGGTCTAAGTAGCAAAATTCAGCCTTTGGTAGACATTGTGATGATGCTGTGGCTTTAAGAGGTTATTATGTCCTGGGTCATTTTTAAAGAGGTTGAACGAGTAGTGACGATCTGCATATAAGAAAGTAAACAGCTTGTGAGGCCTTTTTTATAACTTGGAACAATAGAAGCAGCCTGGCTGGGTGAACTAGCTCTCACCAATGAGGTTTTATAGTTGTTTTTAGTCTTAAGTTCAGCTTTACTCAGTTGCTGTTATGGGCTTGAAGAAGTAGAAGCTCTCTTTTCCCTCTCTCAGTTACAGCTCGAAGCTGGGGTTTCTCTCTGCTGCTGGGTTACCTGTGAAACACGTCCATTTTTCAGAATTTGCCTTTACTTACCAAGAGGGTGTTTATGGGATTTTTACCATATTTGAACCGTTAATTAGTTACAGTTACTGTATTTTTTTTCAATAGAGTTATTTTAAGTTCTTCTTTCTTTTGTTGTGTTTAAAACAATTGCGTTTTTGCTTAACATCAGGTAGTTTGACCAGTTGCATTGCCTCTGGAGCTCGACACTTTACACTTGCCTTTAAAAATAAGTAAAGGTTAGGGTCTATGCTATCATCTTAAAACATTTTGAGGGGGTCTGGTCTGATTCATAACACCATGCGGTTAATGTTGATTGTAATAAGAAAATCCCATCTGGTTTACTGATGCATTTCAGGAAGGAAATTTGCTATCCTTACCTGGTCTGACCTACATGTGACTCCAGACCCACAGCAGTGTGGTTAACTCTTAACCATCCTTTGGCTAATTAGGGATGGGCAATGAATGTGATGTCCACACCCTGTGAATGAATCAAAACAAGACAGCATTGTCATGTGTTTGCAGAAGCAGCCACGAGCAGCTTGTGATTGGGGGCGAGCACAGCAACGACCAGTTCTGCTTCCTCCATTGAGTCTCATGGCCTGTTGGTGAACAATGATAGAGGGTGAACCACTTATGAGTGTTAGCAAGAAGAGGCACTTATCTTGCCATGATTTTGTTTATTGCATGATAGAATTTGGTGGAAGTTACATTGGCTAGTTAGACATAATTACTATCAGGAGCTAGCGATGACATTCCATCAGAGCTGAAAGCTGGACTCCCCCATTCTCCACCCAAAGCTGTGTGACATTATCAGATCAAGGGGAGCTTAACACAATTTTCTTCAGTATCTCTTTCTGAACTACAAGCTTATATCAAACTTAGAACAAATGTCACTACAGAAAGGCAGGAATGTGTTTCAACCTGGCTCATGTCTACACTTACCTCCAAGTACCACCCAAACTAGGAACTAAGCAAATTGAGTGCAGGAAATATTGAAATATTGAAATGGGTACTTAAGGAGTTTTATCAATGTACCCAATTCACTTTTGCAGGACCAGCACCTTGTTGAAGATGCTATTCACTGTCAGAAAATATTTGAGAGTGCTTCACAAAAGTATCATCAGTCAGACACATCTAAACCACATGAGATATTAAGGCAGATGATAGTTACAGAGATACAGAGTGAATTCCAGAGCTTAGGGCCTAGATATCTGTAGAAACAGCCGCGTACAGTGGAACAAAGGAAATCTGTGATGTTACAAGGGCCAAAGGTTGAAGAGGATTAACACAGTTTGGCCTTTTTTTTATTCAACTACATTCTGAGCACTGTTCAAAAAAGGAACAGTGAGTTCTCCCAAACTCCGGGCCCACATCTCATCTGCAGTCAGCTGCATGAAAAATAATAATGAAATTCCATCCACTAATCGTGCAATTGTTTGGCAAATCTTACAGTCACATGATGCCTGTTGTGTTTACATACAAGTAGCCTCCCCAAATATACAGAAGTAAAATTCCAGAGCGTTCACTTGTTTGCTGTTTGATTTTGCATGTCTCTTGACTCTTCACTGTACTGTGCCTTGACATGGTCACCAAGGGAAAAAAGCAAACAATGCAGACTGGTGGAAGCAAGGAAAAGTAGGCATCCTGATGTCTTTGTTATAATCGATATCAGTGTTGGAAGGTTCCATCACTCCACTGGTCATGACATGCATTTAATTGTATGTACCAATGTCTGTCTGTCTGTTTGTCTATCTGTCCATCATCTATCATGTTTAGAATTAGTTTCCATAAACAAAAAAAAATAGTTTATTGTGAAAACAGTGTTACTTGGCAAAGGTATTCAGCTGATTAACACAAAGTTTGCAATTGGGAAGTTTAAATTTTTACCCTTCTAAATAAACTGTTAAGAAGGCATATTGTGTGTTAGGTTTATTGATAGAGGGATTGAATTCCAGAGCCATAATGTCATGCTGCAACAATACAAAACGCTAGTGTGGCCGCACTTGGAATATTGTGTACAGTTCTAGTCGCCCCATTACAGGAAGGATGTGGAAGCATTGGAAAAGGTGCAGAGGAGATTTACCAGGATGTTGCCTGGTCTGGAGGGAAGGTCTTGTGAGGAAAGGCTGAGAGACTTGGGTCTGTTCTCATTGGAAAGAAGAAGGCTAAGAGGGGATTTAATAGAGACATACAAGATGATCGGAGGATTAGATAGGGTAGACAGTGAAAGTCTTTTTCCTAGAATGATGACATCAGTTTGTACAAGGGGGCATAGCTACAAATTGAGGGGTGATAGATTTAAGACAGATGTCAGAGGCATGTTCTTTACTTACAGAGTGGTAAGGGTGTGGAATGCTCTGCCTCTCAATGTAGTTAATGCAGCCACATTATGGACATTTAAACAATCCTTGGATGAGCACATGGATGATGGGATAGGGTAGGGGGATGGGCTGAGATTAGTTCACAGGTCAGCGCGACATCGAGGGCCAAAGGGCCTGTTCTGCACCTATTGTTTGATGTTCTATATTACATCTCCAACAAACTCATGCCAATTAAAATTAATAGAAATAAAGAACTTTCTCTGCGGAGATTAATTTTTTAAAAATCACTTTGGCCAATATCTGTTTGCTCTTGAAGGAGGAAAGGACATGTACAAAAACTTTGAGATATTTTGCTTGATATTTCTTGGGTATCTTAGGTTTTGAAGAAAATACCAGTAGTGGCTTCTTCAGAATACATTGTTGAAAGGTCACTGTCGATATTACAGATTTTTTTTCAAAAAGGCTTCCTTGAAATTATAAGGCTGCTAATAACTGCTTCCTCTGCTGTCGAACCATGGTGGAGCTGGTTGAACAATAACTGTATGGAGAATGTCATGGTATCTAAAATTATCTGAGAAATAAGATGTCTGTGAGGGAAGGCCGACCGGCTGATCTGCCCTATTTCTGAAAAGAACCATCTTATTGAATTTGGAGTGAAACTTCTTTCTATGTAAGAGTGATAGAAGAAACATCTCAATTATCTCAGTCTTCCAAGGCTCACTGACAGCCATGCCTGATTAGTGATGTGATCGCACATGCCTGAACATCAGAATGACAGACTTTCTGTGGTTTATCTTTTTTGCCTTTCATTGGAGAAAGTGAGGACTGCAGATGCTGGAGATCAGAGCTGAAAGAAATCCTGAAGAAGGGCTCATGCCCGAAACGTTGATTCTCCTGCTCCTTGAATGCTGCCTGACCTGCTGCGCTTTTCCAGCAACACATTTTCAACAATATCTCATTGGTCAAAGTTTCATTTTCATAAAGCCAATCTTTTTACAGAAATCTTTCTTTTCTACCTTTATCTGGCATATTGCGATAATCCTCAACACCGGTGCCCTGAAATAACGCGTACTCAGTCCCCTACTGTACTCCCTGTATACGCATTGCCAAATTTTATATGAACGCCATTTACAATATTGCTGACAACACCATCATTGTAGGCCGGATATCAAACAATGACGAGTCAGATTGCAGAAAGGAGATAAGTGCTTACTGTTGTGGCACAGTGATAATGGCCTCTCTCTCAATGTTGGCAAAACAAAAGAACAGGACGAAAGTAGGAGGACACACCCCTATCTACATCAACAGAGTGGAGGTGGAGAGGGTCGAGAGTGCCAAGTTCCTAGAAGTTACAATAACCACAAATCTGTCCTGGACTTCCCATAACAAGCAAGAAGGCACAACAATGCCTCTTCTTCCTCCGGCAGCTCAGGAAATGTGTCCATAAGGACCCTTACTAACTCACTGTGGCTGCACCATAGAAAACATTCTATCTGAGTGTGTATCAGCTTGGTACACCAACATGCTCTGCCCAGGACCATAAGAAACTACAGAAGGTGGTGTGCACAGCCCAGATCATCACAGAAGCCAACCTCCTATTCATGTACTCCATTTACATGCTCGCTGCCACAGAAAGGCTGCCAACATCACCAAAGATGTCTCCTACCCCGGTAACACTCTCTTCTAAACACTTCTGTCAGGCAAAGATATAGAAGTTTGAACATACGTACCAACTGGCACAGGAACAGCTTCTTTCCTGCTGTTATTAGACTGCTGAATGGACTCTCTACTATCAAATCTAATGCTGATCCTGCTTTGCCCACCTCCTGTGCAGCTGTAATCCTGTATACCTCACTCTGTCTGAACACCTTTTGATCTGTATGTCTTTGTTTGCTATGATCTGCCTGCACTGCTCACAAAACAAAATTTTTCTCTGTACTTTGGTACACGTGACAACAAAAAAATTAAATCAAATTCCTTGGAGATATTGAGAGGGATGAAAATGAATACCTTTGTTTTACTTTGTATGGGAATCCATTATTGTATTATTTGATAAATACATTTTGTTTTGAAAATATGCTAATGATTGTGTTTATTAAGGAAAGGTGATTGACATGCTTTTTAAATTCAAAACTTGATATAGATAAGGTATTCAATTTACTACCTTAGTAATGGGGAGAAAAACATTTTTATTTTCAATTGTAACTTGTGGGATGAGGGGCAGAGTGCATTTCTCCTGCCTTAGTCATGGTGATGATTCTCTATTGGCATCTGTAGGTGGATGTTACTAAACACAGGCTGTTGTCACTGCTGTAATGGGCCAGACTCCCTCAAAGTATTTGAAGAAGGTAGCCTAGACCATAACTTTTTCTTATTTTAAAGGCAAATGGAAGGTGTTGTGGTTCAGATGTAATTCAACTGGTCAAACTACCTGATGTTAAGCAGAATACAATTTATTCAAACAAGATAGTTAAGATGCAAGAAAAGAAAGAAAAATTTAGAATAATAACTCCACTGGAAAACTTGACAGAATAATAGATACATTAACTATTATTAATTAACTGATCGAATATAGTTATATCCCATAAACACATCCATGGTGAAAAGGCAAATTCAGAAAACACATCAGGTGGCATGGTGGCTCATTGGTTAGCACTACTACTGCACAGGTTTAGTTCCACCCTCGGACAGCTGTGAGTATGGAGTTTACAAGTTCTCTCCAAGAGTTTCTGCCGGGTGCACTGGTTTCCACTCGCAGTCCAAAGATGTGCAGGTTAGGTAGATTGGCTATGCTAAATTGCCCATAGTGTTCAGGGACGCATAGATTAGTTGTGTTAGCCATAAGGTGACAGAGATAGGATAGGGAGATAGGTTGGGTAGGATGGTTTTGGAGGGTTAGTATGGACTTGCTGAGCTGAGTGGCCTGTTTTCACACGGTAGGGTTGTCTCACATGCAGCCCAGCGGCGTAGGAAGAGAACCCCCAGCTTTTGGCTGTAATCGAGAAAGGGGAAAGTAGCTTTCACTTCTTCAAGCATACAAGAACAGCTTTAGATGAGATTAGATTAGATTCCCTATACTGTGGAAACAGGCCCTACGGTCCAACAAGTCCACACTGATCCTCCGAAGAATAACCCACCCAGACCCATTTCCCTCTGACTAACGCACCTAACATTACGGGCAATTTAGAGTGGCCAATTCACCTCACCTGCACATCTTTGGGCTGTGGGACTGAAAGCTAACTAAAAAAAAATCCTTGATCTGCGAGAGCTTGACCACACCCACTCAGGCCACTTCTATTGTTCCACTTTTTAAAAAAACCCCAAGACCTCACAAGTTGTTTACCTTCTCATGGACTGCTCTACACCTGACCCCAATCTCTGAACAAAAGAAACCTGGAGAAAACACATTTCTTTAAGCCACAGCATCATCATACTGGGGCTTTGTGTCAGGAATTCAGGAATCATCATGAATTCAGAGGTTTTTCAGGCTTCATACCTGTCTAAAACAAATGGAAATGATCACAATATACTTTTAGTAACCTCCTTGTTACAAAAAAAACCAAGTATTTTTTCAGCACTTCAAATGACATACAGTCCACAGTCCTTTGAATATGAAGCCTCAAGAAAGAAATGATAAAGTATCTTCGTATCGCATTGAACAAAACGTCTGCCCCATCCATACAAGCTGGTGTACAACCTCTTTTTTTCTCTGATATGTAAAATACTTCAATCAGATAAAATATATTTAAATTGCTGGAAATGCTCACCAAGTCTGGCAGCATCAGTGGAGGCAGAAACAAAGTTAATATTTTAGTTCTGTGACTTTTCATTAGGATGTCAAAATACAGATTGGGTACCAGATTCTTCTTGAATCATGTTTCACAAACAAGTATCTTTCATCTGATCACATTTATGTTAAAATGCATAAGCACTTCAATGAAACCATTTACAGGAGCAGTTACTCATTTCAACTCTTAAGTTACAAATTATTCATGGAAAATTGTTCAAAGATACAATTGATTCAAATTATAAATTAACCCTGAAGTCAAATATGGACTGTTCTCTTTGTCCCATTTATCTTCAAGAGCATGTGGATCATGGTTTTAATACCATTGCAAAGCTCTTAAGATTTTTTTCATATTTGAAATTTGTTACTTATTGCTACTGAATTGTAGGGTTTTTTTGTTGACTCTGTTTGCAGAGAAAGATGTTAGGGCATGACTGACCATGGTAAGGCTTCATTATTAATCCACATAAAATTGAGAGAATAATAAATCCCACCCACTCCATTTCACCTTATCAACACATCTCTCTACTCTTTAATAATCTGCTATATTCTTTCTGTAGTCTTCTTAAATTATCCTTTGATGTCACCTTTCAAACTCACAGCCACTACCATCTAGAAGAACATGGACCATAGATACACTGGAGCACCACCATTCCCAAGTTTCCCATCTAAACCACACACTAGTCTAACCTGGAAACATATTGTAATTTCTTCAATGTCATTACGCCAAAATCCTGGAACTCCCTTCCAAAAAAACACTGGGGGTGTAACCAGAAGAAGACCCAGAGAGCAGACCTCAGCGTGGTGGCTCAGTGATTAACACTACTGCCTCATAGTGCCAGGGGTCCGGGTTCAATTCCACCCTCGGGCGACTGTTCGTTTGGAGTTTGTACATTCTCCCTGTGTCCGTGTAGCTCCCGTCTGTGTGGTTCAGTTTCCTCCCACAGTCCATTGATGTGCAGTTTAGAGGGATTGGCCATGCAAGTGTAGGGTCCCAGGACTAGAGTAGGGGTGGGCAGAGCTGGATGGGATGCTTTTCAAAGGATCAATATGGACTGAATGGCCAGCTTCCACACTGTAGGGATTTATGACCAGTTATCCTTCCATATAATAAGCCATGAAAGATCATCATAGTGAGGGTGGTGAAAGAACTTTTCACTATTCACCATTATAGATCTGTACGTCCTGATACAGCAGCCCCAACCAAGTGTTGATTTCCATTATTATTATTTATACATTTGTTTACATGATTGGTTTTCTTGCGCCATTCCCTGCTAAGCTTCCCCTTAAATTCAGGCACTTTGGTGCTTTCATGATCCTTCCAGACCTTGTCTTCTTTGGACTTGGAAGATTCAAATGTTGCTAAAAGAAGACAAGAAGTTAAAGTTTTTTGTCTTACACTCATCTAGACCGGGATGCAAAAAACACACGATCAAGGGGGCATCGATTTCTACAGGACAAGAGAGGGTGTTGACTGATCAGGCCCTTGATGCAGAAAGAACAGTCAACTGTCAATCGTAATTCTCAGCCCAAGCAGGTAAACTCTGATTGGTCAGGATGCGCTGAAAATGTGTTGCTGGAAAAGCGCAGCAGGTCAGGCAGCATCCAAAGAGCAGGAGAATTGACATTTCGGGCATGAGCCCTTCTTCAGGAAACGTCGATTCTCCTGCTCTTTGGATGCTGCCAGACCTGCTGCGCTTTTCCAGCAACACATTTTCAGTTCTGATCTCCAGCATCTGCAGTCCTCACTTTCCCTTGGTCAGGATGTGACATGGAATGCAACAGTGATTATTGGTTTCCATGGGCCTGTTCTTCAATAAAAGGTGTAATTTACGTACAAATTGCTTTTGCGTACATAAAATAAGGTCCTATGTAGCTTCCAGTATGTGCAAATGTATCACACTGCAAACCTGACTGATGATCGTAGATTGGCTTCTGGTATAATTCTTAGCAGAGTCTACATTATTTAATAGATAAGGTTCAATTGCACACTCACATCTAAAGGTGGGCATGCTGTACCGAGGCATGTAACCATGATTGACATTGCTGCCCACTGCAAATGGTCAGGGGGCATGTAGGGATATTGCTTCATTAGGTCAGAATCCTCTACACCTACATGCAGAGGTGTGCAGAGTGAGACATGTTAGGGATTAGATTGAGTGACAGTGAGCAAGGAAAGATGTTGTACAGGATAGCAAGATTGGTAAACTTAGTGGGAAATGGGTACAGCAGCAGAGAGAGAGTAAGTGTGAGCTATCAGAAAAAAGATGTGCCACTTAAACTGGCACAGTGGTCATTGACATTCTTCCTACACCTCTTCAGATGGCTGAGACTGCACTTATCTGGGTGGTAACCTTGGACCAGGCTGGTAGTTCTGATAACATGGCCTCCTAAGCTGGTCCTGGGAGAAAAGGATTTCTCATCTCTGCACCTTCTGTCCAGCAGGACCTGCAAGTCATTGCCTACAAAGTTGGATGCCAATTTCCCCTTCATTTTCATATCTGGGGCAAATGACAGGAACTAGCTAGAAACACCTGGAATATCCTGTCAATGAAGAGAAGTTTTGAGCACGGCATGTGATAGAAAGGGTCTAGAATCAGATGAGAGGGGTAGTGGTGAGAAACATGATAGACCTTGCAGGGAGAAACCCTACATGAAACTCAACACAACAAAACCAAAGGATTCCAAATGCTGGAAGCCAGAAACAGAAAGTGTTGGAAAAACTCAGCATCCAATGCCAATATTTCCTTTTGAAAATATGGGGAACCAAACTATGCACAGTACTGAAGTACAGTCTTAGCAACACTTTCACAGTTGTAGGAAGGTGTCCCTATCTTTAAACGCTAAACACCTCAGTAAGAAAGGCCAAAGTTACATTCCCCTTCTCAACAACTTGTTGCATCTGTATGCTAACATTATGTTCATGCATGAGAACACTCAAATCTCTCTCTGCTGCACATTTTTTGGAATCTCTCTCCATTTAAATCATAGTCTGCCTTTTGATACTTCCTATCGAAGTACATGATTTCACATTTTCCTATGTTAAACTACAACTTCAAATGTTTGCCCCTCACTCAACCTCTCTGTAACTAATTGCATATTCCTTATGTCCTTATCACAACATGCCCTTCCAGCTATTTTTGTATCATCAGCAAATTTGGACACATTGTACTCCCTCCCCTCTTCCAAGTAATTAATATAGATAATATATGATTGACTGATCCTTGTGATACTCCACTAATTACCTCTTTCCAAACTTAAAAATACATCCTGACCCTATCTTTTATGTGTTGACCGGTCCTCATTAAAAATATACATTACCACATCCTGCGAGCTCCTAGCTTGTGTAATTACTCTATTGAATGTCTTTTGGAAATCCAGAGTTTTTGTCATCTGCCTTAATACCGCATGTGGTTTAGACATATCCGACTGCTGACACGCTTGTGAAGTACCTTCAAATATTTTTCGACAATAACGGTGCGGATATTGCTGAAAGTTGTTGTAATTGCTTGTGAAGGTGACCTTCAATAAGATAGTGTACCTGCAGGAGTAAATTGGGTGCATTGTTAAATGTCCTTAAGTGCTGATCTCAATAATTCAAACTGATACAGCTTTCCTGAATTCAAAGAAACTTGCTTAGTTTTGTGGTTGGACGGTACCTTTGGCTAAGTGTGACATGAGCCAGGTTGAAACACATTCCTGCCTTCTATATTTTTTTTTGTCATGACATTTGTTCTAAGTTTGATATAAGCTGTGGTTCTGAAAGAGTTACTGAAGAAAGCTGCATTAAGCTCCCATCTCTCCACCCCGATCTGATAATGTCACACAGCCTTGGGTGGAGAATGAGGGAGTCCAGCTCTCAGTTCTGATGGAATGTCATCGCTAGCTCCTGATAGTCTTAATAATTATATCTAATTAGCCAATGTAGCTTTTGCCAGTTGCTATCATGCAATGAACAAATCTTGTTAAGAAAAGTGCCTCTTCTTAAGTTTAATGAGTGGTTCATCCTCTACCGTTGTTAACCAACCAGGCCCTGAGACTCAGTGGAGGAAGCAGGATTGGTGGTTGCAGTGCTCTCCCCCAAACACTAGGTGCTAGTGGCTGCTTCTGCAAACACATGACAATGCTGTCTAGTTTTTCATTTATTCACAGGGTGTGCAGATTTTAGTATTTATAGCTCATTCATAATTAGCCAAGGCACTCCATCTATTATTTCCCTTTACAATTCTGCATCTTCCTCAATGGAGCCCTTCCTGATGAAGGGCTTTTGCCCGAAACATCGAATTTCCTGTTCCTTGGATGCTGCCTGACCTGCTGCGCTTTAACCAGCAACACATTTTCAGCTCTAACAAACATGTCAAACATAATAACCATCTCATGAAAGTCCAAAGATGTGTAGGTTAGGTGGATTGGCCTTGCTAAATTGCCCATCGTATCTAGGCTAGGTGGGTTAGCCATGGGAAATGCAGGGTTTCAGGGATCGGGGAGGGGCATGGATCTGGGTGGGATGCTCATCAGAGGGTCAGTGTGGGCTTGATGGGCCAATTGGCCTGCGTTCACACTGTAGGGATTCTATGATTCTGTTTGATTGTGTTCAACTTTGTGAAATGTCTTACTATTTCTTCCTTAATGATAGCCTCTAGCATTTTCGTAATGACACTTGTTAAGCTAACTGCCCTTTGCTTTTATGCTTTCTGTCTCCTTCTTTTCTTGAACAGGGGCACAACATTAATGGCTTTCCAATCAACTGGAAACCTCCTGGAATCCAGAGAGACCTGGAATATTTTGACCATTGTTTCCATTATCTTTACACTCTCTTCCCTTAAAACCCTTTGATGAAGGCCATCAGATAATCGTGACTTGATTCCTTTAGTTCCATTAGTTCATCAAATGTTTTTTCGTGATTGACTCTGTAACAAGTTCGTTGATATATTTATAGCATCTTCCTCTACCAAGACTGATGCAAAACATCGGCTTAAGTTATCTGTCACTTCCCTATACCCCATTATCAGTTCCCAATCACATCCTCTGAGAGATCCACACTCACTTTAGCCACTTTCTTTCTTTTAAAATACCCATGGAAGTTCTTTCCGTTTGCTTTTATATTTCATGGCAACATATAATCACACTCTTTTTCTTCTTTTATTAGATTTTAGTAATTCGCTTTGATTTCAAAAAGGAAATCCTAAAGCTCCAGCCTACCACTGTGTCAGTTTTCTTTCTCTCTCTCCTTCACTGACCATGGGCTGCATATTGTCTGCCCTTCTCCCTTTTAAAAGTGCCGTTGTTTTCACTTCTTTTCTTTAAAGTTCCAAAATATCCTCCTAACTGTCTGCCACTGCTCATCTACTGCCCTTCCCTTTGGTCTACCTCCCAACCAGTTTTAGATCACTCTTTCTCCTTAGCTTTTTAATTTGCCTTATTAAAGTTGAGAACATTGGTCTGAGACCTTATTACTCTCCCTCAAACTGAATTTGAAATCCTACTATATTGTTATCACTACACCCTAGAGGATACTTAACTATAAAAGTACTGATTAGTTCTACCTCTTATACATTACCTGATTGAAAACAGCCTATCCCTAGGTAGGTTGTACAATATATTGCTCTATGAAAATTCCCCAATGTTCTCTAAAATTACTCAAGACTATTGGAACGCCCTTCTTACACACCTCTTTTTGTTCCTGATTTATAATTTCTCCTTCGGTGAGGCAACTCTTTGGGAGTCTATTAATGATTCCTTTCCATTGTTATTACTTCTTGCCATTCCAAACTGATTTCACTTCATGATCTATTGCATCTACGTCACTATTCACCATTGAACTGATAATGTCATTCATGAACAAAGCTTCCCAAATCATCTTTTCGTTTCTGCCCACTCTTCTAGAGTGTCAAATAGCCTTGAATATTCAGTTCCCAATCACATCTCTGTAGTAGTTGCCAAGTCATAGCCATTCATTTCTGTTTGTGCCATCAGCTCATCTATCTTGTTCCAAATACTGTGTACATTTATATGAAGAGCCTTTAGTTATTACTTTTTAACAGTATTAATTTTTTTGGTTCTAAGTCTGCTCTTATTTGCTTATATTTTCTATCTCTTCCTGTTACACTTTCATTATTGTTCGCCTCTTTATTATCCTGCACGTTGCTCACATATTTCATTTTGATTTTTCAGACTCCCCTTCAATTGTACCATTCCCTACATTAATTAGTTTACAGCCCTATTAATATGATTTACCAGGAATTAGGACCCAACATGTTTCAGCTGAAATCTGTCACAGGAGAACAGTATTTTTCTCTTTCCCCAGTATTGGTCTCAGGGTCCCATAAATCAGAATCCATTTCTCCACACCAATACTTACCTTTCTAAATCTTTATTACCTTCTACAAATTTATACATGGATCAGGTAGTCGTTCTGAGATTATTATCTTAGTGGTCATGCTTTTTCATTGATCCTGAATCTGTTTATAATCCCTCAATAGAACTCTTTCCTATTTCCATTTGGTACTGACATGGACCACAGCAACTGAAGCCTTTCCCACCAATTCCAAGTTCCTCTCCACTCCATGTAGAGATGTTCTTAGCCTTGACACAACGTAGGCAGCACAGACTTCAGGGGTCTCTGTCTTTGCTGCAGAAAACAGTATATATTCTCCTAACTGTGCTGTCCCCCATTACTGCTACATTTCAGGCACAGGGTGGCATGGTGCCTCAGTGGTTAGCACTGCTGCCTGACAGCACCAGGCACCTAGGTTTGATTCCATCCCTGGGCAGCGGGGATTCTAGGTAATCCAAGATGGAGGATAAGAAAAGTTTATGGCTGTAGGAGCTGCTCCTTTTCTGAGGTATTTTAGGTGTTGGAGGTGATTTCCTCGAATTCCAGGAGCAGCAATTACTGTTTTATATGCTGCTGCATTGTTTTGGAACTTTAAAGAAAAGAAGTGAAAACAATGGCACTTTTAAAAGGGAGAAGGGCAGACAATATGCAGCCCACAGTCAGTGCAGGAGAGAGAGAGAAAGAAAACTAACACAGCAGTGAATCTGTACAGTTACTGCCTTTACTGTTGAATTCCACATATCACTGGACATTCGAGTGCATCCAGTAAAATTAACAAACAGTGAAATTCACAACTGACCTTGGAGGAACCTTTTTGGGAGAGGTGACAGCACAGAAATAGATCAGTGCATAATTTTAAGTGTAGCCTTGCTGTAAATCTACAGTAGTGAGTAGAGTGTGTTCTTTCTTGGTTATATGTTTTATTGAGATCTGTCTCTTGATGAAATTTTAAAAATATAAGCCATAAGCATTAAGTTAGCCTGGAGCAGGGTATTTTTTTTAGAGCAATAAGACAATGCTGTTTTCTGGGTCTGTAGATTGTGAAGGAGCAAAAATGGCCTTCAGTAGAGTGATATGCTCTTCTTGTTGGATGTGAGAGTTTAGGGAGAGTTTACCTATTGCTGAGGATTATATCTGCAATAAAGGTCTTTGGTTGTGAATCCTCTCAGATCGAATGGATCGGTTGGAGCGACAGTTAAAGGCAATGAGAAATTTACAAGAGTAAGGGGGCGTGATGGATGGCAGTTATATGAAGGGGGAAAAGTCGCAGATACAGTCAGGTAGATGGGTTAACTCCAGGAAAGGTAAGAGAGGTAGGCATGTATTGCAGGAGTCTTCTGTGGTTATCCCCATTTCAAACAAGTATGCTGTTTTGGAAAATGTAGGGGGTGATTGACTCTCAGGGCAATATAGCACGAACAGCCCAGTTTCTGGTATCAAGACCGGCTTTAAAGTAATGAGGGGTACATTCGTTCCAAGCTATCGACTGTGTTAGGGGACTCTCTGTTCAGAGGCACAGACAGACGTTTCTGTGACCAGTAGCAAAAAATCAGAATGGTGTGTTGCCTCCCTGGTGCCAGGATCAAGGAGGTCTCAGAGATGGTGAAGAATGTTCTCAAGGGGGAGAGGGCCCAGCAGGAGGTCATTTGCACACATTGGAACCAATGACACAGGAAGGGAAAAGGTTGAGGTTCTGAAGGGAGAATATAGAGAGTTTGGCAGAAATTTAAAAAAGATGTCCTCAAGAGTAGTAGTATCTGGATTAATCCCAATGATATGAGCTAGTGAGGGTAGGAATAGGAGGACAGAGCAGATGAGTGCATGGCTGTGGAGCTGTTGTATGGAAGAAAGATTCACATTTTTGGATCATTGTAATCTCTTCTGGGGTAGAAGTAACCTGTGCAAGAAGGATGGATTGCACCTGAATTGGAAGGGGACTAATATACTGACAGGGAGATTTGCTAGAGCTGCTCGGGAGGATTTAAACTAGTGAGGTTTGGGGGGGGGGGGAGCGTGCGGGGGGATGGCAGATGGTACCCAGGGTGATAGTGAGGAAATAAATCAATCTGAGATTGGTACAATTGAGAAAAGAAACAAGTCAAACAGTCAGGGCAGGCAGGAACAAAGCAGAGAACAAGGTCAGACTGATAAATTAAACTGCATTTATTTCAATGCAAGAGACTTAACAGGGAAGGCAGATGAACTCAGGGCATGGTTAGGAACATGGGACTGGGATATCACAGCAATTACAGAAGTATGGCTCAGGTATGGACCGGACTGGCTGCTTAATGTTCCAGGATACAAATACTACGGGAAGGACAGAAGAAAGGGACGGAGGAGAGGAGGGGGAGTGGCATTTTTGATAAGGGATAGCATTACAGCTGTGCTGAGGGAGGATATTCCTGGAAATACATCCAGGGAAGTTATTTGGGTGGAAATGAGAAATAACAAAGGGGTGATTATCTTATGTGGATTGTATTATAGACCCCCTAATTGTCAGCGGGAAATTGAGAAACAAATTTCTATGGAGATTTCAGTTATCTGTCAGAATATTAGGGCAGTTATGGTAAGGAATTTTAACTTTCCAACTGGGACTGCCATAGTGGTAAGGGTTTAGATGGAGAGGAATTTGTTAAACATCTACAAGAAAATTTTCTGATTCAGTATATGGATGCACCTACTAGAGAAGGTGCAAACCTTGACCTACTGTTGGGAAATAAAGCAGGGCAGGTGACTGAGGTGTCAGTGGGGGAGCACTTTGGGACCAGTGACTATAATTCTATTAGTTTTAAAATAGTGATGGAAAAGGATAGATCAGATCTAAAAGTTAAAGTTCTAAATTGGAGAAAGGCCAATTTTGATGGTATTAGGCAAGAACTTTCGAAAGCTGATTGGGGGCAGATGTTCGCAGGTAAAGGGACGGGCTGGAAAATGGGAAGCCTTCAGAAATGAGATAACGGGAATCCAGAGAAAGTATATTCCTTTTAGGATGAAAAGAAAGGCTGGTAGATGTAGGGAATGCTGGATGACTAAAGAAATTGAGGGTTTGGTTAAGAAAAAGAAGGAAGTATATGTCAGGTATAGACAGGATTGATCGAGTGAATCCTTAGAAAAGTATAAAGGAAGTAGGAATATACTTAAGAGGAAAATCAGGAGGACAAAAAGGGGACATAAGATAGCTTTGGCAAATAGAACTAAGGAGAATCCAAAGAGCTTTTACAAATACATTAAGGACAAAAGGCTAACTAGGGAGAGAATAGGGCCCCTCAAAGATCAACAAGGTGGCCTTTGTGTGGAGCCGCAGAAAATGGGAGAGATACTAAATGGAAGGATATGAAAGATATAGACTGTAAGGAAATAGATGGTGACATCTTGCAAAATGTCCATATTCCAGAGGAGGAAGTGCTGGATGTCTCGAAACGGGTAAAGGTGGATAAGTCCCCCTTTCAGGTGTACCCTAGAACTCTTGTTGCAGATGTGTTCACCGTGGACCACATCAGTGTCCACCATATCCAACACACTGGAGCTGCAACACATCTGCTTTCCAGCTATTTCTATTCAATTTAACTCATTAAGCTGGATGTTGATTATTTTAGAAGTGAAATTCCTAACTGTATTCCTAAGGTGTAATAATGTCTCCTGAGTTAAACCACTTTGCCAATCAAAAAGACATGGATGAAATACCCAGCAATCACCTACCTGCTCTGCTGTGATGTGAACGTCAGCTCCAACAGAAAGAAAATGGTTAAAGAGATTTTCTGCTATTGATTTTTTTATCTCCTACCACTGCTGCCCTTTTCACACAGGTCTGATCTCCCAGTCTGCTTCACATTGATATTGATCTGTTTCACACTCCTCCCAATCTCACAGTGACACTGACCTGCTTTACCCTCCTCCCAGCCTGTTTCAGAGTGACGTGGACCTTGTTCACATTCCTTCCAGTCTGTTTCACAGTGATATCAACTTGCTTCACATTCCTTCCAGTCTCTTCCCCAGAACTATGTACAATTCAAGCCTATGTCTTTCTCCGACAAAATCTCCTACATGACTTAATATTGTAAAAATTCTGGTTACCTGTATCATCCAAGGAATTTTCTGTTGAAAACATCCTTTTTTTAATCTATCTTATTCATCACTCCTGCAAGCACAGTCCTGTTTACTTTCAGTCTCACGGTTGTATTTAAAGCTAGAATTTGACCTGCTTTATTTTTAATCTGGGTTCCTGTTTTGGAATTACTCTTATGAATCCCAATAAGTCCCATGGTTTCCCATGCAACTTCCAGCATTCTAAAAATAAAAAGTAGGGCTTCATCCCAACAGAAGCACTTAAACCTTTGGCTTTCCATCTTCAATACATTCCTTTCCAGTCTGAGGAGGAGCTATAGAGCCATAGAGATGTACAGCACGGAAACGGACCCTTCAATCCAACCCGTCCATGCCGACCAGATATCCCAACCCAATCTTGCTCCACCTCCCAGTCCATATCCCTCCAAACCCTTCCTATTCATATACCCATCCAAATGCCTCTTAAATGTTGCAATTGTACCAGCCTCCACCATTTCCTTTGGCAGCTCATTCCATACCCATATCACCCGCTGTGTGAAAAAGTTGCCCCTTAGGCCTCTTTTATATCTTTCCCCTCTCATCCTAAACCTGTCCCCTCCTGAAGTTGGTTACATGTCTTCCTTCTACTATCCCACCTTTCATCCCTTTTGGACTTATAGAAAAGAGATTTCATTTTATGGATCAGCTCATAACCATTTCTGCTGCCTGTCCAGTTGTCAACTCTCTCATCTTCAATAGGCAGGCTCATTAAATGGAGGAAGTGAATTTTCAATTTCTTCTCAGAGAATAATTTATTTTACAGCTTTGTGCAGGGCATTTAATCCTAATGCATATATCCAACACTCAAAATTACTTTGCTTCATTCCTCCAAACTCAATGTCAGTCTGCCCATGCTGTTTCCAAAGTTCTGCCTGTATGTCAAAATTGCTGGAAAAACTCAGCAGGTCTGGCAGCATCTGTGGAGAGAAATTAGAGTTAATGTTTCAGGTCTGGTGACTGTCACTGGACGTTAACTCAGATTTCTCTCCACAGATGCAGCCAGACCTGCTGAGATTTTCCAACAGTTTCTGTTTTTATTCCTGATTTACAGCATCTGTAGATCCTATGATTTTTTTTAAGAAAGTCTCAACATCTTTTCCCTCAATGTTTGATAGGATCAGTACAAATTTAAATATCACCTTATTGAAGTTTGCAATCCAGGTACTTTTTTCCTACTCAAAACTACTCTCTGCATCAAAATCACATTATGTAATTTAAGCTGGTAACCTTTTTTTAGAATCATAGAATCCCTACTGTGTGGAAGCAGGCCATTCAGCCCATTGAGTCCACACTGACTCTCTTGAGAGCAGACCCACCCCCCTACCCTATCCCTCTAACCCTGCATTTCCCATAGCTAATCCAATTAACCTCCACATCCCTAGATACAATGGACAATTTAGCATGGCCAATCCACCTGCACATCTGTGGACTGTAGGAGGAAACCGGAGCACCCAGAGGAAACCCATGCAGACACGGGGAGAACATACAAACTCCACAGTCACCTGAGGGTGGGATTCTGTCTCCTGAAATTCCAGTTCCAGCTTCTTAAACTCTAGTTTGCTTTCCTTTCCCTCAATTTCAAACCTGCTTATGTCCCATTTCCATTTTGATCCTTTTTTCTATTCCAATACTACTTTTTTTTCCTTCTTTTCTCTCTGACTGAGAGGCCACACAGACAGTGTTGAACAGTACAACACAGAAACAGGCCCTTCGGCCCACCATGACTGTGCCAACCATGATGCCATCTTAAATTAATTCCATCTGCCTGTACATGGTCCATATCCATCTACTCCCTGCCTGTTCATAAATGCCTAAATGTTTTGTCTAAATGCCTCTTAAACTTTGCTAACATATCTGCTTCTACCACCAGGCAACCACCCCCTTCATAAAACTTTGATTGTACATTCCCTTTAAATATTTTCCCTCTCACCTTAAACCTATTCCCTCACTAAGTATTTGAAATTTCTATTTTATGAAAAAGACCTGACTATCCACTTATTTATGCTTCTCATTATTTTATATATTTCTATCAGGTCATTCCTCAGTCTGCAAAGCTATAGTGGAAACAATGTGAGACTGTTTGACCTCTCCTTTTAACTCATACACTTCAATCAGGCAACTGAAGCCTCCCCAACCTTCCTATAGCGTGGTGTCCAAAACTACACACAATACTCCAAATGTGGCCTAACTAAAGTTTAATACAGCTGCAACATGACTTGCCAACTTTAATACCAATGAAGGGAAGCATGCCATATGCCTTCTTTGCCACTTTATCCACTTGTGTTGTCATTTTCAGGGAGCTGTGGGTTTGGACCCCAAGAGCCCTCTGTATATCTATTCTCCTGAGGGCCCTTCCATTTACTGTATACTTTTCTCTTTCATTTCACCTCTCAAAATACATCACCTCACACTTGTTCAGTTTTTGAATTTTTCTTGTTTCCATTTCTTACTGCTTCATTTTTTTTTGCACATTAAAGATAATTTAATTCAATCACCCTGAACTTTGAAGGCTTGGAGTAACACTTTCTTTTGTATTTCCACCAATCCCAAGTTCTGTGTCAATAATCTCTGCTTGTGCAGACAACCCCACCTTTAATTGCTTTGCTATTTCCATTAGCTTCACATTGTTAAAACTTGTAGATACTTTTAATCAAACTAATCAGATGGGACTTGAACATGGTCCTCCTGGCTCATAGGCAGGAGCACTGTGTCACAAGAGCTCCTTTAGTTCAATCTCATAAAATAGTCAGGGATGCTTCCTGCACCTTAAAGTTTCAACTGCTTTTGTTACAACTGTGACAGGAAGAATGTGCTAATAGTCAAGCCCCACTTGCACCATTAACATAAATTGTTGTTTCAATTACTAAAATGGTCAATTGATTTTTATCTTACTATCAGGTTTTACTGTGGGAAAAGAAGTAGAGACTATAGAACTCAGGGAAATGTCTTAACAACAGTTTAGTAGAGGAAGTGCTGGGGATCTTCACAAGCATAAAGATGGATAAATCTCCGGGACTTGATCAAGTCGATCCCAGAACCTTGTGAGAAGTTAGGGGGACATTGCTGGGCCCCTAGCAGTGATATTTGTCTTATTTATAATCATGGGCCAGGTGCTGGAGGAGTGGAGATGAATAATGTCAAGCCTTTATTTGAGAAAGGCTGTAAGGAGAATCCTATGTACCTGTGAGTCTGACATCGGCAATAGGTAAGTTGTTGGAGGAGATTCTGAAAGATAGGATTTACATGCATTTAGAGAGGCAAGGAATGATTAGGGATAGTCAGCATCCTTTTTATGTAAGGGCAATTATTTCTCACAAACTTGAGTGAGGTTTTTGAGAAAGCATCCAAAACGATTGATGAGGGCAAAGTGGTAGACATTGTTTACTCGGACTTTGGTAAAGCCTTTCATAAGATTCCACATGATAGACTAATTAGTAAAGTTGGATCACATGGGTTACAAGGTGAGCTTGCTAATTGGATACAAAAGCTTTATGGTAGGAGACAGATGGTAGTGGTGGAGGGTTGATTTTCAGACCGGAGGCCTGTAACCAGCAGTTTTCCACAGGGTTCGGTACTCGGTTCACTTTTGTTTGTCATTTATACTAATGATTTGGATGAAAATATAGAAAGCACGGTTACTAAGTTTGTGAATGACACCAAAATAGGTGGCACAGTGGATAATGAAAAAGATGATCTAACCGTTCGACGGGATCTTGATCAAGTGGGCCAAGAGATGGCACATGAAGTTTAATTTAGATAAATGCGAGGTAAAAAAACAATGAAAGTAGGACTTATATAATTAATGGTAGGGCCCCTGGATAGTGTTGTAGAACAGATAGACCTATGAGTTCAGGTACATAATTCCTTGAAACTTGCATCACAGGTAAAAAAATCACACAACACCAGGTTATTGTCCAACAGTTTTAATTGGAAGCACTAGCCTTCAGAGTGCTGCTCCTTCATCAGGATTATAACCTGGTGTTGTGTTATTTTTAACTTTGTACAGCCTAGTCCAACACTGGCATCTCCATAGCATTACAGGTAGACAAGGTGTTTAAGAAGGAGTTTAGCATGCTTGCCTTCATTGTTCAAACCTTTGTGTATCGGAGTTGGGATGTCATGCTCAGGTTGTCCAGGACATTGGGGACACCTCTTCTGGAGTACTGTGTGCAGTTCTGGCCAACCTGCTATGAGAAGGATATTATTAAACTGGACAGGGTTCAGAAAATATTTACCAGAATGTTGCCAGGAATGGAGGGTTTGATTTATAAGGAGAAGCTGGATAGGCTGGGATATTTTTCACTGGAGCGTAGGAGATTGAGGGTTGACCTTATAGAAGTTTGTAAAACCATGAGAAGCACAGATAAGGTGAATAGCAAAGATTTTTTTATCCCTAAGCTGGGGGAATTCAAAACTAGGAGGCATACTTTTTAATTAAAAAATGAGGTCTGCAGATGCTGGAGATCACAGCTGCAAATGTGTTGCTGGTCAAAGCACAGCAGGCCAGGCAGCATCTCAGGAATAGAGAATTCGACGTTTCGAGCATAAGCCCTTCATCAGGAATAAGAGAGAGAGAGCCAAGCAGGCTAAGATAAAAGGTAGGGAGGAGGGACTAGGGGGAGGGGCGATGGAGGTGGGATAGGTGGAAGGAGGTCAAGGTGAGGGTGATAGGCCGGAGTGGGGTGGGGGCGGAGAGGTCAGGAAGAGGATTGCAGGTTAGGAGGGTGGTGCTGAGTTGAGGGAACCGATTGAGACAAGGTGGGGGGAGGGGAAATGAGGAAACTGGAGAAATCTGAATTCATACCTTGTGGTTGGAGGGTTCCCAGGCGGAAGATGAGGCGCTCCTCCTCCAGCCGTCGTGTAGTTGTGTTCTGCCGGTGGAGGAGTCCAAGGACCTGCATGTCCTCGGTGGAGTGGGAGGGGGAGTTAAAGTGTTGAGCCACGGGGTGATTGGGTTGGTTGGTTCGGGCGGCCCGGAGGTGTTCTCTGAAGCGTTCCGCAAGTAAGCGGCCTGTCTCACCAATATAGAGGAGGCCACATCGGGTGCAGCGGATGCAATAGATGATGTGTGTGGAGGTACAGATGAACTTGTGGCGGATATGGAAGGATCCCTTGGGGCCTTGGAGGGAAGTGAGTGTGGAGGTGTGGGCGCAAGTTTTACATTTCCTGCGGTTGCAGGGGAAGGTGCCGGGGGTGGAGGTTGGGTTGGTGGGGGGTGTGGATCTGACGAGGGAGTCACGAAGGGAGTGGTCCTTGTGGAACGCTGATAGGGGAGGGGAGGGAAATATATCCTTGGTGGTGGGGTCCGTTTGGAGGTGGCGGAAATGGCGGCGGATGATACGTTGTGTGCGGAGGTTGGTGGGGTGGTAGGTGAGAACCAGTGGGGTTCTGTCTTGGTGGCGGTTGGAGGAGCGGGGCTCAAGGGCGGAGGAGCGGGAAGTGGAGGAGATGCGGTGGAGGGCATCGTCGATCACGTCTGGGGGGAATCTGCGGTCCTTGAAGAAGGAGGCCATCTGGGCTGTGCGGTGTTGGAATTGGGCCATCTGGGCTGTGCGGTGTTGGAATTGGGAGACAGGCCGCTTACTTGCGGAACGCTTCAGAGAACACCTCCGGGCCGCCCGAACCAACCAACCCAATCACCCCGTGGCTCAACACTTTAACTCCCCCTCCCACTCCACCGAGGACATGCAGGTCCTTGGACTCCTCCACCGGCAGAACACAACTACACGACGGCTGGAGGAGGAGCGCCTCATCTTCCGCCTGGGAACCCTCCAACCACAAGGTATGAATTCAGATTTCTCCAGTTTCCTCATTTCCCCTCCCCCCACCTTGTCTCAGTTGGTTCCCTCAACTCAGCACCGCCCTCCTAACCTGCAATCCTCTTCCTGACCTCTCCGCCCCCACCCCACTCCGGCCTATCACCCTCACCTTGACCTCCTTCCACCTATCCCACCTCCATCGCCCCTCCCCCTAGTCCCTCCTCCCTACCTTTTATCTTAGCCTGCTTGGCTCTCTCTCTCTTATTCCTGATGAAGGGCTTATGCTCGAAACGTCGAATTCTCTATTCCTGAGATGTTGCCTGGCCTGCTGTGCTTTGACCAGCAACACATTTGCAGCGGCATACTTTTTAAGGTGAGAGGAGATAGATTTAGAAAGGACATGAGTGGCAACTTTCTTACCTAGAGATTGGTCAGTGTGAGAAATGAATTGCCAGAAGAAGTGGTGGACACGGGTACAGTTGCAATGTTGAAAAGACATTTGGATAAGTACATGAATAGGAAAGGTTTGGAGGGATATGGGCCAAACACAGGCAGATGGGACTAGTTTAGTTTGCGAAAATGGTCCGCATGGACTAATTGGACCCAAGGGTCTGTTTCCATGCTATGTGACTCTATGACGCTATCTAGAACAGAAGAAATGTTCACTGACTGAAAATAATTCATTTATTTGGGACAGAACATATGCTTAAAGGAAGTGGAAAACACCTAAGGTGTGATCTGGATTGCGATGTATTCCCCGTTAATTCCCACATACAGGTATCCTCACACAACAAAAAAAAGACAATTCTCTTTGGAAGTAATGGGAGATTTAAAAAAAAAGACAAAAGAGAAAGAAATCAATCCCTGTGCCCCATAGGTCTGGAAGCAAAGAATACGTTGAGATGCCATCTCACGTCCGCTAGGTTTCCTCTTGATTGAATTGAATTTCTGACAGCCATATATTGATGGTGGATGCCCAGATCCAATTTCATTTAACTTAGATTCGAGTGTTTGAGGTTTGGACTCAGTTGATCCTTTCAGTTTTTACCAACTAGTGAGAAATACTAGTTTCTGGAAACTCTATCAGGTTCTCTGAGGAACAGAATTTCAGAAGAAGGGCTTGCAGCTTCAAAGTGTCTTTTTTTTACACTAACTCCTGGTCTATACCATAGAATTCTAAGGCTAAAAACAAATGTTGCAGGAATCCGTTGGCAAAGAATCCCCCTTCTTCTATGAAAACCAGTTTTCTGTTCTTCTTTGTAATGAAGGCAACAAATTCCATCTACAGTAAAGAAAGTAAAACATAGCACACATGAAACTGCCATCTTCAGCTTCAAGAAATCTCATGGCAAAAATCATTTCCAATTCAGAGAATGTCAAATAGCTCAACATCTTCCAGTTCATTCAGGTAGTCCTTAAACTATAGGTAGGTATTGTCATCAAATGTGCTCAAATGTACCATTCAGGTTCAGAATTGAAAAAGCAACTGGAAAATTTCTGAAGATGACTAAACTGTCCACATTGTTCCGCTCACACGCCATTTTGGTGATATAAGATAATCGGAAGCTTTGATAACTATTAAAAGATATGTCCCAAAAGGCAAGACAATGCAAAAAAGCTAAAATTGAGAGTCACTGCCAATATGTTCATACTATGTATCTCATGAACCTAGGAAGTATCACTCCAGGTACAACCTATGACAGTTGTCCTCAAGGCATCTTTTGAATCAGCAATTCTATGCATTGATAGAATCACAGTGAGGGCCAATATACACCCCCTCATCCTAGCTTCCTGAAGTCTTTCACTTGGTAGATACCAAAGGTAAAAACAAGGACTGCAGATGCTGGAAACCAGAGTCTAGATTAGAGTGGTGCTGGAAAAGGTCAGGCAGCATCCGAGGAGCAGGAAGATCGACGTTTCGGGCAAAAGCCCTTCATCAGGAATAGAGGCAGGGTGCCTGCAGAGTGGAGAGATAAATGAGAGAAGGGTGGGGGTGGGGATAAAGTAGCATAGAGTACAATAGGTGAATGGGGGTGGAGATGGAGGTGATAGGTCCTTTCCCCCTTCCCCCACCTCACCCCAGCTCCAGCCTTCCAGCTCAGCACCGCCCTCATGACCTGTCCTACCTGCCTATCTTCTTTTCCACCTAACCACTCCACCCTCCTCTCTGACCTATCATCTTCATCCCCACACTCATTCACCCATTGTACTCTTTGCTACCTTCCCCCACCCTCATTCACCTATTGTACCCTATGCTACTTTCTCCCCATCCCTCTCTTATTATCTACTCTGGTCAATACCAAAGTGCAGCAATGCCAGGTCTATCAGTGCATCCAGATGTCGGTATAATAGGATTCAGAGCTTCAAACAACAGGCATTATGACAGAACAGATGTACAAGGTGCAAATGAATCAGTCAATAATCTTAAGAATATGACTTTGAACTGAAGTATAGGCATGGTTCCCAGATGATTAAAGCTGACGTGCTGAACCAGTTACTCAAACCTTACAAAAACCAAGGCATTTCTCTCCAGCTACACATTGTTGTTGTAGATTATAAAGTTGAAGATATGCTCAAGGTCATCTGTTGCACTTTGACCAGACCCAGCATGAACCGTTACCGTTAACAACTCCCAATGACAAGAGTTGGTAGCATGACGGTACTTTCTTTTATTCATTCACTGGCTGAGACCAGCATTTATTGCTTATCCTTCGTGGCCCAGAAGGCGGTTTAAGAGTCATTCACATTGCCGTGGGTCTGGAGTCACACATAGACCAGACCAGGTAAGGAAGGCAGAGTCCCTCCCTAAAGGACATTAGTGAACCAGATGGGTTTTTCCTGACAATCGACAATGGATTCATTGTCACTATTAGACTTTTACTTGCAGAATTTTTTTATTGAACTCAATTTCCACCATCTCTCTGGTGGGTTTCAAACCCAGGTACCCAAACATTACCTGGGTCTCTGGATTAATAGTCTACTACTAACACCACTTCAGCCATCGCCCCCTCTTTCAAAATACAGTTATCGAGTTTGGCCACAGAGATAAACTTGATATTTCCCAACAAGTAATTTTCAAGGACAAAACAAGCCCTAATATCAAAAATAGTTCACCAAAATACCATGTCCATGTTGCAACATGGACATATGAATATTGAACAACAAGATGGCTAGCAAATTAATGTGTACTAGCCAGGTAAGATTCTGGCTACTCAATGGAAGCATTTAATGCATGCCAACAAAACTACCTCAGCAGTGGAGAGACCTTTTTACATCCACATCATGTTCCATCCCCTCCTCGGATGAAAAATAACAATAGAATTATTCACAGTGCATGGAGAAGATTATATCCTTTTGATGGATTGCTCCTCTAGGTTTCCCATTGTTCAGTGACTGAGCAGCACAATGTGTGTGAATGTCACCGACATGATGAGAACTATTTCCAGTTTATTCAGTGTCCCAGATCAGATAGTGTCTGACAACGGACTGCAATTCACTGGCAAACCATTTCAAGATGCGTGGATTTAAGAGGGGAATGACAAATATCACATTGTCAGTCCACAACCTACACTCGAATGGTCTAGCAGAACTTATTACAAAAACTACCAATGATCATTCAGTGTCAAGCAATTGGAGGAGGTGATAGTCTAATGGTATTATCAGACAACTGGGTTCAAAACTGCTGTGGCAGGTAGTAGAATTTGAATTCAAAAACAAACTAGAATTAAGCATCTAATGATGATTATGAAATCATTGAGAAAAATCCACCAATGTTTACTAATGTCCTTTTGAGAAGGTAACCACCATCCTTCCCCGCTCTGGCCTACACATAACCCCAGACCCACAGCTATGTGTGGTTGACTCTTAACTGTCCTCTGGACAATTATGGATTGATCAGTCCACTTTTGAATAATGCATTTAACTCTGGTCTCCCTGCAATAAAAAAGATGTTGTTACACTTGAGACAGTGCAGGTAAGATTTACAAAGATGGTGTTGGGGTTGCAGGGTTTGAGTTACAGGGAGAGGCTGAATAGGCTGCAACTATCTTCCCTGGAGTGTCGGAGGCTGAGACGTGACCTTATAGAAGTTAATAAAACCATGCAGGACATGGAAAGGATAATAGACATGATTTTGTTTCCCAGGTAGGGGAGTCTAAAACGGGAGGGCATGGGTTTCAGGTGAGAAGGGTGTAGTCACTGGAACCGGGTGACCTTGTTGACTATGAGACTCTTGATTGGGGTTATTAACCTGGAATGCAGTCAAAAGCAAAAGTAAAGTTATCTAATGTTAAAATTAAGAATATCTAATCAATGGTAAGCAACATTTTTGACTTTAGAGAATAATTTTACTACACAGATATTAATGCAAGTCACAAAACAACATACTAAGGTGGCAATATTTCACTTGCTTTCCTTTGAGAATTAGTCACCTGATTTTTTTTTAAATGTTAAAACTGTTTTAATATTCTCTATTTTGGTGGTTAAAGTCCACTCTCTAATCTTGGAGGTACAAATAAATTCTGAGCTCTCCATATAACGTTTGTTGTGAATCGCTATGGCTTTGCATGACCACTTTCAAAAGCACGTTGTTCCTCTCATGTTGAAAAAAAAGCCTTAAAATCCCTGGACGCCCCGGCTGACTAATATAAACAGCGGATTTAGAATCTCATCCGTTCAGGGGATTGACTCCAGGCTGCTGGTCACAGTCAGTGTACTGTGCACAAGTTTTTTTTTATTCATTTTGTTGGATGTGGACTTTACTGGCCAGGCCAGCAATTTAATTGCCCAACCTTGGTTGAGAGGGTGGGGGTAAGCTGCCTTCTTGAACTGCTGCAGTCTACCTGCTATGGGTGGACCCACAACACACTTAGGGAGGGAATTCCAGGATTTTAACCCAGTGACAATGAAGGAATGCCGATATATTTCGAAGTCAACATGGTGACAGGAACATGAAGGTGGTGGTGTTTCCATGTATCTGCTGCCCTTGTCCTTCTAGATAGAAGTGGTCATGGGTTTGGAAGGTGCTGTCTGAGGATGTTTGGTGAATTTCTGCTGTACATCTTGTAGATAGTACACACTGCTGTTACAGAGCGGCGTTGGTGGAGGGAGTGGATGTGTGTGCATGTGGTGCCAATCAAGCGGGCTGATTTGTCCCGGATGATATACAATGTCAATATTTAAAAGATATCTGCGTGGATGAATGAATAGGAAGGGTTTAGAGGGATATTAACCAAATGCTGGCAAATTGGACTAGATTTATTACAGATATCTGTTTGGCATAGATGAGTTAGACCAAAGGGTCTGTTTAAGTGCTATACATTTTGATCATTCAATAATAAATGCCAACCTTGCAAGTAATCCCCATGTGCCATGCAAGACTTAAAGAAACAAAATCAGGCCAGCAGAAGGTGGAGAGAAAAGGGAGTCATAAATAAAGAAAACTGAGATAATTGAATCCTTTATCTTTAGAATCAGCTGATGTAGCCATGACTCCAGCTCAAAATCCATATGTCAATGTTTTTCTTCAAGTAAGTCATTAAAGGCTATTTTTATTGCTGGATGAATTGAAAGTTCAAGGGCAATGGGTAAAGGTCACAGTCAATCATTCAGACTTTGCTCCACAACCCTCTGCTCCCCTCCCCTCATATCATCTGAAACACACAGTGCCATTTGTTCGAGTTCAAATGCTGCTTTGTATCATGCAGTTTGTCCACTGTTTCGACATGACTTAAGTTGCTGTGCTTGTCACAGCAAAGAATGAGCAGCAAACATGCAGACTGGTGGGTGGTGTGACTTCCACATCAGCTATACCTCTCCCTTTGCACCCTCTCCCCTGGCCTCATTCAGTCAGAATGTGACAGCTAGACAGAGCAAGAAAGCTGACCAGACAGTGAAAAAAAACAAAGAGATCGGGAGAGACAGAGCAAAATATAGAGTCAGAGAGAGAGAGAGAGTGCATGAAAGGGAGAGGCAGATGCTAGGGATACTTAGATAACACTTATCAACCTTATAGAGTTATAGAGATGTACAGCACTGAAACAGACCCTTCAGTCTAACCCGTCTATGCCGACCAGAAATCCTAAATTAATCCAGTCCCATTTGCCAGCATTTGGCCCATATCCCTCTAAACCCTTCCTATTCATATACCCATCTAGATGCCTTTTAAATGTTGTAGCTGTACTCATGTTCACAAGCTCTGGCAGCTCATTCCATATACGCACCACCCTCTGTGTGAAAAATTTGCCCCTTAGGTTCCTTTTGAGTTTTTCTCCTCTCACCCTAAACCTGTGCTGTCCAGTTTTGGAATTCTTGCCTAACAAAATATGCCAACCTCAGTTTTGACATTTTCAATTAATCCTCATCCTCAAAATCTTACAAGGGGAAGAAAGTTCTAAGCTTTCACCAAACTTTGTATAACCCTCCCTATGCTATTTTAATTCTGGCTTCTTCTGCATCTCCAATTTTAATCCCTACACCGGGGGAGATGTTCCTGTGTATATCACAACCAATTCCCTTCCTAAAGCTCTCTTCCTTGTTACCTGTCTTTCCTCTTGAAAACATTCATTAAAATCTAACTCTTTGACTATCCCAATGACAAATTTGTCTGCTGATGATCCTTTGAAATGCTCTTGGATGCATTGCTCTGTTAAAGCCACTGCCTGTATACATGTTGTTGCTGCTATCACTTTGCAGTCAATTAAATACATCTGGAATGTAGTTACCATCATTATGTAGGATATAATGTCGAAGGTTGAGACAGATAGATTACCAATCAGGAAGGGAATCAAGGATCATGAGGACAAGGTAGGAATGTCGAGTTGAGGATTATCAGATCAACTGTGATGTCATTGAATGGTGGAGCAGACTCAATGGGCTGAATGGTCTACTTCTGCTCCTTTTTTTTAGGTAATATGTGGCACCTTATATTCACACAGCAATATCTCACAAACACTACTAAGGTAAATAACTGTATTGTCTCTTATTGATTGAACTGCCAGAGGAAGTGGTGGGTACAGAAAAAGTTGCAGCCTGTAAAAGACATTTGGATAAATATAGGAAAGGTTTGAAGGGATATAACCTTAACGCAGGCTGATGGAACTAGTTTAGTCTAGGAACATGGTTCCATACACCAATCACCAAAGGTTACCCCTCAAATTCTTTACGTATTCTTTATTCTGTGTATTCTTTACGCAGAGAGTGGTAAAGGCATGGAATGCCCGATCTGCTAAGGTAGTCAACTCAGCCACATTAAGGAGATTTAAACAATCCTTAGATAAGCACATGGATGATTCTGGGATAGTGTAGGGGGACGAGCTGAGAATAGTTCACAGGTTGGCGCAAAATCGAGGGCCGAAGGGCCTGTTCTGCGCTGTATTGTTCTATGTTCTATGTTCGATAAATCCTTTTTAAATCTTTCCCCTCTCACCTTCAACCCTCGACGTTTGGACCCCACCCATCCTAGGAAAAAGACCTTGGCTAATCTCCCTATCCATGCCCCTCATGATGTTATAAGTCTCTATAACATCAGCCTCCGACACTCCAGGGAAAAATAACTCAAATCCTCCAGTCTTAGCACCATCCTCATAAATCTTATCTTTACCTTCTCAAGTTTAACAACATCTTGCCTATAGCAGGGAGATCAGATTTAGGTACCTACCACCACTAAGAAAATAATTGTAGTGACAGAAAGAGATCATTCATTGTCTGCTTAAGGACCTTCCCTGCCATGAGTAAAATGCCAGCAATAAGTACTCTACCATTACCATGACATCTAAATTCATCAAGTCACTGCCAAACCACTCTCGGGTTAGGTGAGGGAATGACGGCAGATATATAAAATTCCAGCTACAGTTACCACTGCTTTCTGTAGACAGCAGGAGGAAGAGTGACTGAGCTGAAGAGCTCCACAGGTCTCGAGTGGGGTGGATTAATGCAGCAGCGCAGTGTTTGCTGATTGCAGTCAATGCAGCTCTCAGACGGAGGAGCTAGGATGGATTAGAGAATCATAGACCGTAATGGTATTGATAAAAGAGCGAGCAGGAGACAAGAAAGGTTACGACTGAGAGAGTGTGAGAGAGATTACTGTGCGGGACACGACAGCTCTCAGACATTGGCTCCTTCAACGCTATTCTTATCAGACGGTTGCTATGACAACAGCAAAGCTGCGAAAATCCTGTGGAGAATGGAAAGGCAGAAATAACCCGGACACTGGTTGCAGTATTAATTTAATAACCAAGCAAGATCTAATGCCTGAGGATTTCAAGAGGGGTGACAGTAAACGAGAGGACAGTGGTGACAGGGAAGGGAGGTGAGGGCAGGTGCCAATATTTACACTGATCGACATTTACAAAGATTGGAACAACTCTGCGCATTAATTATTCATGCCCCTTTTAAATTATATTTTCTTTACCCTTTCATGGAATGCACAAGCACATCTAGTGGCTGGGCCAGAAATGATGGGCCACCCATAATTACCCTGTTACTGAATGGCTTGCTTGGTCATTTTCAGAGGGCAGTTTAGAATCAACCCCAAAGATGTGGGTCTAGAGTCACATGTAGGCCAGAGAATGTCCTACCCTGAAGGGCATTTGTGAACTAGATTGGTTTTTTGCGGCAATTGGCCATGGTTTCATAGTGGCCTTCAATGACACTGATTTTTAATTCCTGGCTGATGAATTGAGTGCAAATTCGACACCCTTGGATTTGAACCCTTGTCCCTAGAACATTCCTCAGGGCACTCTCAATTGCTATCCCAGTGACAGTACCACCCTGTCCTCTCATGCCCCAGCTGCACACACTAACAATCCTTTCCATTGAAAAAATGAAAAGCACAGACAATACTAAAAGAGAGTGAGGCAGCGTTTGTGAAGAGAGAAGCAAAGTTTTCACAAGCTGGATTTTGTTGGGGCCTGAGGGAATCGGGAGTGTGGACTTAACCCTCAAGCAGGTCTTGGTCCCATTTACCACAAAGCCTTCAAACTGAACACCCCCATCACCCGCAAGGACTTGGAGCCCATCCAAATTGCTCACCCAATTGCTGTTGTTCCCCTCCTCCCACACCCTATGCCCCAATTTCATACTCAAAGGAGGGTCATTGCGTAGTGGTGCTCCTGCCTCACAGCTGAAAGTTCAGCTGGGTTCAGCTCCCATCTCAGGACTTGGTGACCTTTGAAGACCTTGGCCAACACACCGATGATCAATCTGCCAATGCCCTTGATAGGCCTGTGGTAGGTAGTCAAAGCAGGAGAATTTCCTGCTCAGGCACAACCATGATAGCCTCCCCCCTCATGTTGAAAGCCTTCCCCTCCTCCCTGTGCAGGTTGATGCCATGTGCAAGCATCTTCCTTGTTCCAAGAGGACTACCACATTGACCCATTCGAGACTGCTCACTCCCAAACCCCGTGCAGCAACTTCTCGTTTCCTCCAGCCTCCCTGGACCACACCGACCTTCAGTGACTGACTCCCGGCCCAGGTGGGGAGCTAACTCATTGTGCAGGCTGGCCCTTGGGTGGGGGTAGCTGTGGGGATGCGATCACTGATATCAGAGACAGACAGTGAAATTAAATCTCCACAGTGTATGAAGTATCCTGAATTAGAGATTCCTCCTCCCTACATGAGTTTGAGTTTCCTCCTCACTACCTGAATTAGAGATTCCTCCTTACTTCCTGATTTCTTTGTTCCTCCTCATTTCCTGACAGATTCACTCCAATGAGTCAGACAAATATAACTCCTGCTTCTGGTTTCTGGCTCAGAAGGTCACAGACTTAGGTTTGAATCCAATGACTTGAGCACAATGCCTACACCGTACTTCCAGGGCAGGGCTAAGGGAGTGCCACGCTTCCGCAGTTGCTGTCTTTTGCTTGAGACAGGAAACACAATCTACTTTCTGAGGTGAATCCCACGGCACTACCTCAAGAACTGAGATTCTCTCTGGGGCCCTCACCAGTATTTGCACTTCCAGCATCGGGTCACAATCTAATGTTTCTTTTCAGGATCTTGTTGCACACCAATGTGTTTCCTGCATTACAATGACCGTTTCATTCCAAAAATTACTGAAATGGCTATGAAGCAGTCTTCAGATTTTCTGAGGTTGCGAAAGGTGCTATAGAAAGGCAAGTCCTTCCTTTATAAACATCAGCATGGACAAGCAGCCTTCATCAGCACACATATCTTGCTTCATCTAAATGCTGTACATTATCATTAGTCTCTGTGTGGGCTTCTTGCAAATTCTCAAAAATGCAAACAAGACACTAAAAAGGTGCTTCAAATGACCGGGTTGTTCTCCAACTTACCTCTGTCTTTAATTATGATGTTTAAGCTTTCAGTGGGTTTTCATTAGCAGCTAAACAAACATAGCCTAGGGCCCTGTCCTTGCCACACCTCTATCCTGACCCTGATTCAGTCCAGAGTTGCCGATTTACTTAACAATCTATCATATCATCCAGTCTATAGCAAGCTGTATGTTTTATTGTTTCTGGAATTCCAAATAATGCAGTTTTAAATAATAATGCATCTTAATTTACTCAGAGAGTAGTAGGGGCATGGAACGCACTGCCTGCAACAGTAGTAGACTCGCCAACTTTAAGGGCATTCAAATGGTCTTTGGATTAATATATGGACGAAAATGGGATAGTGTGGGATTGGTTTTACAACATCAAGGGCTGAAGGGCCTATACTGTGCTGTCATGTTCTATGTTCTATGCTAACTGTTTGTGATTGTATCAAAGGTATTTTAACCAAGGGTCTGTTAGTGTACTTCTTGACCAGTTTTATATGGGAATCAATGGGTTGCATTCTATCCCCTGAGTCAATAGGGTCAGGGGACCTCCACTGCACCCCCCAACACCCTGGCAAAGATTTGAGCACGCTAAAACAATCCTATGCTTTCAATCCAGTACAGAGGAAGTGCAGCACTGTTGAAGGTGCTGTCTCGTTGATGATATGCAGGAAGAAAGTTCTTGATGGAGGAGTCCAGTAATCTAAAGCTTTGGGACAGACCATTTAGGACTGAGTTGATGAGAAATTACTTTGCCCACAAGAGTAATGAGCCTGTGAAATTCCCTGCCACAGAAAGTTAAGGCCAAAACACTGAATCAGAGGGTATGGAGAGAAAGCGAGAACAGGGGACTGAGTTTGATGATCAGCCATGATCATATTGAATGGTGGAGCAGGCTTAAATGACCTACTCAGCTTCTATATTCGATATATTCTTGTTTTCATGTTACATCATGGCCCCAACTCAAACAGAAGAGTAGATGACCTACTTCTGGTGTCCAGGTCAATAAATATTGCCTGACCAATTATCAAAGCAATTTTACTAGTCCTTAGCTGATTAAATCAACACAACCTTCTCAGGGCCAACTGGGAATGAGAAATAGTGACCCTTCTCCTGAGAATAGCTTTCTCCATAGAGTCATAGGGTGATACAGCATTGAAACAAGCCCTTCAGCCCACCATGGTGAAAGTGAGTACTGCAGAATCTGGAGATTGGAGTCAAGAGCAGCACCACAGTCTTGACCCTTTAGCCCACCATGTCTATGCTAACCACTAACCCCATTTACCTGCACTTCGTCAACAATCTTTTATGCCCTGGCATTTTAAGTGCTCATCCAGATGATTCTGAAATATTTTGGGAGTACCTGCCTCCATATTCCTCTCAGCCAGCATGCTCCATATTCTACCAGCCTCTAGGTGAAATCTTTCTCTCAGATCTCCTCCAAATCACCTAATCCTTGCCTCCAACTTACTCCCTCTCAGCTTAGATATGCCTATCATGGGAAAAGGATTCTCAGGATCTACTCTGATTATCCCTCTCATAATTTTGTATACTCGAATCAGATCCTCCCTCAGCTTCTCTGCTCGTATTCAGTCTCTCTTCATAACTGTGACTCCTCCCAGGCAACATCCTGTTGAATCTCCTCTCTATCCTCCCCAGTACAATCACATCCTTCTGATAGCGTGGTGAATAGAACTGAACACAGTACTCCATCTGTGGCTAACCAATGTTTTATTTTAAATTGTAACAAGACTTCTTTCCTCTTATATTCTATGGCCCACTGGGAGGCATGGTGGCTCAGTGGTTAGCATTGCTGCCTCACAGCACTAGGGTCCCAGGTTCAATTCCAGCCTTGGGTGACTGTCTGTGTGGAGTTTGCAGGTTTTCCCTGTGTCTGTGTGGATTTCCTCCTGCAGTCCAAAGATATGCAGGTTAGATGAATTGGCCATGCTAAATTGCCCATTGTTTTAGAAGCATTAATCAGAGGGGAAATAGGTCTGGGTGGGTTACTCTTTGGAGGGTCAGGTTGGGCTGAAGGGCCTGTTTCCATACTGTAGGGAATCTAATGCAGACAAGCATCTATGTGTCTTCTTCAGCACCCTAACTACCTGTGCTGACACTTTCAAGGATCTATGGACGTGTAAAATGCTATCACTTTGCTTCTCAGTTATCCCTAGAGACCTAAACATTCATTGTGCAAATTATTCCCTTTTCAAACCTCCCAAATGCATCACCTCACATTATTGAGTTTAAATTCCACCTGTCATTGCTCTGCCCAATTTACACGCTGATCAATTTCAGACTGTAGCCTGAGACCATCCTCCTCACTATCAACGTTACCATCAATGTTCATGTCATCTGCAAACTTACTAATTATACCTTCTACATTCACAGCAAGGATCCCAGCATTGATCCCTGTGATCCACTAGGGGTCACAGGTTTCCAAACACAAAAACAATTCTCTTGCCTCCTACTTGGAAGCCAACTTTGGACATTTAGACCAGCCCTTACTGAAGTCCATGTAAACCACATCAACTGCACTAACCTAATCAATATATCAATATCAACATAATCAGTCACCTTTTCAAATAACTCAATTAGATTTGTTAGATAGCATCTCCCTCCAATAACTTCATTGTTAAAAATCACACAACACCAGGTTATAGTCTAACAGGTTTAATTGGAAGCACACTAGCTTTCGGAGCGACACTCCTTCATCAGGTGACTGTGACAATCACCTGATGAAGGAGCGGCCCTCCAAAAGCTAGTGTGCTTCCAATTAAACTTGTTAGACTATAACCTGGTGTTGTGTGATTTTTAAATTTGTACACGCCAGTACAATACCGGCAATTCCAAATCAATAAATCCATGTTGACTATCCCTGATTAATCCCTGCCTTTCCAGGTGTTGATTAATCCCGCCCCACAGGAATTTTTCCAATAATTTCCCTACCACTGCCATCAGACCAACTCTGCTATAAGTACCTGGCCTATCCCTGCTCCCTTCTTGAGCAAAAGAATATCATTATATCCTCCAATCATCTGGCCCTTCATATGTGGCCAGCAAAGTATTCAAATATCTCTGCCAGGATCCCAGCAATCTCCTCCCTTGACTCATGCAGCAGTCTGGGATACATCTCATCAGACCCTGGAGATCTATATACCTTTACATTCTCTAAGACATCTAAAACTTCCTCTTGATTAATTTTAACATATTCTACAACCTCACCATCCCAGCTAAAGATCTCCAGCTACAGTTCTTTCTCCACTGTGAATACAGATGAGAAATATGCATCTAACAGCTCACCCACACAACCTGGATGTAAATATAGGTTGCCCTTATTGTGTCTAATAGGACCTACACTTTCCCTGTTAATCTCTTCATCATAATATATCTATAAAAAGCCCAGGACTTTTTCTTAATCCTGTCTGCCGAAGATATTTTGGGTCCCTCTTTGCCTCCCTAATTTCTTAAGCAATCTCCCAACTCTTTATACTCTGAAGGGTTTCCCCTGTTTTTAATGTGCTGAACCTGATATATGCTTCCTTCTTTTTCTTTATTAAACTCTCAATATCCCCTGACATCTAAGGCTCCCTGTCCTTCGCTTTTATAGGAAGATACTGGTCCTGAATTCTCTCTGTACTACTTTTTTAAAAAATCCACTTTCCAAATGTGGACTTACCTGCAAGTATTTGCTCCAGGTCCTGTCTGCCAGATCCTACCTAATGATATTGAAATTGGCTTAACGTCTCAGACACTGCACTATCTTCATCCCTTTCCACAACAACTTTGAAACTTAGAGTTATGGTCACTATCCTCCAATTGTTTACCAATGGTAACTAACCACTTGACCAGCTTTATTCCATAGAATTAGATCTAGCACTGCCCCATCTCTAGTAGGTCTACCCATGCATTGACATAAAATGCTCCTGCATGTATTTTCAAAATTCCACACCATCTTATCCTTCAATTGGCAAAGCTCATAGTGCAGAGTCAAAACATGTAGTGCTGGAAAGGCATAGCAGGTCAGGCAGCATCCAAGGAGCAGTAGAGTCAACATTTTGGGCATCAGGTATGTGAGTGGATGGGGTGGTTGGGGGAGGAAGGAGGCTGAGAGATAAATAGTGCGTTGGAAGTGAGGCTGGGGGTTGGCAAGTTCCTGGGATGCTGATACGTGGATGGAGCTGGACGGGTGATAGTAATAGGTCAGTGAGGAGGATGGAGCGGATAGGTGGGAAGGAAAATGGACAGGTCAAAAGGGCGGTGCTGAGTTGGAGGGTTGGATCTGGGATAAATTGAGAGGAGGGGAGACTTGGAAACTGGTGAAGTCGATGTTGATGCCATGTGACTGTAGGGTCCCGAGGCTGAAGATGAAGCAACTTTCCTCCAGTTGATGGTTTGATTTGGCAGTGGAAGAGGTCCAGACTTTGTATGCTCTTGGGGGAGTGGGAGGGGAAATTGAAATGGTTGGCCGCAGGGCAGTGGGGTTGTTTGGTGCGTGCAGACCAGTGATGTTCCCTGAACTGCTCAGTGAGTCGGCATCCTGTTTCCCTGGTGTAGAGGAGACCGCATCAAGAGCAACGGACACAGTAGATGAGGTGGGTGGATATGCAGGAAAATCTCCATTGGATTTGAAATACAGAACAACTCCACCAGTCCACTGTCATAAGTAATGCAAGTGAGAGAGAAGAAATGAATCAAACGAGAACATGGCAACTAGGTGATGGCAATCCTGAATTTTTGATGCTTGATGGAACTCAGGAAGATTGAGGATAGCAAAGATTTCCTCAAACTTGGCATGAAATGTAAGATTCATATTGATCAAGAGATGATTCCAACTAATTGCTTTTATTCATTCAAAGGATGTGGGGTGGCTGGCTAGGCAGCATTTATTGCCCATCCCTAGTTGCCCAGAGGGCAGCTAAGAAACAACCACATCACTGTGAGTCTGGAGTCACATGTAGACCAGACCAGATAAGGCCAACAGGTTCCCTTCCTTCAAGGACATTAGTGGGCGCTGCTTGGGTTGGCAAATTGATTCTGATTGGTTGAGGCAGGGTCATGAAGAACGCACTAGGAAGCTGTCATTGGCGAGGCGTATGCTGAGTTTAAAAAAGGCACGATGCCAGAATATGTTGGGTTTTTCATGGAGAGGACAAGTTACATTTGTCAAAAGTCCATCTCAGCATGTTTCATTTTCTCAGGATGTCCCGAAGTCAATTAAAGGGCATGAGGAATTTTTGAAATGTGCCACATAAAAATAACCAAATTTCAACATGACCATTATCATCATCTTCTTCATTCAGCTCTCCCTTTACAATTAAGAATTCATTACAGGGCCCTCATCATTCACAGCCTGCCATCCTTTATTTGCATAACCGTCCCTACAGCTTATTACTTCCCTTACTTGGTAACCATGATGTGAAGGTGCAAGTGTTGGACTGGGATGGGCAAAGTCAGAAGTTACATGACACCAGGTTACAGTCCAACAGGTTCATTTGATATCACGAGCTTTTGGAGTGACTTCACCTGATGAAGAGACAGCGCTCCGAAAGCTTGTGATTTCAAATGAACATATTGGACCATAACCTGTTGTTTTGTGATTTCTGACTTGGTAGACCAATTAAAGTAAGGATGTAAAAGAGTTTGTCATTGGACGAATATGGAGATGGTTATGGAGACTGGAAATGTTTACAGAGGTGCTGGAGGTTACTGGGGATGAGATTAGTGAGGCCATGGAGGGATAGGAACACAAGGAGGGGAATTTTTAATTTGAAGCATTGATTAGCAGTCAGTGTTGATCAGAAAACACAGTGGGTGTTGGGTGAATGAGACCAGTCATTGTATCAGACGGAGAGGGTGGTAAAAGTGACGGTCTGAGTGTCATTGTTGTAGGTGATGAGGAGCTTGTGAAAATCCTGCTCCGCTTCTGGCTCATGCCATTAGGTTTAATCGAGGATATTGAAGTTACAAAAGTGTACCTCAAAAATGGCTTCAGACTACTGACCACTTGTATAGTGCCACACTGCCACACAAAAGATAAATCAATACAGGTCACTGTGAAAACATTTTGTTTCAGAGAAAGTATCTAATGATTTGCCAGATTCCTGAGCACTTTGTAGCATTCCTGGTCTGAGATAATTCTCTCCTTCTTCTTGATGTATTAAGTTTAGACACTACACTGCTCATATCACAAGAATACTCCAGAACTAATTTTGGATACACCTGCACTCTTCATTGTGGCATTCTATTGTGGAGTAGAAATGTACGGGCACTCTATGCCTGTGGGCTTATGTTCCCATTTGTGTGTGCATATGTATCTCTGCATGTGCATATGTATTTGTACGAGTGTATGCCTGTGTGTGCATCTACGTGCTTATGTTTATAAATCTGCACGAAAGCGGAATCTGCATATATACCTGCATGTTTGTGTGTATATACATGACAGAGACTGCATGCATATATGTGCGTGCATGTGTATAGCTGTGTATGTGCTTGCACCTATTTGTGATGAAGGGTTTATACCCAAAACATTGATTCTCACACTCCTCGGATACTGCCTGACCTGCCGTGTTTTTCCAGTGCCACACTTTACTATTCTGACTCTCCAGTATCTGCAAACCTCACTTTCTCCTATTTGTGAGTGTGCATGTGATTATAATTAACTTATACTTCCATTTGTTAGAGCAACATTGTTCACTTTCATTGTACAAGCAACCCAAAAACCAAGATTAACCCCTTCGCATCCACATCTGAAATGCTATGCCATTGCAGATAAGGAACACCCTCATTTTAATTCATGGTATTTATCATTCTTCAATGCAGGTTTGCTGACTCATGATTGTTCACCATGTTGGGTATTACAGTGGACCTTAATCCAAGGCAGATTTTCAAGAATCCAATAGGGGAGTGTTTGACAGTGACAGTGTAGAGGGAACTTTACTCTGTATCTAACCCTGTGTTGTACCTACCTTGGAAATGTTGATAAGGAAGGTGCTTTACACTACATCCAACCTCATATTTTACCTGCCCTGGGGAATTTGATGGGGACAGTGTAGCGGGAACTTTACTCTGTATCTAATCCTGTGCTTTACTCTCCTGGGAGCTTTTGATGGGGACTCTGTAGAGAGAGCTTTACTCTATCTAACCCTGTGCCTTATCCTCCTGGGACGTTTGATAGGGACAATGTAGTGGGAGCTTTACTCTGTACCTAACCCCGTGCTGTCCCTGTCCTGGGAATGTCTGATGGGGAGAGTAAGAGAGGGAGCTTTACTCTTTATCCAACTCCACATGTTATATTGTAGGTGCTTGATGGGGACAATGGACAGCAAGCCTTCCTCTGTCTCTCATGTGCGTATTCTTGATAAATAATTCAGATGTTGAAAGGTCAAATATATACACTTTGTATGAGTCATATTACTATCTGTCTTCTGTATTTATATCTGATTCGCTTTCCTAACAATAAAATGGCACTTGTGGATGTGTTCACATGCCTATCGAAATGATCCCTGCAGCGCTGAACCTATGGGATTATGGCACTGAGTTTTGTGTCCAACGTGTCTCCACACTGTCAGGTCCTAGATAATTAAGTCCACGAAGTGTGAAGTGCAATCCTGCTTTGATTTGTCTATACCTCGTTACTGGGATTTTAGTCTTTTTAAAAATCACAAAGCTTATGGGATGAGGATTAAGTAGAAAGTGTGTGGGAGGATTAGTTAAGAGCAAAACATCATCTTTGAAAATGTCAGTGCCAGCCCTGGCTCCAGCCACAGTCTTTGACTTTGCAGTGACAGTGAGCAACACCCTCTTCCATGAGAATAAGAATAAGCATTTCCCCTGCCTGTTCAGTGTTGCTGCCTTAGTCTGGCTACAGGGAGGGAACTGTGGCCTTGAATGTGGATGATACATACAAACAAAATACACCATTCTGCCCTCGAACCTGTTCCACCATTCAATAAGATCCAATCTGGCTGTTGTTTTGAATTCCATGTTCCCATCTATCCCAATAACCTTTGATTCTCCCATATAACAATAATCCATCCAATGTTGCCATGAAAATATTCAGTAACCCCACTTCCACCAAGATAAGTCGTAAAGAAAGCACATGAGATGCTTGACTTCATTAGCTAATCTTAAACCTATACCCTCTAGTTTAGTTTTTGACTCCCCCTCCCTTATGATTTCATAAACCTCTGACTAGGGTTAATAGACAAGGTCTTTCCCCCAGGGTGGGTGGTCCAAAAAAAGAGGGCGTAAGTTTAAGATGAAAGGGGAGAGATTTAAATGGGACCTAAGGGGCAACTTTCTAATGCAGAGGATGGTGCGCGTATAAAATCATAGAGTCATAGAGATGTACAGCATGGAAATAGACCCTTCAGTCCAACCCGTCCATGCCGACCAGATATCCCAACTCAATCTAGTCCCACCTGCCACAACTGGCCCATATCCTATTCATATACCCATCCAGATGCCTCTTAAATGTTGCAATTGTACCAACCTCCACTACTTCCTCTGGCAGCTCATCCCATACACGTACCGTCCTCTGTGTGATAAAGTTGCCCCTTAGGTCACTTTTATATCTTTCCCCTCTCACCCTAAACCTATGCCATCTAGGGCTGGACACCCCTACCCCAGGGAAAAGACTTTGTCTATTTATCCTGTCTATGCCCCTCATAATTTTGTAAATTTCTATAAGGCCACCCCTTAGCCTCCAACGCTCCAGGAAAAAAAGCCCCAGCCTGTTCAGCCTCTCCGTATAACTCAAATCCTCCAACCCTGCCAACAACCTTGTAAATCTTTTCTGAACCCTTTCAAGTTTCACAACATCTTTCCGATAGGAAGGAAACCAGAATTACATTCAATATTCCAACAGTGGCCTAACCAATGTGTTGTACAGCCGCAACATGACCTCCCAACTCCTGTACTCAGTACCCTGACCAATAAAAGAAAGCATACCAAACACCTTCTTCACTATTCTATCTACCTGAGACTCCACTTTCAAGGAGCTATGAACCTGCACGCAAGATATCTTCGTTCAGGAACACTCCCTAGGACCTTACCACTATGTGTATAAGTCCTGCTAAGACTTGCTTTCCCAAAACACAGCACCTCGCATTTATCTGAATTAAACTCCATCTGCCACTTCTCAGCCCATTGGCCCATCTGGTCAAGATCCTGATGTAATCTGAGGTAACCTTCTTCGCTGTCCACTACACCTCCAATTATCGTGTCATCTGCAAACTTACTAGCTGTACCTCTTATGCTCGCATCCAAATCATTTATGTCAAGACAAAAAGTAAAGGACTCAGCACCAATCCTTGTGGCACTCCACTGGTCACAGGCCTCCAGTCTGAAAAACAACCCTCCACAACCACTTCCTGTCTTCTACCTTTGAGTCAGTTCTGTCTCCAAATGGCAAGTTCTTCCTGTATTCCATGAGATCTAACCTTGCTAATCAGTCTCCCATGGGGAACCTTGTCGAACGCCTTACTGAAGTCCATATAGATCACATCTACCGCTCTGCCCTCATCAATCCTCTTTGTTACTTCTTCAAAAAACTCAATCAAGTTTGTGAGACATGATTTCCCACGCACAAAGCCATGTTGACTTTCCCTAATCGGTCCTTTCCTTTCCAAATACATGTATATCCTGTCCTTCAGGATTCCTTCGACCAACTTGCCCACCACCGACATCAGGCTCACTGGTCTATAGTTCCCTGGATTATCCTTACCACCCTTCCTAAACAGTGGCACCACGTTAGCCAACAAACATCTCAGCAAAAGGCCTAGCAATCACTTCTCTAGCTTCCCACAGAGTTCTCGGGTACACCTAATCAGGTCCTGGGGGTTTATCCACCTTTATGCATTTCAAGACATCCAGCACTTCCTCCTCTGTAATATGGACATTTTGCAAGGTGTCACCATGGAATGAGCTGCCAGAGGAAGGAGTGTAGGCTCGTATAATTACATTTAAAAGGCTTCTGGATGGATATATAAATGGGAAGGGTTTAGAGGGCTATGGGCGAAATGCTGATAAATGGGGCTAGATTAGCTTAGGATATTTGGTTGGTATGGACGATTTGGATCAAATCTGTGCTGTTTATATTTCTATGACTATAAATAGTAATAGGAGGAACAAAGAAATGGTGGAGGAACTGAATAGGTACTTTTCATCAATTTTCACAGTGGAAGACACCAGCAGCATGCCAGAACCTCAAGAGAGTCGGGGGCAGAGGTGAGTGTCATGGCCATCACTAAGGACGAGGTGCTGGGGTAGCTGGAAGGTCTGAAGGTGGACAAATCACCTGGACCAGATAGACTTTTAAAAAATTCATTCATGGGATGTGGGCCTCGCTGGCTGGACCAGCATTTATTGCTCATCCCAAATTGCCCTGAGGGCAGTTAGGAGTCAACCACATGGCTGTGGGTCTAGAGTCACATGTCAGCCGGACCATAAGACCATAAGACATAGGAGTGGAAGTAAGGCCATTCGGCCCATTGCCACTCCGCCATTCAATCATGGCTGATGGGCATTTCAACACCACTTACCAGCATTCACCCCGTAGCCCTTAATTCCTTGTGACATCAAGAATTTATCAATCTCTGCCTTGAAGACATTTAGTATCCCGGCCTCCACTGCACTCTGTGGCAATGAATTCCACAGGCACACCACTCTCTGGCTGAAGAAATGTCTCTGCATTTCTGTTCTGAATTGACCCCTTCTAATTCTAAGGCTGTGTCCACAGGTCCTAGTCTCCTCGCCTAATGAAAACAATTTCCTAGCATCCAATGTCCAAGCCATGTATTATCTTGTAAGTTTCTATTAAATCTCCCCTTAATCTTCTAAACTCCAATGCATACAATCCTAGGATCCTCAGCCGTTCCTCGTATGTTAGACCTACCAATCCAGGGATCATCCGTGTGAATCTCTGCTGGACACGTTCCAGTGCCAGTATGTCCTTCCTGAGGTGTGGGGACCAAAACTGGACATAGTACTCCAAATGGGACCTAACCAGAGCTTTATAAAGTCTCAGTAGCACAACAGTGCTTTTATATTCCAACCCTCTTGAGATAAATGACAACATTGCATTCGCTTTCTTAATCACGGACTCAACCTGCATGTTTACTTTTAGAGAATCCTCAACTAGCACTCCCAGATCCCTTTGTACTTTGGCTTTACAAATTTTCTCACCATTTAGAAAGTAGTCTATGCTTTTATTCTTTTTTCCAAAGTGCAAGACCTCACATTTGCTCACGTTGAATTCTATCAGCCATCTCCTGGACCACTCTCCCATACTGTCTAGATCCTTCTGTAGCCTCCCCACTTCCTCAGTACTACCTGCCTGTCCACCTAACTTTGTATCATCGGCAAACTTCGCAAGAATGCCCCCAGTCCCTTCATCCAGATCATTAATATATAATGTGAACAGCTGCGGCCCCAACACTGAACCCTGCGGGACGTAGCTTGTCACCGGCTGCCATTCCAAAAAAGAACCTTTTATCCCAACTCTCTGCTTTCTGTCAGACAGCCAATCCTCAATCCATATCAGTAGCTCACCTCAAACACCATGTGCCCTCACCTTGCTCAGCAGCCTCCCGTGTGGCACCTTATCAAAGGCCTTTTGGAAGTCTAGATAGACCACATCCACTGGGTTTTCCTGGTCTAACCTACTTGTCACCTCTTCCAAGAATTCCAACAGGTTTGTCAGACACAACCTCCCCTTACTAAATCCATGTTGACTTGTTCTAATCAGACTCTGCTCTTCCAAGAATTTAGAAACCTCATCCTTAATGATGGATGCTAGAATTTTACCAACCGAGGTTAGGCTAATTGGCCTATAATTTTCCATCTTTTGCCTTGATCCTTTCTTGAACAAGGGGGTTACAATAGCGATCTTCCAATCATCCGGGACTTTCCCTGATTCCAGTGACTTTTGAAAGATCTCAACCAATGCCTCTGCTATTTCCTCACCCACCTCTCTCAGAACTCTATGATGTATCCCATCGGGGCCAGGAGATTTATCAATTTTAAGACCTTTTAGCTTTTCTAGCACTTTCTCTTTTGTAATGGCAACCATACTCAACTCAGCCCCCTGACTCCCTTTAATTGTTGGGATATTACTCATGTCTTCCACTGTGAAGACTGACGCAAAGTACTTGTTAAGTTCTCTTGCTATTTCCTTATCTCCCATCACTAGGCTTCCAGCATCAGTTTGAAGTGGCCCAATGTCTACTTTTGCCTGTCGTTTGTTTCTTATGTATCGAAAGAAACTTTTACTATCATTTCTAATATTACTGGCTAGCCTACCTTCATATTTGATCCTTTGCTTCCTTATTTCTCTCTTTGTTATCCTCTGTTTGTTTTTGTAGCCTTCCCAATCTTCTGATTTCCCACTGCTCTTGGCCACTTTATAGGATCTCTCTTTTTCTTTAATACATTTCCTGACTTCCTTTGTCAGCCGTGGCTGTCTAATCCCTCCCCGGATAATCTTTCTTTTCTTGGGGATGAACCTCTGTACAGTGTCCTCAATTATACCTTCAAACTCCTGCCATTTTTGCTCTACTGTCTTCCCCGATAGGCTCTGCTTCCAGTCTATTTTTGTCAGTTCCTCTCTCATGCCCTCATAATTACCTTTATTTAACTGTAACACCATTACATCTGATTTTGCCTTCTCTCTTTCAAACTGCAGACTGAACTCTACCATATTATGATCGCTGCTTCCTAAGTGTTCCCTTACTTTAAGATCTTTTATAAAGTCTGGTTCATTACATAGCACTAGGTCTAGAATAGCCTGCTCCCTTGTGGGCTCCATTACAAGCTGTTCCAAAAAGCCATCCTGTAAGCATTCCATGAATTCCCTATCTTTGGATCCACTGGCTACATTATTTACCCAGTCCACCTGCATATTGAAGTCTCCCATGATCGCCGTGACCTTGCCTTTCTGACATGCCTTCTCTATTTCCCTGTACATGTTGCGTCCCTGGTCCTGACCATTGTTAGGAGGTCTGTTCATAACTCCCATTATGGTTTTTTTGCCTTTGTGGTTCCTCAATTCCACCCACACAGACTCCACATCATCCGACGCTATGTCATTCAGTGCCATAGATTTAATTTTGTTCTTATCTCACAAGGCAACCTCACCCCCTCTGCCCACCTCCCTGTCTTTTCGATAAGTTGAAAATCCTTGGAGGTTTAACTGCCAGTCCTGACCCCCCTGTAACCACATCTCTGTGTTGCCTACCACATCATAATCATTCACTATGATTTGTGCCATTAGTTCATCGGCTTTGTTACAAATGCTATGAGCATTCAGATAAAGTGCCTTAATGCTAACTTCATCATTAGACATATTGGAAGTCATAAGATGTCCTAAGTTATCCTTCCTTTTTGCTGCATTCCCAGTCTGCCTCGAGTTTAAATCTGCCTGCACATATGCTATCCTGTTGCTTATCTTTCCATTTAACTCCATACTCCCTGTCGCTTTCACTTTCCCTTCCCCCCAACTCAGAAGTTTAAAGTCCTACTGACCACCCTATTTATCCTCTTCGCTAGGACATTGGTACCTGATCGGTTCAGGTGGAGACTGTCCCAACGGTACAGATCCCCCCTGTTCCAAAACTGATGCCAATGCGCCATGAAGTGGAATCCCTCTTTTCCACACCAATCCCTTAGCCACGTGTTTACTTCCCTAATTTTCTTGTCCCTATGCCAATTGGCACGTGGCTCGGGCAGTAATCCGGAGATCATGACTCTTGAGGACCTGTGCTTCAATTTCCTTCCTAGTGCTTGATAATCCCCAAACAGGTCCTCCACCCTAATCTTGCCTATGTTGTTAGTACCAATGTGGACCACAACAACTGGATCCTCCCCCTCCCGCTCCAATATCCTTTCAAGCCGGTTGGAGATGTCCCGCACCCTGGCACCGGGCAGGCAACACACCATTCGAGAATCCCGATCCGGTTTGCAAAGGATACTATCTGTCCCCTAATTATAGAATCCCCTATAACCACTACTTGTCTTTTTGCTCCCCCCTCTTAAATGGCCTTCTGTACCATGGTGCTGTGGTCAGCTGGCTCATCCTGTCCAGAACCCTTTTCCTCACCCATACAGGAAGCAAGAATCTCATACCTGTTGGACAAGGTCGAGGGCTGAGGCTCCTGCACTCCTGAACTCAGGTTCCCCCTACCTGCCTCCCTTACAGTCACACTCTGATGTCCCTAATCACTAACTGAATGTGAATTACTTAATCTCCCAGGTGTGACTGCCTCCTGAAACAAAGCGTCCCAGTAACTCTCCCCCTCCCGGATGTGCCGCAGTGTTTGAAGCTCAGATTCCAGATCATCAACTCTGATCCGGAGTTCTTCCAGCAACCAACACTTGCTGCAGATGTGGTCACTGCCATTCACAATGGGATCAGCCAGCTCCCACATCATACAGCTACAGCACATCACCTGCCCAGCCATCTCTGCTTAGTTAATTACTTTGTTACTTTGTACAGGTTTGAGTTAAAATACTTTCTGATACCTCTCTGCTACAGTCTTTGCCTAAAAAAGAATTAATAGAAAAAAAAGTAAATTTTTAACCAGTCACTGGTAAAGAAATAGAAAATCCTTACCTTAAAAAAACAGAGCACTTATGGAGGTTAGAGGAGGAGGGAGGGTGGGAGATACTACAGTTGTAGAGCCTCGGGTTTAGTCGCCTTCCTGATTTATATACTCAAAATGACCGTTGGCATCGAAGGGTGAGTATTTATACTCACTACTTTCCTTCCCGGCTGCCCCTCTGATCGTCGTTACTTCCGCCTACTTCTCCCGCTCTTTCTGTGAAGACAGAAAAAAAAACACAGCTGCCCGCTACTGGTAAGTAATTTTAAAACAAACTGTCTTACCTTAGCTGTAGTCTTCCGCGTTTGTTTAAACTCAGCCGCTGCTCGCACTCAAAATGACCAGGTAAAGGATGGCAGTTTCCTTTCCTAAAGGACATTAGTGAACCAGATGGGGCTTTCCAACAATTGACAATGGGATTCAAGGTCACCATTAGACTCTTGATTCCAGATTTTTATTACATCTGCTACGGCAGGATTTGAACCTGGATCCCAGGAATTTGTGGGTCCCTTGATTAATAGTCCAGTGATAAAATCACTAGGCCATAGTCTGCTAGAGGTTTGAAGATGATAGCTGAAGAGATTGTAGAGGCATTTGTGATGATCTTTCAGGAGTGACTGGGATCAGAGAGGGCCCCAGGGGATTGGAAATTAGCCAATCTAACACCCCTGGTTAAGAAGGGAGGGAGGCAGAAGATAGGAAACTGTAGGCCAGTTAGCCTGACCTCAGTTTTTGTTAAGATTTTACAGTCCATTATTAAGAATGAGATCGGGGAGTATATGGATGTATATGATAAAATAGGGTTGAGTCAGCACAGTTTCATCAGGGGGAGGTCATGCCTGACAAATCTGTCAGAATTCTCTGAGGAGGTATTGAGCAAGTTAGAGAAAGGAGAGCCAGTGGATAGGATCTATTTGGATTTCCAGTAAGCCTTTGACAATGCGTTGCATGGGAGGTTGCTGAATAAGGTCAGAGCTCTTGGTGTTAGGGACAAGGTACTGGCATGGGTAGAGGATTGGCTAACTGGCAGACAGCAGAGAGTGGACTTTTTTCAAGCTGGCTTCTTCAGCCTCATATTCCAGTGGTCCAATGTCAACTCTTGATGCTTTCTTACTTCTTACATATCTAAAAAAACATTTTACAATCTTCTTTCATATTACTAGATATCTTAACCTCATATTTCATTTTCTCCCCGATTGCTTTGGAGTTATCCTCTGTTGCTTTTTATAAAAGCTTATCAATTCTCTGGATTCCCATTAATCTTCACCACGTTGAATATTTTTCTTTTGATTTTATGCTGTCCCCAACCTCTCTTGTCAGCCATGGTTGTCTCATTCTCCCCTCAGTGTGTTTCTTCTTCCTTGGGATGAATTCCTGCTGTGCCTCCTGAATTACTCCCAGAAACTCCTGCCTTTGCTGCTCCACCATCTTCCCTGCTAGGCTTCCTTTCCAATCAACTCTGGCCAGCTCCTCCTTCATACCTTTGTAGTTTCCTTTACTCAATTGTAATACAGTTACATCTAATTCCAGCTTCTCCCCCTCAAACTACAGGATGAATTCTATCATATTATGGTCACTGCCCTCTAGGGATTCTTTCACTTTGGGCTCCCTCATCAAGGCTGCTTCATTACATGTCACCAAATCCAGAATTGCATGTTCCCTAGTGGGGTCTACCACAAGCTGCTCCAAAAATACTACTTAAGACATTCCACAAATTCCGTTTCTTGGGATCCGCTCCAATCTGATTTTCACAGTCCACCTGCATATCGAAGTCCTCCATGATTTTGTAATCGTGCCTTTCTTTCCTGCCTTTTCTATCTCCTGATTTATTTTCTTGACTACTGCTTGGAGATAGTACATAACTTGTAATAGAGTGTTTTTGCCTTTGTGGTTCTTCAGCTCTACCCAAACAGATTCTACCCCTACCAACTCTGTACCATTTCTTGCTATCTTGCTACCTTCTGAGGCAGAGAGTTCTGAAGTCACACAACCTTCTGAAAGGAAAGAAACATTGTTAACCTCTGTCCTCAAAGGGTTACCCCTAATTGTAAAATGTTGTCCATTAGCTCTAGATTTAACAACAAGAAGCAGCATCCCTTCCACATCCACCTTGTGAAGACCATTCAATATCTTAAAAACGTCAAACAGGGTCACCCCTCACTTTTTTAAACTCCAATTGGAATAGATCAAGTCTGTCCAATATTTCCTCACAAGAGAAGTTGCTTATTTCAGGTATTGATCAATTAATCTACTTTGGAACCATCTCCAAATTATTTCCACCTTCCTTAAAGTAGACTAATACTGCATGTAGTGTTCATGATATGGTTTCTCCAATTGCCCATTATAACTGAAGCATAAATTGTTTTGTATTCACTGTCACATTTTCCCACTTTATACTCCATATGTAGATTTTTAGCAATTTACCTCACCGACTTACAGCAGTCTGCATTCTTGCTATGTTCTCTTCATAGAACATAGAACAGTACAGCACAGTACAGGTCCTTCAATCCTCAATGTTGGCCTGACCTTTTATCCTACTCTAAGATCAGACTAACCTACATACCCTTCACTGTATTATATTCCATGTGCCTATCCAAAAGTCGCTTAAATGTCCCTAATGTATCTACCACTGCTAGCAATGCATTCCATGTGTAAAGAACCTACCTCTAAAATCTCCCCAAAACTTCCTTCAATCACCTTAAAATTATGCCCCTCATGATAGCCATTTCTTCTCTGGGATAAAGTCTCTGGCCATCCACTCTACCCATACCTCTCATCATCTTGTACCTCTATCAAGTCACCTCTCATCCTTCTTGACTCCAATGAGAAAAGCCCTAACTCCCTCAACCTTTCTTAGAACATAGAACATAGAACAATACAGCGCAGAACAGGCCCTTCGGCCCTCGCTGTTGCACCAAACTATTCTCAGCTCATCCTCCTACACTATCCCATCATCATCCATGTACTTATCCAAGGATTATTTAAATCTCTCTAATATGGCTGAGTCAACTACATTGGCAGGCAGGGCATTCTACACCCTTACCACTCTCTGAGTAAAGAACCTGCTTCTGCCATCTGTCTTAAATCTATCACCCCTCAATTTGTAGTTATGTCCCCTCGTACAAGCTGACCTCATCATCCTAGGAAAAAGACTTCCACTGTCTACCCTATCTAATCCTCTTATCATCTTGTATGTCTCTATCAAATCCCTTCTTAGCCTTCTTCTTTCCAATGAGAACACACCCAAGTCTCTCAGCCTTTCCTCATAAGAGCTTCTCTCTAGACCAGGCAATATCCTAGTAAATCTCCTCTGCACCTTTTCCAATGCTTCCATATCCTTCCTGAAATATGGGGACCAGAACTGTACACAATATTCCAATGTGACCGCATTAGCATTTTGTACAGTTGCAGCATGATATTGCGGCTCCGGAACTCAATCCTTCTACGAATGAAACCTAACACACTGTATGCCTTCTTAACAGCACTATCAACCTGGGTGGCAACTTTCAGGGATCTATGTACATGGACTCTAAGATCCCTCTGCACAACCACACTACCAAGAATCTTTCCATTGACCCAGTACTCTGCCTTCCTGTTATTCTTCCCAAAGTGCATCACCTCACTTTTAGCTGCATTGAGCTCCATTTGCCACATTTCAGCCCAATTCTGCAGTTTATCCAAGTCTCCCTGCAACCTGCAACATTCTGCCAAATTGTCCACTACTCCACCAACTTTAGTGTCATCTACAAATTTACTAATCCATCCACCTATGCCTGCATTTAAGTCATTTATAAAAATGACAAATAGCAGTGGTCCCAAAACAGATCCTTGTGCCACACCACTAGTAACTGGACTCCAGGCTGAATATTTTCCATCAACCACCACTTTCTTTCAGAAAGCCAGTTTCTAATCCAAACTGCTAATCACCCTCAATTTCACGACTTTGCATTTTCTCCAACAGCCTACCATGTGGAACCTTATCAAAGTCTTTACTGAAGTCCATGTATACCATGTCAACTGCCCTACCTCATCTACATGCTTGGTTACCTTCTCAAAATCTCAATGAGGTTTGTGAGACATGACCTGCCCTTGACGAAACCATGTTGACTATCTGAAATCAAATTGTTGTTTGCTAGATGATTATAAATCTTATCTCTTATAATCCTTTCCAAAACCTTCCCTACAACAGAAGTAAGACTCACTGGTCTATAATTACTTGGGTCATCTCTACTGCCCTTCTTGAACAAGGACATAACATTTGCAATCCTCCAGTCCTCTGGTACTAAACCTATAGACAATGACGACTCAAAGATCAAAACCAAAGGCTCTGCTATCTCCTCCCTAGCTTCCCAGAGAATCCTCAGATAAATCCCAATCCGGCCCAGGGCACTTGTCTACTTTCACTCCTTCTAGAATTGATAACACCTGTTCATAACTAACCTCGGTCCTTTCCAGTCTAATATCTTGTACCTCATTCTTCTCCACTACAATATTCTCCTTTTCCTGAGTGAAAACCGATGAGAAATGTTCGTTTAGCATCTCTCCGATCTCCACAGCGTCCACACTCAACTTCCCACTTCTGTCTTTGACTGGTCCTATCCCTACCCTAGTCATCCTTTTATTCCTCACATAACTATAGAAAACTTTAGGGTTCTCCTTTATTTACTAATGCTCATGTCCTCTCTTAATTTTCTTTTCTTAAGTTTCTCTTTAAATCCTTCATAGCTGATCTGTAACTCTCCATCGCTTCATCTGAACCATCTTGCCTCATCAATACATAAGCCTACTTCTTCTGCTTAACAAGAGATGCAATTTCTGTCGTAAACCATGGTTCCCTTAGCTTCTCACTTCCTCCCTGCTTCTCATCGCTAAATTAAATGTAACTGAATTATGGTCACTCCCTCCAAAGTGCTCACCTACAACTAAATCAAACCCCTGGCCTGGTTCATTACCAAGCACCAGATCCAGTGTGGCTTCCCCTCTTGTCGGCCCTTTGACATATTGTGTCAAGAAACCCTCCTGTACACATTGGACAAAAACTGATCCATCCAACGTACTAGAGTTATAGTATTTCCAGTCAATGTTGGGGAAGTTAAAGTCCCCCACAATGACCACTCCTACCCAGAACAATTTTGCCAATCCTGTATTCCATCTCGCTGGAACTCTGCGGAGGCCTATAAAAGACTCCAAGCAGTGTGAGCTCTCCTCTCCTGTTTCTAACCTCAGCCCACACTACCTCAGTAGATGTTCTCATCAAAAGTTCTTTCAGTCACCGTTATACCATCCTTGACTAACTAGGCCATACCTTCCCCCTCTTTTACTGCCTTGCCTGTTCTTAATGAAAGATCTAAACCCTGGAAACTGCAAAATCCATGTCTTCATAAGACATGTCCTCCAGTTCAGGCAGCATCCTGGTATATCTTCTCTGCACCCTCTCTAAAGCTTCCATATCTTTCCTATAATGAAGCAACCAGAACTGAACTCAATATTCCAAGTGTGGTCTAACCAGGGCTTTATTGAGCTGCAGCATAACCACACGGCTTTTAACCTCAACCCCCCGTTAATGAAAGCCAACACACCATATGCTTTCTTGACAACCCTATCAACTTGGGTGGCAACTTTGAGGGATCTATGGACAGGCACCCCAAGATCCCTCTGTTCCTCCACACTGCCAAGAATCCTGCCATTAACCCTGTATTCTGCACTCAAATTTGACCTTCCAAACTGAATCACTTCTCACTTCTCCAGCCTGAATTCTATCTAACAACTTATCAGCCCAGCTCTGCATCCTGGCAATGTCCCATTGCAACGTACAACGGTCCACCATACTATCCACAACTCCACCAATCTTTGTGTCATCGGCAAACTTACTAACGCATCCTTACACTTCCTCATTCAAGTCATTAATAAAAATCAAAAAGAGCAGAGGTCCCAGAACCAATCCCTGCGGAACACCACTGGTCACTGAGCTCCAGGCTGAATACATTCCATCTACCACTGCCCTCTGTCTTCTATGAGCCAATTCTGTATCCAAACTGCCAGATTTCTCTGTATCCCATGCCTCCTTATCTTTTGAATGAGCCTACTGTGGGGAACCTTATCAAGTGCCTTGCTAAAATCCATGTACACTACATCCACTGCTCTACCTTCATTAATGTGTTTTGTCACATCTTCAAAAAATTCAATAAGGTTTATGAGGTACGACCTGCCCCTTACAAAGCCATGCTGAAAATCTCTAATCAAACTATGATCTTCCAAGTAATCATAAATCCTGTTTCACAGAATCCTCTCCAATAATTTACCCACCACAGACTTGAGACTGCTTGGTCTGTAATTCCCAGGATTATCCCTATTCCTTTCCTGAACAGGGAATAATATTTGCTACTCTTCAATTATCTGGCACTATTCCAGTGGGCAGAGAGAACACAAAGATCATCACCAAAGGTGCAGCAATCTCTTTCTTCGCTTCCTGTAGTATCCTTGGGTGTATCCTATCTGGTCCAGGGGACTTATCTATCTTTATGTTTTTCAAAATTTCCAGTACATCTTCCTTCTTAACATCTACCTGTTCCAGCATATCAGTCTGTTTCATGGAAATGTCTTTGAAAATGTTAAGGTCCCTCTCAGTAGTGAATACTGAAGCAAAGTATTCAAAAAGAACCTTCCTTACCTCCAACGACTCCAGGCGCAAATTCACTCCACTATCCCTGATTGGCCCTACCCTCACTCTGACCATCCTCTTGTTCCTCACATAAGTGTAGAAGACCTTAGGGTTTTCCTTAGATCTACCCGCTAAAGCTTTCTCATGCCCCCTTCTAGCTCTCCTAAGTCCATTCTTCAGTTCCTTCCTGGCTACCTTGTGTTGGGGATAATCTGCTATCGGGGTACCTACATTGGGGCTAGGGAGGGGAGCACCATTATTAAAGCAGACACTGTCAGGTACCAGCTAAAACACAGCCATGTAAAGTAAACCCAGCCACTGCAGGACTGTCTGCCTAAGGCCACATTCCTTGGGGATTAGAACATGTCCGTCAGTTTCAGATCATCCTGTTACACTCTCATTGTTAATAAAGGAAACCGGTAACTATCGGATAGTGTAAATCGCACCGATACTACACTTGATTGATAAAATACTTGCTAATGCCTCCGCTGACGTCAAACTCATTCGGGTCCTGTGTTAAATGATAATACCTGTATATTCAACTATGGAGAACTATTGTGAACGCCCAGACAGCCAGACGCATAGCAATGAGGAAACCCTTCCAAACAATAAACTTTTAAATTACAAGATTGGAAACTGCTGAACCCAGGATGTCTACCCATTGTTCAGCACAGCAGGAGCTGGACAGGTATCTCGGGGCAGGCAATAGAGACACTAATCCATTCACAGACAGGTGAACCGACCAATGAGAGATCCGAACGAGGGGAACCTGACCGGGAACTCGAGGGAGCGCGAAGTATAACTGCTCCAGGTCCGTAGAGGAAGACAGAACGCCTTCTCCAACTAATTGCATGCCTTTGAATTCGTTGTATAGTTTGCCAGTCTTGATTCTGTAATAAACGGTGCTTTTGCTCCAAACTCTAGCCGGTGTGATCTCTCCTTCCAAAGAACACGTGGAGACGAGACCCTGCGGGTCCGTCCCAACAGCTTGTAACCCTCTAGAGCCCTGTCTGATCCTTGCCTTCTCAACCTTAAGTAAGCTTCCTTCTTCCTCTTGACTAGATGTTCCACATCCCTTGACACCCAAGGTTCTTTCACCCTATCATCCCTTCCTTGCCTCAGTGGGACAATCCTGTCCAGCACGATCAGCAAGTGCTCCCTGAACAACCTCCACATTTGTGTTGTGCATTTCTCTGAGAATATTTGTTCCCAATTTAGATGCTTTAGTACCTGCCTAATAGCATTATAATTCCCCCTCCTCCTATTAAATACTTTTCCATGCCATCTGCTCCTATCTCTCTCCATGAGGATGGTAAAGGTAAAATTGTGATTGCTATCACCGAAATGCCCTCCCACCGAGAGATCTGACACCTGGCATGGTTTGTTGCCAAGCACCACATGCCTGTTTAAGGGCTTATGTTCCTCGGATGCTGCCTGGCCTGCTGCACTTTTCCAGCACCATACTCTCAACTCTGACCTCTAGCATCTGCAGTCCTCACCAAATTCAATATGGCCTCCCCTCTAGTCAACCTATCGACATATTGAGTCAGGAACCCTTCCTGGACGTACCTGACAAAAATTGCTCCATCCAAACTATTTGAACAAAGGAAGTTCCAGTCAATATTAGGGAAGTTAAAGTCACCCATGACCCTGTTACTTCTGAACTTTTCCAAAATCTGCCTCCCAATCTGCGCTTCCATGTCTCTGTTGCTATTGGGGGGGATCTGTAGAAAATACCCAATAAAGTGACTGTTCCTTTCTTGTTTCTGACATCTACCCATACTGACTCTGCAATCAAACCCTCCTCGACAACCTCCCTTTCTGCAGCTGTGATACTATCCTGATCAGCAATGCCATTCCCCCACTCTTTTACCTGTCTCCCCTATTCCTTTGAAACATCTAAACCCTGGAATATCCAACACCCATTTCTGTCCCCTGTGATATCCAAGTCTGTGTAATGGCCACAACATCATAGTTCTAAGTACTGATCCATGCTCTAACTTCATTACCTTTAATTCTGATACTTCTTGCATTAAAACAGACACTTCAATCCATCACACTGACTGCATCTTTGCCCTATCAAGGGCTTATCCCTCCTCACAGACTCTCTGCGCACTGTATCTGGCTGTTCATTATCCACTCCATCATCTGATCCAAACTTCTGGTTCACAGCCCCCTGCCAATCTAGCTAAAACCCTCCTATAATGCCCTAGCAAACCTCCTGCCCAGGATGTCAGTGCCTCTCCAGTTCAGATGCAACCTGTCCTTCTTGTACAGGTCCCACTTCCCCAAAAGTTATCCCAATTATCCACATTTCTGAAGTTCTCTCTCCCACCAGCCCTGCAGCCACATGTTCATCTGCACTTGCTCTCTGTTCCTAGTCTCTCTAGCCTATGGCACTGGTAGCAATTTTGAGATTACTACTCTACTCGCCCTGCCTTCTAGCTTCCAACTAACTTCCCTATATTCACTTTTCAGGTCCTCCTCCCTCTTCCTACCTATGTCGTTGGTAACGATGTGTACCACAACTTCTGGCTGCTCTCCCTTCCCCTTAAGAATCCTGTAGACTCAATCCGAGACATCCCCGACCCTGGCACCTGGGAGGCAACATACCATCCGGGAGTCTTGCTCGCGACCACAGAATCTCCTGTCTGTTCCTCTCACAATTGAATCTCCTATCACTATCACTCTCCTATCCTTCCCCATTCCCTTCTGAGCCACAGAGTCAGGCTCAATGCAGAAGCCTGGCCGCTGAAGCTTTTCCCTAGTAGGTACCACCAATCCCCCCAACCCCTGCTGTAAGCGTATCCAAAATGGTATACTTATTATTAAGAGGAATGGCCACAGTGGGTCCCTTCACTGTCTGCTTAGTCCATTTCCCTCTCCTGACAATCACCCAGTAACTTTGGTGTGACTACCTCTCTATAACCCCTCTCTATCATGCCCTCAGCCTCCCGAATGATCCAAAGTTCATCCGGCTCCAAGTCTGTGAGGAGCTGGGGTTGGGTGCACCTCCCGCAGGCGAAGTCAGCAGGGACTACCTCCCACATCCTGCAAGAGGAGCATGCAAGTGCCCCTAGCCTCCATCCCCTCTGTTCTAAACTGCCAAGAGAGATTGAATAAATGGAAACAAAAAGTCTTAACTTACCAACCCACCACACACAGTCTTTGTTTTTGGTTAGAGGGGAGTAGAGGTGGAAGACACTACATGTGTAGTGTCTCGGGTTTAGCCATAGCCCGAATATATCCGTTCACATGCCCAGCAATCCCCATGTCTGCATCCAATCCTATTGAGCCTTTGCTCTACCTAGTCACGAAGTAAGTATTTAAGAGGGAAATGTACTTTCCCAGCAACCCCCTGGGCCTGGCTCTCACCATTCCCTCTTTAACATATTTTTCTACCTATCTTTACGCAGTCTGAAAATTTAGCTACAATACCTTCATTCTCCTCATTTAAAAATCACTCTTTGCTTTTCTGGTATTTTTAATCAACCTGTTCAACCACATCCCTGGAGCAAAGTGGACCTTAGTCCTGGGCCAAGTAGCTCACAGGTTACCACCTTTCAAACCCATGTTACCACTGTGCCACAAGAACCTTAACACTTTTTTTCTTCATTTTTTATATCTCTAAAAATGTTGTTGCGCACAACTGAATGGACTTCTTTCCTTTAAGTCATTAATATAGCTTGTAAAAAGCTGAAGTCTCAGAATAGAGATCCATGAGATTCTATTTGTAATATCCTATCAGTCAGAAAAGCCACTTATACAAACTCTCTGTTTTTTTCTCAGCCAGCCAGTCTTCTATCCACGCTGGTATGTTATCCAGGCTGGTATGTTATCTACGATACCATAGGTGCAGTGAATGAGATCAAGGCTGCTTTGGACTGAGAGTGAAATCAAGGAACTCAAGCAAAACTGGATTCAATGGTAATGAGTGGGCAAACTCTTCACTGGTCGGAGGAACATAGGGAGATGGTTGTAATTGTTAGAGGTCAGCTCTAGGACATCTCTGCAGGAGTTACTCAGTGTAACGTTCTAGGCCAAATCATCTACAGTTGCTTCATCAATGACCCACTGGAATGCTCCCAGAAATTAGGGATTTTAGATACAAGGGAAGATTAGAGATCAGGCTTATTCTGCTTGAAACAGAGAAATGTAATAGGTGAATTTATTGAGGTGTTCAAAACCTGAACAATTTTGACAGGGTAAAGAAGGATATTCTGGGTCCACAAGTTTGTATGTCAGGAACCAGGGGGTCATCAATTTCAGAATTGTCAGCAAGAGAGCTAGGAGGGAGATGGGGAGAAACATCATTACTCAACGAGGGCTTTTAGGATCTAACACTTCTTGATATTCTCTGACCATCATTTCCCACAAAACTTAACTATATTGCTTTCCAGCCTCCACTCAGCACCCTAATTAAAACCCTGTACCCAAACTTCATCCCTCACCCTCCTTAATTAATTTAAAGGCCTGTCTACTCCACTATTCTCAGCACAGTTCAGGTGCAGATCATTTAGGCACCAATGTCTGGGGTCCTCATGCCAATGCCCCTCAAACTGAGACCCACTTCTCCCATACCAGTGATGAGAACTGGACTTACAATGCAAACACAATGGCTACAAGAGCAGGTCAGAGGTTAGGAATTCTGCAGTGAATAACTCACCTCCTGACTCCCCAAAACCAGTCCAGCATCTACAAGGCACAAGTCAGTACTGTGATGGAGTGCTTCCTACTTGCCTGGATGAGTGCAACTCCCACAACACTCAAGATGCTTGACACCATCCAGGACAAAATAGCCTGCTGATTGGCAACACATTCACTCTATCCAACACCCACACTCATAAGCAGCAGTCTGTGGCATCTACAAGATGCACGGCAGAAACTCACCAGAGATCCTCAGACAGCACCTTCCAAACTCACGACCACTTCTATCCAGGAGGACAAGGGCAGCAAACACATGGGTTCGACGCCAACTGCAACTTGTCATTGATCTTCCTCCTCTCTATTCCTGCTGATGAATCCACACACCTCTGTGTTGAATACCACTTCTGAGGCACTGAAGGTGATAAGTTCACAGAATGTCCTCTGGTTGGGAGACTTCAATGTCGATCACTAAGAGTGGGTCTGTGGCACCACTACTGACTTGGCTAAGCTTTTAAACTGGACCTGCTGCTGATGGTGAGGAGGCCAGTGAAAGGGAAAAACTTACCTGATCTTGTATTGAGCCATCTACCTGTCAGATTAGTCTGTCCAGGACAGTACTGGTGGGAGGGACCACTTTACAATCTGTATGAAGAGGGAGCCCCATGTTTATATTGACTCATCATATAAAACACTGCAGATGCTGAAAATTGAAACAAATGCAGAATGCTGGAGAAACTCAGCAGGTCTGGCATCTGTGGAGAGAGAAAAACAGAGTTAATGTTTCAGGTCTTCTTCAGTACTGAAATGCTAGTTCTGTTTCTCATACCCTTCATCATGTGTGTTGCACTAAAACCAAACGAGAGTACAAACAGATCCAGCAATTCGAATTGAGGCATCCATGAGGTACTGTGGAGCATCGGCAACAGCAATCTGCAATCTCATGGCCTACGTTCCTTCTCATTTTTCTGGCTTTTGTATGAACCTCTCACGTCTGTGCACGGCAGTGACTCCCGATGCAGGATTGATTGTAGAAGGACAGGGGCAGAAGCAGCACCAGGAATACCTAAACATGTGCTGTCAACCTGGCGAAGTTACCGTGCCAGCCTACTTGCATGCCTAACACATAAACAGCAAATGATAGACAGAGCTAAGTGATTCTACAACCAACAGATCAGACTCAAGCTCTGCATTCTTGCTACACCCAGTTATGAACATTTAAACAACTCATTGGAGAAGGAGGCTCTAGAAGTCTCCCCATCCTCAGTGATGGGCAAGTCCAACCTAAGTCTGAATTACTTGACTCAATTTTCAGTCACCCAAGGCTGGAATCGAACCTGGGTCCCTGGCCCTGTGGGGCAGCAATGCTAACCACTGAGCCACCATGCTGCCCTCAGTGGAGGGCAATTACCTCAGTCCATGATGATCACTGCAGGAATTCCTCAGGTTAATGTCCTAGGCCCAATCATCTTTAGCTGCTTCAAGGATGATGCTCTCTCCATCAGAAGCTCAGCTGTGGGAGTGTTCACAGATGATTGGACAATGTTCAGCGCTGTTCATAACCCCTCAGGTACTGACACAGCCTATGTCTAAATACAGAAAGACCTGAACAATATCCAGGCTTAAGCTGAAAAGTGGCAGTTAATACTTATGCCATATAAATGTAATTTTAAAAAGCCATGGTCTATTAACATTCACCATTGCCGAATCCTTTGCTACCAGCAATCTGGATTACAACTGACCAGAAACTTCAAGAGCTGGTTAATTGCTAGGAATTCTGCTGAGGGGAACTCACCTTCTGTCTTACTTTCAGTCGGTCCATTAGTTACAAGGCACGAGTGAGGAGTGTGATGGATGAATGGAGCTCAAGCAATACTCAAGAAGCTCAATAGCATCATACCTGATTGGAACCCCTTCTGCAACCTTCAACATTCATTGCTTTCACGACTGATGCACAGTGACAGCAGTGTGCACCATCTATAAGATGTACCGCAGTAACCTACCTTACACAGCACAACCTCTTCAACTGAGAAGCAAAAGGACAACAGACACATGGGAACACCGCAAGCTACAAGTTCTCCTCCAGGTGACACACCATCCTGAAGATCACCATTCATTGAGGATGTCGTTGTGTCAAAAGCTTGAACTCTCTTGCTAACAGTACAGTGGTATTCCTATACCTCATGGACTTGAGCAGTTCAAGATGGCAGCTCACCACCCTCCTTTCCAGAGAAATTAGGGATGGACAATGAATGCTAGCCAATGAGTAATGGCTAAAACTCATGAATGATGTTCAAAAAAACTCCTCCACATTCCCAAACAATGCCGTCCAGACCTTAACAACTTAACGAGTGAAGATTAGCATTTCTGAGTATACTTTTGTTAAATGTTTTGCACCCTCTCCATGTCCTTCCGAAAGTATGGCACCCAAAATTGTGCATAATACTTCATCTGAGGTCTAACTAGTATATTTTACAAGTTCAATAAAATTCTATGCCCCTATCAATCAAACTGAGAAACTATATGCTTTGCTAAGTGTTTTCTGAACCTGTCCGGCCATCATGAACAATTTTGTAAACCCATGCACTGGCGTCCCTTTGCCTCTGTGCTCTCTTTAGAATTTTACCCATTATTCTATTTGTCTCTCCAAGTTCTTCACACCAAATTGAATCACTTCACATCGAGTTACATCGGTCCACCCATTCCGTAAAGTTGTCCATGTCTTTAGTTTCATATCATCTGAAAATGTTGAAATTTTTGCCTAAACACACTCAGGTCTTGGTCATTAATATATTTGAAGGAGCAAGAATCAATCGTTGGGGAATCTTATAAATGGTGAAATCCTCACCACTATTGCCATCTTGTAAAATGATGCAGCTAAACTACATCTTCAGGTCACTGCTTCTTGCAACATCTTATTGTGTGTCCATTGACATGATTTCTTGGGTTAAACATCACAGCCATTGCACTAAGGTGTAAGTCAGGTCACATAACATATACCACAAAGATCATACAAATACCTTGAGATTCATTAACACTTGATATTGCTGTAACAGCACAAGGTTCTATGTACACTTATTTTACTGCACGTTGCATATACTGAACACTGACTCCATTACACACAGAGTTGTTGAAGGTGAAGCACAAATCTTTGTAACAATGTTGGGATGTCATATACCTGTTTTAAAGATACACTGTCTTCCTGGTGTGGGGTCTATGCAATGACACAACAGGCATCATCTCTGGAACAATCTGGGATGCCTTGGGTAGACTCACTGCCATTGATCCTACATCTTGCTATGAGCATAAGTTACTGATACCAATTGGGTAAGGATACCCTCACAAAGTCTCCAGCAGAAGTTCAATCTTGATCAAGAACGAAGGTTTATTACATATTAACAAATAGCTGGTTACTTATATAATAGATGAATGATGGTGTTTGAGGGGCATCAAGCCCAGTTTAGGGCTATGTACACATCACTGTTACTGAAACATCCTGGTACACACCAAAACACTACACTAGTCACACTGATTGTTGCATTGATAAACTCCTGCCAGAAACAGCCCTTTAAATGCCAGTGCTGAAACTTAGGAAGTCAGTTAAACCCTTCAGGTAATAACTAGTATTACAATCCCAGATGATTGAAATGACCGAACAAGTCAGATTCAAGAATAAAACTAGATTGATAGATTGGGATTTTTTTTTGCAGTTGGTTAATGTCATTGAAATATATTGGCCTGAGACTGCAGAAGTTCTTGAACAGCAGAACATAAGTTTATTACTCAAAATAAGAAATACACTAACAAAGTTATACATTTTGACGACAGCTAGAAAGGTCTGAGCACAAAAATCAAAATGAAGTTTCAGTCATTTTCCCAACACTATTATAAAGACTCAATCCAGGGAAAATCACTCCAGTCTTAGCCTTTTAAATCTTTTCATAACTAATCATTTCCATTTTGGACTATTGGGATTGTTTTTTCGTTATTCTTTTCTGACTCAGCTAGTATGAACTTTTCACAATTCAGATAGTCTAATTAAAGCATTTATTTTGCTTGCCTTAAGCCCATCAATAAAACATGTTTAAAAATCATTGCAGACACTCAGCAGGTCTGGCAGTATCTGCAGTGAGAAAGCAGAGTTGACGTTTCATGACCAGTCACCCTTCTTCAGAACTTGCACTTCGGTCCCCTGAAATTCTTGTCTTTGTTTCAGACTTTCAGCATTTGCAGTCTTTGTTTTATTTGAACACTAACATGTTATCCATTAACGTTGCAGGGGTTCATAACATAACATGCTTTCTTGGATTAATGTTTACTGTTCCAAACTGACTTTCAGATCTTTCAAAAAAAAAATTCACATGACTAACCAAACTCATCTGTCTCTACTTAAAAACAATCAAATTCCAAATTGCTAAAAGTATATTAGACATGATTGTTTAAGAAAATATGTCATTTCACTGAAGGCAGTTCAGATAAGATTCATTGGGTCGACCCTACATTTGGAAGGGTTGTCAATACCCTACTCATTACAGATTAGAATAATGAAAGGGGATTTCATTGGAACAAATCGGATCCTTAAGGGGGTTTGACAGGGTAAATGCTGAATGTTTCCTCTCAATGGGAGAATCAATGACCACAGGGCATGGACTCAAAATTAAGAGGTGCCAATTTAAGACTGTGATGGGGAGGAATCAAGGGTTATGGAGAAAGGTCAGGAAAATGAATCAGCCAATGAATGGTGGAGGAGATTAAAGAGGCTGAATGGCCTACTGCTGTTTCTATTTCCTATGGTCTTATGGTCATCAGCATATTGCCTTATACAGTCGGCAACTCTGAGACAAACTATTATTTTCTGTTTCTGTCCCTCAGCCAATTTTGCATCCATGTTGCTACCATCTCTGTCATTCCATAAGGTATGGCCTTTCTCACAAGTCTGCTGTGCCTTATTCCATTTCTTGGAGTCATAGACTCACAGAGATGCACAGCATGGAAACAGGCTCTTTGGTCCAACTCGTCCATGCCGACCAGATATCCTAAATTAATCTAGCCCCATTTGCCAGCACTTGGCACATATCTTTCTCAACCTTTCCTTTTCATGCAGCCATCCAGATTCCTTTTAATGTTGTAATTGTACCAGCCTCCACCACTTCCTTTGGTAGCTCATTCCACATACACACCACCCTCTGCATGACAAAGATGCTCCTTGGGCCTCTTTCAAATGTTTCCCCTCACCCGAAACCGATGCCCTTGTTCTGGCATTTCTGCTGTTTTTATACAAAAGGCATCCTTCCCAGTCCTTTGTAGCACCCGCCACAGTCAGAATGTAACCTCCCTTTTCTGAGGAGCGTACTCGCTTTAAGTGGTGCGAGCTTGCACAACCCTGGATAGCCACACTGAAGTGTATAGCCAAGCAGCAAGCTGTTTGACACAGGGCTGCATGCTGCTATTAATTACATTAGCAGGTACCACAAACTTTGCATGTGGCTCACTTTGCAACAAATGGATGCAAGCCTGATTTCCCCCAGTTGTTTTTGAGGCTTGTCCAATATTTTCTCACTGGAGGGCTTCAGGCAGGATTGCAAAATATTTTGTTGCATGGGATCTGAGGAATTAGCACAGTGCAAATCTGCCCTCTTGTGGCAGACACTTGTGCCTACAGAATCTCACTTCATTGTCTGCTACAACTTCTTTTGAGTTACCATATATACCCGGGTAATCGTCAAAATTTATTTGACTACTTGGGCTAAATGTATGGGGTCAATGGACACTACGTTTGAGGGGCTGAAATTCATGTCAAAATTCATAACCTACCATCAGCAGAAACCCAACTGATCTCTAAACAAATAAAGGAACAATGAATTACAGGGTAATCCTGAAAACCTGGAGCAGAGCCTGATAGCTGGCACACTGACTCACAAATGTTGATGTGTCATCTGTGAATAACTAGGGTCAACTTTTACACAAGATAGATGGAAAATCCCAGATATTTTGGCTATAAATCGCATGTCAATTTTCACATGACATCGACTGTTGCTCAAGCGTGTACAGTACACCCAGGAGAGACTTCACCTCTTTGTGAATGCAATCCAACTTACCCAAAATCTTTCACATTTTTATGCATCAAGGGCAGGATTAGGCCATTCAGCCCCTTGAGCCTGCTGCCCCATTCAATAAGATAATGGCTCATCTGATTTTAATGTCAAATGTGCACTTCTGCCTCCCCACAACAACCATCCAATCCCAGCGTTGGACAGGAATTTGTATACCTCTGCCTTCAGTCTATTCAATGACTCTGCTTCAACCACAGACATTTAGAAAGTAGGAGCAGGAGTAGACCATTCAGCCCTTCAAGCCTATTCCACAATTCAATATGATCATGGCTGATTATCAATCTCAATACCTGGTTCTTTTCATTGAGTTCCAAGACTCACAAGCATCTGGGAGAGACAAAAAACATTCGGCTAATCTCTATTTCGAATGGATGACCCCTGATTATTGAACTGTGATCCCTAGTTCTAGAATCTCCCATAAGAGGAAACAAGAGGATACACCAATGACAGGATCCTATCCAGATGAATCATAGCTTGGTATGGCAACTGCACTGCCCCAGACCACAAGAATCAGAAAGTTGTAACTGTAGCACAATCCATCATGAAAATCAGCCTCCCATCCATTGATTTCGATTACATTTTCTACTACCTTGGGATAACAGCCAACATAATCAAAGACTTCTTCCACACCTGTTTATGCTGTCTTCCTCTCTCTACCATCAGGCAGAAGATACAAAAGCTTGATAATATGAACCAACAAAGTTAAGACGAGCCTCTTCCCTGCTGTTATCAGACTTATGAATGGACCTTTCATATACTAGACTGGATATTCCTCTTCAACTTCTCTGTAGCTGTAACACCATAATTTGCTTTCTCATCTATTACCCTGATCATAGTCATAGAGCCATAGAGATGTACAGCACAGAAACAGACCTTTGGTCCAATGTCCTGATGAAGGGCTTTTGCCTGAAATGTCGATTTTCCTGTTCCTCTGATGCTGCTGTGCTTTTCCAGCACCACGCTCTTGACTCTAATCTCCAGCATCTGCAGTCCTCACTTTCACCTATGCCGACCAGATATCCTAAATCAATCTTGTTTGAAGTGATTTGATTTACTGCAGTCACATATACCAAAGTACAGTGAAAAGTTTTGTTTGAGAGCAATACAGGCAGATCATTGTAAGCAAGGACATCCAGAGCACAGGGCACTTAGACAGAGTGAGACATACAGGTTACACTGCACAGGAGGTGTGCAAAGCAAGGTCAACATTAACAAGATCAGCATTTACAAGGTCAACATTGACAAGGTCAACATTATTTGAAATTAGAGAGGTCCATTCAGTTGTCTGACAACTACAGGGAAGAAGCTATTCTTGAACATGTTGGTGCATGTATTCAAGCTTCTATGTCTTCTGCCTGACAGAAGTGGTTGAGGAAGAGTATTACCAGAGTGGGAGGGTTCTTTGATGTTGGCAGCCTTTCTGCAGCAACAAGAAGTGTAAAGGGAGTGTAATCTAGCCCCATTTGCCAATATTTGGCTCATATCCCTCTTAATATTTAATATTCATTACCCATCCAGATGCCTTTTAAATGTTGTAATTGTATCAGTCTCCACCACTTCCTCTGGCAGCTCATTCCATACATGTACCATGCTCTGCATGAAAAAGTTGCCCCTTAGGTCCCTTTTAAATCTTTCCCCTCTCATCTTAAATCTATGCCCTCTAGTTTTGGATTCCCCGACCCTGGGGAAAAGACCCTATCCGTGCTCCCATGATTTTATAAAGTTCTATAAGGTCACCCTTCAACCCCTGACACTCAAGGGAAAATAGTCCCAACCTATTTAGCCTCTGCTTATAGATCAAACCCTCCAACCCTGGCAACATCTTTGTAAAATTTGTTCTGAATCTTGTGTAAGGTGTGATTTGTCTGGAAAGCACGGACAACAATATTTTTCACTGTGTGTTGGTACATTGACAATAATAAATCAAATCAAATCAATTCCACCTTTCCACGCCAGATCTGTCAAGACTCCTCAGGAATTTACATGTTTCAATTATGTCACCCCTTACTCTTCGAACTTCCTGTAGATGCACTACTAGTTTGTCCAAACATTTCTCCCAAGACAATCTGCCCATTCCTGAAGAAGGGCTTATGCCCGAAATGTCGAATTTCCTGTTCCTTGGATGCTGCCTGACCTGCTGCGCTTTTCCAGCAACACATTTTCAGCTTCAATCTGCCCATTCCATGGATCACCAGTGGGCTGAGGGAATACTGTGGAGTTCTTTTGCCTTCTCTCCTCAGGCTGTCTTTCTTGACTAAGGATGACTTGCCTCCATTCCATCTTGATGGATTCTGAGATGGTGAAGAGCAGAGTGCATGGTTTGCTGGTTTTGCCCCATGTGAGGCAGGTGGTGCTCGGAGGGATATAAAACATTTTAAACCAATACTCCAAAATGTTAAGCTGGTACGAATAACAGCCATAACCAATTATTGTAAAAACTTGCTCATTTGACCACAGTCCTTTGAGAGGGAGTTCTGCCATCTTTGGCTGGTCTTGTCTATTCTGGAGTGGTTTCCTAGAAAAGGTCAAGAAAGACCATTCCATTACAAGGAAAATTAGGGATGGGTACCAAATGCTGGCCGTCAGCACATACTTATATTTGAATACTGTGATGAGATTTTATGAATGGCTTGTGAAATTCAAACGGCAATTTGCTGGGTATGAGGAAGATTCAGGTTAAATGTGTTTTTGGCTGACTCACAGGATGTGGGCGTCATTGGCTGGGCTAGCATTTCCTTCCCATTCCTAATTGGCCCTGATAGGGCCGGTGGGGGGTTGCGAGGGGGTGGGGGGGAGTGTTAAGCTGCCTCCTTGAATCACTGCAGTGGCGTAGGCAGAACCACAATGCCCTTAGGGAGGGGATTCCAGGATTTTGAACAAACGACAGGAAAGGAATAGCGATAGTTTCCAAGTCATGATGATGAGTGGCTTGGAGGGAAACTTGTAGGCAGTGGTGTTCTCATTATCCAGTGTCCATGTCCTTCTAGAGGGAAGTGTTTGTGGGTTTGGAAGGTGTTGTCTAAGGATCTTTGGTGAATTTCTGCAGTGCATCTTGTAGATGGTGCCCATTGCTGGTACTGAGCGTCGATGGTAGAGGGGTGGATGTGATGCCAATCAATTCATTGTTAGATCTAAAATGATTTCTTTTTATCACACTTTTCATCTTGCACTAACAAGATGAATTCACATCACCCTCTCCTTCCTAACTGTCTTTTCAAAAGCCTTTAAATATTTAGTTCCCAGCTTTGATCTTCTTGTAACCGTGACTTCATAATGCCTTTATAGTCATTAACCCCTATTTGTGCCGTTAATTCACTTATTTTGTTCTGAGTATTCCAAGCATTTAAGTTTAGGGTTATGAATTTTGCCTTTTTTTCTCCCTTTGACCCTGTATCCTGATGTTTTTCGATGTTTGTGCACGACAGTAGCTCTGTCACGCTGCAATATAATTTCGCTTTTGTCACCCTACATTTACCCTGTTCAAAACTCAAGTGTTGATAACTCCAGGAAGAGGATATCAGTGCTTCCAGTTTTGGAGTTAAAGTCATAGTTACTGTCAACCTATTGAAGTATTAGGAAGAGATCTTTACTTTGGTGTGAATATTGTAGAAGAGGTGCTTTCAGTACTGTACTATGGATTTTCTTAATAACTTGTAAAGGGGTGCTTTGAGATTAATAGAATGATATAGATAGCCTGTGTTTAGTAGTCTTAGAATTTGGGTCAAAAAGTATGGTGCTGGAAAAGCACAGCAGGTCAGGCAGCATCTGAGGATCAGGAGAGTCAGGAATGAAGGGCTGATGCCTGAAACATTGATTCTCCTGCTCCTTGGATGCTGCCTGGCCTGCTGTGCTTTTCCAGCGCCATACTTTTCGACTCTGACCTCTACCATCTGCAGTCCTTACTTCCTCTGTCTTTGAATTTGCCTTATAAGTAAATCATTTGGTTCTATTTTACCTTAATTTATTATCATTAATAGACTTCAGTTTTATTGTTAAAGCAAAATCTACGACATTACAAGCTTCAATTTCAGTGACAGACCGTATTGTTTAACATCGAAATGAAACAATTTTATGTCTGAGATCTGACTTGCCCAGTCGTAACATCTGCTGAGTTCTTAAGGCACAGATCCGAGTTTACTGTATTGCTGTGGGTCTGGAGTTACATGTCAACCAGACCAAGTAAGGGTGGGAGACTTACTTCCTTAAAGAAAATCAGTTAACCAGATGGTTTTATATTACAGCAATCCATGACGTTTTCCATGGACACAATTACTGAAACTCACTTGATTTATTATTAAATCGTTAATTAAATTTAAATTGCTGCCAAGTTAGGATTTGAACTTGTGTCCTAAATCTGCTGATTACTCATCAAACGACCTTTCTTTTTGATCAGCCATGATTTAACTGGGTGATGAAACATACTCGAAGGGATAAATTTCCTCCTCTTCATCTCACTGCTTCTATAAAACCATGCAATAAGAAGCTGCGTCTCTGAGTTTTATTGATTGCTGAGTGATTTACTTCTGCATTTACAAGATGATGGTACATTTTTAGGGCAACACTGGGAGATTCCAAAGGAATCTTTGGAGAGATTCCATTTCCATTTGAGGACTGTCTTGCTTATTTGAGAAGATAAAGCTGCTTTTATTTTCAATTAAGTAGTTGCTCAATAGTTTGCTGAAAATCCCCAGTCAACAGAGCTGCAGTGTCCAGTAAGGATATTTTGGCAGGGAGAACAGGGAAATTAATACCTTCCAAATAAATTAAACCACCAAATACTGATGTGAAGAAATAATGAACTATTAATTGTGATGCAGGAGGCATTATAAAAAAAAATTAACTGCAGTGCATAAATCTTTCAAGTGCAGCGGGGAAGATCGAAGCAGTATGGTGCTTCATAATTTGTGTATTTTATCTATTAAAAGTTAGTGGAAATTCACTAGTGCCATTTGAGCGCTAAAGGTGCAGTTCTATGAAATTGTCAGTAGGTGTCAGTGGTTTACAGGAGAAAGTGAGGACTGCAGATGCTGGAGATCAGAGCTGAAAATGTGTTGCTGGAAAGGCGCAGCAGGTCAGGCAGCATCCAAGGAACAGGAGATTCGACGTTTCGGGCATAAGCCCTTCTTCAGTGGTTTACAATCTAAATGGGGAGGTGAAAGCAACATTGACCAGCAGAGTTTGCACTTATATATGTCTTCCAGGAAATTAGGGTAATCAGGATATTTGATACTTAAATATTTTACTGTGTTAACACAGCCATTAATATCGAAAAAAAATCTTGCAAAGTGTTGCACACAAGCCTTTTGGAAAAAAAATATACTCAAGCCAAAGAGGACATTAAAAGTGTTCTGACGAAGAGTCACTGGAAACATTAACTCTGATTACTCTTCACAGATGCTGCCGGACATGCTGAGCTTTTCCAGCAACTTCTGATTTTGTCAGAAGTGTGTTAGATGTTGAGGACAGTGAGATGGAAAGGTTTGCCTAAAGAATTCCAGAGCTTACAAATAGCCAGGTTTTTTTTGTATCATAAACTAGTGTTCTTGTGTAACAGAACTTTGCAGCATCATGTGCATATTTTCAGTGGCTAACAAGCATGATAACCAACAGCAAAAATTAAGCTTATGGAAGACTATAAAATTCATTAATGGACACAAGTTTATAATTGGAGGAAGGGGCTGGAGGAGATTACGAGATAGGCAGGGGCTTAACAGTGAATGGATTGGAACATGATGGTGAGAATTTTAAAATTGATGGATTAGTGGACTGAGAGCCAATGTAAGTCAGAAAAGTGAAGAGTTAAAAGGAGTTACCTGGAAATGAAGGATGGGGATTTGGAAGGCATGACAATGGTCAGAACTAGGTGAGATGGAGACAAATTTGGAGAGAAATGGCCTTCTTCTGTCTCATATAAATTCTGTAATTCTGAGAGTTTTAATGGGAGTCAGGATAAATGCAACATAGTTTTGGATAAGCTCAATTTTCTGAAAGGTTGGAGGCTCTTTTTACAGTGCATTATTACTTTGCCCACAAGAGGGTACTTAGAGCACCTTCTCAAATGCTTTCTGAAAGTCAATGTGAAGCGCATGATCAGAATTGTCGTAGAGTCATAGAGATCTACAACATGGATACAGGCTCATCAGAGCTGAAAATGTGTTGCTGGTTAAAGCACAGCAGGTTAGGCAGCATCCAAGGAACAGGAAATTCGATGTTTCGGGCCAGAGCCCTTCATCAGCAACACATTTTCAGCTCTGATCTCCAGCATCTGCAGACCTCACTTTTTACTCTACAGGCTCTTCAGCCCAACTTGTCCATGCCGCCTAGCTTTCACAATTAATCTAGTCCCATTTCCCTGTGTTTGGCCATTATCCCTCCATACCTATCCCATCCATGTGCCCGTGTACATGTTTCTTAAATGAAGAAATTGTACTCACTTCCACCACGACCCCAGGCAGCGCATTCTAGACATCCACCAACCTCTGTGTGAAAACGTTGCCCCTCTGGACCCTTTTATATCTCTCCCCTCTCAACTTAAACCTATGCACTCTAGTTTTAGACCCCCCCCTACATGGCAAAAAGCTTTTAGCTATTCTCTCATGGTTTTATAAGCCCCCAGAAGGTCACCACTCATTTCCTATACTCCAGGGAAAAGAAAGCCCTGACTATCCAAGCTCTCCTTATATCACAAACATCATCAACCTTCACCGTCCTCAGCAACCTTCACTGTTTCCACCTCAAAATATTCCTGCAAGTAAATTAAGCATGACTTTCCCTGTCCAAATCCATGTTGGTTTTCCATAATTCCATTTGTACAACTGACAATTGTCCTGAATGATCTTTTAAGTTGTTTTTGCATCAATTACTTTAAACTGAGTGGCTGTACTTACCAGGAGAAAGTGAGGAGTGCAGATGCTGGAGATCCAGTCAAAGAGTGGGATACTGGAAAAGCACAGCCGGTCAGGCAGCATCTGAGGAGCAGGAGGATTGACTTTTCAGGCATAAGCCCTTTATCAGGAATGAGGTTTGTAGGCCAAGGGGGCTAGGGGATAAATGGGAGGGAGGTGGTACTGGGGGGAAGGTAGCTGGGAATGCAATGGATAAGTGATTGTGGGGGTGAAAGTGTGGAGAGGAGGGTGGAGCAGATAGTTAGGAAGAAAGATGGAAAGGAAGGACCATTTAAGTGCCAAGTTGGAAGGTTGGGACTGGGATTAGGTGGAGTGGTGGGGTGGTGAGGGGGGTGGGGTAGGAAATCGGAAAACTGGTGAAATCCACATTGATCCCAAGTGCTTGGAGAGACCCAAGGCTGAAGATAAGGCTGGGCAAAAGTGAGGACTGCAGATTCTATTCCTGATGTAGGGCTTTTGCCTGAAATGTCAATTTTCCTGCTCCTCGGATACTGCCTGACCTGCTGTGCTTTTCCAGCACCACTCTAATCTAAAAACTGAAGATCAGTCTGTACTTACCAGATTTGTCTTCATATTGTTATGATTCCAGCTGACAGTAATTCTGAACAAGAACCCTGTGTTAAACCTTTGCTTGACAGATCAAAAGTTTAAGTTTTGCTGTTGGTTACCATGCTAGTTAGTCACTGAAGACACGCACATGATGTTGCAAAGTTCTATTCCATAAAAACGTTAGTTTATGATACAAACAAAAACTGGCAATATGTAAATATGTCAATTTAAAAAGATCTCAATATAACAGCAAGATAAAGTTTCAATATGTTTCCCAGCAATTATGTTTACAAATATGCAATCCCAAAAAAAACTTTCCTAATTCAACTCTTTGATTTCTTCAACTTCACTGACTCTGACCTCTCCTACTTTTCAACTTTATGATTACTTGCCAATTCAATGTGTGATGATGCTGTCACATTAATAAGGTTATTTTGTACTTGGATTTTTTTAAGAGAGGTCATAAAGGCAGAGGTTTCAAGGTGTCTAGGAAGAGCCAACTTTCACAATGGCAGGGGAGCGGCGAGTTCTCCTAGTTCAGGTTTTTTATAGTTTGATTTAGCTGTGCCTGTCACAAGATGCTGAAGTCCAGGAAGGTTGACAATTTCAGCCTCCCATGTTAAGAAGGCGTGTAGTGACTTTCATTAGCAGGGAGATTGAGTTTAAGAGCTGCGATGTTATGCTGCAGCTCTCCAGAGCCCTGGTTAGACCATTGTTAGAATATTGTGTTCAGTCCTGGTCACCTCATTATAAGAAGGATGTGGAAGCTTTAGAGAGAGTGCAGAGAAGGTTTACCAGGATGCTGCCTGGACTGGAGGGCATGTCTTATGAAGAAAGGTTGAGGGAGTATGGAAAATAAAGAAGATGAAAGCATGGGAAGGGTTAAAACATGAAGACCACTGGTAATCCGTGGTCTGTGGAAGGCAGGATGGGATAAGAATAGTGGAATGTTCTTCCACCAATTAGCAGAGTAAGGTTAAGGCTGAAATGTCACTATGGCGAGATGAGATAACAAGTAATAAAGCAAGTTTCTCTGTTAAGTGTTATTATGACAGGTTTGGGACCATAAATATTTGGGACATGACATGAAAATATCTAATTAATAGTTAGTAGAGTCAGCTTGAGACAGGAGACTATTGTATAGATGTAATAGCTAAATATCTATCATGACAGGTTAGTCTGGAATAGAAGATCACTGTAGCAGAGTTAGTAATAAATATCTAACAGTGACATTAGAATAACATTAAGTAGAATGTACAACTAAAGAGATAATGGGAACTAACATCACTGGTTTATTATGTAGCTAGAGTGAGGGACTTTGATTAATATAGTTGGACATGCTGATAAGCTAACAGAAACATGATAAAAAAGATATAAAAATCCACGGACTCTGAGGGTCGTGAGCATTCAAGAATCTGCTTTCTCAGTGTCATGGTCTTTTGTTTGTAAATAAAAGACCTACTTCTTGAGGAACTCTCTGCATCTCCTGGTGATTCTCTACATTTTCTCCACAACAGGAGCTAGGGCTTTTCTCATTGGAGAAAATAGAGGTGACTTGATAGAGGTGTACAAGATGATGGAAGGCATAGATAGAGTGAATAGTCAGAGACATTTTCCCAGGGTAGAAAAGGCTCTCACAAGGGGGCATAATTTTAAAGTAATTGGAGGATGGTTTAGGGGAGATGTCGGAGCTAAGTTCTTTACACAGAGAGTGGCGGGTGTGTGGAATGCATTGTCCGCAATGGTAGGAGAGTCAGATACATTAGGGACATTTAAGTGACTCTTGGATAGTGTTATGAAGGTGTAGAGATGTACTGTACCTTTAAGAAAGTTAAAAGCTAGCAGAACTACCTGACAGCAGCAAATGTTCTAAACAAAATAGAGTGTAACCTTTTGGACCAGCAGCTAGAGTAGCTGGTTGCCTGGAGACAAAAAGAAATTAGAATTCGACCAATCAGTTTAAATTATACTCCCAAAAATGCCAAAAACTCCAATCCAGTTTGAATTGAGTATATTGACAATATTAAAAACCAATGACACTATCGGATGCTTTGGGGGATAAGACCAAGAGAACGTGAACACTTGGGGGAGAACTGCCAAAAGACCAACAGATGTAGGCTGCTGGCAAGAACTCTCTGAGAGGTACCTGTCTGGAGGAGGAATTCGCTCAAAACAAAACATTGACACTGACCTGGTGAGCAAATCTACAGAGGAAGACACAAAGAGAAGATTTGACAGCTGGCTGGTTTTGAAATTTGAATTTTTAAGTAAATTTTAATCAGGGGTTTTATCGGACCGGTATTGTAGAGGGGAAGGTAAAAGATTAGGTTTAGATAAATGAGTTTCAAATAGTTGTTAGTTAATTATTCCCTGTTAGACTTTAAAAAAATAAAAGTTGTTCATTTTTACTTTAAATAGTGGCTTTTGGGATAGCCTTTGCCTGTCGAATTTTCACAGATTACAGCACGGGGTGACTCTTTTCTGAGTGTCAGATTTGAATCAGTAGAGGAGTTTACCACATGTCATAAGAGTTTGGGGGCTCATCGTCAGGATTTGAATGGTGTGGGGGGCCTTTGTCCTCAATTTGAATAGCTTGGGTCTTGGATTTGTGATTTGAACTGGTTTAGACAGATTTGAATAGATTTGGGGATGCAAAATATCCCAACAGATTTAAACACTTGTAGGTTAGTGTCCCGGATCTTTAAATGAAACGTAGGTGAGACAATTTGTTTACTTTCATTGACTTGTGGTTGATTAAATTAAAAGTGAGAGAAATGGCTCTTAAAATTGCTAAAGAGGTTTTGGGATATGAAGATGATTCTCAAATTTGCCAAAAACATTTAGAAGGAAAGAAGAAGGCCATATGTTTAGAGTTAGCAAATGAGTTGGATTTGGGTACAACCAAGGACAAAAATAAAGCTGAAAGTGTAAGGGAGTTACTCAAACACTCCATCATGTCAGAGAAACAGGCAAGCACGTTTGGAATAGAAAAACTTAAATTACATTTGAGGAACATGGAGTTAGAAGGTAAACAAAGAGAGATAGAGAAAAAGAAAGGGAGAGGGAAAGAGAAAGGGAAAGAGAAAGTGAGAGGGAAGAGAGAAAGAAAGTAAAAAGAGAGAGAGAAGGTTCGTAGCTGAGCAAAGAGAGAGAGAATTTGAACTTGAGAAGCTGCGACTTAGTCAGCAAGTCAAGTTAACAGCATAGAGATTAGATTTGATTCCCTACAATGTGGAAACAGGCCCTTCGGCCCAACAAGTACACACTGACCCTCTGAAGAGTAACCCCACCCAGACCCATTTCACTCGGAGTAATGCAGTTAACACTGTGGGCAATTTTTCATGGCCATGTCACCTGACCTGCACATCTTTGGACTGTAGGAAGAAACTGGAGCACCCGGAGGAAACCTACACAGACACGGAGAATGTGCAAATTCCACACAGACAGTCACCCAACACTTGTATGTCAAAACTCTGTCACATTTTGATGAGAAAGATGTTGAAGCCTTCTTTATTTAATTTGAAAAAATGGCCAGGCAGATGGAGTGGTCCGAGGATTTATGGGTCATGCTAGTTCAGACTAAACTGGTAGGCAGAGTGAGTGAGGTATTTGCCGTGTTGTTAGATATGGGGTCAAGAGATTATAAAGAGGTTAAACAGGAATATATTAAGTGCTTATGAATTGGTACCAGAAGCATATAGACAGTGGTTCAGAAACACAAAGAAAGAACCAGGTCAGACTTATGTTGAGTTTGAAAGAATTAAACATAATCATTTTGATCGATGCTTTGAAAATAGATAGGACATTTGAGGCTCCAAGGTAGATTATTCTGCTTGAGGAGTTTAAAAACTCACTTCTAGAGATGATAAGAATTCACTTGGAGGAACAAAAAGTTCAGGAAATGAGAAGAACAGCAGAATTAGCAGATGAGTACATGTTGGTGAGTAAGACAAACTTCTGGCCAGAATTTCATCCTGTGAGGGATCGAAGTTGGGAGAAGGGGAGACCCTACGCTACAAAACCAAGAGTAGAGAGCACTGGTAAGAGTTTCCCACAACTTAATAAAGATACCCAAGAGGGTGGAAAGGAGGTGAAAAGCCTCAAGGTTTCCACTGTGGTAAAGTGGGACACATAAAGTCACAGTGCTGTTCGTTAAAGAAAGCCACTGTGGGAAAAGATGTTGTAAAAAAAGCTAAGCCAGTGGCATTAGTGAAGGTAGTCGAGGAGACCCCAAGAAGAACCAAGGAGCTGCAGGAGAGTGCACAGCCTCGGCAGGGGCTGGCTATGGAGTTAGTATCTGATCTCTCCAAAAAATTTACCTCTGTGGGTAAAGTTTACTCAGAAAGAACGGGGTGAGGGGGAGGGGGTGAAGGACAAGTAGTTATAATTTTGAGAGATATAGGATCTGACCAGTTGCTGATAATAAGGGATGAGTGAATATCCACTCTTTCTGATCTGTTACCCAAAAGTGTGGTAATTTGTGGGATAGATGGGCAGACATTTAGCGTTCCCCTGTGTAAGATCAGGTTGGAGTGCCAACTCAAGACTGGGGAAGTTACAGTGGGAGTGATTGACAGAGCGTCCGTTGCAAGAATACAGTTTGTTCTTGGGAATGATTTGGCAGGATCCAAAGTGGAAGTGACGCCTCTTGTTATGGAGAAGCCCAAGGAAGACCAAGAATAATGAGGAGTTAAAACTGAAATATTCTGGTATTTTCCCAGACTGTGTAGTAACCAGATCTCACTATCATAAGTTACAGCATGAAGTGAAAAGTAAAGAGAAAGATGAAGGAGTTGAGCTTCAGTTAGTAGACACCCTGTTAGATGTAATGGTGCATGAGAAACCTGAATAGGCCAAGAGTCAGACAGATGTGTTTAGTCCTGAAAGGCTAAGAGACTTGCAACAGCGAGACAAGACAATAAAAGATATATATGTGAATGTGTACCCTGAAAAGGAGGCAGAGAATATTCCTGAGGGTTATTAGCTGAAAGATAGAATCCTCCGATGGAAATGGAGACCACGGCAGGTTAGTGCAGAGAAGAAATGGGCCAAAGTGCACCAGGCTGTGTTGCCAGTAGCCTACAGACAGGAGGTGTTATGGGTAACACATGAACTATCTGTAGGAGGTCAGCTAGGATTACAAAAGACTCAGGCTAAGGTACAAAAACATTTTTATTGGCCTGGAGTGCACAAGGATGTGGTTAAATTTTGCTGTATGTGTCATACATGACAAATGGTAGGTAAGCCCCAGGCAGTAATAAAACCAGTACCTTTTTGTTGCCAATTCCCGCATTTGAAGAACTTTTCACATGGGTTATAATTGTGTAGGTCCCTCCCGAGAACTAAAAGTGGGAAACAGTACTTGTTAACGATAATGAATGTGTCTACCAGATTTCTGGAGGCAATTCTCTTACAGTGTATCAAGGCAAAATGTGTCGACAGTTTTCTTCACATGGTATGGGCTACCCAGAGAGTTTCAGTTGGACCAAGGGTCAAATTTTACTGCTAAACTGTTTAAGGAGGTTTTGAGTAGTTTAGATAAACAGCACTTTGTATCCAGTGTGTATCATCCTGAATCCCAGGGAGCTTAGAAAGATGGCAACAGACCTTGAAGACCATGTTGAGAGCATACTGTCAGGATTACCCGAATAATTGGGATAAAAGCGTCCCATTTGTATTGTTTGCCATTAGAGGTGCCCCAGTTTACTCCCTTTGAGTTAATGTTTGGCCATGAAGTGAGAGGCTCTTTGAAATTAATTAAAGGAAAATTGGCAGGACCAAAGTTGGAGATCTCAGATTATGTATCAGAGGTGAGAGAGAGTAAATCAAGTAGGTGAGTTAGCTAAACAGCACCTAAAGAAAGCACATTGGAGAATGAAGCAGGTGGCAGATAAAAGCTCTGAGATTCGGACGTATTCCTGAGGGGATGACTTGTTAGTACTGTTACCAGTGATAGGAGATCCATTCAAAGCCAGGTTTAGCAGTGTCAATCAAACTGAAAAAAGGAGATAGATTAGAGAAAGAATTTGTAAATAATGGTTAGGTAATTATCCTCAGATATACTTTAAGACATAAAGTTGTTAATTTCTACTTTACATAGTTCTTGGCTGCTCGAATTTTTACAGATCACTGCACAGGATCAATCTTTTCTGCATTGCTGGGTTTAAATTAAGCAGGAGGGCTTACCCCGTTTCATAACAGTATCTGTATGGTAGGGTAATGTGTTTAAAGATTAGAAAAAAAAATGAAGCCATCTTTTCATTACGATGCTTCATTTTTGCTTCTGGAGATGGAGCGGCTGAGGTGTTATGAAGGTGTAGAAGTGTGCTGTTCCCTTAAGAAAGTTAAAAGCTAGCAGAATTACATGACAGCATCAAATGTTCTGAATGAGATTCAATGTAACCTTTTGGTCCAGCAGCTAGAGTAGCTGGTTGCCTGGAGACAAAAAGCAATTCAAATTAGGCCAATCAGTTTAAATTTTACCCCCCAAACTAAACCAAACTCCAATCCAGTTTGAATTGAGTATATTGACAATATTAAAAACCAATGACACTATCGGATGCTTTGGGGGATAAGACCAGGAATACGTGAACAGTTTGGGGGAGAACTGCCAAAAGGCCAACAGATGTAGGCTGCTAGCAAGAACTCTCTGAGAGGTCCTGTCTGGAGAAGGAGTTTGCGCAAAAAAGAAGCATCGACACCGACCTGGCGAGCAAATCTACAGAGGAAAATACAAAGAGAAGATTTGACAGTTGAAATTTGAATGTTTCCGTAAATCTTAATCAGGGGTTTTATCGGACCGGTATTGTAGAGGGGAAGGTAAAAGATAGGTTTAGATAAATAAGTTGTAAATAGTTGTTAGTTAATTATTCCCTGCTAGACTTTTAAAAAATTAAAATTATTAATTTTTACTTTAAATAGTGACTTTTGGGATTGTTCTTTGCCTCTCGAATTTTCACAGATTACAGTACAAGGTGAGTTTTTTCTGTGTATCAAGTTTAAATTAGGAGTGGGGTTTACCCCATGTCAGAACAATAGCACAAGGAAGATAGTAAAGTGAAGAGAATGTGGGTAAGTTTGATCCCAGAGTTGGATAAAAGGTTGTCTAACATTGAGAACCAAAGGGCCTGTGCTGTGCTGTTCTATATTCAATGTCTTTTTACATTTTCTCACATCACACTCCATTTGCAAACACTGGGGGCAGCATAGTGGCTCAGTGGTTACGACTGCTGCCTCACAGCTCCAGGGATCTGGGTTCAATTCCCACCTTGGGCAACTGTCTGTGTGGGGTTTGCACGTTCTCCCTGTGTCTGCATGGGTTACCTCCAGGTGCTCTGGTTTCCTCCCACAATCCAAAGATGTGCAGGTCAGTTGAATTGGTCATGCTAAATTGCCCATAGTTTTAGGCGCATTAGTCAGGGGTAAATATAGGGCAGGGATCGAGTCTGGGTGGGTTGCTCTTTGGATGGTCGGTGTAGACTTGTTGGGCTGAAGTTTCCATACTGTAGGAAATCTAATCTAATTTGCTTCACTTTTAATATCCCTCTCACAACCTGCCTTTCCACCTACTTTGGTCTTGTCTGCAAATTTGGCCACAGTACATTCAGTTCCTTGCTCCACATCAAAAATGCATATTGCAAACAGTTGCAGTCCCAGCAGTGATCCCGGGGGAACCTCAGTACTGGTTACCAATCCCTTGTTCTCACTTGCTGCTTCCTGCCCAAATACCAGTACTCCATCCATGCTAATACACTACCTCCAATAGTACAGGCTCTTGTCTTGACTTAACCTTTTGAATGAGCTTTATTGTCACATGTACTCAGACAAGTGCAGTGAAAAGTTTACAAGTCACCCTTACAGTGTCATCTTAGGTACAAAGGTACCTCAGTACAGATTCTTCAATCCAAGTTCTCAGGAAAAGAAAATTAGAAAGTAAAGAAGTCCAACATTGCAGCTGATAGGGATAGATTAGATTATTTACAGTGTGGAAACAGGCCCTTCGGCCCAACAAGTCCACACCGACCCGCCGAATCGCAACCCACCCATACCCCTACATATACTCCCTTACCTAACACTACGGGCAATTTAGCATGGCCAATTCACCTGACCCACACATCTTTGGGAGGAAACCGGAGCACCCGGAGGAAACCCACGCAGACACGGGGAGAACGTGCAAACTCCACACAGTCAGTCGCCTGAGGTGGGAATTGAACCCAGGTCCCTGGCGCTGTGAGGCAGCAGTGCTAACCACTGTGCCACCGTGCCGCCCTAAGACGTGAAATTAAAACATTTTAAAACAAAATATAAATTAGAAAATACAGAAATAAAGAGTTCAGAACAATGGTCCTTCCAAACCAGCCCGTGCTGCCACCTAGCCTCTAATCCACACCAGACCTTGATTCCAGACCAGGCTGGGTTTCATCTCAAGGCCAGGAGACCACTCTGGAATCATCTCAAGACATACTAGCCCATGCTGAGACCACGCCAGGCTGAGACTGCCATGCTGGGCTGAAAGAGCATGCCAGGCTGGGAGACCACCACACTGGGCTGAAAGACCTCCACACCAGGCTGGGAGACTGCCATGCCAGACCAAGAGGCCAGGCCAAGAGGCCGCCTTATCGGGTCCACGCTGAAGCTGTGAGTCTCAGTCTGGATGTCTGAGGCTGAGAATCTGAACCCACACTGAGGCAGGGAGTCTTAGGACGAGAAGAAAGAAGACAGAAGCACAAACACAACACAAAAGAGAGAGAAAAAAGGAAAGAAACAGACAGAGCAGACGAGCACTGGCTCAAGTGCTCTGCTCCAACACCATCTTGGATGTATCTTATTGAACATCTTCTGGAAGTCCAAACACAATTAAATCTAATGGTTCCACCCTGGTCAAGACTTCCTCGAAAAGCTCTAATAAATTAGTCATACATGATGTCCGTTTTGAAGCCGTACTGACTCTGCTTGATTAGATTATGATTTTCCAAATGTTCTGCTGTTACTTTCTTAATAATTGATTCAATAACTTTCCAAAAATCGATGTTAAGCTAATTAGCCTAGAGTTACCCACTTTTTGCCTTCCTCCATTTATGATTAGGGGTGTTACACTGGCAGTTTTCCAATCCTCTGGTACTTCTCCAGAATTCAGTGATTGTTTGGAAAATTACAGCCAATGCATCCACTGTCTCTGTAACTATCTCCGTTAGGAGCCTAATATTCAAGCCATCAGGGCCAAGGGACTTACCTGTCTTTTGCCTCATTAGTTTATCCAAATACTACTTCTTAAGCAATGACAATGGAACTTAATTCCTCCCCTGTATTCTCTACTATTAATGCAATGTTTGAAATATCTTACTCCCCTGTTTAGTCTATGACAAAATGACCTCCCACCTTGTAGAAAATTGAGAAACCTGCTTATCTGGAATACTCAGTGTTTCTGCTGGATTGATAGCTTGCAGAGCATGTTGAATGACTGCTTCATATATGATCTGAAATATTTCCCATTCTGTTGTAACAATCCTTTACTATCTTTACAGGGAGGGCTGACTTTCACAGCAATGTCCATCTGTTTCGTTTGCTTAGATGTCACATCTACCATATCATGATACCATAGGAGCCAAATTAGGCCATTTGAACCATCGTGTCTGCTCTCCCCTAGTTGATATGTTTTTTCAATTCCATTCTTCTGCCTTCTCCCCATAACTCTTGATCTCCTTACTCATCAAGAACCTACCTATCTCTGTCTTAGATGCATTCAGTGAGATGGCCTCCACACCCTTCTGCAGCAATGAGTTCCAAGGATTAACCAACCTCTGGGTGAGGAAATTGCTCTTCATCTTAGTGCTAAAGGGTAATTCTTTCACTCTGAAACAATGCCCTTGGGTGCTTGTCTCTCCTACTAATGGAAACACCTTTTCTACATCCACTCTATCCTGGCTTCTCAATATTCTGGAAGTTTCAGTGTAAGATACCTTCCTCATCCTTTGAAACTCCGAGTACATTCCCAGAGTAGTCAACTGCTCCTCATATGACAAGCCCTTCTTCCCCAGCTTTGTTCTTGTAAATCTCCTTTGGACGCCCTCCAATGCCAGCATATCCTTCTTTCAGAGGCCCAAGACTGCTCACACTGTTCTAGTCTCTGACCAGAGACTTACACAGCCTCAGCAGTACATCTCATTTCCAGCCCTCTGGAAATGAGCATTGCAGTTGCCTTCCAAATTGCCAGCTGAACCTGCATGTTAACCACAACAAAGATCCTGAGCTAGGACTCCCAAGTAGCTTTGTGCTTCAAATTTCGAAAGCCCTTCCCATTCAGAAAATATTCTTTTTCCTACCTCGTGTTGTAGTCCATCCCCCATTTCTTTGCCCACTCTCTTATCTCATCTAAGTCCTTCAGCAGTCTCCCTACTTCCACAACACTACCTGCCCCTTCACCAACGTTTGTGATATCAGCAAACTTAGTGACAATGCCCTCAATTGCTTTGTCCAGGTTGTTAACGTATAACGTGAATTGTTGCAATCTCAATACTGACCCCTGCGGAGCTCCACTAGTTACTGGCTACAAGACTGAAAAAGACCCCTTTATCTCCATTCTCTGCTGTCTGCCAGTCAGCCAATCCTTTATCCATGCCAGTACCTTGCCCATAACACTATGGTCTCTTATCTTATTTAGCTGCAACTTGTGTGCCATTGTTGTAATTAGAATAGTATTGTTTGTGGATGCTTCGGAGCAGAACACTCATAGAATCATAGGGTTAAAGATCTGCAAGGCGGCCTTTGTGTGGAGCCGCAGGAGATGGAGGAGATATAAATGAGTATTTTGCATCAGTGTTTACTGTGGAAAAGGATATGGAAGATATAGATCGTAGGGAAATAGGTGGTGACATCTTGTAAAACGACCATATGACAGAGGACGAAGTGCTGGATGTCTTGAATCGCATATACGTGGATAAATCCCCAGGACTTGATCAGGTGTACCCCAGAACTCTATGGGAAGCTAGGGAAGTGATTGCTGGGCCCCTTGCTGAGATATTTGTATCATTGATGTTCACAGGTGAGGTGCTGTAAAATTTTAGGTTGGCTAACGTGGTGTCACTGTTTAAGAAAGGTGGTAAGGAAAAGCCAGGGATCTGTAGACCAGTGAGCCTGATGTCGGTGGTGGGTAAGTTGTTGGAGGAACCCCTGAGGGACAGGATGTACATGTATTTGGAAAAGCAAGGACTGATTAGGGATAGTCAACATGGCTTTGTGTGTGGGAAATTATGTCTCACAAACTTGATTGAGTTTTTTGAAGAAGTAACAAAGAGGATTGATGAGGGAAGAGCAGTGGACGTGATCCATATGGACTTCTGAAAGGTGGTTGACAAATTTTGCCAAGGGAGACTGGTTAGCAAGATTGGATCTCACGGAATACAGGGAGAACCAGCCATTTGGATACAGAACTGGCTCGAAGATAGAAGACAGAGGGTGGTGGTGGATGGTTGTTTTTCAGACTGGAGGCCTGTGACCAGTGGAGTGCCACAAGGATCAGTCTGGGTCCACTACTTGTTGTCATTTATATAAATGATTTGGATGTGAGCTTAAGAGGTATAGTTAGTAAGTTTGCAGATGACACCAAATTTGGAGGGGTATAGGATAGTGGCGAGGGTTGCCTTGGATTACAACAGTCTCCACATGTCTGCTGTGCCCTTCCTGTGGAACAATTGCTCCCAGTCTGTACTTCCCATCTCCTGTCTCATAGTGTCACTATTCCCTTTTCCCCAATTAACTATCTTCCCTCGGTAACTGCTTCTTTCCCTCTCTATGGCTATGTTAAATAGCGAGTTTTGAGAAGATTTGTAGCTATGTTAAATGTTAGGCAGTTGTGATCACTGTCACCAAAGTGTTCTCCCACCGTGACATCTGACACTTGTCCTGGCTCATTGCTGAGAACCAAATCCAAAATGGCCTTTCCTCTCCTCAGTCTGTGTACATACTGAGTAAGGAAACCCTCCAGATCACACCTGACAAAAACTGCTCCATCTAAACCATCTGCACTTAGGAGGTTCCAGTCTATAATTACAACCCTGCTACCTCTGCATTTTTCCAGAAACTTTCCGCCTATGCATTCTTCAATCTCTCTACTGCTGTTAGGTGGTCTGTAGAAAACCCCCAATGAGGTGACTGCTCCCTTGCTGTCCCTGACTTCCCCCCATACTGACTCAGCAGACACACCTTCCTCAACAACCTTCGTTTCTGTAGCTGTGATGCACTCTCTGATTAGCAATGCTACACCCCCTCCTCGTTTTCCACCTTCCCTGCTCTTTTTAAATATTCTAAACTCTAGAACATCCAAATCCCTCCAAACCCTTCCTATTCATATGCCCATCCAGATGCCTTTTAAATGTTGCAATTGTATCAGTCTCCACCACTTCCTCTTTTCAAGGACAGTAATAGGGAAATCCATGGCAATTACAGACCAGTCAGTCTTACGTCTGTGACCAGCAAAGTTTGGAAAGAATTCTGAGGGATAGGATCTATGAGTATTTAGCAAAGTATAGCATGATTAAAGGCAGTTAGCATGGTTTTGTAAGGGGCAGGTCACGACTCCCAATCTTATTGAGTTCTTCAAGGAGGTGACAAGACAGGTCGACGGAGGTCAAGCTTTGGATGTGGTGCATATGGACTTCAGCAAGGTATTTGATTAGGTTCCCCATGGTAAGCTCATTTATAAAGTCAGGAAGTATGGGATACAGGGAGATTTGGCTATCTTGATTCAGAATTGGTTGGCTGACAGAAGGCAGAGGGTGGTTGTAGCTGGAAAGTATTCTGCCTGGAGGTCAGTGTTGAGTGCGGTCCCGCGTGGCTCTGTTCTTGGGCCTCTGCTCTTCAGAGCTTCTATAAATAACTAGGATGAGGAGGTTGAGGGGTGGGTTAGTAAATTTGCAGATGACACAAAGGTTGGAGGTGTCGTCGAGAGTATCAAGGCCTATTGCAGGCTGCAGTACAACATAGAGAGGATGCAAAGCTGGGCTGAGAAATGGCAGATGGAGTTCAACCTGGATAAATGGGAAGTGATGCACTTTGGAAGGTTGAACTCGAATGCCGAACATAGAATTAAAGACAGGATTCTTTATAGTGTGGAGGAACAGAGGGATCTGGGTGTGCAAGTACATAGATCGCTCAAAGTTGCCACCCAAGAGGATAGGGTTGTTAAGAAAGCATATGGTATTTTGGCTTTCATTAACAGGGGGATCGAGTTTAAGAGCTGCAAGTTCCTGAAGAGGCCACACTTGGAATATTGTGTCCAGTTCTGGTCGCCCTACTTTCGGAAAGATGCCGAGGCTTTGTAGACGGTGCTAAGAAGGTTTTTCAGATTGCTGCCTGGACTGGAGGGCTTGCCTTATGAAGAAAGGTTGAAAAAGCTTGGATTTTTCTCTCTGGAGAGAAGGAGGAAGAGACGATACCTGATCGAGATGTACAAAATCATGAGAGGAATAGATAGAATCAATAGCCAGAGACTTTTCCGTGGGGCAGGATTGACTGGTAAGATGGATCATAGTGTTAAGAGATTAGAGGAAAGCTATAGTGGAGAAGTCAGAGGTAGGTTTTTTACGCAGAGAGTTGTGAATGCATGGAATGTGTTGCTAGTGGTGGTGGAAGCAGAGTCATTAAGGACATTTAAGCTGAAAATGTGTTGCTGGTCAAAGCACAGCAGGCCAGGCAGCATCTCAGGAATAGGGAATTCGACGTTTCGAGCATAAGCCCTTCATCAGGAAATGCTCAAAATGTCGAATTCCCTATTCCTGAGATGCTGCCTGGCCTGCTGTGCTTTGACCAGCAACACATTTTCAGCTGTGATCTCCAGCATCTGCAGACCTCATTTTTTACACAAGGACATTTAAGTGACTGCTGGACATGCACATGGATAGCAGTGAGTTGAGGGGTGTGTAGGTTAAGTCTTTGTATTTTACATTAGGATTAAACCTCGGCACAACATCATAGGCCAAAGGGCCTGTTCTGTGCTGTACTTTTCTATGTTCTATTAACTTTCCCACCACCAATGTCAGGCTCACTGGTCTATAGTTCCCTAACTTGTCCTTACCTGACCACCCATCTTAAACGATGGCACCATGTTAGCCAACTTCCAGTCTTCCGGCACCTCACCTGTGACAATTGGTGATACAAATATCTCAGTAAGAAGCCTAGCAATCACTTCCCTAGCTCCCCACAGAGTTCTAGGATATACCTGATCAGGATTAGTCCACTTTTATGTGCTTCAAGACATCCAGCACTTCCTCCTCTGTAATATGCACATTTTTCAAGATATGAAAAATGTGGTGTTGGAAAAACATAGCAGGCCAGGCAGCAGCCGAGGAGCAGGAGAATCGACTTTTCCTGCATAAGCTCTTCTTCAGGAATGAGGCTGGTGTGCCAAACGGGCTGAGATAAAAGGTGGGGGGGGGGGGGGGGGCGTGGAATTTGGGGGAAGGGGCGCTGGGAATACGATAGGTGGAAGGAGGTGAGGGTGATAGCTGGAGAGGGGGTGGGGGCGGAGAGATCGGGAAGAAGATTGCAGACCAAGAGGGCGGTGCTGAGTCCAAGGGTTGGGACTGAGATAAGGTGGGGGGAGGGGAAATGAGGAAGCTGGAGAAATCTACATTCATCCCGTGTGGTTGGAGGGTTCTTAAGTGGAAGGTGAGACGCTCTTCTTCCAGGCGTCATGTGGCCAGGGTCTGGCGATGGAGGAGGCCAAGGACCTGCATGTCATTGGCGGAGTGGGAGGGGGAGCTAAATTATTCAGCCACGAGGCAGTTGGGTTGGTTGGTGTGGGTGTCCCAGAGGTGTTCTCTGAAATGTTCCGCAAGTAGGCAGCCTGTCGCCCCAAGTAGATGAGACCACATCGGGTGCCGCGGATACAGTAAATGATGTGTGTGGAGGTGCAAGTGAATTTGCGACGTATATAGAAGGATCGATTGGGGCCTTGGAGGGAGGTGAGGGGGGAGGTGTGGGCACAGGTTTTGCACTTCTTGGGGTTGCAGGGGAAGGTGCCGGGAGTGGAGGTTGGGTTGGTGGGGGGTGTGGACTTGACGAGCGAATCGCGGAGGGAGTGGTCTCTCCTGAATGCTGATAGGGGTGGAGAGGGAAATATATCCCTGGTGGTGGGGTCTGTTTGGAGGTGGAGGAAATGATGGAGGATGATACAGTCTATCCGGAGGTTGGTGGGGTGGTAGGTGAGGACCAGTGGAGTTCGGTCCTGGTGGCGATTGGAGGGGCGGGGTTCAAGAGCGGAGGTGCGGGAAGTGGAGGAGATGCGGTGGAGATCGTCGTCAACCACATCGCAGGGGAAATTGCGGTCTTTGAAGAAGGAGGCCATTTGAGTTGTTAGGTAGTGGAATTGGTCCTCCTGGGAGCAGATGCGGCGGAGGCGGAGGAATTGGGAATATGGGATGGCGTTTTTACAGGGGGCAGGGTGGGAGGAGGTGTAATCTAGGTAGCCGTGGGAATTAGTCGGTTTATAGTAGATGTCTGTGTTGAGTCGGTCACCCGAGATAGAAATGGAAAGGTCTTGGAAAGGGAGGGGAGGGAGGAGTCTGAGAAGGTTCAGGTAAATTTGAGGTTGGGGTGGAAGGTGTTAGTAAAATGGATGAACTGTTCAATCTCCTCATGGGAGCACGAGGTAGCGCCAATACAATCATCAATGTAGTGGAGGAAAGGCTCAGGGGTGGTGCCAATGTAGCTGCGGAAGATGGACTGACCATCTACTTCCCTGCATTCTATATTTTCCATGTCCTTTTTCACAGTAAACACTGATGCAAAATATTCATTTAATATCTCCCCCATCTCCTGCGGCTCCACACAAAGGCTGCCTTGCTGATCTTTGAGGGGCTCTACTCTCTCTCAAGTTACCTTTTTGCCCTAATGTATTTGTAAAAACCCTTTGGATTATCCTTAAATGTATTTGCCAAAGCTATCTCATGTCCCCTTTTTGCCCTCCTGATTTCCCTCTTAAGTATACTCCTACTGCCTTTATACTCTTCTAAGGATTCACTCGATCTATCCTGTCTATACCTGACATATGCTTCCTTCTCTTTCTGTAGCAAACCCTCAATATCTTTCGCCATCCAGCATTTCCTACACCTACCAGCCTTTCCTTTCACCCTAACAGGAATATACTTTCTCTGGATTCTCGTTATCTCATTTCTGAAGGCTTCCCATTTTCCAGCCATCCCTGTACCTGCGAACATCTGCCTCCAATCAGCCTTTGAAAGTTCTTGCCTAATACCGTCAAAATTGGCCTTTCTCCAGTTTAGAACTTAAACTTTTAGATCTGGTCTATCCTTTTCCATCACTATTTTAAAGCTAATAGAATTATGGTCATTGGCCCCAAAGTGCTCCCCCACTGACAGCTCAGTCACCTGCCCTGCCTTATTTCCCAGGAGCAGGTCAAGTTTTGTACCTTCTCTAGTAGATACATCCACACACTGAATCAGAAAATGTTCTTGTAGATGTTTAGCAAATTTCTCTCCATCTAAACCCTTAACACTATGGCAGTCCCAGTCTATGTTTGGAAAGTTAAAATCTCCTACCATAACCGTCTTATTATTCTTACAGATAACTGAAATCTCCTGACAACTTTGTGTCTCAATTTCCCTCTGACTATTAGGGGGTCTATAATACATCCTAATAAGGTGATCATCCCTTTCTTATTTCTCAGTTCTACCCAAATAACTTCCCTGGATGCATTTCTGGGAATATCCTCGCTCAGTACAGTTATAATGCTATTTCATATCAAAAATGCCACTCTCCCTCCTCTTTTGCCTCCCTTTCTGTCCTTCCTGTAGCATTTGTATCCTGGGACATTAAGCTTGTCAGTCCTGTCCATCCCTGAGCTATGTTTCCTAATTGCTATGATATCCCAGTCCCATGTTCCTAACCATGCCCTGAGTTCATCTGCCTTCCCTGTTAAGGCCTCTTGTATTGAAATAAATGCAGTTTAATTTATCAATCCTAAATTGTTTTCTGTTTTGTCTCTGTCTGCCCTGATTGTTTGAATTGTTTCTTTTCTCAACTGTACCAGTCTCAGACTGATCTCTATCCTCACTATCTCCCTATGTAGCACTCCCCCACCTTACTAGTTTAAATCCTCCCAAGCAGCTCTGGCAAATCTCCCTGTCAGTATATTAGTCCCCTTCCAATTAAGATGCAATCCATCCTTCTTGCACTGGTCACTTCTACCCCAGAAGAGATTCCAATGATCCAAAAATGTGAATCCTTCTCCCATACACCAGCTCCACAGCCATGCATTCATCTGCTCTGTCCTTCTATTCCTATCCTCACCAGCTTGTAGCATTGGGAATAATCCAGATATTACTACTCTTGAGGACATCCTTTTTAAACTTCTGCCAAACTCTCTATATTTTCCCTTCAGAATCTCAACCTTTTCCTTTCTTGTGTTGTTGGTTCCAATGTGTGCAATGACCTCCTGTTGGCCTCTCTCCCCATTGAGAACATTCTAAACCCTTTCTGAGACATCCTTGATCCTGGCACCAGGAAAGCAACACACCATTCTGATTTTTCGCTGCTAGCCACAAAAACGTCTGTATATTCCTCAGACAAGAGAGTCTCCTAACACAGTCGATTTCTTGGAACCTGATGTACCCCTCATTGCATTACAGGCTGTCTTAAGACCAGAAACTTGGCTCTTTGTGCTACATTCCTCTGAGAATCCATCACTCCCTACATTTTCCAAAACAGCATATTTGTTTGAAATGGGGATAGCCACAGAAGACTCCTGCACTGCCTGTCTGCGTCTCTTGCCTTTTCTGGAGTTAACCCATCAATGTGACTGTATCTGTAACCTTTCCCCCTTCCTATAACTGCTATCCATCACACCCCCTTGTCCTTGTAAATTCGTCATTGTCTCCACCTGTCGCTCCAACTGATCTATTTGATCTGATAGGATTCGCAAACAACCGCATTTATTGCAGATATAATCCTCAGTAACACATAAACTCTTCCTTAACTCCCACATCCAACAGGGAGAGCATATCACTCTTAGGGCCATTTTTGCTTCTTCCATTCTTCTGACCGAGAAAATAGCAGCATCTTATTCTTGTACAAAACACTTCTCCAGGCTAACTTAATACTTATGGCTTATATTTTTAAGTTTAATCAAGAGACATAGTGTTTCTCCAAGTTTTGTCTTGCTGATGTCACACTGTAGGAGAAAGTGAGGAGTGCAGATGCTGGAGACCAGAGTTGAGAAGTGTGGTGCTGGAAAAACACAGCAGGCCAGGCAGCATCCGAGAAGGAGAATTGACATTTCGGGCATAAGCCCTTCTTCAGGAATGATTCACTCCTGAAGAAGGGCTTATGTCCGAAACATTGATTCTCCTGCTCCTCAGATGCTGCCTGGCCTGCTGTGTTTTTTCAGCAACAACTGATGTCACATTGTAGGTTGGTCTCAACATTTATGGTATGTTAGTATTAGCGTTGCATCACTAATTGCTTAGATTTTATGGAATGTCGTGTCTTGCATCCACTATGTATCCTGGATAGTGAGTAAGCATGATTGTCACATAATGAATTTGGACAAGAACGTTTGAAGAATTGGTGATGAATCAAACCAACTGTTGCACCTCTTTTGTATCTGTTTGTCACTACATCTCTGCTACTGCTCTCAACTTTTGGGATCTAGGTGAAAACATTTTGTTTTACATGACCTAGATATTTCTTTTCCCCTAATCAACCGGTTAGCAATGTCATTACTCACTTCTGTAGCAGGTGGGATCTGAATCTGGGACTCCTGTTTCAGAGGTACGGGCACATCCACTGCACCATAAGACCTATGTACTTGTCACTGGGTGCTTTGTCTACAATGTTTACTTCCTAGCTTCAGTTTCATTTGATGGGCTCTGTTTAGCAATCATCTAGATTTTGATAGTGGTGAGCAAAAGTGAGCAAACTTAACAATGTGCCTAACCAAGCAATAACAGACCTTCTGTAAAAGGAGTGGCCATTGTTGGATCTACTTTAATTGTTGATGTCCATGCTTGATGGTGGGGTTGAAATTTGTCTGCTGAATAGTTTCAATAAAATGAGAAATCAAGATATAATGGGAACCTCACTGTACTATACTTGCCGTTTATCACCTTGTTTATCACCTTTGAAGTGGTTGACCCCCCTGTGCCTCACCACTACTGTTCAACTGGATGAGGGTGCACTCACCTATCCATTCCATCTAACTGCAGCCAAATAATCACTTGCCATGGATTGTCCCACACCATTGTCTCTGCTGCTCTGCAAAGATCTTGAGCTAAAGGGTGGGGATGAATAGGCTGTGGCTTTTTTTCCCTGGAACTTTGAAGGCTGAGTGTTGGAGTGTTTGCAGATGACACTAAGATGAGTGGCACAACAAAGCGTGCAGAGGACAGTGAAACTTTGCAGAGGAACTTAGATACATTGAGTGCGTGGGCAGAGGTCTAGCAGATGGAAGACAATGTTAAGAAATGTAAAGTCATCCATTTTGGTAGAAGTAACAGTAAAAAGGATTATTACTTGACGGTAAAAGGTTGCTTCTATGCAGAGGGACCTGGGTATCCCTGTGCCTGAATCACAGAGGGTGTTCTGCAGGTACAACAGGTAATTAGGAAGGCAAATGGAATTTGTCCTTCATTGCTAAAGGGATTGAGTTTAAACGCGGAGAGGTTACGTTACAGATGTACAAGGTGCTAATGAGGCCATACCTGGAATACTGTGTGCAGTTTTGGCCTCCTTACTTGAGAAAGGATGTACTGGCACTGGAGGGGGTGCAGAGGAAGTTCACTAGGTTGATTCTGGAGTTGAAGGGTTTGGCTTATGAGGAGAGACTGAGTAGACTCAGATTATATTTGTTGGAATTCAGAAGAATGAGGGGGTACCGTATAGGAACATATATAATTATGAAGGGGATAGATAAAATAGAAGTAGAGAGGATGTTTCCACTGGCAGATGAAACTAGGACAAGAGGGCACAGCCTCAAGATGAGGGAATGGATTTAGGTCTGAATTGAGAAGGAACTTCTTCACCCAGAGGGTTGTAAGTCTATGGAATTCCCTGCCCAGTGAAATAGTTGATGCTACTTCAGTAAGTGTTTTTCAAGCTAAGATAGATATTTGTTTCAACAATAAAGGAATTAAGGGATATGGTGAATGGGCGAGTAAGTGGATTTGTGTCCACAAAAAGATCAGCCATGATCTTATTGAATGGCAGAGCAGCCTCAATTGGCCAGATGGCCTACTCCTGCTCCTGGTTCTTATGTTCATATGAAAGGTGACCTTATAGAAGTTTATAAAATCATGAGGGGCATGAATAAGGTGAATAGCCAAAGTCTTTTTCCTAGGGTAAGGGGAGTCCAAAACTAGCGGGGCATAGATTTTAGATGAGAGGGGAAAGTTTTAAAAGGGACCTGAGGTGTAACCTTTTCATGTAGAAGGTGGTGTATTTATGGAATGAGCTATTAGAGGATGTGGTGGAGGCTGGTACAATTACAGCATTTCAAAGGCATCTGGATGGGTACATGAATTGAAAGGATCTAGAGGGATGTGGGTCAAATGCTGACAAATGGTTTTGGTCAGATTGGGATGTCTGCTCAGTGCAGATGAGTTGGACTGTAGGGCCTGTTTCTGTGCTGTATGACTATCTATCCTTGGCTTCCTTTTATGTTATCTCATCAGTAAACATTGTCCTTCAGTTTCGGATTATTTTTCATACGTACACTGACAACACCCAGCTCTACCTCACCACCTCTTGGCTCCCCCTCACCACCCCCGTCTGCAATTTCAGATTGTTTAAGTACATTCACTACAGGTTGAGCAGTAATTTCATCCACTTGAACATTGGGATGGCCAAAACTGCTGTTTTGGGTCTGCACTCAAAGCTCTGTTCCCTTGCTACCAATTCTGCAAACAATAGAACATGCCAGACTGATCACAACTCTGGTGCCATATTTAATGCTAAGATTAGCTTCCAGCTTCAAATTCTTGCCATTACTAAGACATCTATTTCCGTCTTTATACCATGGTTTGGAGATGCTGGTGTTGGACTGGGGTGTACAAAGTTAAAAATCACACAAAACCAGGTTATAGTCCAACAGGTTTATTTGGAAGCACTAGCTTTTGGAGCGCTGCTTCTTCATCAGATGGTGTGCAGTGCAAGATCGTATGACACAGAATTTTCAAAGTTCTGCGATTTACATATTAAAGAACTGAAATCAATATATTCATTCTAAAAGATGAGAGACTTAACAAACAATCCAGGTCTTCGTCAACATATCATTTCAGTATCATCACACTGTAAACTTCTGCGTTAAATGGCGTGTCTTACAATCTTATACTCCACAACCACCAGATGAAGGAGCAGTGCTCCAAAAGCTAGTGCTTCCAAATAAACCTGCTGGACTATAACATGATGTTGTGTGATTTTTAACTATCTTCATCTCATCACTGACATTGCCTCTACGCCTTGGAACAGTTGAAAGCATCTGTTGTACTTTTACTACCTGTTGAGTTGACTATTCTAATGCATGCATCGCTAATCTCCCATTTCTATCTTGTTAAACTTGAGATTATCAAAACTATTGTTTTCTGAGTTTTACATTTCACCACGCCCTGTTCACCAATCACAAAACTCTCATTAACTTCCATTCAAGCAAAATCCTGATTTTTAAAATCTCATCCTTTTTTTAGAATCCCTTCCTAACACTGTATTTTCCTAAGAGATAGATTTTTCGGTCTCTCATAAAACCTGAGGATATGGGAGTGAGCAGCAATGTGGGGTTAAGGGCCAATGATCAGACATAATCGTATTGAAGGGTGAAAGTGGTTTTGCCTCCAGCTCCACAACATGTCCATAGCTGAATAGGCTGGGGCTGATTTCCCTGGAGCGTCGGAGGCTGAGGGGTGACCTTATAGAGATTTATAAAATCACGAGAGACATGGATAGGTAAATAGACCAAGTCATTTCCCTGGGATGGGGGAGCCCAGAACTAGAGGGCATAGGTTTAGGGTCAGAGGGGACAGATATAAAAAAGAACCTAATGGGCAACATTTTCATGCAGAAGGTGGTGAGTGCATGGAATGAGCTTCCAGAGGAAATGGTGGAGGCTGGTACAATTGCAACATTTAAAGGGCATCTGGATGGGAATATGAATAGGAAGGATTTTAAGGGATATGGGCCAAGTGCTGGCAAATAGGACGAGATTAGGTTAGGATATCTGGTCGGCATGGATGAGTTGGACTGATGGGTCTGTTTCCATGCTGTACATCTCTATGACTCTAATATCTCTGCTGTCTTAAATGCATAGATTCCCCACCACCTGCAAGTTCCCCTTCAACCCACTCACATCTTGACTTGGAAATATATCACCGTTCCTTGACTGTCATTGGATCGAAATCCAGGAATTTCCTCTCCAATGGCATTGTGGGTCTAACTACAGCACACACACTGCAATGATTCAAGAAGGCAGCTCACCACCACCTTCTCAAGGGCAACTAGGGTTGGGCAATAAATGCTGGCCCAGCCAGCAGAGCCCACATCCCACAAGTGAGTAAAAGAAGCACTGATCTTAATCACTGCATCATTGATGGCCCTACTTCAGTTACCTGGAATTCCTTCTCTCCACCTCCCTACCTTACCTTGCTTCTTTAAGAATCTCCATAAAAGCTCCATCTTTTAGTAGCTTGGAGTAGTGATCAGATTTAAAAGCCTGGATGTGGTGAAGTGGATGTATACATCACTGACATACACCAGCACTGATCCCTGTGGCATTCAACTATGTACAAGGTGTCAACTTGAAAATGTCCACTGTAGTCCAAAGATGTGCAGGTCAGGTGAATTGGCCATGCTAAATTGCCCATAGTGTTCAGGGATGTGTAAGTTAGGTGCTTTATTTAGGGGAAATGTTGAGTATTAGGTGTAGGGACAAGGGTCTGGGTGGGATACTGTTCGGAGGGTTGGCCTGGACTTGTTGGGTCAAATGGCCTGCTTCCACACTGTAGAGATTTTAATTTTCTGTCTTCTATTAGTTAACCAATGCTCTATCCATGCTAGTAAACTACCACCACTACGTGGGGTCTTCTCTTGTTGGGTAACCAATTATATATTATTTTATCAAGTGCCTTCTGAAAAATTCAAACAGATTACATCCACTGTTTCCCTCTATATCCTGCTTTTTACCTCCTCAAAGAATGTTAGTGAATTTGTCAGGCAAAATTTTCCCTTCATCAATTCCTGCGGATTCTGCTTGGTCATAACATATGTTTCTAACCTGATCTGCTATTCTTGCCTCAATAATTGACTCAAACATTTTCCTAGTAAGAGACATTAAGTTAAATGGCTTAGTTACCTGTTTATTGGTCGACTTTCATTCCTAAATAAAGATGTGGCATTGGTAGTTTTCCAAACGTTTGACAAAGTGACACTTTCCCACAATCTAAGGATGCCTGGAAGATTACTACCGGTGCACTGATTATCTCTGTAGGTGACTCACTTATAGAATCATAGAGTCACAGAGATGCACAGCACGGACGCAGACCCTTCAGACCAACTCGTCCATGCTGACCAGATATCCCAACCCAATCTCGTCCCACCTGCCAGCACCCGGCCCATAACCCTCCAAACCCTTCCTATTCATACACCCATCCAAATGCCTTGTAAATGGTGCAATTGTACAACCTCCACCACTTCCTCTGGCAGCTCATTCCATACACGTACCACCCACTGAGTGAAAACATTGCCTCTTAGGTCTCTTTTATATCTTTCCCCTCTCACCCTAAACTTATGACCGCTCATTCTGGACTCCCCGATCCCAGGGAAAAGACTTTGTCTATTTATCCTACTTATTTCAGTCATGATTTTATTGACTTCTATAAGACCACCCCTCAGTCTCCAGCCTCCGACGCTCCAGGGAAAACAGCCCTAGCCTACTTAACCTCTCCCTATAGCTCAAATTCTCCAACCCTGACAACAACCTTGTAAATCTTTTCTAAACCCTTTCACGTTTCACAACATCTCTCCAGAAGGAGACCAGAATTGCATTCAATATTCCAACAATGACCTATCCAATGCCCTGTAGAGCTGCAACATGACCTCACAACTCCTGTACTCAGTACTCTGACCAATAAAGGAAAGCATACCAAACACCTTCTTCACTATCCTACCTACCTGCGACTCCACTTTCAAGGAGCTATGAAGCTGCACACCAAGGTCTCTTTGTTCAGTAACACTCCCTAGGACCTTACCATTAAGTGTATAAGTCCTGCTAAGATTTGCTTTCCCAAGATGCAGCACCTCGCATTTATCTAAATTAAACTCCATCTGCCACTTCTCAGCCCACTGGCCCATCTGGCCAAGTTCCTGTTGTAATCTGAGGTAACCTTCTTCTCTGTCCACTACACCTCCAATTTCGGTGTCATCTGCAAACTTATTAAGTGTACCTCTTATGCTCTCATCCAAGTCATTTATATAAATGTTAATATACTAGGACATATCCCATCAGGTCTAGAGGACTTACCCCCCTTCCTTTTATTGCCAACTCCCTTGAAAGTGTAGAGGTTTTGTGGCCCCAATTACATCACAGTGTTTACCCTTACCACAGCCCAAAGATCTGGACAATTGTTCCTTATGTGAAACAGTAGCATATATTGTTTATAATTTTAATGCTTTAGTGAAGGTGGTTTGGCATTTTTGGTTACTTGAATTTTTTTAAAATTATGATCACTCCACACTAATTAATATTTACAAAATGGGAAGTTGCATTGTCTCTGACCCTTTGGGGGGGGGTCTTGGACACTGGATTCCATGGCTGTTCTCTTGAGTGTTGGGCATATCAGTTGCCATCCAACCAGCTGGTGGCAGAAGCGGTGCAGGCTGTGTGGGATTTTGGCTCTAGTTCACCCGCCTTGGAGAATGTCATATGGTTTTCGCATGGGATGGGGGAGGCAATGGCAGAAGTGTGGGTGCAAAATGGAAAGGGGATGAACTCTTAACTGTTGGGTGGATGGCATTGGGGGAGTTGGAGAGGGGCAACATGTGAGTTCTTAGTGTAGGAGCACAGAACTGATAAAGTGCAGAAGGTGGCCATTTGTCCCATCATGGACCACTGGCTCTCTCACGATCAATGTAACTAGCACCATACCCATCGGGGGGTAGATAACTCTGAAGGGCTAAAATGTTTATTCTTTTTCTTCCTTTCCACAGATGTATGCCGAGGTCACACGACACAACGTGAGGACTGCAGATGCTGGAGATCAGAGTCAGAAAATGTGCCGCTGGAAAAACGCAGTAAGTCAAGCAGCATCCAAGGAGCAGGGGAGTTGATGTTTTAGGCATAAGCCCTTCATCAGGAAAGCCCTTCATCTTGATGCCCATCCAGCCACACTTCACCACCAGGTTATATAGTCCAACAGGTTTATTTGAAATCACAAGCTTTCGGAGCACTGCCTCTTTGTCAGGTGAAGTCTCTTTATAGCATATTTACTATAAATTCAGTGTCCTATGATACTGCCCCACTAGCCACCTGATGAAGGAGCAGCGCTCTGAAAGCTTGTACTTCCAAATAAACCTGGTGAAAACAAGGACTGCAGATGTGGAAACCAGAGTCTAGACTAGAGTGGTGCTGGAAAAGCACAGCAGTTCAGGCAGCATCGGAGGAGCCAGGCTTTAATCTGGTTTTGTGTGATTTTTTAAAATTTTGTCCACCCCAGTCCGACCTCCAATCATGTCCTAGCTCAGGTTACCAAGCAGCAGCCTCCTTCTCAATACCAAACCCTTGCCTGGAGTGATGGCGATGCTCTGATTAAACCACCATGAATATTCTCTCAAAACAGAGTAGCCCTACAGGGCTCTGGGTTTACAACCGACTCCACCTGCACCTTCTCCTTTTGCCCTTTGTGCGTTATTTATTTCCATACAGCAATCATTCAAAATCCTTCCAGGGCTGCGATGTAATCGCTTTCCACCACACTCTCAGGCAGCACATTCCAAATCCTAATCCCTCCACCTCATTCCTTTTTGCCAATCGCCGCCAACCTCTCGTTAATGATCCTTCCCACCAGTGGGCACTACCGATCCACGTCCAACCCCACAATCAAAACCCTCCCGGGGAGGAAAAGCTAGCGCAACATCTTCGCTCTACCTCGACCTCCTGCAATACAAACAGAAAGCGCTGGGATAAACGCTGTTAAACTACTGTCCTGTTTGATTCCCAGGGTCAACAATATGTGGTCGCCCATCCCCTCGTGTTTTCACTTTGTGTTGGTGCATTCGACGCCGCTGGAATAGAGGAGAGAGAGCCTGCTGTATTGGATGGGTATTACTCGGCTCAGATTCCTTCTTTTCCATGTAAGCAGAGGCAGAGGGAGGTGAGGCTATTGCCAAATCCGGAAGTGACGGTTTTGGAGCAGGTAGACTCCAGAGCAACCTGCAGAGTCTCTTTTTGTCTCTCACAGTGGGGATAAACCGGCAGCAATGGATACAAGGCAGAGTGCACTGGTTACAACATTGTCTCTCCTCTGTCTGTTCACAGGTAAAAACACCAGTTCCTTCAGTAACATCCTTGGGAAATGCTCTTCCACTGTGTTTTTGCTTTACATTCCCTCTTTGTGTGTGTTTTTGTTTCCTTTATTCCACCTCTCCTCCTCCCTTTCTGTTTTCCTCATCGCGCAACTTTTTGGTCTGATGGCAAAATTTCGTCTTAGTTTTCACTTTTTCTCTCTCCCTCACAGGGAGGTTGGGATCCATCGTGGTTTGCTTGTATTCTTCCTCCCCCCTCCAGCCCCAAACCCCCATTTAGCACTGAAACCTCTTTCTGCTTAGTGTAGGTCACCTCAGGGAGCGGCGTCAGAGGTCTGTCTCTCTCTGCCTTTTGTACTTATTATTCATTAATGCCAGCCAGCTGCTGTTGATGTTTAACCTAGCTCTTGGCTGGATCTCCTTTAAAACATTGCAAGGAATACTGGGACTGCGCGTTCGTTCAGTCACTTTGTGTAATCTTGGATTGAAACATTGCTGAGTCTTGTCCTGTGTTGTTTATGTTTATGTTTTGTGTGATCAGCAAGTTCCGTAGACTCTGTGATGTGTGTCTGTCTGCCTGCCTATGCCTTATAATTAAAGACTGAATTTGTGTGAAAGCTAGCAGCTGTTTTGAGGGGGAGGAATTTAAACAAAAAATAAAGCAGTTCATGATACTTCACAGCAAAAGTTGAAAAGTTTTGTACCAAATCTTGAATGTGTGTGTCTTTTTTTTCAAATAAATGATTGTAAGCTGATTGGTGTGAGTTGACAGCTTTCCATTGTCCTGTTAAAGCTGATTGTGCTGTCTGTCTCTGGACAGTGGTAGGGACGGATGAAAAGCAGACTGCAGCAATAATAGGATTGCCTAACTAAATCCTCCCCTTTATTCTCCCCATGTTAGACAATGCCTGAGCCTTGATCATTGAGCTGGGTGGATGGGAAATTGCAATGAGGCAGAATTGCTGGTGGGAGGCAGAATCTGTTGGAGAGTTCAGAGGGCAAAGTCTGAAAGGCATTGTAACAGAATCGCGCTTAGCAACAACTTGGATTTGTGTAGTGCCCTTTAATGGGGTGAAAATCCTTTTACTTTGTCAGTGTTTGGTCTTTGCAAATCTCCCAGGAGTCTATTTCATTTTGAAAGAACAAAGTAAAGCTTTTTATACAGTTAAGAGGTGTCTTCAATTCCTAAATGAAAACTTTAAAAATCTGCTTTGTTTACGACAAATAAGAATAGTACTGACCTTTCAGAGGGTGGGGGAGAGGTCACAGGTTTTGAAAGCTGGAGAAAGCTTAAAGTTGTACAATTGACTCAAAATTGATATTTCAAACTCACCTGCGTGAACTGAACTAGCGTAATCAATCATTGAAGCCTTGAGGCTTGTACATATAGTTTTCCGATACTGATAAAGTGCCCAACCTACATATGGAAAATTTTCCTTCCCTATCTCATTGGTAATGTGTAGCTGGAGTATCAACGGGGGTGAGGTGCAGATCTGTCACTTGTGATTTTGCCCTTTGGCAGTTCTAGAAAAGGACTTGCATTTAAGTAGCACCTTTCATGCTTCAAGCGCTTCACAGTCAATTTGATTGCTTTTTGTAATGTAAGGAACATGGGGACCAATTTGTACACAGTAAACTTCCAAACAGTTTGCGATAATTACCAGAAAATCTTGTGTTCGGTGATATGAAAGCAGAAATTGCTGGGGAAACTCAGCAGGTCTGACAGTGTCTGTGAGGAGAAGGCAGAGTTAGTATCTCGAGCCCAATGTCTCTTCATCAGAACTCAATCAGACTGTGTTTAGTGATTTTGCTCAAGGAATAACTATTGATCAGCAAAAGAAAGAAAAAAAATCAATCAGCCTGAATTCTTAACATGAAGGCCTGCACTACTTCACTCCATTATTTTTTTAAATAGGTTAGGTCAATTCCAATATGATCAATGGTGGGATGGGCCTGTGTTAATTGTTTTATTGTGAAACCTGCTTAGAAAAGCAGAATGTGATTAAAATAAATAGACAATGGATACTTGAGGGATTGGAAGTTGTTTTGTTAAATGCCTTTCATTGTTTATCAGTGTATGCTGTTACTTCCTCCTCACTGATCCATCCAGAGAATAAGTTTCGTATTCCACTAATATGCTGATGCTAAGCAAGCAATTCAAATGAATCATGAAACCAGTTAGCAGCTGATTATGTGAAATTATATAATCACATTTGCTAAAAGCAGCCTGACTTTCACATGAATACCCCAGTCTGTTTCTAGTGAACGTGGTCAATGCATTGCCTCAACTATCCATTTGGACATGGAGAGTGGGTACGTTATGTGTCTTACATGCAGTCTGGTGTTAGCATACATTCCCCTGTCCCAAATGTATTGCGGAGGAAATGTTGCACTGTCAGAAGTGTCTTATGAAATGTTATACAGGGGTGTTGACCTTTATTTCTTCCTTCTACTAGAGATGACTAATGTCATATACTGTCGTTATTGTAGATCATTGTGGCGGATTGAACCAGAGCAAGGGCATACCATTTAAAAGGAAGGCCTATTAAGATGGAAACTAGAGGTTTTTATCCCCATGAAGGGCCTTAAGTCACAGAGATGTATGGAAACAGACCCTTCAGTCCAAGTTGTCCATGCTGACCAGATATTCTAAATTAATCTAGTCCCACTTGCCAGCAGTTGGTCCATATCCCTCTGAACCCTTCCTATCCATATACCCAGCTAGATGCCTTTTAAATGTTATAATTGTACCAGCCTCCACCACTTCCTTGGGTAGCTTATTCCATACATGAACTACTCTCTGCATGGAAATGTTGCCCCTCAGGTCCCTTTTTAAATCTTTCCCCTGTCACCTTAAACCTATGCCTTCACGTTTTGGATCCCCTACCCCGGGGGAAAGACCTTACCTATTCACTGTATCCAGGACCCTCATGATTTTATAAACTTCTATAAGGTCAACCCTCGGCCTCTGATGCTTCATGGAAAATAGCCTCAGTCTATACAATGGCACGGTGGCTCAGTGGTTAGCACTGCTGCCTCACAGCACCAGGGTCCTAGGTTCAATTTCAGCCTTGGGTGACTGTCTGTGTGGAGTTTGCACATTCTCCCCATGCCTGCGTGGATTGTGCTCTGGTTTCCTCCCACAGTCCAAAGATATGCAGGTCAGGTGAATTGGCCATGCTAAATTGCCCATAGTGTTAGATGCATTAGTCAGAGAGAAATGTGTCTGGGTGGGTTACTTTCTGGAGGGTCGGTGTGGACGAAGGTTTTGTTTCCACGCTGTAGGGAATCTAATCTAATCTAATCTAAACAACCACTCTATAGCTCAAAGGCTTTGGAACTGTCTTACACTGAAAGCAGTGGAGGTGGGATTGTTCGTTTATGATCTAGTTTTCTGTATTTTAGTAATCCTGTATTGGATTGTTATATTTCAGAAGTGCTGTAGCTCTGTGGACTGTAGATTTATTTTGATATATAATTCCATCTTTCCACATGTCCTGAAGTCAAGATTCTTAGGTTAAAATGACCTTGAGTTTTCTGCTTTGCCCCAGTTTGACCAGAGACACTGTTTGCCATGGTGTCAGATAACAGGTCAGTCTCTGTAGGTCGTGACTATGGCTACAAGGATGATCCCAGCTGGCAAACTGGTATAGCAGGTTTTTGTTTAAATGTATTTAAGAGCTATGTGGTGCAAGTATCATGCTGAATCTTTTCAAAATCCACTGGCAAGAATTTACCTCTGTAATGTAGCAATGTTATTCAATACCATTGCATCAGCACCAATCAGCTTTGAAAGTTGTCAAAGCCATTGCTGAATGTTGTAGCTCTCTTCAGTCAGTTCCCTGTAGTCTATCTGTATAGTAATGAAGTGATTATGCCAGTAACTCAGAAAGCATGGGCTCAGATGGCTGAGATAGATTGACTGTCTTGTTAGTCAAGAATCTTAAGTGTATTGAGGAAGAGGCAGGGATATTGAAATGAGGCCATAATCAGATCTGATTGAATAGTGCAGGAGTTCTGGGAGGCTGGATGACCTACGCCTAGTTCAGACGGATGCAAATCAGTCCTTTTGAAAATCTGCAAGCTAACAATTTGCATTTATGCTTTACAAGAGCACAGTATGAAACACAAGTTTGACAGTGAGCCACGTTAGATATTAAGGTGGATTAAGCTGCTAAAATGGGATTTGAACCCCGGTATCCAGAATATTAAATGAGTTTCTGGATCAGTAGTTTAGTGATGACACAACCAGGCCATTGTCTCCCTTTATAAATGGAGTGGTTAACAGCAGGAGGCCGAACAAGTCCGAATTTGAACAGTGCAGATACCTTTGAGATTGTTTTGAGACTGTCTCAGTTCAAGTGATCATGAAAACGTTGCTTTGCTGTTAAAATCCTACAACCAGTAGTAACTTGCACATTAAGATTAAGATTAATGCAACATTTTTGATGTGGTAAGGCATTCCAAAGCACTTGCAGAACTGATTACCAAATTTTAACATAAAATCACACCTGGACAGGTTAATAAAAGCTTAGATTTTTAAAAAAATGGTTACTCATGGATTGACAGTGTCTCTGGTTAGGCCAACATTTATTACCTATCTCTCATTGCCCTGAGGGCAGTTAAGAGTCAACCACATTCCTGTAGGTCTGGAGTCACATGTAGGCCAGACCGAGCAAGGATTACAGATTTCCTTCCCTAAATAGCAATTTCCAACAATTGATTAATGACTATCGCAGGAGTCCTTAACTCCCAGATTTTAATTTAAATTCTGCCATTTATTATTGCCGGATTTGAACTCTGACCCCAAGAGCATTAGCTGAGTTTATGGATTAATAGTCTAGTGATAACACCACTAGACCATTGCTTTCCTACCTTAAAGCATCTTAGAGAAGGGAACTGGTTTACTGAGGGAAGCCCAGAGCATGTGCACCAGGCAGTTGGAGGTACAGCGGTGAAAATTGAACGTGGGCAAGAGGACAGAGCTCTTCATAAAATCCAAAAGAACTGCAGACACTATAAATCAGAAACAAAAACACAAATTGTTCCAGTGACGTGCTGAGCTTTTCCAGCAATTTCTGCTTTTGTGTCAGACCGGGATCTTTGATTGTAGGAGATTAGAGAAGTGGAAGGCTACATAGGGGTTTGAAAACAAACAAGGTTGGATAGTTTGAGATTAAGGTCTTTTTTCTTCTTACTTACTTATTATTATCTGTGTGAGGAAGGAAATTTGCCACTAATCTGGCCAAAAGTAGTTCGCTCTGAAATGGCCCGTTCGCTTCATAAGTTATATCAAAACTACCTGAGGATAAAACTCAGCACCTCATTTTCAGGTTAACTCAGGATGGCCAAAACAGTAACACACATAACCTAAGATTGGTTTACTGTATCATTCTGACATGCATTGCCCATGCTACAGTGGCCCTCCAAGACTGTCAGACCATGGGGCAATGGCTGGAACAGAGCTTTGACGTATAACCTTGAGCCACCTTTGAGGATAGTTCAAAATGATCCCATCAGTACAAGTAAAACGTCTATAGAAGCCGAATCAGCTTTAGCCTTCATACAGACACATTACTCTCAAACACATTTGACCCTCAACAAGATGTTAACCCTTTCCCCCCCACACCTAACCAGTTTAATCTTGATTAATCACCTAGTTCCTGTTTCAAACGGTGGGATCCTGCTGTGTATAAATTGACATCTGAGTTTGCTACACTGACAGTGGTCGTGCGGTCGTGTTTGGATACGGTTAGCTGTATTGGCTGGATGGCTGGTTTGTTCAGCAGAAGTCTCTTTTCTTTCGTTCTTCTCTTGCTGTCTCGCTAGGAGAGAGAAAGACTCTTCTCCCTTTACTTCAACGTACTTCATTGGCTTGAGGAGCTTTAGTACATTGAGGTTGTCAAAAGAGTTAATGTGCTTTGTAACTGTAAAGTCATGAAAATGTTATCTAAATTAATTGCTGTTTAAGCTCAGCAGGATTAGCAGCACCTGTGGAGAGAAATCAGAGTTAACGTTTCAGGTCCAGTGACTCTCAGAACTGAGGAAGTGTTGAGGAAGGGTCATTGGACCCGAAATGTTAACTCTGACTTCTCTTCGCAGGTGCTGCCAATCCTGCTGAGCTTTAACAGCAATTTTTGTTTTGGTTTCTGATTCACAGGATCCACAGTTCTTTAGTTTCTATATACATTAATCTTTGATATTCCGAGTACGACCCATCAGAAAACAATTTCTAGGCCAATACCTGAGTTGTCTTATATGGAAATTTTGGCCAAGCTTGCATCTGCTGGAGTCTGGAAGAATAAGATCCTGAGGGGTCTTGAAGGTGGAGATGGAAAGGATATTTCTTTTTCAGGCTTGGTGTTTGAAATAGGAGCCCTCAGTAGGCAAAATTTCTCAAAGGGTTATGAGTCTTCGGGATGTTCTTGTAATGACAATTGAAACTAATTCCTTGAATATCTTAAAGCGGAGGTGGATAGGTTTTTAAGGGTTTAAAGTTTATCGGATAGTAGATGGGAATGTGGATTTGAGATTACAGTCAGATCAGCTGATATCTTATTGAATGGCAGGGCAAAGTGACCTTCTTCTGCACTCTGTTCATCTGTTTCTACCATTACTCCTGTCTGGAACCGTCAGACAATTCTGCAGAATTTTCACTTGGTTTCATTGTGTGTAAAAGTTTTTATTTGGATAGTACAGGTTGTTCTATTGCAATGCGAGTTTCATCAATGTGAATTCACTGTAACGTGATTGACAAATTGAGGACACCGTATCTAAAGTGCAAACTTTTAAAATGTCTGTTGGCTGTAATGCAATTACATTGCCAAGACTTTAAGCGCAGTTTCTAAAGCATGATTTTTCTGTACTGCAGGCTGGTGTAAGAATGCACTCGCTGTGTTATAGAAGAACTGACTGTACAGCAGATATCACGTGAAGTTTTAATCCCATGTCTGTTTCAAACTGAGTGGTACATTTTCCAAATTCTGTTCTTTCAGGAGATATTTCACATAATATTAGATTTCAAGTGATTAATGGACTTGGTGCTACTGCAGTAATCTTTTAACTTAAAAACACTACTTTTTTGTTACCGCAAAGAGCTTTTTGGAAGTATTTAACTGGTTGGAGTGCAGTCACACATTTTTAATTCAGTCTGTACGCTTACACAATTCTGTTATACCCCATAATTTGTGTATTTTATTTAAATTGTTCCTCCCACCGCTACTGGTACCACGCCTTTAATCACAATAATAATTTAAAGTGTTCAGTAACTCATTACTACCTTGTTATTCTCCTCCTCTGACTCTTACAAATATGCAGTTTAGTCAGTCTGCGTGTGCTTACAGTGAAGTGATTGCGGGCATTTGTATGTCTAGCAGGTCATGTCTTTTTAACTTGCTTTTGTGGTCAGTGGGGCTGGGGTTGAATTAGTTTTTGGGGAGCTTGGGCATGGAGTGCAAAGATGTAAAAAGCAGGGTGGTATATAATGTGTATGCTATTGTGTAACTCTTGGAACTGGTCGTATAGACATGGGGAAGGACATGGCTGTGATTGGAAGACCGAGTGCCTGCTGGGTGCTGAAAGATCAAAATAAACACTTGGCCTCATTGATTAATCATTGTGACAGTGGAATGCAGAATTAAGCAGCCCGAAGTGTACAAAATATGTCTCATTAAAGGGGGATTATCGTGAGGGATTGTATTCAATTATTTATCGTTTTGAATAACACAGAGCTGTGTTATGAGGTGGGTTTTGTACACACTCTCTGGAGAGAAGCAATTTGCCTGACCCAGACATTTCTATGTTCTTCCAGCCTCCTGCTTGTCTGACCCAGAAATTTAGCTGATTCCTCACAATGCCTGCTGGTCTGGTCACTAGGTTTGAAATGCCTCCTGTTGGGACAGGCTTGTTGGAGCAGAGTTGAAGGCAAGGAATTGTACCAACCCTTCAGGCAGCTCAGAAACTGACCATTTTATTTTTTCTGGGGCTTTTTTTATTAACAGTCCCAGTACTTTGGGTATCAGATCTTGCTATAGAGATCAGTTGTGATTTGGAGGACTTGGTCTGTGCTTTCTCTCTTGCTCATTTCATGGCATTAAAATGGAAGTGTGAACGAGTGCAAGCACAGAGAATGCTGGAGAAACACAACAGGTCTGGCAGTTTCCATGGAAATAGGAACAGAGTTAATGTCAAGACCAGTACGACTCCTTGTCAGAACTAGTTCACTTTGATTCTCTCTCCACTGACACCGACAGACTTGAGTTTCTCTAGCATTCTGTGTGTTTGTTTCAGATTTCCAGCACCCAAACAATTTTTACTGTTTAGGATGAGCCAGTGTGCTGATGCCTGTCTTTTTTTTTCAAAAATTGGTGCCAATCTGAGCCTTGAATGGCCAGTGTGCATCACCACGTTTAGCCTTGCAGTATATAAGTAGCCCGTTCAACCCATTCTCTCTCCTTGCTCTTTGAATTGACTAATTGATCAATCTTACTACCCTGGTTCTATCAATAAAGTTTGTGAAAGTGATTCATTTTCGAAGGCTTTGCCCAATTCCCTTCCGGAATTCACTATTTGTATCTCCTCCCACCAGAGAATGCACTCGGGATTGTATAAAATATACAATCATGAACTCTTCTGAGGGAAGGACAACACTCTGAACAATGCTATTTATATGTGGCACCTTTTTAAGCTTATCAAAACGTTACAAGGCACTTCAGTGTAATCGGACTAAATTTGACATCAAGCCACAGATGACCAAAAACTTGGCAAACAGAGTGGGTGCACTTTTTTTAAAGAAAGTGAGAGATCTTGGGAAGGAATTCCAGAGCTTCTCACTTTGGTAGTTCATTACTGCGGATTTTCATGTTGTTTCTACACTAGCTGGTTAACTCACTAACTGACCCATTGGGTCCTCTTAACCTTAACAAGAAGGAAATAACTTTTTGTCATGATCTGTTCACCTGTAATCTACATGCTATACATTAGATCATTAACTTCATAAAACATCCCCTTATAAAAGATTTTTATAAAAGTGTAATTCTACATAAGCTTAATTTTTTTTAGCACAGGATGTTGTGAATAATTGTTGTTAAAGTAGTGTTATCTTGAAATCCCAAGTCTTTAAATGTCTCCAGTGTTGTTGTCATTTGTGTAGAAATAGCAGTTATCCTCATTGATGCTTTTGACAGTAAACTCTGATCCAGTGTAAAACATCCCGACATGCAGCAAGTTGTTTTCATGTGTGACTCCGTGGTCTAGAATAGAGTGGTGCTGGAAAAGCACGGCAGTTCAGGCAGCATCCGAGGAGCAGGAAAATCGATGTTTCGGGCAAAAGCCCTTCAGGAATAGAATGTGACTCTGTGGTCCCAAGTCATAGGTTGAAGTACTGATCCGCAGACCTGAGCAGGTAATAGAACTGCCGCAGTGTGGTACTGAGAGCTTGCTGCTTTGTGAAAGGTTTTCAGGTTTGAAAGGATTTCACAACCATGTGTGAAGTAAAAATCACACAACATCTCGGATGTAACCTTCTGAAGAAGTGGCGCTTCCAATTAAACCTGTTGGACTATAACCTGGTGTTGTGTGATTTTTAACTTTGTACACCCCAGTCCAACACTGGCATCTCCAAATCATGTATGAAGTCGAGCAGGTCAGATTTCCCCAATTGGTCAATATTTCTCCCTCAATCGAGGTTGAAAAGTGAGAGTCCTGGTAATTTCTATCTCAGCTTCCTGCTGCTTGGTCCTTGCAATACAATGAGGCATTGCATGAATTGAACTCTGAAAAAGTTACATTGTGTCCATTTCAGTTTTGAGTAGCGATCCAGTGATGTGATAATGTAAGTGGTTTTCAGTTGAGGGCATATCATCAGTTATGATCATATCAAATGGTGAAACTGAGTGGTGGGTTGAATTGTCTTCTGCTTCCATTTAATTTGTTTGATTATGTGCCTCTGAGAGTTAGGTTGTAAATGCGTTGTCTCATTCTTCAAGTTTTAGTTGTTGGAGGTTTTACAAATGTAATACTTCGGTTGTTTCTCTGAAATTTTGTTTAAGCTTATTCTGCCATGGGATGTGGGTACCACTGACCAGACCAGTACAAGCGATCCCTGGGTTAAGATGGATTCCATTCTTGAGTCAGTTTCTAAGTCAATTGGTACACAAGGCAGAAAACAGTGTGGGACAATGTTAAATAGCTGTTCATGAGTAAAAGGTAATGTTACTTGTTCGAATCTTTAAAATTACACCCCTGTGTGGGTTTCCTTTTGTAATTACAAAGGGGGAGGCAATGGCCTAGTGGTATTATCGCTGGACTGTTAATCCAGAGACCCAGGTAATGTTCTGGGAACCTGGGTTCAAATCCTGCCACAGAGGATGGTGTAATTTGAATTCAATAAATATCTCGAATTAAAAATCTAACGATGACCATGAAGCCATTGTCATTGTCAGTCTGGTTCGCTAATGTCCATTAGGGAAGGAAACTGTCATCCTTACCTGGTCTGGCTTACATGTGACTCCAGACCCACAGCAATGTGGTTGACTCTTAACTGCCCTCTGGGCAATTAGGGATGGGCAATAAATGCTGGCTTAGCCAGTGACTCCCTCATCCCTGTGAATGACTGAATTTAAAAAAAACAGTATAGATGATTATAAGTCGGACACTCCTAAATCAGGGACTGCCTAAATGTGTTGCCCATCAATAACTCCCCTAGAAGTGAATGACATGCAGTCATTTCAGAGGATAGCTGAAGAATTGAACACCTTTTTAAAAGGCTGAATATACGTGCAAGCCTGGCTGGGTATGAATGGCAATTTATTTCCCCGAAACATGTTGGGAACGGAGGAACAAGAGTACGTGCTCCCCCACTTAACATGATCATGTCTGATTGAACATATCAATGTATTTTACCCACCCTTTGCCCATAATTTTTTATATCACTAGTAATCTTAAACCTATCAACCTCTTACTTTTAATATCCTCAAAGACTGGGATTGTGGGATAGAGAATTCCAAAGTTTAACAACCCGCTGAGTAAATAAAATCTCCTCATCTCTGTCCTAAATGGCATCTTTCTTATTTTTAAACTGTGCCCCCTGCTCGATACTCCCCTAACAGGGGAAACATCTGACCTGTAACTATCCTGTTTAGCCCTTCAAGTATTTTATAATTTCATTAAGATCACCTCTCATTCTCTGATACTCCAGATTTAATTTTCCCAGTTTCTCTTCATTGAACAGTCTGATGAACATTCGATAAACTCCCTCTTATGTCAAAGCAGATACAGGAAGGATATCATTGCTAATTAGCTCTTTCCTTGCTCCAGAGTCTAGGTAAAGTGATATTGGAAAAGCACAGAAGGTCTGGCAGCATCCGAGGAGCAGGAAAATCGACGTTTTGGGCAAAAGTCCTTCATCAGGAAACGTCGATTTTCCTGCTCCTCGGATGCTGCCTAACCGTCTGTGCTTTTCCAACACCACTCTAATCTAGACTCTGATTTCCAGCATCTGCAGTACTCACTTTCTGCATCCAAGTCTAACATACGCTTTCTTTAATCTTGTAATTCATCACGCGATATGGAAGTGGTCATTGAGCGGGCACTTTGGCCAAGCCTTGCACTGATTGAGAATCCTAACGGAGGAGTTGAGAAGCTCCGGAGACAGTGGGAATAAATTCACAAGGCTGGAGTAATGGGTGATGGTGGGATACTTAGTCCATGGGTCTGGAGTGGTGTAGACCAGCTAGAATTCTGACTGGACCAGGACTAAAATGGTGGGCCCTGTAATTGCTGGTATCCTGATGGTAGAAATGTAACACAATGTGCATTGTGTCAGTGATATTTCCATAGAGATAGGCTGGGCAGTATAGCAACCAGCTGGACAAAAACCAAATACACAGCACTCAGCACCTGGTTATGATAAAGAAGGCTCGAAGGTTATCAACAGGAGTCACAGAGCCTAATCTCACTCCATTCAGGAAGGAATTTGTCATGCGATGAAGTGATCAGCAAGTTTATTACTGCTGAGCCTGAAGCGGTACATTTCCATCGCTTGGAAGATTAACATTCTCACATCATTGATCACATTGATATTTATTCCATCAGAACCCTGTCAAAAACTCATGCGAGCCCTTTTGAGCAGTATTTGCAGCGAAGAACTTTGCTTTCTGGGTGTAAATGTGCATGGAGTTTATAGTCTTATTTAGACGAAGAGTCTGGGATTATTAATCCATCTGAAAATGTACCCTTTAACTTGCACACACATTGCAGCACATATGATGGTGTCTGGCACAGCACAGTTTGCCCCAACAATTCTCAAAGTATTCTGGTCCATGCCGCTAACTGGTTTTAATGACTGTGTGTGCAGCTGCTCTACAGAGCTTCTGGTTTTGTTTAGGGTGAAAGGTTTAACTAAGCAGTTGATGTTTTTGGTTCCAGCATTTAATTGGGAACCCCCCAGTTGGCGAACAAAACACAACTCAACAAGCCTTTTTTTTGAAAAGGAGTATTCTGTCCACTGTCTGGACTCTAAAACACAAATTTGACTCTTGTCGAGTTGCCTGTGGCAATGAAAAGTGTTAAGCTTTGGTTACGGGGGGTGATGTGACCTTTTCTGATGAGGGGAAGCCATGCAAACACAAGGGGACTGATTGGTTCAAGTTGTAAAGTCACAACTGATTATTATTCTTATTATTTTTAACTGTTGAAATGGTTTATTGATGATCCTGTGCTTGGTTGTTGGCGATTTGCTGAGTGAAATAAAATTTTCTCTTCCTAGCTTGAAGCAATTTTTAATTTTAAAATTCTGTATTTTGCCTTTCTGATTCTCCAGTTTCTCTTTTTTTTTAATGTTTCTGTTGAAGTAGGCTTCTCCCTCTGTGTTATCAAATCCAGAAAGGAATGTGATGGAAAACAGACTTCTCTTTTTTTAAAAGAATAAAACAGCAAAAGCACTGTCTTTTGGTCTCTGGTTTGTATAAGGGTAATGTCATGGGAATTGATCTTGGATTTACTGTCACAAGATAACATGACACAACAGTATCTCTTCTCAACCCACTTCTACAGAAAGAAGCAAAGGTCTGTTCCTCATTAGAACAGATTCTTTGTCTTGCTCCCTTGACCATTTACAGTCTTTTATTGGGTGTTTCTTTACTCAAAATAAATACAGGTTGATCTTTAAAGTTGATCTCCTCCTGATTTGAATTGTCACAATATATTGCAAGTGGTTCTGGTCTGTATAACGTGAAAAAAATTGTACGGAGCAGTGCTGATGGAAGAAAACTTAATGTCAATTTGGATATTATTCTGTTTCTGAGGCAGGTAAGATTGGTGACCTTGTGGAACGTTTTTGAGGAGTGACTTGACTGGGATCTATTAAATGTATGAGATATTTTGACAGAATCATTTACATCTCCACTTGTGATAGCATCAAAAACTTGGGGTCACTAAGCAATCATGCAAATAATTCAAAAGTTTTATTGTAAAAGGAGTGGTAAGAATGTAGAATACTTGAACTGTTAATTAGTTCATTGTTTAAATGCACTTAAGCTAGATAGGACATTGTGATTAAAAACCGAAAGAACTGTGGATGCTGTAAATCAGAAACAAAGAAAACAGAAGTTGCTGGAAAAGCTCAGCAGGTCTGGCAGCATGTGTGGAGAGAAATCAGAGTTAATGTTTTGAGTCTGGAAGAAGGATCATTGGACCTGAAATGTTAACTCTGATTTCTCTCCACAGATGCTGCCAGATGTGCTGAGCTTTTCCAGCAATTTCTGTTTTTGTTTAGGACGTTGTGGAGTTTGTGTTTTGGATCCATTTTCTTGGATCCTATTTTGAGATCTCTTTAGGTAATTCGTGGCCGGGGTAAGGTTTCATGTAAATTAAAGTGACTGTCGTCTGATTGTGTCCCAGGTTACTACAGAACTCCTCCTTTTTTGTTTAGCCTGTTAATAACACTCTACTTCCTCCATCCCTGTCTCTATTTGTGATTATTCATGTCTCTGTTGTGCCATCGCCAACATCGTTATCTCATAGCTCGACATTTGGGATGCAGGAACCAGAAAGGTGACCAGGGTAGGTGAAACCATGTGTGGGCACAGCATTGGTATGAAGCAATCAGCTCTGTTTCAGCCGTGCAGCATTCTATGTGAATGCGGAGTATTTGGCTGCAGGTTGAGCAATGGCTTTCGTCTTTATAAGTTCAGTTTCATTTCAGATGTGTAATCACTGATAATTAGCAAACTGATACCTCTTACAGTGAGAAGTGAGATTATTCTCTTCAATTGAAGTCAAAGGTTTCAAATTTACTTTTGCAAGTAAGATGTTTGAACACTGGAGAATCAGTGCAGGTTGTAACTTGGAGAGCTCAGCCAGTGTTGTCTTTGAAAACCTTTTATATGTGAAGGTGAGATGGCACTGAAGGCTAATTAATGCCTGTCACTGCAGTGGCCGTGGTGTGGCGAAGGGGACTTGTACCTGTCTACCAGGCCCATGGTGGACCAGTTAACAGGAAGGACTGTAAAGTTGAACTTTTTTAAAATATTTCTTTATTTTTCTGCCTTGATATTCCAAGTTTTGGTTTGTTTTTCTATGTTTTAAGATGGCACCGGAGAGTGACGACACTATACAATACTTTTCACTGTATTTTGTAGCAAAATACACATAACAATAAATAAATCAAATAATTGCCCTCATCCTCCATGTGAATACATCCGACTGAGAACCTCTAAACAAAATTGCACCGTTTGGATAGATCAAACTAGCTTCCATGGAGTTGTTAATTTATGATTTTTTTAAAACCAATTGTTGGAAATGCTGGCTTTCATAATCTAGAGGATTGGAATATAAAGACATTGAAATTATGCTGCTGAAGTTAAACAAAATTCCACTCGGAATACTGAGAGCAGATCTGGGCACCACACCTTAGGAAGGATATATTGATCTTGGAGGGAGTACAGTGTAGGTTTACAAGAACAATACCCAGACTTTGGCGATTTAAATTATGTGGAGACACTATACAAGTTAGATTCATTTTCTCCAGAATTTAGAAGGTTGAGGTGTATGAACTGATTGTAGTTATCAAGTTATTAACAAGAAAATACAGGGTAGATAAAGATAAATTATTTCCACTGACTGACAACCAGGGTGAATAGTCTAAAAATTAGGGCCAGACTGTTCAGGAGAGATGTTAGGAAGTACTTCTGCACATAAACAGTGATAGATATTTGGAGCTTAAATGGCAGTGGGTGCTGAATTAGTTGTTTTAAATTTAAGATAGATAATTTTTTGTAAAGCAAAGGTATTAAAGGATATGGCCAAAGGCAGGTTATATGGAGCTGATGAAGGGCTCATGCCCAAAACATTGACTGTCCTGCTCCTCAGATGTTGCTTGACCTGTGCTTTTCTAGTGCCACACTTTTTGACTCCTTTTGGGGCTAGACCAGAGATCAGCCACAATCTCATTGAATTGAGGAACAGGCTTGAGGGACTGATTGTAAATTTTTGAAAAAGGAACAGCTACAGTTAAATTAGCAAGTATGCCAGGGTCTGACCATCAAATGGTGCCTAGACTATCTGACAACGTCAGGGTTCAGTACTGTAGAGGGGTTCATGGATGGTGACACCTGCACTCTTGAGTCCGGAAGGACGTGGTTCTCAGATTAGTCACATTAGATCCGATTTGGTTTCTCCTCACTGCTTGGCTTACCACAGTTGCATCTGATGAAGACAGCAAGTAGGAGTGGCCAATGAAGAGTTTTTGTTTGGAGACCAATGCCTATCTTTATGGGGCAACATCCACCATCATGACCACATGGTTCTCTTCTGCACCTTGGCAATGCAGCATTACTGTACTCAAGAATGAATGATTTATTTATTGTCACATATATCCAGGGAGATACAATGAAAAGTGTTCTGTCACCACAATCTGGTGCTATTTTGAGGTACACGAAGAATAAAAGAAATACGTAAATAGAGTTAATCTTCATCAGCCTAGGTCCCAAATGTGGATTCAGGACTTCTGCAAGGTCTGGGCTTACTGCAGCCAAGAGTCCCTGCTCAGCCCTGCTGCCCTTCCAGGAGTTCACAGATCGGGCCTACTGCAACCAGGAGACCCCGCTCACCATCACCCCACCACCAAGTAGTTTCAACTCAATTCATTGATCACACACATTGCTTCTAATATTTTGTATATTTGCAACTGAACATGATTGACTTTCAACAGACTGATACCAGATTTGCAGTGAAATGTAATGAGTAACCTGGTGTGTAGCCAAGTCACGGCATGGTAAATGGTTTTCCTGACAACGTATATTGGTCTTGTGTAAGAGTTGATATTGGGTAAGACATTCCCAGGTAATTCACCTCAGAATGGTGAAGAAGCTGTGGTTAACATGGTAAGACACTTGAAGGAATCTGAGATTGGGCAGAATCAAATGGTTCCTGGAGTTGGACTGAGTGAAGTGGATTTTGAAAGTCCTGCTAATGTAGTTAATGGCCTTTTGTCATTGCTTTGAGGCAGTTGTTACCAAGTTACCAGTGACACAGCCTCTCTACTGAGTGATATTTATCGTGATGTAATAATAGTTTTTTGGGCTGTATATTTACACAACAAATAGAGTCAATTGCATTGAGAAATGTGAAACCATTCTCCTCCTACGTGAGCATTTAAATTCTCTCAGCCCATTTAAATTGATCCATTCGTATTTTGTGTTTTAGAAGTATGATATGTGGGTTTCTTCATTCTTGGCTACATTCCAAGATATTTACTGGAAAAACTGTTAAGATTGCCTTGTCCTTAGCTGAGGTTCAGGGAAGCAAGTGCTGGGTAATTGTGTGGGTTCTTTCTTGATTATATGTTTTTTGAGATATGTCTCTTGATTAATCTTAAAATATAAGCAGTAACTATTAATTTAACCCGGGGCAGTGTTTTGTAGAGGAATAAGACGGTGTTATTTTCTGGGTCTGTAGATTGTGAAGGAGCAAAAATGGCCTTTAGTAGAGTGATATGCACTTCTTGACAGATGTGAGAGTTTAAGGGTTACTGCGGATTATATCTGCAATAAATGCTGTTGGTTGCAAATCCTACTGGATCGAATGGATGGCAGTTATGGGAAGGGGGAAAAGTCTCATATACAGTCACATAGATGGGTTAACTCCAGGAAAGGTAAGAAAGGTAGGCACCTAGTGCAGGAATCTTCTGTGGCTATCCCCATTTCAAACCAGTATGCTGTTTTGGAAATAGGTGGTGATCGATTCACAGGGGAACGTAGCACAAACAGCCAAGTTTCTGGTATTGAGACTGGCTCTAACGCATGAGGGGTTCGTCAGGTTCCGAGAGATCAATTATGTTAGGGGACTCTCTGGTCCGAGGTACAGACAGACGTTTCTGTGGCCAGCTGCTAAAAATCAGAATGTTGCTTCCCTGGTGCCAGGATCAAGGATGTCGCAGAGAGGGTGCAGAATTTTCTCACGTGAGAGAGGGGCCAGCAGGAGGTCATTGTACACATTGGAAGGGAAAAGATTGAGATTCTGAAGGGAGATGACAGAGAGCTAGGCAGGAATTTAAAAAGGATGTCCTCGAGAGTAGTAATATCTGGATTACTCCCGGTGCTAAAGGCTAGTGAGGGCAGGAATAGGAGGATAAAGCTGATGAACGCATGGCTGAGGAGCTGGTGTATGGGCAAAGGATTCACATTTTTTTTTGGATCATTGGAATCTCTTTTGGGGTAGAAGTGATCTGTACAAGAAAGATGGATTGCATCTAAATTGGAAGGGGACTAATATACTGGCAGGGAGATTTACTAGAGCTGCTTGGGAGGATTTAAACTCATAAGGTGGAGGGGTGGGACCCAGGGAGATAGTGAGGAAAGAGATCAATCTGAGACTAGTACAGTTGAGAACAGAAGTGAGTCAAACAGTCAGGGCAGGCAGGGACAAGGTAGGACTAATAAATTTAACTGCATTTATTTCAATCCAAAGGGCCTAACACGGAAGGCAGATGATCTCAGGGCAATGTTAGGAACATGAGACTGGGATATCATCGCAATTACAGAAACATGGCTCAAGGATGGACAGGACTGGCAGCTTAATGTTCCAGGATACAAATGCTATAAGAAGGGAGGCAAGAGAGGAGGGGGAGTGGCATTTTTGATAAGGGATAGCATTACAGTTGGACTGAGGGAGGATATTCCCGGAAATACATCCAGGGGAGTTATCTGGGTGGAACTGAGAAATAAGAAATGATCATTGCGATTGTATTATAGACTGCCAAATAGTCAGGGGGAAATTGAGAAACAAACTTGTAAGGAGATCTCGGCTATCTGTAAGAATAATAGGGTGGTAATGGCCGTGGATTTTAACTTTCCAAACATAGACTGGGACTGCCATAGTGTTAAGTGTTTAGATGGAGAGGAATTTGTTAAGCCTGTACAAGAAAATATTCAGATTCAGTATGTGGATGTATCTACTAGAGAAGGTGCAAACTTGACCTAATCTTGGGAAATAAGGCAGGGTAGGTGACTGAGGTGTCAGTGAGGGAGCACTTTGGGGGCATCGACCATAATTCTACTAGTTTTAAAATAGTAATGGAAAAGGATAGACCAGATAGACCAGACCAGTTGAAGTTCTAAATTGGAGAAAGGCCAATTTTTATGGTACTAGGCAAGAACTTTCAAAAGAGTAAAAAATGAGGTCTGCAGATGCTGGAGATCACAGCTGCAAATGTGTTGCTGGTCAAAGCACAGCAGGCCAGGCAACATCTCAGGAATAGAGAATTCGACGTTTCGAGCATAAGCCCTTCATCAGGAATAAGAGGAACTTTCAAAAGCTGATTGGAGGCAAATATTCGCAGGTAAAGGGACGGCTGGAAAATGAGAAGCCTTCAGAAATGAGATAACGAGAATCCAGAAAAAGTATATTCCTGTCAGGGTGAAAGGAAAGGCTGGTAAGTATAGGGAATGCTGGATGACTAAAGAAATTGAGGGTTTGGTTAAGAAAAGAAGGAAGAGGTACAGACAGGATAGATCGAGTGAATCGAGTGTGAAGACGGAAGGAGTATACTTAAGAGGGAAATCAGGAGGGCAAAAAGGGGACATGCGAAAACTTTGGCAAATAGAATTAAGGAGAATCCAAAGGGTTTTTACAAATACATTAAGGACTAAAGGGTAACTAGGGAGAGAATAGTGCCCCTCCAAAGATCAGCAAGGTAGCCTTTGTGTAGAGCCGCAGAAAATGGGGGAGATACTAAATGAGTATTTTGCATCAGTATTTACTGTGGAAAAGAATATGGAAGGTATTGACTTTAGGGGAAATAGATGGTGACACCTTGAAAAATGTCCATATTACAAAGGAGGAAATGCTGGATGCCTTGAAACGCATAAAGGTGGCTAAATCCCCAGGACCTGATCGGGTGTACCCTAGAACTCTGAGGGAGGCTAGGCAAGTGATTGCTGGGCCTCTTGCTGAGGTAATTGTATCATTGATAGTCACAGGTGAGGTTCCGGAAGACTGGAGGTTGGCTAACATGGTGCCACTGTTTAAGGAGGGCGGGAAGGAACTATAGACGGGTGAGCCTGACGTCGGTGGTGGGCAAGTTGTTGGAGGGAATCCTGAGAGACAGGATGGACATGTATTTGGAAGGGCAAGGACTGATTAGGGGTAGTCAACATGACTTTGTGCGTGGTAAGTCATGTCTCAAAAACTTGATTGAGTTTTTTGAAGAAGCAACAAAGAGGATTGATGAGGACAGAGCAGTCGATGTGATCTGTATGGACTTCAGTAAGGCAATCAACAAGGTTCCCCATGGGAGACTGGTTAACAAGGTTAGATCTCACGGAATACAGGGGGAACTAGCCATTTGGATACAGAACTGGCTCAAAGGTAGAAAACAGAGGGTGGTGGTGGAGGGTTGTTTTTCAGACTGGAGGCCTGTGACCAGTGGAGTGCCACAAGGATCGGTGCTGGATCCTCTACTTTTTATCATTTATATAAATGATTTGGATGTGAGCATAAGAGGTATGGTTAGTAAGTTTGCAGATGACACCAAAATTAGAGGTGTGGTGGACAGCAAAGAAGGTTCCCTCAGGCTACAACAGGATCTTGATCAGATGGGCCAATGGGCTGAGAAGCGACAGATGGAGTTTAATTCAGATAAATGCAGGGTGCTGCATTTTGGAAAAGCAAATCTAATGGTAAGGTCCTAGGGAGTGTTGTTGAACTCCTGTACTTAATACTCTGACCAGTAAAGGAAAGCATACCAAACACCTTCTTCACTATTCTATCTACCTGCAACTCCACTTTCAAGGAGCTATGAACCTGCACTCCAAGGGGACTGACAGTAGTATTTATTTTCAAGGAATGTGGGATTTAAGCTGCACAGAGGGATTAGAGAAATTGAGGCTTTTCTCGTTAAGAAAAAGTGCCTGGACTAGTCTGATTTTGTGATTTTATTAGGAACGGGATTGAGAAAAGAATGAAGTAATTTAGGAAAAGGTTGATAGCAAGGCTAACATTTTTTTAACGTAAGCAAGCATACTGATGCTCGTGTGCACACCTGTGCTCTAATGGATCTTTTGTTATGTACAATGCCTGACTTTGGAGTTAGAATGTTGAATTGATACTATTCTGTAATCTTCCCTTTGGGTAGGGCTTTTCCACATTATGTTCATTGCATTCCAAATATCCATTTTCAGTTTCTGTAGAACTGGTTACTCTTGTAGTAATAACCATGTCACAAGAATTCTAACAATGTTATCTCGTTACCCAATTTATCTGCTGCTGTCATTTTGATTCAGCTTTATTTGAATTGTTACCTCTTTGAGGGAAGTTGGGTGGGGTGGAGTTGACCATTGTCAACCGTGTCTCAGAGGTAGCATGTTTTGTCTTCTAAGTTGGAAGGTTGTAGTTTTGAGTTTTATTGCAGTAATTTAAATGCAAAACTGGATAGTCCCAGAGAATACGGAGGGAAAAATGCACTTTTGTATGAGCTCAAGACACACGGCACCAGTTTATAACTCAACATGTTTATTTGGAATCACAAGCTTTAGAGGCGTTGCTCCTGACAAAGCTTGTGATTCCAAATCAACCTGTTGGACTAAAACCTGGTATCGTGGACAACCCACCCTCCCCTCCTGGCACCTTCGCCTGCCACTGCTGGAATTACAAAACCTGCGCCCACACCTCCCCCCTCACCTCCATCGAAGACCTCAAAGGAGCCTTCCACATCCATCAAAGTTTCACCTGCACATCCACCAATATCATTTATTGTATCCGTTGCTCCCGATACGGTCTCCTCTACATTGGGGGGACTGGACGCCTCCTAGCAGAGCGCTTTATGGAGCATCTCTGGGACACCCGCACCAACCAACCCCACCACCCTGTGGCTCAACATTTCAACCCCTCCATCCCACTCTGCAAGGACATGCAGGTCCTGGTCCTCCTCCACCGCCGATCCCTCACCACCCAATACCTGAAGGAAGAACACCTTATCTTCCGCCTCGGAAACTTCAACCCCAGGGGATCAATGTGGACTTCACCAGTTTCCTCATTTCCCCTCCCCCACCTTACCCCAGTTCCAACCTTCCAGCTGAGCATCATCTTCATGACCTGTCCTACCTGCCAATCTTCCTTCCCACCTATCTGCTCCACCCTCCTCTCTGACCTATCATCTCCATTCCCACCGCCCTCCACTTATTGTACTCTTTGCTACCTTCTCCCCCCACACCCCCTCCCATTTATCTCTCCACCAGAAGGCTCCCTGCCTTCAGTCCTGATGAAGGGCTTTTTCCTGAAATGTCGATTTTCCTGCTCCTTGGATGCTGCCTGACCTGCTGTGCTTTTCCAGCACCACTATAATCTAGACTCTGACTTTGTCCACCCCAATTTCACACCAACACCTCCACATTTTGTCTGATGTATTACTCTAAAATTACACTTACCCCCTCAGTTGGATGTAAAATAAGACCGCAAGACATAGGAGCAGAAATTAGGCCATTCAGCCCATTGAGTTTGCTCTGTCATTCACTCATGGCTGATAAGTTTCTCAACCACATTTTCTTGCTTTCTCTCCCTAACCCTTGATCCCCTTGATACTCAAGAACCTAGCTATCTCAGTTTTAAATAAACTCAATGACCTGGCCTCCACAGCCCTCTGTGGCAATGAATTCCATAGATTCATCAATTAGCACATAGATCTAGACCCAATATACCTGCCACTACAACAAACAACCAGCAAACGGAAGCAGCAGGAACAGAACCAAATAAATTTTAGAAGACACCGTTCAGCACCACTTCAGAAGAAGCTCCAAAGTACTGAAGATGTCACCTAGACAGGGGAGGAAACATCTGCAAACCAACTTCCCAGCTCTGCAAACACACCCACCAGTACAACAACCGGCACCCGAGCTACAAATCTTGACACAAACCTTGAACTTACGAAGTTTGTAGGGGCTGACAGGGTAGATGTAGAATCAGTGCTGCCTCTACAATCAGCCCATCGAGTCTGCACCAACTCTTCGAAGAGATTCTCACACTAAACCCATATTTCCCATGGCTAATCCACCTGGTCTATAGATCCCTGGGCACCACGGGAGAATTTAGCATGGCCAATCCAACTAACCTGCATACCTCTAACCCACAGCCCCAAAATGTGCTGATTAGGTGGATTGACCAAGCTAGATTGTCTATCTGTCCAAGGATATGCAGGCTAGGTGCATTTAGCCATGGAAATTAAGGGTTACAGGGTTAGAGTAGGGGGATGGCTCTGGTCGGGATGCTCTTTGGAGGGTTGGTGTGGACTTATTGGGCTGCATGGTCGGGATGCTCTTTGGAGGGTTGGTGTGGACTTATTGGGCTGCATGGTCTGTTTCCTCACTGTGGGGATTTAATGAAAAATGTTTTATTTGAAACACTTGCACAGATTATTGGCAAAAGATTTATACTGTGCAAATTTGATATGGCTGATATTCTAACATCCCAAACTTGACAAGAGGTAAATGTGGGTAAATGACAAACTCTATGGTCAACACCTCACAGAAATTATTCAGTAGTAATTGTAATCAGACAGATCCTATAGATTTCTCTGCAATCTCCCCAAGATGTTTGTGAGAGTCAGTAAATCTCATTATACTTCATTAAGGATAATGATTTTTCACTTTCGATGATGTCGGAACTCTCTCAAAAGTCACTCTGTCATAGACTGCTGTTATGACTTTGTTTGTGTCTGTTGTTCAGTCTTCTATTACTGGAACTACACTCCTCTGGGTTCTTGGAAACTGCTGTCATACCAGCAACGTCAGGCGATTACTGCTTATGGGCTTTCAATGTCTTGAACTAATAGTAGGATATAGATTCTTTGGAAACCTCAGAGCTCTCAGGACTTTACTGAGCCCTCACCACATTGAATGTTCAATTGCTCTAGGTCTTCCTGAACTGTAATTACATAAATCACCTAATGGTCAATATTATGTTGGTTTCTTTTGAACCCTGCACAACTCCTTAGACTACCCTGAGCCCACGCTACATAGAGCTATTCAGCTGTGGCAGGCATCCCTGAGCCTCAGCCAAGCAGAACTCCTGTAATTCTGTTTCCGTTTGTTGTGTGGCTAACAGCAGTTCTGCCCAAATGGAGACCAAAACAGAAATTGCTAGAAAAGCTCTGGCAAGGGTTTGAGGAAGGATCACTTGACGCAAAACGTTAATTCTGATTTCTCACCACAGATGCTGCCAGACCTGCTGAGCTTTTCTAGCCATTTCAGCTTTGTTTCTGATTTACAGCATCTGTAGTTTTTCTGTTTTTTTACTAGCTGAGTCTGTTTTTCTCTCTCTCTTCTCCAACTAGCTGACATTAGAACTTTTTTTTAGGTGATCACAAACCCTACTGCCATTGCTCGGCTGAATTCAATGTAGTTAATGTTTTGGAACAATCAAATGAAACCAGCCCTTGGAATTCTCTATTCTTTAAATGGCGCAGTTTTTGCAGGATGTTAGCTTACAGTGCAAATTGCATCTAACAAAAAAAATCGTAATATTGAAGTTGGTTTGCCAATTACATGCCAATTCTCTAAATTTGATGAGGTGATGTTTCTTTCCCCCCTCTGAGTTTCTTCAGTCTGGCTCATTAGTCTAATTCTAGGGAATTGAGGACTAAAATCTAGGCTAATACTTCTAGTGTTGCACTGGAGGAGTGCTGCACTGGCTTTCAGATATCCAAGTCAAAATGTTTTGTAGTTCTGTGCAAGTATCTATTTTTCACAAACGCAAAGTCTTTGATCCTTTGCTACTGAGTGCATCCTTCTGTTTACCTTACAAACTTGAGTTGTGCCAATTGTTTGGTTTGTCAGAAATGCAAACAAAAAAATCAAAAATGAAAGTAAATGTAGAAAATCACATCGTTCAAACCGCCTTCGATGGGAAGCAAGCGATAGTGTTAGGAATTCATAAGCAGAAAAATTGTCAGAGCACAGTAGAAATTAGCTGAAGGATATTGTGACAGAGCATCTGGTCTTACTTTTAATTCAAAAATGTGAAAGTAAGTACGTTGGAAGGTACCATCTGTAAGTAATTGGTCTGTGAATTATTTAATTCATTAGGTCATGTTGGCTTTTGACCTCCACTCAACATCTGCTTGGGGCCCAGTTTTTGTGTTAGTCTTCCAACAGGAGAAACTACCTGCTGATTTACTTTGGAAACTGTAACTAGTTGCAGGAATTCATTGTGATGGAGTTCTCAGTATATGCCGCAGCATATTTGGCATTCACTTTTATCTTTGCTGTGCAACAGTGCTTGAGATGCCAGGCGAGGGTTGAGTGTGTTACTGATGACCGCTCTGCATACCTAGCTAACTCATCCAGAATTAAACGAGATTGTCATATTAGCAGAGAAAAAAAAATAGCTGGCTCTCCCTGGTAAGGGAATGGGCTGCAAGGTCAATTTGTCCTTTTACAATTTGTAACGATGGTCTGAAAACCTTGTTTACATTCCACTTGGCCTTGACTCTCTTGCATTTCTCTTGTCAATTCATCAGCTCCCTAGGTGAACATATAGCAAATTAATCCACAACATTAATAAATCAATCCTACTGCACTGTCCTTTCCTGTAAAGCCCGAGTGAGCTTGCCTTGTGTCATCACTTGCATAGAATTCCTGTAGTCATTTGCCTTTTATCTCCAATCTTCCCACTGCTATCCCTCAGATTTCATTGAGTCGCTTGCCTCTTTGGATCAGCACTTGGCAGTTTTTTTGGGGGTGGCTTAACCTTGGTACCTCCACTCATTTTGACAGTATAGATTGGCCAATAAGAATGCATACAGTTTGGTTTTGGAAGGAGTTGCAGCCTTCTCTGAACTTGACAACTGCAGGGTCACAGTGCTGAATTCTCCAAAAACCAAGCTGACTATCCTATAAAAACTGAAAGGACTGCAGATGCTGTAAATCAGAATCAAAAACAGAAATCCACTAGAAAAGCCCAGCAGGTCCAGCAGCATCTGCAGAGAGAAAACAGAGTTATTGTTTCATGCCGAATGACCCTTCCTCAGAACCTGAGTTCTGAGGAAGAGTCACTCGACCCGAAATGTTAACTCTTGCGTTCTCTCCACAGATGCTGTCAGACTGACTGCCTGTCCCATGCTGTACTGAAGGAATGCTGCACTGTTGGAGGTGCATGTACACATACAGTTGCGATACAGGGCAAAAGTGAGGACTGCAGATGTTGGAAACCTGAGTTTAGATCAGAGTGGTGCTGACAAAGCACAGCAGGTCAGACAATATCCAAGGAGCAGGAAAATCGACATTTTCGGCAAAAGCCCTTCATCAGGAATCTTGCTCCTCGGATGCTGCCTGACCTGCGGTGCTTTTCCAGCACCACTCTGATCTAAACTCGGATCTGCACTCTGGTCAGAAAAGATTTACCAGGATGTTGCTGGGCCTGGAGGGTTTGAGTTGGAAGGAGAGGCTGGATAGGTTTGGACCTTTTCACTGGAGTGCAGGAGGTTGAGGGGTGACCTCATAGAGGTTTATAAAGTCAAGAGGGGCATTGATAAGGTGAACAGCAAAGGTCTTTTCCCTGGTGTCTGAAAGTTCATAACTAGGGGGCACATTTTTAAGATGAGAAAGATTTAGAAAGGACATAGAAGCAATGTTTTTACACAGAGACTGGTTTATGTCTGGAATGAACTGCCAGAGGAAGTGGATGCAGGTATATTTACAACATTTAAAAGACGTCAAAAAATATGGTGCTGGAAAATCACAGCCGGTCAGGCAGCATCAGAGGAGCAGGAGAGTGGATGTTTTGAGCATAAGCTCTTCATTTGGATAAGTTCATGAATAGGAAAGGTTTTGAGGGATATTATCCAAATTCAGGCAAGTGAGACTAGTTTGGTTTGGGAACATAGTTGGTGTGGACTGAAGGCTCTGTTTCCGTGTCGTATGACTCTATGACCAGGACTTATTGTCAATCCCCAATTGTCCTTGAAGGTGGTAATGAGCTAATTTTAATCCATGGTGGTGCAAGTAAACTCAACACTGTTAAGCAGGAAGTTGCTGATTTAGGTCCAACAACACTGAAGAAACAGTGATTGTTATTCCATGTCAGGACAACGTGACTTGGAGGGGAGTTTGTAGGTGATGGTGTTCTGTATCTGCTGACCTTCTCCTTCTGTATGGTAGACATCATGGGTTTGGAAACTATTGATGAAAGTAGTTTGGTATGTTACTGCAGTGTATCTTTTAGATGGAGTATACTGATACAACTGTATGGTGAAGGCAGTGGATGTTGAAGGTGGTTGATAGGATGCCAGTCGAATGTGCTGTTTTCCCACTGAATGATGTGAAGCTTGTTGAAGTGGTGTTGGAGCTGCACATGTTCAGGCAAGTGGCGTATTCCATCTCACTCCTGGCTTGTAGATGGAGGACATGACATGTCTTTTCACTGACATGAGAAAATAATGACCTCAACATTATCATATGGTGGTTTGTGGGATTTTGCCATGCAGTGCTTAGCTGCCTTCACTTTAAAACAAATACAAATCTCCAAGCTTCCCTGAATATCTCTGTTTGATAGTATCCTGCCCCTGGAGGACTTGCATTGACTTTCAAACCCTGCACTACTCTCATGACCCTCAAATTTCTCCTACCTCCACCATTTTGCAGTTCTCAGCTGGTTAGGCTGTAACATCTAGAATGATAAAATCTCTACAGTGTGGGAACAGGTCGTTTGGCCCAACAAGTCCACACCAACACTCTGAAGAGCATCCCACCCAAACCTGCCTCCACCACCCAATCCCTGTAACCTTGCTTTTCCCTTGGATAATCCACCTATCCTGCATATCCCTGTACACTACGGGCAATTTAGCATGGCCAATCCACTGAACCTGTGCATCTTTGGACTGTGGGAGGAAACCAGACCACCTGGAAGGAAACCCACGCAGACACGGAGAATGCGCAAATTCCACAAAGACAGCTACCCACGGCTGGAATCGAACCCAGGTCCCAATTTGCCTACACAATGAAAGCCATCGTGAATTTTCTTGTTATCCTTCCCCTTCCACCTGACTTTCATGTCCTTTTGGAGTGCCCCTCAAAGTCTGCCTCTTTTTTCGGGATTCTGGCTACTTTGGCTCGAATTGCCTGTTTGTGGCTCAATGTTACATTTTTGCCTGGCAGTCCTTGCTATGGAACCCTCCAACCACATGGGATGAATGCAGATTTCTCCAGCTTCCTCATTTCCCCTCCCCCCACCTTATCTCAAGTCTCTCAATCCCCTGGATTCAGCACCACCCTCTTGACCTGCAATCTCCTTCCCGACCTCTCCGCCTCCACCCCTGTCCGACCTATCACCCTCACCCTCACCTCCTTCCACCTATCGTATTCCCAGCGCCCCTCACCCAAATTCCCTCCTCTCTACTTTTTATCTCAGCCCGCTTGGCACACCAGCCTCATTCCTGAAGAAGGGCTTCTGCCCGAAACGTCGATTCTCCTGCTTCTCGGATGCTGCCTGGCCTGCTGTGTTTTTCTAGCACCACAATTTTCAACTCTGGTCTCCAGCATCTGCAGTCCTCACTTTCTCCTATGTTTTATTATATTACAGTTACTACATGAGAGCAAGCTCCTCTATCAGCCAAGTAACTGGCAGAATACGGCGCATTCACAGGATTTTATGCAAGAGTAGAATAGTTTTTATATTCTGGGGTGCAGAGAGGTTGGCTGGTGTTAGGTGGAAGAATCAATTTAAGCTTTTTGAGTGGTTTGTGCTGTGGAGATTTGCAAATTGTCAAAATATAATTGCAAGTTTACAGTCTTCCCTTTTCAGGCATGACTGTGTTCTTGGCCAAGCTTTAGCTTGGGAATCAACTCAACTATTCCCTAAGATTTTACTCCTTTTTTGGATTTTTATTTCCTTTCCAGTCTATAGTTTTGGCACAAGTGCTATTTTAGAATTGAGAAATGTGTGTTTGTATCTCCAAAGCAATTGGTGTTGCAGTATACTCAGATATTGCTGTCTTAGTTGGTTGAGAAGGTCCATTAATGACTTCAGACAATAGGTCAATGTTTCCAACACAATATTGAGGGACTGCTGTTCTACTTCTTCCAGATGACTTAGACTCATAGAGATGTACAGCATGGAAACAGACCCTTCGGTCCAACCTGTCTATGTCGACCAGATATCCCAACCCAATCTAGCCCCACCTGCCAGCACCCGGCCCATATCCCTCCAAACCCTTCCTATTCACATAAGCATCAAATTTGGAAGCCCATCTGTCCTTTTTGATGGATGTACAAAATCTCGAAGCACCATTTCAGAAATGAGTAGAGGAGTCATTTGAAACATTCACTGTCTAACCAGCGCTCAGTGGCTAGCAGACTCATCAGAGTGACAAAGTTCAGGTCTCAAGCCCTGTTCCCAAGGCTTGTGGACTACAGAACCACAGCTGGATGTTGCAGTATGGGACTGTCGATAGTCCCATCTTTTTGAGTCATGAGTTCAACTGAGGCTCTATTTATCCAGTTGGGTGAATATAAAAGATCTTGCGACATTATTGTGAATTAGAAGTAGGATTAATTGTCACACATGTTCGAGTACAGGGATAGAAGAGTACAGCGAAAAGTGTACAAAGTGCCCATTTCCAGAACCATCTTGGACACAAAGGATGCCTCGGTACAAAATCTTCAGTACAAATTAGAAGAATCAAAAAGGAGGGCAGTGTCCTGACCAATGTGTAGCCCATCAATGAATGTCACAAAACCAGATCTATCTGATCATTGTCACATTCGTACAGAGCAAGCTCCGACATGCAACAATCTGCAGGCGTGTTTCCTACATCACAATGACGACTGCACTTTGAAGTTACAGAGGAACCTCAGTTATCCAAAGGACACATGCGGGGAGTATTTCGTTCACTTAATTGAATTCTGGATAATCGAATGCAGGATAACATAGTTTAGCCAAGCATTGGGACCTTGTGATCTTGCTGGATAATCCGATATTTGGATAATCGAATGCTGAATAATTGAGTTTCCTCTGTATATGTTTTGTGCAAACATTTCCTACGTTGTTTCTGTGACCAAACCTTGAAAGTAGCTTGTTGTGTGTTTGGGACATCACAAGGTCATGAAAGGTGCTGTGTTTCTTTCCATTTATTCTTTCATGGGATAAGGGCACAGCTGCTAGAACCAACATTTCTTACCATCATTAACTGGCCCCGAATTGTTTCAGAGGGCAGTTAAGAATTAACCCATAGGGACAGGTAAGGGTGGTAGGCTGCCTTTGATAAAGGTCATTTGTGAAACAGGTGTATCTTTACAAGGAACTGTCACAACTTTCATGGGCACCGTAATGGATTTGTTTTTATTCCAGATGTATTAATTTTAAATTTCACCCGTGTTAGAACCTGAACTTGTATCCCAAGAGTGTTATCCTAGGCCTCCAGTCCCATGACTTTTTGTTTATTCATTTGTGGGATGTCAGTGTCACTAGCCAGGCCAGCGTTTATTGCCCATCCCTAATCACCAAAAGTTAAGAGTCAACCACATTGCTGTGGGTCTGGAGTCACATGTTGGCCATACCAGGTAAGGATGACAGATTTCGTTTCCGAAAGGACATGAGTGAACCAGATAGGACTTTTGCTACAATCGATTCAAGGTCAACATCAGACCCTTAATTCCACACTTTTAAAAATTGAATTCTGGGTCTCCAGAACATTAGCAGAGTCTCTGGATTAGTAGTGTAGTGATCATACCACTAGGCCACTGCCTCCCCACCACAATTAAAGTATACCTGCTGTTCTCTGCACCAGACCACTGTCTCTCCATATAAATATAAATACAAGTCTCTCCATCCATAGTCATTTTCATGATTACTGGACTTCCAAAAGCCTTTTGCAATCTATCAATATTTTGTGTAGTTGCAGTTTTGGTTTAGGAAACCTGAACTTTGATTTGCACACGATGGATTGATTGATTTATTGTTACATGTACCATGGTATAGTGAAAAGTGCTGTTTGTGTGCTATACAGGCAGATCATATGGTACAAAGTGCATCAGGGTAATTAAATAGAGTGCAGAACACAGTGTTAACAGCCACAGAGAAGGTGCAGAGAGAGAAAGATCAGAAGGAACCATAGACAGACTTAAAATTGAAGTTTAGAAGAGCAGAACAATTATAAAATATGTGAGAATAAGCTTGCAAAATTTCACTGCGTTCTGGTGCCATCTCAGTACAAAATAAGAAGTCTAGGAATTGAGTTTGGTATCTGCTCCTGATCAATATTCGGTGACGACAAAACATCAACATTTTGTTTAGGCTGTAGTATACATCATGGACAAGACAAAGAAATGGAAAGATTCAGGGTGCACAGGCTTTTACAGAAACCAGAATCTGTTTCTTAGCAAAAACCACCACATTGGCAAGGAAGTTTAAGGAGATGAAAACTCTCTACAGTATTTACAAACAGGGAATTGCACAGTATTTGTTTTAGTTTTGAAGAGTGCACTGCCTCTGCATGTGGGATTTACTAGCAAGGTGTCATGCACTGCTGAGCCCTAGTGGATCACCTTCTTGAACTGTCTCAGTTTGTGTGGTGCAGGTATGTGGGAGCTTAAAAACGTGTTGCTGGAAAAGCGCAGCAGGTCAGGCAGCATCAAAGGAGCAGGAGAATCGACATTTCAAGCATAAGCCATTCTTCAGGAATGAAGAAGGGCTTATGCTTGAAACGTCGATTCTCCTGCTCCTTTGATGCTGCCTGACCTGCTGCGCTTTTCCAGCAACATGTTTTTAAGCTCTGATCTCCAGCATCTGCGGTCCTCACTTTCTCCTTGTAGGTATGTGGGAGGGCAGATCTTTTGATCCAGCAGTGGTTTAGGGATGGTGACTGTAGTTCCAAATCAGAATGATGTGCAACTTGAATGGGGAGGTGGTACATCCACTGTCCTTGTTCTTTGAGGTGGTTAAGGTCCAGGCTTTTAGGAGGCATTTTCGAAGGAGCTTTTGGCATTTTGCCTATGGTCCACATGCAGCTTTAATACATTGGTGATTTGTTTGCCGGTGGGGGATTCAATGGTTAGACATATTCATTATGTTTGCATTACATAAAAATTTGGAGTAGACCATCCAGCCCTTCAGAAAACCTGCTGTGCAATTCAATATGAACATGGCTGATCCTTTATTTCAATCCGTATTCCTACTTTCTCCCCATTCCTCTTGACGTCTTTTACAATGAAACAAAATCTCACTCTTTCTTTGAGGATATTCAATGACTTGAACTCCACAGCCTTCAGTGGTAGAGAATTCCACAGGTTCATTACCCTTTGAGTAGACATCTCCTCATCAGTCCTACCCCATGTCCTGAGACTGTGAACCTTTGTTCTAATTCTCCAACCAAGGGAAACATCCTTCCTTTATCTAGTCTGTCCAGCCCTGTTAGAATGTTATACATTTCAATCCGATTCCTTAAAAACTAGGAACAGGAGTATAAAAATATTTTAAAACGCTAGCCTGTCAATTGTATTAATATCAATAAAGTTGAGAAATGCAGGAGCTACAACAGAAACAGAAATTGCTGGAGAAGCTCAGCAAGTCCAGCAGCATCTGTGTAAACAACTAGCTTTCGGAGCACTGCTCCCTCATCAGGTGGTTCATCAGCTCCTTCATCATCACAACTACCTGATGAAGGAGCAGCACTCAGAAAGCTAGTGCTTCCAAATACACCTGTTGGACGATAACCTGGTGTTGTGTGATTTTTAACTTTGTACACCCCAGTCCAACACCGGCTGCTCCAAATTGTGAAAAGAAATCAAGAGTTAACGTTTCAGGTCCAGTGACCCCTCTTCAGAACTGTTCTAAGGAAGGGTCACTGGACCTGAAAGGTTAACTCTGATTTCTCTTTGCAGATGCTGCCAGACCTGCTGAGTTACTTCAACAGCTTCTGTTTTAGTTTGTCAAATTTTGTAAAAGCCCATCTGGGTCACTAATGATCTTTTTTTTATTTAGGGAAGAAAAATCTGCCATTCTTACTTCCTCGTATGTGACTCCAGACTCTCAGCTGCCCTCTGGGTAATTAGGGATGGGAAGGAATAATTGGTGATGTCCACATCCCATGAACAAATTGAAGAAAAACAATAAAAGCACACCTAGTGAGAATGGGAAAGGGGCTAGGGGAGGAAATCTAAGCCCTCATTTGCAGACAACCATATATTATAGCACTGGAGGAGATAATTTGACCCAGTGTGATTGTACCAGGTCATAGAATAATCGAGATGAACAGCACAGAAACAGCGCCATTGGTCCAACTTGCCCATGCCGACTAGATATCCTAAACTAATCGAGTCCCATTTGCCAGCACTTTATCCATATCCCTCTAAACCCTAGACTGGATTAGCAGCATTGTGGCAGGTAACAAACCTGGAAAGTTGAAAGAATGTGAGCTTAAGATAAAGGAGTGGGAGTGATTGTGGATGTTTTGCTCGTCTAACATTGTAGAGATAAAATGAAAGTGATTTTCAGGACACTGAGAAACTAGTGCGACTGCTAGAGAAAGCTCACAAGATGAAGCTGAGTGAGAAAAAAAATGATAAAATAAAGAATTGGAGATGCTGGAAATCTAAAACAAAAACAGAAGTTGCTGGAGAAACTATGGCCTTACTGAATACTATGGTTTTAAGTGGTGTGTTTTGTCTTTTTTTTTGTTAATGAAGAGAGGTTGAAATAGAGATGCCGAGAGGTCTGTTCTAAGCCAATAAAGTAAACAGCTTGTGAGGCTTTGGATTCTTTTTTAAGTTGGAACAATAGAAGCAGCCCGAAGGGGTGGGGCCAAACTCCCATACAACCAGGATTTTATTTCAACTTTCAATAGTTGGGGTTTAGGCACTGTCTCTCCCTACTACAGCAAAATAATTAAATTCTCTCTCTGTCTCAGATTTTACTCTTGATGTTCTTTCCTCCTGGTCTGGAGAATTGTCTGTGAGACAGTCTATTTTACTGAATTTGCCTTTGCTAACATTATATTTATCGAATGTTACTATATTGGGACAGTTGGTGTTTAGTAGTTAAATAATTTATTATTCTATTAAGTTTTCCAATAGAGTTAACATATTCTAATTTTTCTTTCTTTTGTTCGTATTTTAACTATAACGTAAGCGTAAAATGTGTTTTGCTTCAAGCCTGGTAGTTTGAACAATCGAATTGCATCTGGGACACAATGCCATGCGCTAGCCTTTAAAAATCAAAAAATGTTGGGGTCTAAGCTATTTTTAAATAAATTTTGAAGGGGTTTGGTCTGATGCATGACAGTACACACAGGTTGTGAAAGCGGTGCATTTATTAGTTGGATTCATGACTACCCGGTATGCTTAATTCACATCAAGGTGTGATTCTTTCTTGAACCATTGCTAAGGATGCAAAGTGGTATGGGGATACAGAGAGCAGCAAGCAGCTTTCAATAAAATCAAACTAGTGATGATGACGATAACACTGAGATTAATGATGAAGTCATCTCACAGTGTGATGCCAAAGAAACAGGACTTGGAATGACCCTTATACAGCCTGGAAAGCCAGTGGTATCTGCATCCAGAGCATTAACACAAACTGAACAATGCTGCACACTGATTGAGACAGAATGTCTGGTTATTAGTTTGCTTGTGAGCATTTTAATCTGATAACTGATAGGGAGAAATGAAGTGACAGAGTGCAGTGTGACTTCAAAGCATCCATAATTCTATCTGCTCCAATGCATCTACAAAAACTGTTACTTTGTTTGCAAAGTTAGTATTTGGAAATGACATACAAGTTAGAGAAGCAAATAAATATTGCTGAAATGCTGTCCAGTGCAACACTGCCTATGAAGATAGTTTAGGATGCTAAGGCAGATAATGAATACTTGTGCATTTAATAAGAAGCAACAGCTCAACATATGCTGGAAGTCATTAACTGAATCTGAAAGAGAAGAGACTTATCCAAAGTGAGCAAACTCTTAACAAAAAAGAAAATCCTCGGGATATGTGCGTCAATGTGCCAAACAACAGTTATGGTCCATCTCTAATTGCCCAGGAGACAGAATTTCCTGAGACAGATGTCAACCATGTCTGTTACATAATTTTAAAAAAAAACTGAAGTCAGTTTCCCTTGAAGCAAATCTATTCTGGCTTTGTTTCTTTAAGCTGTACTCTATGAATAGGAAGGGTTTAGAATAATATGGGCCAAATGCTGGCAAACGGGACTAGATTAATTTAGGATATCTGGTCAGCATGGACGAGTTGAGCCAAAGGGTTTGTTTCCATGCTGTACGTCTCTATGACTCTGTGCTGAATCACTGTCTCTAAAAACAAGGTTAAATTGCCTGGTCTATGACTGATTAATTTGTGCATACTCTTTTGAACAAACATGTCCTCTATTGCCATGTCTGAGAATAAGGAAGTTATGACCAGTGCCTCTAATTTCCCCTCTGACTTCTCTCAGCATCCTTGGATTCATCTCATCCAGTCCTGATATTGTATTAGGTTAGATTACTTACAGTATGGAAACAGGCCCTTCGGCCCAACAAGTCCACACCGACCCGCCGAAGCGCAACCCACCCATACCCCTACATTTGCCTCTTACCTAAGACTACGGGCAATTTAGCATGGCCAATTCACCTGACCCGCACATCTTTGGATTGTGGGAGGAAACCGGAGCACCTGGAGGAAACCCACGCAGACACGGGGAGAACATGCAAACTCCACACAGTCAGTCGCCTGAGGCGGGAATTGAACCCGACGCTGTGAGGCAGCAGTGCTAACCACTGTGACACCGTGCCGCCCACAAACCGTATCTGGTTTAAGTAGTGACAGACTATCCAATACCCCTCCCTCATCAATTTTGAATCTTTCTAGTGTATGAATTCCTCCTTCTTACACCATACTTGGTAGAATCAGATGCAATGTATTTATTTAATATCTCAACCTTGTCCCTGCTATTTCTTATTTGTTTTGGATTGAATATTAATCTTTAACTTCATTCTAGGTCACTTGTGGTTAATGTTTTAAATGAAGATGTCTGCCTGAATAGTTTGTCCTAACGAACATACAAACTATATTTCTCTGTAACTCTCGATAATAAGTGTAAGTGGAACATTACTAAATTTGGTAAACACAAAAGGAAGGGATAGTGTGCATACCATAAGCAACATTTTTGCTCACTGTCTGTGATTCTCTTTGAGAGTAATCCAGAGCTACTTTCAACTAATCCCATTCCTCACTCTGTCCCCAACTCTCCTTATCTTATGCTTGAAATATTTACAATTTGGATTTGATAACGTCTTTCAAAAGTATCCTGAAATATTTTCTTTACCATGCCAAAATTCTGCATTCATTTTTTTTTAAACACAGAAATTGGATTTTTCCTTTTTAAAAGAATGATCATGTTAAATACTGAAGCTTTTCTTACTTGAGCCACTCTGTTGAACTCTCCCAACCTGAATCCTTGAACTCTGTGTCTATTTTAACTTTATATTCCATGCCACTGGTTCCACTTAAGCAGCGATGGATGAGATACGAAAGACTGTCCGTAAACTTAACAAGAGAAAATGCTAATTTATTTTATTGTTAGGAAGTCAAGGCAGGCTTTTAATGGTCTTTTAGTCCTTGATCTAATTAGCAGTGTACAATTTGCCTTCAGACCATAAGGAACAGGAGTAGGGCATTCAGCCCCTCAAGCCTGCTCCGTCATTCATTAGGATTAAGGCTGCTTACTCACGTCCACATTTGTGCCCCTTTCACCGTGGCCTTTGATTTCTCGAATGATCAAGAATCTACCTCAGCCTTAGATATACATGAGGACTCTGTTCCTTCCTGCAGCTCTCTGTGACCAGTTTGAAACCTTTAACAACACCCTTTTAAAATGTTTTAAATAAATTCTGCATTCAAACTATTTTTCTAGTCAATCTGTTGTGAGGTGTTATGACACACTTCCAGAGCAGGTGGGGCTTGAACCCAGGCCTCGTGGTCCAGGGGTGTGGACACTGCCACTGTGCCACAAGAGGGGCCCCAGTGAAACTCTTCAAGGATCTTGGGGATCTCAGATGATAAGGTATTACGCCTGAAGCTAAAAACAGGAAGTAAGGCAGAGCCCCTGAAGGTCTGGCAACATCTGTACACAGAGTGAGAGAGAGTAACCATTTTGAATCCACTGTACCTCTTCTAAATGTTGATTTAGATAGGAGGCTTTCTCTGGGCCATTATGATGGGAAAGGGAAATGAGTATAAGCATTACCTTTTTTTTTCAACTCTGTAAATATTTGACGAATTATATTGTTAGTTAAACACACCTTTGTCCTTTGGACTCTCTGCCTTGCCTACTTTGAGTTTTTCTTTTCACCTTCCTGACTGCCGAAACTGGACTTGGTTTCCCTGGCCTGTTTTGGGTTTTGTCCCAAAGTCCCAACATGTGATGAAAACTTCAAACAAAAAGGCCCATAACTTGAAATGGAATTGTTGAAGGAACGCTGCTGTGTTTAATCAGTCAGTCTGGTTTAGGGAAGGTGAAATCTGGCAGGGATCACAGCATCTGATTATAGCTCCTTCAGAAGAAAATGCACGTTTATAGAAAAGAGGAGATTATTTGCTCTAAATTGAAGCCAGTGTGAATCAGCAAGGGCTGGAGGATAGCAAGTGAACAAGACTAAATGTGTGAAAGAATGCTAAATAGTTTTCTTGGTGTGGTGAATATTTAACAAGAGTGGGAGTCTGGCTGTGAAAAAGTTAGAACAGTCAAGCTTAGATGCGGCTGAGAGTGCTTCAGCGATGGATTTGTTGAGGTGGGGGCAGAGGCTGTGGATGTTAAGGAAGTGGAAATAACTGATGGAAAGGATATTTAGCCAAAAGTTCATCTCTGGCCTAAATATGGTGTAAAAGATTCAGACGCTCTGGGTTCAACCTGATGAACTAGGAAGAAACAGACCATGCTAAAGAAATTTTTACTGAGCTAGAGAATAAAGGAGAAAATGTTGAGCCTCTGATTATTACACAGGCTGAGTGTTCACAACATCTTCTAACAGAAATTTTTGAACATATCAACCCTATCACAGGACTCTAGGGAGGTGCAAGTGTGGAGGCTGATACTGTTATCTCATTGTAATAGTCCTGGTGTGTAGGGAGCCTTTGCAATAAAGTCTGCTTCTGTGTAATTACACTGCTAATGATTAACATTGCAGGTCTCTCCCCCTCTCCCTCTTTCTCCCCTCTCCGTATCTCGCTCGCTCGCTCTCTCTCTCTCTCCCTCCCTCTCTCTGTCTCTGTAGCTCTGTCTCTTGTTTGCAGGGTGGCATTTAGCCTGTTTGTTGTGCGATAACAGCACATGCTTCATGCAGTCCAGTGCTTCTTTTAAAGTCAAGGTTGATGAACAGTGCAGTAATGTTGGCCCGGGTCCTTTCTGGCACAGGGAATCATGTTTTGTCCTTGGATGTCAGATTCCAGATAGGAGCCGCATTTCATGGGCAGCAAGTGTAGCCTTGAGGTAGTTTCTGATCAGTGAAGGACACAAACAATTTGGCCTCTGCAGTTTGCTTTCACTACTTTATTCTATCCCCCATCACACAGTTTTCACTCCTCAGTGAATCGCGAGTATTATTCCCGGTCTGGTCGTCTTTGATCAGTAGAGGAAAGGCAGTCACATTTTAAAAAAAGGAATTGGGAATTTGTTAGCATTTTTCACGAGATGTCGCAGTGTGGGTACTGCCAACAGACCACATTCGGACTACAAGTCTCGTAATGCTGGCCAATCAAATTGTGCACAGCATGCTCCCATAGACAGCAGTAAGATAATGGCCGAATAATTTCATTATTAATGTTTGTTGAGCATTGAATATTGCACTAGTGATTGCGCTAGTAATTCTGTTGCATTCGGATTCAGGCATCATCACTTCTTTCTAGTAGAATAATGGCTGCCTGCATTTAAACATGTGTTAGCTCAACCAACACCATACGCAACACCTGCTCCTATGTCTTATGGCCTTTGCCCAACAAATGGGGCTGAGTAGATCACACAATGTATAACTTTATAAAGGAATTACAATAAACAATCGAGGAAGGAATTTTTACAGGACTTTGAGGAAACACCAGAGCTTGGGACTAACTGGATAGCTCCTCCAACAAGTTGGCAAAGGCATGCTGGGCTAAATGGCCTTTGTTTTTACATGGGGTGTGGGTAGCCCAATGAAATTAACACATGTTACCATCTCCCATCTTTATGCGCCTTAGCAATTTGTGATTAAACCTTTTTTTTGTTGTCCTTGAGTTTTAATTGTGACGTCTGGAGAAGGCAGGAAGCAGTTTTGGTGTTGTGTATGGTGTTGGTTGAGCTAACACATGTCTAAATGCAGGCAGCCATGGGGGGGGGAGCGGGGGTGGTGAGCGGGAGGGGAGGAATTCGAGGTGGAGAGGAACTCAATATGTATGGTGCTAAGATGACTTTTCGGACCAGGAAAACAGAACCTTTACATCTGCAACTGAAGAGCTATGGCTACAAGAGACTGGACAGGGAAAGAAACAATTTGGAGTCAATTTAGTATTTTTTATTTCATTCACGGGATGAGGGTGTCACTGGCTAGGCAGCATTTATCACCTGGAGAGCAGTTAAGAGTCAACCACATTGCTGTGAGTCTGGAGTCACATGTAGACCAGACCAGGTAAGGATGGCAGTTTCCTTACCTAAAGGACATTAGTGAACTAAATGGGATTTTCCAATAATCATTAATGATTTTATGGTCATCAGTAGATTCTTAATTCCAGATTTTAAAATTGAACTCCATTCCACCATCTGGCATAATAGGGATTTGATCCCTAGTCCCCAGCACATTATCTGGGTTTCTGGATTGACAGTCCAGCAATAATACCACGAGGCTGTTGTCTCCCCCAATTTAATGTTTCAGCCAAAGGACAACACTTCTGAAAGTCCAGCAGTTCTTTCATACTGCGCTGGGCTATTGGTTTGAATCTAGTCCTATCGATGTTTCTTTGTGCATCTTTTCAATTCAGTGAAACACTATCAACTTCATGTGTGCTGACTCTGTGATTTGATTGCATTTGGGAGAACGGAGCTCAACAGTTGAACACTTGAGGAAAATCCTGTGACTCCTTCCCAGCATGTTTGTAAGCACATGATTGAATAATCAAGGGTACCCATTGGTTCCTGACCAGACTGCACGTCAGAAAATGGTTACTGTCAGGTTGACATTCATTCGACATCCAACAACCTGAACACCCATCCTCTGATCCTGAGAGACCTATAACTTACCTCTCATCCTTAAATACATTCACTGATGGAATGTCCTAATCCACCTTGGTAGAGAATTCCAAAGATTCTTACTTCTTTCAGTTAGGAATTTTTCAACTCAGTCCTAAATGATTATTATTGCAACCTGAAACTGTGCCTCAATCTTTCTATTTCTATCCTGTCAAATCCTTCAGAATCTTGTGTGTTTTAATAGGAACACCCTTCATTCCAATAAACGTTAGGTCATAGGCCTAAATGACTTAGCTGTTCATCAGAAGGCAACTCCCTCCTCTCAGAGACTAATCCAGAGAACTTCTGCTATACTGTTTCCAAGGCAAACAGTGTTATATTAACTAACTTGTTCTGCCTTGTTACAACACAACCTCTGGGGCAACTTGAACTCAGAATTCTGACCCAGACATGGAGATGTCACCAGTGTGCCACGAGAGCTTCTGTTTCCAATGCAGGTATATCCTTGCTTCCCTTATGAAGGCAAAAATTGCATGCAGTATCCCAGACGTGGCCTCACCAAAACTTTGTACAGTTGTGGGTAAACTTCTTTCTTCCTGCATTGAAATCACTTTACAGTAAAGGTAAAAGTGTCATTTTCTTCCTGATTGTTTCAAACAATCAGAGATGTGTTACAGCATAACAGGAGGCCATTCAGCCCATTGTGCCAGCAAGAGCTCTCCGAGAATAAATACCTTGCACCAAGCTCCTATTTTCACCCGCACCCTTGCACATTATTTTTATGCTAATAATTATCCAATGCCCTCTTGAATGCCTCCTGTGTATTAACTTTGTGTACTTTTATACAAGCTCACCCAATCCCTCCCTATTTACCCTTTATCTGGAAGAAATGAAGCAACAGCAGCAAAATTCAACAGTGTGATTTGATTCTTCACCCTTCTTCCTCTCTTCAATCATTGTCTATCTCTTCTCCCTTTTTCCTCTCCTTATCTCTTTTTGTTTCTCTCTTCAGTTTTTTCAAAGTAGGTATCAGAGTAGATTCCCTACAGTGTGGAAAGAGGCCCTTCAGCCCAACAAGTCCACCCTCTGAAGAGTAACCCACCCAGAACTATTTCCCTCTGACTAATGCTATGGGCAATTTAGTATGGCCAATTCACCTAACCTACACACCTTTGGACTGTGGGAGGAAACTGGAGCACCCGGAGGAAACCCACGCAGACACGGGGAGAATGTGCAAACTCCACACAGACGGTCATCCAAGGCTGGGACCCTGGTGTGAGGCAGCAGTGCTAACCACTCAGCCACCGTGCATCCTAAACATTAACATTGTTGCTTACAGTAATCTCTGGGGTATTGACCCAGCTGTATCCAAATACTGTTCACTGTTCAACTCTAATTCACATCCAATGACTCCCAGTTTAATGATGTCTCCAATTACCCATTGGCCTTTCCTCTTCGTACATCTGTGATTGGTCCAACCCTTTGACCCTCTGTAACCTATTGCGTTCTTGCCACACTGGGATATCTTTTCATTCACACTGTTGTTCCTCAATACTATAAATAATTATGATTTCTGCTGTCCTGACCCTAAGTTCTCAAATCCCCTTACAAAAATATTTCTGCCTCTTCTCCAATGACAATGAAAATATTTTCTCCTTTTGGCTCAATATCCTTCACCACAGTAAAGGTGTTGTCTAAGTTGCTCAAGCTTGAGTCCATACCACTGAGGAGTTTCCATTGAAGTAAGTTGGAACAATGTTGGGAAAATCAGCATCCAAGGAACAGGAAATTCGACGATTCGGGCATGAGCCCTTCATCAGGAATCCTGATGAAGGGCTTATGCCCGAAACGTCGAATTTCCTGTTCCTTGGATGCTGACTGACCTGCTGCGCTTTTCCAGCAACACATTTTCAGCTCTGATCTCCAGAATATGCAGACCTCACTTTTTCCACAATGTTGGGAAAAGTTTGTTTCACTCATGTTAGTTTTGTAAATTTGGAAAAACTCACTATTTGGTGGTGCTGGGGGTGGGGTTTGTTGAAGGGTGAGGAAGATTGTGAGGAAGAACTTGATTTACACAATGTGGACACTTTTATTTCAATACAATCAGTTTTTCATCTGTTGTAAATGAGTACGGCACTGTGAAACAAAATCCTTGTAACTTAACTAGAGGCCGAGACGGTAGAAGGAGTACTTGTGTACTTGATAAAAGGGGAATGGATTTTGTTTCAAGACTCAGGGGAGTAAGGTAAACCATCTGTGTGCTGTATGTTTTTCACATTCATCATCCAGGGTTTATAAGCAATGTACTGGCTCAGGGTTGAAATATTTGAGGGAAATCCCCTGTCGCCCAAATATCCCAAAGGATATTCCGAGCTGAAAGGAAAATTTTGAGTTGGTTTAAATTCCATTTTGATCAGCAATCCGTATTGTTTGCGTTTCTTGGTCAGAGTTAAGCTCTGTGCTGGCGTAATGGGCAGTAACCAAGCAACTGAACGTCCCCGTGAGAGCACTTCCCAATCCTTCAGAGAACGTTAGGGAGATGGTTAAACAATGGGTTTGCTGTATTTGACACCGTAGGTTGCATGTATAAAACGCCACTCTGAAAGAGTCTTGTTACTTGGGTGAGCAACCGCTGTTAGATTCTCAGCTGATGGTAATGCAGTATAAGTTAGGTTCTAGAGGAATCTGACTTGATTGACCATAACATTTAGTTTTGCTTATTTATTTACATGGCCAGTCCCTGAATGTATTGACAAGTTACAAATGTACTTTTAATCGAAGAGCACAATTATATTACACAAAAAAAATTGAATGACAGGATGAGAATTATTTTAAAGAAAAACAGGAAACTCAGCAGGTCTGTCAGCATCTGTGAAGAGAGAGTGAAGTCAGCGTTTCAGGTTCAGTGACCCTTCTTCAGAACTGACAGCTCCACCACTAAGCCACGAGAGCCCCAACTTAGACCCTGAAACTGGTTATCTATGAGTTAGGGACAGGAGGTGGTAATTTGGCTCCTCAGGTCTGCTATGACAATTGTTCAGGAAGAGACAGTAACTGAGGAAAGCAGCATTGGGTGAATAGAGATGTGCTAACAAGAAACTGTTAAAAGTTAAAAATAATGCAATGCCAGATTATAGTCCAACAGGTTTATTTGGAAGCAATAGCTTTTGGAGTGCCGCTCCTTCATCAGGTGGTAGTTTTCCCTAACTCTGAGCCTGGAGGCTGGGTTAAAGTGTAATACCATCTCTGAACAGGTTAATTAGACAAATATCTTTCAGACACTAAGTGGCCTCCTCCATCATTTCTGGTTAGCTAAACTCAAAAATATACACGTGCTGCCAAGCTGCTCACATGGTATTGTAAGGAGATTTCTAGAGAGATGCAGTACCCATTCATTATTATTGAAATTTGATGAGACCTGGTGTTACTATTGATCACATTATTAATCCATCTCCGAGCAAGTAAGTATAAGCTATGTAAGTGTATTGTTTCAAAGAAAGTAGAATAAATCTTGTTTTCAGCTTATTTTCTTAGCAACTCCTGGATAAGTGGGTTCTCAAATGTGAAAATTGAACACACAGCAGTTGTGAAGATCTCAGCCTTAATCTGTCTTGCTATTGGTCCCTTGATGTGGGCTGTAGCGAGTCATATGGAAGGAGAATAAAGAACCTGTTGTATGGCTTGTTATAGCCTCTAGAAATGCCAGGTTGCTTTATGGCCATTCACTTGAATTAGATTGTACTCACTGGTATAACCTGGGAACTCCAGGAGCCAATTTGAATGGACAACTACCTTTTGTTTTTAATTATGGAGGTTGAGGGGTGAATATTAGCCCAAGTACTGGAGGAACTCACCTGCTTCTTTTCAAAATAGTGCCAAAGTTTGTTTTACATCAGTCAAGGCAATGGACTGGACTTCGGCTTATCATAATGTCAACATATTTGTCGACTGTTAAAGCCGTCTGACTTGTATGCCGTGCGTGAGAGAGATGGTACCATATTATGTGAGAATCTCCTAAGCTCCTATGCACATTTGCAACGCCACATTCATCGCCTGTTCAGTCTCTCACAGCCAGTAATAAGGTTCTGACAAGGAAGACCATCCAATATATGGTCATCTCTCATCTGAAAGGCGGTGGCATCCTTTCTTCTGCTTTAGCCTTTCAGGGTACAAAGAAATCCACGTTCTTCAACTTATTGGTGATCAGAAAAGTGTGGAAGTGGAAAAAGCTGTTAATCTGAAATGCACAGTAGGTCTGACTGAAAAGAGAAGAACTAGCAAACTTTTAGTGATGAGAAGATGAACAAAAAACTCTGAGGAGGGGAAGCTGGAATGGGTTAGGGCAAGTTGTGGAAAGATGTTTCGAAACTAGAGGCTTGAGGGCAGAGAGGTAAGTGGCCAGGCAAACTAGAGACTGACTGGACTGAAATTGAGAAGCTGAATGTACAGGGTTGGGGGGAGAAAAAGCTGTGGAGTGAAACATGGTTCTAGAAACTGCTGTCTGGAAGCTGTGTTCTGCAACAAAAAATTAAACCAGCACTCGATTAAAGAAAACTTCCCAAGACTGGAAAGAATGTTTGGACACTTGTGTCAAAGATTTGATAAATGCAGTGGCTTCCTATCAGTTTGTAACCTTCTTTCTGAACTGTTGTTGTCATAATGGAAGGAATTTGATCATAACAATAATGATGGGGTGAAATCTTAGGTGAATTTTAAAGTGAGGTTGAAAATTGAAAACAAAATACTGCAGATGTCAAACCATGTAAATCCCTTACACTTATTTTCAAAATGTTTGTTGTTTCCAATTCCACTGTTCACTTCTAATGTTACCCCATTAGTTTTTGTTTAGTGTGGATTGCAGACATTTGAACATCATTTTCTCACTTACTCCCTGCATTTAAATTGATAGTTATTTTCTTGTAGATCTTTAATTCTGACATTGGGATAACAGCATCTCTTAATGCTAATTGTAGAGGCTGGTCTTTTATGTGATGAAAGTTCATAATATATTATTGTTATTTGGAAATTCTTTTCTGGTTTTCAGTACTGTGAAGACCTGATCTGTTTTACATACATACATACAGATGTACAGCATGGAAACAGACCATCAGCCCAACTTGTCCATGTCAACCAGATATCCCAACTCAATCCAGTCCCACATGTCAGCACCCGGCCCATATCCCTCCAAACCCTTGCTATTCCTATACCCATCCAGATACCTTTTAAATGTTGCAATTGTACTAGCCTCCACCACTTCTTCTGGCAGCTCATTCCATACACGCACCAACCTCTGTGTGGAAAAGTTACCCCTTAGGTCTCTTTTATATCTTGCCCCGTCACCCTAAACCTATGCTCTCTAGTTCTGGACACCTCCTCCCCAGGGAAAAGATTTTGTCTATTTATCCTATCCATGTCCCTCATGATTTTAGAAACCTCCATAAGGTCACCCCTCAGCCTCTGACACTCCAGAGAAAATAGCCCTAGACTATTCAACCCCTCCCAAAATCTCAAATCTTTTCTGAACCCTTTCAGGTTTCACAACATCTTTCCAGTAGGAAGGAAACCAGAATTACATGCAATATTTCAACACTGGCCTAACCAATATCCTGTACAGCCGCAACATAACTTCCCAACTCCTGTACTCTGTACTCTGACCAATAAAGAAAAGCACACTATATACCTTCGCTATCCTATCTACCTGCGACTCCACTGTCAAGGAGCTATGAACCTGCACTCCAAGGTCTCTTTGTTCAGCATCACTCCCTAGGACATTACCATTAAGTGTAGAAAGTCCTGCTAAGATTTGCTTTCCCAAAATGCAGCACCCCGCATTTATCTAAATTAAACTCTATCTGCCACTTCTCAGCCCATTAGAGGATCAAAAGTCATTTGAAACAGTGAGCTAAAAACAGTCCAAGACTTCAGCCAAATGATTTGACAAGGAATCCAATTTAAAAATTGCTGCATGTTGTTGATTTGAGATTTTGTGATCTGCATAAGGACGCGTCAGGTCTAGAAACTGGTCGATGAAGGTAAGGTCCAGATCAACAGATGCGCTGCTCAGCATGTTTTTAAATAAAAATGTCAAAGCCTTGAGTTGCCTAGAGAGTTTAGTGAGAAAAGGCAGAGAGTGAGCCTAGTGGCTTTGTCTTTCAGGGAGAGATAGTGACAGAGCAAATTCCATTTGGTGAATGGGCAGAAAATAACCAAAAGAAAACGCTTATGACCTCGTCAGTTTAGTAAGAAATTTTAAAGTGAAGAGAGGAATGAGTATATGCAAAGGATAACGCTGGAAAGAAAGGGTTAAAATTTTTTTCTTTTTTTTTATGATGAGATCTTTCCAAATTTGTCATAAAAAGCTCTTTACCTATTCTGTTGCATAAAACAATTCTGTTCTTTAGTGAAAGGTATGGCCTCGTGAATATGTTCAGTGACTGATCACAATGTTAACCACGTTTCAAAAAATAAATGTTGTAGTCTATCAAACCAAGTATTACTCTACGATTTAACGCATCCATTTTTACCAATGGCAGAGATCACAGCAAGAGTAAATAGCGTTTGAGAATGCAGGGAGACAAAGGACCCAAAGCCATGTCTTAATGCCAAAACAGTCAAAAGGTTAAAATCCTGAAACCTGTTACTGGTACCACCAGTGGAGTAATGTCAGCACAAGAGCTGCTGTCCCCTGCCAAATCATTCAGTGGCAACTGAGAGGACAATATGTTTCAAGAGTTTGGACATCCTGTCTGAATTGAGAAAAACATAACTTCCCGTAACTCATTCATTTTCATACTTACCAGGGACGGGTTTCATTTTCTAATGCTTGCTTCTCTACGTTCCCCCGGGTACTTATTCCCTGGGTGACTGTACGAGAGACGGCTTTCCAAACTTTGTTTCTTTTATATCTTGGCACCCTTGGTGTTTGAATCCTTATTGAATTGGCGTGGATCAACTTCTCCCATTCCTTATGGTATCCCTGGCAACTTCACTTCTTGGATAGCTTCTGAGTTGACTTACTGAGAGTGATGCCTTCTAGAGTCTGCCAATGTTTGGCTCCTTTTCCTGGTTTTTTTAACCTGTTCCTTCTAAAAATTTTGAAGTGTTTTTAACACTCAGTAATCTGGAACAGCATCTGAGTAAAGTGTGTTATAACAGTTGCAAAGCATATGGACAAAGTGAAATGAGAAGTTAGTTGACTCCTCCTTCTTGCTTCTTTATCAGGATTCCTTTTTATTTTTGCATGTTGGAAATTGTTGCCATTTAGGTATGTTCATGTGCAGTTGACATTTAGCTTGCAAGATGTAGGTCATGAGCAGCTCCAAAAGCCCAGAAGTAGAATCATTAGGATTTGCCATTATTGACTTCAAGTGAAGCTTGGTCTGGGTCTACTGACTGGTTGGTATCCTCCTTTGTATGCTATCACTGTCCAGGCAGTTATTGCTAGCACAGTTCTCAATGCAGTGAAAAAGCAACACCCTACATTTGTCAGGAAGAGTGGGATTTGAGGTGCTTGTGCATGGATTCCTGAAAGCAGCAGGACTGGGCAATAGGATAGTTAAGAAGACATGAGGGATATTTGCCCTAATCAATCGAGGCATAGATTATAAGAGCAGGGGGACTGTGTTGGAGCTGTACCAGACTTTGGTCAGGCCACAGCTGTGTGCAGAGTCGAGAGTGTGGTGCTGGAAAAGCACAGCAGGTCAGGCAGCATCGGAGGAGCAGGCGAATCGACATTTTGGGCATAAGCCCTTCATCCTCAGTTTCTCCACAGCTGTGTGCTGCTTTGGTGACCAAGGAAGGATGTGATTGCACTAGAGTATGTGCAGAGGAGATTCACCCAGGATGTTAGCAGTGTAGAGCACCTCAGCTGTGAGAGGAGGCTGGATGAACTTGGTTTGTTCTCATTTTGGAGCTGAGAAGGTTGAGGGGGGACCTTAATTAAGACTGACTGACATGGACAGGGTGGACAGAAAGCAGCTGTTTCCCTTAGTTGAAGGGTCAATAACAAGTCAGTACCTTTTTAAAAAAAATGTTGAAAGGAAAGAGGTTTAGAGGGGACCTGAGGAAAGAAACCTCTTCACCCGGGTGTGGTGGGCGTCTCGAATGCAATATCTACCAGGATAATTGAGGCATGAAACCTCGCAACCTTTAAAAAGAACTTGGATATGCACTTGAAGTGACATAGCATTCAAGTCTCGTGCTGGAAAGTGGGGCTGGGATAGATTTCATGTATTTTTGGGTGGTAGAGACTCCATAGGATGAAGGGCCTTTGTTGTCTGATTCCAAGAAGTAGGAATTTTAGAAACTTCCATTGTGGGAGGCATTCTATTGATTGTACTTCTGTTTTGCAAGCTCAGTAGCATTTGGTCCCATGCTTCCACTTTATTTGCATAACACTTTAGTTCCTCGTTCCCCTCTCTTTTATTGATGGAATCTACTTCCGTCATCTTTTGCAAGTAGAATATTCTGGATCCTGACCACTCTCCTCAGTTACCTTCCAGACCTCTTGCTGATGGTTTTTCAATCTATGACCTCTAATTATTGTCCTTTTGGACTAAGTATAGATTTTATTTCTCTCCTTAGAACCTTTTCATCTTCGTGAAAGATTAGGCGAATATTTAACCTTTCTGTTCCAATGAAAACCCTCCTATCTTTTGACATCATCCAGTCTGTTAAACCTTCTCTCAACCTGTGTTAAAGGCATTTTTGCATTTGTTTTTCCTGAAGCGTGGTGCCCAAAATAACCCATAATTTGTATGTCGGCCATTTTGTTTGGGACATAACATGAGAGGAGGGTCAATCCTTGCTCTCAGTAGTGATCTTCAGTCATGTCATGCTTTGTGAGTGAAAACCCCTACTCAATTAGGATTACACAAAGACCTGACCCTGAAAGGATGAAACAGTGGCTGAGCGTAATTTATTATTCTGGTGAACTCTTCATCAGCGATACCATCTCTTGAGAAGAGACCATAAAATGAAGCTCTCACCAGCCTTGAGTGGACATAAAATCCAAAGGGACTTATTCTCACTATTTTGTCTAAACCTTATCCCTTAAACAACATCCATAAAACGCATAATCTGACTCTTATTGAATTACTGTTTACTGCATGCAAATAATGTGCAATAGTTGTTAGAGCTGTGTTGTCACTGTGTAATGTAAATTAGGGATTGAGAGAGGTTCTATACAATGTAAGACCAATGAATTATACCAGGAACAGAAGATATCTTTCTAGTAAAGTAATCAACTGAAATACGGTGGGAATTGTTTTTGTATCTTTAAATTGAATCTATCTCTGGTGATTTAAATTCCACTCCCCTTGTTTTGAATAATCGAACAGTTTGGCTGTTGTTGCTTTGCTAATCCTGCAGACTTCAGTATTTTCTTTCTCCTCCCTTAAAGTGGCGCAGATATTAACTTTAACTCATCACATGCTGCTTACCTGCACATTTTTATCTTTTAACGTAATTCCTCGGATGGGTGCAGCTCTGACAACACTCAAGAAGCTTGGCACGATCCAGGACAAAGGAGCCCACTGATTGACGTCCCATCCACAAATATCAATTCCCTCCACCACTGATGCTCAGTAGCAGCACTGTACTATCTACAAGATGCACTGTAGAAATTCACCAAAGATCCTTACACAACATCTTCCAAATCAATGACAAATCTCATCTGGAAGGATTAAGACAGCAGATACATGGGAATACCGCCTGCAAATTCCCCTCCAAGTGATTCATAAAATCATCAGATATAGGAACAGAAATTAGGCCATTCGGCCCATCAAGTCTGTTCCATCATTCAATCATGGCTGATAAGTTCCTTGACCCCATTCTCCCACTTTTTCCCCGTAACTCTTGATCCCCTTGACAATCAGGGAGCTTTCTATCTCCGTCTTAAATGTACTCAATGACCTGGCCTCTACAGAGCCTTCTGTAGCAATGAATTCCATAGTTTCACCACTCTCTGGTTCAGGAAGTTTCTCCTTATCTCCTTTCTAAAAGGTCTTCCCTTCACTCTAAGGCTGTGCCCTTGGGCCCTAGCCTTTCCTACCAATGAAAACATCTCCCTGACATCTACTCTGTTCAGCCCATTCAGTATTCTGTACGTTTCAATTAGATCCTCCCTCCTCTTTCTAAACTACATCGAGTATAAACCTAGAGTCCTCAAACATTCCTCATGTGTTAAGCTTTTCATTCCTGGGACCATTCTCGTGAACCTCCTCTGAGCACGCTCCAGTGCCAGTACATCCTTCCTGAGGTATGGGGCCCAAATCAACACACAATATTTCAAATGTGGTCTGACCAGAGTTTTATAGAGCCTCAGAAGTATACCCCTGCTTTTATAATTCAAGTCCTCTCAAAATAAATGCAATCATTGCATTTGTCTTCATAACTACTGACTCAACCTGCAAGTTTACCTTGAGAGAATCCTGGACTAGAACTCCCAAGTCTCTTTGTACTTCAGACTTCTGAATTTTCTTCCATTAATAAAATAGTCCATGCCTCTATTCTTCCTATCAAAGTGCATGACCTCACACTTTCCTATGTTATACAACATCTGCCACTTCTTTGCCCACTCTCCTAACCTGTCTATATCTTTTCACAGCCTCCCCACCTCCTCAGTGCTACCTGTCCCTCTATCTATCTTTATGTCATCTGCAAATTTATCCAGAATGTTCTCAGTTCCTTCATCTAGATTGTTAATGTATAAAGTGACAAGTTGTGGCCCTAACACTGAGCCTTGTGAAACACCACTTGTCACTGACTGCCACCCTGAGAAAGGACCCTTTTATCCCCACTCTCTTCTGCCAGACAGCCAGGCTTCTATTCATGCTAGCACCTTGCCTCTGACGCCATGGGCCCTTACCTTACTCAGTAGCGTCCTGTGCGGCACCTTGTCAAAGGCCTTCTTGAAGTCCAGGTAGATAACATCCATTGGTTCTCCTTGGTCTAACCTGCTCGTTACTTCTTCAAAGAATTCTAACACATTTGTCAGACATGACCTCCCTTGATGAAACCATGCTGACTTTGCCCAATTTTACCATAGGCTTCCAAGTATTCAGAAATCTCATCCTTCACAATGAATTAAATAAGCATTATTGTAAAACACTGTCCTTTTTTCACTTGTCTCTCTCTGCTGAGATTCCAATAGATGCTACAAATGTTCCTTCCATGTTAGACAGTCAGGTGATTTTTAATCAATATATGCTACATGGTAGGCAGTACGGTGGCACAGTGGTTAGCACTGCTGCCTCACAGCACCAGAGACCCAGATTCAATTCCTGCCTCAGGCGACTGACTGTGTGGAGTTTGCACGTTCTCCCCGTAGGTTTCCTCCGGGTGCTCCGGTTTCCTCCCACAGTCCAAAGATGTGCGGGTCAGGTGAATTGGCCATGCTAAATTGCCCGTAGTGTTAGGTAAGGGGTAAATGTAGGGGTATGGGTGGGTTGCGCTTCGGTGGGTCGGTGTGGACTTGTTGGGCCGAAGGGCCTGTTTCCACACTGTAAGTAATCCAATCTAATCTACATAATTGGATAATGCTGAAATGGCCTTATTGGTTAGTCTTTGAAATGTGATTGGCACATTCTTCTTACCAAGTGGCATGACGTAACTGGTAAAGTCCATTTGGTGTCATGAAAACCTAAATATCCTTTGCTCTTTCAGCTAAAAGTACTGGCCAGTATCTTCTGAGTAAGTCCAAAATAGAGATGTAAGTTGCTTGTCCTTGCTTCTCAATTTAGTCTTCCAAATGTGGAATAGAATATGAATCAGACTTTGTAACTGCATTGACTTTGTAATAGTCCACACATAATCATTGGGTAGTATTTGGTGCCATCTGATTTTGGCATCATTATAATGGTTGACTTCCATTCACTGCAACTCACTTCAATCATGTCATCCCCGAGAATAATTTCAATCTCTTTTTGAACCACTGTAAATTTTAGAGGGTGAAGCCTATAACGATGTTGCTTGATTGGAACAGCATTTCCGATATCTACATTAGGTTAGTACATCCCAGTTTATTCCCACATATCTCTCCATCTGATTGCAATAACTGTTTCAGGTCACTGATTTTCCTCTGGAACATAACTCAACTCAATAATTTTATACCAATTTTTGAGATCTTCCCTCGTTACCTAACTTAATTTGAAGAAGGTCCAGTTTAGAAACATCTGAACTTTGTTCCTCACTCAGTGTTGAAATTAGTAACACATTCTCCTCTCTGTCAAAATACCTTTTGAGCATATTCACATGACACATGCTGAGATTTATTTCCATTCTTAATAAATAATTCACCTAACTCAATTTCTTTTTGATTTGATAAAGGCCTACTAAACCTTGCCTTTAAAGATGCACCTAACACTGGGAGCAACACTAACACTTGGTTACCAGTAGCAAAATTGCAAATTTTTGAACTCTTACCTGCTTCCTATTTCATCACATTCTGTGCTACTTTTAAATGCTGCCTGACCAACTCACCTATTCTATTTAATCTCTCCCTAAAATTTGATACATAGTGCAAATATGTAGGTTCTGAACTCTGCCTCACCAATTTCACCATAACTAATTCCAGTGGTCATTTTACCTCATTCTCAAAACCTAATTTAAATGGAGTGAATTAGTTGATTCATTAGGTGCATCCCTAATGTAGAAAAACATAAAAATAGAATTCTTTTATCTCAATCCTTTGGATTGTCTTGACTATAACCCCTTGACGTGGTCTTTAAAGTTTGATGTCACCATTCTGATGCTCCCTGTGATTCTGGATGGAGCGCAGTGGATTTGAATTGTTTTTTCCCTAAACTATGCATAATCTCCTTGAATAACTTTTCATCCTTGATCAGATTTATGTGGGTAATCTGTATCTAGTTAAAAAAAAGAGTAACCTTTCTGCAATCCATGTAGCCATGATATTGTAATGGCCTCTGGAACTCTAGTAGACACATCCATTATGGTCAACAAATACTGATTCCCACTCTTTGCGTATTACCCCTCCCCAAAACAATCAATTAAGTCTCTTGTAAAAGGTTCCTCAAACGTGGGAATAGGTATTAAAGGAGCTGGTTTTATACGCCTGAGGTTTTCCAATTACCTGACATGAATGATGTGTCTGGCAAAATGTAACCATATCTTTATGCAGCTCAGACACAAAAAAAGCATATTTTTGTATTTTGGCTTGAGTTTTCCTTACTCTCAAATGACCTGCTCCAGGTAACTTATTGCTACCTGCAATACCTCCTTTCTGTAACTCACCGGTAATGCAGCTTGTTGAACATCTGTGCATTTCTCATCCACCTGAATATGTAATAGTCTCCATTTCCTCATTAAGACTTCATTTTTAAGACAGTAACATTCTGGGACATATCCTTCTTCTGTGTGTGCTTTTTGATACAACTGCTTTAGTTTTTCAACTTTCTGTTGTAATTCACCTAGCTTCTCGGAAGTAAAAAACATTCATTTTTGTCTTCCATCTATTGTTGTTTCTCTCCCCACGCATTTGATTAAATGTAATTTCCAATAATTGAATTTCAACTTCCTTTTCTTTGCTTCCTGATTTCTCCTACTGTTTTGACCTGTGGCTTTGTCACCTTGTTATGACACAGTCAGGAAAATTCCCAAGATATACTTTCCATAATGCTTCAGCTGTCTGATTTTCCACTGGCTTTTCAACCACTGTAGCACGTACCACTGCCATCTTTGATACCAAGGAGAAACTATTTCCAGAACTGAGAATTTCTCAATATACTTACCACCAATTCAACACTTTATATTAGACACTCCAACCTCACTTTATATCGCAGAACACCAGTTTTCTCACATACTACCACCTTTTCTGGAAATATTCCTTTTTAAAAATTAATCTCCTCCTCTGTCACCATTAAAGATTTAAAATTTTATTTTCTTTCCCCGCCCCGGCATGCATGAGTAAACAAAAACAGAAGTTGCTGGAAAAGCTCGGCAGGTCTGCTGGCACCAAGAAGAGAAATCAGAATTAATGTTTCGGGTCCAGTGGCCCTCAAAACTGGTAAATTCTTGAGAAAGATCTAGCACTTTCTCTCGACCAACCCCTAACCAGGCTGTATATTGTTTTGCAGCTTTTTTTTTAAGCTTAGACCGTGCTTTCCTTTACCACTTCAACAAAATTCACAGGCTTTCCCTGTTTTCCCAAATCTGGCTTCCCAGTGCTTTTCCTAAACCGACATCGCTGCGACTTCATGTGGCCTACTTTTATTGCAGTGAAAACACCTGAGCTTTTTTACTTTTCTTTTCCTCTCATGGGTTTCCTTTTCACCCTGTGGTAAACTATCTTTGTTATCTTCAGTGAGATCTCCTTTTCCCTTAACACCTGCAGATTTTTCTTTTCCCCAATTTCTATTCCTCACGGATTGAAATCGATGTGGGAAGCCAAAAGTGGATTTATGAATCAACTGATAATCTGTCATTTCTGCTGCTAATCTTGGTACCTCCTCTGCTCTGACACATGAGATCCCACCATTTCAAGAAATGAATTTTTGAACTCCCCCAAAATAGCCTTCTCTCCACGAGTGTCATATTTTTGGTCTATTTTCAATGCCCTTATCCTCCTAGCAAAGTTACTTTGTTTGATCCTTTCAGACTCGATGTGTGTTTGATCAGGTTTCCTCCTTAGATTCCTGAAATCTATGTAGGCTCCTGGCACCAGCTCATATGCACTTAAGATGGCATTTTTCACCACCTCATACTCCCCAGATACCTCCTCTGATTGGGATGCAAACACCCCACTCGCCCTATCTATCAACTTTGTTTGAATGAAAATAACCCACATGGCCATTCCACTTGTTTAGTAACTTGCTCAAATGAAATGACCAAGACTTCTATGTCCTTCTTTTCTGGAGCAATGCTTGGACATGTTCAGACAGATTCCTACCAGGCTTTTGTCTATGATGGAATTGCTGTCCATCACTGCCCTCATCACTATTCCTACCTTTCATCCCTGCCTGCACTTTTTAAGTTGACTTTCATTTTCAGTTGTGACTTCCAAGTTCAAAATCTCTTGCGCTCTCCCTTTCTACAGCTATAGCTATTCTTTTCATTTTGCTTGTAATTAATTAGCAATTCAACTTTAGCCATTTCCAAATATTCCAATTGCATTTCTGGTATTTGTAAATGCACAGTTATTGCTGCAATTGCTTCCCTTTCCTCCAACTTCTGCTTGTCCATTCCACGGTGACTCAGTGATTAACACTGCTGCCTCACAGCGCCAGAGACTCGGGTTCCGTTCCAGCCTCTGGCGACCGTTCTCATGTTTGCATGTTCTCCCCGTGTCTGCATGGGTTTCCTCCAGATGCTCCAGTTTCCTCCCACAGTCCAGAAATTTGATGGATTGGCCATGCTAAATTGCCCCGTAGCATCCAGGTTAGGTGCAGGTTAGGTGGATTAGCCATTGGAAATATCAGGTTACGGATTAGGGTGGAGTTGATGAGTCTGGGTTGGATGCGCATTGGAGGGTTGGTATGGACTACTTGGGCCAAATGGCCTGTTTCTACACTGTTAGGATTCTATGATCAATTTACAAGCTTAGTCTTATTCATCTTATGGAAACTACTCCAAGTGACTTCTTCCAAACCCAGGAAACTCTTAGCCTCTGCAAGTGCCATTATGATACAAGGCACACCGATTTAAACCAACCGAATGCAACACCTGAAAACATTCACCTCTCAGTCTTTGGGTCCAATAACCCTAAACCCAAACTGAAATTAGAGATTTTGATCCTGAGAGGAGTCTCAGTTTGTCTTGGGCCAGACCAAACCCCCTCAAAATATAGCTGAAAAATGTGTTGCTGGAAAAGCGCAGCAGGTCAGGCAGCATCCAAGGAACAGGAGAATCGATGTTTCGGGCATAAGCCCTTCTTATGCCCGAAACATCGATTCTCCTGCTCCTTGGATGCTGCCTGACCTGCGCTTTTCCAGCAATACATTTTTCAGCTCTGATCTCCAGCATCTGCAGTCCTCACTTTCCCCTCAGAATACAACAAGGAGATCAAGGCAAGGCAAGAAGTTGGTTTGAAGTATGTCTACTTCAATGCCAGGAGCATCCGGAATAAGGAGGGTGAACTTTCAGCATGGGTTGGTACCTGGGACTTCGATGTTGTGGCCATTTTGGAGACATGGATAGAGCAGGGACAGGAATGGTTGTTGCAGGTTCTAGGATTTAGATGTTTAAGTAAGAACAGAGAAGATAGTAAAAAAGGGGGGAGGTGTGCCATTGTTGGTCAAGGATAGTATTACAGTTGCAGAAAAGATGTTTGGGGACTCGTCAACGGAGATAGTATGGGCTGAGGTTAGAAACAGGAAAGGAGAGGTCACCCTATTGGGAGTTTTCTATAGGCTTCTGAATAGTTCCAGAGATGTAGAGGAAAAGATAGCAAAGATGATTCTCGATAGGAGTGGGAGAGGCAGGGCAGTTGTCATGGGGGACTTCAACTTTCCAAATATTGACAAGGAACACTATAGTATGAGTACTATAGATAGGTCAGTTTTTGTCCAGTGTGTGCAGGAGGGCTTCCTGACACAGTATGTAGACAGGCCAACAAGGGACGAGGCCACTTTAGATTTGGTAATGGGTAATGAGCCTGGCCAGGTGTTAGACTTGGAAGTAGGTGAGCATTTTGGTGATAGCAATCACAATTCTATTATGTTTACTTTAGTGATAGAAAGGGATAGGTGTATACAACTGGGCAAGAGTTACAGCTGGGGGAAAGGCAATTATGATGCGATTAGGCATGATTTAGGAAGCATAGAATGGAGAAGGAGACTGCAGGGGATAGGCTCATTAGAAATGTGGAGCTTATTCAAGGAAAAGCTACAGTGTGAAGTAAATAAGTATGTACCTGTCAGGCAGGGAGGAAGCTGTACAGCGTGGGAGCCATGGTTTACGAAGGAAGTGGAATCTCTGGTCAAGAGGAAGAAGAAGGCTTATGTTAGGATGAGGTGTGAAGGCTCAGTTAGGGCACTTGAGGGTTACAAGGTTGCCAGGAAAGACCTAAAGAGAGAGCTCAGAAGAGGCAGGAGGAGACATGAGAAGTTGTTGGTGGATAGGATCAGAGTAAACCCTAAGGCTTTCTATAGGTATTTAAGGATTAAAAGAATGACGAGAGTAAGATTAGGGCCAATCAAGGATAGTAATGGGAAGTTGTGTGTGGAGTCAGAGGAGATAGGGGAAGCACTAAATGAATACTTTTCAACAGTATTCACTCTAGAAAACGACAATGTTGTCGAGGAGATTATTGAGATACAGGCTACTAGACTAGGTGTGATTGAGGTTCACAAAGAAGAGGTATTAGAAATCCTGCAGAGTGTGAAAATAGATAAGTCCCCTGGGCCAGATGGGATTTAACCTAGGATCCTCTAGGAAGCCAGGGAGGAGATTGCCGAGCCTATGGCATTGATCTTTAAATCGTTATTGTTTACAGAAATAGTGCCAGAAGACTGGAGGATAGCAAATGTGGTTCCCCTGTTCAAGAAGGGGAGTAGAGACAATCCTGGTAATTATAGACAGTGAGCCTTACTTCAGTTGTTGGTAAAGTGTTGGTAGAGGTTATATGAGATATGATTTATAATCATCTAGAAAAGAATAATTTGATTAGGGACAGTCAGCATGGTTTTGTGAAGGGTAGATCGTGTCTAATGAATCTTATTGAGTTTTTTGACAAAGTGACCAAACAGGTAGATGAGAGTAAACCAGTGGTTGGCGTGTATATGGATTTCAGCAAGGTGTTTGATAAGGTTCCCCACAGTAGGGTATTGTACAAAATGCAGAGGAATGGGATTGTGGGAGATATAACAGTTTAGATCAGTAATTGGTTTGCTGAAAGAAGACAGAGGGTGGTGGTTGATGGGAAATGTTCATCCTGGAGTCCAGTTACTAGTGGTGTACAGCAAGGGTTGGTATTGGGTCCACTGCTGTTCGTCATTTTTATAAACGACCTGGAAGAGGGCATAGCAGGGTGGGTTAGTAAATTTACAGACGACACTGAGGTCGGTGGAGTTGTGGATAGTGACAAAGGATGTAGTAAGTTACAGAGAGACATAGATAAGCTGCAGAGCTGGGCTGAGGGGTGGCAAATGGAGTTTAATGCGGACAAGTGTGAGGTGATTCACTTTGGTCGGAGTAACCGGAATGCAAAGTACTGGGCTAATGGTAAGATTCTTGGTAGTGTAGATGAGCAGAGAGATCTCGGTGTCCATGTGCACAGATCCTTGAAAGTTGCCACCCAGGTTGACAGGTTGTTAAGAAGGCATCCAGTGTTTTATCTTTTATTAATAGAGGGATCGAGTTCCGGAACTATGAGGTTATGCTGCAGCTGTACAAAACTCTGGTGCAGCCACTCTTAGAGTATTGTACAGTTCTGGTCACTGCATTATAAGAAGGATGTGGAAGCTTTGAAAAGGGTGCAAAGGAGATTTACTGGGATGTTGCCTGGTATGGATGGAAGGTCTTATGAGGAAAGGCTGAGGGACTTGAAGTTGTTTTTGCTAGAGAGAAGAAGGTTGAGAGGTGACTTAATAGAGACATATAAGATAATCAGAGGGTTAGATAGGGTGGACAGGGAGAGCCTTTTTCCAAGTATGGTGACGGCGAGCACGAGGGGACATAGCTTTAAATTGAGGGGTGACAGATATAGGACAGGTGTCAGAGGTAGTTTCTATACTCAGACAGTAGTGAGGATATGGAATGCTCTGCCTGCAACAATAGTAGATTCGCCAACTTTAAGTACATTTAAGTCGTCATTGGACAAGCATATGGACGTACATGGAATAGTGTAGGTTAGATGGGCTTCAGGTTGGTATGACAGGTCGGCGCAACATTGAGGGCTGAAGGGCCTGTACTGCGCTGTAATGTTCTATGTTCTATCATACACTTGCTTTATGATTGGTCAGTATATTAGGTTTTTATTAAAATACACTTTCTTCCTACACTACAGTGAAAATACAGACAATAGTTTATAAAAGTTGGCTTAAATGAAACTCTCAAAATACTTAGTTAACTTTTTGAATGCAGGAGCATCCTATAAGCCCTCACCAAATTTAAAATGAAAGGAACACTCAAACATGAATGCATCAGTAAGAGATGTGCCTTCCTCCAAAATCCCAGTTTCACTGGAGACTGGATAATAAAACCTGGAGACCCTGGGTGTGTGTGAGCCTGACTCTCTCTCTCAATCATGCTTCTTTTGTCTACTTTTTTAAAAAGAATCCTAAGCCATCTACCCTGCTGTGCAGAGAGCAGACAGCTCTTTGCCTGGTTTACAGCATTTGTTTTCAAAGAAACAGAACAAATGTCTTCAAGGCACATCTTGTCACAATGTGGATTTAGAGCAAAATAAACAGAACCTCAAGCTACATGAAGCTAAAACTGGAATAAACAGGAGTAAAGAAGTTTTGCAATGTGCCGATATTTTGTAATTGAAATGTTAACAAAACCTGCAAGACAGTTTCACACCAGATTCAGGCATCTCTAGACTGCATAATGAAACGTGCAGAAGGCAGGGGCATGACTAAGAGTGGAGAAGGTGGAAGTGTGCCAAAGAGTGTCGTCCCGTTTTCCCCCCCTCAGTCAAAGCAAAATGCTTAGAGACACAGAATAGTTTGACCTCCTTCATCTTTTATTCCAGGCCTGGGGGAAGAGAGAATGATTGCCCATGTGCACAAAGACATGAGTTCTTCATCTTTTCTCGAACAGCAATTTCTTAGTGAATTATATATTCGCTTACAAGGAGGGGCATCCAGATAAAGCAACATACATATTCATTGGGTGACCATTACAATCAGCAAGTGTTGATAGTAAAGATTGATCCATCTGCTGTTACGCAATAAATGTTCTTAACCTTGTTAACTGGCTTCACATAATAAATTATTTTCACCTTGTTAACTGACTTTACATACTGAATGCTTCTTCTTGTTAAATGGCTGTATATAATGAATGCCTTTTCCCCTCATTAATTCACTACCTTTGCCTCCAGCACCTCATTGTTTACTGCAAGTTCTTATCTGATCTGAGTCATGCTTAGCTGAACTTTTTTGTTTCACGAAACTCAAAATGTAACTCTTTCCCTACCTGCTCATATCCTGTACACATTGTCAGGAGTGCTGTGGTGCTCTGAGTTCATGTATAGAATAGAAGTGGAGGTGCTGATGTTGGACTGGGGTGGACAAAGTCAGATGTCACACATCACCGGGTAATGATATGACAAGTTCGTTTGAAATCACAAGCTTTCGGAGCATTGCTCCTTCATCTGACTTCATCTGGTGTCACGTGACTTCTGAACATATAGAATAGATAAATGCTGCTGTGCAAGCCACACTCTGGTCCCTGTCTCTTGGATGTAGTTGGATACACAGCAAAATATTGATGTCAACTTTTTCTTTCGCTGCAGGATGGTCACAGGGGTTAACTATTCTCCCAACTCAAAACCGTAAAGAGGTCGGAGATGGAGACAACGTGATGTTGGAGTGCAGGTTTGAGCTCGACAAAGCAGACATCGGCCCACTGGATATCGAGTGGTCAAAAACGCCCAATGATCCAGCGGATTCACCAATCATTGTGAGTATCGAGCCTGAGATTCAACCAGCTAAATCTATATAGAGGCGTAAATGTTAAAGGTTAAGGTGCAGTGATTGGTCAATTATTTAGACCAGTGGACAATCTGTCAACAGATCCAGAAACCCTGAGTTCAGCTCATTTTGAGAGAAAGAATGTCAGAATTGCCCCCATCTGACTGCGCTTGCTTATTTCTGTACTCTTTGTCATGCTACTTTTGCGTGGCACATCCCTTTCTGAGCACATGCTTTATCTTGCTCTCACTCTCGTGCTCTCTCTCTCTGTCTGTCTGTCTCTCTCTCTCTCTCTCTCTCTCTCTCTCTGTCTCTCTCTGTCTCTCTCTCTCATTAAAACACTAGATTCTGAAAGGACCTGACACAGCTGAAGCTGTTTCCCCAGAACATTAGATCACAGTCTCCAAGTCAAGGTCTGAGCAGTGATGAGCTGAAATGTGGAGGACTTCCATTATTCTGGAATTTTATATCACAGAAAGCTATGGATACTGTCATTGAGTATATTCAAGACCAATATTGACAGATTCTGGAGGGAATTCAGGCAGATGGGGATTGTGTGGGAGAATGAAATTGATAGAGAATATTAAGCAAGTCTTTAAGATTAGTTTAGCAAGCTTCAAGAGGCAAATGTTCTACTTTTCCTGTTTTTCATCAGCTTAACACCACAATCCCTGTATGCTCTCTGGTCATCTATTACCTTTAGGTAATCAAGTCCTTACCTAATGCTGAAAAGTACCCCAGTGTGCCTTCTGGAGGTGAAATGATGGCACTGTATTTCTGCTCAGATACTATTCTACCAGTGTTAGTGAACTTACTGTCTGTCTACCTGACCTAACTCGGCTGCTTACTCATTAAACTGTTTCCTAATCAACAGGTTATTGACTATTCAGGGGACAGGACTTATGAGACACGCCTTGAAGACATGAAAGGTCGTGTGCACTTCAGTTCACCAGATCCCAAAAATGGTGATGCTTCCATCAACATCACCAGGTTGAGACTCAGCGATTCCGGAAGATACCATTGCAAAGTGAAGAAGTCTCCTGGTTCAAAGACCATATCAATCACGCTGGATGTTTTGAGTAAGGAAGCTGTCTTTGGCTGGAAATGGATTTATAAGAACCGGGAGCAGGAGTAGGCCATTCAGCCCTTCGAGCCTGCTCCACAATTCAATTTCATTGTGGCTGATCTTAACCTCACTTTTCTGCCCCCTCTCCATAACTCTTTAACCCATTGCCAGTTAAAAATCTGCCTGCCTTCCTCCTCCTCCTCAAATCTACTCCATGTCCATTGGCCACCACACTCTGGGGAGTGAATTCCACAGATTCACTCTCCTCATCTCATTCTTTTGAGAGAATTAATTCCTCCTCATCTCTGTTTTAAATCTGCCACCCTTATTCCTAAAGCTGTAACCTCTCGTTCTAGATTGAGCCACAAGGGGAAATATCCCTCCACATCTATTTTGTCAGTTCACTTTAGCATGTTATATACCTCAATTATATCTCATGTTGTTGTTCTACTGAATTCCAAAGAGTATAGGCCCAAACTGTTCAATCTCTCTTCATATAATCAAAACCCTCATCTCTGGAATCAATCTAGTGAACCTCCTCTGAATATCCTCCAATACAACTATATACCTTCTCAAGAAAGGGGACAAAAATTACGCGCAATACTCCAGGTGTGGTGTCAGTAATGCCTTGCACAGTTACATCAACACTTCCCCACATTTATATTATGTTCCTTTTGCAATACATGGCAAATTTCCATTGGCCTTCCTTATTACCTGTTGTACCTGTAAATTCATGCAACAGGGTACACAGATCTCTCTGCACCTTTAGAACTCTGACATTTCTCTCTATTTTACATAATAAATTGTTTATAACCCAGCTATCCCCTCCACCTCCACTCCAATCTATCACCATTGCCCCTCCAGTCCCCCCCCCCCACGCACACGCGCACACACTGCATTTTTCTCTCGGCTCCCTTGCCCCCTGCTCCCCAACATTCCTGATGAAGAGCTTACGCTTAAAACGTTGACTGGCCTGCTGTGCTTTTCCAGCACCACATTTTTTGACTCATACTTATCTATTTAAAGTACCATCTGCCAAAGTTTGGCCTTTTCACTGAAACTAATCCGCTCCACTTGTAAATTTTTAATTTCTTTACTTCAACCTACTTAACCACCTGTTTTGGGATCATTGGCAAATTTGGCAATAATGCTACTATTCCTGCATCTGAGTAATTAATTTAGGTTTTAATTAGTTCAGGTTCTGAAGACCAAAGCCTGTGGCACACCATTAGTTATGTTTTGCCAAGTAGAAAAAGACTCATTTATCCGAACCCCCTACTTCCTGTTGGTTAGCCAGCCCTATCCAAGTTAAGTTTACCCAAAACCCCATGTGATCTTGTGTACAACTATTTTGTTTATATATTTTATCAAATGAATAAATTCCCATTATCCACTTTGCTAGTTACATCTTTAAAAAAAACAATAAGTCAAACACTATTTATCTTTCATCAAAACCATAATGATTCTGATAGAGCTGTGTTTTGACTTTCAAAATGTCCTGTTAATGTTTTATTAATAATAGAACAAAGAACAAAGAAAGAACAAAGACAATTTACAGCCCAGGACAGGCCCTTCAGCCCTTCAAGCCTGAGCCAATCCAAATGTACTGTCTAAACCTGTTGCTCAATTCCTAAGCATCTGTATCTCTCTGCTCCCCACCTACTCGTGCATCTGTCCAGACGCGTCTTAAATTAATCTACGGTGCCTGCCTCTACCACCTCTGCTAGCAACACGTTCTAGATGCCCATCACTCTCTGTCTGAAGTACTTGCTGTGTGTATCCCCTTAAACTTTCCACCTCTCACCTTGAAACCGTGACCTCTCGTTATTGAATCATCCACCCTGGGAAAAAGCTTGTCTCTATAGGTTCTAACAGTTTCCCAAAAATGCATTAAACTAGCTGTTTTCCAGTTTCCTATTATCTGTCCAATTCCTTTTTGAATAGAATATAGAATCTCTACAGTGTGGAAACAGGCCTTTTGGCCCAACAAGTCCATACTGACCCTCCAAAGAGTATCCCACCCAGATCCATTCCTCTGACAAATGCACCTGACTGACACATCATTGAACACTATGGGATAATTTAGTACGGCCAATTCACCTAGCCTGCACATCTTTGACTGTGGGAGGAAACTGGAGCACCCAGAGGAAACCCACGCAGACACGGGGAGGATGTGCAAATTCCACACAGACAGTTGGAATCAAATCCGGGCCCCTGGCGCTGTAAGGCAACAATGCTAACCACTGAGCCATGCGCCACCCCCATAATAATAGCATTTTTCCTATCCACCAGAACATTTCAGATTTGAAGGAACTTTGGAATATTATAACAAATTTATTAATTATCTCTGGTGCTACTTCCTTTTAAGACCCTCAAATATAGGCCTTCGGGCCCTGAGGATTTACCTGCTTTCAGTCTCAGTGGTTCGCTTAGTGTTTTTCCTCTTGTAATGATTGTTTTAAGCCCCTAATTTTCTGTAACCTTTGCGATCGCTCTTACCATGGGAATGGTACTACTGTCCTCCACCATGGAAACTGAGGCAAAATATTCTTTACCATTTCTGTTTCCCGACTATTAGCCCCTCCTAATCCCCTCTTCTGGGGACGATCATTAGCTTTAACTAATTTGCTTCCCTTTTACTTTCTTTTATAAGTTTTGGCTATACTCTTTTTTTATAATTTACAGTTGCTCTTGTTATTACTTTTTTTGAAGCATCCCTTAGTTGATCTTTAAAAGTATCCAGTCTTCCATCCTGCTATTAGCAATGATTTGCCTTGGTTTTTGCCTTTATGTTAACTTTATATCCATTACTTAGCCCTGGATGTTTCCTAGCCCTCTTGCTGGGAATATAATCCTTTTCTGGATTATATTTTAATTAGAAGGAATTGAACATCTCTTTAAACATCTCTGAATAGTTCTACCTTTTAAAATCTTCCTGTATAATCCAGTTGATTAGATTGGATTCCCTACAGTGTGGAAACAGGCCTTTCGGCCCAACACGTCCACACCGATCCTCTGAAGAGTAACTCCCCCAGACCCATTTCCCTCTGACTAATGAACCTAACACTCTGGGCAATTTAGGATGGCCAGTTCACCTGACCTCCGCATCTTTGGATTGTGGGAGGAAACCAGAGCACCCGGAGAATATGCAAACTCCACGCAGACAGTCGCCCAATGCTGGAATCGAACCTGGGTCCCTGGCGCTATGAAATAGCAGTGCTAAAAACTGAGCCAACATGCTGCCCCAATTTAGCCCCACTTGGGCTAAGTCTGCCCTTATGCCTACATGATTACCTTTGTTTAACTCCAGAATGTTAGTGTGGGACTCTACTTTCTCAACCTCAAACTGATTTGTAATCCTAGCATGCTATGATCACTCTTCCCTAGAGGATCCTTTATTATGAGATTATTCATTAATTCCACCTCATACATAATATCAAATCCAGAACAGCCTACTCCCTGGTTTTCTCTTCAATATTATTGCTCCAAGTAATCTAACACATTGAATATATTGTCCCTCAAGGCTATCCCTTGCCACTTCGATTAATCCAATCTGTTTGCATACTGAAGTCCCATGAATCCCTTTCTTCCAATCCCCCAGTATATCCTGGTCTATGCTGTACTGTTGGACTATTATTCGGCTTTGTTCGTTGGTTTGTTTTAGTCAACCTGTTTCAGAGATGTTATTACATACTTTTGGAGCAGGTAGGATTTGAACCCAGGCCTCCAGTTAGGGACACTACTACAGCACCATAAAAGCCCTCATGATTTGGTCACAGATCTTTATCCCAACGATTGGAGAATGTTTATTGGCTCCTCACCTTAAAGGTTGGGATTCCGCACCTCAGGATATAGCTGAGGTTGGGAAGTCAGGACAATGGACCTACAAAAGAAAAAAATGTAGCAAGGAGGTAAAAGCGTCTTGGGAAGAGTCAAAAGATTTTGGTGAAGGAGTAGGCTGTGTGTAAACTGGGAATGTTGCAAATGGAGGAAAGTGGGAATGTGAGGCTACAGAGGATTGGGAGGGATTGGAGGAGACTGGAAAAAGCTGGATGCTTCATTCACGGAACGCCAATAAGGAATGGTCCCGCTCCTGGGGACAAACAGGAAGTGCTTAAAGGCACTCACTTTATATAATCAACAGGTTCCACCTCCTTTTCATGACTGACCTTTCCAAACCTCAAGACCAATATACCTGCTGAGAAAATGGCAACAGATTTCTAATTGGGCTCTCACTATTACCTGGTATATTTAAAACAAAAATCAGAGTGGAATGCCCACTTGCCTCAATATTCATCCACATAAAAATGGCAACCTGTGTGTTGTTATGGACCAGGCCAGATCCCCTCAAAACATTTCACATTACTAGGCTGGGCACTAACTTTGCTTGTTGTTTTAAGCAGGTGTAACGGTAGATATTCCAGGAGTGATGTAGATGGTCCCACCACTTCATTTTAAACAAAACAGAATTTATTTTCAATATTACTGAATGAAACACAAACAAAAGAGAACATAATATAGAGTAACTCAACTGTTTTAAAAAAAACCCAATCAACTCTATCGCACCTTAATGATACCATTCCAAATGCTTGCAACATTCCCATAAACACCCATTTGGCAAAAAGGTAAAATCAGACACAGCTTCTTACAGGAGAGATGTCCGAGAGAGGGAAAGGATCAGCATGGAGCTGTTTCTTTGATCAGCAAATCTGAACAGCCAGACTGCTAAAATCAAAACAAACTAGAGAAAAGCTGAGCTGGGAGAACTGGCCACTCCCTTTCATTGTACAAGGGTTTTATTAAATTTGAAAGCAATATCCATTAGGTATAATCACATTGACCTTAAAATCCATCCACACCCAGCACATCAGAACTTCTGTATTTACAAAACCTGAAAGAAAACCCAAAGACAGAATAACCATGTCAAACGATTGTCACACAGTGTCTTCCAATCTGGCTGAGGATGGTGATGGTGGAGATTTATATCAAATGTCTCACTGTTCAGCTAAACAATCCATCTCTTCCACAGTCCCCAAATCGCAAATACCACTCCATATAATGCTTGCTCACGCTCTCTCTCATGCTTGTGTGCTCTCTCATGCTTTGCTCTCTCACGTGTTTTTTTCTCCCTCTCTCTCTAGTGCACAATCTCAAACACCCATCCTACCTCCTGTTGACTCTTTTCACTGCCTGAGTTCCCCTACACGGTTGCCACCTTCTCTATGAAATGTATCTAAAATACCTTGTCAATTCATCTTCCTCTTTTTACAAATGAGTGTTAGATATTGGGATCCCTTTAAAAACTGAATTTTCCTAGTGTTTACTGTACAGCTCATTGCAGCTGTAATTAGCCTTCCAAAGTTCTAGCATGGAAACAATTATGAGAATTGTGGTGGCCTGATATGCGTTGAACTAACGTCAATATTTTGTTAACAAGACCAGTATGCTTTGTTTATCTAATTAATGAAGGTATCAAATCAAAACTGCTGCTTCTCACCAAGCTATCAGAAAATTACTTACCTCAACTGGCAATTCAACAATTTGTAACTGTGATCACTCACTTCCTAACATGAACATGAGGAGTCTGTTGCTGGAGGTGGTGGTGATTCCTAGCTCAGATTGGATTTCAGTTTATCCCTGCCCTTCAGAACTTTGAATTCTTTGTGCTTCATGTTTGTGCTGTAGTGAGACCAAGCAATACAAAATGTTACGTGGATGGAGCTCATGAGGTTGGAAAAGATGCATTGTTGAAATGTTCAAGTGAAGGAACGCCCCCTATCAAATACACCTGGACCAGACAGAGCCCATCAAATCTGATGCCTCCTTCTGCAGTTGCAGGTCAGTACATTTTATACTGAGCTCTTTGGGATTATGTAGAGTATTTGTGAAGGCTGTGGAGGGCATGATGATGACATGTGGAATGCTGTCTGTGTTTACATTGTGCTCTCAGGCTCTGTGATGGTTGAGGAATCAAATCATCACCTGGATATCAAGGGCATCAAAGTTATCACCCTGAAGAAAGTCATAAACTTGGCATGAAAGCTAGCAACTCTCATTATTGCGCCTGGAAGACTGAAGAGGGCCGAGTCAAAGGCTGTCCCTCAAGCTTTGTCAAGTAAATACCAGACTATGACCATCACTAATAAGTGACAATCTAACCACTGCCCTTCGACAATCAATGGTGCTACCAACACTGAATCCCTCACTATTCACATCCTGGGGGTTAGTGTTGACCAGAAACTCAACAGGATTCACCACGTAAACACAGTGAAGTAGTTGAGGCTTCCTCATTGAATGCCTTTAAAGTTAAGGTAGTGATTTTTTTTATTATGAATTAAGAATTATGGTGAGAGGGCAGGTAAGTGGAGCTGAGGCCATGAAAAGATCAGCCATGATCTTATTGAATGGCAGAGCAGGCTCGAAGGGCCAGGCAGCCTAATCCTGCTCCTAGTTCTTATACTGCATGGAATAACTCACCACCTGACTGCCCAAAGCCTGCCCCCCCCCCCCCCCCCCCCCCCCCCCCCATTGACAAAGCAAAATTCAGGAGTGTGATGGAATACACAGGAGGCGACATGTTCAGGAGGCGACTGACTGTGTGGAGTTTGCACGTTCTCCCCGTGTCTGCGTGGGTTTCCTCCGGGTGCTCCGGTTTCCTCCCACAGTCACAAAGATGTGCGGGTCAGGTGAATTGGCCAAGCTAAATTGCCCGTAGTGTTAGGTAAGGGGTAAATGTAGGGGTATGGGTGGGTTGCGCTTCGGCGGGTCGGTGTGGACTTGTTGGGCCGAAGGGCCTGTTTCCACACTAAGTCTAAATAATACTCCCACTTGCCTGGGTGGGTGCAGTCCCAACAACACTCAAAGCTTAACACCGTCCAGGACAAAGCAGCCCACTTGATTGGAGCCACATCCACAAACATCGACTCCCTCCACCACTGATGCTCAGTAACAGCAGTGTGTGCCATCTACAAAATGCACAGCAGAAATTCACCAAAGATTCTTAGACAGCACCTTCCAAACCCACAGCCACTTCCATCTAGAAGGACAAGGGTAGCAGATACATGAAACATCACCATCTGTAAGATCCCCTCCAAGCCATTCATCATCCTGACTTGGAAATATATCATGGTTCCTTCACAGTCGCTGGGTCAATATCCTGGAATTCCCTCCCTCATGGCATTGTGGGTCAACCTACAGCAGATGGAGTGCACCTTCACAAAGGCAATTCGGGATGGGCCATAAATATTTGTCAGCCAACGATGCCCACACCCCTCCGAGGAATTTAAAAATAAGCTTGCATTAAGATTCAGTGGAATAATAACAGATGACTGGGGTCATAACATATAGCATGGTGCTCAGATTGCATTTGGTTACTCCAATGTAGGGGAGACAGCATTGTGAAAAATGAATCCTGTACTTTTTAATTCATTCATGGGACAATTTACTGTTTAGACCATTCAGAAAAACCAGGAAGCAGTTAAATGTCAACCCCATTGCTATAAGTGTACAATAACATTTAGATCAGATCAGGTGAGGATGGCAGATTTCATTCCCTAAAGGACATTAATAAGGCAAATGATTAAATCTACTTAATTGAACGAATGGATGAAAACTCGCACTCGCTTTCCCTGCCTGTGCCCTAACAATGCCTCCACTTCTGCTCTGAAGTTTTAAAAAGTCTTTCCTTGTAACCTTCCCATACATGCATACTGTCCCTGAAATAGGCTCGTGGTTTCCAATACTTCCCCTAACTTTCATTTTCAAGGAGCACAAACTGGTGTTGCTCTCTCTCTCTCTGAAATAAATATTTGCACCACTTGCTGCTTGCACACTTCCAAAAGAGGCCTAACCACCGACTTGTGACTTTAACTTGTTGCCACTGTTTCTAATCTTCACCGAATTTTCTTGGACGTTAAATAACCAGTTTCCTTCTCTCTGCAGATGTCGTCTCAGGAATTCTGAAATTCAAAAACGCAACAGCGGATTACTCTGGTGACTACGCATGTACAGCTAGCAATCGAATTGATAGTTCACAATGTGTCGTTAGGTTGTCAGTCTCATCCTGTAAGTACTTCTTTTTCCAATGCACTTTCATTTCTCAAGTTGTTATTGTCTCTCTCCAGAAAGCTATTCCAATGGCTCACAGTTCCACGGTTGTTCCCTGAGGTAGATGTTTGGAAGAGCAGAAAGAAAAGGCATCCATTTCTGTAGCACCTTTCCCGTCCTTGAGTTGTCTCAAGGTACCTTCCAGGAAGTGAAAAGCTTTATAAAACTAACAAGTGCCCACAAGCTCCCATAAGTAGCTACTGACCAGATACTCCTTTGTTATTCCTCAAATAAACAAGAGGAAAATCAAGCAGCCAGAGCACCCTAGAGAATTCCAATGATTTTTAAAAAAAGTTTCCTTTTCCTCAAGAAAAAACTGCAGATTGCTTTGTTTTGAGGGATGTAATAAACCAATTGGGCTTTTATGAAAATAATGAGGACTGTTGTTCTGATACCTCAAACCTCTGTTGCCTTGGCAACATTTGCTCATAAGCAATATTAAAAGGCCAGAAGAGGCAATTAGAAGGAATGCCTTTCATTTAAAGCAGTGACTTGTTACAGTGCACTATGTGAAAGGCTGGCGAATGCAAATTTGATGTTAACTTTCAAGGTGGAACAAGACAAACACTATGGGTCAATGTTTGCAGGGCTATGGAAAAGTACAGAGTATTGGAATTTTTCAAAGACTAAGTATGGTTGGCATGGAAGGTGACTTTACCCATGTACAAGTACGAGCATATCTATGTACAAATCAGGAGCAGCAGTCAGGCATTTAAATCCTTGATATTGCTCTACCATACAATTAGATCGTAGTTGATATGTTTCTGTTCTGAATTCTACATCCCCATCTACTTCCAGTAGCCGTAGATTTTTGTTTCTGTAAAAGAATTAGTCTGCCATGGAGTAAAAAATATTCACTGACGCTACCTCCCCAGCCTTCTGAGGCAAGGTTCCAGACTACTGTACAAACCGCAGAAAAAAGGTTCGCCTCCTGTTTGATCTAATAAGGGAAAACTCCTGATTTTTAAATAGTGCCCCCTTTAGTTCTTGATTCACCCACAAGAGGAAACATCCTTTCTGTGTTGCCCATGTTGGTGACCTCTCACGGTCCCACATGCTTCAATCAAGTTGCACCTCACTCTTATAAACTTTAGAGATCATGAGCCCAGTCTGACCAGCCTTCTCTCGTAGTTATCAATGTGCAGAGGTCCTCTGAAATGCTTCAATGCATTTATGTCTTTCTCTAAATAATGAGATGAGAACTGAACACTTGAGTGTGAGAGATGTGGTCTCATAAGCGTCTTACATCATTGAAGCATACCACCCTTGCTTTTTATGTTCAGTTCTTCTCATTAATCGTCATCATTGACAATCAATTGCTATTGAGTATGATTGTCCATCTAGGAAATTCCGTGTGACTGGGCATGGGTTCTGCAGCTCCTTCTGTAGCAGTGAGCCTGATCCTACAGCCACATCTCCAACCACACATTTCACTGGTCATTCTAGAGTTGGGAGTAGTTCTTGATCTTGAGATCGTTGGCATTCCTTTCTCCAGTTCCTTTTCCGTACGCCCTCTTGTCGATGGATATTCTCAAAGAATCATCTCTCTTTCTACCAAGCTAGTTCCTCTGAGCAATAGTCTCCCATATGTAGATATCGGTGATGCATTTCCTGAGGGAAACTTTCAGGGAAGTATGCTCATTCATCTTTAGCTGACTTCTTCCCACAAGCTTCAGTCTGAGCTCACCTCCATGTGTTTCCAAAACTAGTTCCTGCTTTCATTATTCTGCAATTTCCTCATACTGCAATTTCAATACATTCCATTCTTAAAGCCCTGTTCCTGGCTCTTGCAAGCTCAGCACAATTCACGTGCGTTTTTCTGTGTTATGCATAGTTCTTAGGTTTGGTCAAGTTATGCAAGTCCTTAAGTTCACAGAGTGGAGGGATTATTTTATAGGAAAAACTTAAACAGGTTGGGATTCCACTGACTGGAGTGGAAAAGAGTAAGAGGTGATCTCATTGAAAAATACTTTAAGCTCCTTAAGAATCCTGTGTGGCAGTGGAAAGGCACAGCAGGTCAGGCAGGCATCTGAGGAGCAAGACAGTCAACGTTTCAGGCATAATCCTTCATCAGGTCCTGATGAATGGTTATGCCCAAAATGTCAACTCTCCTGCTCCTCCGATGCTGCCTGACCTGCTGTGTTTTTCCAGCATCACACTTCATCGATTCTGATTCCCCAGCACCTGCACTGTCTCCTCCTTAAAGGGCTTGACAGGGTGCACGTTGGGAGCCTAAGACCAGAGGACTCAGTCTCCGAATAAAGAGGTGCCAATTTAAGACCAGGATAAGGAGGAATTTCTTATCTGTGTGTCATGTGTTGTTGAAACCCCTTGTCACAATGGGCTGTGGAGGTTGAGGTAGTTTCCTAATCATTAGAATAATCGAGGGTTTTGAGGAAAACACAGGAACATGGTCATGAGGGATAATGGATCAGCTCTGATTTTATTCATTGATGGAGTAGGCTGTTTCTAATGTAGTAAATTGCCAGAAGCAATTGTTCTCAAAAATTGCAGAGGCACCAATTGGAACCTTTCTCAATGGATAAGTTGAGCACAAATGAAAGAAGGTGCAGTCACTGACCTTCAGGTTGACACACAAAGGTGAAGTTGCCATGGGTCCCAGGGGATCACAGGGCTGCCTTCTCATTAGAGGTGATGATCATCAGAGAGACAATTGGTGGTGGTTTAACGTGAAGGTCATCATTCCTCAGACAGGGAGAGGGTCATTGCATCTTCATGGTACCCTCAGCCAGTGACAGGAATTGAACTTGCACTGTTGACGTCACTGTGTATTGCAAACTAATCAACTGAGCTAACAAGCCTCTCTTTGAATGGAGAAAGTGAAGAATGGGTTTTGTGTGGAAACATGACTGAACCCCTCACTGAATAAAAACTGGAATTTATTGCTCTTTTTTTTTAAGCATCCAACAATGCCGGGAAGATAGCGGGAGCCATTATTGGTGTACTGCTGGCTTTATTGTTGCTGGCCATCATCATCTGGTGCTGTCTTCGGAGAAAGAAACAGCAAACCTACGAGAAGGAGCAGCCTTATGAAATAAGGTAATCACAAATAATCTCCTGGTAGCGCAACAGTTGAATGTCACCTGGAGAGGGAAAAGAACTTGCTGTCAAGGCTTTTTATCTCTCATTCATCAGGACAAGTGCAAGAGTGGCAAATTAGGCAGTGAACACCAATTTATACTACATGAGCAAAACAATGACTGTGTTGACTTGAGTTAGCATTCCTTATTGTGCCCTTTGAAATTTAGCACTTTTGTTCAAAGCGGAACATAAATATTATTTCTGTTGTCCTGGAAAATACTTATTCTTAAATCAACATCACAAAATAATTTCTATACACGGGAGGTGTTGAGAGTTCAACATTGAAACGTTTTATTTTAAAAGTCAAAGAATTGACTTGACTCCAGTTGGACTTTTGTTTGTATATTCATTTATGGGATGTGGGTGTTGTTGTCTTGGCTAGCAGGTATTGCCCATCCCTAATTGCCCACAGGGCTGTTAAGCATCAACCACATTGCTGTGGGTCAGGAGTCACTTGGGCCAGCTCAGCTAAGGATGGCAGTATCCTCCCCAAATGGGCATCAGTGAACCAGATGGGCTTTTCCCCAAAAGTTGGCATCAGTTTCATGGTCGTCGGTAGACTTTTAATTCCCGAGTTTAATCAAGTTCAAATTCCATCATCTGTCACGGTGGGAATTGATCAGGTCCCAAGGACGTTACCTGGGTCTCTGAGCTACAAGTCCAGTGACAAGGTCACCAGGCCATTGCCTCCTGATAATAGCACCACAGTCAGCACTTTTATATCCATGTTTGATTTTGAGGAAGTGAGGATTTTATTTGGTGTGGTGGGTTCTCCGCATTGTGTTTAAAAGACTTCTCACTCCCTGTTTTAACAGAGAGGATGTTCCTGCCCCAAAAAGTCGGGTTTCAACGGCTCGAAGCTACACCGTGGGTTCACAGCGTTCCTCTCTGGGCTCCATGTCACCCTCCAACATGGAACCCTACAAAACCCATTACGATCGACTGGCTACAAATGACTTGGAACATCTACCCAATCACAGCCCGAGTATCAACCCTTCGTACAAGGTAGCTGCTCCTAGTCTGAATCGTATGGGGGCTGTTCCTGTCATGATTCCAGCACAACATTGCGATGGTTCCATTGTGTAACACCCCATTCAAACACCTTCTTGTCCTGACCTTTCTGATACACTACGTGAATTGAGAGGACTATCTTGAATTTGACAGTCCGCTAATATTGCGATTGCCTTTTGTACAGTGTGCACATTTAGAACGTGTCCTAGAGTTTATTCTTACCTGAAGCTGATGAGAATTTTTCGTAAATGTTAAGAGTTTTCTCTGTGAAGTTTTATATATAATTCATTTTGGGAAATTCTTGCACAAGCACACCAGAAAATGACTTTGGTTCACTTTAAGTTTGTCAGTTCAACTTGGTGTTATGATAAGGAGCGTGCAGTGTGGAGAATTGGGAGGTGGGCTGGAGATAGTGGGAGTCAAAAGGAAGGAACAGCAAGAATTCTCATCTTATGTGTATGATTGAGTGACATTTGGTGACATCCTTTCAGATGGTGGTGCTACCTGCAACCAAATATTTTTACACGCTGTTGCCAATACATCAAACGATTGACAGATCCTATAGTTTCGTATCTCTGCAGACAGTAGGAATGAATTTTCATTGATGTTAAATTGTTTCTGGTAGATGGTCCTCATTTGTACATTGCACCCTTAGCATCAATCCTCTCAAAAACTGATATTGAAATGGCTACCTACACACATCCTTGGCTTATAAATTAATGCAATTTTTATTCCTACTGATTTTTTATTTTAATTTTGGGAGGGATGGTATACATATGAGACTTCGATTCTCTTTCCTTAAGTTATTTGAAGTTCAGGGTTGTACTAAATGGATCACTCTCCCTTTTTATGCTGTTTTTAAACCAACTAGATGTCTCTGCATTGGGTGCCTTTTTTAAAATTAGTAAATAGAAGTATGTTTTTGATTCATTGAGATGCCTTTTATCATTTATAGTAGGATGGAATTTATGATCTTTTTGAAAACTTAATGAAAATATGGTAAAATAATGTGTATTCTGTATTATTTTGGTCAGAACGTTTGCTTAGTGAAGGTTGGTGGTCAAGTTGACCAGGTAAGTGACCCTGAAGCTTGAGGACTTGATATGCAGAGATACTTAGTCAGCCCTGCTCCTCTGTGGTTCACTAGCTAAGATGCTCAGTCTAATAATGCCAGTTGGATGGTCCCTTTGAAGAAAGTCATAAACATAAAATCATAGAAAAATTAAGGTACATGAATGATAGACAAAATGGCCCCTTCCTGTGCTCAGTTTTATAACTTTGCTTTCTTTAATGAGATCAGTAATAAGACTAGCAGACCAGCAATGCCAATTGCTTAGAGTCATAGTGATGTACAATCTATGTCGACCAGATATCCTAAACTAATCTAGTCCCATTTGCCAGCACTTGGCCCATATCCCTCTTAAACCTTACCTATTCATATACCCTTCCAGAAGCCTTTTAAATGTTGTAATTGTACCATCTTCCACCACTTCCTCTGGCAGCTCATTCCATACACACACCACCCTCTGCATGAAACGGTTGCCCTTTACGGTCCTTTCAAATTTTTCCACTCTAACCCTAAACCAATGCCCTCTAGTTCTGGACTCCCCACCCCACAGAATATACCACGTCTATTTGCCTGATCCATGCCCCTCATGATTCCACTGTACTCTGAGGTAACCTTCTTCACTGTCCACTACTTGATATTGCATTAGCTGTTGTGTTGCTGGAGTTGGTGACCTCGATAATCCTGAGATAGTGAGAGTTTCGGGTAGAAGTGACAGGCTCAAGCTGTCCCTCCAGTCTTCCAGACAAGTGCTGCTAGTGTGTGCAATGCGGGAAACTGTTGGTGGAGAAGAATCACTGGAAACATGGATATGGCTAAGGGAGAAGCAGTAATGTTGGACAGTGGTATTTCAGATTTCAGGGCACTATACATCATGGCCAGCATCTGCAGTCCTCACTTTCTCCACTATACGTCACAACCATGCAGCAGGGTGGATGTTAGAACTATGTGAATACTAGGCAGCATTACACAATTTTCATATCCCATGCCGCAATCAGATGATTTGCAATGCACCTCCACAAACGAACAGCCTTGTTTTGTGGGCCGTGTGGATACTGAATGGTGGGCGACAGTCCTGCAGTATCTAACATATAGTTGCACATTTTTTGGATCAGGAAAAATCGGGCATTGGAGTTAGGAAATGATGTGTTTTACTTCTCCACTGTTGATTTGAAGAACAAGTGATCAGGAACCAATTACTGCTATTGTATTAGAATATTGAAATTCTTTTTAAGCTCATAAGATTTTAACTTTCAACTTTCTCCTGTATTGTGTTTTTCTTTTTTTTGTTGAAGTGGTGTTATTTGGCAAAATGCTGGACACTTTTGTCTTCCGGCTAACTTTTAGAAGGAAATTCTAAACCTTTCCTATTTGGGAGTGTGCATGCATTCTCCCAAAGCCCTTCGTGTGAATCTAAAGGATTGATGAGCTTTAGAATTTTAATGTAACTGTTTTGTAAGAAGTTGAAAATTTGAATTTATCGTAGAGCTGTTTTGTGGATGTTAATCTCTGTCTTGTTTGAACCTTGTTGGTTAAAGTTATTGCATTATTCAAGCTGCAGGTTACCTAACCAAGAGGAGATGACATGTTAACGGATTTAAGTTAAGCAATTGGTGAAAAGACGTTAACTGAATGAAGTGGTGTAAAAACTGCTGATGTGGAATTTGGCTTTGTGATCCTGTTTTCATTGTACATAGAGTCCTGACTGGTGTTTTGACCATTCAGATATAGATATTATTTTTGTTAGACAGTGAAATGGGGACAGATTTAAGCTCATATTTTTTGATTTGTGTGTTGATTTGGATGTGCAGAAGCCTGGTTTTAATCTCATCAAATCCTGATTCTGTTGTGCAGCAACTCAAGCTATGAAGGCTTCAGAGTATTTTCATATGGTTAGCAAATAGTCATAGAGCTGTACAGCATAGAAATAGACCCTTTGGTCCAACTCGTCGATGACGACCAGATATCCTAAAGCAATTTAGTCCCACTTGCCAGCATTTCTCTAGGTTTGATTTCTGATTTCTGATGTCTGTTGCTGGTGAGTGTCATGATTTGGGAACTGTTCTGTGTTCAGGGCCAACAACATCAGCTGCGGTCAGGGTGGGGTCAAGATGGGTCTGCCTCCTACTCGTTGACATCTGTTGAAGATTAGAAAAGTGTAAGGAACTGATGAGGTCAGGATTCAGCCTTTAAGAGTCAGGCATTCTATTCAAAATCTCATCATGTGGATTATTGAATCCCTACAGTGCAGAACGAGGCTATTTGGCCCATCGAATCTACACTGACCTTCCGAAGAGCATCCCCCAAGACCCCTGCCCTATCCCCATGGCTCTGCATTTCCCATGGCTGAACCACCTAGCCTGCACATCCCTAGACACTACAGATAATTTAGCATCGCCAATCCACCCAACTTGCAGTTTGTACCATTGACAAGATACACTGTAGCAACTCACCATTACCTTTGACAGCACATTCCAATTTGGTGACCTCAACCTGCACATTCTCCTCCAAGTCACACATCATCCCTGACTTGAGCTTTTTTTTCCCCCCCTAGGTAAACACTAATAATTCCTTTCCTTAACAGCAGTACACAGCACCCCTAGACCCAGGATGGTAGCAGCTCGAGAAGGCAGATTACCCTGTGGCCTCCTCCTGTTCCTTTCTGTTCTGAGATTCCATGACTCCAAATTAGCTTCACTTATCAACAAAGTGTTTAGATTGTTGATTCCCCGTATCTGTTCCAAGCCACAGATGTCCAAGGACAGTTAGCTGTTACGCAATCTAAATGACATAACCTATCAAAGTCAACTCGCTGCAGTAATTTCTGAAAGATGAGCAACAAACAATCTAAAGCTAGAATTTCTTGAAGACTTGTCAGCGCATTATAGAAAGAGTTCTAATTTTATTTCTCTTAAATAATCTGTTTTAAACAGTCACATCTGCAGTCCTCTGATATTGATTGCCCTTGGGTCCAAACACTTGCTTGAGGGTGGGATGAGTCAGGAACATCCCACTTATTCCATATCTGGGTTGTGTTGAGATAGCTGGGCTGCTGTGCAAGGTTTTGTGTTGGGAGGGCTAGTTCACTAGAGTTCCTCCTTACAGCTGGCAATCGATTAGCCCCATTAAATAGGACTGACGGGTTTTGGGTGATGAGAGCATATGTGGACATTGGGATTTAGTTAGTGTTCTCTGGAGTGGAGTAGTTAATGCAGCCTCTTGCCATCTTTGCAAGTGAGAGCCAACCAGTGTCCCAAGGGAAAGGGATGTTGGGGGAGATGGGGATGTGGGCAGTTAATGGACATCAGAAACTTTTGTAAACGTTTATGAAGGAATGTTAAAACAAGCATGCAACCATGGGAGAGGTTGCTAAGTAGCTTGCAAATTGTTGACACAAATTGTATGCACTGATTCTCATACTTCTCTTGTACCTTGTAATGTTGTGTTGCCTCTTTCAGTTTGAAGAGATACACTTTTGATTATTCCTGTCATTTCTGTAGCTAACTTTAAAGTTTTTAAATAAATGTTTGAGATGATAGAAACTCTGGCTACTTGGTATTTTGTAAGGAGTTAAAGATCACTACATACATTATGAGGAGCAGCCTAAATTTGAGGGGGTGTTCCTATCTCTTTTCCTTTCTTTACTTTCACTTTCTTTATTTATTGTTCAGAAAATAGGAAATGGGATTTTGGATAGATGTAGATTCCCTGAGAATTCAACTTAATGTCAGGATAGGAAGAGACTATTCAGACCTTCGAGCTTGTTTCACTATTCAGTTCCACCATTCAACCATTTTGGACAGTACAGTACCTCAGTGGTTAGCACTGCTGCCTCACAGCGCCAGGGACCTGGGTTCAGTTCCACCCTTGGGTGACTGTCTGTGAGGAAATCGCACGCACTCTCTGTGTCTGTGTGGGCTTCCTCCCCACAATCCAAAGATGTGCAGGTTAGGTGGTTTGGCCATGGGTAATGCAAGGTTCCCGAAACGGGGTGAGTCTGGGTGGAATGCTGTTTGGAGAGGCGGTATGGACTCAATGGGCCGAATGGCCTGTTTCCACATTATGGGGATTCTATGATTTTAATTATTTCATGGCTGATCTGTATCTTAACTCCCTCACTCTGCCTTGTGTTCTTAACTTGCATAAGATTTTTAAGTATGTTTTTTTCTTTTCAACTTCACTGAATTTTCCCCAGCCTGTTTCCCCCCCCACATACAGTGGATTGGTTTTGAAGGGGAGGGAGTGCAGCGTATCCCAGATTTCCAATGCTCTGTGTTTGAAGAAGGGTAGGCAGTAACGGTACAGTGATATCACTGGGCTACCAATTCTAAACCCAGCTAATGTTCTGGAGATGTGATTTCAAATCCCACTGAAGAAGATGATAAAACATTGAATTCAATATAAACCCAGCTTACACAGCTGTTCCAGTGTCAGTTATTGCAGAAACCCATCTGGTTCACTAATGTTCTATTTTTACAGACAAATGTTCTATTTTGCTGTCTTTGCCTGGTCTGGCAAACGTGTGACTGTACACTCATAAGCAATCTGATGGACTCTGATCTGTCTTCTGAGTAATGAGGAATAGTCAATAAACTTTATAGAATCCCTACAGTGTGGAAACAGGCCCTTCAGGCCAACAAGTCCACACCGACCCTCCGAAGAGTGACCCACCCACACCCCGTACCCTATATTTACCCCAACTAATGAACCTGACCTATACATCCCTGAAAGCTATGGGCAATTTAGCAGTCAGTTCACCTAACTTGCATATCTTCTGACTGTGGGAGGGAACCGGAGCACCGGGAGGAAACCCACGCAGAACATGGGGAGAATGTGCAAAGTCCACACAGACAGTTGCTGAGGGTGGAATCGAAACTGCATCCCTGGCACTGAGAGGCAGCAGTGCTAACCACTGAGCCACCATATCACCAGTTTCATGAGTGACACCAACATCCCATGAACAAGTAAAAATGTCCTCCCTAATGTCTCATTTTGAACGCCATTATGTTAGAAGTCAGCATAAAAAGGAAGACTGTGATAACTATTGAAACCATCAGCAATATGTGGGAGCATATTTGGAAAGACAAGTCTTATTTTAAATATGTTAAGAGCATTCTGAGTTGAAGTCATTGGTTTGATGAGAGCAAATTGAAGATGAATGAAGCCATCAAAAGAGAGATGCACTGGTCACCATGTATGAAAAGAAAGAGCTTGCATTTATATAGTGCCTGGCACGACCATCAGGATTTGCCAAAACACTTTAAGCCTTAGAAGTACAGAATGGGCTATAATCATCATTGTAATGTTGAGAAATATGGGAGCTAATAGTTAGGTAGGTAGCACTGTCAAACAGTAACGTGCCAGTCTTTTTAAGTGATGTTGGTCAATGAAAAACCACCAGTCAGGGTACTGCGGGAGAATTGCTTATTTATGTGAAATGGTATTATCAGATCTTTGAAATCCACCTATGAAAATGAATAACGTTTCATTTGAAAAGTCGCGCTTCTGACAGTGCAGCACTCCCTCAGGATTGTAATTGTTACCATCAGGTAAGGAAGGATGAATTAGCACCAGCAAGAATGCAGTTCCAGTATATATTTGACAAGGAGCCAATTACGAAGTTTTTTTTGAGTGAAAGAGTAATTTTATCTACTAATAGAACAGAACATTACAGTGCAGTACAGGCCCTACAGCCCTCAATGTTGCACTGACCTGTGGAACCAATCTGAAGCCTATCTATCCTACCTATTCAATTTTCATCCATATGTTCATCCAATAACCACTTAAATGTCCTTAAAGTTGGCAAATCTACTATTGTTGCAGGCAGTACGTTCCGCGCCTCTACTACTGAGTAAAGAAACTACTTCTGAAGTCTGTCCTATATCTATCACCCCTCAATTTAAAGCTATACCCCCTCGTGCCAGCCGTCACCATTTGAGGAAAAAGACTACCACTGTCAACCTTATCTAACCCTCTAATTATCTCGTATGTCTCAATTAAGTCAACTCTCAACCTTCTCTCTAACGTAAACTGTCTCGAGTCCCTCAGCCTTTTCGTGTAAGATTTTCCCTCCATACCAGGCAACATCCTAGTAAATCTCCTCTGAATCCTTTCCAAAGCTTCCACATCCTCCTATAATGCGATGACTAGAACTGTATGCAAGTGTGGCTGCACCAGAGTTTTGTACAGCTGCAACATGACCTCATGGTTCCGAAACTTGATTCCTCTGCTAATAAAAGCTAACACACCAGATGATATCTTAATAGTTCTATCAACCTGAGTTGCAACTTTGAGAGATCTGTGTCCATGGACACCGAGATCTCTCTGCTCATATACACTACCAAGAATCTTACTATTAATTCCGTACTCTTTATTCCCGTTGCTCCTTTCAAAGTGAATCATCTCACACTTTTCCGCATTAAACTCCATTCACCACATCTCAGCCCAGCTCTGCGGTTTATCTATATCCCTCTGGAACTTGCAACATCCTTCAGCATTATCTACAATTTAACCGACCTTAGTGTCATCAGCAAATTTACTGACCCATCCTTCTCTGCCCTCATCCAGGTCATTTATAAAAATGACAAACAACAGTGTCCCCCAAACAGATCCTTGTGGTAAGTATGAGTAACGGACCTCCAGGATGAACATTTCCCATCAACCACCACCCTCTGTCTTCTTTCAGCTAACCAATTTCTGATCCAAGTCACTAAATCACCTTCAATCCCATGGCTCCGTATTTTGTGCAATAGCCTACCGTGGAGTACCTTATCAAATGTCTTACTGAAATCCATATACACCACATCAACCGCTTTACCCTCATCCACCTGTTTGGTCACAGTCTCAAAGAACTCAATAAGGTTTGTGAGGCACAACCTACCCTTCACAAAACCGTGTTGACTATCCCTAATCAACTTATTCCTTACTCAATGGTTATAAATCCTGTCTCTTATGACCTTTTCCAGCACTTTACCCACAACCAAAGTAAGGCTCACAGGTCTTTAATTAACAGGGTTGTCTCTACTCCCCTTCTTGAATAAGGGGACAACATTTACTATCATCTAGTCTTCTGGCAGTGTTCCTGTAGACAATGATAGCATAAAGATCAAAGCCAAAGACACTGTAATCTCCTCCCTGGCTTCCCAGAGAATCCCAGGATAAATCCCAATCAGCCCGGGGATGTATATATTTTGACATTTCCAGAATTACTGACACCTTCTTGTGAACCCCAATCCCATCTAGTCTAGTAGCCTGTATCTCTGTATTCTCCTTGACGACATTGCCTTTTTACAGTGTGAATACTGACATAAGGGAAGCGCTAAATGAATATCTTATCTCCTCGGACTCTGCGCACAACTTCTCACTACTACCCTTGATTGGCTCTAATGCAGAGGAAGATAGTGAGAATGTAACATTAAGCTTAATGTGTACACAATTTAAGAAGGGATGGAGTCAGAATAAAAGGAAGATTTAAGAAAGCATGAAGTTTGAAGGTATGAGGTGTAGGTTTTTAACCTGAGACCACCGTTGTTTAACTGATGCCTTGTAAATCTCATCAGGAGCGAACATTTCTGTTGCACCTGGTGTGGTGGCCAATATGGTCGGTGGTGAAATTTGATTTAATTAAACATTTTTAAAAAGACTAGCCTTCTGCTGACATCATTACATTGTTATACCCTCTGTAAAAGACATTAATATTGGATGTCCTTATCTAGTATGGTCTACATGTGACTGAAGATGCATGAAATGTGGTTGACTCTTATCTGCCCTCTGAAATGGACTAGTAAGCCACTCAATTATTAAAACAAAATGCATAGTCTAAAGAAAGGAATGAAAACAGTTTGACCACCTGTCATTATCCTAGGCATTGAAAGCAACAACAGCAAACACAGGCCATTGACTCCGTGGCTAACATATATGGAGATTTGTGCATAAATTAGGAGGGATATCTCTCAGTCAAGAAACAGCCTGAAGTATCTGAGTGGGACTTTGCAGACCACACCACTACCAACCCTGGCCAGGAGAGATCCAGCAGAGATGGCAACACAATGGGAGACAAGCTGGGAGGGAGTTGCCTTGGGGGTCCTCGACATTGACTTTCAACTACATGAAATCTCTTGGCATCAGGGAACATCTGGTTGACCTCATGTACTGAACCAAGAGTGGGGTGCTGGACAAACACACATGGCAGGCAGCATCCGAAGGGCAGGAGAGTTGATGTTTCAGGCAAGATCCCTTCATCAGGAAAGAGCCCATTCCTGATGAAGGGCTTTTTGCCCGAAATGTCAATTTTCCTGTTCACGGATGCTGCCTGACCTGCTGTGCTTTTCCAGCATCCCACTTGACTCTGATCTTCATCTGCAGTCCTCATTTTCTCCCATGTACTGAACCCCCAACCCCTTCAGCAGATGAATCATTTCTCCCCCCGCTTGTTGAACCCGACTTGGAGGAAGGCATTGAGGATGGCAAAGGAGCAGGTTATACTCTGAATGAGAGTCTTCCGATGTCCATCACCAAGAGTGGCCTGGTGGCAGAGTTACCAGCTGGGTTGGTCAGGTCCCTGGGGACATTGCTAGTGCAGTGGGTGGTGAGAGAACCAACAAGAGGGAGACAGACTTGACCTTATTTTTACCAGAATGTGTGCTGCTGATATACCAACCCACGACCATAATGGTTGGAGTGACTATTGTGTGTGGAGACAATGTCCTGCCTTCATTGAGAGTACAGAATGTGCAGGAGCATTTTGCAGTCCAGAAGCAGGCCATTGTCTGAACTGGACATGGATTTACTTACTGTTCTGTAGTGTGGTACTGTTGCTGTTCTACCTGAGCGAGACTGGGCATTTGTTTGACACTTTTGGCCATGAGCAGCAGAATTGTGTTCAATCACAATCTGCAACCTCCTGCTCCAGCACATCCCTCCCCCCGCCCCCCACTCCAACATTACTGTCCAGCCAAAAAACTCCCCAGAGTGAGGGAGGGGAGGGCATACAAAGTATAACTGAAAGATGAGATGGTATGCTGGTGAAGTTAGGACACTGCTTCCATTGTTGGGCATAGAAATTGCCTAATGTGCAATAGATTGAGCGATGTGCTTCCATAATGAGGGGATCCTATCCAAGCTCTGATCTCTTAACACATCCACTTGTGAATTCTGGCGGGCGATTAAACAACTCACTGGTGAAAGAGGCTCCACAAATATTGTCAATCTCCTTGATGGAAGAACCCAGCACACCAGTGCAAAAGATAAGGCTGAAGCATTTGCAATAATCTTCAGCCAGAAGTGCTGAGTGGAATGATCCATTGTGGTCTCTTCCTGATGTTCCTGCTATTACAGATACCAGTCTTGGAGTCATAGAGTTATTTAGCTTAGAAACAGACCCTTCGATCCAACATGTCCATGCTGGCCATCAAACACCAGGCGACACTAATGCCATTTAGCTGCATTTGGTCCATAGCCTACTATGTCCTGGAATTTTAACTACTCATCTAGGTTCTTTTTAAGTGTTGTGGGCGTACCTGCATCCAGGTACCCTCACAGGCAGCAGGTTCCATATTTCAAACACCTACTGAGTGAAACATTTATTCTCCAATCTCCTCTAAAGCAGTTACTCCTAACCTATATCCTCTCAGCTTTGGCACATTTGCCATGGGGAAAATATTCTCATGATCTATCCTGTCTGTCTCTCATAACTTTGTATATTTCAATCAGATCACCCTCCCATGTCCTCTGCGCTGAGGAAAATAAACCATCTGGAAGAAATAGCTGAGGGCACTGGATACTGTAAAGGCTACGGGCCCTGACAATGTTCTGGCAATATTACTGAAGACGTGCTCCATTTATGAAGCTGTTTCAGTATGGTTATGAGACAGGCGACTGCTGACAATGGGGAAAATTTCCCTGGTACATCCTGCTCATAAAAAGCAGAACAAATCCAACCCGGCCAATTCTGATCCTAGCAGCCTACTCTTGAACACCAATAAAGTGGTGGAATGTCATCAACCGCACTTTCAAACACGACTTGCATATGAAGACTGCTCACTTGGACCCTCTGTTTGGCTTCAGTCAGGATGAAGAAGGGGAACATCCAAAGGGCTGACTTCTCCACCTCCTGATGCTGCCTGGCTTGCTGTCTTCTCTCAGCCTCCTTCCTCTCTACTTTGGATTCCAGCATCAGCAGCTTTTTTTTTGTCCCTTGGTCGAGCCATAGACAAAAGAGCTAAACTGCAGAGGCAAAGTGAGAGTAATTGTCAGTGCCATTGAGACTTTGTTTGACATCAAGGAGTCCTAGCAACACTCAATAAATCAATAAGAATTAGCAAGAAGTATCTCTCCTGCTCAGAGTCAGACCTGCCCTAAAATAAAATGGCTGAGGTTGTTGGAGGTCAATTATCTCGGTCTGGGAGCATCAATGGACGAGTTGCTCAGGGTTGGTCTTCAGCTGTTTCGTCAATAACCTATGCCCAAATTCTATGGACAATTAACACGATAAAACCCTTCTGATTTCATGATCCCCGTAAAACCAGAAGTTGGGAATGATTGCACAATCATTAATGTCCAGTACCATTTGAGGCTCCTCAGATGCTGACAGAGTCTCTGTCCACATGAAATAAGAGCTGGACAATATCCAGGCCTGGATTAGAGTATTCCTGATGTAGGGCTTTTGCCCGAAATGTTGATTTTTCCTGCTCCTCGGATGCTGCCTGACCTGCTGTGCTTGTCCAGCACCACTCTGATCTAGACTCTGGTTTCCAGCTTCTGCAGTCCTCACTTTTGCCCAATGTCCAGACCTGGGCTGACAAGCGACAATTAGTGTGTGAGTATTCCATTGATCACATTAATTACAAACTTGGGTTTTCAGGAGACAAGACAAAATGAACAATGTTTTTTTGTGAAGCCTCATCTGTAACTATTCCATTGGTAATGGACCACTTTTACCAGCACTAATCCTCATTGACATCCATCTCGGCTTCTAAACATTATCCTCTATGCTCTTCTCCCTCGTGTCTATCCCACTCCTCTGGAATGTAGGTGTTATCCACCTCAACTGCTCCTACCCTCATGAATTTTTTAGATCACATTAGATTCCCTACAGTGTGAAAACAGGCCCTTCGGCCCAACCAGTCCACACCGACCCTCCGAAGAGTAACCCACCCAGACCCATTTCCCTCTGACTAACTCACCTAACACTGTAGGTAACTTAGCCGTGGGAGGAAACTACAGCACCCAGAGGAAATCCACGCAGACACGAGGAGAATGTGCGTTTCCCAACCAACTTGGGGTGGGGGCTTTATAAAACAGCCCTATCATTTATAAAAGATATGTTTGAAACTTTGGATTCTGGGGTAAGAGTGTCATTAACATTTTCATGATGCCAAACGCATTTGAATAATCCTCCATTTAATGTCATTTGATCTCCTTTATCCTGCTCCTGTATTTCAATAAACACCAGGAGATAAGGTACAGACTTTCAGGTCAAAGTGTTACTCGATATTTTGTTGCGAGGTGAATACTGCACATGGCTGTAAATCTGGAGAAACCCGTTCAGGAACAACACTACAGGTTCCTCAGTAATTCTGCCTTCTTTTGAATAGCTTTTTAATTTTGTTTTAGTCATTCACAGGATATGGGCATTACTGGGTAGGCCAGTATTTATTGCCGAGGAGAGTTAATAGTCAATCACATTGCTGTGGGTCCGGAGTCACGAGAGTCATTAGTGAACCAGACGGCTTTTTCCAGCAATTAGCAATGGTTTCAAGGTCAACATCAATTCCAGATTTTCATTGGACTCTAATTCCATCATTTGACTTAGTGAGATTCAGACCTGTGTCCCCAGGACGTCACCTGGGTCTCTGCAATTAACAGCCGAGCTATACTGTCATACCTTTTCCATCTTGTCTACTTTTTAGTTTCCTATTCAGTTTTAAAATTTCATGTGGACACTCTCAGAATGCCTTGGTTGAATTTGAATTCTTATTTTCTGGGAGGTGAATTAATAGGCCAGTCATGCAGACAATGCGTCACCACACCTAATGTCTTCCAGTACCTTCCCTGAGTTGTCATTCTTCAGCTGTGAGCCCATACAGAGTGTATCAACAGGCTATTTGACTGTCATTCTGGATCAGTGATGCTGGAAGAGCACAGCAGTTCAGTCAGCATCCAAGGAGCAGCGAAATCCCCTTGGATGCTGCCTGAACTGCTGTGCTCTTCCAGCACCACTGATCCAGAACCTGGTTTCCAGCATCTGCAGTCATTGTTTTTACCTATTTGACTGTCATGTCTATTCTGTTGTTGTGTTACTGTCCAGTTGTCATCTATATCACCCTGGCTCTCAGCACAAGCAGGAGCCTTGTCAAACCTATTCCCAGACACCATCACCACAGACCAGTAGGCAATAAAGACTCTGGGGCATCCCAGTACACTGTCAGAAAGGTGACTTGAAGTCTAATCTTTGCTGAAATATAGGAAACACACCTGGAAAGTCCCACAATCACCTCAGAGAGAAGAAGATTACGTACAAATAGTCCCATTCAGCTGTTCTTTCCTCATAACATTCCAAATGTTTCCTGTTCCATGTAATTGTCCAAAATATTTGTCTTTGAAAGTTGCCTTCCAGTTAGTACACACCAGATTGTAATAGTTTGTTGGGGTTTCAATACAACCACCTGATCTCCCCTCTGGATCGGTCAATGGGTGACAGTGGGACTACTTCAGCAACAAAGACCAAACCAAATGCCAGCTGTCCCTGGGTGCGGCGTTTGGTCTATGTTTCTGTGTTATGCCCCTCTATGTATCCATGTTATACCCCTCTATGTTTCTGTGTTATACCCCTCTATGTATCCATGTTATACCCTCTATGTTTCTATGTTATACCCCTCTATATTTCCGTGTTATACCCCTCTATGTTTCCATGTTATGCCCCTCTATGTTTCCGTGTTATACCCCTCTATATTTCCGTGTTATACCCCTCTATGTTTCCGTGTTATACCCCTCTATGTTTCCATGTTATGCCCCTCTATGTTTCCGTGTTATACCCCTCTATGTTTCCGTGTTATACCCCTCTATGTTTCTGTCTTATGCCCCTCTATGTTTCTGTGTTATACCCCTCTATATTTCCATGTTATGCCCCTCTATGTTTCTGTGTTCTGACTGATGAAGCTCAGCAGATGGATTCATAGCTCAGTCTCTACACTCAAGGTCATCAAGGATTGTTCCACGATTCGAGAATGATATCAGCTCAGGGTCGTGGGTTCCTGCTATGGGCGCATTATGCCTCGACCTTTGACCCACAGATCTTTGAACATGTGAGGGGAGGGCATCCTATTGGGTCGTGGGATCTGGAGGGGGACATTTGCTTCATTTTCTCGCCTATTTTGTCACTGGTCTGCCTCACATAAAATCATTTGGACTCAAACTGTGATGTGAGATAAGGCCATATAGTATAGGAGCAGAATTAGTCCATTCGGCCCATTGAGCCTGTCATTTGATCAAGGTTGCTATGTTTCTCAACCCCACTCCCCTGTCTTCTCCCATAACCCTTTGATCCCCTTACCAGTCACGAACTATCTATCTTAAGACACTCAATGACTTGGCCTCCACAGCCTTCTCCGGCAATGAGTTCCACAGATTCACCACCCTCTGGCTGAAGATATTCCTCCTCATCTCAGTTCTAACAAGTCATCTCTTCACTCTGAGGCTGTGACCTTGGGTCCTGGTCTCTCCTACTAATGGAAACATCTTCTCCATAGCCACTCTATCCAAGGCTCTCAGTATTCTGGAAGTTTCAATCAGGTCTCAGGGCATCCTTCTAAACTCCACCGAGTACAGACCCAGAGTCTTCAACCGCTCCTCATATGACCAGCCCGTCATCATTTGTAAACCATATATGTATCACATATGGGGTCCAAACCTGCTCACAATATTTCAAATGTGGTCAGACCATAGCCTTATATAAACTCAGCACTATATATCTGCTCTTGTATTCTAGCTGTCTTGAAATGAATGCAAACATTGTATTTGCCTTCCTGACTGCCAACTGACCCTTAACAGAATCCTGAACTAGGACTCCCCAGTCCCCTTATCCTTTGGATTTCTGAAGCCTTTCCCCTATTTTTCCTACCAAAGTGCATAACCTCACCGTTTTCCACATTGTATTCCATCTGCCATTTCTTTGCCCACTTTCTAGCCTGTCCAAGTCCTTTTGCAGGCCTATAGATTCCTATGTTCAGTCTCTCTCCCTTCTTCAAAGGGGTGTTACACTGGCCATTTACCAATCCTCTGGGACCCTCCCTGACCTCAGTGATTCCTGGGTAATCTGTCACCATCTTGAATGACTGGGAGCAAGCTCCTCACCGCCTCAGTTATGCTTTGGGAGCGGTTTATTTGTCTTCCCTGCGATGTTGGCCATTTCATAGTTTCTTGTCTTCAATTCCTTCATTGAGACCAGCTCATCCAAAACTTGCTGCCAAAATCCAGACCCTCACCAAATCGCAGTCACCCATCAACTTGGTGACTTGCCTTGGTTGCTGGTCACAAGTGCATTCAGATACCCAGTTGGGTTTACCTCTCCCTGTCTCTCTAATTTCAACCCCACCCTCTGCCCCTCTCCCTGTCTCTCTAATTTCAACCCCACCCTCTGCCTCTCTCCCTGTCTGTCTAACATCAGCCCCACCCTCTGCCCCTCTCCCTGTCTCTCTAATTTCAACCCCACCCTCTGCCTCTCTCCCTGTCTGTCTAACATCAGCCCCACCCTCTGCCCCTTTCCCTGTCTCGCTAATTTCAACCCCACCCTCTGCCTCTATCCCTGTCTCGCTAATTTCAACCCCACCCTCTGCCTCTATCCCTGTCTCTCTAATTTCAACCCCACCCTCTGCCTCTCTCCCTGCCTGTCTAACATCAGCCCCACCCTCTGCCCCTTTCCCTGTCTCGCTAATTTCAACCCCACCCTCTGCCTCTATCCCTGTCTCGCTAATTTCAACCCCACCCTCTGCCTCTATCCCTGTCTCTCTAATTTCAACCCCACTCTCTGCCTCTCTCCCTGTCTGTCTAACATCAGCCTCCACCCTCTGCCCCTCTCCCTGTCCCCCCCACCCGCTCGTCTCTTCTCTCTGTTCCCCACTGGCTTCAACAGTTCAGAGCTCAGCAGGCTGTGCATTTTGATGAATGTTCAGAGAGCTGTGATGATTTTATTAAGAGTGCCGCCACATGGGTTTTAGCTGACCAGCCCGTGAACTCTGACTTAAGCCCCAGTCAAGGAGGAGGCATGCACAGCCCACAGATTCTACATCAGCAGGAATATGATGATTTATCTTCAGAATGCTACAACAGGAATGGACTTGCTATCCCGAACGCTGCAGCATCAAGCCATACACCAGGAGGCAGCACATTCCCAGAGATCAATAGAAATCGCTCCACTGGCCTGGAACACAGTGCCTGGCCCAGATGATCAGCCAGTTAACCTTAGCAAGCAGCTTCAACCTGGTCTGGTGGATCATGGCAACATAGATGGTCAAGGGCAGGTGATGGCCTAGTGATATTATCACTGCACTGTTAATCCAGAGACCCTGGGCACTTGGGTTCGAATCTTGCCACAGCAGATGATGGAATTTGAATCCAATAAATATCTGGAATTAAGACCCTAGCGATGGCCGAGAATCCATTATTGGAAAAACTCAAAGGCCGTTTTGGGAAGGAAATCTGCCATCCTCACTTGATCTGGTCGGCATGTGACTCCAGACCCACAGCAACGGGGTGGACTCTTAATTGCCCTCTGGGTGATTAGGGATGGGCGATAAATGCTGACCCAACCAGCGATGCCCTCATCCTGTGAATGAATGAAGAGAAAAGAAACCAGATTAAACACACTGCAAAAGTACCCTCCGATATCAGGCTGAACAGGTACAGGAGAGAGATAAGGAGGGAGCTACTTTGACAGTGGATCTGGTCCGTTCCTCATAGCCATGGCCTGCCCAGCAGCTTCCTGTTTCCGTGGGAACTTTGCATGGTTCCTTGGTGCTCGGGAGTAGGAACGGGACCCATTAGGAAGTCCTCAGGAATTGGGATAGGACTAACTACTTGGGAGTTGGTGCAATCTCTCGGCAGTGGCAGTGGTTTGCTAGATGGGTACAGACTCAGTGACTTGGTGGGTCCTTTCCATTGTCCTGGCAGCGATGTGGCAGCTTTGGCTTCAGCAGTAGCGGCTTGTTAGGTCCAGTCAGAGATCCTTGTGGCATCAGGGGGGTGGAGGGTGGGCATTGTGACTACGGTTCTTGTGGCTTTAGTGGGTGGGGAGTGTAGAGTCATTGTGTATATGGTCCTTTTGGCTTTGGCGGCATTGTTCCATAGCCACTTCAGAAACCTAGGAGTCATGGAGGGAACCAAAAATGAAATTTGTCCTAATTTTTCTTCTAATTATTTCTGTATTTTAAAAAGTTGCCAGATTATGGTGACTCATACACTTTTCACTGTGTTTATTTATAAATATAAGTTACTAAATTACTTTCTCTGTCACTGTGTATAGTATCTTCAGCCATCCCAGTCCTCATCTCTTGGTTGGTCTTTGCAAACAGTATCTTTATTTCATTACCTTTCTCATTCTGCACGATCTCCAGTCTTACTGTGTCCTTGTTTGCCTTGGTGCCCATTTCTGTCCAACACTTTTCCTTTGAAGCACCTGGGGATGTCTACAATATGTTAAAGTTGTCATTCAAATGCAGGTGGTTGTTGGTGTGTGTCTTGTGTTTTGCTGCCCTCTGGTGGTTTCAGTATAATTACATCCAAACCTAAAAATCACACCAGGCCCAACAGGTTTATTTAGAGTCATAGAGTCATAGAGGTGTACAGCATGAAAACAGACCCTTCGGTCCAACCTGTCCATGCCGACCAGATATCCCAAACCAATCTATTCCCACCTGCCAGCACCCGGCCCATATCCTTCCAAGTACCTTTTAAATGTTGCAATTGTACCAGCCTCCACCACATCCTCTGGCAGCTCATTCCCTACACGTACCACCCTCTGCTTAAAAAAGTTGCCCCTTAGGTCTCTTTTATATCTTTCCCCTCTCACCCTAAACCTATGCCCTCAAGTTCTGACTCCCTGACCCAAGGAAAAGACTTTGTCTATTTATCCTATCCATGCCCCTCATAATTTTGTAAACCTCCATAAGGTCATCCCTCAGCCTCTGACGTTCCAGGGAAAACAGCCCCAGCCTGTTCAGCCTCTCCATATAACTCAACTCCTCCAACTCTGGCAACATCCTGTACTCCAACTCCTGTATTCAATACTCTGACCAATAAAGGAAAGCATACCAAGCATACCTTCTTCACGATCCCATCTACCTGCGACTCCACTTTCAAGGAGCTATAAACCTGCACTCCAAGATCTCTTTGTTCAGCAACACTCCCTAGGACCTTACCATTAAGTGTGTAAGTCCTGCTAAGATTTGCTTTCCCAAAATGCAGCACCTCACAGTTATCTGAATTAAACTCCATCTGCCACTTCTCAGCCCATTGGCCCATCTGGTCAAGATCCTGTTGTAATCTGAGATAACCCTCTTCGCTGTTTACTACACCTCCAATTTTGGTGTCATCTGCAAACTTACTAACTGTACCTCTTATGCTCGCATCCAAATCATTTATGTAAATGACAAAAAGTAGTGGACTCAGCACCAATCCTTGTGGCACTCCACTGGTCACAGGCCTCCAGTCTGAAAAACAATCCTCCACCACCACTTTCTGTCTTCTACCTTTGAGCCAGTTCTGTATCCAAATGGCGAGTTCTCCCTGTATTCCATGAGATCTAACCTTGCTAATCAGTCTCCCATGGGGAACCTTGTTGAACATCTTACTGAAGTCCATATAGATCCTCAAAAAACTCAATCAAGTTTGTGAGACATGATTTCCCACACACAAAGCCATGTTGACTATCCCTAATCAGTCCTTGCCTTTCCAAATACATGTACATCCTGTCCCTCAGGATTCCCTCCAACAAATTCCCCATCACCAAGGTCAGGCTCACTGGTCTATAGTTCCCTGGCTTGTCTTTACTGCCCTTCTTAAACAGTGGCACCACGTTAGCCAACCCCCAGTCTTCCAGCACCTCACCTGTGACTATCGATAATACAAATATCTCAGCAAGAGGCCCAGCAATCACTTCTCTAGCTTCCTACAGAGTTCTAGGGTACAACTGATCAGGTCCTGGGGATTTATCCACCTTTACCTGTTTCAAGCCAATCCAGCACTTCGTCCTCTGTAATCTGGACATTTTGCAAGATGTCACCATCTATTTCCCTACAGTCTATATCTTATATATCCTTTTCCACAGTAAATACTGATGCAAAATACTCATTTAGTATCTCCCCCATATCCTGCGGCTCCTTGCTGATCTTTGAGGGGGCCTATTCTCTCCCTAGTTACCCTTTAGTCCTTTACGTATTTGTGAAAACTCTTTGGATTCTCCTTAATTCTATTTGCCAAAGCTATATCATGTCCCCCTTTTGCCCTCCTGCTTTCCCTCTTAAGTATACTCCTACTTCCTTTATACTCTTCTAAGGATTCACTCGATCTATCATGTCTACACCTGACATATGCTTCCTTCTTTTTCTTAACCAAACCTTCAATTTCTTTAGTCATCCAGCATTCCCTATACCTACCAGCCTTTCCTTTCACCCTGACTGGAATATACTTTCTCCGGATTCTCGTCTCATTTCTGAAGGTTTCCCATTTTCCAGCCGTCCCTTTTCCTGCGAACATCTGCCCCCAATCAGCTTTCGAAAGTTCTTGCCTAATACTGTCAAAATTGGCCTTTCTCCAATTTAGAACTTCAACCTTTAGATCTGGTCTATCCTTTTCCATCACTATTTTAAATCTAATAGAATTATAGTCGTTAGCCCCAAAGTGCTCCCCCACTGACACCTCAGTCACCTGCCCTGCCTTATTTCCCAAGAGTAGGTCAAGTTTTGCACCTTCTCTAGTAGGTACATCCACATACTGAATCAGAAAATTATCTTGTACACACTTAACAAATTCCTCTCCATCTAAACCTTTAACACTATGGCAGTCCCAGTCGATGTTTGGAAAGTTAAAATCCCCTACAATAACCACCCTATTATTCTTACAGATAGCTGAGATCTCCTTACAAGTTTGTTTCTCAATTTCTCTCTGACTATTGGGGGGGTCTATAATAAAATCCCAACAAGGTGATCATCGATTTCTTATTTCTCAGTTCCACCCAAATAACTTCCCTGGATGTATTTCCGGGAATATCCTCCCTCAGTGCAGCTGTAATGCTATCCCTTATCAAAAATGCCACTCCCCCTCCTCTCTTGCCTCTCTTTCTATCCTTCCTCTAGAATTTGTCATCATGCTCTCAGTTCATCTGCCTTCCCTGTTAGGCCTTTTGCCTTGAAATAAATGCTGTTTAATTTATAAGTCCTACCTTGTCCCTTCTGACCTGACTGTTTGACTCACTTCTGTTCTCAACTGTACCAATCTCAGATTGATCTCTTTCCTCACTATCTCCCTGGTTTCCCCACCACCTCACTAGTTTAAATCCTCCCGAGCAGCTCTAGCAAATTTCCCTGCCAGTCTATTAGTCTCCTTCCAATTTAGGTGCAATCTGTCATTATTGTACAGGTCACTTCTACCCCAAAAGAGATTCCAATGATCCAAAAATGTGAATCCTACTCCCATACACCAGCTCCTCAGCCATGCATTCATATGCTCTATCCTCCTATCCCTGCCCTCACTAGCTCATACCACCAGGAGTAATCCAGATATTACTACCTTTGAGGACCTCCTTTTTAAATTCCTGCTTAACTCTCTGTAATCTCCCTTCAGAATCTCAACCTTTTCTCTTCCTATGATGTTGGTTCCAATGTGGACAATGACCTTCTGCTGGCCCCTCTCTCCCGTGAGAACATTCTGCACCCTCTCTGATTCATCCTTGATCCTGGAACCTGTAAAGCAACACACCATTCTGCTTTTTCTCTGCTGGCCACAGAAACGTCTGTCTGTACCTCGGACTATGGAATCCCCTACACAATTATCTCTTGGAAGCCTACATATCCCTCGTTGCATTAGAGCCAGTCTCAATACCAGAAACTTGGCTGTTTGTGCTACGTTCCCCTGAGAATCCATCACCCCCTACATTTTCCAAAACAGCACACCTGTTTGAAATGGGTATATCCACAAAAGGCTCCTGCACTCACTGCCTACCTCTCTTACCCTTCCTGGAGTTAACCCATCTATGTGACTGTATCTGAGACTTTCCCCCTTCCTATAACTGCCATCCATCACATACTGTTGCTGTTGCAAATTCCTCATCCTTTCTAACTGTCTCTCCAACCAATCCATTTGATCTGATAAGATTCGCATCCAACAGCAGTAACAGCAGATATAATCCGCAGTAACCCTTAAACTCTCTTTAGCCTCCCACATCTGATTAGAAGTACATATCACTCTCCTGAAGGCCATTTTTGCTCCTTCACAATCTACAGACCCAGAAAATAACACCGTCTTATTCCTCTATTAACACTGCCCCAGATTAAATTAATAGTTATGGCTTATATTTTAAGTTTAATTAAGAGACATACCTTCAAAAACACATAATCAAGAAAGAACCCACTCTACTCACTATTGCAGATTCTCTGTAGGCCACGCTTAAAAACAACGATTAACTTATCTGATTCTGTGCTGTGAATTTTGCCCAACAGTTCCTCCAAGATCAGTTGTGAATTTCACTGTTTGTTCATTTTCCCAGACACACTCCGATGCCAGCGATACATGAATTCAAACAGCAAAGGCTGTGGAGAAATGAAAGAACTGGGGATGCTGAAAATCAAAAACGCAATCAGAAATTGCTGAAAAAACTGGCAGCATCAGTGGAGAGAAATTGGAGTTACCGGTTCGGATCCAATGACCTTTCTTCAGAATTTTTCCGAAGAAGGGTCACGGGACCCAAAACGTTAACTTTGATTTCTGTCCAGAGATACTGCCCGACCTGGCTGAATTTTTCCAGCAATTCCCGGTTTGGGAGGGGTTGTTTTATGAGCAAATGCTAAACAATTTGCGACCCTACTCACTGGAGTTTTGAAGATTGAGAGGTGATCTCTTTGAAAAATATCGGATTGTTAAGCGACTTGACTAGGTAGATGCTGAGGGGATGTTTCCCCCCCCCCCCCATGGGAGAATCTAGGCTCAGGGATCAGAATAAAGAGGCACCAATTTAAGATTGCGAGGAAAAGGGTTGTGAGTCTTTAGAACTCTTCGGCAAACAGAGCTTTTGTGCAGAGTCCCTGTGTATATTTAAGGCTGAGGTAAATCCTTAATCAGTTGGGAAATCAAGGGTTATGGTGAAAGTGGATGTGGGGAATGTCAGATCAGCCATGAGCAGACTCGAGTCAGAGCAGACTCAACGGGCTGAATGGTCTAATCCTGGTCCTATTTGTTAAAGTCTGATAGTCCATCAGGGAAGGAAATCTGCTGTCCTTATCTGGTCTGGCCTACAAGTGACTCCAGACCCACAATAGCTCTGCCCTCTGCTTGACTCTGACAAACTATTCACAAGACGTTCAAGGACAATGAGGGAACACCTTGCCAGTGGTGCCCATATTCCATGAAAGAATAAAGAAACAACATGGTTTTGACAAAGAGATGAGCTCGATGTGGGTCTGGATGTGTGTCTCTCATCTTAAAATCATTCATACTCAACAAGCAGCCATACTTTGAACTAATAACCTGATAGAGAGCTGCTCTGCCATTCTGTAACAGCATGGCTAACCTTCAAGCTCCACTTTTCTACCATAGCCCCATTTCTGTTCATTGCTCCAAAACCGATCATTCTCAAACTGGAACATCATCTTGGATAGAGAAATTTGAAGATCTGTGACTGCCTGAGTGAAGACATTTCTCCTCAACTCAGTCCAAAATAGCCGATGTGTGGGTAGCTCAGTGGTTAGCACTGCTGCCTCATAGCACCAGCGACTTGGGTTCGATTCCAGCCTCGGGCGACTGTCTGTGTGGAGTCTGTACATTCTCCCTGTGTCTGTGTGGGTTTCTTCCCACAGTCCAAAGATGTGCAGGTTAGATGGATTGGTCATGCTAAATTGTCTGCAGTGTCCAAAGATGTGCAGGTTAGATGGATTGGCTACAGGAAATGTCGGCTTACAGGGATAGGGTGTGGCCTGGGTCTGGGTTCTTTGGAGAGTCAGCACAAGTTTGATGGGTGGAATGGCCTCTTTTCACCCCATTATGGCTCTGTGAGATTGTGACCCACCTCCAGCCAGAGTCATATCTTCCCTGTAAGTTACAGGGAACCATGCATCACAGCTCAGAGCTGCCCTTTCAGAACAAACCCATCTTACAAATTACGTTGTCTTCTCTGGAAAATGTCATATTGTCATTTATTTTATCATTCCAGCTCAAACACGTTGGGGGCTCGTTTAGTTGGCTGGATGGCTGGTTTGTGAACATAGGTTGAATTCCTGCACTGGCTGAGGTTACCAGGAAGAACTCTCCTTCTCAACCTCTCCCCTTTACCTGAGGCACGATGTCCCTCAGTTTACCCACTCTCTTTCTGTTGAGTGGGCAGGGCTATGGTGACTGCTCCTTAATTGCATTATGTCCTCAAGTGGGAAGGACTCCCTCAATCTGCATGTGGAAAACTCACTCAGAATTGTTTGTTGAGAATCACCCAGCCACTCGGTTAATTCGTGTTGTAGCAGAGACTGTCCTAGGAAAGAAAACATCTGAAAGCAGATCACTCTTAAAGGTATTGGATAGCTTACACAGACTCAGAAGCAGTGAGTTACAGGGACAAAACCCTATTCTATATATCAACCAACAATCCACAGCTATTACACAAGTCAACCAAATGCTTTTGTCGCCTGAGGCTACTAGTCTAGCTGAGCACAGGAGGATCTAATGGACACATCATCAGAAAAGCATATATTTTGTTGATATGGTCATGTTTGTTTTTCTTCACTCATGTGACATGAGCATCCCTAACTGGGCCTGTCCCTAATTGCCTTTGAGAAGGTGGTGCTGAGCTGCTTCAATTAACATTTGTTAAGAATGACTGTTCCGGTTTCTTCCTCTTGTTTATTAGTTGGCCTTGACAGCTTGTGACTCTGCCACTCGGTTTTACATGTGAATGAGAGAAACCTGTGATATCGGTGCAATGGATCAGCTAAGCAGCTGCCCAAGAATTCAGCATGTTTGGTGGATGTTGGTTTGTGGGCCGGAGGATGGGAGTTTGAACACAGAAAATAACCCTTCCCCTAAAATAAAGAACTGTGGATGGTGGAAATCTGAAACAAAAGCTGAAATTGCTGGAGAAACTCAGGAGGTCTGGCAGCATCTGTGGAGAGAGAAAAACCAGAGTTAACATTTCCAGGCAAGTGATATAGCTCATGAGGCTTGACACCATCCAGGGACAAAGCAGCCAGAATGATTGGTACCACATCCACTCCCTTCACCATCGGTGCTCAGTCACAGTGTGGACCATCTACAAGATACACCGCAGAAATTCACCAAAGATCCTTAGACAGCACCTTCCAAACCCATTTCCAACTAGAAAGACAAGGGCAGCAGATACATGGGAACACTATCCCCTTGCAAGTTCCCCTCTGAGCCGCTCACCATCCCGATTTGGAAATATATCGCCGCTGCTTCACTGTCGCTGGGTCAAAATCCCGGAATTCCCTCCTTACTGGCATTGCGGGCCAACCCACAGCAGGTCATCGCAGAAGGCAGCTCACCCCCACCTTCTCAAGGGCAACTAGGGACGGGCGAGGAATGCCGGCCCAGGCAGCGATGCACACATCCCACGAGTAACTAAAACAAAACTTGACGCTCCATCTTGCAAACTGTGAACAGGTAGGATTTTACTCTCTATGTCACTCTGCGTATGTGACCTAAGTCAATGCTTTCCCTCCCTCTCTTTAGGAATATGGGCAAAGGGCAGAAGAAAAATCCCAGGGCTATAACTCCATGTCCATTGTGTGAAGAAGCAGTTCCCATCTACAGGATCACTTCTGTTCTAGTGGAACCATTCAAACACTTCAACTCATTCACAGGAGGTCTGGGAGATGAAATTATTTCTCTTTGATAATAAGGACTTGCCAATCACTATTGTACAATTATAATGTGAGATTGTGATTTTTCTGCAATTTTTTTTAAAATGTAAAAGTTATTTTCCTGTGAAGCTGTGACCCAGAACAATGAAATGTAGTTACCAGCAACTGCTCACATTTCCAGTGACTATCATCAATACTGAAGGCATATTCTCAGCAGCTTGTTACTGTCGTTCTGTAGAGCTTTGGGGCAGTCACAAATCAAAATGAAGGGCAAACAAAGTTCTTGATTTCTCCAGGTGGCTGAATCCATCATTTCCATCTCAGAACATGAAGAAACAGGAGGCCATTCAGCCCCTCGGGTCTACTCTACCAATCAACAGACTCATGATTAATGTCCTCTTCAATCATAATTAATGGTTTCTTCTTTACAACCTCTAATCCCATTGTCCAACAAACCTTCCATTGTCAAAACCTTCAGCATTCGGAATTCCTTGGGGGGGGGGGAAGGGGGGTGGGGGGGGGATTGGTGAGGGACTACCCGTGAAGAACATCCTGATTTTGCTCTTGAATGATATGGCTCTAATGTGAAGATACTATCTCCTTACCCCAGATGAACTCACCAAACGTGACCATTCTTCCAGTCAAATTCCTTCACCATTTTAAATATCTCCGTTCAATCACCCATAAATATCCCAACCTCTGAGCAGTAAGTGTTCACAAATGCTGGAGGCTTAGTGGTACTGCCTTGGATCCTGTGGCCCAGGTTAATACTTTGATTTCAAATCCCACTGTAATAGCTGGTGGAATTTAACCTCCGTGATAAATTTAGGCTTGGATTCAAGAACTACTTTCAGTAATGGTGCCATGAGCCTGTTGTTGCAAATGCCAATCTGGTACACTAACCTTCTTTACAGAAAGAGTTGCCAGTGTAACTCTAAAATGTCAGGGGTCAGTGCACTGGTTTATGATGAAAAGTAAATGGCATGGTTTCAATTCCTGCACCTCCCTCTCAATGTCATTCCTCATTTCAGGTTTGTTGACCCTCAGGTTAAACTCACCACTAGTCATCATTCTACTGAGAGAGCAGTGTTATGGTTCTCTGGAACCAAGGTTAATTTACCCTACCCTACGGATAACTCCACGCCCACAGTGATGCCCTCAAAGTGGCCTATCAAGTCAGTGAAAGGACAATTATGAATGGCCAACAAATACTGGCCTTGCCAGTGACACCCACACTTATTGAAAGTCTATAAAGAAAATGTCAACCCATTCAGGTTAACCCATATATCTGTTGCCCGTGTCCCTCCAGTGGGTAGAGGTTACAGGTTTGGAAGATGATGCTGAAGGACGCTGAGTTAGTCCAGTGAATCCTTCAGATGGTACATGATGCTATCGCTGGGCATCATTGGTGGAAGGAGAACCAGTTAAACAAACTGCTTCGCATGTAATCAACTTACATCAGAAACTGAGCAAGGGAATGAAATTTACTGTGGATTAGCCGACTCTACAGTGAAAGCACAATGTCTTCATATGATAAGGACAGACTTAAATTGTAGGTTACAGCTTCTTTATCACAATAGAAGTGAAGAAACACAAGGCCACTTTTCCTGTATTTAATTTCACAACATTGTATTCCTATTTTGGATGCTCTGGTGCTTTATTTCCTTTGTAATCATTTTTGAAAAAATAAACCAAGTGATGGATTAAATTAACACTGAAAAGTTACATTAGTGGTTAGCTATTAACCTGTTGAAGAAGTTTGAGGATTGAACCTATGATCTAGGTTGACCAATCCAAAAGGGTGACTGAGGGAGTGTTTCTGAGTCAGAAGTGCCATACTTAACTGCAAAACATCCCAAGCCAATGTGTGGAAGAAGAGCAGGACAGCGCTTCTGATTAAGAGAAGTGACTCACTTCTTTGGGGTCTCATCATTCCCCTGACTCTCCCCGATATTGTATAGCCCCCAGTCCCCAGGCTGCTGTCCACCAACCTGGTTTTAAACTCAGTCTAGTTTCATCAATCACTGACCAGTGACGATCTCCGTCTGATGTACAGATTGAACTTCACCTGAAAAACCAATGAACCTGAAACTATTTGCAACATGTAGGAAACATTTGGATGTTAAGGATAAGGGGGGCATCTTTCTTGATGGACAAATATCGATTGGCCAAAAATAAAAATGGCCCTTGCTTTGTTCTCCTCCCCAGCCTTCCAGTCTCTGATTTACAATTGACTCCTGGTGCAACATTGCTTTGATGTTAAAATTCCCATTTTTGTTTTCTGACCCACACCCCTTTCCCAGATACAGTCTCCACCAGCTTCACAACTCACTAAGGTCAATCATCCCTCAACAACTGGCTCCATTTCCTGCACATCAACCTTGTCAGCTGTCTGGGCATATAGACTGGATTTTTTTTTACCTTTCTATTTGCCTCCAAGATATTCCTTAAGACATACAAACGAGATCTTAGTTGAAAAGGTATGTACTAATTGTTCAAAGGGAGGTCATGTCTGACAAACCTGTAAGAATTCTTCAAGGAGTAGTGAGCAAAGAGACGAGGGAGAGCCACTACACATGATCTGTTGGATTTCCACACCTTGACAAGGTGCCACACAGGAGGCTGCTAGATAAGTTAAGAGCCCACTGTGTTAGGGGCAAGGTACTGACATGGATAGAGGATTGGCTGACTGGCAGAAGTGGATGAAGATGTCTTTTTCAGGATGACAGTCAAGCTGCTCATGAGGTCAGTGGGATGACAACTATTTGTATTACACATTAATGATCTGGACAAAGGAACGGAGGGCATTTTTACCAAGTTTGCAGGTGACACAAAGATAGGTGAAGAAACAGGTAGCGTTGAGGAAGCGGGTTTGAGGTTATGCACTTGGGTCGGAAGAACAGTGGCTTAGACTATTTTCTAAATGGGAAAAGGCTTTGGAAATCTGTGGCACAAAAGGATTTTGGAGTCCTGTTTTAGGATTTTCTTAAGGTTCAATTGGCAGTTAGGAAGGTAAATGCATTGTTAACATCCATTCCAAAAGGACAAGAATAAAGAGCAGATATGTATTGCTGAGGCTGCATAAGGCTCTGGATCAGACCGTATGCAGAATATTGAGTGCAGTTTTGAGCCCCCGATCTATGGAAGGATGTGCAGGCCTTGGAGGGGGTCCAGAGATGGTTTACAAGAACAATCCTCAGAATGAAGGGCTTGTCATATGAGGAGCAATTGAGGATTCTGGGTCTGTATATGCTGGAGTTTAGAAGGTTACGGGGGAATCTCACTGAAACTTCCAGAAAACTGTGACACCTGGATAGAGTGGAAATGGTGAAGATGTTTACGCTAGTAGGAAAGTAGGACTCAGTGGCACAGCCTCAAGAAAGAAGGGACAACTCCCAAGAACTGAGATGCGGAGGAATTTATTCAGCCAGAAGGTGGGGAATCTGTGGAACTCATTGCTGCAGAAGGCTGTGGAGGCCAAGCCATTGGATGTACTTATGACAGAGATAGATCGGTTCATGGTTAGTAAAAGGATCCAAGGAGAGGGGTTGAGAAACACATCAGCCATGATCAAACTGCAGAGCAAAAATCGGCAAAATTATCTAATTCTGCTCTTATCATCTATTGAGTCAGTGTCCGTATTTGTCTGTTAATACTCCTTTGAAATACCTTGGGTCATCTTTACCACATTACAAAGATCAACAGTGTATTTCCTCATGACAAAGTGATTAAGAGACTTGATTTCACAACTTTCAGAGTTTCCCCACACAGCTTCAAATTTTACCGACTGTGCTTTAAGGTGCTTTTGTGGCAAGGTGATAATATCCCTAACTTCTGTACCACGAGGCCTGGGTGTGTCAGAACACATCTTAACAGATTGATTAAAAATACCTGTAACAGTGCATTGCTATTCACTGCTGTTGTTTCACAGTGTCTTTATCTGTTATACCAAGGCTTACCACAGGATGGCAGACTTCCAATACCTCAGATGCTGCCTGACCTGCTGTGCTTTTCCAGCACCACACTAACCCAGACGGAGCTCCAGAATTTGCAGTTTTGTTTTGTCCTGAACAGGAGATAAACAATGGCCAGTGTAGCTCCAGCAATAGACAGGGAAAATAACAGGATTTTCTTTTGAGAATCTGTTCTGCTGCTGCCCTCTTGTGGCATAATTGTAATTTGTCACTTTTGCTCTTTGACTACTTTTAGAATAGAATCCCTACAGAATCCACACCGACCCTCCGAAGAGTAACCCACCCAGGCCCATTCCCCTATCCTACCACTCTACATTTTCATACGGCCAATTCACCTAACCTGTACATCTTTGGATTGTGGGAGGAAACTCATGCAGGCACAGGGAGAATACGCAAACTCCACACAGATGGTCAATGAGGCTGGAATCAAACCCAGTTGCCGAGACTTCCAATACTGCTTTACTGCAGGATGCGCCAAGTAGGAATCAGATAACGGGTTTGATGCCAGAACTTTCCAACACTTTACTGATGTCTCAGAAACCCAGCTTCAACCACGGTGAAAAGCTAACTGAAAACACTACAGGGTGGAAAAAGTTTTAAAAATTAGAGTAAAAACAAATTGGGTGGCACGGTGGCTCAGTGGTTAGCACTGCTGCCTCACAATGCTAGGGATCCGGGTTTGATTCCAACCTAGGGCGACTGTATGCAGTTTGCACATTCTCCCCGTGTCTGCATGGTTTTCCTCTGGGTGCGCAGGTTTCCTCCCACAGTCCAAACATGTGCAGGTTAGGCGAATTGGTCATGCTAAATTGCCCATAGTGTCCAGGGATGTGCAGGTTAGGTGGCCTAGTCAGGACTAAATATCCGTATAGGGTATGGGAATGGGTCGGGGTAGGTTTCCTTTCAGAGGGTTGGTGTGGACTTGTTGGGTCAACAGACCTATTTCCACACTGTAGGGATTCTAATTCTTAAAGAATTTTCTTCTTATGTGGCACATCTTGGAATAATGTACAATATAAAATGCATTTTAAATGAATAAGTTTTTCTTGCTCCAAAGAGCAAAATTGACAAATTACAAATACACCACAAGAGGGCAGCAGCAGAACAGATTCTTTAAAAAAAGTCCTGTTATTTTCCCCATCCATTGCTGGAACCACAGTGGCCATTGTTTATCTCTGTTCGGGACAAAAAAAAACTGCAGATGCTGGAATGCGAAGTCGGACAAGCAGGATGCTGGAAGAACGCAGCAAGCCAGGCAGTGTCAGGAAGTGGAGAAGCCGCTTTTTCGGGTGTAACCCTTCTTCAGGAGTGGGGTTGTACCTGAAACAATGACTTCTCCACCTCCTGATACTGCCTGGCTTGCTGTGTTCCTCCAGCCTCCCGTTTGTGTACGCTATTTACCTCTGTCTAGATTTGAACCTAACTAGCAAGTTATTCAAGTATAAGGAGTTGTACAATAGAATCCAACTCGGTGCCTGTTCACTGGGAAACACTGGAGAGCTCTCAGGATTAGGAAGCCTGGCTAACTTCATCCAATGGCTGTAAAATTCTCAGCCATGTTTTCAAATCCTTCTGTCATCCCCATAAACAGTTTGAGAGAAGATTTGTAGCTCGGGTGCTTGTTGTGGTTCTGTTTGCCGAGCTGGGAATTTGTGTTGCAGACGTTTCGTCCCCTGTCGAGGTGACATCCTCAGTGCTTGGGAGCCTCCTGTGAAGCGCTTCTCTGATCTTTCCTCCAGCATTTGTAGTGGTTTGAATCTGCTGCTTCCGGTTGTCAGTTCCAGCTGTCCACTGCAGTGGCCAGTACATCGACCTGGACCCAATATACACAAATTCCCAGCTTGGCAAACAGAACCACAACATCCCCATAAACACACCTCCGCCCCCGCCCCCCTGCCATCTCGAACGTCAAACCTCAAAGATCTTGAAGGCACCAAGGTGGCTCAGTGGTTAGCACTGTTGCCTCACAGCGTCAGGGACATGGATTCAACTCCAGCCTTGGGTCTGGGTGGGTTAGCCTCTGGAGAGTTGGTGTGAACTTGTTGGGCCAAATGGCCTGTTTCCAGACTGCAGGAATTCTATGATCACTGCCATTTGTCCACATCTGGCCCTCTTGCACAGCTTAGGTTTCCAGTGTGGCAACTGACTGTAAGCTACAAGTTTTTAAAAACCTCTCCACTATAACACACATCTCATTGACCAAACAAACAATCACCATGCATCCACCAAATGTGGTTGACAGAAATGGTGGGAGAGTCACACAGAACTGTCTGTTGAGGGAAAAGAAGTCTCCATTAAATATGGAAGATTCTTCCCATATTTAAAAAGAAACAACAAAGAGGCAGGATAAGAAAATATTATTTATTTAAAAATCTATTTTCCAGTAGAGTTTTAATTTATACAGCACGTGTGTAAAAAGAGTTGCAAGACTGAGGAAATGTATTTGCTACGTCCTCCCCAACAGCAGGGGAGCAACCACAGGAAGTCTGCAGTACAGACAACACAAGTATCTCAAACTAAAGCAGAATCTAGTCAACACATGTCAGCAATCCCCCCCACCCCCACCCCCCTCCCCACTGCCCCAGCGATATCCTGACCTAAAACTGGAGAAAATAGCAGTGGTTCACATATGTGTGCAGCACACCCTATTATGAATTCCTGCAGGGCTTCTGGGAAAACCTCTTTTTCCTGAAGACTTGGCAGGTGGAACATTCTCAAAGGAGGAGGAGACAGGTCAGGATAATGGGATGGACACAAAAATGCCCACAATTCACACATTGATATGGCTGCTCTGTATTCCAGACAGCACAAATGTGTCAAAAGAGAGCTGAGTACACATTTTTGTTTATATGAACCCAAGTGACCAACCCATCTGTGGCTGAGAACGTGGGACTGAAGCTGGGATATTGCCACTTGGGAGGTTCAGTACCAATCTGGGGCATTATCCAAAATCAAAACACCAAAAAAAAGAGAGTCAACATGACAAGTCAACACAGAATGCTTCAAAACAAAACAGGAGTGAATATTCAGACCAATTAAAAGTCAGAGGGAATGAAAATCCTGAGGAAACCCACAGTAAATGTGGAATCTGGGTGAACACTGAATAAAGACACTAGAAGTGTACAGACTGCTGGGTTTGGATACTCCCTGAAACAGCCTTATGTCCTTGCACAGTGTGAGCTGATGAAGGCACAACTACCCCAATCCAAAATGGCAGCTCACACACTACAGTCACCGAATTTACCAATGTGTTCCAGACACTCTCCAGTGCTGCAGTTTACAAAAAAAAGTTCTATTTTCAAACCTCTGAACACACCTGATCTGCGTACAATACAAAAATACAAAACCTCTACCTCCAAAGATAATTAAAAAAAATACATAAAACGCTACAGATTCAGATCAAAATCACTTTACAAAATACAGACTGAAATTGGAAAATGCTGAGCACAGCAGGCTGCTTTCACTCACACACACAGAGTTAATGTTTCCAGGAAAGAGCAATTAACATGTCATTAACATTCCACTTCCCTCTTCCACAGGTGCTACCAGACTTGCTCGAGTTTTGATAACTTCCCAGGTTTACTTTCAGATTCCCAGAATCCGCAGTATTTCCCTCATCTTCGGATTGAGGAGCTTCTCTGCAGTACACCCGTACAAACAGGATTTACGTCATCCTCCTTTCCACCCACTCAAACACTGGGCAGGGTTACTACTCAAGTACTTGACCTAACGTCACAAATAAAATATACATTGAAACGTGAAACAGGCAGTGATTCTAGAAACTCTAGTCGGAGGTTCACTGCAAGAAGTTGCTGAGAGGGCTGAACCTAAACAGGCGGTAACAACGAGCAACTCGCTGGTCTGACTTCGGAGTAGGTGGCACCAACTCTGTATTTTGTTGAATCCTCCCTCCTCTTCCACATGTTCAGGCTTTCAACCCCAAAAAAAATGAAATCACCTACTCACCACCAAACCATTCAGCCTCAAGTCAATTAGAACTTGGCCAATCCATCACTTACTGCAGGTGGGCTTAGTTGGCTGGAAGGCTGCTTTGCAATGCAGAGTGACTAACAGTGCAGGTTCAATTTGCCAGATCTGCTGAGGTTACCAGGAGGACCCTCATTCTCAACCTCTCCCCTCGCCTGAGGTGACCCTCAGGATAAAACACCCCCAATCGTTTATCACACACACACACACACACACACACACACACACAGCAATCCTATGATTCTCAGGGGCTATGGCAGCTTGACTTATTGTTGTTTCAGTTATGTGGACAGGCTGGAAAAGTTAGGGAAGTTTGAGGGAGGTCTCAGAGATGGTCAGAACCTGGAGGAGCTTGGATGGAGCAGACATGGGGAAAGCACTCACATTCGATGGCCTGAGGGCACAGGTCAAAGGTGACATGAGGAAAATCATTAATGATCACAACTGAGTATGCACTGCCAGACCATGGGGTGGGGGAGCAGATTCAATTGGAGCATTTTAATAACACCATTATCTGAAAAGGAAAACTGTGCAATGCTACAGGGAGCTGAGAATGGTGACTTTCTTTGGGGCATTAGTGGTAGGGGGGGGGTGAGGGGGAGAAAGAAGAGGGGAGAGAGAAGGAAATCCAGAATTGGAAACTAGTCTCAGTAACAAAGACCATTAAACTATCAGAGTCAGAGTTCAGCAGCATGGAAGGAGGTCCTTCAGCCCATCATATCCATATTAATCATCAAGCATTTATTGTAATCCCATTTATTGCTGTAAAAACCCTCTTGTTCACTAATTGCCTGCAGAGAAGGAAATCTGTCATCCTTACCCAGTCGGGTCTACTTGCAACTCCAGATCTTAAAATTCCCTTCAAGGGCAAGTGGGGCTAGATGACAAATATTGGCATTGTCATTACCATGAAAGAATTTCTTTAGAAGAACCAGCATTGATATGATGGGCCAAATAGCCCTCTTCCATGCTGTAACTATTTGATCAGTGCATCTTATTCTCGTGTTGTTGGGCAATTGATACCACACATGTATGGCAATAGGAACAGGATCACTCTGCTAATCAGTAGCTCCTTTTATTGTCACTGCTTAAAGAGGGCAGAAGGGCTTAAACATTTCACTGCAACCACAGTAACTCTGGTGTAAAACCTGAGAGCACCATATAAACAAAAGAGTTAAAGATCAGCGAAATTCTCCCTTCCACATCACAGCAGACAGGGAGTGTACAGTCATGCATCCCTCGGTATCACATCACCTTCTGTCAGAGTCACTCACTAACCCTACTTTGACCCAATCTATTTGATGCGATTAAAAAAAAACCTCCAAAAAAAAAAACGGAGCTATACTTAGAAACTGTCCGGGCATCCAAGGAGGAGACTTGCTGCACTGCTTGTCCTGAGAATTTCTGACATCAAAAAGACACACCGTTAGCTGCAAGAATTTGATGGATGACGGGAGGGCCTTCCTTTTCTTAAAAGGAAATCTAAATCTTCAGGTCCGAACTAACCTCTGAACATTCTGGTTCCCCACGCAGTGGGTTCAAAATGCCAGGAATGGCTTTTGGTATATGGCTTTATCAAAGAAAGAGCTAAGTTGATAGGCTAGAAGCACTGCCAGAAATGATAACATAACTCAAAGTCAGGGTGCCTGAGCCAGACCTGGTAACAGAGGGAACTGGAGAGAATTTCCCTCAGAACCCGCGGAGTCTGGTGCCCTCCATAGGACTCAACCTCATTTTCATATATCGTTCCATTCATTTTGCATACATTAGTTAAATCTCACTGTGTGCAGGCGGCTTCACTCTGAACCTTGGTCTCCGGTCTGTGAGTAAGTCAAGGTAAAATTGCCATAGTCTTACCAGGCCATTGTGTTGCGGTCTCAGAATGACACACACACACACACACACACACAACTGGTAGTGGCTTAACCTGTGGGTCATGACATGGAATAGACTTTATTGTCTCATGTACTCAATGAGTAAAGTGAAAAGTTTTTTCATCACCAGTTTAGGAAGAAACTGAAAACCTCAGGTTCATTGTAACCTCAGCTTTATGCCAAATATGTGGAGTATGGGCATACAGTTGAATGCACCAGAAAATGTAACTTCCCCATTTTATGAATGATTAGAATAATAGATCCCACCAAGACAAACACAAAGTGGAGTGCCAGTGAGGCTGAAATAATGGATTCCAGCATTGCTTTCACACACTAAGGTAGGACGCCACAAACCAAAGTTAAATGCGTAATCAGGATAAATGTCTCAATTGCCGTGGCCTCCAGGGAATTTCAGGCTGAAACAATGACAGCGTCACAGCCCTGTACAAACTTGTTGCTGCTAGGTCTTCTGGCAAACAAGTAGGGGTGATGGGGGTGGGGGAAAGAGTGTGTAATGACCAAAAGTGAACTCGCAAAACAGTGCTGGTACTGAGCTGTCGAACCTTGGACAGCTCTCCAGCTCATCTGTGACCAGAGTGTAAAATTCAGAGTTAAGTCGCCTACATTCAGCTTGTCCTTACAGCCCAGTAAAACTCCCCATCATCTTCAATGCACCATTCCCCAAAACACACTTGGTAGCAACTAACAAACTCAGTTGGAGATTCCATAATAAAAGGTTTGGTCAGTCACACAGGGTTAGGAAAAAGAAAAATATTTTTGAAAAAAAAAAGAAAGTCGCTTAGAAATTGACCTAAACCAGTACGTAAAATAAATTATTTTTTTTTCGCCTTTTGCAAATATAAATGTAAAACAACATACAAAACACCTCCCCACAGTAGAGTCCAACTTGATACTGTTGGGAGACCCATTCGATGTAAAGCTGATTTCTGATCTGTTAGCTGTGAGTCAGTGATCGAGGGGAACATTGGGCTTGATTCCTCCTTGTCCCACTCGCAGCCAGGGCAGCTTCTCCCTGTTCTTGAACAGCTGCTCAATGGCGATGTAGCGTACATGGAGCTCGGAGGAGAGAGAGTCCTTCTTCTCTAATTCCTGTGCAAGATCCTCAAAGACCACTTGAAGACGACAAAAAAAAATCAAGTTGGTTTCAAGTACAAGAGAAGGGAATGTTTTATCTTCTAAAAAGACAACTAAAATGCTTGAATCAGTTTCAGCTGGAGTTCTGCCTCCAACTCTGGGAGAGATATTTTGTGTTAGTTTTTGGGGTGGCACAGTGGTTAGCACTGCTGCCTCACAGCGCCAAGGACCTGGGTTGGATTCCATCCTGTGTGTGGAGTTTATACATTCTCCCCGTGTCTGCATGGGTGTCCTCTGGGTGCTCCGGTTTCCTCCCACAGTTCAAACATGTGGTGGGTCAGGTGAATTGGCCATGCTAAATTATCTCAGTGTCCAGTGATGTGCAGGCTAGGTGGGTTGGCCCTTGTACATGCTGGATTGTAGGGATGTGGTGGGAGGGGGGTGGGGTCTGGGTGGGATGCTCTTCATAGGATCAGGGCAGACTCTATCTATACGTTTATTTTATATTTTTACTAATGCACTTATTTAAATGTCATCCACTTTGCTGTAGTACCTGCAGTCACATTCAGGCCAGATCTAAAGGATATTGGTGAACCAGATACATTCTTATGTCAACTGACTGGCTTTGGGTTAGTTTATAATTTCATATCTCCTTCACAGTTTGCCATAGTGGGATTTGAACCCTTGTTCTCAGGTTTGAACCCATATCCCGGTGGCTCTGGATTACTCACCCAGTGTTGTTACCACTATGTCATTACACCACACTTCAGGAAGGGGTGTCAATACCTTGCAGAGGCTGCAGAAGTGATTGCAAAGAGGGGTTCTGGGTATGAGGGACATCAGCTAAGGGGAGGCAATAGCCTAGTGACAATACCACTAGTCTATTATTCCAGAGACCCAGGTACAGTGCAGGGGACCCGGATTCAAATGCTGCCATAGCAGATTGTGAACTTGAGTTCAATAAAAATCTGGAGTTAGGACTCTAATGATGACTCTGAAGACCATTATCCATTGTTAGGAAACACTCATCTGGTTCACTAATATCCTTTAGGAAAGGAAATCTGCCATCCACACCCAGTCTGACCCATCTGACTCCAGACTCTCAGCAATATGCTTGACTCTTAACTGCCAAGAAATGGTGATCTCGCCAGCAATTCCCATTCCCCGTGAAGGAATTAAATAAAAGTTAAGGGGGAGAGATTGGAGACATTGGGATTCTCCTCCATGGAGCAGAGTAGATTATGGGGCAGTTTATCAGAGATGTTCAAAATGGAGATATTTTAACCACAGGATGGCAGCAGGATCAAGGTAAGGATTGAAGATAATTGATAACCAAGGCAATTGGTCAAAAAAAAGTGGGAGAGAGCAATTCCTTTTCGTCTTTACCATAATCTGGAACAGCCTCTTAAAAGGTGGCAGAGGCAATTTCAAATATATTTTTTTAAAAATTGGAAAAAATGCTTCAATATAGAAAATTTACAGGGCTGTGAGGAATATTGGGCAGGACGACTAATTAGGAAGCTCGTTTCAGGAGCTAGCATAGGTAAGGTGGAAAGACTGGCCTCGTTCTATGCTGTCCAGGACTCCTTGCAAGGCATTGACTCATTATATCAGAGACAGTCCTTACGCTGTCAGAGATAAATTTCCATCAGGACACCTTGGGTAAGTCATTTGCTTTTCTTGAGAGAGCAGTGTGAAGATGCAGACAGGATAAAGTGAAACAGGAGGAACAGGAGGAGAAATCCCCTAAAGTGTCCCTTAATTAATATCTTTCGATATTAAATTTTAAGTTGACTCTGCATCTGTGTACTTGGGCAGTTATACCACAACATTTACTCAGAGATATGGGCTCCAACAGGTAAATTAAGAAAAAGTGTAACTGAGTCAGAATCTCTTCAAATTATCCATTTGAATTATACGCAATGCTGGTTTTAATTATCTGACGGTAAACTGAGGCTACATCTGCAGTCACAGATGGATATAAAAAGAAAATTATGGCACTATACTGAACAAAGAGGAGAGAGATTCCTGACCACTATCAATCCCGCAATCAAACACATTATCTGTCAATTATCAGTTTGATGTTCCCGGGAGCCTGTTGTGCATGAAGTGGTTGCAGCATCTCCCATATTTACAGAATTGGCTAAACTGGGACGGAGAAAGAACTTATACAAAACAAAAATAAATCCAAAGTTTTAGGAGTGTTTTCTGTAAACAAAAATCGCGTCATGTTAATTTAAATTTTTGAATGCTTCCCACCCCATGCAGATAGGATTGCGTACCTTTGATTTGTTTGAGGAGTTGTTCGTTCAATGGCACCAGATCATCCACTGACATAGCACTCACTGAAAGAAATATCAAACAGCGTTAGAGCTATTTTGGGCATTGGTGTAAGCAAACACAACACAGAGAACCTTCTCTGTTTGTAACTCCCTGTAGTCTGTACAGTAAACAAGACAGGCATGGGTACTATGCAATGAGAAAGGAATATTGGTAAATGTATTCATGAGAAATTCCTGGGGGATGAGTGACAATGATGTTTTAGAATTCTTCAACAAGATAGTGTGAGGTAGTTGACTCTGAATCTAGGGTCCTGAATCTTAATGAGGGAAGCTGCAAAGGTATGGAATTGGCTGTGGGGATTGGGAAATGTTACTAGAATGAATGACAGTGAATGTTTGCCATTGCCTGTCCATTGAGTGAATGGATGAATTGCAAAAATGACTTCTTCCTGTCTGGCATGAGAGAGAACAGTGGCCAAACCATGGCTTATGCAGGAAGTTAGAGATAGTATTAGATGTGCAAACAAAAAAAGCAGGTATACAAATGGACAAGAAAAAACACAATAGACCTGAGGATAGGGAATATCACCAAAGTCACCAAAGGAGAACCAAGGAGTTGATTAAGAAGGGGAAGATAGAAAGAGAGAGTAAGCTTGCAGTAAACTTAAGAATGGAGTGTAAGAGTTTCTATTGGTAAAGGATGGGTGAAAACTAACGTCGGTAGAAATGTGACAAATTACAATAGGGAACAAAGAAATGGCTGGCAAACCAATTTAATACTTTGCTTCTGTCCTCTCAAGTGAGAACAAGAATAATGTACCAGAAATGATGGAGAACACCGGGTTTACTGAGGGGGAGGAACTGAGGCAAATCTGCATTAGTAGACAAATGGTGTTGGAAAATTGAAGGCTGATAAATCCCCAGGGCCGGATAATCTACATTTTTAAAATCGATTCATTTTGTGGGATATGGACATTGTTGGCTGGGCCAGCATTTATTGCCAGTCCCTAGTTGCCCTTGGAGAAGGTAGTGGGGAGGTGCCTTCTTGAACTGCTGTAGTCCAACTGCTGTGGGTTAATACACAATGCCTTAGGAAGAGAATTCTAGGATTTTGACCCAGCAACAGTGAATGAACGCTGGTATATTTCTAAGTCAGGATTGTGAATGGCTTGGAGGGGAACTTGCAGGTGGTGGTGTTTCCACAGATCTGCTGTCCTCGTCCTTCTAGATAGAAGTGGTCATGGGTTTGGAAAGTGCTGTCGTAGGATCTTTGGCAAATTTCTGTAGTGCATCGTCTAGATGGTACACACTACTGCTGTTGAGTGTCAATGGGTGTGGTGCCAAACAAACAGGCTGCTTTGTCCTGGACGGTGTTGAATTTCTTAAGCATTGTTGGAGCTGCACTCATCCAGGCAATTGAGGAGCATTCCATCACACTCCCGACTTGTGCCTTGCATATGGTGGACAGGCTTCTGGGAGTCAGGTGAGTTACTTGCTGCAATATTCCTAGCCTCGGACTTGCTCTTATCATCACTGGGTTTATGTGGAGAGTCCAGTTGAGTTTCTGATCAATGGTAACTCCCAGGATGCTGATAGTGGGGGATTTAGTAATGGTCACACCATTGAATGCCATGGGATGGTGGTTAGATTGTCTCCTATTGGTGATGGTCATAGCCTGGTATTTGTGTGGTGTGAATATTATATGCCACTTGTTATCCCAAGCCTGGATATTGTCCAGATCTTGCTGCATTTGGACACGGACTGCTTCAGTGTCTGAGGTGTCGCAAATGATGTTGAACATTGCACACAGAACATCTCCATTTCTGACCCGATGATGGAGGGAAGGTCATTGATGAAGCAGCTGAAGATGGTTGGACAGCAGACACTACCCTGAGGAAATCCTTCAGAAGTGCTCTAGAGCTGAGATAACTGACCACCAACAACCACGACCATCAGCTCATGTGTCAGGTATAACTCCAATCATTGGAGAGTTTTCCCTCAATATCCACTGATTCCAGTTTTGCTAGGGCTCCTTGAGGCCACACTCAGTTAAATGCAGTCTTGATATAAACTTGCTGTCACTCTTCCCTCACCTCTGGAATTTAGCTCTTTTGAACCAGGCTGTAATGAGCTCAGGAGTTGAGTGGCCCTGGTAGAACTCAAACTGGGTGTCACGGAGCAGGTTATTGCTGAGCAGATGCTGCGTGATAGCACTGTTGACGATGCCTTCCATCACTTACTGATGATCTAGAGTAGACTGATGGGGTGGTAATTGGCTATGTTGCATTTCTCTTGCTTTTTCTGGACAGAACACCCTTAAGTACTTAAAGAAGTGGCCCTAGAAATAGTGGAAGCATTGGCGATTAACTTCTAACATTCTTTAGACTTTGGAATAATTTCTATAGGTTGGAGGGTAGCTAATGTAACCCCACAATTTAAGGGAAGTAGAGAGAAAACTATGAATTATGGACCAGTGAGTCTGACGTCAGTAGTGAGAAAGATGCTAGACTTCCAAGTCAGGATAAGAAATGGGTTGGAGGGAATTTGTAACTGCTGGCGTTTCCATGTATCTGCTGGGCTTGTCCTTTCCGATGGCAGTGGTTGCAAGTTTAGAAGGTGCTGTCTGAGGATATTTCGTGAACTTCTGCACTGTACACACTGGTGCTACTGAGCGTCAATGGAGGGAGTGGATGTGGTGCCAATCAAGTGAGCTGCTTTGTCTTGGATGGTGTCATACTTCTTGAGTGTTGCTGGAGCTACACTCATTGGGGGGGCATTCCATCATACTCCTGACTCGTGCTTTGTAGGTGGTGAACAGGCTTTAGGGAACCAGGAGATGAGTTATTAGCTGCAGTATTTGTGGCTACAAGAGCAGGCCAGAGGCTAATGTGTTGATATGGTGAGTCCAGCTCAGTTTGTCATTAATGGCAGGCACCAGAATGTTACTCCTGACATTTATAGTTTACCTTTGGTTCAGGTCCATTCAGGGACAGAGTCCCATACCCAGATATTTCAACCGTTATAAATGAGATTGTTTTAAGAATGGTGTCGATGGGTCTGTGATCAGTGAATCTTCCTCCTCCCGCCCAACCCTGATACTTACACTCCTCTTGGGTGTAGTGGCGATGACATCTGGACTCCACTCTGCCATGGCTTCCCATTGAGAGCTGAGATTCTGCCCCTCGCCCCCGCTCCTCAGGCGACCAGCCAACGTCCACACCTGGAAACCGGTCAACAGCCACCCCCAGCATCCCCAGCCGGAAGTCCGCCGGCCCATCCTGCTCCAGAATCCCCTGCCCGCACTTGGAATACCCTGGCGAGCTCCCGTCCAGCCAGTGGGGGGAGTACCGGGGTAACTGCAGGCCGTTCACCTGGGGGAAGTGTGTCCTGAGTGCGCTCGGCTGGGGGTCATGACTCTTGACCTGGCCCTGCCTGCACTCCCGCAGGTCAGAGTGCGAATGCTGGTTTTGTGCATACTGAATAATACGGTTGATCTTCCTGCTCAGGATCTCCTTCACATCCTTGTAGGTGCTCTTCAAGACTCTCGGCTGTGGGAGGTCCTGGTTGGCGATGAGGTGATACTTCTCGAAGCACTCTCTGTGACCACGCACTGATTCAGTGTGGAGGAGATTCTCCCTGGCCACCCCTGAAAGACAAAAGGACCAAAAAAAAAACACATTTGCACCAGTCCTCCAAACAGTATTCACTTGGCTATGGAGTCAGTTATCAGTCACACTCCCCAGCCCTAAGGTGGCAGCAATAATCTCAATTCATACGGTGTTTTGAACAATCACTGTGGCTCAGTGGTTAGTGCTGCTGCCTTACAGTGACAGGGATTTGAGTTCATTATCATCCTCTGGTAACTCGGTGTGGAGTTTGCACACGTTCTCTGTCTGCGTGGGTTTCCTCAGAGTACTCTGGACATGGGCAGAAAACCAAAGATGTGCAGGTTAGGTGGATTAGCAGTGGGGAACGCGAGGTTACAGGGATAAGGCAAGGGGGTGGGTCTGGATGGGATGCTCTTGAGGGTCAGGGTGGATGTGACAGGCAGAATGCCTCCTTGCACACTGTAGGGATCCTATGATTTCGGAGTGCTTTCAAGAGAAAAAAAAAAGAGGTTTCTTACATGTGCGTTTTTGGTCAAAGCATAACGTCATGTTCACGACAGAAACATTATGACAAGTGACCAACAAGTTTGATGAAGGAGGTCAGTTTTAACCAGGAAGAGGGATTTCAGAAAGAGGTTTCGTTGCTTAGACCAGGGGCAGTTGAAGAGCTACTGCTGATCCAGACAGCAGGATTACAGGACGGGAGGATGAAGAATGATAGTGACAGGAGAGGAAGGCTAGGGAGGGGGTAAGCAGCAGGACAGAAAGGTGGGGAGGAGCAGGATAGAGGAGAAAGGTGAGAGACAGGGAGCTGAGGAAGAGGGGTGGGAGCCAGTTGTCCTGTCTACCCAAAGCTGTTCAGCTTCCCTTGATAGCTGTACAGCATAGAGCTTGGTCAGAAATGCACAAGACATCTGCTCCCAAAGGTCATGCCAGACCCATGAGAAAACAGGTGACCAACAACGCAGCACTACACTGGCAGCAAGGTGAAGTGTACAAAGATGAACCCAATCAAGTAAAAGCCAAACTTCAGAAGATGACTGAACTTTCCATATTATTAGTTGAGAGTGCATTGCAGGTCGGACAGCATCCAAGGAACAGAAAAAAATCGACATTTTGGGCAAAAGCCCTTCATCAGAAGTGAGGCTGGTAGCCTTGGGGATACAGAGATAAATGGGCGGGGGGGGGGGGGGAGAGAGAAAGAGAAGGTAGCTGAGTGTGCAATAGGTAAATGGAGGCTAAAGGATATAGGTCAGAAAGGAGGGTGGAGCAGATAGGCGAGAAGGAAGATGGACAGATGGGATGGGTCATGAGGATGGTGCTGAACTGGAAGGTTGGAACCGGGGGATGGGGAAATGAGTAAACTGGTGAAATCCACATTGATGGCCCGAGGTTGGAGTGTGCTAGGGCGGAAGACAAGGCATTCTTCCTCCAGGCGTTGGTGGTGAGTGAGTGGCGATGAAGGCGGCTGAGGACCTGCATGCCCTCAGCAGAGTGGGAGGGGGAGTTTAAGTTCAGCCATGGGGTGGCGGAGTTGGTTGGTGAGGGTGTCCTGGAGATGCTCTCTGAAGCACCCTGCAAGTATTAATCAGGTTGAGAGCAAAAGGCGATCGGAAGCTTTTCTGACCATTAATATAAATATATGTCCTGAAAAACTAGGACAACACATGCAAAGCTTAGAATCAGCAGGGGATAGCGCCAACATAATTCTATTATGCATTGCCCAAGACATACATCTCAGTAGATGGCACACAGTGAGGTAGCCAATCAGACCCCCATACAGCAGATGACCAGTTCTGTGCATTACCACAATCACACTGCAGTGCCCATACACAACCTCCTCCTGGGTCCCTGCAATCCACCACCAGTTGAAGTTGCAGGACCATCCGTGCAACGAGATTGCAACACGATTTGTGTTAAAATGTGAAAAGAACGTCAAGGTGCCACTCTGGTGTACCAGTTAATGCAATTAGCTTAAAGGCGTAAAAACTGAATGTTTCTTGCGGCCAGAGGAAATGCGTTGGGTGACAGCCACTGAAGTTTGTACCCATTAAGAATTGGGCACTGTTAGAAACGTGAGTCAAACAGGAGAAAGTGGTTTGACGTGATATTGCAGCTAATGTACAACAGTCCAACCCATTTGACTCAAATGACCCATGACAAGTAGTATGGTCCACATGAACCTCCTCCAAATTTGTTGCCTTGCATTCTTGGCACCTTCCTTATTGCTTTCTTTGTGACACGCTCAATTGGCTTATGCTAAAATTCATCTACGTCATTCACCTTTACCACTCTGATAGTGAGTTGCAAATTCCTACCAACTCTTTGGAAATCCCTGGAATTAATCTTCTGATTTATTACTATTTTATATACTAAACTCTCCAAGTTTTAGTCTCTCCAAAAAAAAAGGGAAAAAAAAAAGGTGTTCTCTCCACTCTCCCAAATCTCGAGCAAGTTATTTTCTGAAGAAAGGGACTTCAGTCTTTCAGGGTTTTGTGATGGGCATAACCTCTGAGCTCTGCCACGACTATTTACTGTGTTCTGTTTTCAGCTGATAGCCCTGCTGCTGGTTCAAAACAAAGGAAAGAGTAATCGTCTGCACTCCTCCCCCACCGCCCTTCCTGTGAGACACCACATCTCTCTGCAGGTCACAGCAAGTTTGCTCATACAAGTTGCCACATCTACAGTTTCATCAAGAGCAGCTGAATTTCACAGAGCTCAGCACCAAGATGAGACCGTACCAGTGCGCAACCCATTGGCACACAGTCAACCGAGGCAGGACTGGGAGGGGGGGATAAAGGTGGGGGAGAGGAGAGAGGGGAAAGGGGTCAAGTCAGTCACCTGGAGGGAACTAAAATGCAGGATTTGTGATTTTGCATTGATCTACTGAGAGGCTCTTGATTTTTCTGTATTGCGAGGTATTTGGCTTTGGATTAAAAGCTGTACCATTAACTCCTTTTCCAAGGCACCAGCTATCTCACACTTACACAACAGTGGTGTGTGTCTAGACGGGTTGGATTAGCAGGCATATTCATGGAACTAGGTTAGTTAAAAGATAAGATCAATAAAAAAAAACAGCTGAGTCTCGTCCTATTTTTAGCCCCATGCTCATACACATTGACTTCTGATCACCATCCAGTGAAAGTCAGCCAGAACATTCAGCTCATTAAACCCAGGAATGTGACTGCATTGTGACAGCCGTTTCACTCTTCCAGGGTAACCTGATGAGCTAATTCAGCAGAGGCTAGGGACATAATCGGCATCAGTCATCTGGCCAATGTGAGGGGAAATGGTGGCTGCGTTGTAATATTGCTGGACTGGAATGGCAGGCTATGTTCCCAGGGCATGGTTTGAAATTTCAACACATCAATACATCTGGCAAATGCAGCTTGTTTCAGTAACGGCGACCACAAAACCCAGGTTAACCGATTCCTTTTAGGGGATCAATCCTGCCACCCATGTGACCCCAGACCCATAGCACTTCTCTGGAGCAAATGATGCTCTGAAGCAGAGTCGGTGAGACACTAAACGTGAGCTTGTTTTCTCTCCACAGATACGGCCTGACCCATTATGATCCATAGCACTTCTTGTCGATTGTTAATTACCCTCAATAGATGATCACAGATGGCCAACAGATGCCCTCACCCCAAGATAGGTTAGAAATCAAGCAGTCAAGAGTGTGGTGCTAGAAAAGCACAGCAGGTCAGGCAGCATCCAAGCAGCAGGAGAATCAATGACCGTATCGACGCCACCTCTTGCTCCCATGAAGAGGTTGAACAGTTCATCAACTTCACCAATACCTTTCACCCAACCTCAAATTCACCTAGACCATCTCGGTCACCGCCCTCCTCTTCCTGGATCTCTCCATCTCTACCTCTGGTGACTGACTAACCATGGATATCTACTACCAGCCCAATGACTCCCACAGCTACCTGGACTACACCTCCTCCCACCGTACTTCCTGTAAAAACACCATCTCTTATTCCTAATTCCTCTGCCTTCACCACATCTGTTCCCAGGATGACTAATTCCACCTTCGTAAATCCCAGATGGCCTCCTCCTTCAAACACCACAATTTCCCCTCCCACATAGTCTTTCCCATCTCCCCGCTCCACCTCCTTTCTGACCTATCACCTTCTCCCTCATCTTCAATCGACCTATTGCATTCCTAGCTACCCTGCCCCCAAACCCAATCCCTCTCATTTATCTTTCAGCTCCCCCGGCTCACAAACCTCATTCTTGGTGAAGGGCTTATGCCCGAAATGTTGATTCTCCTGCTCCTCTGATGTTGCCTGACCTGCTGTGCTTTTCCAGTACCACACTCTTGACTCTGACCTCCAGCATCTGCAGTCTTCACTTTCTCCTAGAAAGACAAGCAGCTCAATACCATCCAGGACAAAGCAGTCCACTTGAAGATTGCTTCCTTGGGCAGTCTCTGGGGCTCAAAGACATGCTATGAAATAAATTTTAATAACTTGTCACTGAGCCAGTGAAAATGTCATGACAATTAGTCCACTTTTTCACGTCCAAACAGTTCTCTCTGCTCATTTCCCACCTCTTCTTTATAACAACAGGTATTTAAGGAAAAATCGGCCTACACTGGGGAATTAGTTTTAGATTTTTTTTAAAAAAGTGCAAAAACAAAACAATAATGCAGTATAAAACAATAATGCAATATAACCAGGAAACATCTGTCATTATTGTCACCATATCCTCAAAACCTGGCAACAGAGATATCGTTAAGGAAATTACATCACAGGTTGACAAGAGAGAGGGGGAAGTGGGAGAAGGTTGGCGGAGGTTGGGTGGGTAGGAAGGAATAGCAGAGTAGAGGGGGAAGAGGGAACAGAAAGGAGTGAGAAGGGAGAATGGTGGGTTTGGAAGGAGAGAATGGAAAAGAGAATTTGACTGTTAATACTTATTGCTTCCATTAGGCTCTGTGTTTGTGACTATGTTTTGGCGTAGTATCTCATGGAACTAATTCAAAGTTACTAGTTGGCAAATGAGCACAATTTTGAAACAATCGCATTTCAAATGAAATCACACCTTCCACCATTAATACGAACAGATAGTGCTGTGGTCAGGAACATTATTTTTAATAATTAGATGTTAAACTGAGACCCCAGTTACTTTTTCAAAAAAAGACATAAAAGATCTCATGACAGCACGCTGATAAAGAGCAGAGGGACTTCTCATGTCCTGACTGATACTTATCATGCAAATCAAAATAACTTGAACTCATTATATTTGGTGATGAGCAAATTGATGATCATGGGAGTTTGCTGTGCAAAACTGGTTGCAGAGTTTACTGTATTAAATGATGACTACACTTCAAGAGGTGCAGGTGTGGTGGAATAAAAGGCTTCATGAGTGTTATATTTCATTGACTAGTGGATAACTGTTGAACATTTGGCCGGTTAAGCAGTGAATGATTGATAAACACAAAAACGTCAGAGTCATACAGCATAGAAACAGGCCCTTCGGTTCATCAAGTCTATGCTGACCAACAAACACCAAACTACACTAATCCCATTTACCCATGCTTGGCCCTATAGCCTGCCATACCATGGTAATTTAAGTGCTCATCCAGATGCTGCTTCAAATGTTCCAAGAGTACCTACCTCCACTGTCCTCTTAAGCAATACATTCCACGATTATAACATAATCTTGGTAAAATTTATTTCCCCTCCACCAGATCCTCTGTAAACCATTTGCACCTCACCTCAAAAATTATGCCCTCTAGTTCTGGGCACATCAGCCATGAGGAAAGGAATTTCTATCTAGTCCGTGCCCCTCATAATTTTGTGTACCTCAATCAGCTCTCCCCTCAGCCTCTTCTGCTCTGAAGGAAACAAACTCAGCCTATCCAGTCTCTTCTCACACAGAATGGAAAGTTTCAGTTAACATCCTCTCCAGTGCCATCACACACTTCTGATAGCATGGGGATGAGAACAACATGCAGTTTTCCAGCTATGGTCTAACCGCAGTAAAATATAGTAAAGGTGATTCAGCCGGCCATATCTTTGCTGACCACAGCTAAACCATACAGACTCCTTTTGAGCCATTTCTCATATTTTTAAGCCTTATAGGTTCTAAATGAAATGCATATTGGCGTATAATGTAAACATATTGAGACTATTTGCTTTCACCATGCTTTCTGGCTGGGAACTCCCAACACAGACCACTGCCAACCACACGCAGTTTATAGATCAAGGCAAAGTAGGAAGGAGAGAATTTGTAACTGCACCACCAGACGTTCCCGCACTGGTCATAAGAAGAGACTACTTTTCATATTCTGGGAACCGTGGCTTAACTGGCAGCAAGACACGTGAACACTGCGCTAGCAGATAACCAGTCAGGCTATTTTTAGACCACTTCATCAGAGATTTGCAGCAAATCATTCAGTGATAGGGTTGGGGGGGGGGGGGGGGGTTGGTGTGAGAGATAACAAAGAAACAAAATCTCTTTATAAGAAGATTGTGTCAAGGGTTCGAAAGCACAGCATGAAGTGTATAATCAGCTTCCTCCTCTCGAGCTGCACTTGCTACCCACTCCTCACTCAGATTCCCAATGTGTGAAATGGGCAAAGCCAAGGGAGTCAGAAACAATTCGCCAAGCCTTGTGAACATCCTGTTAGTTTCAGAGGAGTCTTGCTGAGACGCCAGATCCTACTTTAGGGGAAAGTGTAGGCTAGTAGAGCAAAATAACACTGCCCTTGAAAACCTCTATTATAAAGACAGGGGTCCTTCATGGACATCATGCTCATAGACTTTCACCTCTGGGGGTTGGGGGCATAAACTTCTAGTGTCAAGAATTTTTCCAGCAGATCAAAGCAAAATGCAGCATTGATATTTAAAAGATTTCAAATAACCTCAAGTCACATTGTCATGTTTTTCCTTGTGCTTCAGTCTGATGTAATCTGATGTCACATTATTTTCCCATCTATGTACAAGCAAAGAGAAGTTTCCAAAACTAGAAGTCTAACGCACTAAATTGAGTCCCTCTGCTATATCATTACGGGGGTACCTGGTCTATGTAATTAAAATAGCCCTCATTAAAAACACGACTTAATGTGATTGTAGGGGCAGAGGGAAAAATAAAACAATATTTGGACCACATTGTAGCCTCAAGGGTCCAACAAAAAGCTTTACAATTAATTAATTATTTTTAGAAGAGCAGTTACCATTAAGTACCCAATGTGGACAAAGCCAAATGTGCAGCAAGATCCCACAATCAAATTTGAATGAAGTACTAATCTGTTTGGACTGTTGTTGTTGGAGAAATAGAAGCCAGAGATCTTGCCCTAATGTGGTTGGGTCTTTACATCCACCTGAACTGATGCATGGACAGAACCAGCAGTTCCAATAGGGAATAGTGAGCCTCAAGCAATGCAGCACTTCGTCAGTACCGACCCTATCTGATCACAGCTCTGTCTCGGCACTTGGTTCCCAGTCTGAGAGCTTGGCAGATGGCGAGTACTGACCCTCTGACAATGCAACACAACCTCAGTAAGGTGTCCAATGGCAATGAGAATGTGAAACCCACCATTAGAATGAATAACACAGCTGCATTAAAAAAGGAAGAAACTCTATTAGAGAAGGGAGAAAGGAATAGAAGGATATGCGCAGAGCATAGAGGTTTGCAGATGTCTGCTGTTCCGAATGGTCCAATTCAGTGCTGTAAAGTCTGTGCAAGAGCTGGAATGGTGCTTGAAGCTACAAAGTTCAGATTGAGAAAATGGCGTGCTTACATAAGCTGCATCTGGATGCAAAGATAGAGTCTACCTTCAGCATGGCGATTGACACAAGCACAGAGATACTGTTCAGAACCTCTTTTGGTATAATGTAAACACGTACAGAAACACCAAGTCAGAATGGGATTGGATTTGGATGGAGGCAGATCAGGAGGTGGCACTTTCCATGACAGAAGATAAACCAAAGAACCTGCTTTACCCAGCTCTTCCCAACCATTTACTTTTGTAAAAGCAGGAATATTTGTACATCGACAAATCAGCTTCAAGTAGCTGTAAACGGAGAAGAATGCTTGTCTTGACTATTTCATTAGCTGTCTAGTGTTAAGGAAATTAATCATCACACTGGTTGGAAGAATATTGCCAGGGTTGAAAAATTGCAGCTATTAAGAAAAACCGAAAGAGCTAGTGTTTTATTCTTTTGAACAGAGCAGAATGAAGGGTGACTCAATTGAGGTGTATAAGATTACAAGGGGCTTGGTTAGAGTGCACAGGGAAGACACGTTTCACCAGGGGACAAGGTCCATTAGCAGGAGGCAGAGAACTAAAGGCAATGGTGGAACGATTAGAGGGACACAAATGGGAGGGAATCTGAGCACTCTGAGGGTGGTGGATTTCTGGCATTTGCTGCCCAGTTTGCTGGTGGAGGCAGAAACTCTGAACTCAGTTGAAGTGCTGGATCCTGAAGGCTACTGCCCTGGTGCTGAAAAGTGGGTTAGAATCGGCATCTAGCTTTCCCCTCCCCTCGACCAGCAGGAATTGATGGGCTGAATGGCTTCTTTCTGTGCCATAATGTTTCCATGGTTCTATAGCAACTTTACAGTGTTAATTTAAGTATGTGGCCTCCAGTAGCTTTAATCTGAAGGACTAATTAAACATAACTCAAAATAGAAGTTAGTGCTGGTGTCAGTCCTGTTCTATTTATAAGTGCAAAAAAAAATTAAAACAGCCTGCAATTTATACAATAAAATTTGGGCTCTATGTATTTATCAGTCTTGTGTGCAAGTAACAATTTACAACCTGAGAAATTAGTCCCACGCTGATTCCAGAGTCAAATACATCATTATTTTAAAACAGCACAATATTGTGCGTGCCTTAAACTGAAAAAAAAAGAAAATCAAAGTGTTGGAAACACGAGTCAGACAGCATCGTGGCTGGAAGACAAGTCAAGTTTGAAGTGGATGGCCATTCATCAAAATGAGTGAAAGTTTTGCTGAATTATCTCTCCACAGATGCTGTCTGATCGCCTGGGTGTAGCCAGCACTTGCTGTTGTCAGAAGCAGCACTAACTGGGTTTCTTGGTAGTCATTTCTTCTGTCCTCTCAAGCAGTTGCTTGCATGTCACCAGGCAGCACGGTCATCAGGGTCAGGAGGTCATCCTTCCACTCTCAAGACACTCCTGGTGCCTGTACTGAGGGCAGGTTGCATTGTTGAATGTGCCTCGATAGTTTTGAAACAGATCTTGCCTGCCCCTCAGATGCTGAGAATAATATGGGTTTCTCTCCAGTGTTGTAGGCCGACATGTGGCTGTTTGAAACAGAGCACCTGACAATTAGCACAGTTATGTTCACTTTGGCCTTACCGGATGCAAACTTTCTTTCAGACATAACAGCTTCAGGTAAAACTGTTTTCTCACAAGATAATGGATATTCCACTAGAATAACCGAGATGGGAAGTCTTACAGGCTGACATTTGGGTGGAATCCCCAGTCGATAATGGCCAAAAGACCTTAAGACACAGAAACAGAAGTAGGCAATAGCCTAGTGGTATTATCACTGGATTATTAATCCAGACACTCAAGAAATATTCTGGTGGCCCAGGTTCGAATCCCGCCATGGCAGGTAGTGGAATTTGAATTGACTCTAATGATGACCATTGTCATTGACTGTTAATTGCCAGGAAAAGCCCATCTGGTTCACTAGTTTCCTTGAGGGAAGGAAACCTTCCTTAACTAGTCTGGCCTACACATGACTCCAGACTAACAGCAATGTTGTTGACACTTAACTGCCCTCTGGGATAGGCGGCCTAGCTGGTGACACTCATTTCATGACTGAATAATAAAACAGGCGATTCAGCCCATTCAGTCTGTCCTACCGAGGTCGATCGGATAACCTCAACGCCACTTTGCTGCCCTCTACCCCATAAGACTCCCTTATTGTTGATTTAACATCTATCTATTTCAGCTGAAAATGTGTTGCTGGTTAAAGCACAGCAGGTTAGGCAGCATCTCAGGAATAGGGAATTCGACGTTTCGAGCATAAGCCCTTTATCAGGAATGAGAGAGAGTAGCCAAGCAGGCTAAGATAAAAGGTAGGGAGGAGGGACTTGGGGGAGGGGCGATGGAGGTGGGATAGGTGGAAGGAGGTCAAGGTGAGGGTGATAGGCCGGAGTGGGGTGGGGGCGGAGAGGTCAGTAAGGAGATTGCAGGTTAGGAGGGCAGTGCTAAGTTGAGGGAACCGACTGAGACAAGGTGGGGGGAGGGGAAATGAGGAAACTGGAGAAATCCGAATTCATACCTTGTGGTTGGAGGGTTCCCAGGCGGAAGATGAGGCGCTCCTCCTCCAGCCGTCGTGTTGTTATGTTCTGCCGGTGGAGGAGTCCAAGGACCTGCATGTCCTCGGTGGAGTGGGAAGGAGAGTTAAAGTGTTGAGCCACAGGGTGGTTGGGTTGGTTGGTCCGGGCGGCCCAGAGGTGTTCTCTGAAGCGTTCCGCAAGTAAGCGGCCTGTCTCCCCGTGGCTCAACACTTTAACTCTCCCTCCCACTCCACCGAGGACATGCAGGTCCTTGGACTCCTCCACCGGCAGAACATAACACGACGGCTGGAGGAGGAACGCCTCATCTCCGCCTGGGAACCCTCCAACCACAAGGTATGAATTCAGATTTCTCCAGTTTCCTCATTTCCCCTCCCCCCACTTTGTCTCAGTCGGTTCCCTCAACTTAGCACCGCCCTCCTAACCTGCAATCTCCTTACTGACCTCTCCGCCCCCACCCCACTCCAGCCTATCACCCTCACCTTGACCTCCTTCCACCTATCCCACCTCCATCACCCCTCCCCCAAGTCCCTCCTCCCTACCTTTTATCTTAGCCTGCTTGGCTACTCTCTCTCATTCCTGATGAAGGGCATATGCTCGAAATGTCGAATTCCCTATTCCTGAGATGCTGCCTAACCTGCTGTGCTTTAACCAGCAACACATTTTCAGCTGTGATCTCCAGCATCTGCAGACCTCATTTTTTACTCGAAGATCTATCTATTTCAGCCTTGATTATATTTTATAGAATCCCTACAATATGGAAAGGCCCTTTGGCCCAACAAGACCACAATGACCCTCCCAAGAGTAACCCACCCGGACCCATTGCCCTACTCTATTTTCCTTTCATTTACCCCTGACTAATGCACCTAACCTACACAATCCTGAACACGATGGACAATTTAGCATGGCCTATTCACCTAAACTGCACACCTTTAGATTGTGGGAGGTAACCAAAGCACCCGGAGGAAACCCACTCAGACACGGGGAGAATGTGCAAACTCCACACAGACAGTTGTCCAAGACTGGAATTGAACTCGGGTTCCTGGCGCTGTGAGGCAGCAGTGCTAACCACTGTGCCAGCCCCATATTTAATGGCCCAGCCTCAACAGATCTCTGGTGAAAAATCTTAGATTCACTATGTTCAGAAAAAGAAATTCCTCCTCATTCTTAAATGCGTGACTCCTTATTCTGAGATGACGTCCTCTGGTCCTAGATTCTACCAACAGGGGGGAAAATCCTTTCTGCAATCTACCCTAAGAATCTGGTCTGTTGCATAGGATGGGTGAGCCATTGCCTCAGTGTCTCCCCACTGTCTGTCACATGACTCAGCTACAAAATCCATCCCCCCTCTGCCGTGTTTTATTCCCTGTAGCTCTGCTGCAACAATCTCCTCTGGACTCATCTGGAGAATTCCCCTTCTAGTTCCATAGCCACCTTCTTTCGCCTTGCATCATTATACGTTATGTCATTTAATTGCTGCTGTCTCCACCAAATTTCAGGCCTTCCTTTAAATGTTCTTAAGATGCATACACCCGCCTTTTTTTTTTGGACTTCATACTCACTGAAAGTGAACAGCTTTTCCAGGTTCAGATGACAGGACTTAGGAGTTCAAAAGCCAATGATTTACCCAAATCTGTTGAGTGTTTACTTCACTCTGCTTTTTCATCGAATTCGCTCCAATCATAAAGGGAGAAAGAGTCTTTTTTTTGGCGTGTTTCATCAAGGCAAGTTGTTCTGACCCGCTACTTGAAAAAGGTTATGTAAGCAGATTAAATCTAAACTTTAAACTTGCCCTGGACAAAGATACAGAAATAAAGTGCTGGGCACTGGGCAAAGAGTACAGGGGCAGTTTGGTAAGGACAAAGAACACTGACCAACTCAGTCACAATCACATTGTGTGAAAGACTTAACATAAAGACAGTTTATTCTGTGTTATAGGATTCCATAAATTTGTCATTCTTTCTGCGTCCCACTCCATCCAGGCTGCATGTCCGAGAGAAGCTGGCAGTGCTGCCTATGCAGTCTGAAAAAATGTGTTGCTGGAAAAGCACAGGTCAGGCAGCATCCAAGGAGCAGGAGAATAGATGTTTCAGGCATCAGCCCTTCTTCAGGACTCAAGGTCAACTATATTCTCTGCGCTGATGTAGTCAGACCTGCTGAGTTTCTCCAGCAACTTGTTGTTTTTGTTTGTTTTGGATCTCCAGCTCAGTTTTATTTTATTGAGGCAAAAAGGCTTTGAATAATCAATAGAAACCCCCCTCACAGAGCAATTTGAATTTAGGAAGAACTCTGGTTGAACCAGATTAATTTCCACACAGTCGAAGAAGATTAGAGGAACTAATTGTGCTCTTTACAGCAAAGAAGGTGTGAAGGAAATTTAATAGAGGTGTCAAAATCAAGAATATTTGAGGATAAATAAAGAGAAGCTGTTAGATCCGTAACCAGAGGAGACAATTTGAAAGGTAATTGGCAAAATAACCAGGGTGGAATCAAGGAGAATCATCACTTTAAGCAGTAATTTCTGGCAAGTTGAAAGATACTGCCAAATGTTAGATGGAGAATCAATAGCAGCTTTCAAAAAGGGATTTGGATAAATATCCAGCAGGTATTTCATTACAGCAGTTCAGAGGAGGTTTATTCCTGTGACGGAAAGGTTGAACAGACTGCTCCTTTATCCACTGAGAGTTTGAAAGAAAGTGGCGATCTTATTGAAACATTTAAGATTGAGAGTGGATGCTGCAAGATGCTTTCCTCTTGTGGGGGTCTAAAACTAAGTGTGCCAGGTTAAGACTGAGAGGTTTCCCTTTTAAGATAGAAGTTATAGACTTTTTTTCTGTTGGTCTGTGGAATTCTCTTCCCAAAAAAACAGTGGAGGCTGGGTCATTGAATTTAGCCAAAACAGAGTTGGATGGATGTTCGATAGTGGAGTGAATCAAGGATTATGACAGGGGTGGGCAGACTGGAAAGTAGGTTGACACCAGAACTAGATCAGCCAATTTATTGGCAGAACTAGTTTGGATGAGTCAAATGACCTGCAGCTGCTTCTAAATTGCAAGTTACTCTGTAAAGTTAGAGGCATATGGGAAAAAAGCAGGGTGGGGAACAGGATACAACAAATTATATAAATCTTCCATAGAGCCAGAGAGAGTGGACAGAGATTGCAACAGAGAAAGACTAATCTGAAGTTTCACACTCTCTCCCCAACTAGTCAAGCTGTCAGAGTTAGCTCAGTCACTAAGTGGAGTCTTTTCTTCTGTTTGTTATAAAGCTAATATTACATTAGAAGGATGAAGCGAACCGCAGGATATGGAACCATCCAAGTGCTGCCAGCGCTCTTTAAACCCAATTGGTATTGCTCTGATAGTCAGAGAGACTTACCCATCGCAAGTTCAAATGAGTTCAGCCCACCAAACGTGGAATCCAAACTGGTTTTTAATTCATTTACAGGGAGTGAGCACCACTGGCTAGGCAGCATTTATTGCCCATCCCTAATTGCCTACAGGGCAGTTAAATGTCAACCACATTGCTGTGGGTCTGGAGTCACATGTAGACCAGACCAGGTGTGGATGGCAGTTTCCTTTCCTAAAAGGCATTAGCGAACCAGATGGGTTTTTTTCTGACAACTGACAATAGTTTCATGGTCATCTTTAGACTGTTAATTCCAGATTTTTGTTGAATTCAAATTCCATCTGCCATGGCAGAATTCTAACCTGTGCCCCAAGAACATTCAATCCAGAGGCAGAGGTAACGTTCTAGCAATGACACACTAGATCACTGCCTCGCCATTATTTCGTGCTGCAAGGCTGAAAAATGACTGTCAATTGGGAGATGGCATTTTTTAAAAAATGTTGATCTCTGTGGGGAAATAGCCCCAATGTCAGAGCAGCAAACAAAGGAACAATTGTATTTAACATACAAAATATCCAATGTGTTCCAAATCAAAATTTAAAGCAGAGACACGCAAGACGTTATTAGGGCAAATGGCTGCAAGCTTGGTTAAGTGAGGATTACAGGAATGCCTTAAGAGGAGGAAAGTCAGGAAGACACACCAAATGGTTTAGGGAGGAAACTGCAGACCTCAAAACCTTGACAGCTGAAAGCACAGCCAACGACAGGGCAACAATTAAAATCACTGATGCTTAAATGTCTGGAATAAAAGACATTGCAGGATTGTGCAGCTGAAGGAAATTACAGGGGTGCAAAGGTAAAAGGATTTGAAAAGGGTTATAAATTTTTATTTCAAAACAAAAAGATACTTTCAACCAGAAGCTAATGTAAATCACCGAGCTTTGGCCCACCTCACACCATAAATAAGAATGGAGCCAGACAAGGTCAGTTTCATCCAACTGGGCACAAGACGAGAAGAATTTGATGTGGATGACTGATGGCAGATGGAGAAGGATAAGGAGGAGCAGTTTAACTTCTTTCCACAGTCACACAGTATGTCATTTTTGGCATTGATGAGAGATTTTTAAAAAGAAAAAAAAAAATTACAAACGAAAAGGGGGCAAGAGTGAAGACCTATTTACAGATTCTGAATCAGAATCATTTTTCAAAACTATCCCTGTTTTGGCTGACTGCCAAATAAGCACAAAAATCAGCAAAAGATCAGCCACTGCAGAAAACTCAGATACGTCATTCCTTGTTCAAAAATCTTGATGCAAATGAATGTGCAAAATTAATTTGAAAATACCACTTGCTGCAACAGAGATGTTTGGATCAGCCACTAGCCAATGTTAAGCATACACGACTGGTCACAATGGGTCGTGTACACAGAATACTAACAAGGCAATGTAGCAGGTTAAAAACTGGTTGAGATACAATTAACATCACTCAAACTGATTTGACTCACTCAGTTTACAATTTACAATACTAGCTCACCAATTCCTAAATGGAAGTCGATTTTTTTTTTTACCTTCAGTCAGTTTGTGAGAAATGACCCAGTTGTACATCACCTCGCTGCGTCTTAGTGAAATATTTCAAGGGAGATGGTGGCATTTTATTAATATTGCTGGATTAGCAATCCCAACACCCAAACTAATGGTCTGGGACACAGGTTCAAAATCCCACCGCAGTAGCTGGTGTTAGTTAAAAAGTCAATTAACAATTCTGGAGTTGAAAGCTAATGTCAATGATGGCAACCATGAAACTGCAAATTGTCAACAACAAAAAAAAATCCCAACCAATGCTCTTTCTGGAAGGAAATACACCAACCTCATATGGTTTGGCCTAGATATGACTCCAGACCCACAGTGATATGGTTAAATTTGAACCACACTCGTGCAGCTCAGCAGGTTACTCAGTTCAAGGCTAATCGGAGTTGGGCAATAAAATTGCAGTGACACCCATATTCTATGAAATGGCTATTTTTTAAATTTTATAACGTTCTCAGCTTGTGACACAGATACCATCATTATTTTGGACTGGGTTCTTGACTGAGGAAGAGACTGCATCATGTAAAGGTCAACATCATAAATATCGCTTGGTCCAAATGATGCTAATGGACATGGTATTGAGCTGTTCAGGCAGCAAGGATATTTTAAAACAGCAGTAGGGCAGTCAGCAAAAAAAAAAGACAAAAAGATACTGGATCTCTTTAGACTGATTTCTGGATACCCCACATTTGGGTAAGATACTTATTTTCTGGTTTTGCAATCAACACGCCCAGATTCATTTGAACTAAAACGAACCCAATTATCGTTGGAATTAGAATTTCCATAGAGTCTGGATTTTCAGTTTAATAAATTAACTACTAGGCTGCACTTTCCTCATTCCTGATGAAGGGCTTATGCCCGAAACGACAAATTTCCTGTTCCTTGGATGCTGCCTGACTTGCTGCGCTTTTCCAGCAACACATTTTCAGCTCTGATCTCCAGCACCTGCAGACCTCACTTTCTCCTGCAGTACTCCCTGCCTGTTTCTTAGTTATTCCCATGGTAAGAGAACCTTCTGCTGTTTTCAGGACATGGATGAAGTGTAGCCTGTACTTAAGATACCATGAAACTGTGTTACTGCATGAACTGCCACCTGTCAGGCAGAGGAGGATGGGAATGCAAACTCGAAGAAAAAAACAAAAATGCTCAAAGAGTATGAGGTCATTAGAGAAGTAGAACTTCATTGTTTTCAATTCCTGGATTTTTTTTTTATAAGTACATCAGCTTGTGTTTTCCAGAAGGTTACATTTTGTAAACACAGTCAGTCTGACCTTCTGTCGAGTCAAGGGAGCTGGGTCTCCAAACTGATTACACTACACGTAGTTTCCTGTTTTCATAAGTATTCATTGATTGACCTTTCCACTGCAATCCTTGCTTCTCCAGTGGGGAGGTGATGCCTAGTGGTATGATTGCTAGATATATTATTTTCTGGGGACCCAATTCAAATCTCACCACAATGGAATTTGAATTTAAATTTTTAAAAATCTGGAATTAGAGATTCCAATGATGACTATTAAACAGGTATGGAAGATGATGCACATAGGAAGATGGTTATCACTGCTGGAGGTCAGTCATCTCAGCTCCAGGCCATCCCTACAAGAGCTGCTCAGGGTAAGGATTTTTAATTGACATGTTTGGAGATGTTATGATGCATCCTCACTGCAGGCGAGACTTGAACACAATAGATTGCTGAAAGTTGCCCCACAGGTTGATAGGGTTGTTAAGCTGCCATATGGTGTGTTGGCTTTCATTAATAGGGGGATAGAGTTTAAGAGCTGAGAGGTTATGCTGCAGCTCTATAAAGCTCTGGTTAGACCACACTTGGAATATTGCGTTCAGTCCTAGTTGCCTCATTATAGGAAGGATGTGAAAGCTTTAGAGAGGATGCAGAGGAGATTTACCAGGATGCGGCCTGGACTGGGGGGGGGCGCGAATCTTATGAAGAAAGCTTGATGGAGCTGGGGCTTTTCTCATTGGAGTGAAGAAGGATGAGAGGTAACTTGATAGAGATGTACAAGATTACGAGGGGCATAGAATAGAGACTTTTACCCAGAGCAGAAATGTCTGTCACGAGAGTGCATAATTTGGAGGAAGATTTAGGGGCAGTGTCAGAGAGAAGTTCTTTACAGAGAGTGGTGGGTGCATGGAATACACTGAGCTGTGATAGTAGAGTTGTATACATTAGGGACAACTCTTGGATAGGTACATGGATGATAGTGTGTGTAGGTTAGTCTGATCTTCGAGTAGGATAAAAGATTGGCAGAAACATTGAAGGCTGAAGGGCCTGTACTATGCTGTATTGTTCTATGTTCTAAACCATGGCTAATTGTCAGAAAAATCCATCTGACTCACTAATGTCCTTCAGGGAAGGAATTCCACCGTCCTCACCTGGACTGGCCTATATGTGACTACAGAACCGCAACAATGTGACCTCTGAACTGACCTTTGAAATGGCCGAACAAGCCACTTATTCAAGGGCAGCTAAGGACAGACAATAAATGCTGGTCAGCCAGCGATACCCATTTACCCCCCCGAGTCCACTGATGTCACTTGTGGGAAAAGACCCTGGCAAATTATGTTTCAATTGTCATCATCAGTTCGGCTATAACGTGGTAGTTCCGTTCTTGTGCAATCCAGTGTTGTGAAAATAACACCAGCACCATTTAAACTAATGGGGCCAGAATCACATTATAACCAATGCACGCTTTAAAATTTCACACTTGAGAAACAGTGTGGACAATTCGTCAATCATGTCATAGCGAATTTGTGTTAACTAAACGCATGTTACGGCAGGACCACCTATATTTGGGTCTCGGTAACATTCAAGAAACATGCAGGTGCAGCACTTTTAAAGCATGTGTAACTTTGCAGCATTTAATGGGAAAGCTTTTGGATCAAGATAAATTCTTATGGTAAAGTATCAGAATTTGGTCTCATAACACAGCAGTTTGGTTTAACCATTTGTAAAAATTTGATTACTTATGCATACAGAAAAGAGTTATCAGCTCTCTCAATTCTCTATGACTTCACATCATTGCCATTCTAATTCTGAACATATATTTGTCCAGTAATGCATTGCACAAGAGTTACATTGCGTGATAGCAACACAAACAACACATCCTTCCCCCTCGTCATTTTATTTATTTTTAAAAACAATTTGGCTGCTCTTTTCCCCTGATCACTCGGGATTGAAGGCCACAGGACCATTCAGAGTGGTCATTGAGAGACTCAGCCTACCACTGATGAAGGCGTTGCATATACCTGTGTCATGACAACCTTGCATGATTATGTCTGGCCACTTTAATCAAATATTTGCATGTTAAACATTTAAAATGAACATTCTGGGCAAGATCAAACACTGGACCATAAATAAAACATTATTTCACTAATAAATTCAATGAGACACTTGTTTATGGTCAACTACAATCCAACTGAGGAGGAAAGAGACACAGTGTTGCATGGGCCCCTTCTGCGATGAATTTTCTGAGATGGTAATTGACCTGGATATCATTCCCAGCTCTTACTTTAATCATCATGTAGAGTGCAGAATGGGTAAAACAAACATACAGCCTACCTGGCTAAAGCAACATCTACATTTACAAACGTCCCCTCCTCAATCCAAGTTCCTCTCCTCTAACCCCTCTTACCTTCAATGCTGAGCTCAAAGCAGACGTGGCAAAAGGAAAGCAGCTCCTTTGCAGTCTCGAGTTTACAGACACCACAGATGTCGTCATCATTGAGGTCAATATTAACAAACTGTTCCTCGTTCATACTGAGTCTGAAAACAACAAACAAAGTGTCACAACACATCAAGCAAAAGAGAATGATCGTCCAAAGAAAACCTGTGGGTGAGAAACAGGGCCCATTGGCAAGATCACAGTGAGATTTAAAGGATGCCGCATTTTACCAGCCGTCATTTAAAAATGTCACCAGGAAGTGCCCTGAGCTGCAGAGCTGGTTGGAAACTGTGCTATAATGTAAGTGCCAGTGGACAAAAACCCAAATTTATCTAGTACATTTAATCATTAAGATATCCACAGACAGTGAGGAAACAGATAAAAGAAACGAGTCACACAGTGAGGGCAGGGACAAAGTAGAGAACAAGGTAGGACTGATTAATTAAACTCCATTTATTTCAATGGAAGAGGCCTAACAGGGAAGGCAGATGAACACAGGGTATGGTTAGGAACATGGGACTGGGATATCATAGCAATTACAGAAACATAGCCCAGGGATAGACAGAACTGGCAGCTCATGTTCCAGGATACCATTGCTACAGGAAGGACAGAAAGGGAGGCAAGAAAAGAAAGGGAGTAGCATTTATGGTAAGGTATAGCATTACAGCTATACTGAGGGAAGATATTCCCAGAAACACATCAAGGGAAGTTATTTGTGAGAAATATTGGGATTGCATTATAGACCCCCTAATGGTCAGAGGGAAATTGAGAAATAAATTTGTAAGGCCATCTCATTTCTGTAAGAATAATAGGGTGGTTCTGGTAGGGGATTTTAACTTCCCAAGACTGGGACTACCATAGTGTTAAAGGTTTAGATGGCGAGAAATTTGTTAAGTGTCTACAAGAACATTTTCTGAATCAGTATGTGGACATAGAGAAGGTGCAAAACTTGACCTACTCTTGGGAAATAAGGCAGGACAGGGGACTGAGGTGTCAGTGGGGAGTGTTTTGGGGCCAGCCACCATAATTCTTTGGGACCAGCTGATTGGCGATAGATTTTGCAGGTAAAGGGACGGCTGGAAAATAGGAAGCTTTCAGGAATGAGCTAACGGGAGTCCTGATATAGTGTATTCCTGTCAGGGTGAAAGGAGAGGCTGGTGGGTGTCAGGAATGCTGGATAACTAAAGAAATTGAGGATTTAGTTAACAAAACGAAGGAAGCATATATCAGGTATAGACAGGATAGATCGAATGTTTCCTTAGAAGAGTATAAAGGCAGTAGAAATATACTTAAGAGGGAAACCAGGAAGGCAAAAAGAGGACATGAGATAGCTTTGGCAAATAGCATTAAGGAGAATCCAAAGGGTTTTTACAAATACATTGAGGACAAAAGAGTAACTCGAGAGAGAATAGGGTCCCTCAAAGATCAGCAAGGCAGCCTTTGTGTGGAGCCGCAAGAGATGTGAGAGATACTGAATGAGTATTTTGCATCAGTGTTTACTGTGGAAAAGGACATGGAATATATAGACTGTAGGGAAATAGATGGTGACATCTTGCAAAATGTCCAGATTACAGAGGAGGAAGTGCTGGATGTCTTGAAACAGGTAAAGGTGGATAAATCCCCAGGACCTGATCAGGTGTAAACCAGAACTCTGTGGGAAGCTAGAGAAGTTATTGCTGGGTCCCTTGCTGAGATAATTGTATCATCAATAGTCACAAGTGAGGTACCGGAAGACTGGAGGTTGGCTAATGTGGTGCCATTGTTTAAAAAGGGGTGGTAAGGACAAGCTAGGGAACTATAGACCAGTGAGCCTGATGTCAGTGGTGGGCAAGTTGTTGGAGGGAATCCTGTGGGACAAGATGTACATGCATTTGAAAAGGTAAGGGCTGATTAGGGATAGTCAACATGGCTTTGTGCGTGGGAAATCATGTCTTACAAACTTGATTTGAGTTTTTTGAAGAATTAACAAAGAGGATTGATGAGGGCAGAGCAGTGGACGTGACCTATATGGACTTCAGTAAGGTGTTTGACAAGGTTCCCCATGGGAGAGTCGTTAGCAAGGTTAGATCTCATGGACTACAGGGAGAATTAGCCATTTGGATACAGAAATGGCTCAAAAGGTAGAAAACAGATGGTGGGTGTGGAGGGTTGTTTTTCAGACTGGAGGCCTGTGACCAGTGGAATGCCACAAAGATCGGTGCTGGATCCACTACTTTTCGTCATTTATATAAATGATTTGGATGTGGGTATAAGAGGTTAGTCAGTAAGTTTTCAGATGACACCAAAATTGAAGCTTAGTGGACAGCGAAGAGGGTTACCTCAGATTACAACAGGATCTGGACCAGATGGGCCAATGGGCTGAGAAGTGGCAGATGGAGTTTAATTCAGATAAATGTGAGGTGCTGCATTTTGGGAAAGCAAATCTTAGCAGGGCTTATACACTTAACAGTAAGGTCCTAACGAGTGTTGCTTAACAAAGAGACCTTGGAGTGCAGGTTCATAGCTCCTTGAAAGTGGAGTCACAGGTAGATAGGATAGTGAAGGCAGCGTTTGGTATGCTTTCCCTTATTAGTCAGAATATTGAGTACAGGTGTTGAGAGGTCATATTGTGGCTGTACAGGACATTGGTTAGGCCACTGTTGGAATATTGCATGCAATCCTAGTCTCCTTCCTAATCAGAAAGATGCTGTGAAACTTGAAAGAGTTCAGAAAAGATTGACACAGATGTTGCCAGGGTTGGTGGATTTGAGCGATAATGAGAGGTTGAATAGGTTGGGGTTGTTTTCCTTGGAGCATCGGAGGCTGAGGGGTGACCTTAGAGGTGAATAAAATCATGGAAGGGCATGGATAGGGAAAAAAGGCAAGGCTTTTTCCCTGTGGTGGTTTGGGGAGGGGGAGGGGGGAGGCGCGGGGGGGGAGAAGAATCCAGAACTAGTGGGCATAGGTTTACGGTGAGAGGGGAAAGATATTAAAGAGAGACCTAAGGGGCAACTTTTTCACGCAGAGGGTGGTACGTGTATGGAATGAGCTGCCAGAGGAAGTGGTGGAGGCTGGTACAATTGCAACATTTCAGAGGCATTTGGATGGGTATACGAATAGGAAAGGTTTAGAGGAATACAGAGTGGGTGCTGGCAGGTGGAACTAGATTGGGTTGGGCTATCTGGTTGGAACAGACGAGTTCTCACGCAGAGGGTGATGTGTGTGTGCAATGAGCTGCTAGAGGAAGCAGTGGAGGCTGATGCAGTTATCAAATTTCAAAGGAATCTGCATGGGTATACGAATAGGAGGGTCGAGGGGATATGGGCCAAATGGGATTGATTAATTTCAGATAACTGGTTGACATGGATGAGTTGGACCAAAGGGTCTGTTTCCATGCTGCACAGCTCTGACTCTGTAACTATTGTCGCATAAAGTGTCAGTGCACATGAATGGACAAAAATGTTTAGGTAAAATTGAGGGTGATCAAAGCTCTTTTAACATCAATATATAAATACATTGTATCTTAATCTTATGTTTGAGCAAACTCTGCTCCATCTAGTAATTAGTTTGGAATTTGTTTGAAAGGGACAAATAAAGATTAGCTTAAACAAACATCAAAGTCAGTGAGATTGGCAAACTGCCTAAACCATTACCATTTGCTTTGACCAATGCCAATTTTCAACATTTGCATTATTGAGTCCACTAGTTTATGGGAACGGTGATTTGAATCCAGTCTCCATTGACAGGATCTCAAGACTTTAAAAGGGCTTTTTGGAGTTCACATTTGTCATTCTGTGACAAGGCTTAAATAATTTGTTTATTCAAGAGAGTGTTCATGCATACAGTTCTGCAATCCGATACATCTGACAATCCTTTACCTTTAGCTAATCAAGCATTGAAGTGCAGTCACTGTCATGCCAGTACAAGTAGTGAACAATATTGAAATTGTGTGAACGCCCAAATCAACATACAAGATGAAAGGCAAATTAACCCAATCATTAGTGATGCTACTTAAGCAAGAACTGTTGCCTCAGCTTTCTTTTGAACAGCAGAGAATCTTATATTTCTCCCTCTACATCAGATATGACCTAGATCCTTTGGCTGACATTATAACCAAAGTAACCTCCCTCATAGCTTCAATGAGGTCCCAGCTAAGCTAAAATAGATATGGATGCAGGAGTCCTGACTGAGTGCTTAGAACACAAAGTCCATTGTTTAACACTAAGTTACGGACCACCTCACTCAAAACGGGCTGTAATGACATGACAAAGTGAAACTTGTATTTATGTAGAGCGTCTCACATCCTCAAGACATCACAAAGAGTGGCTGGAGTCAAGGGAGACATCAGTTCTTTGAAAAATAGTGCTGAGCAATTTTTTTTAATATCTATCCAAGAGGACAGCGGGGCTGCAGTTTAATATTACATCTTAAAAAGTGTGTCAAATGGACACCGGGAATACACTCATACTGGGCTTGATCAGTATAAATGGAAAGATTCAGAAAAGGAAGACCGTGATGTTGCACCAAGAATAAATGGGAACACCCAGTTAAGGTCGTAAACTATAATGATTCTTATCTTTCAAGTCATCACCTTTAACTCTACTCTCCAGTCCCACCATCCGGCACTATATCAGCCTGGTGTTCCAGCACTAAGAATGTACCAACATCCCAAAGTAGGAGCAGAGAATCTATAAGATCTTTTACACAGTTCAAGAAAGAGCTCAGCAAAGCTACTGCACACTTATTATGCTTCACTGTACCATGTGCACAGTGGCCAGCACTGCTGTCTCTCAGTGCCAGAGACCCGGGTTCAATTCCCTCCTTGGGCGACTGTCTGTATGGAGTTTGTACATTCTTCCAGTGTCTGTGCAGGTTTCCTCCGGGTGCTCCGGTTTCCTCCCACAGTCCAAAAAATATGCAGATTAGGTGAATTGGCCATGCTAAATTGCCTGTAGTGTTGGTGGAGGGGTAAATGTAGGGAAATGGGCTCTTCGGAGGGCCAGCGTGGACTTGTTGGGCTCACTGATTGGAGCGCTACAGTTGGCCTGAGACAGAAATCTTGGCATGGGAATGAAGTATGGTCATTTTTACAGATGGCATGTAGGCATTCTACAAACTAGTCACTCAGTCTGTGCCTAGCCTCCCTGGTGAGCTGCAAACAGTACAAGCAAATCACTTTGACTTAGGTGTGTCTAGGGCCTTTGATACTGAGGGAGTGAGGAGGTAAATGGGCAGGTGTTGCACCAACTACAATAACAACAGGAAGTGCTGTAGTTGTGGGGTGGTATTGGGAGTGGAGGAATGCACCAGGATGTCCCAGAGGAAATGGTCCCTGCAGCATGCTGTCAAGATAATTATCGTTGTTGTGGCTGACCAAGGAATAGAATAGAGTGCAGCTGATTCAATCATCCTCACTAGGGCACAACTGAAACCTTCAATTTCAGTCCCGTGGAGGATGTGACCTGTTGACACTGCCCAGAGTGCCAGACTGCTGACAGTGATGGGATAAATGGCTTCCATTTTAAACCTGAATAGCCTTTTGAAACCAATTAGTTGAAAATAAAACTATTAGGAGCTACAAGATGAAAATTCAGCACATGCTTTTTCAACCAGATGCTTTCCAACTTACTAAATCTCAGGTGACAATTTGCAGACATATTATTACGTACATGTATTAAGTTTGCATCTCATCAAAAAAAAAACTTTAAAAACAGACCTGACTTTGAATTACAGCATTTTGCTGCTTTTTAGAATCTAGAATTTTGACAGTAAAGTTATCTTTAAAACTGGGGTCGATTAGCTCAGTTGACTGGATGGCTGGTTTGTATTGCACACTGATGCCAACAGTATGGGTTCAATTCCCACACTGGCTGAGGTTACAATGAAAGACTCTCCTTTGCAACTACACTTAGCATCTGAAGCATGGTAATACTGCGGTTAAACCATCACCAGTCTTCTCTCTTGAGAGAGCAGCCCTATGGGCCTGCAGGACTGTTGTGACTTTATTATCTTTGAACCAATCTATAATTTTAGACAAGTGATGCTATATTATGGTTACTGAATCTTGTGATGAAATTATAGCTTCCACTAACAATTCAGAATAACTTGTCACCTGTGCTACATCAGCAACAGAAAGGTTGCAACCATAAAATCAAGTTCCTAGAAAGAAAGCCAATATCTATTACAATGTTATAGCATGATTTGGAGATGCTGGGTGTTGGACTGGGGTGTACAAAGTGAAAAATCACAACACCAGGTTATAGTCCAACAAGTTAAATTGGAAGCACTAGCTTTCGGAGCGCTGCTCCTTCATCAGGTGATTGTCCACCTGACGAAGGAGCAGCGCTCCAAAAGCTAGTGCTTCCAATTAAACCTGTAAGACTATAACCTGGCGTTGAGCTTTTTAACAATGTTATAGCACACACTGCATCAACACTAATCAAAATGGCTCCCTTCGCATGACGACACTTACACTAAATTAACCATTTGAAATAGTGGCATGGAGATCACAAAAACCACGCCTCTTGCTTTTCCTCGCTGAATTGTGTTTTTTTAAAAAAAAGTTGTTTCTTCCATGTTAATGTGATCAATTTGAAAAAGTCAAGAGCATGAATGAGATGTTCATGTGGCTCTGCAAGATGCAACCCTGTTATATTGGGCTCTCAGTACTTGAAATTGGGTAGTTCACTGCCACCAATCCTCTCTTCCACCTATTTTTCTAATTAATCTCACCAGAGATGTTATTACACAACTCTGGAGCAGGTGGGACTTGAACCCAAGCCCCTCTGGCCCAGGGGCAGGGACACTACCACTGCACCACATAAGGGCCCTCAAGCCTCCCTTCTAATATTTTAAGTAACAATTAAATGGATTCTGGTAGGGAAAACACAAAATCAAAAGCTCAGTGGATGCTAAACCTAATTGTTGGTGATACAGGGTAAACCACTAATGAGTTTCAACAAGAACAAGCACTTGTCTTAAAATGAAAGGGTGCAGTTCATTGCAGAATAGAATTAAGAATTAGAAACTAGTTTGGACCATAATCATTATAATTGTAAGGTATGCTACTTTCTCCCCACCCCCACCCTCCTCTCATTTATCTTTCCACCCTTCAGGCTCTCTGCCTGTATTCCTGATGAAGGGCTTTTGCCCGAAATGTTGATTTTACTGCTCCTCGGATGCTGCCCGAACTGCTGTGCTTTTCCAGCACCACTCTGATCTAGACATCATTATAATTGTGCCTGAGGTGACATATCTGTCTCGATTGTCACCTCATGCTAGACTGCCCTATGTTCCACCCAAAGACTAGGTTATTTGAATGGATCTAATGCAACTTCAAGAGCCATCACTTTGTATAACAAGCCACTGTGGAAGATCTCATGGTCTTCCACAAATAAAACATCTGTAAGTAGTGCTTCAACTTGCCTGAAGTCTGTAGGGCCTTGATCTTGGGAAACTCCAGGTATAACTTACCGAGACTGAATACAAAAGGACATTTTAGTGCAGTGGGAGATTGGGCCACATCACAGAAGCCTATAGGCCAGAAGAGAAACATGTGGCCTGTCACATATTTGTGGGTTTTCTGAGGTATTGAATTATTCCCAATACACCACACTCTTTACTCCAAGTCTGCATTTCTTCCCCCCCTTTTGAAAAACACATAATGCACATCCAATTTCTTTTTGAAAACTATCCTTAGATCGGCTTCCATCACCTTCAGGCAATTACTACAATCATAACTCGTTGCTAAAAAAAAACCTAATTTCATTTAATTCTTTTCCAGTGAAAGAAAACCTTTATTGTTGAGACAATAGTCAGTGGAAAGCCATTGGCTTAGGCTTGGTCTCTGCAGAGGCAGACATTAGCAAAGGGCCAGTGTGAGGAAATTGGACAGTTCTCAATCTTAATGTAGCAGTCCTTAGTACAAAAACTCACGTGCTTGAAACTAAAGAAAAGCTACAGATCTGAAATACTGATGGGTCAAACCTCATGTTCAGACTTAAAGACGGCTATCAAACAGAATCATATAGAGTTTTTAAAAAAAAAATCATCATTGGACTAGGGGATTCTTCTCATTCAAACAGATTTATCACACACATCAACAACAACTTGCAGCTTAACAGCACTGGCAATGCAACAATACATTCCAAATTACTGCAAAGCAACATTACACAAAATTTGACACTGAACCACAAGAAAATGGTGGTCGATTGTGAAGCCTTGATTGAAAACTTTGTTGAAGGAGTCAAAATAAAATAGGGGGTTTTCACAGGAAATCAGTTAAAGATAGCGGTGGTAGAGTGATGACTATCAAGAGTGGGTAACAGAGCTGAACTGAAAGAGCTCAGAGATTTCAGAGGGTTGCAATGATGGGGAGGAAACAGAGGTAGCCAAGAGAGACACCAAGGATGAGAATTTTAGAAATGATATGTTGCTGGCTGGTAAATCTGCAAGGTGGTGATTTCCACAATTGTAAAAGACCAGCTAGGGATGGCCAAGAAATGCTGAAGTAGACAGAACAGCTACATCCCATGAATGAACTTTTTAAAACTGGAATTACATTTGTATGAACTACAACAGTCCAAATTTAGAAACCTCCAACATGACAAAAGTGAGCTTATGCAGGGGTGTAATTTTAAAGACCTGACATATGAACATTTCCTGTACTTATAAACAGCTCCTTTACATTGCCCTGCATTGTGTTCTGACTGGTGTCCAACACCAACTTGCAAATAGGCTACAGAACAGAACCAATTTGCAAACTGCAGATTTTTTGTACTCTGCCATTCAATTAGATTGTGGTTGACCTGCATCTCAAATCCTTCCACCAATTTGCCTTTTTTTAATAAGAATGATTTCTATTATTAAATGTACGCACCAGAGTGACTTTGTAGACATACAAATTACATTATTATTTTATTCTATGCTATACAATTCTATTCAGTTAGTTATCCAATGGTCAATGAACTTGCACAACAAAAGGTGGCAATCCAGTTTTGAAATGGTCAGTTGACCAAGGAGATCAACAGCTATTCAGAACAATAGTCACAGATTTCCATGACCGTCCATGTGAAGGGATGATTTCTTAAGGCTCTAAGTTACAGAAACAGGACCTTAAATTACTTACTCCATTTTGTAATATAGGCATAATAGAACACTGCACACAGCTGGGAACAAAAAAAACCCATCTGATGCCAACTACCTCAGTACAAGCAAGAGACGAGCACTTTCAATTCTCTTCTCACAATAAATTTCCAACAAACTAAAATTACACCAGAAGCAGCCGACCTGCTTTCAGACAATCGCAGGACATCCTAATGTTTTACACTGCTCAGCCACAAGTTATTTTGATGCCGTCAGTTTGGCTGCTCACAGTGCTTGCGTGATGGACTGTGGAAATCACCACAACATCTCCCAGCCTACTCAAGTCCTTTGATGTGCCCACAATACAACTGTCCAGCATCTGTGACATAGCCACAAAATTGATAAGGATGTGCAAGGTGAGCTCAGTGAGTGCAGGTCTGACACAGGAAAACAAATGGAGTACATTGATGGGGGCTGGGGTTAAAATATGTGCTCCAAAGAGGAGGTGACAGCCTAGTGGCATCACCGTAGTTAAACCACTGTTAGTCATCACTGTTAATCTACTGTTAATGCTCTGGTGACCCGAGTGTGAATCCCACAACAGCAAATGGTAGAATTTGAATTCAATATAAAATGTTTAGAATGAAGAGTCTAATAGTTACCACGAATCCATTTGCCAATTGTTGGAAAAACCCATGTGGTTCTCTGAAGTCCTTTAGGGAAGGAAACTAGCATTCTTGTGTGGTCTGGCTCACATGGACATGCCTTCGGAATAGTTGACTCTTAACGGACGAGCAATAAATGCTGGTTCAGCCAGGGACACCCACACCCCCCGAATGAAAACCAGAACTGAACCCATTGTTTTTTTGGAACCTGTCCCAAATTCTAAAACCGTTCTCCCTAGCTACATCCCATCCCCAACTGTGCCAGGAGGAAGAGGAAGATAGCACATGAAGCACTGTGTTGAGCGTGTGTTGCTGGAAAAGCACAGCAGGTCAGGCAGCATCCAAGCATCAGGAAATATCGACGTTGTGGGCCGGAGCCCTGCATCAGGATGACATTCCACATTAAGGGCTCCGGCTCGAAACGTCGATTTTGCCACTCCTCGGATGCTGTCTGACCTGCTGTGCTTTTCCAGCAACACACTCTCAACTCTGATCTCCAGCATCTGCAGTCCTCACTATCCCCTATGAAGCACTATACACAACCTCGGTTCCTCCACGGAGCCTTTTGCTTCTGTGAATTATCTTTTCTCAATGCAGCAAATGACCCAAGGTAAGATATAGACACTAGTTGGTATTAAATTACTTGATTTTACTGAAGCAGATGGTGTGGTACAGCCGCTGTACACAGAGATATAACAGTCATCAGAAATTCTCCACATCTGAGGTCATCCACTCAGTCTAACAATAAAGCCTTTCTTCAAATACAGAAACTTCAAACATTTTGAGACAAAGTGCTGGAAACACACAACTGCATCTTTAGCATCTGGAAGCTTTGTCCAAATAACCACTCAGCCTTTTTCTTCCCTTGCTCCACCTCCCTGCCCCCCCCCCCCTCCCACCCCCAACCAATAGAACAAACAGCCCCAGGCCCCTGCAACTCCTTGTTATTCCACCATCAATACTGTAACCCTTCACCTTGTGCTCTCTCTGAAAAACCCAGACATGAAAACTGCATTCCAAACATGTCTCGCCAGATATAAATTTTAAAATTTGCCAGTCCTGACTTGTAAATTAAATCCCTAGCTATAAGTCAAGTACTTCACCTGTCATTAAGCAGCCAAGATTGAAAACTGACCCTGAGGGGCCCCTTTCAGGTTTATGCAGTTTCACACCAGTCATGGTCTAGAGGCCTGCCTAATCTCCCCCACCACCCACCCACAAAAAAGAATATTTGACCGATGTACCATTCTGATGTCAAAATTAGCAGCAGTTTGATGAATTCCATCTCCCCCACCCACACTGAACTATCTCCTCCGTCTGTAATATTCTCTTTATTTCTGTTGTTTACGAAAGCGCGCACAGCATATTAGCCGCCCCCAACAATGTGAACTTGATTACCATTCCACTTCACGGTAAAGTATGTCCAGGCGACTCGCTGCGTATGTTAAAAACTAACCTTGTTCATTAACTTCAAAGGCTACGCACTGAATCCTTTATATGCATGAGCTGCAAACACCAAGTTTCTAGCTGTTGCCAATTCCATTAAAGTTGCTTTGTGTTTATAAATGGACTGAATAGCTGCATGAATTAAATGGTGCTTTAACGCTCAGCATGCTGCAGGTGCCCTGGCCAATTTTCTTTGTCAAATAATGCACTTTTGGTACTTGACACAGAAGTGCAGAGCACAAAACTGCCTGCAACACCCCCACCTCCCACCACCCCCAAAAATCTCAGGTCATCCAAGTCATAGTGTTTCAGAACACAGAGAGAAAGTTAAGGGCACTATTTAAATGACATTCTCAAAAAATAAAGACTTATTTATTTTAATAGGAATAAGGAGAAACCATATCCATTGACAAGTGGCTCATAGTTAGAGGTCACAGACTGAAGGTAATTGGCAAAAATAAAAACTGGAGATTGGGTTGGAGTTGGATGCAGAGATGTGGATTAATATAAAAATGCAGGATATTAAAGATCTGGAACCCACCGCCTTGAAAATATTAGAGGAAGGTGAAGACACACACAGATGGTCTACAGTGATCAACCTGCATTTGGAGTAAAACACCATAGAAATAGACCCTTCAGTCCAACCAGTCCATGCCGAACATACTCCCCAAACTAAACTGGTCCCACCTGCCTGCTCCTGACCCATATCCCTCCAAACCTTTCCTATTCATGTGAATCTCTCTACTCTTATCTTAAAAACGTGCCCCAGTTCTTGAAATTCCCCATCCGAGGGAAAAGGCAACTACCGTTAACTCTATCTATACCTTTCATCACTTTATAAACTTCTATCAAGTTGCCTCTTAACCTTTCATACACCTTTGAAAAAAAATCATCCCTGCCTCTATACTCAAAAGGACTTTTGGAATACTGTGTGCAATTCTGGTCTCTCTCCAAAGGGAGTATGTTGTGAAACCTGAAAGGGTTCAGAAAAGATTTACAAGGATGTTGCCAGAATTGGAGGGTTGGAGCTACAGGAAGAGGCTGAATAGGCTGGGGCTGTTTTCACCTGGAGTATCAGAGGCTGAGGAGTGACCTTATAGAGGTTTATGGGATACTAGCCAACTGCTGGCAAATGGGACTAGATTAATTTAGGAAATCTGGGCGGCATGGACAAGCTGGATTGAAGGGTCTGTTTCCGTGCTGTATATCTCCATGACTGAGCTATTGTTGGGCCCAGGGATCTTTCATATTACAGTAACTATTCCAATGCTTTACACTCCCTCTGGGTAATTACTTGCAATTTTCTTGGTGCCAACTTTTTTTTCCTTTCCTTGTCCCATTATTGCCCATTGTTACCTTTCAAAGTTACCTGAACCATCTAACTCCTTGTCAGATTTGAAAGGATTCAGAAAAGATTTACAAGGATTTTGCCAGGGTTGGACGATTTGAATTATAGGGAGAGGCAGATTAGGCTGGGCTGTATTTTTGGAGCATCAGAGGCTGAGGGGTGACCTTATAGAGGTTTATAAATTCATGAGAGGCATGGATAAGGTAACTAGATGAGGTATTTTCCCTGGGGTGGGGGATTCCAGAACTAGAGGGCATAAGTTTAAGGTACAGGAGAAAGATTTTAAAGGGACCTTAGGGCACCTTTTTCACACAGAGGGTGCTGTGTGTATGGAACGAGCTGCCCAGAGGAAGTGATGGAGGCTGGTATAATTACAACAATTAAAAGACATCTGGATGGATAACAAATAGGAAGGGTTTGGAGGGATATGGGCCAAGTGCCAGCAAATGGGACTTGATTAATTTTGAATATCTGGTTGGCATGTTAGTGTTGGGCTGAAGAGTCTGTTTCTGTGCTGTACATCTCTATGAATCAATCATACAGCTTCTCTTTTATTCCTTGTCTGCATCACCTCTCCCAACACGGAACTATTTTTTCCGACAACCGCCATCACCCTGCCAGTTTTACACACATTCAAAACTCTAAATCCAATATCTTTCAGTTATGAAGAAAGACCATTGTTATGAAACAGTACCTCTCTCCACATATCTTGTCTAAAGTGCAACAGAAGGAAATGGCAGACAGTGAATGTTGGGAATCTGAAAAGACAACACAAAGTGCTGGAGAACCCCAGCAGGTTTGACTGCATCTGTGGAAATAGAAACGGAGTCAATGTTTTGAGATTATAATGACTCTTCTTCAGAGGTGGTGATGGCCTCATGGCATTACAACTCAACCACAGATGTGATCAACAGATGTGCAGGTTAGGTAGATTGGCCAAGCTACGTTGCTCAGTATCCAAGGATGAGTAGGTTAGGTAGATCAGCCATGGGAAATTCAGGGTTATACAAATAGGAAGGGTTTGGGGGGATATGGCCCAAGTGCTGGCAAGTGGGACTTGATTAGGGTTAGGGAATGGGTTGAGTCTGACTGGGATGCTCTTAAGGGAGCTAGGGTGGACTTGTTAGGCCGAATGGCCTGTTTCCACAGTGTAATGATTCTATGGGCTGTTACTCCTGAGATCCAAACAATGTTCTCAGGATAAGGGTTCAAAAACCCCCATGGCAAATGGTGGAATTTGAATTCAATAAAAATCTTGAATTGTTGACCCTGAAACTGTTGTTGATTGTTTGGGGAAAACCCACTGTTTCACGAACGTCCCTTGAGGGTGAGAAACTACTGTGCTTACCTGATCAGGCCTGCATATGACTCCAAACCCATGGCAATGTGGGTGACCTTTAGCTGCTCTCTGGGCAATTAGGGATGGGCAAGAAATACTAGCCTCGCCAGAGGCTCCCACATCCCACGAATTACTTAAAACTGACTTTCTGCATTTCTAATATTTTACTATTGAGCAAACACAGTAGCCCAGTCATGCACCAGTGGAAAATACAAAGTAATATTCCTTTTATATACGAAAAAAAGGGAGGGAAGGAATGGTAGGAGATGGAATGAATCCTCAAAATTCAAACTAAAAAAAGACACTCAACCCGTTACAGTGTTGACATTTTGTGACAGCGTTCCAAAGTGAATCCTATCAATTTATCCCCTCCCAAGGTCTTACAGCTCCCTCCACTTGACACATTTAACCTCTTTCCCTCAGAAGTAGCAATGCCATCTGTGTTAATCACTATGGCAAATCACTCCACACTGGATGCCATCTGAAGGATTTTCTTACAACCTTTTGAACAATGATTTTAAACGGATTATCTCACTGGCCAGAAGAAATAATCCGTCCCTGCTCACCAAACCAAGACAAACTCCAGTAACCTTCTCTGCTCTCGTAGAACAGTACCAGTCTTCTCTCAATCACCACTTCCCCTCTCATCATCCCCAGCAATTCTGTGGGGCTGATTATCATTTTTTTATATAAACAGAGACACAACTACACACATACATTACTACAGCTAATGCTGACAAACTTGACATCCAACAGTAATTACAATTAACAGGCAGATATTTTCCTAACCCAAAGTCACTTAAAATAAGTTGTCTAGCCAAAGATGTGGTTACAATGACAGGTTATTCCACAGTCTCCAAATTTTATATACAGTCACAATGTAGGGAATTATGTTTCACATTTATACTTAACTTAAACATCTAACTACCACTCAACACCACTAAGAAACTAAAATAGATTCACAATTAAAATAAAATTACAAGCAAGCTAAAATTCATCTCAACATTATGCCAAGAAACACGCACAAAAGGTTGAAACTTGTGAACACTGGGGTCAATTACCAGTTTGCTACTTAGAAATATAGTTTTGCCACACCTGGATTTCCAATTCACCACATGTGAATTACATACTAGACATCTTTGACTAAACCCAACACTCTTATCCAAAAACCACGACACATTAGGAGCAGAAATGTATCCTTCATGCAGACTGCGTGTAGTGCATATCTGTTCTTGATTAGAACTGTATAGGTATTTTTCTTCTGCTTTTTCTAGTTCCTGGGTGTTGCAGTGTGTTGCGGCTCATTGAAATATTGTCCTGATGCAGCTCTATTTGTGGGCATTGTGATGATTGTTTCTACAGTTAAGTATTTGACTGGGACAACACATCCATCCTAGGACAAGCTAAACAAAGACATGCATGAGAATTCCAAGAAGCATGGCATTCTAACTGGAACTCCATCAATAAACTTGTTGATTTGGACCCCATCTATCATCCTCTGAGAAAAAGGATCATAAATGAGAAACCAAGACATAAATAGAAAGTGGGGCAGAACACCAGTGCTTCACCGGAGAGTCACTGAAGATGTTACCTAATAAAAGTGCCGAAACTTCTGAAAACAAACCCTCCAGCGCAGTGAGCAAACTTACATCCAGAACCTCAACCTGAGCTACAAATCTTCTCAAAAATCATTAATGGAGAGCTGTTTGCAGCAAATGGGAGTGAGATGAATGAGTGAATTACATTCTACACTGGGAAGAAGTAAATTCAGTGAAATATGACTGTTTCTTTCTAAAGCCAGACTCAAGGATGGGAACGTTAACGGTAAAAAGAAAAACCTACAGATGCAGCCTGATTAAAAAAAAAACTTAAAATGCACAGCAATGGAGGCCATTCATTCCTCATGCTCATGTATACTCTGAGTGTGTTGCTTAACTCATCCCACTCCTATGCTCTTTCCCCAAGGCCCTGCAAATGTTTTTTGCTTTGAAGTGAACTTCCTGAATGTTTGTAGCCTTTAACCTTTTTTTTCCCCAGATAGTCAGCAGCTCCAACATTATTTCTTGGAGGGACAAGGCAGTGTGGGTAGGCTCAGTCACTAAATTATCATAGATTAGTCTTGTTTTGGTGAGCAAGATGGGTGGGGGAAGATGATAAGAGAGGTGGGGTGGGAAAGAGGGCACAACTAAAAACATGCAACAGATTCTGGACAGAAACACATTAGTAACGCTGCTATATATATATATAAATAAAAAAAAACAAAAAATGTAGATTTGAATTTACAGCACAACTTCAGAAGACTCAATGGTCAGCTCCTTTGGTGCTGTGAGGCAAGGACCCAGGTTCGATTCCACCCTTGGGTGACTGTCTGTGTGGAGTTTGTACATTCTCCCTGTGTCTGTGTGGGTTTCCTCCCGATGTTCCAGCTTCCACCCACAGGTTCAGGTAGGGGGACTGACCATGTTAAATTGCCCACAGTGTCCAGGGATGTGTAGGCCAGCTGGATTAGTTGCAGGAAATGCAGGGTTACAGGAATAGGGTAATGGTGTAGGTGGGATGGTCTTCAGAGGGGCAGTGTCGACGCAGTGGGCTGAATAGCCTACCTCCACACTGTAGGGATTCGATGATTCTATAATCAAAAAAACATTAACCTTTGAAACATAGTCACTACTTGAATGCAAGGGACACAATCCAAATCCAGTCTAGTTTCAGAGAACACCTCTGGGACACCCGGACCAACCAACCCAACCACCCCATGGCTCAACACTTCAACTCCCCCTCCCACTCCACCAAGGACATGCAGGTCCTTGGACTCCTCCATCGCCAGACCATAGCAACACAAAGGCTGGAGGAAGAGCACCTCATCTTCCGCCTGGGAACCCTCCAACCACAAGGATGAACTCAGATTTCTCCAGTTTCCTCATTTCCCCTCCCCCCACCTTGATTCAGTCCCAACCCTCAAACTCAGCACCACCTTCCTAACCTGCAATCATCTTCCTGACCTCTCCACCCCCACCCCCACTCCAGCCTATCACCCTCACCTTAACCTATCGCATTTCCAACATTCCTCCCCCAAGTCTCTCCTCCCTACTTTTTATCTTAGCCTGCTTGGCACACTTTCCTCATTCCTGAAGAAGGGCTCATGCCTGAAACGTCAATTCTCCTGCTCCTTGGATGCTGCCTGACCTGCTGCACTTTTCCAGCAACACATTTTCAGCTCACAATCCAATTTGCCATGGCAAGATACCATAGTAATCAAATCCACTACATGTATCTGGGAATTTACAGTGATAAATGTCAGGCAGGAGAAAGTGAGGACTGCATGTGCTGAAGGTTAGAGTCGACAGTGTGGTGCTGGAAAAGCATAGCAAGTCAGGCAGCATCCGAGCAGGAAAAATCAACGTTTTGGGCATAAGCCCTTCATTAGGAGTGGGCTTATGCTCGAAACGTCGATTCTCCTGCTCCTCGGATGCTGCCTGACCTGCTGTGCTTTTCCAGCACCATACTCTCGACAGTGATAAATATCAGTCCAAGTTACGAGGAGACAGAACTCCCGTTCTCCTGGTTAAACAGTTCGACAACATAGAGACGCTTAGAGAGAGAGAGACACACAGGCACATATGTGCTTTTGCGTGTGTAAACATAGTTCATGTGGTTTGGCACATAACTGGGGGTTCAGTCCAAACAAGAAGAAAGTGATGGGGAAAGTGATGGGGAAAGGCCTTAAAACAAGGGAACAACATCTCTCAGTTTGTCGACGCAGCCGAGCGGCCATCCCAGTTACCCCATTATTATGGACACTGTCCCACAGGACCATGTTTACCCCACCAACATGAGGCCAATAGTTTACGAAGCGGGACTTCCACCGGCCACAGAAACGAGTCAGTCAAGGCCGGTACATGAAGTTCGCTTATTAAATCAGACCGACCAAAATCCCCATCACCGTGTGGTTACCGCTCCCTCTGCCCACCTCCCCCGCACTGCCTCAGGAAGGCTTTCCCCTACTCACTCTGCTGGCGGTAGCGGCTCTGCGCTGGCCCGGGATTACACAGCGTCACCCTCCGATACAATGTGCCCTCCTCTCCGTTACACTATTATCTCCCTCCGATACAATGTATCCTTCTCTCCGTAACACTATTATCTCCCTCTGATACAATGTATCCTTCTCTCCGTAACACTATTATCTCCCTCTGATACAATGTATCCTCTCCTCACTGAGATCCTCCGTGTTCCAATAGAGAACTTGCCCCCTCCCAACCCGAAGGTGTAAATAATAAAGGGATGTCAAATAGATTCCCCTCACATCATCTCCAACACAACGAGATCCCACCCCACGGACTCACACTATCGATTATATAGAGTACTAATCATTAATGATTACAAGGCTTTTTTTCATAAAAAGCCGCTGAGCTGACCTATAAATATGTAATTCTAATCCTTTAGTCCCCCTCCTCCCCAATTTAATTTGGTTGCATCCAGCGCGTCATATTCCATTCTGGACTATACTATAATACATCAGTCTGAGAGGGTGGATAACAAATTTTAAACTGAAAATTTAAAATGATTGAAAATGTAAAGCAGGGATTTGTCTTTGCATTTTTGCAAATATATATCGTTTTTCATACTTTTAAAGTTTGAATGCAAATGAATGCCGTTATTTATTAAAATCAACTCAATATTTCACTCTCCTCCCTGTCTTTGTGTGGTGTATTCCTCGCCCCGCCCCTTCCTGCCCCCTGCTGGTGGCTCGCTGCCAGCACAGCCTTTCCACAGCTGCTGGGAAATTCATGCTACTGGAAGCGTGTTTCAATAATTGAAGGAGTGTTCTGAATCGGGTCGAAACAGAATCTGGGGGTTTCCCGACCTGAAATGCTGATCAAAACATGATTTTACGCTAACTGCTCCGGAATTTCCTAGAATGTACATACCAACTAACAACAGCAGTCGAGTACTCAGGCATTCAATTCTGCTTTCCCCTTCAATGAGATCATGGCAGATCTGATCACTGTACATTCCTGCCTATCCCCGAATAACATTTTACCACGGTCCCCTCTCCTTTGCTTATCAAGGACCTATCTACCTTTACCTTAAACATATTCAAAGGTTTTGCATCCAGCACTTTTCAGCAAGATTTACAAGAGAGTTCGAAAGACTCATCACTCTCTGTGAGAAAACAAAATCCTTCGACTCTCTTAAACTGACGATCCTAAAACTTTTAGCAGTGATCCCTTGTAGATTCTCCCATTATAGGGAACACCTTCTTCATTTCTCACCCATCAAGATCTAGAATCTTTTATCACTTCAATAAAAACTCATAAAGGTGGATAAATCCCCAGGACCTGATGAGGTATACCCTAGAACTTGGTGGGAAGCTGGGGAAATGATTGCTAGGCCCTTTGCTGAGATATTTGTTAGCCACAGGTGAGGGGAGAGAAGACTGGAGGTTGGCTACCGTGGTGCCACTATTTAAAAAAGGTGGTAAGAAAAGCCAGGGAACTATAGACTGATAAACCCGACATTAGTGGTGGGCAAATTGTTGGAGGGAATCAGGATGGCGACTCCTTGTGAGCTACCTTCAGGAAGTCTAACTCGAACACCGAGTTAGCACTGCTGCCTTACAGCGTCTGAGACCCGGGTTCAATTCCTGACTCAGGTGACTGACTGTGTGGAGTTTGCACGTTCTCCCCGTGTCTGCGTGGGTTTCCTCTGGGTGCTCCGGTTTCCTCCCGCAAGTCCAAAGATGTGTGGGTCAGGGGAATTGGCCATGCTAAATTGCCTGTAGTGTTAGGTAAGGGGTAAATGTAGGGGTATGGGTGGGTTGCGCTTTGGTGGGTCGGTGTGGACTTGTTGGGCCGAAGGGCCTGTTTCCACACTGTAGGTAATCTAATCACTTCTATACTTTTAAAATTATATTGTAAATCTGAAATGCCTCTGTTCAAGTTTTCTTTTCTCTCCCTATGCTGCCCTTGCTGACTATGATATGGAGGTGCCAATGTTGGACTGGGGTGGACAAAGTTAAAAATCACACAACACCAGATTATAGTCCAACAGGTTTATTTGGTAGTACTAGCTTTTGGAATGCTGCTCATTCATCAGGTAGCTGCGGAGCAGAATCATCAGACACAGAATGTAGAGATGTAGGTTTGCTCGCTGAGCTGGAAAGTTCATTTCCAGATGTTTCGTCACCCGACTAGGTAACATCTTCAGTGGACCTCCAAGCAAAGCACTTCATGATTCCTGCTTTCTATTTATATGTTTGGGTTTTTTTTTCGTTGGTGATATCATTTCCTGTGGCGATGTAATTTCCTGTTCTTTTTCTCAGGGGATGGTAGGTGAGGTCTAACTCCATGTGTTTGTTGATAGAGTTCTGGTTGGAATGCCGTGTTTCTAGAAATTCTCATGCAAGTCTCTGTTTGGCTTGTCCTAGGATGGATGTGTTGTCCCAGTCGAAGTGGTGTCCTTCCCTGATCTGTACGTAAGGATACTCGTGAGAGAGGGTCATGTCACTTTGTGGCTAGGTTTTCTGCCTGTTTGTCCAATCTAGTGTTTGGAGGCCCACTGAAGATGTTACCTAGTAGGGTGATGAAACATCTGGAAATGAACCTTCTAGCTCAGTGAGCAAACTGATATCCAGGACCTCAACCTGAGCTAGAAATCTTCTCAAAACTCACAAACGGAATGTATAGCAAAAGATCACAGTGTCATGCAACTGAAATGAAATATTGAACAACCTAGGTTGCTTTTTAAGTCTTTCATCTTTTAGAATGGGTCGCAGTTTTCGGTTCATTAATATGTAAATCCCAGAACTTTTTTTAAGTCACAATCCGGAGATAACTTAAGGTTTTATATTTAAAAAGTGAATGTAAGCTCAGACAATGCATTAAAGGTGTGAGCTTAGAGTCTGGCTGTATCCCAATCTTGAGTCAGACTGGTTCTATTTCCAAAGAAGGAATTTATAAAATTGACTGCCTGCAGATTGTGTGCTTTTTGAGCAAATTAGAATGTATCTGCAAATACAATTCTGCAAATGCAAATTCACCCCATAGATGTATATGTGCCTGTGTGTGCATGAGAAAGAGTGTGAGTTTGTGTATGTGTGTGCTTGGTAGAGTGTATGTATGATTGTGATGGAGTATATGCCTGTGAGGGGATATAAGTGTGGGTGAGAGTGTGGGGTGTGTGTGTGTGTGTGTGTGTGTGTGTGTATATGAAAGAGGGTCTGCATGAGTATGTGAGTATGTAAGAGTGTGTGTGAGAGTGTATAGTGTAATGGTGTCACCTACAGTGTGACAGCATCCCAAGGTCCTGGTTGAGGCCATCCTCTTGGGTACCAAACTTGGCTCTCAGCCTCTGCTCGGCCACTTTGCATTGTTGTGTGTCCTGAAGTTCATCTTGGAGGATAGTCACCCAAAGATCCAAGGCCAAATGTCCTTGACTGCTGAAATGTTCCCCGTCTGGGAGGGATTGTTCCACAGTGTCCATTCATTTGTTGTCGTAGCACCTGCTTGGTCTCACCAATGTACTATCCTTGGGGCATCCCTGCCTTCAGCGTATCATATAGACAACACTGTCTGAGTCACATGAGTACCTGTCACATACATAGTAGGCGGTGTCCCCACATGTAATGGAGTATCCATGTCGACACTATGACATGTCTTGCAGTGGTTGCCGTGACAGGGTTGTGCAGTGTCATGGTCAATGTTGTCCTGAAGGCTGGTCAGTTTGCTGTGAACAATGGTCTGTTTAATGTTTGGCAGTGGTTTAAAGGTGAGAAGTGGAAGTATGGGGAATTTGGTCTGTATCTCTCTAAACCCCTCCTGTTCATATACCCATCCAGATGTCTTTCAAATGCTGTAATTATAGCAATCTCCACCAGGTGATGTGCTCATTGTTATCAATAATGTGTTGCAGGCTGCGAAGAGCAGCTTACTATGCTTACTATGATCTGCCTGCACTGCTCATAAATAAAACTTTTCCCTGTACTTAGGTACACATGACAGTAAATCAAATCAAATTAAATTGAGGGACAAGGTTTACATGTATTTGGAAAGGCAAGGACTGATTAGGGATAGTCAACGTGAATGAGAAATTGTGTCTCACTAACTTGATTGAGTTTTTTTGAAGAAGTAACCAAGAGGATTGATGAGGGCAGATTATTGGATGTAACCATGATAGAATCTAGTAAGGCATTCAGCAAGGTCCAGCATGGTAGACTGGTTAGCAAGGTTAGATCAAATGGAATACAGGGAGAAATAGCCATTTGGATACAGAACTGGCTCAAAGGTAGAATACAGAGGCTGGTGGTGGAGAGTTGCTTTTCAGATTGGAGACCAGCGGTGTGCCATAAGGGTCAGTGCTGGGTCCACCACTTTTCATCATTTATGTAAATAATTTGGATGTGAAAAAGGAGGTTTGGTTGCTAAGTTTGCAGAATATACCAAAATTAGATATGTAATGGACAGAGAAGAAAGTTACTTCAGAGTACAACACGATCTTGATCAGATGGGCCAATGGGCTGAGGAGTGGCAGATGGAATTTACTTTAGATAAATGTGAGGTGCTGCATTTTGGAAAGCCAAATCAGGGCAGGACTTAGACAATTAATGCTAAGGTCTGGGGAATGTTGCTAAACAAAGAGACCTTAAAGTGCAGGTTCATAGTTCATTGAAAGTGGAGTCACAGGTAGACAGGATAGTGGAGAAGGCTTTTGGTATGCTTTCCATTATTGGTCAGTGCATTGAGTACAGGAGTTGAGAGGTCATTTTGTAGCTGTACAGGACAATGGTTAGGCCACATATGGAATATTGCATGCAATTTAGATTAGATTAGATTAGATTACTTACAGTGTGGAAACAGGCCCTTCGGCCCAACAAGTCCACACCGACCCGCCGAAGCGCAACCCACCCATACCCCTACATTTACCCCCTACCTAACGGGCAATTTAGCATGGCCAATTCACCTGACCCGCACATCTTTGGACTGTGGGAGGAAACCGGAGCACCCGGAGGAAACCCACGCAGACACGGGGAGAACGTGCAAACTCCACACAGTCAGTTGCCTGAGGCAGGAATTGAACCCAGGTCTCTGGCGCTGTGAGGCAGCAGTGCTAACCACTGTGCCATCGTGCCGCCCGGTCTCAATTCTGGTCTCATTGCTATAGGAAAGATGTTGTGAAACTTGAAAGGTTTCAGAAAAGATGATATTGTGTGATTTTTAATTTAATACAAGGATGTTGCCAGGGTTGGAGGGTTTGAGTGATAGGGAGAGTCTGAACAGGCTGGGGCTATTTTCCCTGGAGCGTCGGTGGCTGAGCGGTGACTTTCCACAGGTTTAAAAAATCATGAGGGGCATGGATAGGTTGAGAAGCCAGGATCTTTTCCTCAGGGTGAGGAATCCAAAAGATAGGTTTAAGGTGAGAGGAGAAAGACAAGAGACCTAAGGGGCAATCTTTTCACGCAGAGGGTGGTGTGTGTATGGAATGAGCTGCCAGAGGAAGTGATGGAGGCTGGTATAATTACAGCATTTGAAAGACATCTGGATGGGTATATGAATAGGAAGGGTTTAGAGGGATATGGGCCAAATGCTGGCAAATTGGACTAGATTAATTTAGGATATCTGATTGGCATGGACTTGTCAGACCAAAGGATCTATTTCTATGCTGTCCAGCTTTATGACTGTGATTCTATAAATCACCTCTTACTCTTCTAAATTCAAGTTGACACAAGCCTAGTCAAGTAAACCTCTCTTAACTACTTCTAACACAATCACACCCTTAAATCAGGAAAACAGTATGTGCACAGCACTCCAAATGTGATCTCAATGTTTATCTCATAAGCTTCACATTTTTAAATTTAATTCCCCATGTAATAGTAAATGACATTTTGTGAGCTCTCCCTTCATTATTGTGTTCAGTCAGAAATTGTGTTTCAGATTAGAAACATTAACCTTACCTCACCTTTCTAGTCTGCTCCTTGATTCTGTTGGACTATGGGTCATCAGTGTATCATTTCCATTAAGTTGTCTTAGTTCCACATTCATTAATCTGGTTACCTAACCAAAACCTGTCTAGATCAGTGTTGTAAGTTCCATTTATCTGCTTTACTCAGGGAAATTGTTTCAGATTTCCACAAACTTCAGGGCAGCCAAAATGTTGCTGCATGAGCCTGGGCTCACACTGCACTTTGTTCAGCCAGCTCTGCTGCTCTTGCTGATCAATGCTGGCCCCCAACTAAGCAATGCGCAAAATCTAAAATTTTCTCAATAAAAGAAAATAAATAACGCTGATGATGGCAATCGGAAATAAAGGGATTCTGAAAAAGTGTGCTATTTTACTTGAGATTTAATTCTGTTTTTGTCCCCACAGACCTGTTCAATTTCTCAAGGATTTTCTGAATTAATTTACAATTCCCACCCTTATTTTCAAATCTCTCTATAGTTGTACTCCCCTTTATATTTACCTGCAACCTACAACACTTTTACATATCTACGCTACTCAAATTCTGCCTTGAGTTTTTCTGATTTTAATCATGTCATTGTTGATGACTGTGGTGTTAGCTACCAAGTCTGTAAGCTCTGGAATTTCCTCCCCAAACGTCTCACACCAACCTCACTCTTTGCCTTTAAGAATCTCCTCAAACTATGTCTTTCAGCAAGTTTTTGATAATTTGCTTTCATATTGCCTTATACGGCTTGGTGTAAAATTTGCTTTTTTTGAATTGCTTCAGAATATGTTGGCATCACAGGTTGGAACGACATTTATTGCTCAGCCTTTGAGAAGGTGTTGGTGAGCTTCCTTCTTGAACTGCTTCTGCCAATTTGCTGTTGTAGACCCACAATGCTATTAGGAAGTGAATTCTAGGATTTTGACCCAGCACAACGAAGAAATGATGATTTATTTCCAGGTTAGAATGTTCCCATATATCTACTGTCTTTATATTTCTGGATGGACATTGTATGCATTTGGAAGATGCTCTCTTTGGTGAATTTCTGCAGTGCTGCTTATATCTAGTATGGTATATGGTAGGCACTGATGCTACTGTTGGTGGTGGAGGTAGTGGGAAGGTCCATATTCACAAACATTGAAATGGGCTGCTTTGGTCTGGATGTTGTCAAGTGTCTTGAGTGTTGTTGAAGCTTCACTCATCCAGGCAAGTGGGAATATTCCATCTCATTCTAGTCTTATATCTTATAGATGATGGATAGGCTTTGGGGAGTCAGAAGGTGAGATACTTGCTGCCGGATTCCTAGCATCTTGCCTGCTGTTGTTGTCACTGTAATTGAATGGCTAGTCAGTTCAGTTTCTGGTCAATGGTCACACGCAGGATTTTGATTGTGTAGGATTTAATGATGGTGATGCCATTGAATTTCAAAAGGCAATGGCTAGATCATCTCCTGTTGCAGATAGTCATTGCCTGGCATTTGCATGGCATGGATGTTATTTGCTTCTTGCATTTGGCTATGGACTGCTTCAGTATCTAAAGAGTTACAAATGATACTACTCAGTGAGTTCCCCATTCTTACCTAATAATGGAAGACAGGTCATTGATACAACTGGTATAGATCATTGACTACCTCTGTTGAGAATTTTGGAGCTGAGATGATTAACCTCCAGCAACTACAACCATCTTCCTTTGTGCTAGATATGACTTACAACCCACAGAGGCTTTTGCTCCCAGACCCCATTGACCCTAATTTCATGAGGATCCCTTGATGCTGTACATGGTAAAGTTACTGCCTTTATGTCAAGGTCTGTCATTCTCACCTTCCCTCTGGAGTTCAGAATATGTAGGAATCTATCAAATGTTGCACTGCACTTCAATTAATGATCAAATACAGCCGTTTGAAATGAGAATTGTGGCAATCCTGCTTGTAAGGAATGCACATCACTAAATTCAACCAGTAAAATTATGCAAGAACCCACCATAATAACGTATGCCATGAAGCTGTTTCAGATGTATTATGTTCCTTTGCAGTAAGCTGCAAATGTGTTGCTGGTCAAAGCACAGCAGGTTAGGCAGCATCTCAGGAATAGAGAATTCGACGTTTCGAGCATAAGCCCTTCATCAGGAATGCTTATGCTCGAAACGTCGAATTCTCTATTCCTGAGATGCTGCCTAACCTGCTGTGCTTTGACCAGCAACACATTTGCAGCTGTGATCTCCAGCATCTGCAGACCTCATTTTTTACTCCTTTGCAGTAAGTGCAACTTGGGAGAAAATGAGGACTGCTGATGCTGGAGATCAGAATCGAAAAGTGCAGCACTGGAAAAGTGCGGCAGGTCAAGCAGCATCTGAGGAGCAGGAGAATCAACTTTTCGGGCAGAAACCCTTCATTAGGAATCAGTAAATGCAACTTGGAAACCTGTTTACACTGCGAATGTGGTACATAATTCCTTCAATTGTGTTGCCGGTCTCTGTCACGTATTACCATCACGATATAGTCGAGACTTTTAGAGTGATGAGCACAAGCTCTCCGATCCACCGGTCACAGTTCTGCCACTTTCGTGCTCTCCAGTTGTTGCCGTGTGACTTTAGGCTTCCATCCCTCATGTTCAACTCGAGCTCGGTCTATGGTCGCAGTTACGTTCGGCCATTACGTTCCAGAGAATCGGAATAGACAGGGAAAGAGAGGGTGTGCTGTGGTTGGGTTTGGGGATGTGGATTCAGATTCATCTCTGGATTGAAAAGATGGGGTTGGGGGTTGGGGGAGGTGAGGGGCGCTTGCTGCCATGGCAGCCCAAGTGAAGCAGACAACGGGAATGCGGTGACAAGGACAAGAAAGTTCCACACCATGATTGCCCCCCCCCTCCCCCCAGGGCCCACTCTGGACTACACTAGCCCACACCATGATGCCCTCTTGGGGCCTACTCCAGACTACACGAGCCCAGACCAAGCTGTCGCGCAGGGCCCACTCCAGGCTACACTAGCTCAGACCATGCCACTGCTAGGGACCCACTCCATGTGGATGCGAGAGTCCTGCTCCAGGTTTCACAGACTGACCTATTCTGTTGCCTCTGAAGACGTTGCCACTGCTCTGGAACTGATTGAAGCCACCTTCCTACCAAACAATTTCCTTCATCGGGTAAGTTTGAGCAAAAACTAAATAAAACTGAGAAAAAAGAAGAAGGAGGAGAAAAGGAAGGAAAACAAAAAGTGGACAAAGAGAACAAGCCTGGGCAGAGTATCTCAGATGCCGCCTACTCTGCTACCACCATCTTGATTTCACATTTGAGAGAGTGTCCAAGAATGATTTAATTTATATGGATATGTTTTTTAGAGTTAATATTATTTTAAAACTTAAAGGCAAAATCAAAAAGATGTATCCTCACAATAAGGCAATGCTTGATAGCAAAAATGCGATTCTGTTTTGGCTTGGATGGTAAAGGGCAAAGTTGACATAGATTTGCCAGATCATAGGGCTGCTGTCTTGTTAGAGAGAGGCAGCTGGTATTGGTTTGATCTGACCAGCACCATGTCTCAAGCAAGAGGAGAGGTTGAGAAGGAGGGTCCTTCATGGTAACCTCAACTGGTGTGGGAATTGAACCCAAACTGTTGGCACCCCTCTTCCTGGAAAACTAGTTGTTCAACCAACTGAACTAACCAACACCCTCAAATGTGAATAATCCTTCTTACTTCACAAAAATCAGGTGTGTCATTTAAACAATCTTCACATTGGAGAAACCTTTCACTCCTAAATTATTACAGATTACTGGGTGGCATGCTGGCTCAGTGGTTAGCACTGTTGCCTCATAGCAGCAGGGATCTGGGTTCAATTACTGTCTGTGTGGAGTGTGCATATCCCCCCTGTGTCTGTGTGGGTTTTCTCTAGTTTCTTCCCACAATCCAAAGATGTGCAGGCTAGGTGAATTGGCTCTGCTAAATTGCCCATAGTGTTCAGGGATGTGTAGGTTAGGTGCATTAGTATGGAAATGTACAATGCTGTAATAGGGTAGGGGAATAGGTTTGGGTGGATTACTCTTCGGAAGGTCAGTATGGACTTGTTGGGCCAAATGGCCTGTTTCATCCACAAAAATGAAACTACAAATTTGAAATCAGAAACTAAAATTACTCTAAACAATTAATGAATATAGTGAGCACCGACAAATGAAATGCCCAGTTTAAAGGCAAATTGCTCGAGTTGCCTATTATTTAGTGAGATATTTTAATAACTCAGCCCTGTAATTATCGTATATTAAATAAATAATGCTAATTGGACCTTTAGACCTGTACACATTAACTCACAAACACCTGACAGGAATCACATTGCTTTCCCTGTGGATTCATTTAATCCAGAAAGACAAAATTGATGTCTTACCTCAATGCCAATCACAAAGGGAGATATTTAGAATTGATTAATCCTTGTACAACGCAATAAGCTCTTTTTAAAGATGTGCAATTTCAAAGCTTTTGAGACAAATCAGCAGACTACAAAGACCCACACAGAGAATTTCAGCATTATTGACATTGCCTTTTAGGATAATAATTCATCAGATGTTAATATAGCAACCAAATTATGTTCGACCTCTTATAGAACAATGACACCATTTGATAACAGAATTTCCTGGTAGGTCTTTGAAACAACATCAGAGAGTGAGATCTCAGCTCAAAAGACAAAGGTTTTGAGGTGACCACAGGTCTATGAAAAGCTCCAGGCAATCTGAAAGTGCCACGATCACAGAACTTGTGAGGAACATGACTCCCTCTCTTTCTCACTCTCTCTAAATATGCTCTGCCTACTGAGTCCATCTGTAGAAGCAATCACCAGCTATTCAAATCCATCACAGCACCAAATTCCGACTTCAATGTTCCAACCTTCACATTTGAAAAGAGAATCTATGAGAAATTAACGATAATTGACTGATCAATCGTTCATCCTTACAAGTATTTTTTGAAATCATTTTTATCTTTTTATCTTGTATCAACTTTTATCCTTTATTTCTGCATTTTACAAACAAATGAAAATGATTTTTACTTAGTCATGTTCAGTTACAGTTGTGTAATGAAGTTGTTTATCAAACCTAAAATTTTGTTGCTTATTATCCATAAATTGAAACACCTAAAACTAAATGACCAACACAAATTCATAGTTCACAGTCCATGTTGTAGGCAGGTTTGGTGTGGTTGTGACATCAATAAATTAACTTTAATGGATGAGGATTGGCATTGACACTTTACATTAGACTGATTGCACGGTTCTTGGATTGATGTGACCAAGCAATTTAGTCTGCTATTATGTCTCTATAACATTTTCATGGGCAGCTATTGCTGTATTTAACCATTTGCACTTGAAAGGGGTGAACTTGTACCAGAAGATAAGCATGCACATTGGAATGTTCAGATCTTTTCATGGGATGAGCTAACTAACATGTGTGTACATTGTTAGCATGTTTAGTCTTCTTGTTGTCTGTACGAGTTGCTGTATTTTTAAGTTGAGCATGATGTCTGACAACAGAAAATCATGCATCTTAAATGGGTTAGCCATGATAAATGTGGGGTTACAGAGATAGGGTGGGGCTTACAGAGATAGGGTGGGCACCTAGGTGGGATGCCCTCTGAAGGATCACTGCAGACATGATAATCCACAAGTCATCACATCCAAGCCAGGACTGATGAAGAATCAGCACATTGGAAAGCAGATATAGAGTCAAAAGGACCTTCAACCCATTGAATCTGCACCGAAAATAACTACCACTAAAGGTGCGCTAATCCCAATTTCCTGCACTTGTCCTTATTGTTGAATGTTATGATATTGCAAGTGCTCATCCAAATATTTTTTAAGGGTTGTAGGTTTCTGGCCTCCACTACCTTCCCAGGCAATGTATTTCAGATTCCCACCACACTCTGAATGAAAATCTTTTTCTGAAATCCCACTGAATGTCCTGTCCCTTGACCTAAAACTATGCCCTTTCATGAGTGTCCCCTCAAGCTAGGGGAACAGCTGCTCTCTCTTTATTCTGTCCATATCCTTCATAATCTTATGTATCTCAATCATGTCTCCCCTCAGCCTTCCCTGCTCTGAAGCAAACAAACCAAATCTATCTAGTCTCTCCTTATCAACCCAAGCTAGTTCCTGGTGAACCTCCCTGTATCCCAACTAGTGCTATCACATCCTTCCAGTGGTGCAGTGGCCAGAACTGCACACAATATTTTAGCTGTGGCCTAACCAACAGTCTGTACAATTCTAACATTACCTCCATTCTCTTATATTCTATGCCACAAATGCTGAAATCAAGTGCTCCATATGCCTCCTTAACTATCCTATTCATTGTGCTCTGTCGACTTCATGGATCTACGAATTATTGTCAAAGACGCCTCTGTTTCTCTGAGTAATTCTGTGACCTGACATTTGTCAAATACTCCCTCATTTTGTTTCTTCTTCCGAAGTGCATCACCTCACAATTGTCAGAGTTAAATAACATCTGCCACTGCTCCACCCATCTGACCAACCCATCTATATCTTCCTGTAACCTACAAAGATCTTTTTCTCTATTAACTACTCTACCAATCTTGGTATCATCCGCAAACTTGCTCAACATTCTCCACCACCCAATATTTTCATGTATATCATTTATGTGTATAACAAACAATAAGGATTCCGATAATAATCCCTGTGGTTCACTGCTGCACATTGGCCTCCAGTCACTCCAACAGCCTTCTCCCACTACCCTTTGTATTTTAAGCCAGTTTTGATCCAGTTTGCCAAGTCCCCTCCCTCAATTGCACATCCTTAAACCTTCTCAATCAGTCTCCTATGTGATGGCTTGTCAAAACGTTTGCTAATATTCATATAAACTACATAACCGAACGTCCTTTATCCACACATATTTTTAAAAAACCCTTACAAATTTGTTAGGCGTGGCTTCCCTCTGACAAAGTCATGCTGACTATTCCTAATTAACCCATGCTTTTCCAAATGGATATTAATTCTCTCCTTTCGAATTTTCTCCAGTTGTATCACTGATGTGAGACACACTGGCCTGAATTTCATGGTTCATCTCTACCACCTTTCTTGAAACGTGCAACCACATTAGCCATCCTTCAGTCCTTCGTAACTTCCTCTGTGGCCAGAGAGGTATCAAAAAGTTGCGTCAAAGCCCCTGCAATTTCCTGCCTTGCCTCCCACAGTAGCCTGGGATGCAATATATCTGGGTTAAGGGACTTGCTCATTTTTAAGTCCACCAAAGCCTCCAATTGCTCCTTAGTTCCTATGTCAAACTATGCAAATTCCTCACCGTCCCTTTTCCTGAATTCTGTACCTGTGTTCTCCTTTTCCAGAGTGAAGACCAAGGGGTAGTATTCCTTTAACACCCTTCCATTATCCTGCAGCTTCGCACTCAGATTGCCCCCTTGGTCTTTAATGGGACCTACAAGCTGAATTGCTCCCTATGGATTTGCTAAAAGCCTTTCTCTTCTTCCTTTCCTAGTTCTGAATTGTCCTAAATATCCAGGGTTCCTTGAACTTATTGCTGCTATATTTCTCCCAAAATGGCACATGTCGGGCCTGTACTTCGTTCAGCTCCATTTTGAACAACTGCCATTGCTCTGCCTTAGATTTACTCTCAAGGAACTGTTCCCAGTCAACTTTGACCATATCCTGCTTTATTTCAATAAAATCTGCCTTCCCCCAACCAAAAGCCATTTTTGTCAGGTTGTCTTTCTCTGTGTCTATAACAAATTTGAATAGTACTATGTAAAGGTTGCTCTCACTAAAATGTTCTTCCACTGCCATATCGTACACTTCTCCAACTTCTCTCCCCAGAAGCAGAACCAGCATTGTGCTGTCCTTTGTTGGATCTTCTATGTCATACAAACAAATCCTCTGGGTGCATTTCAAGAATTCTGCCCCCTCTAAACCTTTAACACTAGGACAATCCCAATTTAGATTAGATTCCCTACTCAGTAGAAACAGGCCCTTCGGCCCAACAAGTCCACATCAACCCTCCAAAGAGTAACCCACCCAGACCCATTTCCCCCTGACCTAACCTAACCCCCCTGACCTAACACTATGGGCGATTTGGCGCAGCCAATTCACCTGACCTGCACATCTTTGAACTGTGGGGGAGAAAATGGAGCACCTGGAAGAAACCCACACAGGCACGGGTAGAATGTGCAAACTCTACACAGACAGTCGACTGAGGCTAGAATCGAACCTGTGTCCCTGGTGCTATGGGTAGCAGTGCTAACCACTGAGACACCATGCCACCCCATTGAGAATTTACGTTGGGAAAGTTGAAACTCATACATACCTCTGTGACCTGGCTGCATATCTGCTCCTTTATTTTCTTCTGACACTTTGGGGGTCTATAATACACTCCCAGTAAATTAGCTGCCCCCTTAACATTCTTAACTTCTACTCATAAAACCTCATTTGAAGACCCTTCCAAGATATCGTCTCGCCTTATTACAGTAATTGACTCCTTAATTAATAATGCTGCTCCACCAGCCTTTTTCCACCCTCCTCTGACTTACCTAAGGTTCCCATAGCCCAGAATATATCCAAAGATAGTCCCAGTTGTCCAGGAATCTAAAATCGTCCCTCTTGCACCAATTCTTGAGTCATGCATTCATCTGTGCTATTTTTCTATTTCTTTATTCACTCTCTGGTACTGAGAGTAATCCAGAGATTATGCCTACAGAGTTTTTAACTTTTTAATATACTGCCTAGCTCCCTAAATTCTTGATACAAGATCTCATTCCACACTTTGCCTGTATCATTGGTACCAACTTGAACCACGACCACTAATTCATCACCCTCCCCTTTCAGGATGCCCTGTAGCCATTCGATGATATCCCTAATCATTTGTTATTTGTCATTATTTGAGTAATTTTCAGCAGCTATTATAAGAATTATGATGAAACCGTTCCTGCAAATGAGCAAAATGTGTGTGCTGTATGTTCCATACAGTTGTATTTTTCACACACAATTGAGTGCTCTAACTCTCCATTTCAGAAAGATGTGGTTGTTGACAAATGTTTTGCCTCCAGCAGGCAATGATGTAGCAAATCCTATGTTATCCTTGTAAATAAGAAATTAGGCACGGATAATGTGGCATTGAAAGATTCAACAAATGTTTATTATAGCTGGCTGTTATATACAATTCTTAGATTCATAAGCAAATAAATGCCTGGGCAAGTCTTGGTGATTCAGTTATAACACAAGAACATGCTTCTCCTAGAATGTCATGCTCCAGGTGGATTTTCAGTAAGATGGTATCTGAGGTCTTTTTAAACTTCAGGTTGTACGCTATCATACACCAACACTGAACATATCTCTTAAAGGCATTCTGACAAAGATATGTCATTACTCCCAGAGTTTAGAACATTAGTTCTACTATGACAGAGAATTAGTGTAGGCAGATTCATGCAGAATGACAAGTTCCAGATATTTCTCTGTTCAGTTAGCTCAACAGGGGACACATAAGTCTCTCATTTTTGTCAATCAATCTTAGTCCATTCATATCCACAATCTGCTAGCCAAGGTACAGATTGAATAGCAGTCCCAAAACTCTCACAAAGGAACAGGTAGACACAACAAATAAATAAAGTGAATTCCAAAGCCATAAATCTGACAAAAACTGAGTAATACTGTGTTCATAGTTAGGTGCACACAAAGATACTTGCTGTTAAAGAATGAGTCCCAACTTCACATGCTGTACAAAGGCTAACAACAAGAGTCCCATACTCACTCCAGGTAAAATAAAATAACGCATACAAAGTGAGTATCATTCACATATATTACCCAAAGACAACAATAGACAGAGAACAGAATCAAATCTGCAGTGCCATTCAATACCACACACTAACAGGGAGAGATTTAATTCCATTTGTCATGTAGTACTGTGCACAGGTAAACACAAAATGTATTCATACATCTGCATCGAAGATCAATCTTTGATAGAAGTTGAATGATTCACATGCTCATAGTAGTGTTAGATATTGATGTAAAAATGATCAATTCCATATACCATGATGTTGGGAGAGTGATTATATTTACATATTTTAATATTTATTTTGAAAGTCTTGGATTTGAATTAGATACATGTAGGTTTTCTATTTATCTGAAGCTAATTATTCCCTTGTAAGTATATTCTTCAGCCACAGTGACTCCTTTTAAAACAGTTTGTGAAAGCTAGCCTTCAAAAATTATGGAATTTTGTGTACATTATGAATATTTACAACCAAGAAGATAATTATGTATCAAGATCAACAATTATGGATCGAGATCTATCAGAAATTTCTGGACATGGAGTTTTTTACATTTATGGGAAAATGCTCATTGTTTAGTAATAAGTTGAGTTTTAGTTTCAGTTGGTCAGTTCAAACATTTGCATACAATGTTACAGACTTTGTTTTAACAATAAAACAGAAGTTTACTCATAAAAACAAATTAAGTTAAAATGGAATAAGCCAACCTATTTCGATATAACACAACCATTAGAGACTGTAAATGGAAAAGTTGTCATGGGAGTAGTGAAACAAAATTCTTTTCAAAGGAATTGACTTTATTTTGGGAAGTTACCTGGTAGACTGAAGAAAATTTGCTTCATCAGTATTAGTAGAGTAACCAGTGGAGATAAAATATGTAGAAATATTGCAGGTGGAAGGCCATGAATTTTTTCCTGATTGTGTTGTGACCAGATCCCAGGCTCATGGAATTAGACTGAAGATAAGAAGAAGTTGATGAAACAGAGAGATGACAAGCCTGGCCAGTGACATCCACATGTCTTGAATCAACTTTAAAAAAGTAGGCAGTTCGATGTAACTGTTTCAGATCCAAATCTGGTGGTTGCATTTCTATTAAAGAAGATAGACCAAACATATTAACCTAATTCTCCTTGCTTTCATCCTTACTGGTTATATTTTCCAAATTATCAAATATCTCAAGTTCCAAATATTTACTCACCATCCCTAATTACCAGAGAGCATTTGAATCAACCAATTGCTATAGGTCTGGAGTCATGGACCAGGAAAGGATGGCAAATTTCCTTCCTTAAGGGCCATTTTAGGATCTGATGAGTTTTTTCCCACAATCAGCAACAGTTTCATGGTCACCATTAGACTTTTCATCCCAGATTTTGTTTTTAATTTAACTTCAAATTCCACCATCTGCCATGACAGGATTTAAATTCAGATCCCCAGGATGTACCTGGATTAATAATACCACTTCATGCCTGAGTGTTCTTGTTTGAAAACCAAACTATTAATGAGGGTATGGAGACCATCTCAAAAACCAACTGATGAAGAATAGACAGTGAGAAATCAGATGATAGCCTTATTTGACTGTAGAACATAGAACATAGAAAAGTACAGCACAGAATAGGCCCTTCGGCCCACGATGTTGTGCCAAGGATTATTCCTACTCTCAAATTTAAAATAATATAACCCCTCAATGCACTGCTGACCATGTGCATGTCAAGCAGTCACTTAAATGTCCCTAATGACTGTTCCCACCGCCACCGCTGGCAAAATATTCCATGCATTCACAACTCTCTGCGTAAAGAACCTTCCTCTAATGTCCCGTCTCTACCTTCCTCCTAATATCATAAAACTATGACCCCTCAGGCCAGTCAATCCAGCCCTGGGGAAAAGTCTCTGGCTATGACTCTATCCATGCCTCTCATTACCTTGTACACTTCAATCAGGTCACCTCTCTTCCTTCTTCTCTCCAGCGAGAATTGTCCCTCTCTTCGTAAGACAAGTCCCTGAGTCCAGGCAGCATCCTGGTAAACCTTCTTTGTGCACTCTCCAAAGTCTCTATATTTTTCCTATAGTCGGGTGACCAGAACCGGACACAATATTCCAAGTGTGGTCTTACCAGGGTCTTGTAGAGCTGCAGCAAAACCTTGCGGCTCTTAAACTCAATCCCCCTGTTAATGAAAGCCAAAACACCATATGCTTTCTTAACAACCCTATCCATTTGGGGAGCAACTTTGAGGGATCTATGCACTTGAACACCAAGATCCCTCTGTTCCTCTATGCCAAGAATCCAGTTTTTAATCCTATATTCAGCATTCAAGTTCGACCTTTCAAAACACATCACTTCGCATTTATTCAGGTTGAACTCCATCTGCCATTTCTCAGACCAGCTCTGAAACCTGCAATAGCCTTTGATAATATCAAAGGCACCTCCACCCTTTGTGTCATCAGCAAATTTACTAATCTACCCTCAACCTCCTCATCTATGTCATTTATAAAGCCTACAAAGATCAGAGGCCCAAGAACAGAGCCCTGTGGGACCCACTCAACACTGACCTCCAGGCAGAATACTTTCCATCTACAATCACTCTCTGCCTTTTGTCAGTCAGCCAATTCTGAATCCAGAGAGCCAAATCCCCCTGTACCCCATACCTCCGGACTTTATGAAAGAGTCTACCATGGGGAACCTTATCAAATGCCTTGCTGAAGTCCATACACACCAAATCCACTGCTTGACCTTTGTCGACCTGTCTTTTCAAAGATTTCAATAAGGTTTGTGAGGCATGACCTGCCCCTCACAAAGCTATGCTGACTGCCTTTAATCACACTATGCTTTTCCTGTCTCAGAGGAACAAATTTATGCATCACATTCAACAACCGCTCCTTAAACAGTCCCCACATGTCTGTTGTTGCCCTTTCTGTGAAACAATTGCTCCCAACCTGTACTTTCCAATTCCTGTCCGATAGCATCATAATTTCCTTTTCCTAAATAAATATCTTCCCTTGATAACTTTCCCCACCAAGGCTATGATAAATGTGAGGCAGTTGAGGTCACTGTCACCAAAGTGTTCTTCCAATGCAAGATCTGACACCTGTCCTGGCTCATTGCTGAGCACCAAATCCAAAATGGCCTCTCCCCTTGTTGGTCTGCCTACATACTGAGTAAGGAAATCTTCCTGAACACACCTGACAAACGCGGCTCCTTCCAACAGATTTGCACTAAGGAGGTTCCAGTCAATATTGGGAAAGTTGAAGTCACCCATAACAACAACCCTGTTATATCTACATTTTCCCAAAATCTGCCAACCAATGAGTTTTTCAATCTTTTTACTGCTGTTAGGGGGTCTGTAGAAAACCCCCAAAGAGGTGGCTCCTCCCTTGCTGTTCTTAACTTCTACCCATACTGGCTCAGTAGACAAACCTTCCTCAACAATCTTCGTTTCTGTAACTGTGATGCACTGTCTGATTAGTTATCCTACACTCCATCTCTTTTTCCACCTTACCTGTTCTTTTTAAATGTTCTAAACGCTGGAACATCTAGCAAACATTCCTGCCCCTGTGAAACACACATCTCTATTATGGCCACAACATCACAGTCCCAAGCACTGGTCCATGCTCTAAGTTCATCACTCTTATTTCTGACACTCCTTGCGTTAAAGCAGACACACTTTAACCAATCCTTTTGTTCCATCACATGAATAACTTTCCCGATAGATTCATTACATCCTGTCAGTCCCCCATATCTAACTACTTCTCTCAAATGTGTAGCTCTGTTTCCAACCCCTCTGCCATATTAGTTTAAACCCTCCTGAACCACACGAGCAAATCTCCCACACAGGACATTTGTGCCTCTCCAATTCAGGTGGAACCTGTCCTTCATTTACAAGTCCCACCTTCCCCAGAAGGTATCCCAATGGTTTAAATATCTGAAGCCCTCCTTCCTGCACCAGCCTCACAGCCACATGTTAAGCTACATTCGCTGATTGCTCCTCACCTCACTGTCTCATGGCACCAGTAGCAAACCCGAGAACACTAATCTACTCGTCCTGCTCTTCAGCTTCCAACCTAGTTCTCTGTAGTCACTTTTCAGATCCCCAGTCCCTTTGCTGGCTATATCATTGGTGCCAATATGTGCCACGATTTTTGGCTGCTCACCCTCCCCCTTCAGAATCCTGTAAACCCAATCGGCGACATCCCAGACCCTGGCACTGGGGTGACAACATACCTTCTGGGAGTCCCATTCCTGACCACAAAATCTCCTGCTGATTCGTCTAACTGTTGAGTTGCCTACCACCAGCACTTTTCTATTCTCCCCCCTTCCCTTCTGAACCTCAGTGCTAGGCTCAGTGCCAGAGACCTGACAGCTATGGCTTTCCTCTGGTAGGCCATCCCCCCCAGCAGTATCCAAAACAGTATACGTATGGCTGAGGGGAACGGCCACAGAGGATCCCTGCCCTATCTGTTGGTCCCCTTTCCTCCCCCTGACTATAACTCAGCTGTCTTTATCCTGTGTCTGAGGAGAGACCATCTCCCTGTACATCCTCTCAATTACTCCCTCAGCCTCCCGGATGATCCATAGGTCATCCAGCTCCAGCTCCAGTTCCCTAACTCAGTTTCGAGGAGCTGGAGTTGGGTGCATTTCCCACAGATGCTTGGCAGAGGCATGCATCGTGTGTCTCACCTGCCACATTCTGCAGGAGGAACATGCACTGCCCTATCAGCCACAATTTGCTAATCTGAAAGCCCATACAGGTTTAAACAAAGGAAGAGAAGAAAAGAGAAAAAAATTAGAAAACCTGAAAACTTATTGAGTTTACAGATCCTTAATAAGGTTAGAAGAAGTGGGTGGGAGGGGAGGAAGGCCCCACGGTTTAGGGTCTTGGGTTTAGATCTCACCCACTTAAAAACTTCCCAGCAGCCCTCACTTCTGTCCGTCCTCTCTCCTTGCCGTTCTGTTCAAAATGGGGGCCCAACTCTCAAGCTAAGTCCCTTTTTAAGTGGGAAAAACTGACTTATTTTTATTAAATTTTACAAGTGGCTCATTAAATTACAATGGCAGGTCTCTCAGGTATTAGGAAAACCCATCCTAAGATATTAATATATTTTTTTTGGCCAGGGTTACGTAAAGATATAGTGATATTTTGTCAGACATGCCATACAGATTGTTTAGCAAGGTTCGTTCACATGGAATACAGGGAAAACTAGCCATTTGGCTACAGAACTGGCTGAAAGGTAGAAGACAGAGAGTGATGGTGGAGGGTTGTTACTCAGACTTGAGGTCTGTGACCAGTAGTGTGCCACCAGGATCATAGAACATAGAACCTTACAGTGCAATACAGGTCCTTTGGCTGTCGATGTTGCGTTGCCCTGTGAAACCAATCTGAAGCACGGTGATGCAGTGGTTAGCATTGTTGCCTCACAGCACCAAACACCAGGTTCAATTCCCACCTTGGGCAATGGTCTGTATGGAGTTTGCACATTCTCTCGGTGTCTACGTGGGTTTCCTCCGGGTGCTCTGGTTTCCTCCCACAGAAACAAGGATGTGCAGGTTAGGTGAATTGGCCATGCTAAATTGCCCGTAGTGTTAGGTGCATTAGTCAGGGGTAAAGCTGCACCTTTCAATCCAGTGCCTGCTTTTGAAAAACTGGTTAGCGGGGACTTTTTAGATTGTGGGGACCCTTACCTAAAACCAGAAATGAGAACAAAAGCATTTGAAAAATTATGAATGCTTCCACCAGATTTCCTGAAGCAGTGTCTCTAAGTAAATGTTAGTGGCAAAGTTTGTTCACTTTTTACGAGATCTGGATTACATGAAGAAATATAATCAGATCAAGGATCAAACTTAATATTGCACATATTCAAGGAAATGATGACTAATGTTAAAGTTAAACAATTTATTCTTATTGCCCACAATCTCAAGATGCATTAGAAAGATGGCATCAAACTTTGAAGACCATGATTCAGGCTTATTGCCAAAATTGGGATAATGGAATTAAATTGTTTCTATTCAGGTTTCTCTTGATAACTCCACAGGAGTTAGTCTTTTTCAGTTATGGACATAAGGTGAGAGGGCCACCTTTTATTGAGTTAAAATCTAGTGACAGAATTGTTGTAACCTGTCACTTGGGCACCATTAAAAGTAAACTTCACTAAACTTATCAAATAAAATAAAACGCAATGACCTAAATTATGTAGTGAGTATCCAGACAAGAGAAACAATCAGTCCATGTGTCATGCTATCCTGCTAGAAAGACATTATGGTATAGAAAGCAGTCAAGAGAAAACCGACAACCATGAAAGCAACAGGGAGTGAAATAGAATCCTGCAGTCACAGCACGGAAACAGACTCTTCAGTTCAACTCGTCCATGCCAACCAGCTATCCCAAATAAACCTAGTCCCATTTGCCAGCTTTGGCACATTTCCCTCTGAACCCTTTGTCACAAAGATGGTCCCTTTTTCTAAAAGCTGTTCCTTTTCTCAAGGATACTGTGTGCTTGGTTTTTTTCAGAGGGGTCATAAAGAGCTCCCTGCTCCGAGGTGACTAGTTTGGTACATAGATGGGAAAGGATGTTGACAAGCCTTTTGTTTATATGTAAACAGACTTCAGGCCAAAATGACCTGTATAATGAAAGGGGAGTGGTCAGCCCTCTAGCTGAGCAGTTCAGTCCAGATCTAGTTAGGAGTTCAGCTATGTGGAAACAGATTGCAAAACTCTCTCTCTCTCCTTCTGCCCTTCTAACATCAACCTGTAAGCATTTGTTCCATTTTTACTGTTTTTCTAAGGGGGTTTGCTTATTGGGATGTTTGTGTATATTTGGAACAGCATAATTAAGTCTAGTTTGAATAGTCTGAGTTCTGTAGGGGTTCTTTATTCTGTCTTTAATTTGTGAATAAATTTTTGTTTGTTTTAAAACCTGGTAGTCAATCTAGCTACCTCATTCTGGGTAATTTTCACTGTACACTTACCGAAACAAGTTGCAAAGTTATGGTCTGGGCTGCCTGCTTATGAATGTTTGGCCTAGTTCATAACACCTTCCTATTCATATGACCATCCAGATGCCTTTTAAATGTTGTAATTGGACAAGCCTTCACCAAGACATCTGGCAGCTCATTCGATACACGTACCACCCTCTGCATGAAATTAGTTGCCCCTGAGGTCCCTTTTAAGTCTTTCCCCTCTCACCTTAAACCTATGCTGTCTAGTTTTGGACTCCTCTACCTCAGTGAAAAGAACTTGTCTATTTACCCTATCCATGCCCCTCAAGATTTCATAAACCTGTCTAAGGTCATTCTTATCCTCTGATGTTCCAGGAAAAACAGCCCCAGCCTATTCAGCCTCTGGCGACAGCTCCAACATTCCATTCCTAGCGACATCTTTGTAAATCCTTTCTGAAACCTTTCAAGTTTCACAACATCTTTCCATTAGGAGGGAGACCAGAACTGTGCACAATGTTCCAAAAATGGCCTAACTAATGTTCTGCACTGTCGCAATACAACTTTGCAAATCCTATACTCAATGCACTGACCAATTCTTTGAAGAGGTGACAAGTAGGTTAGACCAGGGAAACCCAGTGGATGTGGTCTATCTAGACTTCCAAAAGGCCTTTGATAAGGTGCCACATGGGAGGCTGCTGAGCAAGGTGAGGGCCCATGCTGTTCGTGGTGAGATACTGGTATGGATTGAGGATTGGCTGTCTGACAGAAGGCAGAGAGTTGGGATAAAAGGTTCTTTTTCAGAATGGCAGCCGGTGACAAGTGGTGTCCTGCAGGGTTCAGTGTTGGGGCCGCAGCTGTTCACATTATATATTATTGATCGGGATGAAGAGACTGGGGGCATTCTAGTGAAGTTTGCCGATGATACGAAGTTAGGTGGACAGGCAGGTAGTACTGAGAAAGTGGGGAGGCTGTTTGGGAGAGTGGTCCAGGAAATGGCTGATGGAATTCAATGTGAGCAAATGCGAGGTCTTGCACTTTGGAAAAAAGAATGAAAGCGTATACTACTTTCTAAACGGTGAGAAAATTCGTAAAGCCAAAGTACAAAGGGATCTGGGAGTGCTAGTCGAGGACTCTCTAAAGGTAAACATGCAGGTTGAATCCATGATTAAGAAAGCGGATGCAAAGTTGTCATTTATCTCAAGAGGGGTGGAATGTAAAAGCACCGTTGTGCTACTGAGACTTTATAAAGCTCTGGTTAGGCCCCATTTGGAGTACTGTGTCCAGTTTTGGTCCCCACACCTCAGGAAGGACATACTGGCACTGGAGCATGTCCAGTGGAGATTCACATGGTTGATCCCTGGAATGGTTGGTCTAACATACGAGGAACGGCTGAGGATCCTGAGATTGCATTCATTGGAGTTTAGAAGATTAAGGAGAGATTTAATAGAAACTTACAAAGTAATACATGGCTTGGAAAGGATGGACACTAGGAAATTGATTCCGTTAGGCGAGGAGACTAGGACCCGTGGACACAGCCTTAGAATTGGAGGGGGTCAATTCAGAACAGAAATGCGGAGACATTTCTTCAGCCAGAGAGTGGTGGGCCTGTGGAATTCATTGCCGCAGAGTGCGGTGGAGGCTGGGACGCTAAATGTCTTCAAGGCAGAGAATGATAAATTCTTGATGTCACAAGGAATTAAGGGCTACGGGGAGAATGCTGGTAAGTGGAGTTGAATGCCCATCAGCCATGATTGAATGGCGGAGTGGACTCGATGGGCCGAATGGCCTTGCTTCCACTCCTATGTCTTATGGTCTCATGGTCTTATAAAGGCAAGCATACCCAATACAGTAAAGATGCATGGTGCTACGGCTAATATATTAGCATGGATAGAGGATTGGTTAACTACCAGGAAGCAAAGAGTGGGGATAAATGAGAGCTATTCTAGTTGGCGGTTGGTGATTAGTGGTGTGCCTCAGGGATCAGTGTTGGGGCTGCAATTGTTCAGAATTTACATAGACTATTTGAAGTTGGGGAGCACGAGACGTGTGTCAACATTTGCAGAGGACATCACGATGAGTGGCAGAGCAAAGTGTGTGGAGGACTGAGAAACCTTGCAAAGGGAAATAGATAGTTTAAGTGAGTAGGCAAAGGTCTGGCAGATAGAGCACAGTGTTAATAAATGTGAAATCTTCCATTTTGTTAGGGATAACAGTAAAAAGGACTATTATTTGAATGGTCAATAGTTGCAGCATACTGCTATACAGAGAGACTTGGGTGTCCTTGTGCATGAATCACAGAGGGTTGGTCTGCAGGTGCACCAGGTAATTAAGAAGGCAATTGGAATTTTGCCCTTCATTGCTAAAGTCATTAAGTTTAAAAGCAGGGAGTTTATGTTGCAACTTCGCAGGGTGCTGGTGAGGTCAGGCAGCGTCTGAGGAGCAGGAAAATCGATGTTTCAGGCAGGAGCCCTTTCCTTCCTGATGAAAGGCTCCAGTCCAAAATGTCGATTTTCCTGCTCCTCGGATGCTGCCTGGCCTGCAGTGCTTTTCCAACATCACTCTAATCTTGACTCTGATCTCCAGCACCTGCAGTCCTCACTTTCACCGATGGTGCTGGTGAGGCCACACCTGGAATACTATAAGACCCTAAGACCATAAGACATAGGAGTGGAAGTAAGGCCGTTCAGCCCATCGAGTCCACTCCACTATTCAATCATGGCTGATGGGCATTTCAACTCCACTTACCCGCATTCTCCCCATAGCCCTTAATTCCTCGAGACAACAAGAATCTATCGATCTCTGCCTTGAAGACATTTAGCGTCCCGGCCTCCACTGCACTCTGCGGCAATGAATTCCACAGGCCCACCACTCTCTGGCTGAAGAAATGTCTCCGCATTTCTGTTCTGAATTGACCTCCTCTAATTCTAAGGCTGTGTCCATGGGTCCTAGTCTTCTCGCCTAATGGAAACAATTTCCTAGCACCCACTCTTTCCAAGCCATGTATTATCTTATACGTCTCTATTAAGTCTCCCCTTAATCTTCTAAACTCCAATGAATGCAATCCCAGGATCCTCAGCCGTTCCTCATATGATAGACCAACCATTCCAGGGATCATCCGTGTGAATCTCCGCTGGACACGTTCCAGTGCCAGTATGTCCTTCCTGAGGTGTGGGGACCAAAACTGGACACAGTATTCCAAATGGGGCCTAACCAGAGCTTTATAAAGTCTTAGTAGCACAACGGTGCTTTTATATTCCAACCCTCTTGAGATAAGTGACAACATTGCATTCGCTTTCTTAATCACGGATTCAACCTGCATGTTTACCTTTAGAGAATCCTCGACTTGCACTCCCAGATCCCTTTGTACTTTGGCTTTACGAATTTTCTCACCATTTAGAAAGTAGTCTATGCTTTTATTCTTTTTTCCAAAGTGCAAGACCTCGCATTTGCTCACATTGAATTCCAACAGCCATTTCCTGGACCACTCTCCCAAACTGTCTAGATCCTTCTGCAGCCTCCCCACTTCCTCAGTACTACCTGCCTGTCCACCTAACTTCGTATCATCAGCAAACTTCACTAGAATGTCCCTTCATCCAGATTATTAATATATAATGCGAACAGCTGTGACCCCAACACTGAACCCTGTGGGACACCGCTTGTCACCGGCTGCCATTCTGAAAAAGAACCTTTTATCCCAACTCTTGCCTTCTGTCAGACAGCCAATCCTCAATCCATACCAGTAGCTCACCTCGAACACCATGGGCCCTCACCTTGCTCAGCAGCCTCCCATGTGGCACCATATCAAAGGCCTTTGGAAGTCTAGATAGACCACATCCACTGGGTTTCCCTGGTCTAACCTACTTGTCACCTCTTCAAAGAATTCCAACTGTGTGCAGTTTTGCTCTCTTTGCCTGAGAAAAGATATGCTGACACTAGAGGGGGTACAAAGGAGGTTCACCAGGCTGATTCCAGAGTTGAGGGTGTTGGCTTATGAGGAGAGACTGAGTAGTCTGCGATTATATTTATTGGAATTTAGAAGAATGAGGGGAGATCTTATAGAAACATTTAACATTATGTCGGGAATAGAAAGAAGTAGAGAGGATGTTTCCACTGGTGGGTGAAAGTAAGCCGAGAGGGCATAACCTTAAAATTAGAGGAAGCAGATTTAGGACTGAATTGAGAAAGAACTTCCTCACCCAAAGGATTGTGAATCTGTCGAATTCCATGCCCAGTGAAGTAGTTGAGGTTTCCTCATTGAAAGCTAAGATAGATCATTTTTTTGAATCGCAAAGTAATTAAGGGTTACTGTGAGAGGGCAGGTAAGTGGAGCTGAGGCCATGAAATGATCAGCCATGATCTTATTGAATAGAAGAGCAGGCTCAAAGGGCCAGATGGCCTACTTCTGCTCCTAGTTCTTATGTTCTACATTCCACTTCCAAGGAACTATGAACAGCCACTCCAAAATCTAATTGTTCAACAGCACTCCCCAGGACCTTACCATTAAGTCCATAAGTACTGCCCTGATTTGCCTTTCCAAAATGCGGCAGCTCACATTTACCTAAATTAAGATCCATCAGCCACTCCTCAGCCCATTGGCACAGCTGATCAAGATCCCATTCTACTCTGAGAATGCCTTCTTCACTGTCCACTACATCACCTATTTTGGTGTCATCTGCAACTTACTATCCATACCTCCTATGTTAACATTCAAATCATATATATAAATGAAGAAAAGCAGTGGACCCAGCACTGATTCTTGTGGCACACTACTGGCCTCACATCACAGGCCTTCATCACCACCTTCTGACTTGTACCTTCGAGTCAGTTCTGTATCCAAGTGGCTAGTTCTTCCTGTAATCCATGTGATCTAACCTTGCTGAGTAGTGTACCATACAGAAACTTGTTGAATGCCTTACTTAAGTCCATGTAGATCACACCTGCCCACATCGATCCTCTTTGGTTTTCAAATAAACTCAAGCAATTTTCCCATGCACGAAGGCATGTCGACGATCCTTAACTGGTCCTTGTCTTTCCAAATACATATAAATCCTGTTCATCAGGATTGCCTCCAACAAAGTTTTCACCACCAATGTCAGGCTCACCTGTCTATAGTGACCACCTTACCACCTTTCTTAAACAGTTGCACCACATTAACCAACCTTCAGTCTTCTTGCACCTCACCTGTCGCTATTGATGATTCAAATATCTCTGCAAGAGGCCCAGCAATCACTTCCCTCACTTCTCACAGAGTTTTAGGGTACACCTGATCAGCTCCCAGGGGTTTATCCACCTTTTCGCATTTTAAGATATCCAGCACCTCCTCTTCTGTAATGTGGACATTTTTCAAGATATCGCTATTCATTTCCCCATTTTCTATATCTTTCATATCCTTCTCCACAGTAAACATTGATGCAAAATACTCATTTAGTATCTCCCTCATCTTTTGCTGTTCCACACATAAGCAGCCTTGCTAATCTTTAAGGAGTCCTATTCTCTCCCTAGTTACCTTTTTGTCCTTAATGTAGTTGTAGAATCTCTTTGGATTCTCCTTAATTCTATTTGCCAAAGCTATCTCATGTCCCTTTTTTGCCCGCCTGATTTCCCTCTTAAGAATTCTCCTATTGCTTTTATACTCTTTAGGGATTCACTCGATCTCTCCTATCTACATCTGACATGTGCTTTCTTCTTTTTCTTGACTAAAACCTCAATTTCTCTCATCATCCAGCATTCCCTACACCTACCAGCTTTGTCCTACATCCTAACAGAAATATACTGTCCCTGGACTCTTGTTATCTCATTTTTGAAGACTTCCCACTTTCTAGCCGCCCCTTTACTTGTTAAAAAAAACACCCCCAATCAACTTTTGAAAGCTCTTACCTAATACCATCAAAATTGGCCTTCCTCCAATTTAGAAATTTAACTTTTAGATCTGCTTTTTAAAAATTGATCAGTGTTTTAAAACTAATGGAATATTAGCTACTGGCCCCAAAGTGCTCCCTCACTGACGTCTCAGTCACCTGCCCTGCCTTATTTTCAAAGACTCGGACAAATTTTGCACCTTCTCTAGTAGGTGCATATACATACTGATTCAGAAAATGTTCTTGTACACACTTAACAAATTTATCTCCATCTAAACCCTTAACAGTGTGGCAGTCTCAGTCTATGTTTAGAAAGTTAAAATCCCCTTCCATAACCACCCTAATATCCTTACAGATAACTGAGATCTCTGAACAAATTTGTTTCTCAGTTTTATGCTGACTATTGGGGAGTCTGTAGTACAATTCCAATAAGGAGATCATCCCTTTCTGATTTCTCAGTTCCACCCAAATAACTTCCCTGAACGTATTCCCAGGTATACCCTCCCTAAGTACCACCTTTATGCTATCGCTAACCACCTTTCTACCCTTACTATAGCATCTATACCTGGAACATTAAACTGCCAGTCCTGTCCATTCCTGAGCCACTTCTCTGTAATTGCTATGATATCTCATTCCCATGTTCCCAACCATGCCCAGAATTCATCTGCCTTACCTGTTAAGCCTCTTGCATTGAAATAAATGCTGTTTAATTTATCAGTCCTAACTCATCTCTGCTTTGTTCCAGCCTGCCCTTAGCATTTGACTTGCTCCTTTTCCCAACTGTACCAGTCTCAGACTGATCTCTTTCCTCACTACATCTATGAGTCCCGCCACCACACCCCCTTTCCCTTATTAGATTCAATTCTACCAATCAGATACAGCAAATCTCCTAGCCAGTATATTAGTCCCCTTCCAATTCATATGCAATTCATCCTACATATACTCCTACCCCTGAAGAAATGCTAATGATTCAACATCGTGAATCTATCTCCCCTGCACCAGCTTCTCATCCACGTATTCATCTGCTCCATCTTCCTATTCCTATCCCCACTATGTTGTGACACTGGGAGCAATCCAGAAATTACTTGCCTTGAGCACTTCCTTTTTAAATTCGTGCCTACCTTCCTATATTTTTCCTATCTCAGTTTTCCTATAGGTCTCCAAATAGTTACAGAGATATAGAGGAAAGGATAGCAAAGATAATTCTGGACAGGAGCGAGAGTAACAAGGTAGTTGTTATGGGGGTCTTTAACTTTCCAAATTTTGACTGGAAATACGATAGTTTGAGTACTTTAAATGGGTCAGTTGTTGTCCAATGTGTGCAGGAGGGTTTCCTGACACAATATGTAGACAGGTCAACATGGGGCGAGATCACATTAAATTTGGTACTGGGTGATGAACTCGGCCACGTGTTAGATTTGGAGGTAGGTGAGCATTTTGGTGATGGTGACCACAATTTGATTATGTTTACTTTAGCGATGGAAAGGGATAGGTATATACCGCAGGGTAAGAGTTATAGATGGGGGAAAGGCAATTATGATGCGATTAGGCAATATTTAGGATGCATTGGATAGGGAAGGAAACTGTAGCAGATGGGTAATTGAAATGTGGAGCTTATTCAAGGAACAGCTGCTGTGTGTCCTTGATAAGTATGTATCTGTCAGACAGAGAGGAAGTGGTCAGGTTAGGGAGCCGTGGCTTATCAAAGAATTGGAATCTCTTGTCAAGAGGAAGATGAAGGCTAATGTGCGGATGAGACATGAGGGCTCAGTCAAGGCATTTGAGAGTTACAAGTTAGCCAGGAAAGACCAAAAAAGATAGCTAAGAAGAGCCAGGAGGGGACATGAAAAGTCGTTAGCAGATAGGATCAAGGAAAACCCTAAAGCTTTTATAGGTATATCAGGAATAAAAGAATAACAGAGAAAGATTAGGGGCAATCAAGGAAGTTGTGTGTGGATTTAGAGGAGACAGGGGAAGCGTGAAAACAATATTTTTTGTCAGTATTCACACTGGAAATAAAACAATGTTGTCGAGGAGAATATGGAGATACAGGCTACTAGACTAGATAGGGTTGAGGTTCACAAGGACGAGGTGTTAGCAATTCTGGAAAGTGTGAAAATATATAAGTCCCCTAGGCCGGATGTGATTTATCCTAGGATTCTCTGGGAAGATAAGGGAGGCAATTGCAGAGTCTTTGGCTTTGATCTTTATGTCGGCATTGTCTACAGGAATAGTGCCAGAAGACTGGAGGATAGCAAACGTTGTTCCCTTGTTCAAGATGGGGAGTAGAGACAACCCTGGAAATTATGGACCTGTGAACTTTACTTCGGTTGTGGGTTAGTGTTGGAAAAGGTTGGAAGCAATACAATGTATAATCATCTAGAAAGTAATAATTCAATTGGGGACAGTCAACATGGTTTTGTGAAGGGTAAGTCTTGCCTCACAAACCCTATGGAATTGTTTGAGAAGGTGACCAAACAGGTGGATGAGGGTAAAAGTGATTAATGTGGTGTATATGGATTTCAGTAAAGCGTTTGATAAGGTTCCTCATGGTAGGCTATTGCACAAAATATGAAGCCATGGGATTGAGGGTGATTTAGCGATTTGATCAGAAATTGGCTAACTGAAAGTAGACAAAGGTTGGTGGTTGATGGGAAGTGTTCTTCTTGGGGTTCAGTTACTAGTGGTGTACTGCAAGTATCTGTTGTGGGGCCACTGCTGTTTATCATTTTTTATAAAAGATCTAGATGAGGACGTAGAAGGATGGGTTAGTAAATTTGTAGATAACACTAAGGTCCGTAGAGTTGTGGACAGTGCGGAAGGATGTTGCAAGTCACAGAGGGACATAGATAAGCTGCAGAGGTGGGCTGAGAAGTGGTAAGTAGAGTTTAATGTGGAAAAGTGTAAGGTGATTCAATTTGGAAAGAGCAACAGGAAAAAAGAGTACTGGGCGATTGGTAAGATTCTTGGTAGTGTGGATGAGTAGAGAGATCTTGATGTCAATGTACATAGATCCCTAAAAGTTGTCACCAAGGTTGATAGGGTTGTTAAAAGGCATATGTTGAGTTGGCTATAATTGATACAGTGATTGAGTTATAGAGCCATGCATTATGTTGCAGCTGTACAAAACTCTGTTGCGGCCATACTTGGTGCATTGCGTACAGTTCTGGTCACCGCATTATAGGAAGGATGTGGAAGGTTTGAAAAGGGTTCAGAGGAGATTTACTAGGATGTTGCCTGGTATGGAGGGAAGGCTGAGGGACTTGAGGCAGTTTTCGTTAGAGAGAAAAAGTTTGAGAGATGACTTAATTGTGATATTTAGGATATTCAGAGGGTTAGATAGGCTGGACAGTGAGAGCCTTTTTCCTCCGATGGTGATGGTGAGCATGAGGAGACATAGCTTTAAATTGAGGACAGATATCAGAGGTAGGTTCTTTACTCAACGAATAGTAGGGGCGTGGAATGTCCTACCTGCAACAGTTGTAGATTCGCCAAATTTAAGAACATTTAAATAGTCATTGGATAACCATATGGATGATAATGGAATAGTGTAGGTTAGATGGGCTTCAGATTGGTTTCACAGGTTGGCACAACATCGAGGGCCAAAGGGCCTGTATTGCGCTGTAATGTTCTATGTTCTATATTCTCTCCTTAGAATCTCATCCTTTTCTCTTTCTATTTTGTTAGGTCCAATGTGTACATCAACCTCATGCTGGTCCCACTCCAAGACATCCTTCATCTTGCCACCAGGTGGCAACATAACATTCTGGTGTGTCTCTGTTTATGCCTCTTATAAAGAGTCCCCAATCACAATCAATAACTTGGAACCTGTCTACCCCTCGTTACATTAGAACCAGTCTTGGTATCAGAAATGTGCCCTGAGAGTCCATCACTCTTACATTTTCCAAAAAAACTTGTTTGAGATGGAGATAGTCACAAGAGACTCCAGCATGACCTACCACACTTTCCTACCTTTCCTGGAGGTAACCCATCCACTTGACTGTTTCTGTGGTTCATTTTCTTTCTGTAATTGCCATCCAACCCACCCCCAGTTCCCGTAAATTCCACATTGCCTCTAACTGCTGCTCCAACCGATCCATGTGATCCAATACGATTCACAACCAAACACTTCCTGTAGACATAATCATCAGTAACATGGAAACTTGGGGAGTTCTGAGGAAGGGTTAATGGATCTGAAATGTTAACTCTGATTTCTTTTCACAGGCACTGCCAGACAAGCTGAGCTTTTCCAGCAACTTCTGTTTTTGTTTTTGATTTACACCATTCGCAGTTCTTTCACTTTTTACATGGAAATTCTTCCTAATCTCCCAGATCTGACAGGAAGAGCACGTCACTCTATGAAATGCTGTCTTTGCCCTTTAACAATCTGCACACTCAAAAAAATAGCAATGTCTTACTGCTCGAAAAAACACTACTAACTTAGTACCTATGTTTTATATTTTTACAGATTATTCAAGATACAAAAACATAGAAGCAATGGGAGGATGAATCAGAAATAGAAAATTCAAATGTTAACCCTCCAATAGGGCAGCAAGGTGGCTCAGTCATTAGCATTGCTGCCTTACAGTGCCAAGGATCCAAGTTCGATTCCACCCTTGGGTGATTGTGTGGAATTTTCTCCGAGTACTCCAGTTTTCTCCCACATCCAAAGGTGTACAGGTTAGGTAAATTGGCCATGCTAAATTGCCCGATAGTGTTCAGGGACGTGTAGGCTAGGTGTATTAGTCAGGGGAAATATAGAGTAATAGCGTAGGGGAATGGGTCTGGGTGGGTTACTGTTTGGACGGTCAGTGTGGACTTGTTGGGCTGAAGGACCTGTTTCCATACTGTAAGGATTCTATGCAAAATAAGATTGGAAAATACAGAGATGCTTAAAAGGTTAGATGACATCATGTTTTATCTTTTAGATAACTATTGAAATTACTTACAAAGGCTAGTATACAATTATAAACTAATTTATGGGAATAAGCTAGGATAAGCAGCTTTGTCTGTTTGTGGTGTTGAATTGCTTGTCATTTATCTTGAGTAATGTGAAGCAACTGACCTCACATCAATTAAAATTTGACATTTTGCAGAACTGTTTCTCTCTCCAGATGATTCTAGACCTTCTCAGTTTCTCCAGCATTTTTCATTTTTATAACCTGTGTGCACACCTCCACCCTCATCTCTCATTTCAAATCCTGCAGAGATTTTCTTGCACATCTACCCACCTCATCTACTGCGCCCATTGCTCTCAATGTGGTCTCCTTTACATTGGGGAGAGAGGACGCCACTCACCATTTCTGGGATGCACACACCAAACAACCCCACTGCCCTGTGGCCAATTCCCACTCCCACTTCGCTGAGGACATGCAAGTCCTGGGCCTCCTCCATCGCCAAACCAAGCCCACCTGCCAACTGGAGGAAGAACACCTCATCTTCTGCCTCGGGACCCTCCAAATACATGGCATCAGCATCAACTTGGCCAGTTTCCTCACCTCCCCTCCTCCCACCTCATCCCAGATCCAAACCTCCAATTCGACACCAGCCTCTTGACCTGTCCTACCTGTCTACCTTCCTCCCCACCTATCCACTACACTCTTCCCACTGACCTACCATAATTAGTTCCCACCTGCATTCAACTATCTCCTTCTCACCTACCTTCCCCCACCCCCTGACCTTCCTATTTATCTCTCAGCCCCTTTCTCCCTCCACATTCCTGATGGAGGCCTTATGCTTGAAACGTCAACTCTCCTGCTCCTCGGATACTGACTGACTTGCTGTGCTTTTCTAGCACCACACTCTCGAATCTGACTCTCCTGCATCTGCGGTGCTCACTTCCTCCTAGTTATTAGTCTATGTCTAAACTATGTTCACACTGGTCTCCAGTGTAAGTGGGGCAGATTTTCTGGTTTCTACCGATCTGGTAGAAGACAGAAGGAATTAAAATGATCATTTGCACTTTTTCGATTGCAGAATTCAAAGAGTTAATTAAACTTCAACCAGTCCTGAAACTGAAAGTAGTATATTCCACTGGGACACTTCCGTTCTTTCACTTCCTGCTTTGCTGGCTACACAAAACCTTGTGCAGAGCTTCCTTCCCAGCTGTGCAAGAATGGAAACTGAAGCTTTCGAAGAGGAATTAACTTGTGCTGTGTGTCTCCATGTGTACCAGGACCCCGTCATACTGCCCTGTCAGCACAGTTTCTGCTTGAACTGTATCAACAATACTTGGAAAGATGTAAACATTGAGTCGGGTGTCAGCTGTCCTCAATGCCGCAGGACATTCAAACCTAAGCCCCAACTGCAGAAAAACTTCACTTTGCGCAATATCGTGGAGAAATACCACCAGTCCCAAGTTACTGCTGCTGAATCTGCCCCTGTCATGTGTGAGTACTGCATGGAGAATCCATCTCCAGCTGTGAAGACCTGTCTCAAATGCGACACCTCATTTTGTTCCCTTCATTTAAAGCCACATTTGATAAAGAAAACTTACCAGGATCACATCCTGATCGAGCCTCTAGGCGACCTTACGAAGAAACAATGTCTGGATCATAAGAAGATTCTTGAGTTTTACTGCGAGCAGGATGAACAGTGTGTGTGTATATCTTGTACAGTGATAGGGAAACACAAATCTCACACTCTCCTGAGCCTGGATCAGGCAGAAGCTAAAGTCAAGGTGAGTGTTGTTTTGTTCAGGAGCTGAGGCACGGTCCATACTACAGGACTCAAACAATCCAGAGAAAACAAAAGTGAAGTTTTAAAAAGGCAATCACAATTAAGCAAGTTAGTTTCTGGGAATTAACTTCCTAAACTATTTAAATTGCAATTTTTTAGGACAAATTGAAGAAAGAAAGGGGGGATCTTCGTGAAGTTCAGAACAAATTTTCAACTGATCAAGAAGACTTGAAGAAAGCAGAAGATGAAGTAAAGGTAGGAATCCTGTGTAACTGGATTTGGAAATGATTTTCCACAGAGCTGGGTAAACATATATGACATCAGGCGTGTCCTGACAGGGGCATGGCACTAATTACATCAAACACTCCATGTGCTTGATATGGAGCTGTTTATCGTTTGTACAGTGGGGCTCTAGGGCATTCCAATGAGCATGTACTTGTTCCTTGAGAATTGATGTTTACTGGGTGTATGCCCATTCCACCTGGTCTTTATGTTAAACATATTCAATTAATGTTCTTCTCACAGTTCACAATGTTTCCAAGCTTTGTGTCATCTGCTCATTTTCAAACTGTGAGCCATTTTAAAATTTACTCATGAGATGCCAACATTTATTGTCATTGCCCTAATTACTTAGAGGGCAGTTGAGAGTTAACCACATTCCTGTGGGCCTGGAGTCACATACAGGCCTGACTGGGTAAAGATAGCAGTTTCCTTCCGTAAAGGACATTAGTGAACCAGATGTATTTTCCCAGCAATTGACAATGGATGCATGGTCATCAATAGAGTCTTAATTCCAGATTTATTTTAATTGAATTCAAACTCCATCATCTGCCATGGCGGGATTTGAACCCATGCCCTTAGGGCATTACCTTGCTCTCTGGATAATAGTCCAGTGATAATATCACATGGCACCACCTCCTCATCTGATTTAAATTTTTATGTTACTTCATGGATACGGTTGTCACAGATTAGGCCAATATTTGTTTCCCATCTTTATTTTCCCTGGAGAGCTCGGAGCTGCAGTGCCTTTTTGAACCATTGCAGTCTAAGTGGTAAAATTCATCTTAGAGATTGACAGTGAGTCTATCAATAGCAAACATCAGAGAGAAGCACAGTACTTCAGAGATTCTGCTGTTCCATGTAGGAGGGTTTTTTTGCTGACTGGTTGCTCCTATGAATAATTTTCTCCGGAGGCTTCGGAAGTGAATTTGCCGACCATCTTGTATATTTACAAAACTGACTCCTAGTCTCGTGACAACCACCATTCCACCAATTTTGACTAATTCTTACAGCTTCCCTATTGGGAAGTTGGTTAGTTTCTGTTGCAAGTGATCGATCAGGGCATGTTAAATTTCAGTTCACCCCACCCCTCCCGGTCTCTGTTGAAGCATGGAGTAGCAAGTTGCCGAGAGCATGTTCAAAACTCTGATTCTATACTGAATCACTTATGAACTCAATGTTTTGACCATCTGGCTAAAATGTTCTCAGGAAGCCTGAGAGTATCGAAAAGTTGGGGTGTCAGTAGGGCTGCAAAATGCATGAGAACACTACTGTTTCCTAATACCACTCGCCCCAAATAAATGGAGGTGACAGTGTTGGACTGGGGTGGACAAAGTTTAAAAATTACACAACACCAGGGTATAGTTCAGCAGGTTTGGAAATACGAGCTTCTTCTCCATCAGGTAACTAGTTAAGTAAACCTGTTGGACCACAACCTGGTGTTGTGTGATTTTTAACACTATCTTATTTGGATATCCTACTAAACATTCCTGCCTTCTCAGTAAAATCCCAAAAGATCCAATCGAATAGCACTCTGGGAGAACATTCTCTACTCCCTCCAATGGTCCAAGAAAATGATTCCCTACCACTTTCTCAAGGACAAGTAATTAGTAATGAAAAGGCTGTCCACTTCCAAAGCAGACTGTTTTGAACTGGTCCTTTGCAGTTCTATGGATAAAAATATGTGAGTGTGATTTGGATTTTTAGACACGCTCCAATGAGCTGAGAGAACAGCTATCGACAAAGTTCTCTGAATGGAGGAAGCAACTGGAAGAAGATGAGACATATGCCATTAAACTGATTAACGATGAGGAGAATCGAGTGCTCTCTGACATTAGGAGCAAAGCAACATCACTGGAAGAAAAGCTAGAACAGATTAAATTAATACATATTGAAACAGAGAAACAACTGAAAATGGACTGCCTTTCCTTTCTTCAGGTACAGTTCATATTTCTTGTTATCCCTTGAGTTCTTTGTAGTTTGCTCAACTACCAGCAGTCTTAGTGTCTCCCTCAAGTGGTCAGTCTGAATGCCTGTAAATAAAATACAACCATGAACAAGTGAACAGTGGGAAGGTGTCACAGCTGAGCATAATTTCGTTCTTACATTTGGTAATGAATGGGAAAACATAAAGAAAGGACGCACCATAATAACAGTAGTCAGCTATTCAGTTGCTCAAAACTTTTCTTCCATTCAATGGGATCTTGTCTGATCTGAACAACAATTTAAATCTTTACCCCATATCCCTCAATATATTTTGATAACAAAAATCAGTCAAGCTCAGGTTTAAAATGAACAAGTAATTGAGCATTGATTACATTTGCAGAAGTATATTCTAAATTTTGATCATTCTTTGCGTCTCAAACTTTTTCCCGGTTTTATTCATTCAGGGTCTGGCTCTAAGCCGCAGACTATACCCCTAGCAGTAGACTGTTCAGCAAGTGGACAAAAGTAGATTTCGTCTGTCTAACCCATTTAACCCCCATGATCTTAAAGTTAAATCAAATCAGTCAGTCACCTGAGACTTGTTATTTTAAAGTTCAGAAAGTAATTTTTAACTTTGAGTTCAGTCCAGCACTCACAAGAAGTCATATTATTTCAGGTAAATGACCAGCAAGCTAACTGAGAAATGAATTATTCTGACTTGAGTTGTACGATCAGCAGAGAAAGAGAAGAGAGAGAGTTGCAACTTGAGGAGGACTACAGCAGAGGTGCTGAAATTAGAAGTCTCCAAGCAGCCAGAATTGGGAGAATTCCTAGGTTCGCTGAGAAGAATCCCAACAGTGTGGAAACAGGCCATTTGGCCCAACAAGTCCACACTGAACCTCAGAAGAGCATCCCACCCAGATCTATTACTCTACATTACCCTTGACTAATATAAATAACCTTCACATCCCTGAACATTATAGGCAATTTAGCACGGCCAGTTCTCCTAACGTGCACATCTTTGTGGACTTTGTTTATAAGTCGGTGAGATGAAAGCTTCAAAAGTACAAGGTTGTGGGTGTGTTGGGGAAGAGGCTAACACTGTTGAAGACATGGATTTAGGGAACACGAACTAAGCAATAATGAACCAAGTTAGCAGTTTATTCCAAGGGTCCAGGGGTGAGACATTAACTGAAGAGAGAGCTGAAACAAAGCAGATGACTATCATGCCAGCAGAGGAACGCTTTATCATGCAGATTGAGGTGATTCTTCAATGAGGTTTGAGGGCATTGCTGGGTAATAGACATAAATCTTTCTATTGATAATTGTATTAAGATTGTTTCAATTGATCTTGCCAGTTTGAGCTTGAGTTTATCTTTTGTGAGATAAATTTCATCTTCCTTTGTTAGAAGTATTTTAGTAGCTTCTTGTGAATATTTTCAATGACTGATCACCATGGTATATAAAAAGAAAAACACCATTTGTGATCCATCAAACTAAGCTTCACAGATCAGAAGGATCATCAACTGTGATCATAATACAATCTCACTTGCTTTAAAATGCCTTGGTTAAAGTGGTGGCATCAAGTCAAAAGTTTAATCTGTTTCTTTGAAGACCCTTACTATAAACTCCACTGTCAGCTGTTGAAAGGGTAGAGACTGAGGTGCTGGAAAAGCACAGCACATTAGGCAGCATCTGAGGAAGAGGAGAATCGATGTTTCAGGCATAAGCCCTTCATCAGGAATGTTGCTCGAGTACCCTTGCCTGACCCCAGAGTTTGTGATTTCCCAGTTCTACTCTGTATAGTTGTGGTCAGAATCTAGGCCAACATTCTTGTTTAGGATCCCAAGGCCTACTGCATTGTCAGATGCCATCTCACAGAAGAGATGCTAAACAAAGCCCACTCTGCCCTCAGAGATGGAAGGGCAAGATCCTGCAATGGTATTCCAAAGAACATGGGATTACTCTATGGTAAGATAACTGTTATATTTCTAAATCTAAGTGCCTCTTGGCCTTTGCCATAGGTCCCCGCCATCACACTTGCAAGTCTTCAGCCAATTTGATTCACTCTATGTGATCCCAAGAAAGAGTTGGAGGTAAAGGCTAGGGGCCCTGATAACATTCCGACAATAGTACTGAAGACTTGTGCTCCAGAACTTGCTATACCTCTAGCCAAGCAGTCCAAGTATAGCTACAACACTGCATTCACCTGACAATACCTCCCCAGACTCATCCTGTACATAAAAAGACAAATTTATCCCAGACAATTACCACACCATCAGTGTACTCTTGATCATCAGTAAAGTGATGGAAGGTGTCATCAACAGTGCTATCAAGCAGCTCCTGCTCAGCAATAACCTGCTCACTGTTGCCAGTTTGGTTCCACTAGGGCCACTCGGTTCCTGACCTCATTACAGTCTGGCTACAAATGTGGTCAAAAGAGCTGAATTCAAATGGTGAGGTGAGAGTGATAATTGTTGACTTAGGACCCCTAGAAAAAATTGGTATCTATGAATATCAGAGTAAAACTCTTCACTGGTTGGAATCATACCTGGCATAATGGGAGATTATAGAGTCATAGAATCCCTGTCGTGGGCGGCATGGTGGCACAGTGGTTAGCACTGCTGCCTCACAGCACCAGAGACCCGGGTTCATTTCCCGCCTCAGGCGACAGACTGTATGGAGTTTGCACGTTCTCCCCATGTCTGTGTGGGTTTCCTCGGGCTGCTCCGGTTTCCTCCCACAGTCCAAAGATGTGCGGGTGAGATGAATTGGCCATGATAAATTGTCCGTAGTGTTAGGTAAGAGGTAAATGTAGGGGTATGGGTGGGGTGCGCTTCGGTGGGTGGTGGGTCGGTGTGGACTTGTTGGGCCGAAGGGCCTGTTTCCACACTGTAAGTAATTTAATCTAATCTAATTGTAATCTAATCTAGAATCCCTTTAGTGTGGAAGCAGGTTATTTGGTCAATGAAGCCCACACTGACCTTCTGAAGAGCATCCCACCCAGACCTAATCCCAACCCCATCCCTGTAACCCTGCAGTCCATTTCCAGAGTCAGTAAAACCTGGGGGATATTTAGAATTTGTCTAAAAAGTAGCAAGTAACACTTGCACCTCGCAAATGACCAGATAATGACCAATTAAAGATAATCTAAGCATTGTCCTTTGACATCCAATGGCATTATCATCTTTGAATCCCTTACTATTAACATTCTGTGGGTTACCATTGACCAGAAACTCAATTGGACTTGCCACATAAACAATGTAGCTACAAGAGCAGGTCAGAGACCAGGAATGCTGCGGTGAGTAACTTCCTGACTCCCCAAAGCCTGTCCACCATCCACAACGCATAAGTCAGTAGTGCGAAAGAATACTCGTCATTTGCCTGGATAACTGCAGCTCCAACAACACTCAAGACAGCATCCAGGACAAAGTAGCTAATTTGATTGACACAACATCCACAAGCATCCACTGCCTAGACCATGGAAGCAGTGTGTACTATCTACAAAATGCACTGCAGAAATTCACCAAAGATCCTTTGAACCTTCCACACCCACAAACAGTACCATCTTGAAGGACAAGGTCAGCAGATACATGACAACACTACCATCTGCAAGTTTCTGTATAGTCTTGACTTGGAAACATATTGTGTCATTGCATCAAAATTCTGGTATTCCCTCCAGAAGGGCGTTGTGGATCTACCTACAACATATGGACTGCAAATGTTAAAATAAAAGGCAGCTCACCAGCAGCTTCTCAATAGCAAATAAATGCTGATCCTGCGATGATACCCAATTCCCATGAGTAAAACATATTTCAACAAACAGAGTTCTAGTTTGTGTAATGTCTCCTTCTTACCTTTGACATAGAGATAAGATTTGTGGTAAGTCTACACTGCTGTCTCTCCAAGTTCAATATATTTGTCCAAAGTGTAGTGACCAAAAACTGTTTGCAGTATTCCAGGTATGGTGTACCTCGGGCTTTGTGATATAACTTGTACTTCTTAGTTCTTGTCCTGTAGATACCGAATGGACTGTATTCTATTAGTTTTTTTCGGAGGGGCCAACCTTTCTGGCTGTAGTCAGTAGAGATGTGACTTACAAATCCGTCTCACATATCCACATTACTTAGAGCCAAGATAGTACAATCTCGCTTGTTTCCACATAAACCCTTAACTCAGTGAGCATCGTTGTTATGTCAATTCACTGCTCTGTAATTAGGTGGCTGATTATGGAGTCTAAATTTGGCAATATTTTGGCATTTGTTAGTTGGCCTCATACATATCTCCTTCCAATTTATCCTCCCTGCTACTCTCCGCCTTTAGGCTAGTGGCAATGGGACCGACTGTTAACTGCTTGTCCCCTTCTTGGTATTATTTTATCATGTTGACAAGATTCAATCTTTTGCTCTTCTCCCTGATCTGGGTCTCAATCACTTCCACACGTTTAATAAAAACCGAAAGAGCTGCAGATGTTATAAATCAGAAACAAACAGAGGCTGCTGGAAAAGTTGAGGAGAAATAGAGTTAACGTTTAGGGTCAGGTGACCTTTCCTCAGAACTTCCTCATGTTTATTCACAACCCTGCACAGACCACTGAATCAGGCATTTAAAGGATCATCCAATATTAATTGTGCCTGAACCTGTAGATTCCTAGCTGAAAGCTTCAGACCGTGATATGGTTGTTTGGTTTTTGTTTCATTGTTGTTTGAAGGAGTTTCAAATGTTCTTGCACCTCAGAGGCTTGTGGGAGTCACTCCCAGATCTCTGTTAGTAGTCCAATGGGAAGACTTGCTTTTACTGCTTTATATACATCTCCTTGATTAGTTTCAGAGGCTCTTGAGCTTTGTGCCTGTAAACTGAAGGGTGAGGAAGCCTTGCTGGAGTTGGACAAAACTTTGGCTAGGTCACAACTATTGAGTGCAGTCTAGTCAGCACACTGTTGGAAGAATAAGATTACACTGAAGGAGGTGCAAAGGAGATTCACCCGGGGTGGGGGTGGGGAGGTGTGGTTGCCTGGATTGGAACATTTCAGATATGAAGAGGCTGGATAAGCTTTGGTTATTCTCTTTAGAGCAAGGAAGGTTGAGGCGGGGTGGGGGGTGGTGTGTGGATCTGATTAGCTGTACAAGATTACAAGCAGTGTGGACCGGGTGGATAGAAAACAGCTGTTTCCCTTAGTCGAAGGAGACATAATTTGAAAATGAAAGGCAGGAGGTTTTCAGGGGATTTGAAGAAAAACGTTTTTACCCGGAGTGTGTTGTAGGGGGGATGTAATCTGTAATGGATAGTAGAGACCTGAAGCCTTTAAAAACTGGCGTTGTTGGAAAAACTCAGCAGGTCTGGCAATGGCTCGAAAGAAGGGTCACTGGTCCCAAACATTTAACTCGAATTTCCCTCAATAGGCGCTGTCAGACGTGCTGGGTTTTGCCAGCAATGTGTTTTTTGTTCATTGAGAGAGCTGGTGCAGAAATGATGGGTTGAATGGTCTCCTGTTGTACTGTAACAACTCTATACTTCTGAGGTGGAGAACTCTTTGATTTGAATCTCATTCCCTTTGATTGTGATTGATCTCTTCTCCTTTTTTTCCACAGGAATCTAAACAACTCCTTTCCAGGTACGTTTACTTCAATTATTGGGTAAGTGAGAAGCATCACTAGTTTTTGAGAGAGGAGTTAATGAACACAGAACATAGAACTTAGAACAATACAGCACAGAAAATGCCCTTCGGCCCTCAATGTTGCGCCGACCTGTGAAGCCAAGCTGAAGCCCATCTAACCTACACTATTCCATTCTCATCTATATGTGTGTATATATATATATATATATCTAATGACCATTTAAATGCCCTTAAAGTTGGCGAGTCTACTACTGTTGCAGACAGGGCATTCCAAGCTCTTAATACTTTCTGAGTAAATAACCTACCTCTGACTTCTGTCCTATATCTGTGACCCCTCAATTTAAAGCTATGTCCCCCCCTGCTAGCCATCATCATCTGAGGTAAAAGGCTCTCACTGTCCACCCTATCTAATCCTCTGATCATCTTGTATGTCTTTATTAACCTTCTTCTCTCAAATGAAAACAGCCACAAACCCCTCAGCCTTTCCTCATAAGACCTTCCCTCCATACCAGGCAACATCCTAGTAAATCTCCTCTGAACCCTTTCCAATGCTTCCACGATTTATCTCAAGAGGGTTGGAAGGTAAAAGCAACGACGTGCTACTGAGACTTTATAAAGCTCTGGATAGGCCCCATTCAGAATACTGGGCTCAGTTTTGGGCCCCACACCTCAGGACAGACATACCAGCACTGGAGCGTGTCCAGCAAAGATTCACACTGATGATCTCTGGAATGGTAGGCTTAACGTATGATGAACAGCTGAGGATCCTGGGATTGTATTCATTAGAGTTTAGAAGGTTGAGGGGAGATCTAAAAGAAAATTACAAGATAATGCATGGCTTAGAAAGGGTGGATGTTGGGAAGTTGTTTCTGTCAGGCGGGGATACTAAGACTCATGGGCACAGCCTTAGAATTAGATGGGGACAATTTAGAATGAAAATGAGGCGACATTTCTTCAGCCAGAGAAATGGTGGGCCTGTGGAATTCATTGCAATAGAGCACAGTGAAAGATGGGGCCTTGAATGTCTTCAAGACAGAGATTGATGAATTCTTAATCTTGCAAGGAATTAAGTGCTACGGGGAGAGTGCGGGTAAGTGGCGGTGAAATGCCCATCAGCCAGGATTGAATGGCGGAGTGGACTCGATGGGCCAAATGGCCATACTTCCACTCCTATGTCTTATGGTCCCATGGTCTTATGGTTTTTCCTATAATGGGGTGACCAGAACTTTACACAATACTCCAAGTGCGGCCGCTCCAGAGTTTTGTACAGCTGCAGCATGACCTTGTGGCTTCAAAACTCAATCCCTCTACCAATAACCTGGGTGGCAACCTTCAGAGATCCATGTAGACTTCTAGAGTCATAGAGATTTACAGCACGGAAACAGACCCTTTGGTCCAACTCATCCATGCCGACCAGATATCTCAACTTAATCTAGTCCCACCTGCCAACACCTGGCCCATATCCCTCCAAACCCTTCGTATCCATATACCCATCCAGATGCCTTTTAAATGTTGCAATTGTACCAGCCTCCACCACTTTCTCTGGCAGCTCATTCCATACACGTACCACCCTCTGCATGAAAAAGTTGCCCCGTAAGACTATTTTATATATTTTCCCCTCTCACCCTCAACCTATGCCCTCTAGTTCTGGACTCCCCGACCCCAGGGAAGAGACTTTGTTTATTTATCCTATCCATGCTCCTCATGATTTTATACACCTCGATAAGGTCACCCCTCAGCCTCCGACACTCCAGGAAAAACAGCCCTAGCCTATTCAACCTCTCCCTATAGCTGAAATCCTCCAACCCTGGCAACATCCTTGTAAATCTTTTCTGAACTCTTTCAAGTTTCAAAAATCCTTCTGATAGGAAGGAGACCAGAACTGCACACAATATTCCAAGAGTGACCTAACTAATGTCCTGTACAGCTGCAACATGAGGTCCCAACTCATGTGTTCAGTACTCTGACCAGTAAAGGAAAACATACCACATGCTTTCTTCACTATCCTATCTAACTGCGACTCCACTTTCAAGGAGCTATGAATCTGCACTGCATGGTCTCTTTGTTCAGCAACACTCCCTAGGACCTCATCATTAAGTGTATAAGTCCTGCTAAGATTTGATGGACACCGAGATCTCTCTGTTCATCCACACCACCAAGAATCTTACCATTAGACCAGTATTCTTTATTCCTGTTGTTCATTCCAAAGTTAATTAACTCACACTTTTCCGCATTAAACTCTATTTGCCACCTCTCAGCCCAGCTCTGCAGCTTAACTATGTCCCTCTGTAATTTCCAACATCCTTCTGCACTGTCCACAACTCCAATGACCTGAATGTCATCTACAAATTTACTAACCCATCCTTTAGCCCTCATCTAGGTCATTTATAAAAAATGTCAAACAGCAGTGGCCCCCAAACAGATCACTGCAGTACACGACTAGTAACTGAACTCCAGGAGGAACATTTCCCATCAACCACCACCCTCTGTCTTCTTTCAGCTAGCCAGTTTCTGATCCAAACCACTAAATCACCATCAATCCCATGCCTCTGTATTTTGTGCAATAACCTACTGTGAGGAAACTTATCAAACGCTTTACTGAAATCCATATACACCACATTTACCCTCTATTTGGTCACCTTCTGAAAGAACTCAATAAGATTTGTGAGGCATGTTCTATCCTTCACAAAACTATATTGACTATCCCTAATCAAATTATTCCTTTCTAGATTATTACAAATCCTACCCCATTATCCTTTCCAACACTTTGCCCACAACCAAAATAAGACTCACTAGTCTATAATTATCAGGGTTGTCTCTACTCCCCTTCTTAAACAAGGGGATGACATTTGCTTTCCTCCAGTCTTCTGACACTATTCCTGGAGACAATGATGACATAAATATCAAAGCCAAAGGCTCTGCAATCTCCTCCCTAGTTCCCAGAGAATTCCAGGATAAATCCCATTCGGAACAGATGACTTATCTATTTTCACACTTTCCAGGATTGCTAACATCTCCTTCTTATGAATCTCAATCCTATCTGGTCTAATATCCTGTATCTCAGTATTCCCCTTGACAACGTTGTCTTTTTCCTGTGTGAATGTAACAAAAATATTCATTTAACACTTCTCCTATCGCTTCAGATTCCACGCACAACTTCCCACTACTGTCCTTAACAGGCCTTAATCTTACTCAAGTCATCCTTTACTCCTGAAGGAAGGGAACCTGGATTGGAGCTCGGGCTACCAACATTTATATTGCATGCCTCTAGATTGAATACTAACTGTGGGGATATAACATACAATTTTATTTTTTGTTGATTACCTGAGCAAACTTTGTTCTCTATTGTATAAATTGGAGCTTGCATAATAGTGGACAATTTCCTGAATATCCAGAGATATTTTCAGCCACGACTGCACAAACAGATTGTTATGTTGTATTAAATTTGTTCTATGTAAGCTGCACTCATTATTTGAAAATTGCCATTTCTGCCCTGCTCCATCTGGCCTGACGTTGCAGATTGATATGTTGCCTTTCACACCCACAGAACATACCAAAACACAGCTGTAGCTTATGAAGTAATGTAGGTAATGCAGATTTCACAAACAGAATTGGAAGAGTGATCAGATAAACTGTTTATGTGATTTGATTATGAGATTAAGTATTTACCAAGATATCAGGGAAACCCTTTATTGTTCTCCCTCAAACTTTTACATGCAGCTTAGAATGCAGGCTGGGTTTTAGTTTCACATTTCATCTCAAAGAGGACACCTCTGATAGTGACATATTCATTTGAAAGTGCAAGCCTCCGACTTACAGGCAAGCTTTTTACACAGTGAGGTGCTGCTAACCTACGCTGTGGCACTTGGATTGAAATTCCCATTATAAAACGAGCAGCTACATGGTTAAAATCTCCTCATCATGTTTTACCAGCAGGAGGAGCTATAACCAAAAGAGTTGGACAATCATTATATGATTTGGAGATGCTGGTGTTGGACTGGGGTGTACAAAGTTAAAAATCACACAACACCAGGTCATAGTCCACAATCACCTGATGAAGGAGCACTCCGAAAGCTAGTGTGCTTCCAATTAAACCTGTTGGACTATAACCTGGTGTTGTGTGATTTTTAACATCATTATATGAAGATGTTTAAGACTCCAGTGTTCTAACAGTTGACTGCTACATTTGTGAACGCCCTTAACAATGTTACTTTCTCCCATCAATTTAATTTCCGCAATGACAAAGTCCATCTGACCTCTTATTCATGCTTCAGGCCACTATATCTCAATCTGTATAATAATATTGACCAATGTGTCATGTTGGCACTCCTTTGACAATATATCTTAAAATTACCAGATTTTTGTTTTGTTTTTCATTGGTTCATGACCAATGAAAAACAGATGATACAAAGTTCAGTGGACAGGGAGGTAGTACTGAGGAAGTGGGGAGGCTGCAGAAGGATCTAGACAGTTTGGGAGAGTGGTCCAGGAAATGGCTGATGGAATTCAATGTGAGCAAATGCGAGGTCTTGCACTTTGGCAAAAAGAATAAAAGCATAGACTACTTTCTAAATGGTGAGAAAATTCATAAAGCCAAAGTACAAAGGGATCTGGGAGTGCTCGTCGAGGATTCTCTAAAGGTAAACATGCAGGTTGAGTCCGTGATTAAGAAAGCGAATGCAATGTTGTCACTTATCTCAAGAGGGTTGGAATATAAAAGCACCGTTGTGCTCCTGAGACTTTATAAAGCTCTGGTTAGGCCCCATTTGGAGTACTGTGTCCAGTTTTGGTCCCCACACCTCAGGAAGGACATACTGGCACTGGAGTGTGTCCAGCGGAGATTCACACGGATAATCCCTGGAATGGTTGGTCTAACATATGAGGAACGGCTGAGGATCCTGGGATTGTATTCATTGAGTTTAGAAGATTAAGAGGAGACTTAATAGAGACGTACAAGATAATACTTGGCTTGGAAAGGGTGGACGCTAGGAAATTGTTTCCTTTAGGCGAGGAGACTAGGACCCGTGGACACAGCCTTAAAATTAGAGAGGGTCGATTCAGAACAGATATGCGGAGATATTTCTTCAGCCAAAGAGTGGTGGGCCTGTGGAATTCATTGCCGCAGAGTGCAGTGGAGGCCGGGACGCAAAATATCTTCAAGGCAGAGATCGATAGATTCTTGTTGTCTCAAGGAATTAAGGGCCACGGGGAGAATGCTGGTAAGTGGAGTTGAAATGCCCATCAGCCATGATTGAATGGTGGAGTGGACTCGATGGGCCGAATGGCCTTACTTCCACTCCTATGTCTTATGGTCTTATCTACCACCCATCTCTAATCATCCTTCAGAAGGTGATGATGTACTGTTTTCTTGTACCACTGCAGACCACAGTGCTTTTAAGAAGAGAGTTCCAGGATTTTATATTTTCAAGATAGTCTCTGAATTGAAGGTGACTTGCAGATGTTTCCATGCATCTGCTTCCCTTGCTTGAGCATCTTAGTTGTTTCCATCACCTGATCGTGGAATTCCAGGATTTTGACCAAGTGACACTGAAGGAATGGCAATATATTTCTAAGTCAGGATGGTGGGTGGTTTGGAGGGGAACTTGGAGGAGTTGATCTCTTTCTAGATGGTAGTGGTCATGGGTTTGAAAGATGCTGTCTGAGGATCTTTGATGAGTTTCTCCCATGCGTCTTGCAGATAGTTCACACTGCTGCTCCTGAGCATCAGTGGGGGAAGGAATATGGAAGATAAACAGAAAGTGCTGGAAAAGCTCAGCAGGTCTGGCTGCATCTGTAGAGAGAATTCACAGTTAACGTTTCCAGTTGAGAGACGCTTCCACAGAACACAGTGGATGTAGATGCCAATTAAATGGGTTGCTTTGTCCAAGATGGTGTTAAGCTTCTTGAGTGTTGTTGGAGCTGCACTCATTCAGACAGATGGGGAGTATTATATCACAGTCCTGACTTGAGTCTTGTAGATTGTGCTCAGGCTTTGGGGAGTCAGGGTGTGAATTTCTTAGTGCAGTGTTCCTCTTACTGCAAGATTACAACTCAAAGATTATCAAAGAGTTCAAGTCAAATAGAATTTTTACAGAATTTACCAAAGGTGTGAAGAGGTCAAATGGACTAAATGTGATCAAAGCTGAGAAACTATGACAAAAGTCAACAAACACCTTGTATTAGATGCTGAAGATTCTATATGGTGAAATCAAAAGAGTCTTATTACATGATATCAGAGACATCCACTGATTTGTATGGGAATGAACCATCTTCCTGTGTGCCAGGTATGAGTCCAACTGATACCCATTGATTGCAGTTTTGCTAGGACTTCATGATGCAACACTCTGTGAAATATGACCTTGATGTCAAGGGCTGTCACTCTCGCCTCAGCTTTGGATTTCAGCTGTTTTGTCCATGTTTGAACAAAAGCCATAACGAAATCAGGAGCTGAGTGGCCCTGGTGGAACCCAAACTGGGTGTCACTGAGCAGGTTACTGCTGGGCAGGTGCTGCTTGATAGCACTGTCAATGACACCTTCCATCACTTTACTGATATCGAGCGAAGGCTGATGGGGCAATAATTGGCTGGGTTGGATTTGTCCTGTTTTTTGTGTACAGGGCATACCTGGGCAATTTTCCACTTGGTCAGGTAGATGCCAATGTTGTAGCTGTACTGGAACAGCCTGGCTAATGTTGGAGAAATTGAAATCATCAAATACAATTAGTCCACTATGTCCTCAGTCAAAATTCATTTTAACATTGTGATTTTAACATTTACTTAGTTCCTTCACATGGTGGATCATTTCTGTCTTTTTCCTGAATGACCTCTTGTTTGTTAATCATTTGCAAAATCATTGAGCTGTTTGATCAAGGAACAGAGATATAGGAACAGGAGTAGGCCATTCAGCCCCTCAACTCCATTCCTCCATTAAAGAGATCATGGCTGATCTGTAGCCTAACTCCGTATACCTACCTTTAGCCCATAGCCTTTAATGCTTTTGCTTAAAAAAAAGCTATCTCAAATTTAAGACTAATAATGCAATAATATTTTATTTTATACTCATATTTTAAACATCTATGGTCCTGAAGCCCCATCCACAGTGTTTAACTTCATAGCATTTAGAAATTACCCTTGTTATGGACGAGGCTAGACCCCTCAAAATTTTGCAAGGAGATAGCCCAGACCCTAACCTTTCTAGTTGTTTTGGGCAGGTGTATAGTGGATAATCCAGACATGATGCAGCTGCTCAAAACCTCTCAGTTTTAAATAAAACAGAATTTATTTACAGAGTACTGATTGAAATAAAAACAAAAGAGAACAGAATACCAAAAAACATAACTTATCGGAAAACCCAACAGACTATCCCAACTTAATGATGTTGTTCCAAATTTCAGCAATAATCCCCTTAAACACCCCTTGGCAACAAAAGGTAAAATCAAAAAACAGGTTCTTACAAGAGAGATGTCAGAGAGGGGGAGGATTGGCATGGACCAGATTCTTTGGGTCCAGTAGCTTCACAACTGACTGACTGTTAAAATCAAACCAAAGCTTCTTCAAGTAGATAAACGCAGACAATTTAACCGTGTTAAAGAAGCAGCATTATCGCACTTTGATCTATCAATTTTTTTGGTCCAAAATGGATAACTTCATACTTACTAATATTGAACTCCATCTGCCACAGTTTGTCAAATTCACTTAGTCAGCCAATCCAAATGTAATGTTATGCGGTCATCTAAATTGTCTACAATGCTGCCTTCTTTGTGCCATCAGCAAATTTGGATGTATGACTTTCTACACTGCTATCCAAGTCATTAATGAATAATGTGATTAATTGAGGCCTGAACACAGATCTTTGCAGGGTACTACATCCTGCCACGTCCCAATGCTGGAGCTGAAAGTGGGAAGAGGCTGGAGGGAAAGTGGGGAACTTGTTGTTGGCAGCAACTAGTTACCGCACCCTCACTACACTCGTTATTTAATTAAGTAACCAATTTAGGGCCCAATCAGGAATGGAAGGTTGACTGCTAAAGTTATTCAGTGATGAGTCTTGTTGGCCAAAGCTATTGGAAGGGTATGGGAGGTCATTGAGCAGAGTTGTTGTAACCACGGCCATTAATACTGGGGATTCCTTCCCAGGCACAGGCTGCTATGCAGGAGGCCCGTGTGCTTGAAAACCACTGAGTGGTCATCCAGCTTTCCTTGCATCCAGAAAATGTTCAGCTCCCTGTTAACACCCTCCTGCTTCTTCTGATGATCTTTTTATCACTGCACCAAATGTATTTGGGAAAGTTCACCCTATTATGTCAAGTTCTCACTTCTTGTCATTATTTCTATCATTTTAGAATTTCACAGATGAAAAGTGACATGGGAGCAGTGGATAATTACAAAACATCAAGTCAGTGGGAAATATTCAGGTGAGAGAAATATGCAGCTGTCATCCTGAGTGAGAGCTATTGTAAGGAGATCATTTCTGGGTCATTGGTAGAAGGTTGTTGATACCCATGGGTCCTTCTGACATTACCTTTGCCTGTAGCTTCCTGAACTCCTTTTTCCCACAACGGAATTAGCAAAGTTAAATGGATATATTGACAATTCTTATTGACAATATTAAAGTGGAGTAATGTTATGTAAATCAACATTAAGTGGGGCTTACTTTTAAAGAAGAAGACATTTGCTGGCTTGATTGAATCCAGAGGACTGAACATGGTTGAGAGCAGATATCTGAAGTGGTAACATGAAAAGATACAAACTGACAAACATTTCACACTATTCAGAAATGGGGAATGTATAAGCCAGAGCTTGATAGACCAATCAACGTGTTTCTGAGACAGTGAATAAACTTCAAAATTACATTATAAGGAATGAAGGAAGTGAACTTGCATGAAAGTGCTGGCCTGCGGTTTTTTTTAATGTGAAGACATTCATTGATTTCATTATTGGTAATATTTTTGCAATAATTTGGATAGTTCTATACAATGATGTCAATACCCTTGTCAGTTTTACCTGAATATTTACCTTTGTCAGTTTTACCTGATTATTGTTTGTTACGGTGTCCTGTTCTGGGATCTGCTTGTGCACATGACTATTTAAACAGTTTGACTAAATATTTACCTTTTAATATATTCAATCATTTGTCAATTTCCAACTCCTTTTAAGTATTAATTTTAATTTACACACTGTACGAAGAGTGTTCCATTACATCATGGTTGCTCAGTGGTTAGCACTGCTGCCTCGTAGCTTCAGGGACTTGGTTCAATTTCACTCTCAGGCCACTGTCTATGTAGAGTTTTCACGTTCTTCCGTGTCTGTGTGGGTTTCCTCCAATTGCCTCTCACAGTCCAAAGATGTGCAGGTCAGTGAATTGGCCATGCTAAATTTCCCATAGTGTCCAAGGATGTGCAGGCTAGGTGAAGTAGCCATGGGAAATGCAGGGTTACAGGGATAGGGTGGCGGGGGGGGGGGGGGGGGGGGGGGTGGTGTTGGTAGGGTGGTGGGTCTGGATGGGATCTCTTTGGAGGGTCTGCGTGGACTTAATGGGCCACATTACCTGGTTCCACACTGAAGGTATTCAGTAATCACAATTTAGATATTTAATTTTGTCCTATTATAGATCAGCTTAGTTCTATATATTTTGTGCCGCATTTTATTTATTAGATTTTCGAAAATTTACCCAATTACTTGTTAAATCATAAGTTTTTCATTAATTGTTTAATCTATATTAAATGTTTTATTATTTTTATCTTTCAAGTCTCTCACCTAACCAGTGTTATGGGAAAAAGTATCATCGCGTTAACAAGCCTTTTTTGAATCGAACCATGAAGGATTATGCACAATACCAGCAATCCTCAAGGTACACATGGTCTATATTGACTGGGACTCACTTTGTGTAGGGACTTGGATGCGGCAGTCTTTGTAAGCTCCATTCAGGAGGGTTTCTTGACACAGTATGTAAACAGTCCAATCAGGGAAGGGGTTATACTGGACCTGGTTTTGGGAAATGAGCCCAGCCAGGTGAGTGAAGTTTCAGTCAGAGTGCATTTGGGAGTGGTGACCATAACACTGTGAGTTTTAAGATGCTAATGGATAAGGATAACAGCAGTCCTCAGGTGAGGGTGTTAAACTGTGGGAAAGCGAACTACAACAATATTGGGCAGGAACTGGAGAATCGGCGAAAGTGAGGATTGCAGATGCTGGAGGTTAGAGTCAAGAGTGGGGTGCTGGAAATGTGCAGCAGGTCAGGCAGGATCCGAGGAGCAGGAAAATCGACTTTTCAGGCAAAAGCCCTTCATTAGGAATGAGGCTAGGAGCCTCAGTGGTGGAGAGATAAATGCGAGCGGGTTGGGGCTGGGGTAAGTAGCTGAGAGTCCAATATGTGGATGGAGGTGGGGGATAAAGATGATAGATCGGAGCGGAGGTTGGAGCAGATAGGTGAGAAGGAAGATGGACAGGTGGGACAGGTCATGAGGATGGTGCCAAGTTGGAAGGTTTGGAACTGGGATAAGGGGGCAGGGGAAATGAGGAAACTGGTGAAATCCACATTGATGCCATGGGGTTGGAAGGTCGCGAGGGGGAAGATGAGGCATTCTACCTCCAGGCATTGGGTGGAGAATGTTGATCGGAGGTGGCTGCTTGAAGGTAAATCTACATTGGACATGCTGTGTTTCAAACAGCAATTGATTAGAGTTCAGGAACGGCACATTCCTGTGGGAATGAAGGCTAGGGATGGCAAAGTATGTGAACCTTGGATGACTGGGGATGTAATAACTTTGGTCAAACAGAAGAAAGAAGCATATGTAAGGTCTAGGAGAATGGGAATTGATGAAGCCTTTGAGTATATAAGGAAAGTAAGAAAGAACTTAAACAAGGAATTAGAAGGACTAAAAGGGATCAAGAAAAAAATGTTAGCAAATAGGATTAAGGAGAATCCCAAGGTTTTTTATACATTTAAAAAAAAACCAAGAGGTTTGCCAGGAAAAGTGCTGGCCTACTTAAGGACAAAGGAAAAATTCAATGTTTGGAGCCAGAAGAGGTAGTTGAGGTCATAAACGAATACTTTGTGTTGATATTCATCAAAGAGAAGGAATTGGTGGAGGATGATATCATGATGAATGACAAGGATAGAGTGGAAAGAATGAGGCTTTTTCCCAGGGCGGAGGGGTCAATTACTGGTGACACAGGTTCAAGGTGTGGGACAGGGGGAAGTTTAAAAGATGAAAATGTGTTGCTGGTGAAAGCACAGCAGGTTAGGCAGCATCTCAGGAATAGGGAATTCGACGTTTCGAGCATAAGCCCTTCATCAGGAATTCCTGATGAAGGGCTTATGCTCGAAACGTCGAATTCCCTATTCCTGAGATGCTGCCTAACCTGCTGTGCTTTCACCAGCAACACATTTTCAGCTGTGATCTCCAGCATCTGCAGACCTCATTTTTTACTCGGAAGTTTAAAAGAGATGTGCGAAGCAGGTTTTTCACACAAAGGGTGATGAGTGCCTGGAACACACTGCCAGAGGAGGTGGTGGAGGCAGACACAATGGCAGCGTTCCAGAAACACCTGGACAAATATATGAATAGGAAGGGAATAGAGGGATACGGATCCTGTAAGTGAAGACAGTTTATTATGGAAAGGCAAAACATGTCAGTGCAGGCTTGGAGGACCCAAGGGCCTGTTCCTGTGCTGTATTGTTTTTTGATTATGTGCATCACTGGACTCCCCAGAAGGTATATCAGAGAACATCAAATAAAAAAAACAAAAACAAAACCAGAAATTACTGGAAAAGCTCAGCAGGTCTGACAGCATCTGTGGAGAAATCAGAGTTAATGTTTCGGGCACATGATCCTTCCTCAGAGCTGATGGTAAATAGTAAAATTTCAGTTTAAATGCAGGATATAGGATTGTGGGGAGGGGGTAAGGAGTAAACAATATATGGAGTTAGAGTCCCAAAGAGAGGAGAACAATTAGGCAGACAAAGGAGTAGATCACGATCTGGCTGGGAGGGTGAATAGTTGTTAATGGAGTCTGTAAGTGGATAACAATAGGTAGTGTTTAGTGGCAGACGAGGTGATAACAAGGAGTAAGGGGCTAGGATATGGGAAAGTTCAAATCCAAAAGTTATTGAAGTCATTATAGAGTCCAGAAGGCTGCAAGGTCCACAAGTGGAAAGTGAGGTGTTATTCTTCCAGCTTGCACACTGAGCGTCGCTGGAGCAGTGCAGCAAACCTGAGACAGAGATGTTGGCCAGGGAACAGGGTGGTGTGTTAAAGCAGCAAGCAACTGAAAGCTCAGGGTCTTTTGACCGGGCAATATGTAGGTGCTCTGTGAAGCGGTCACCCAGTCGACACTTTGTTTCCCCAGTGTTGAGGAGACTGCATTGTGAGATCATAAAACCATAAGACATAGGAGCAGAAATTAGGCCATTCAGCCCATTCAGCCCATCTGCTCCACTATTCAAACATGGCCAATACATTTCTCAACTCCATTCTCCCACTTTCTCCCCATAACCTTTGACCTACCTGACAATCAAGAACCTCTCTATCTCTGCTTTAAGTTTCCTCGGTGACCTGGCATCCACAGCCTTCTGTGGCAATGAATTCCACAGAGTCACCACTCTCTGGCTGAAGAAGTTTCTCCTCATCTCTGTTCTAAAAGGTCTTCCCTTTACTCTAAGGCTATACCCTTAGGTCATAATCTCTTCCACCAATGAAAACAGCTTCCCAACATGCTCCCTATCCAGGCCATTCAGTATTCTGTATGTTTCAATTAGTTCTCCTCTCAATTTGTCTCAACTCCATCAAGAATAAAGTCAGAGTCCTCTTTAGTCAGTTTTGCCCGATTACTCTCTTGAAATCTTGGGATATTACTCATATCTTCCATTGTGAAGACTGACACAAAGTTTGTCACCATTCCCTTGTTCCCCACTAATGTCTCTTTAGCGTCATTTTCCATAAGCCCAATGTGAGCAGTGAATGCAGTCGACTCGATTGTGTGAAATGCAGGTAAAGTGCTGCTTCACCTGGAAGAAATGTTTTGGCCTTTGCGTACTGTGGAGGGAGGGGGTAAATGGGTAGATGTTACACACTCTGCAGTTGCAGGGGAAATTGCTGTGTGACTTTGGGGGTGTTGTTCAGAGTAAAGGAAATGTGGACCAGGACATCCCGTAGGGAATAGTCCCAATGGAAGGTGGACAAGGGAGAAGAGGGGACTATGTGTATGGTGGTGGCATTTTGCTGGGGGTGCCAGAAATGGCAGTTAATGAGCCTCTGAATGTGGATGCTGGTGGATAGTAGGTAAGGAAAATGGGGACCCTATCACTGTTATAGGAGGGAAGAGAGGGGATGAGAGCTGAATGCGTGAGATAGGTCGGACCTGGTTTATGGCCCTATCAACAACGGAGCTGGGGAAATCCTGGTTGAGGAAGAAGGTGAGCATCTGGGAGACTCCCTTGTCGAAGTTGGCCTCATTGGAACATATATGATGGAGTTGGAGGAACAGGGAGAATACATTAGAATCTTTACAAGAAGCAGTGTGTACAAACAAGGTAACATCAAATAATACTTCATATTTTAAAAATAATAATACATAAAATTATGGGGGACCAATACGCGTTGCATAGGGAGGACATGCATTTCCTAATTGAGGGTCAACATCCAGGGGCTATACACCTCTGATCTTCTTTCAATTAATATAAATATGTTACTGAAAAATGCATTTTGTGATGGTATATGCTGCAACTACTCAGCACTAGTCATGATCAAAATAAATGTTTAATGTGGTGGATAGAGAACAATGTGGTGGATGGTTTTGTCCGAGATGATGCTGAACATCTTGAATGACTTTGGAGCTGCACGTATCCATGTTTGCGTGGTATTGGTTAGCTCAGCCAGCTGGCTGGCTGATTGGCTTGCAATGCGAAGTGTTACCAACAGTGTAGGTTTGAATCTTGTCTCAGCTGAGGTTACCATGAAGGTCCTGTCTTTTTAACTTCACTCCTTTGCCGGAGATGTTCTGATCCTTAGGTTAATCTGTGGGCGGCACGGTGGCACAGTGGTTAGCACTGCTGCCTAACAGCACCTGAGACCCGGGTTCAATTCCCGACTCAGGCGACAGACTGTGTGGAGTTTGCACATTCTCCCCGTGTCTGCGTGGGTTTCCTCCGGGTACTCCGGTTTCCTCCCACAGTCCAAAGATGTGCGGGTCAGGTGAATTGGCCATGCTAAATTGCCCGTAGTGTTAGGTAAGGGGTAAATGTAGAGGTATGGGTGGGTTGCGCTTCGGCGGGTCGGTGTGGACTTGTTGGACCGAAGGGCCTGTTTCCACACTGTAAGTAATCTAATCTAATCTAATCTAAAACCACACAACCCGTGGTCCCTGTCTGTCTGTCTCTCTGTGGGAGAAAGTAGGATCTTGGCAATTTTGCTTTTTGCAGTGCAGCAAATAATTAGGAAAGCTAATACAATGTTCTTATTTATTAAGAGGGTAATTGAATACACAAGTATGGAGGTTATGCTTCATTTATTCAGGTAGTTCTTCTAGAATGTGATGGTTATGTCCTTGTGCAAACCTGCATTATAAAAAAATCGTGCTTTTGAAACAGAGCTTAAAGTGCTGGCAATATAATCACCTTCCAGCCTAAGCACAAGTTTGTGCTTTGTAAATAGGGTCCCCAATTCATCACTTGTGTTACAGTGAATTTGCATTAATGAAACATGCTTTATAGCAGAATAACCTACACTGATTAGACCACATTTGGAGTACTGTGTACAGTACTGGTTTTGTCATTTACAGAAGGATATAAACATATGGAAAGCTGCTCAGCTTCTGACCTCATTACAGCCTCGGTTTAAAAAAAGCTGAATTCCAGAGGTGAAATGAGAGTGACAGCCCTTGACATCAAGCCTGCATTTGGCCCTAGCAAAACTGGAATCAATGTGTATCAGCAGGGAAACTCTCTGGTGGTTAGAGTCATACCTGACATATAGGAAGATGATTGTAGTTGTTGGAGGTCAGTCATCTCCGCTCCACGACATGACAGGAGTTCCTCAGGATACTGTCCATATCCCAACCATTTTCAGCTGTTTCATCAATGATCTTCCCTCCTTCATAAGGTCAGAAGTGAGGAACTTTACTGATCATTGCACAATGTTCACCATTCATGACTCCTCAGATACTGAAGTAGTCCTGTCCAAATGAAACAAGATCTGGCCAATATCTAGGTTTGGGCTGACCAGTGGCAAGTAACATCTGTGCCACTTAAATGCCAGGCTATGACCATCACCAACAAGAGACAATCAAACCACAGCACCTTGACATTCAATGGTATTAGCATAATTGAATCCCTCATTATCAACATCCTGGGAGTTATTATTGATCAGAAACTCAACTGGACTCACCACTAAACACAGAAACTACAAGAGTAGGTCAGACTCTTTTTGGAATACTGTGTTGAGTAACTCACTTCATGACTCCTGACAGCCAGTTCACCATTGACAGGGCCCAAGTCAGGAGTGAGATGGAACAGTCCCCACTTCCTGGGTGCGTACAGCTCCAACAACACTCAAAAAGCTTGACCCCATCCAGGACAAAGTAGATGAAAATCTCTGGAATTGCGCCCCTCAGTGATAGCCAAAACTTTATTTGTTGCAGCAATCACTCTTTTTGCTCTTCTAGTGTCTGATCTGAAATATTACCACTCATTAAAAACTTATTCTGTCTTTCATTACAGACCTGTTGGCACTCAGAAAATGACTCTGAACCTGTCTAATATTTACCAATCTATGTGGCAGAGGATGAACCAAGCTCAGATGTACCAGTCAGCAGTGCTGAACATTATAAGTAAGAAAATTAAGCATGTTAAACCTTGGAAATGTGTTCCTTTTACCACCGAGGCTATATGGGTTGCACTGTGTACCATCTACAAGATGCACCACAGCTTTTTGCTAAGGTTTAAACAAAACCTTTGAAATCTAGAACCCCAATCAGATAGACAGGCCTATACATCATTGGAATTTTTCTGTGTTAAAGTTACCTTCCATGCTTACACTACCCAGACTTGGAAATGTATCACCATTGCTGCAGCATTCTTTGGTTAAAGTCATAGATCTCACAATGTGGGAACACGATGCAAATATCCTCAATAGAAAGTTTTAGAAGCTAGCTCACTGCCACCATCAGAAAGACTGTTATGGATGGGCAGTAAGGACTGGCTTTTCCTGTGACATCTGCAACTAGTTTAAAAAATTTTTTAGAAGTTTAATTTGAGGAGCAATGAGCAAAATACATAAAATCAATTTGGTGATTTGAAAGTATGCAAGAATCCTTAGGAAAAGTACAAAGAGATGAAAGATAGAATATTAAAGGAAATGAAGGTTTGAGTTATAAGGAGATGTTGGATGGACTAGGATCTTTTTCACTGGAGCAGGGGAGGTTGAGGGGTGACCTTATCAAAGTTTATAAAATCATAAAGGATATAGATAAGGTGAAAGGCGGATGTCTTTTCCCAAGGGTGGGGGATTTCAAGGCTTGGGGCATTTTTTAAAGTGAGGAGAAAGATTTAGAAAGGACATGAGAGGCAACCATTTTACACAGGGAGGAACTTCCCGCGGAAGTGATGGATGTGGGTACAGTTACAACACTTAAAAGACATTTGGAGAAATACATAATTAAAAAAATGTTTGGAAGGATATGAGCCAAGTGCAGGCAGGTGGGACAAGTTTAGTTTGGAATTATGATGAGCACGAACTGGTTGGGCCAAAAGGTCTATTTCCCCACTGTGTGACTCTGACTCTATAACTCTCTATGGTTAATATCCTGCTCAGATCATTGACCCAGACCTTGACAGATCCTGTAAAATCAACTATCTTCATAAGATAGTTGATTTTACAGGATCTGTCAAGGTCAGGGTCAAGGGAGAAAATGCCCTGGCTGTCAAACTTTATATTAAATGTCCAACTCGCTGATCCTGTATCTCTTCCCTTCTATTGTTCATTTTTTTTCCCTTATTCTCTCATGGGATCTGGCATCATTGGTTGGGCCAGCATTTATTGGCCATCTTTAATTGCACTTCAATGGAGTGTCTTGCTGGGCATATCAGGATCAACCACTTTGTTGTCACATGTAGGTAAGGACAGCAGATTCACTTCCCTGAAGGACATTAGTGAACCAATGGGGTTTTATGACAATCAGCAATGGTTACATGGTCACCAGTAGCCCAGTTTCGGGTTCTAGATTTTTCTTAAATTCAAATTTCACGATCTGCTGCATTAGGATTCGAACATGCGTCCCTTGAATAATAGTAAGATTCTGGATTACTAAACAACATACAAAGAACTGCAGCTGCAGGAAATCTAAAACAAAACAGAAATAGCTGGAAAACCTCAGTTTGACAAAAGGTTACTGGACCCAAACAGTTAACTCTGGTTTCTCTCCACAGATGCTGCTAGACTTGCTGAGTTTCTCCAGCTATTTGTGTTCTTGACCAGATTACTAACAGAGAGACATTACTGCTATAACACCACCTCTTCTTTGCTGTTGCCCCAAAAAGACAACATCTATTGTGTGTCATGGAGATTTTGGTCTGGAATTGATTACAAAGTTTGCATTCACTTTCCATGCTGTGTTTCCTTGAGGAAGGTAATTTGTTCAGGGAAATTGTCAGTCCTCCAAGAAGAGAAGTTTTAATCTTTGGACACATTTTAAGCTTGTCATTTTAAACCCATGTCTCTGCTGTCTATTTTAGACAAATAGAAAGGCACAGTAATTTCTTCTATCACTTCCTGTAGGAACCTTGGGTGCATCCCATCTGGCCCAGGGGATTTATCTATTCTTATGTGTTTCAAATGTTTTAACAAATCCTCCTTCCAAACATCTACCTGTTCTAGCATATCGGTCTGTTTCACGGTATCCTCAGAAATGTCAAGGTCCCTCTCTTTAGTGAATACAGAAGCAAAGTATTTATTAAGGACCTCCCTACCTTCTCCAACTCCAGACACAAGTTCCCTCCACTATCCCTGATTGGCCCTACCCTCACTCTGGCCATCTTCTTGTTCCTCACGTAAGTGGAGAAAACCTTGGGGTTTTCCTTAAACCTACCCGCTAAAGCTTTTTCATGATCCCTTTTGACTCTCCCCAGTCTATTTTTCAGTTTCTTCTCTGTTTTACAATGGACAACCTTGATTTATAAACAAAGTTTTAAATCCTTCCAAAAGAGGAAACATCCTTTCCACATTTGTCCTGTTAAGATTCCTTATGATCAGTTTGTTTCAATCAAGTTGCCTTTTACTCTTGTAAACTCCAGCAGATGCAGTCCCAGCCTGTCTAACCTTAAACTTGCAGCATTATGTCTTTATTTTCTATGGAAAATATGAAGGTGTCACTATACTGTAATTACTGCAATGTTTAACTTTTAACTTTGTTCTTTCTTTCTACCTTGTTTTTAACATTCTGAACCTAGGTACTTATACCCAAAATGATGACTTGTGTGGCACCATTATACCCTTTTCATTGTACTCCCGTACATTTGTCCTTGAGTACATGTGACGATAAAGTCCACATGAAATCAAACGCACTCAATCCAAGTATTAATCTAGAAAGACAAAAGCAGCTGAAATTCTGAAACAAACACAGTGAACACTGGAGAAACTCATCAGGTTTAATAGCATCTTTGAAAAAGAAATAGAGTTGACATTTTGTGCAGAACACAGATTCTGGAGAAGAGTTATGCTGCACTCAAGATGTTAACTCCACTAGTCAAGCAACATCTCTCCCGTTAAAAATCACACAACACTAGGTTATAGTCCAACAGGTTTAATTGGAAGCACTAGCTTTCGGAGCAACACTCCTTCATCAGGTGAATCACCTGATGAAGGAGCGTCGCTCCGAAAGCTAGTGTGCTTCCAATTAAACCTGTTGGACTATAACCTGGTGTTGTATGATTTTTAACTGTCTACACCCCAGTCCAACACCGGCATCTCCAAATCATAACATCTCTCCAGAATGCCTATTTGCATCCTTCATTAAATAAGGAGACCAGTGTACGGTATAAGGTGCATAATATTGGTTCAGGCTCTCGATACAGTCTCTTGATACAGTGCCATGTATAAGATAAAGTCAGAATCTTTTTATTTTTTCTCTATTTTATATTGTGGGTTGAAATGAGAAAAGAACTGATTTTAAATTGAAGGATTGCTGAAAGAACACTGTATAATTTTTGGCAGCTCGTAAGTTGACATTTATTATAAACATTGCTTCGTACAGCTGCTGTTCTAACAGTGTTAGAAGGGGTAGACAAACTGGAGCTTGGGTGTGTATAAAAGGAGACTTAGTCGTGACTAAGTAACTGATTGATCTTTGCACTAGTTATCAGTGATTGATGACACAGACCTTTTGCCTGCCCATAACCATGCAATTAGTTCACAGGTAGTTGAACAGTTTGCTGCTGTGAACAAGACAGAGAAAAACCATTCAATCTCCACCAGCCAAAATAAGAACATTATAAACAGATGCTGATAGGCGAAAGAGCCAAAACTTGGCAGATAGTATTTCAGTGAGTGGTTATCTATTTTGGTCAGGAGAAAAGACAGGCAACTCATCATCTAAATGCAGAGAAACTTCAGAGTGCTTTGGTGCAGAGGGATCTGGGTGCCCTTGTGCATGAATTGCATATGACTAATATGAAGGTACAACAGGTAATAATGAAAGCAAATGGAATTTTGGCATTTAGTACTAAACGAGAGCATTAAAGTATAAGTGCTAAGTAGGTGACTCTGTTCGCTGCGGTACATGAAAATCACCGTAAGCCTGAAGAAAATAAGTTTATTTTGTAATCAGTAGTTGCAGTAATCTGTGCCTTTTAACTAACATGCCACGATCCTTTTATAAGTGTGATCCAGTCACCCTGTAACTTGTATAAACTCCTGCAAACAAGTAGAAGTCTCTGAAGAAGGGAAGCTGAGAAGCAGCATTCTGACCAGCACAAGAATCATCTCAGCAAATCCTATGAACATTGCACAACATTCCCAATCTTTCTCTCACCATGATATGTGTGTGTGTGTGTGTGTGTGTGTGTGTGTGTGTACGTTACATAGTCATACTTACTGAGAATGTCCTAGGCATCACCAACCCAGTCCTGGATAGACCCAGCAAAGGTGGTGGCACAGTAGAATCCAGCTGGAGGAATGTTGCCAATGGGAATCCTCAACATTGACTTCATAGTCAATAAAGTTTCATGTCATCAGGATAAACATGGGTGAGGAAACATCCTGCTGATTAACACAAAATTTCCTCCCTTAACTGTTGAAACAGTGCTCTTCCATGTTGACCAATGCATTGCAGCCTCCTCCAATGGGTCCCAGTGTTTAAGGTGCCAGTCTTTAGCCAATTTTGTTCACTCCACTTGATGGCTGGATACACTGGACTCTATGCCCTGACAAAATTCTAGCAATAGGATGAAAGACTGTTACTCCAGAGCTAATACACTCCTACCAAAGCTGTTCCAGTACAGTAATGACACTGGCATCTACTGACATTGTGGAAAATTGCTCGGGTATGTTCTGTCCATAAAAAGCAGGACAAATCCAATCCAGCCAATTACTGCCCCATCAGTCAACTCTCCATCATCAGTAAAGTGATGAAAGGTGTCACCAACAGTGCTATCAAGCAGCACCCACTCAGCAATAACCTGCTCCCTGATGTCCAGTTTGGGCTCTGCCAGGGCCACTCAGCTCCTGACCTCATTACAGCCTTAGTTCAAACATGGACAAAAGAGCTGAATTCCAGAGATGAAGTGAACAAGACTACCCTTGACATCAAGGTCACAATTGTCCAAATATGGAGTTAAGAAATCCAATCAAAAATAGAAATCAGGATTGAAACTCTCCCCTGGTTGGGAGAGCACAAAGGAAAATGTTGTGGTTATTGGAGGTCTGTCATCTCAGCTTCAGGACATCTCTGCAGAAGTTTCTCAGGATAGATGTTTTCTACATCAATGTGTTCAAAGATATTATAAAAACAATTGGAGCAGATGGGACTTGAACACAGTTCTTCAGGATAGAGTCCTGGACCTAATCATTTTTAGCTGTTTCATCAATGCTATTCCCACTATCATTAGTTCAGAAGTGGAGATGATCACTGATTATTTTACTAAGTTCAGCATCATTCATGACTCTTTGGATATTAAAGCAGTCCATGACCTAATGCAGCAAGACTTGGACAAATCCCAGGCTTCCAAGTTGGAATGGTGAGCAGTTTGGAGCAGATGTTGTCACAGTTCTGCTCCTTGTTTCTGCTGCACTTGTCTTTTTAAAAGATATTGGACATTGGTTTATGGACAAACATGGTCACTAAAGCAATTTGGTTCTGTACAGTAGCATATGAAGAAACAAGCAAACATTGGAGGTTAAGCCCATCCAACAAGCAAACAAAAGACATTTCTTACTTGTCCAAAATTATATTTACATTTATTTGAGGTGCTGGGAGGGTCTGATAACACTTTGTTATATTAAAACTGCAAGAGAAATTGCAAATTGCTGTTATAATTCAGATGATTTAAAATTGATCAAACTTGCAGTCAGGGTTTTAATAGATTCAGGTCATTCACTTCAAAGCTAGAAATATTTTCTTTCTTGTTACACATGCTCCATTAATAGTTTTACTTGAATTTGACTTTTTTTTTTCAGGTTCAATTCCAGATGGCTTAGCATGTGACTAAACCTCAAGCTGTGGAGAAGTCACTGAGAGGATGCCACAAGATTACATGTGTCAAGCATCAAGCATAATTACTTTTAAAGCAAATACTATCTTCTTTACTGGGAAGCATATGCTGGCTGACTTACTCCTTCTGCCACTTATTGATTATTTCAAAAGAAAGGTTTGGTGAATTGATTATCACATTGCCTTTCAAGTTCACTGGTTGGTTCCCTATGCTTACATTATGTTAAGGTAGTAATAGGGATTTCTGATCAAGCTCTCGAAATGCTGCATTAACAGCTACCATGGGTTTTCTGGCTCTTTTGGAACAAGCAATCGCATATCTACTGCTGAAAATTAGAAAATATCTGAATATATATTCAAGATTATTTTGCTAATCTCTTCCTTCTCAAATGCTGACTTTCTATTGTTGCTTCCTCTTGTTTCTTAAGCTTTGTATTATTTCTTAAATTAATCCTGTTTCCTGGTCTCACCTAGCATTTGATCACTCTGAGGATTGGAAAATCTCCAGAAACCTCAAACTGGCATCATCTTTCTGCTTCTATGGTGTTTCTGAAAGAATCCATCTTCTGTATCCTATGTCAAATGTCTTGTGCACCATTGTAAGATGGTCCAAAGACATCCATCTTTAGGTAAAGATCTTAGGTTTCTGGAGTAATTCCTCAAAGTTCAACATTCTAATACTGACAATAACCTTGTTGGTTTCCACTTAGTTCTCTTTCATCTCTGTTTTCACCTGCCACAATTACTCAATGGGAATTGCAGGTTGCCGACCACCATTCCGATGACTCTAATACAGATCTGCTTTTTATTCTGTTTAGCCCAGCCTTATGAATGTGGTGAGTGATGTATCAAGTAATTCCCCAATTCATTTTTTGGCAGGTTTATCCTGTTCTATTTTGTATCAGTCATTCCTATTTAATAGTAATTGGTTTCCTTTTGAGTTGATCAAAGTACAGCAGTCATCCACGTTTTTACAACACAAGTTACCAATGAAACTTAAATTTTGTTTTAAGTTGGGACCCACTCTTCAGGGATCAAATTGTCAATCATGGCCTGATCTCCAGGTTGGGCTCTCAGTAACACAAATATGTTCACAGAGATCAGAAGAATTTCCAACATTACCTAAATCCTACAGAGGTCTTTCAATGTTGACAGCCTTGCTGGAGTACACAAAGATCCTCTGTTTACAAAGCCACCCTCAAATCCTCAGATAAACATGGGCTATGTTCAATATTTCAATTGGAAACCTTCACTCAAGGTAAACACAGAAGGTATATCCTTCCTTCTGCCTTTTCCAGTGTGCGGGACTGATTTCAAGTTTCTTTTGCTTGAATCTACTCGTTTCTTTTTGTTTCATATTCTCAAGTAAATCAAGCTGACAATTTTCATGGTGAATATTCTGTCTGCAACAAATAAAGTAACTGAAGGATGATATGAGATATAACATGGAATTGGTGATTGTATTGGAATAACACATATCCAAATGTATTGATTTGATAGAAATTGCATTGGCTTTCTGCAGCAAAGACTATATCTATATTTGAAATAAAGTTTGAAGTAAGCAAGTTGCAAGAGTTGGATGTTTATGTATGTAGAAAGGTGAAGTCACCACATAGGGAGTCTGATGAGTAGTTTGGGATTGGGGACTGGGGACAGGGCAAAAACGTCACCTACTGATGGAGAGAAGTAACATACTACTGTCTCTGGAGTGAATAGTGTCCTGTGGGCCTGTAAAAATAAGTTGTTTGTGGATTAAGGAGTTTTACCTCTCAGGCTTCTCTTTTCTCGAGTAGGCCAGATCTGCATCAAGGAATGGTGCTCCCGGCCCTTGTTAAGACATTTACCATACTAACGGGATTGATAATTTTAATCCTCACTAGGTTTATGTCTGCAGGTAAAATAAAAAAGACAGGCTCGGTAATGACATGGTAATTCCCACTGATTTCTACTGCTCAGATGGACCACGTGGTCTTGCTGATGTAAGGGTCCATTGCAATAATCAATCTTAGTCACACTCTACACGTTGAAAGCGTCTGGTCCGGTGCACTGGATGACATCTCCTCAGCTTAGGTGGTAGATAATCTCAGACCATTCTGAATCACATCGATATTTAGTGGCTTTTCCCATCTGGATGTCGTATATGATCAAATAGATCAATAAGTAGGTGATCCCCCACATGTCTCTCCTCTTAGTTCAAATATCTGTAACAAGAATAGCATTAAAACAACAGCCAAATTCAAAAAATCCCAATGGACAGGATCCCCTCGGTTTCCTAGGATTCCATTATTCTCTTCTCCTCTTCCCCCTTTCGATTGGTGCGTCCAATCAATTTACAATGGTGCAGGTGGATCCAAGCCGAGTGACCAGCGACTTTGACCACCATAAGGATGGGAAGTATAACCTGGAAGGAGCCAGTCCAATGAGGTTGGAGACCATCATGAGTCTAGTTCTTGACGAGCACCAAGACAAGGCTGAAAGGGAGGGAACATTGCCGTAGGCCTCATGCACCTGAGAGTGAAAGGTATGCATAGTTAGAACAAGAACATAACCAATCATTTCTTCGGTCATGTGATGCAAGTGGACTGACGAGGGAGTCAAATCGTTCCAAGGACGATATGGGTGACCATAGAGAATCTCAGCTGGAGACAGTGGTGTTTCACCCGCAGGTGTGGATTGCATCTGAAATAAGGCCGCAGGGACCAGCATAACCCAGGAAAGGACAGTCTCAGCCATTACTTTGGCAAGTTTAGTCTTAAGAATCTGGTTAAAAAGTTCAACAAGGCAGGCAGCCTGAAGATGATAAGTACAATGCAGTCACCGATGAATAGAAAGCTGGGAACAGAGTTCTTTATTAATATTACCAACATGTCCATTGTCTGAGCTAATACTCACAGATACTAAAACAGGGAATAATTTCCTTAAACAAAATCTTCATCACAGTCTCAGCAGTAGTGTTAGTAGTAGGGTAGGCTTCAATCCACTTAGAAAAGATATCAACAATAACCAAAACATATTTATAGCATTGGCATTTGCTCAACTCAATGTCGTCCAGTTGGAGTATCTCAAAAGGGTTGCCAGGTGAAGGGTTATCTTCCCAGGTCACAGGGAACGCCCTTGCTGGGGTTATGTTCCAGACAGATGAAGCAACAGTCACTAAGTCTGTGAGTCAACAAACTGCAGGCAGGGATGCCACCAGGTGCTCAGAAGTAAGTCACGGACTGCTCTGGCACCACGATGAGTTGCGCAATGAACGCATTCAAAAATCCAGAAAGCAAGTTCATCAGACATACAAGTTTGACCCGCAGGAGACCATAAGACCATAATACATAGGAGTGGAAGTAAGGCCATTCGGCCCATCGAGTCCACTCCGCCATTCAATCATGGCTGATGGGCATTTCAACTCCACTTACCCGCATTCTCCACAAAGCCCTTAATTCCTTGTGACATCAAGAATCTATCAATCTCTGCCTTGAAGACACTTAGTGTCCCGGCCTCCACTGCACCCTGTGGCAATGAATTTCACAGGCCCACCACTCTCTGGCTGAAGAAATGTCTCAACATTTCTGTTCTGAATTGACCCCCTCTAATTCTAAGGCTGTGTCCACGGGTCCTAGTCTCCTCGCCTAACAGAAACAATTTCCTAGCATCCAACCTTTCCAAACCATGTATTATCTTGTAAGTTTCTATTAAGTCTCCCCTCAATCTTCTAAACTCCAATGAATACAATCCCAGGATCCTCAGCCGTTCCTCATATGTTAGACCTACCATTCCAGGGATCATCCGTGTGAATCTCCGCTGGACACGTTCCAGTGCCAGTATGTCCTTCCTGAGGTGTGGGGACCAAAACTGGACACAGTACTCCAGTAGCCCAGAGTTGAGTGTCAGGGTCATACAAACAGCCCAACTCAGACCAAAACAGCTTATCAGTGTCAGGGGTGTCCCCCTGATGTTTAACATTTTGGATGGTTGGCATTAATTCATCCGAAGTAGACTGGCTCTTGTTAGAACATGTAGGCTGCCTCATCATTCTGGATGCAACCATACGATCCCCTCTCGAGGCTGCTTTTGCTGCCGCATCTGCCAAATGGTTGCCAATGTCAACTAAAGCTTTGCCATTACTACGGGCAGTACGTTTAATAAATTTATCAACTGTAAAATTTGTTTATGAGAACCTCTTGATCTGTCTTCCTTTTCCCTTTTTATTTTGTAACATTCTAGTTTGCTCCTCCTTGACCTGAATTCCAATTTGCATCCTTTCACGCTTCTGCCATTGAATATTCTTTGCATTGTGTTTACTCATCTGATCTGTAATGTCATCAAATCTGTTCCTATTATCCTCACTTTACTCATCCATAGGATTCACCCTCTGCTCCTTGAACCCCATTCTAACTTTACAATCAATTCCTTAATGCCTCCCATGCTAGCTGATGTGCAACTCTTCCCAAAGCCTCCTGACTCATTCACTCTCTCTGTACTGCAAGGTTACTATTCCAATATCCAGTATTGAGTGACCCAAAATTTCTTCAAATCAAACTTTTAAAATTTTAATCCATCATCCACTGTCATGCTGCAGTTTTTTTATCTTGGTTTTGGCTGGATTTTGAACTAACGTGCCAGCTTTACATCCTTTCTATTAGAGGTGTCGACTTGCACCTCAGTAATTTGTCACTGAAACAACTGTAGGTTACACCTTTGTCACTTGCAGACTTGACTGTTTTGATGCTTTCCCAGATATGGTGTCACCTCAGCGGTGAGTCCTTGTTGGCTATCAACAGTATCCTCACTGAACTACATTATCTTTTGACCTGAATCAAATTTCATGGGACCTTCCATGTAGATTCATTTCCCCCTTTTTGAATTTTTGATGTCCAATGTTTCAGATTCACGTATTCAAAGTCTCCCTTGTTAATTTAAGGCCAATCATTGAACTACACAGTTCTTTACTAATATCATTACATTTACATAGAGATCTCTCTGATTGTAACCTTTTCTCATGTGTGCACTCCTTTTTAAGAAATTCAACTGGATTAAGAACACCCACTTGGTCAATTCGATGCCCACATTAGTCGCATTTTCATACCAAGAGGCTAGTAAAAAATTATCTTTAAGGTCCTGACAATATTGATGCCAAAGTCAAATTAATTGTTTACTTTTCAAGCCTATTTTTTTTTTACCAAATTTGCTGTAGGGCTGACTTTACCATGTCTAAATTCTTCGGACCTCCCAATGGTCATTGTTCATTGCCTAATTTTTTTTTTTGTTTGAGTCACCTGACAACTGTCTAAAACTTTGTCCATTTTCTGGATATTTATCACATAACACCTGCAAAGGACAATCTTTCTGAATGGTCGAATATATATAATATCACATTATTTCTTATTTTCAAAACAATTTAAAACAAATCAAGATTTCAACACAACACCAAACACTTCTTAAAGCTAATTTAAATCCTTAAAATACAATTTTGAGATCAAATTTAAATGTCTAAATCACAGTTTCTTTAATTGAGACCATTATTTCATGTTTGGAGCTCCAGAAAACAAGACACAAACATTCAAACACCAACAAACAAATGTGCATTCAAATCAGACAACAAGGTATTAAATTTTCTCCAGGCTGCAGGAAGTCTTGTGGTTCAGTCTCTCTGTCTCTCTCACACAGACACACATTCTCTAACTATTTCCTCTCTCACTATTTAATTCAGGACACGTTTTTTAGGCCATTCATTAGTCTGTGACACAGGAAAATATACAACTGGAATTTATTTTAACTCTGAACAAAGAGACCTTGGAGTGCAGGTTCATAGCTCCTTGAAAGTGGAGTTGCAGGTAGATAGGATAGTGAAGATGGCTTTTGGGTATGCTTTCCTTTATTGGTCAGAGTATTGAGTACAGGAATTGGGATGTCATTTTGCGGCTGTACAGGACATTGGTTAGGCCACTGTTGGAATATTGCATACAATTCTGGTCTCCTTCCTATTGGAAAGATGTTGTGAAACTTGAAAGGGTACAGAAGAGATTTACAAGGATGTTGCCAGGTTTGGAGGATTTGAGCTATAGGGAGAGGCTGAACAGGCTGGGGCTGTTTTCCCTGGAGCGTCGGAGGCTGAGGGGTGACTTTATAGAGGTTTACAAAATTATGAGGGGCATGGATAGGATAAATAGACAAAGTCTTTTCCCTGGGGTCGGGGAGTCCAGAACTGGAGGGCAAAGGTTTAGGTTGAGAGGGGAAAGATACCTAAGGGCAACTTTTTCACACAGAAGGTGATACATGTATGAATGAGCTGCCAGAGAAAGTGGTGGAGGCCAGTACAATTGCAACATTTAAGAAGCATTTGGATAGGTATATGAATAGGAAGGGTTTGGAGGGATATGGGCCCGGTGCTGGCAGGTGGGACTAGATCAGGTTGGGATATCTGGTCAGCATGGACGGGTTGGGCCGAAGGGTCTGTTTTCATGCTGTACATCTCTATGACTCTATACCCAAACACAAGATTTTTTTCCCAAATTTACAATAATTCACTTTTATCTTTAATTATGTACATATATCCTCGGGACCTACAACTTTTACCTTATATTCTTATTAGTCCACTTAACTCAGTTCCTACAAATTGTTTCTCTCGTCAATCTGCCTTTGACGAACAGAATTCACAACTTCTCAATCATTTCCTTTTTGTCCAATTGATCACAGAATTAGTGTCCCATCAGCACTCTGTTTCAGAGTCTAAACCACGAATGGTGTCCCATTGGACTTCTGGTTTGGAACTTGAGCCATCTATTCTATTGTCTCAACTTATCACAGAGTCAGTGTCCCATCAGTTTTCAATTTCGGAATCTAAACCACCAACCGGTGTCACATCAGACTTCCATTTCGGAACCGGAACCACCTATACTATGTTGATCCTAAGGTCTTTAAACCAAACTTCTGTCCCATTGATTAAAATATCTTTTTCTCTTTTAACAGCTACAAATTCCTTTTTCCAAATGACATACTTGACCGTCTCTTTTGGACCTGTAAGGAGAATCCCCAAATCCATGGAGTCCCCGACTCCTTTTCTAATCTTTTTACAACCAACTCTTACCAAAACTGATCCTTTTCGGGCTGGACTTTAACAATGAACAGCGAGGGGTCGAGTTAGGTGTGACTTGAATGCAAGGAAAACCCCAAGAAGAAAATATTCAGGTCTGACCGGCCGATTCCTCTGCACTCAACAGTGGGGGACTCAAGGCTCTTACACCACTATCCACAATCATCTGTACCGAATCGAGTCACGGCAGCAGATGAAGATCTGGACCCTGGGGGGGGGGGGGTCTCTCAGTTCCGCAATCGGTTAATAAACACACCTATAAACAACAAATCACACAAGCAATTGTTTATTCTTTGATATGGTAGGGTCGGTAGACTCTGATCAGCCCACCACTCCTAATCCACCAAAAGAATCCGATGACTTACAAAGTTTGCATAGAGTTTATATACATTGTTCACAGTCAGACATAGAGCATGATCACATAGTAACAATCAATCAAATCCCGCAAGGTCCTCGGGCACTTTTGCCTGAGTCTATCACGATTTCTTGTAAACAACCTGTACTTAGAGTCATATTTGGCCTGCCTTGTGGTTAGGGTTAATCCATTACTTCCGCAATTAATCGGATCTACATCAGTTTTCAGTTTCTTGTTTCTGTCTGGTTCAGTGCAATTTAACAACGCAGAAGCCATTTTGTGCAGCTCCTTCAGCCATTTTCTCCTACCTACCAGATGCCCACATCCTCAATCACTTCTCAGTTCCTTATTAAAAGAGAAATTTTCCTTCCCTGCCCAGTCCATGGGTTTGACACAACTCTCCATGGCTTGCAAGTATTGGACACTAGTCCAATTACAGCATTTAAAAGGCATCTGGATGGGTATATGAATAGGAAGGGTTTAGAGGGATATGGGCCAAATGCTGGCAAATGAGACTAGATTAAATTAGGCTATCTGGTCGGCATGGCCAAGTTGGACTGAAGGGTCTGTTTCCATGCTGTACATCTCTATGACATTATGCTTTTATCTCCTTCAGATCCTACTCTGTGAGCTGTGAAGTCTATTCTTCAAAGCTCCACATTACTGAGACCTTAGAATTTCCCAGCTTTGAATAACCAATTTTGATCAAAACTCTCCTGGCCTGGAATTTTTCAAACCTTTACACTCAGGTAGCTTATTCCCTTAACTTTCACCCAGAGTAAAACCTGGCTTTGTAAGTTTAAACCTTGCAACTATTGGGTTGATCTGTCAGTGAACACATACATACAAGACAACAAATTTTCTCTAATAAAGGAATGTACATTTATCACATGAAAGAGGAATCTATAGAAAGTCTATCTGAATGAAAGTCCTCTTAAATCTTTCTCCATTGAACTGAATTCAGAAGTTTTTAACTACATTTAAAATAATCTTGGTTGTACTTGCTTCTGCTCAGGGAACAGCTTTACTTTTTCTCTTCCCATAAAACTCACAAAATAAACAAACTTCCATTAACCCTAGTGGAAGCCTCCAGTTATTTGCTCTTTGACATATACTGACTTAATATCATGCTTCTGAAAAGAGTGACCAAGTTACTTATTAAATGCCTTCACAGAAACATAGACCTACACCCATAAATACAAAGACCAACACTGGCTTGAAAAACAATTTAAAAAAATATACGTACATAATCTTACATTTCCCTACAAAATGTTGCATTTGAACTTGCTTTGTAAGGTTGAGTGGATAGTGATGCTCAAAATTATAGAATCCCTACAATGTGGAAGCAGTGAAGGGCTTTTGCTCAAAACGTGGATGCTCCCGCTCCTCAGATGTTGCCCGACTGGCTGTGTTTTTCATTCCACACTCTCGATTCTAATTTCCAGCATCTGCAGTCCTCAATTTCTTCACACCAATCCTCTGAAGAGCATCCACCCCATTCCTGCATTTACCATGACAAACCCACCTAGCCTGCACACTTTGGGCCAATTAGCATGACCAATCCACCTCACATGCGCCTCTTTGGATTGTGGAAGGAAACGGACCAGGGGAGAATATGCAAACTCCACTCAGACAGTCATCTGAGACTGGAATCAAACCTGGGTCATTGGCGCTGTGAGGTAAGAGTGCTAACCACTGAGCCACCATGCAACCCTGTTAATCATGGGATCATAGTCAGAGTACAGAGAAAGAAATTGCTTTCATTGACAAAAGTATTGAGAATAAGGAGATTGGCAAATAAACTAGCAACAAATGAGGAAATAATTGCTGTTACAGAGTGGTTAGAGTCTGAAATGCTGTGCCTGAGTGATTTTTTAGTTTAATTTTAGCTTTTGAAAGGGAATTGAAAAATCGGCTGTCGTGAGAAATAGTTGCAGGGACATGGGAACAGGGTCATTGAATGGATTAATCTGTATTATGATCCCATACTGGAGCAGTTCCAGAGTGAAACCTGGCTTTGTAGATCATAAGCTTAATTTTTGCAGTTATTCTGTTGGTCTGTCAGAAAACATATACTCAGAAGGCCGCACATTTTCTGTAATGAAGGAATGCACATTTATCACACAAAAGAGGAATCTATATTAAGACTATCCAGCTTCTATTCTTTCCTGGCTTACTGGCATTAATTCCTTTACCTAACTACACTTTTTTCTCTCCTTTTCTCTCTCTCTCTGGGATCCCTGTCCGTCTATCTGCTCAATCCTTCTCCTCGGAGATAGTGAGGACTGTAGATGCTCGAGATCAGAGCTGAAGAGTGTGGTGCTGGAAAAGCACAGCCTGTCAGGCAACATCCAAGGAGCAAGAGAGTCAAAGTTTCAGGCATAAGTCCTTCATCAGGATTGAGTTTCATTCCTGACGAAGAGCTTATATGCCCAAAACATCAACTCTCCTGCACCTGACTGGCCATGCTTTTCCAGCACCGCACTCTTTGGCTCACTCCTTCTCCTCTCCAATTCCCCACCACATCATCAGCATAAATATCATCATTTCCAAGCAGCTTCTAGTTCTGAAGGAGGGTCACTGGACTCATAACTTTCTTTCGCTCTCCACAGATGCTGCCAGCTCTGCTGAGTATCTCCAGCATTCTCCGTTTTCCTTTGGTTCAAATAGTGACATAGTGCATGATTTATAACTATTCATATCATTTAATTTTGACTGTGAAATTTGAATCAGTGGCACGTGGGATTTGATCTATGTGCATGAGGGGGTTTAACAATTTACTTGCCAGTCTTTCTGCTAATTTGATTAGAAACTAGTATGTCTCAGATACCAGGAAACATTGGACAAAAAACCAGAAGAACCATGAATGCTAGAAATCAGAAACAGAAATTACTGGAAAAACTCAGCAGCTCTGGTAGCATCTGTGGAGAGAAATCAGAGTTAACATTTTGGGTCCAGTGACCTTTATTCAGAACATAATTTCAGTTTTTGTTTTGGACCAGGTGACATCCTGGAGTGTAAGGGTGAATTTTTTAATATTGTGAGAGCGTTATGATTGGAGACAACAAACACTGAAAGGTGTTAGCTGACTTTTGGTTTAGAGGAATCACGAACTCATTTGTTTTGGAAAGTCTATCGATTGGAAAGCCTTTCTTATTGCAGGAAATCTGCCTGGGGTTAGATGTAAGAAAGATTTCACTTGGAAAAGAAGTGTTAGTTCAGAGCAGGTTATCTCATTGTAAGGGCTTCAGTTTGAAAACTTAGGACAAGAAATGTTTAGTTGATTGGTAAGCTGAATGGATTATTAAAAGCAAAGAATGTTTAAGCTTGGCTGTATAAATAATCAGGGAGAAGTCTAACTAGCTCTCAACATCAGGGACTCTCTGGAATTTGAGTGTTGGAAAATAATGGTATTATATAGTTATGATTTTGTTCTGTTCTGTTTCAAAATCTTTTAGATTTTATTACATGTAAATAGTTTGACTTGTTCTATTCTATCTTCATTTGTTTTACATAATAAGCATCTCTTTTATTGTTAGAACTAAAGCTACACTATTGTGCGTTTATGTTTCAGTGAAAGACCACCTTGTTAAGTGAAAAAAAGGTCTACCTGGTTCGACTTTAATCTGAGATCTGACTTGTTCTAACAGTAACCGTAAGGCCAGAGATATAGGAGCAGAAATTTTACATTCAGCAAAAATACACATTCAACTGATTGAGCCTGCTCTGCAGTTCAATTATGGCTGATAGGTTTCTCAACACCATCCTCCCACTTTTTTCCACTAACCCACAACTGATGTCAAAAGAAGATCTCCAATAGTTTGGAGTTTTGGTTAGAAAGGGACAATTAGTGATGAGCAATCAATATGCAATGCCTACATCCCATATTGTGGGCGGCACGGTGGCACAGCGGTTAGCACTGCTGCCTCACAGCGCCAGAGACCCGGGTTCAATTCCTGACTCAGGCGACTGACTGTGTGGAGTTTGCATGTTCTCCCCGTGTCTGCGTGGGTTTCCTCCGGGTGCTCCAGTTTCCTCCCACTGTTCAAAGATGTGCAGGTCAGGTGAATTGGCCATGCTAAATTGCCCGTAGTGTTAGGTAAGGGGGTAAATGTAGAGGAATGGGTGGGTTTCGCTTCGGCGGGTCGGTGTGGACTTGTTGGGCCGAAGGGCTTGTTTCCACACTGTGTAATCTAATCTAATCTAATCATGAATGAATGATAAAGAATTCTCTCAGTACTGCACTAATTCTGAGTTTGGGGATTGCGTGCTTAAGTCTCTAGTCCTGTTCCAAGAGTGGGACTTGAATCTACATTGTGCTGTCATAGAATTAAGCCACACTGTTGCATTTCTGCAAAGTGGTTCCCGGCCTGTTAGCCACCCAGCTCAGGGTCTTTCTTTTATTTTGGAGTTTAAAGAGAATGGGTGGGTGAGACCCCTCAGTTGTTGATACCTGTTTGGTCTCCCCTCAGAGGCTTTTCCTAAGCCCGGGCATTCTCCAGAAGGTATGATGCCCAGAGTTCGGTATAACGACAGTGGCAGTGGCTTCAAGAGCAAAGGGCAAAGTGAGATAGGTGGAGGACCCATCAAAGATTGTTGAACGTTTAGCTTATTTCTTTATTTTCCTGGTTTAAAAAAAGACTTCAATGTAAACTATAACTGATTCCTTTATTTTTCTACTATTCTACAAAATAATGCTTAATGTTTTAACGTTCATTTCTCTGACTACTGTGTACCCAAGCTTTTTTTGGAACTAGGTACTTCAGTACCTAAGATGTGTGGAGAGATTATATGCTTTTCACTGTACTCCTGTACTTGAGTATACATGCTGGCAATAAAAATGATATTATGCACTTGTATTTCTTGTTATTCCTGCGTGACCTGATATTCTGCCCTATTCGTACTGCAGCTTTGGTGTAGATGCACTGGAAAAGACAGAAAATATGTTGGAAAATGAAATAATCCATTTGCAACAAACAGATTTTTGTTCTGTAAAATGTATTTAATAGCAAAGTACCATCCCGGATGTGAGTAGTTTCTCTACCTGAGAAGGCTTGTTAAAACAAGTTGCCTGAAAGAAAAAAGTGCAAGGTGAAAATTTGGCATTTTTATACCTAGTACTTGGCAAATTGCCATGTCTATCTGGGGGAATTCCTATGTCACATACGTAATCAATAGTATAGAGTGTATCTGTCAATGGAAACACCTAGACACCTAACCTAGAATTATCATGGTCTTTGATAAGCCTTTCAAAAAACAAATTGCTGTAAATTTGTTTGTAAAGTCATCTTCAAAACAAGTCTTAATTTAAGATACATAGAGTTGAAGACTTTTTTTAGGCTATCAATTCTAATGATTAAAAATATGCATCCAACAGCACATAAAGACTTGGAGAAGGTGAGGACTGCAGATGCTGGAGATCAGAGTCAAAAAAAGCTTGTCATCTCAGCTACATTAAAAGGTCATAACCCTAAATCTGTTCATTGAACAAAACACAATATTGATAGGTTAATTATTTTGCTTAGAGTGCTCCTCTATTTAATAAATAAGGTATCGATCTAGTTTGCTGCTGTGTCTGGTTGAACTAGGAATGGTCACAATGCAGAAACAGCCAGCTGTAAACTGCATTAAACAAACATATACGAACATCTACAATTTTCAAAAAACTTACGTCTTTTATTAAGTGTAACTTTTTATTAGTTACTGAAATTGAAAATTCTAAATCAGAATGTAAAATTACTAACCCTAATCAATAATTACCAACAGCATTTTTTCTCTAAACTGTGCAAGTGGAAACTTGAAGTCTTGTTGCTCAGCAGGTTTGGCTTAACCCACAGTCAGAGCAGACGAAACTGAAAATACTCACGGCAAATGCGGAGAAATAGGATTTCGCTGCACTCACTGTGCATTCTTTGTTGATTCTGGGAAGTCTCTCCTTCAGGAAGTGTTTAGAAGGATGGAAGCCACAGCTGTGGAAGAGGAGTTGAACTGTGCTGTGTGTCACCAGATGCACCAAGACCCTGTCTCTTTGCTCTGCCAACACAGCTTCTGCCGCAAATGCCTTGAAGACATTTGGGCCCAAGAAGTCAGTCAGGATGGGTTCAGCTGTCCCCAGTGCCATCAAACTTTCAACCCCAAGCCCACTCTGAAGAGAAGCACTCCCACTGTCCCCTGTGATCACTGCATCGACAGTGAGTCCCCAGCTGTGAAGACCTGTCTGAAATGTGAAACCTCCTTCTGTTCCTTCCATTTGAAGACGCACATGATGAAAGAAAACTTCAAGGATCACAAACTAGTCAACCCTGTGACTGACCTTATGCTCAGAAAGTGCCCAGACCATCAGAAAAATCTTGAGTTCTTCTGTATAGATGATGGAGTTTGTGTATGTGCCTCATGTGGAGTTATTGGCAGACACCGATCCCATAAAATGGTGGGTCTGGATGAGACAGAAGCTACAAAGAAGGTAAGATCCAAATCCATTCTTGTGCCAGTGCTCATTATCATTAAGTCTTCCAGGAACTCTAGGTTGGGATATCTGGTCGGCATGGATGAGTTGGACCAAAGGGTCTGTTTCCATGCTGTACCTCTATGACTTAGCTGGATGCTTAATGTACTTTTTTTATACAACTGCAAATGTGTTGCTGGTCAAAGCACAGCAGGTTAGGCAGCATCTCAGGAATAGATGCTGCCTAACCTGCTGTGCTTTGACCAGCAACACATTTGCAGCTGTGATCTCCAGCATCTGCAGACCTCATTTTTTACTCGAAGTTTTTTTATACAACACCAATTTATAGTCCAATGGGTCTATTTGGAAGCACTAGCTTTCTGAGTGCTGCTCCTTCATCAGGTGGTTGTGGAGGTTAAGGTCATGCTCACAGAATTTATTGCCAAAAGAGTCCAGTGTCACGGAGATGTGATACAGAAAACAATCTTAGATTATGATTTGGAGTTGCCGGTGTTGGACTGGGGTGTACAAAGTTAAAAATCACACAACACCAGGTTATAGGCCAACAGGTTTATTTGGAAGCACTAGCTTGCGGAGTGCTGCTCATTCATCAGGTGGTTGGGGATTATAAGATTGTAAGACACAGAATTTATAGCAAAAGTTTACAGTGTGATGTAACTGAAATTATATATTGAAAAGACCTGGATTGTTTGTTAAGTCTCTCATCTTTTAGAATGAACGTGTTGGTTTCAGTTCTTTCATATGTAAATCACAGAACATGTAAAAGTTACATTCTCAAGTGAACTTTAACAGTTGGAGTCATGTCGGCCCAGATAATGCATTGAAGGTGTGAGATGCCCTGTGTGAGACTGTCTGTGCCACAATGGTCAGACTGATTCTCATCTAAAAAATAGATTTGCAGAATCTTACATGGATTTCATGCAGTTTTTGAGCAATGTAAAATGTAATTCTGCAAGTACAAATTCACCCCATAAACTTATATGTGTATGTATGCATTTGTGTGGTGGGTTGGGGTGCAGGACCTATGAGTTCTGTGAGAGTTAGTGTGTATGTGCGTGAGTGTGAGTGTAAAGGGGTATAAGTCTGTGAGAGGGTGCGTGTGTGAGTGTGGGAGTGTATGTGTGAGTATATGAGAGAGGGTCGACGTGAGTGTTTGGGTCTGTAGGGAAATGTGTGTGCGTGCGTGTATAGGAGTGTGTGTGTTTGTGTGTGTCTGTCTGTGTGTGTGTATCTGTCTGTGTGTATGTGTAGTGTGTAGGAGTGTCTGTGTCTGTCTGTGCGTGTGTATCTGTCTGTGTGTATGTGCGTCTGTCTGTATGTGTGTATAGTGCAGCACACAGAGACAGATGCACACGCACAGACAGATGCACACACAGACAGACACAGACACACAGATACTCCTATACACACACCACCCCCGTACAGGCACACACACTCTCCTACAGACCCATACACTCATGCAGACCCTCTCACATACACAAACATGCATATCCCTTTACACTCACACTCGCACACATACACTCCTAAACCCCGGTCCCCCACCCACCACACACACATAAGGCAAGATACTGATGATGGTATTTGGGAGAGTGATGGGGATACCAGAAATTGCTGTAGAAAGGAAGGTATAGCCATGGGCTCTCTTTGGCAAAAGCTGCCAAGGGAGGAGAGGAGACTTAGGTTTCAAGATCATGTTTGACTGGCCCGCGAGGTAGAAGGCCTTGCTCCCAGCTTCCTTTGAATTCTTAACTTCCTGCAGGGACTGACTACTTAGAGAGGTAAGCATTGGAAATCAAGCCTTTTATAGACTGTGTAGAACTGAGATTTCATCAGGTGACAGCAAGAGCAGATACTTCCATCTATGTGCCCAATGCATGTACTCACCACTCGTATCATTACTGCACGTGCGACAGTTCCCAAAACCTGAGCATAATCGATGCTGACTCTGGTCCCAACATTGTAAACTGTATTTTCTTCATCCCCCTGGGTATTGATATCTTTTTCTGCTCCACAGGCCCTAATGAAATTATCTCAAAGCATTCTGACTGGTGACCAGAAACTGACCGTTTCCTAAGCTACTTATTACACACACCCAGTTAGCACAGAACCACTTCCCTTTATAACTCCTATTCAAAACTCTAATTTAAAATATTTCAATTTTCTTCCTAGAAAGAAATGAAGAATGAAGTTGAGAAACTTCAGACAGTTCTCCAGAATTGTATTAGCAAGCAGAAAAACTTGGAGAAATCAGAAGCTGAAATAAAGGTAGAAACTGTCAAGTAATAATGTTTCTCTCTGAACTAATGAAATGTCCATCTCAAAAGTTATTTTATTAAGATTGATTTGTAAATGCAAATACTTTATGATAACCTGCTGCAGGTGTGTTTCCAGGCTTTAATCTTCACCCAAATCTTAATACAGAAACTTGTTGTCAGTTTAGATTTATACAACTTCCAGTTTCTGTCACTGTGTTGACCATTGCATACTTTAACGTACTTCCCCATGATCTCTTGTGTAAAAGTTTCAGTTGTTAAGTAATTAAAATTGGAGAAAAAAAACAAAACATTGACAAATAAAATGAAGTGTCGGTTGGGTGTGTGACCCGAATAATCATTTGTAAACATAGGGTTTATGAGGAACAAATTCAATGAATTGCAGGCACTTATTCAGCTGGAAGGGCATTGCCATGATAGTTGTATTGAGAAACTTGTGCAACACTGTCAAGACTGGGCACCAGCTATTATATAATAAAAGAAGAACTGCAGATGCTGGAGATCTGAAACCAAGATAGAATTTGCTGGAGAAACTCAGCAGGTCTGGCAGCATCTGTGGGACAAAAGTGGAGTTAACATTTCAGTTCCTGTGACTCTGAATCAGAACTGAGAGCAACTAGGAAACAATGATATATATGTTAGAGACAAGGTTGGGGGATGAGGGGTAAAGGTAGAGATAAGCGAATAGGTGGTGATGGAGCCCAGAGAGAGATATGAAAGGTATAGGTATATGTGGGGATTATGGAGAACAGGCTAGAACAGAGAGAAGGTGAATAAGTCATAATAAGAGCTGAGGGTAACAGAGAATGTGTAGTCTGTGTGGAAAGCAATTATGTGATGTGATAATAGACCTGAGAGTGGTGAAAATGGGTCGGCTACACTAAAAGGGCGTGTATGATGTGGGTAAAAAGCATGGAAGGATAGAATCAGGCTCAACTTGATTTTGAGTCCCCAAGAGTGCAGAGTCCCCAAGAGGAATATGAGATGCTGCCTTTCAAGCTTGTGCGAAGGCTTACTGGAACAGCCGGGAAGAAGCTGGATTTGAATCTTCACACGGGCTGTGACAGAAATGTTGGCGTGGGAACACGGTGTAATTATTTTGTACCGGGTACAGCAAAGGTAGTAAATATTCTGTATCATGACATTATATTTTTTTGAAAATGTAAAATAATTATTGAGGATGATATAAATATGATGATGAGCAGGCCAACAATTGGAGAAAAATTGACTTTGAGAGGAATGTAACTTAGGAAAATGAAATGTTGTGGTGTACTGATAAATAACAATGTAGAATTGCATTGAGGAACCTTTAGCATATTATTCAACACAGCCCAGATATAACCTACTAAAAACACAAGAAAAGGTATAGCCTGAGAATTATAGCCACATAGTTCAGGAGAGATGTAAAGAAGCACTCCTATGCACAAAGGGTGACAGATGTTTTGAACTCTCTTCCACCAATGGCAGTGGATGTTGGATCAGTTATTAATCCATACTTGAGATAGATACATATTTGCTAAGCCAAGGTATTAAACGATGAAGACCAAAGGCAGGTCTTTGGGATGAGGTAGCAGATCAGCCAATGATCTCATTGAATGGTGGAATAGACTCAAAGGGCTGAATGGCAACAACTGGAGGTGGAGAAGTCAATGTTTCATGTCTAACCCTTCCTCAGGATGAGTCCACCTCCTGATGCTGCCTGGCTTGCTGTGTTCTTCCAGCCTCCTGTTTGTCTAATTTCATATATTAGGCATGATTTGGAGATGCCGGTGTTGGACTGGGGTGTACAAAGTTAAACATCACACAACACCAGGTTATAGTCCAACAGGTTTATTTGGAAGCACTAGCTTTCAGAGCGCTGCTTCTTCATCACCTCCACAACTATGGCTAAACTGCAAGCAGTTGGTCTGTCCACTGGAAGAATAGAACCCTGCTCCTCCCTCACTCCCTTGATACTTGACAGCCAATTGGCTGGAGGTGAGATTCCCACCCTTACAGGATTGGAAGGTTTCTCCTCAGAGAGCTGTCAGTCAATCAGAGGCCAGCAGTGCTCAACATAGCAGTAGCACCAATGGGACTAATGGCCACTGCTGGTATTATACCCAAGTAATACACCCAAGAACTGTAGTGGCCTGTTTGGAGTCAGGGAGGGAGGTCTGGGAGGGAGGCCTGGGAGGCGAGGTTTGAGAGGCCATTGAAACGTGTGGGGAGGGGTCTACGGTGGAAGCGGTGAGGTTACCTGGGCTGAGGAGGCTGTCCAATGGTCCAATGGGGAACAACTACAAATGAAAACCCAACCAACCTTTCTAAGAGGCTCTGTCAGTAAGCATGATCTCCCTCTTGCCACCAATCTAGGCTTGATGGCTGAGGGATGGGGCCCTGAATTAGGCATTGTTTATGGAGCTTGATTGGCCCATTGGTGGTGGGCTACACAAAGCCATGCTAAACTCTGATATGGGCAGGGAGGTTGTGGGGAACACTCTTTGCTGGATTTAGCATGTCTCCCGTCATCATACCCAACCATGGAGTAACTTTAAATCCACCCTACAAAGTCTCAGAAGGAAGCCCATTAAGCCATACTGGCATTCAGTTGAGCTGGCCAGCAAGTTTATTTCCCTGAAGTGGCCATCCACATTCCTTTCGATATTACCCTCCTACACAGCATGTCCCAGGTTAACACCATGCACTATGTAAATAGGTGCTCTTCCTTTTCCCTCTGTAACTATTAGGAGAAAGTGAGGATTGCTGATGCTGGAGATCAGAGTTGAGAGTGTGTTGCTGGGAAAGGACAGCAGGTCAGGCAGCATCCGAGGAGCAGGAGAATCGGTATTTCAGGCATGAGCCCTTCATCAGGAATGAGGCTTGTGGGCCGGGGCTGAGAGATAATTGGAAGGGAGGGGTAGGGTTGGGGGGAAGGTAGCTGAGAAAATGATCTCCTCACCCCCACCCTCCTCTAGCTTATTTCTCCATGCTTCAGGCTCACTGCCTTTATTCCTGATGAAGGGCTTTTGCCCGAAATGTCGATTTTGCTGCACTTTGGATGCTGCCTGAACTGCTGTGCTCTTCCAGCACCATAATCCAGATGGTGGGTGCTGTTGAAATCTACATTTATCCCATGTGGTTGTAGGGTCCCAAGGTGGAATATGAGGTGTTCTTCCTCCAGGCGTCGGGTGGTAACGGTCTGGCGGTGGAGGAGGCCCAAGACCTGCATGTCCTTGAGAGAATGGGAGGGGGAGTAGAAGTGTTCAGTCACGGGGCAGTGGGGTTGGTGGGTGCGGGTGACCCAGGGATGATCTCTGAAACGATCCGTAAGAAGGCGTCATGCCTCCCCGATGTAGAGGAGACCACACCGGGTGCAAAGGATGCAGTAGATGACATAGGTAGAGGTACAGGTAAATTTCTGACAGATGTGGAAGGATCCCTTGGACCCTTGGATCCTTGGACGGAAGTGAGAGCAGTGGTTTGCACTTCCTGTGGTGGCAGGGAAAACTGCCAGGAGGGCGGTGTTGGCTGCTGGGTGTCGTGGACCTGACGAAGGAGTCATGGAGGGAATGGTCTCTCTCGAATGCTGATGGGGATAGGGAGGGAAATATACTTTTGATGGGGTCCGTTTGGACATGACGGAAGTCGGGGAGAATGATGCGATGTATATGGAGGTTGGTGGGGTGAAAGGTTAGGACCAGGTTGTTCTGTCCTTGTTGGGTTGGGAGGGGTGGGGTTCGAGGGGTAGTACGTGAAGTGGAGGAGATGTCCTGGAGGGCATCGTTGACCATGTGGGATGGGAAGTTGCGATCATGGAAGAAGGAGGCCATCTGGGACTTGCGTGAAGTCGAGGAGATGCGTTGTCCCAGATGGCCTCCTTCTTCCACCCTCTTTCCCAGCAACACACTCTCACCGCTGTAACTTTTGCCTAACACCCAGTTCTTGCATCTTCAGCTAATGGGTACAGATTATTTTATATACTTTATTTCAAACTGTCAGCATATATTACATTTTTAACAAATCTCCCCTTAACCTACTTTGAACCAAATAGAACAACTCCAGTCTCTGAAACCTAAACTGGCAGCCAAAATTCCTCATCTTGTAAACTGTTCTGGTTAATCACCTCTGCACTCTCCTCAAGGATCCTCACCTTCTTCCTGAAGTGCGGGGAGCACAAGTGGCCTCAATATTCTAATTATGGCCTAACCTCCCAGCGTCCCTCCCCCGCCCCCACTCAGAACTTGATGGAGGTTCAGAATAACTTGCTGATCTTGTGCTCATCATTTCAGTTTTTCTTTGCAAAATTCCGTATGCTTACTAACATCCTCTCAATATGTCCAGCCACCTCCAAAGTGCTATTCATATGGGCCACCACTTCCCTCTGTTCCTGTGCACTCTTTAGAACTGTGCTATTTACTCTCTGTTGCTCTTTCTTTGCATGAAGTGCATTGCCTCACATTCCTATAGTCTAAATTTGACCTGTCTGTCCATTCTACAAATCCATCTTTGACCCGCAGTCAGTGAATACAGAGAGGAGATTTGCAAAGGTAGCACCAGAAATGCAACGGATACAGATATTAATAAAAACCATTTCATGGAATGCTGTTCACACTTCTTGTTGCTGTGGAAAGGCTGCCAACATCATCAAAGAGCCCTCCCACCTCGGTTACACTCTCTTCTAACCTCTTCCGTTAGGTAAAAGATACAAAAGCTTGAACACCTGCACGAGCAGTTTCAGAAACAGTTTCTTCGCTGCTGTCATTAGACCGAGTACGTCTCTAACTTCAAACAATGTTGATCTTGCTTTGTGCACCTTGTGTGCAGTGGTAACCTTGTATGCCTCTCTCTGTTTAAGCACTCTACGATCTGTGTTTCATTGTTTTCACTGTGCTTAAGTATATGTTACTACAATCAATCATATCAAATATAATCAAGTATACCAAGCTTGTGGAAAACAAAGGAATATAATTCCCATTTCAGCAATGCAAAGTCCTGGTTAAACTACATCCATTGTGAAGAATTTCATGCAGCACACCTCAGGGGGAAGGCAGTGCCAATTTATCAGAATGATACCTAGAGATCAATGGTTAAATTACAAGGAGAGATTCCACAGGATAGCTTTATTTTGCTTGAAATTCAGATGTTTCAGTGTTGGCTTAATTGAAGTTAGCTTGCCATTACGTGGAATAGATAGAGTTGATGCAGTAAAACTGTTTCCAATGGGCGAGAGTTGAGGATAAAATTTGGAACCAGAACTTTCAGGAGTGAAACAAAAACAGAAGGTGCTGGAAAATCTCAGTAGATCTGACAGCATCTGTGCAGAGAAATCAGAGTTAATGTTTCGGGTCCTTCTACATGAACAGTTTGAAATTCAGTTTCACAAATGGTAATTCAAGCTAGAACAGTTGTACAATTTGAGACTGATAGATTTATATCAATCAAATGCAAAAATGGATATGGAGTAAATGTACAAAAACAGAAATTGCTGGAAAAGCTCAGCAGGCAGCATCTGTGGAGAGAAATCAGTTACGTTTTCAGGTCCAATGACCCTTCCTTGGGATTGTGCATGTAGAGGTCATTGATAATTTCACTCCTGTGTTCTGAGGAAAGATCACTACAACCGAAACATTAACTCTGATTTCTCTCCTCAGAAGCTGCCAGACCTGCTGAGCTTTCCCAGTAATTTTTATTTTTGTTTCTGATTAATGGCATGTGCAGTTCTTTCAGTTTTTATGGAGTAAAGGTGGTGGAGGTTTCAGATCAGGTATGATCCCACTGAAAGGCGAAACAAGCACAAGGGCTACACAACCTACTTCTGGCATGTGACCCAATGATCTACATTCTTAGACATATCCCAATCTGTTCTGTGCATCTCAGTGTGTAGCAAACAAATTGTCCTGCGCAGGCCTGGTATGTAAAGGTAACAGCCCTGCATAAATGCAACTTGTAATGACAGTATTCATTGTTTCTTTCAGACACATGCCAGTGAGCTGAAGGGAAAGCTGTCGAAGATGTTCTCTGAAAAGAGGAAACAGTTAAATGAAGATGAAAAGTGCGCACTGAGACTGATCGATGAGCATGAGCATTCTCTGCTGTCTGAGATTAGTAACAACTTAGCAACATTGCACTTGATAATAGAACAGATGAGGTTACTCAATGAGAAAGCTCAGAATCTAATGCAAGAAGACAGCATCTCGTTTATTCAGGTACACCGAATTTGTCTTTCCCTTGATCTTTCCTGGTGTCCTCACTTTCTGAATTCAACAATAATACATTCTGCATATGAATGATAAAGAGTTCTTCATTCCAAGCATTATCATGTCCTCAGGACATCTCCCAAGCACGCTGCTGTGCCTAGATTTTCTCACTATGATCTTTAATTGTTGAGAAACACAGGCAAGGTGAAATACTAAATTTTTTTTTGTTCTTTCATTGGATGTGAGAAGCGCTGACTGGATCAGCATTTGGTGCCAATCCCTAGCTGCACTCTAGAAGATGCCAGTGAGCTGCTTTCCTGAACTACTGCTGCCCTTTGGGTGTAGATGTCAGTTCCACAATTTTGACTGACTGATAATGATATTTTTCCGAGTCAGGATGGTAAAGTCTTAGAGGAGTGACTGCAGGTGATGGTGCTCCTATGCATTTACTGCCCTTGTTTTTCTAGGCAGTAGAAGTTACCAGTTTGGATGTGGTTGTCAGTTTGTAACCTTTGACATGCTGTTGTAGCCACTGAGTTATTGTGGTGAGTCCAGCTGAGCTTCTGATCAATGGTTGAGCTTCTTGGGTGTTGACAGAGCTTTATTAATTCAGGCAAATGGGCAGTATTTTGCATCACACTCCTGACCTGGGTCTTATAGATGACAGAGCATTTTGTATTTTCAGACAGACACTATCACTTTATCAAAATCCTGGAATTCCATACCGAAGGACATTGCGGGTCCACCTTCAGTACATAGTTCAAAAAGGCACCACCTTCTCAAAAGCAACGAGGGACAGGTAATGAACACTGACCTAGCCAGCTAGTCGCACATCCCATGAGTGATTAAACAAAAGATGAACCAAAGTTATTGAGAATATTAGTTATGACTTTGGTTAGAGCTGACTTAATACTGAGGGAGATAGTAACTAGTACAAAGTAAGGCCTCACATCTCTTTTAAATTGTAAGTGCAGTTAATATTTTTAAAAATTAGAAAAATAGTAAATTGAGGACTGATGTTGGGAACTTCTTCAAATAGTCAGCAATTGTGACAGGAAATTTCAGAATAGAAAGTACCTGCATCACTTCAGAACCAATTGGGACCTGTACATTTTAGAGTTTTTCTGAGTGAATGGTCTTTCCTGTCCATAAGTGAATGAAAATTAGGCTGAATAAAGCTGATTGATTGTTTTCACACTCTTGCTGCTTGCGGCACAGTTAGTGCTGTCTCCCAACTGTCCACTGAATGTCCTGTAGGGAAACGTTGCATCGTTCAGTTACTCTGATTCCCTCCACTGTGTTTGCTCTGAATCACATTCTCTTTGGTGTTATCAATGGTACCCTGATTCATCTCCTCCTCTTTTATCTACAGAAATCGGCAGAGCTCCTTCCCAAGTAAGTTTCTTTCAGACATGGGTAAGTGCTGCTGGAGGAAACCTTCACCAGTATTTTGCTGAAAATTTAAGGATTGGGAATTTATGCTGCAAACTATCCTCAACCATCAATTTCAAACTGCTGATTTGAAATCTCAGTTGCATAACAGAAATAATGTGGGCTGTTTCAACTTTCCCTCCCATTTATCAGTAGCCTGTTATAAAATAAATACAAGAAAAATTTGGAGGAACTTCATCAAATCGTTGACCGATTGCAGAACAAAGGTAGGCCATTTGGCCCATAGAGACATCTAGATCTACAACACAGAAAGAGGCCCTTCAGCCCATCACGTCCATACCAGTCAAAAGTAACCATCTAACTATTCTAATGCCATTTTCCAGAACTTGGCCCATAAACTTCTCTGGTTAAAGCCCAGCAGGTCAGGCAGCATCCAAGGAACAGGAAATTCGACGTTTCGGGCCAAAGCCCTTCATCAGGAAATTTCCTGAGGAAGGGCTCTGGCCCGAAACGTCGAATTTCCTGTTCCTTGGATGCTGCCTGACCTGTTGTGCTTTAACCAGCAACACATTTTTCAGCTCTGATCTCCAGCATCTGCAGACCTCACTTTTTACCCATAGACTTCTCTGCCTTGGTATCAAAAGTGAGCATCTAGATACTTCTTCAATGTTATGAGGGATTTTGTCTCTACTGTCATTACAAGCAGTGAGTTCTAGCTTCCCATCACCCAAGGCTAAACATTTTTTTCCTCACATCTCCTCTGAACCTTCTGGCCCTTGTTGCCTGGTCATTGTATTGATTTGATTTATGGCTGTCACATGCACCTAAATACAACAAAAAGTTTTGTTTTGTGAGCAGTACAGATCATAATGTACAAGGACATACAGATCATAGGGTGTTTGGACAGAGCAAGGCATACAGGACAATGGCTGCACAAGAGGTACACAAAAGCAGAATCAACATTAGATTTGAAATTTGAGAGGTTCACTCGGAAGTCTACTGACAGCGGGGAAGAAAGGGTTCTTGACCTTATTGGTACGCGTGTTTAAGCTTTTGTATCTTCTGTCTGACGGAAGAGTTTGGAAGAGATTATAACTGAGGTGAGAGACATCTTTGATGATGTTGGCTGCCTTTCCATGGCAACAAGAATTGAAGATGGAGTCAATGGATGGGAGGCTGTCTTGCCTGATGGTCTGGGCTGTGTTCACAGCTTTCTGCAGTTTCTTGCTGTCCTGGGTAGAGCAGTTTCTGTACCTGGCTGTGATGCAATAATTTCTGGATAGTATGCATTCCATGGTACAACTGTAAAAGCTGGTGGGGGTCCTTGTGGACATGCTGAATTTCCTGTCCTCAACTTCAGTTTCTCTGATATAAAGAAGTATAATTTGGATTAGCTTTGAAAATTCTGAAGGGGTTATAATAGCAGGAAACCACGATCTCTGTAAACATGTGGATATCAGTGACCTAATAAATAGCTGTTGAGACCTCAATTCTGTCCTTTTCATGATGATTTGCTTGTCAATTTCACCCTTTAACATTTGAACTTCTAACTAAAGTGCTGTTTTTCTCTGTCATTATAGAGTTGTTGAAACTCAAAAGCTCACCTTTCCAGATCCTCCAGAACCAGTCTTGAACCTGTCCAATCTGTCTCAATTTCTCAAAGAGTGGATGGAGGAATCTGAAAAGTCTTACTCAACCAGAGAGAAACTGAGACAAATGCATGAATGTATGGAATCGACTTGCGGAGAAGCACCAGCTGAACCAGCACGTGTAGCCCATACACAGAGTAAGCAATTGAATCCTCTTCTTCAAGAAAGTGAGAAAGTGTGGCATCAATCTAATATGATGATTTGAAAATTTCAAAGAAAGCTTTGGGTAAAATGTAGCCAGGTAGCAGCCACATTGACTCAGAGGATGTTGTCAGATTGAGTGATTGTCATAGGACTGAGAGCACATTGGCTCAGATATTCCAATGATCAGGCAGTTATTTGAACGGCGCAGTCTGGAGTGGTGGATCAGGAACATGAGGAATCCTTGACTCAGAGGGAATTGCCCGGGAAATCAAAGGATCTGGTGGGCAATTCCTCTACATCAGAAACATTCTGAGAAAGGCATGAAAGGCGGCAAATTCACAGGGTTAAGACTCATCATAAGGTCATTGCAGTTCATGTCTGGCATTTCATGTTTTTGCACTCTGTCATTATTATTTTTGTGATATACCAACCCTTAGATGCTATATGCAAGGCTGTAAATTTGAGATTGTCAGAGTGAGCTCTTCTTTTGGAAATCTTTACAGTTCTTCAGGAAAGGTCAGTGAATTAAAAACCTACTTTAATCCATGGCTAACTGTTAAATTGATCACTCACTCATTATTAAACCAAACTCTCACTCCTATACCTATACAATGGTCTTCCCCTCCTCCTATGTTTCTAAACAATGTTGCTCTCATCCAGTCTTCTGTTATTGATTTCTATTGATAAGGAACAAGAACTTGCATGTTTTGATGACATTATATATTGCCTTCCACAGACTCCTGCATGGTTGTTTTTCTACTGTTGGAAACACTGTGAAAAACTGTATTGCAATGAGCGTTTAAACATTCAGGCACAGCTTAATTAGTTTCTCCAGCTGGTTATCAGTTTATATCACAGACCTTTCTTTTCCCTCAAACACAGAGTAAATAATGATTTCCAAAAGAAGAGATAACTCTTAGAGACTCAAATTTACAGCCTTACATATAGCATTTAAGGGATGATATTTCGCAAGAATAACAATGACAGAATGTAATAACATGGAATATCAGGCATGAAAACAATGCCCAATATTTATCATTGCCTGCTCCAAGATGTGGTAAACACCATATGTATAAATTATTCAGGCTAAATGTACTCATCAGATTTATTTGCAATACTATAACCATAGAGAAGTACAGGCTACATGTAAAATACATTAGTTTTGAATCTCAGTCCTGAGCAGTGTGTTGACTAGTAGGAGGTGACAGAATGAAAGATGTAATAGTGAAAGGGAAATATTTGAGGACATGAAGTGAAATCAGACAGAGGTCCCAGATCGTGTTATGTTGAATGGTAGAAGGAATTAGAATCCAAAATTAAGGAAAAAGCCTTTTGGGTTGCAATCTTGACATTAAGTCTGATCCAAATATAAGATAATATCAAACACTGAACATCAATGATTTGGAGGAGCTGGTGTTGGATTAGGGTGGACAATGTTAAAAATCATACGACACCAGGTTGTAGTCCGACAGGTTTATTTAGAGACACAAGAAAGCTGTTGTGTAATTTTTAACTGAGCATCAAGTAAACTTCACCTTCATTTTGTCATCCAGTTTTAGAAATATCAGAATGAATCAGAAATCAGATTAACTTTGAAATCAGACTGAATCTGAAATTAGATTGAATCTGAAATTAGATTGAATCTGAAATCAGACTGAATCTGAAATTAGATTGAATCTGAAATTAGACAGTATTAATTAGAATGGCATTAGGTGGCTCACCCAATTCAAGGCATGATTCTAATGGTTTCCACAAACAAATTGTGGCACAACTTGATCATAGTGCAACACTGGGGAAAAGTGCTTCTTAAAGTCATAGATGAAGTCATATGTAGAGATGCTTTTAAAATCTCTATACCACAATTTACAGGATTACACATGAAATATTTTATTAAGCACTAGGTCATATGTTATTAAACAATAAGAGTCGAGATTATGGTATACAAACATGTAAATTAAGCTTTGACTTTAGCCATGCTTTGCTTAATGACAATATTACAAACTTATACGCAATCTTTAAGATTACTGTATAATTCAGCAAAGAATTTGAAGTGTATATGTTGCTTGGATCCAAAGCCAAAGAATTCATTTTTGACTATCCCCAGCTACTGGCTTTGTGTTCAATGTACCCAACCTCTCTATAACACTGACTGTAATCTACATGCTGTGTCACTCTATGTATTGTTCACACTCTTTGTTTCTTGCACTGACAGTTTTGGTATTCCTAATGTTTTGTTCACTTCCTTATTTACATTAACAGTTACTGACGAGAAAATTCTGAGAGAAGCCATACCCAAATCCTCTGTAAGACCAAGATTAGCAGAAGCCACTCCGATTGTCATCAAACTGCAAAGTAAAGTACTGAACGGCTTTCCAAGAGAATCAAAAGGTGCGATTATAATACTGAGAGAAAATCACATGGAAAAAGCATGATGCTTAGTGTGAGATTACTTATATGGTTTAAGTAAGTGAGGCAAAAGCCATGACAGACATGAAGAAAATGTTAGATGTGGGAGAAATAATGAGGTGAATTCATCAGCTTGTCCATTTGCATATTGGTCTTTGCTGTAGAAGTCCATCCCTGATGCAGGGAAATGTGACAGCAGGAAATTGTTTTAAGAGAAAAGAGCTGTGCCACATTGCAATCCATGTATGACGGTGAAGTGGAGTGAGATAGTTACAGACTGCCCTCAGCATAGGCTTTCCACCCAAACTGGCTAATTTACCAATCCCAGGCAGTTGGTTTAGACAGCTTAATGTTAAGGGTTACAGAAGAGATTCAAAATTTTTAATGATTTAAAAGTTAAAGCACATGGTATGGGAAGTAATACACTAGCATGGATTACACTAACTGGCTAACAGGCAGAAAACAGAGAGGAGGAATAAATGTGTCATTCGCAGTTGGCAGACTAATTAATGGAATATTGCAAGGATCACCACTTGGGCCCAAGTTGTTCGCGATATATATCAATGATTTGGATTTGGGCACTAAATATAATACTTCTTAATTTTCAGATGACAAAAACCAACCAGGAACATATGTGGAAAGATATAAAATATTTTCAGGAGGATTTCAGGAATAGATGCTCATGGAACTGAGGGAAAATTACTGACATGGCTGAGAAATTGATTGAATAGAAAGTAGGGATAAAGGGTCAGTGCTGAAATTGGCAGAATGTGACCAATGATGCCCTACAAAGATCTGTATTAAGACCTTGATTATTCATATTATTTATTAATAACTTGGCTAATGGCATAGAAAGTTATATATCCAGATTTGCTAATGACACCAAGATAGGTGGCATTATAGACAGTGTAGATGACAGCGCAAAATTAGACAGGGATATTAATAGAGGTGAACGGGAAAGTCATGGCAGATCAAGTCTAATGTAAAGAAGTTTGAAATTATCTATTTTAGACTGAAAAGATCAGGGTCCTTTCTAGATGGTCTGAAGTTAAATGCAATGGATTTCCAAATGGACTTAATGGTTCAGGAGCATAAATTTTCAAAATGTCACAACAGGTGCAAAGTATAGTTAAGAAAGCAAATGGAATGCTTTACACCTAGAGTTTTGGAGTACAAGGAAAAATAAGTTATTTTGCAGTACAAAATCCCGGTTAGACATCACTTGGAGTACAGTGAGCAGATCTAGGCACCACTCCTTAGGAGGGATGCATTGGACTTGGAGGGAGTACAGTGTATGTTTATAAGAATGATACCTGGACTTCAGGGGTTAAGCTATTAGGAGAGATTATACAAAATAGGCCTGTTTTGTCTAGTATTTAGAAGATTACAGGATGAGGTGGTGAAAGTCTTCAAGATGTGAACAGGAAAAGACAGAGCAGATAATGATAAACTATTTCCACTGGTTGAGGATTCTAGAACTAGGGGCATAGTTTGAGAATTAGGTCCAGAAATCTCAGGGAGAAATGCTAGGAAGCACATCGACACACAAAGATTGGGAGACGTTTGGAACTCTCTTCCACAAATGACAATAACTGCTGGTTTGGTTGTTAGCTTTAAATGGGAGATAGATTAATAGTGAGTTTTGGGAAGATTTGTAACTATGGTTGAGGCTCAGAAACCCAAACATATAAAGAGAAAGCAGGAATTTTCAGCATTGCTTCGCCTGAGGCCCATTGAAGATATTACCTAGTAGGTAACGAAACATCTGGAAATGAACCTTCCAGCTCAGCGAGCAAACCTACATTAAGATAGGTTAATTTTTATTAAGTGAAGGTATTAGGGGATATAGGCCAAAGGCAAGTTTATGAAGTTAATCTATAGATTAGCCATAATCTCATTGAACAATGGAACAGGCCCGAGGGCTTCTGTGTTCCAGATGGCTCTGCTACCTGTTGGGGTCCAGGCCATGGGGACGTTTACTTGGGGGCTGGCAAAAATGTCATTGTGGGAGGGAGAGAATCCAGTTGTCATGGTCCATGCAGATAGCATAGATGGAACAAGAAAGGATTTGCTTCTGGATTGTATTATTAATTACAAAACAGAACCTCAAAGGTAATAACATCTGGATTTTTATTTGAGCCAAGAGCAAATTGGGCTGAGATAACTAAAATCAGAAATGAAAGCATGTCTGAAGGCTGGTGTGAATGGAAGAAATGGATTTTGAATTATGGAGAGTTGACACCAGTACCTGGAGAGATTGGGTGCTCTATCAGATGAGGCCAGATCCAATTTCTTGGTAGTAAAGACAGTAGAGAGAGAACATTTAAAATAAACAGCAGGGTTTAAAGGATCATGAGAGGATAATTCAAAGGGACAGATAATGGAGCAGGATAACCATATTTGTCATGGTAACGAGACTGAGCCAGACTGTGATCGATGGTCAATAGGTAAATATGAAGCAGTGGGTGAGGTCAGAGATAGCACAAATGGTAAAAAGACAGAACTAAATCTTCAGTACCTGAGCCCATGCAGTGTTCAAAACAACATGGATGAAGTATTAATGCAGCTGGAAATAAATATGTGAGATCTTTGGCCAGTAAAAAGACATAGTTACATGGTGAGTCAGAAAAGGACTTACATATTTAAGATAATTTGACATTTTGAAAAGACAGAATGTTAGGGAAACGTTGTGGAGTCATTTTGTTTGTATCAAATTAAAAGAAACACCATACAATCTGCAGAGATTAGAGGTAGGTCAGAAGATTGGTCAAGTTTTAAAAACCAGCAAAGAACAGCTAAAAAAGAGGCAGAGAGTAAAGCATGAGAGGAAGCTAGCTGATAATATAAAATAGGTAGTAAGAGTTACTAAAGATTTTTTAAACAGTGAATGTGGAGTAATCAGAACAGTCATGATTTTATTGAATGGTGGAGCAGGCTTGAGGGGCAGAGTGTCCTATTTCTTATGTTCCTATGCTGATTTTATACTGAGTGAGTCAGGGAATTGATAAAGGAAAGCACAAAATGGTGAACACATTGGGTAGCTATATTGTGTCTGTCTTCATTGTGGAAGATTTTGAAATCTTCTCAAAAATACTTGAAAATCAAAACACGAATAAGTTAGAGGGAGTTAAAACAATTACCATAAAGTCAGGTAGTACTGAAATGGTACATAAACAGGGAAAAGATATTGTTGAAACTGTAAGACATAAAGGTTGACAAGTCCCCAGGACCAGATGATCTGTGCCATAGTGTCTTCAGGGAAGTGTCTGCAAAGATAGCAAATGCATTGATTATTGTCTTGTATAATTCTTTACGTTCTAAAAAGGTCAAAGGGAATTGCAAAATAACTAATATAACATTATTCAAGAAAGGAGCAAGACAGAAATTCAAAAAGTAGTGCCCAGTTGGCCTTAAATCCATCAAACAGAAATTGCTAAACATTTTTTATTAAGATGGTGTGGCAGGATGTTTAAAAATAATAATATGATCAGGCAGAGTCAACATGGCTTTCTAAAAGGAAAATCATGCTTATGTGTTTTGTTAGAGTTTTCTGAGGAAGTAACAGCCAAGTGGAGACAAGAGGACTTACAGCTATGGTGTACTTACATTTTTAAAGATATTTGACAACATACCGCAACAAAGAATATTATAGAAGAGGGTGCTGACAGTAATAAATGGGTAAGGATTGGCTAACTAACTGAGAGTAGGAATAATTGGAAATTTTTTGGATTGGCAAACTATGACTAGTGATGCTCCACAGGGGTCAAGGTTGGGAATTCAATTGATTAAAATTTAGATCAGTGACTCAAAACACAGATCTGAATATACTTTTGTTTAATTTGCCAATGATGCCAAGAGCTGGAAGCCATGATGTGGAGGTGTCAGTGTTGGACAAAATCAGAAACCACATGACACGAGGTTAAAAAACCAATAGGAGAAAGTGAGCACTGCAGATGCTGGAGATCTGAGTTGAGAGTGTGGTGCTGGAAAAGCACAGCAGGTCAGGCAGCATCTGAGGAGCAGGAGAATTGACGTTTCGGACAAATGACCTTCAGGAATGAGGCTGTGAGCTGAGGGGGTGGAGAGATAAATGGGAGGGGGGGGTGGGCTGGGAGGAAGTTAGCTGAGAGTGCGATAGGTAGTCAGAGGTGGGGGTAATAGTGATAGGCTAGAGAGGAGTATGGAGTGGATAGGTGAGAAGGAAGATGGACAGGTAGAACATGTCATGAGGGAAGTGCTGAGTTTGAAGTTTGGAACTGGGATAAGGTAAGGGAGGAGAAATGAGGAAACTTGTGAAATCCACATTGATCCCGTGTGTTAGAGGGTCCCTAGACAGAAGTTGAGCCATTCTCCCTCCTGGCATCAAGTGGTTAGGGAGTGACAATGGAGGATGGCCCACAATCTGCATAATCCTTGGCAGAGTGGGAGAGGGAGTTGAAGTGTTCGGCCATGGGGCAGCTGAGTTGGTTGTTACGAATGTCCCAGAGATGTTCTCTGAAATAGAGAGAGACCTGGTGGTATACCTGGGTGATTTGGCACACAAATAAAATAAAGTTCAATTTCAGGTACAGCAATTGATTGGGAAGGCAAATGGAACATTGGAAATTAATACAAAAGGAGTGAGGTATGCAACTAGAGAAATGTTAATGCAGCTATGTAGGGGTCTGGTAAGATTACATCTGAAGTATGTGTGCAATTTTGGTCTACTTATCTGTAAAAGTTAAAAATCACAAAATACAGATTAGAGTCCAACAGGTTGAGTTGGAAGCACTAGCTTTCAGAGCTCTGCTCCATCATCAGGTAGTGGTAACTACCTGATGAACAAGCACCATTCTGAAAGCCAGTGCTTCCAAATAAACCTGTTGGACTATAATCTGGTATTTTGTGATTTTTAACTTTGTCCACCCCAGTCCAACACCAGCTCCTCCACTCTTTACTCCTCACCAATTATCTGTAAAAGAATATAATTGCATTAGAATCACTTCAGAGAAAGTTCACTCAACTCATTCCTGGGATGAATGGTTTGTGATTTGAAGAAATGTTGAACAGATTGAACCTTTACCCATGAGAGTTTTGAAGAATGAGAGGTTGATCTTTTTGAAGCTCTCAAGTGGGCTGTTCAAATGGTGGATGCTGATAAGATGGCTCTTGTAATGTGGGAGAATAGAGTGAGGGGATACAGGTTAAGAATAAAATGTGTGTCTTTTTAGATTGAGATAAGAATGAAGTTTTTTCTTTCAGAGTACAGTGTACGGTTATGTGGGAGCTCCCATTTTAGGGGGGAAGACTGTCAGTTTCATGTGCAATAATTGACCTGGCAAATCTGCACCTTCCTCTTCAGGAGAATTGTCACAGTTGACCCTGGATCCAACTACTGCAAGCAAGAACTTAATTCTGTCTGTTGATCTGAGATCAGTGGTGTACAGTGAGGAAGAACAGCCCCATGCAAGTAACCCATCGAGATTTAAAACCTACTCCCAAATCCTCTGCAAACAGAGCTTTTACTGCGGCTATCATTCCTGGGATGTGGAAATGGATGGAAATTGGTGGGGAATTGGGATCACTTATGGGACCATACCGAAGACAGGCAGTAATTCCGATCTCCGGAAAACGTCAAAAGCTTGGTGCTTATATCAAAGCATCAGCATGTTGAAAGCCTATCATAATCACAAGCATACACCAGTACCACTGAAATCCTCCATCAAGAAGATCCGAGTTTTTTTAGACTACGATGCAGGAACAGTATCATTTTTCCAGGTCACTGACACCCTGATACGCTTGCACATGTTTAAAACCACATTTACTGAGCCTGTGTATCCAGCGTTCTGCTGTGAGAACAACACCAGGCTACGACTGTCAAATTAGTTTTGTAATTCTAAGAGTTGTTCATTTCTTTTAGAATGTATTTGTGTGTTGCCCACCATCACTCGCTGACATTGAGAGCCTTTGGTGTGGTGCTGGAGTCACATGTTAACAAGACCAGACGAGATCTTTCTGGTGAGACCATCCCTAAATTGCACATACTTCAACTGCGATATCCTTGGGCTGAAGTGCTTAGTCATCATGAGCCGTGACCCAGTGTTACATAGAAACGTAGGAACAGATGCAGGCCATTCAGCCCCTTGTACCTGTTCCACAATCAATGAAATATGCTGTCTAAATCCATATACCTGCCATTAGCCCATACCCCTTCATACCTTTGCTTAATAAAATGATATCTATATCAGAGCTAAAATTAACAATAGATATCACATCACGTCACTTGTGGAAGAGAATTCCACTCATCTCTCACTCTGTGTGTAGCTTCCTAATATCTTTCCTGAACGACCTGGCCTTAATTCTCAGATGATGCCCTCTAGGTTTAGAATCCCCAACCAATGGAAATAGTTTATCAATCCCATCTTCTCCTGTTTCACTCAAATGTGCATATGCTTTGTTTTATTCATTCACAGTTTATAGATGTTACTGGTCAGGTTAATATTTATCATCTATCGCCAGTTGCCCAGAGCTCATCAACGCTTCTTAGACGCACCTTCTAAATCCACAACCAGTTCCTCTCAGAAGGACAACAGACAATTAATATTCCAACCACACAAATGCCAGGCAAAATCCATCACCAATAAGAGACAATTTAACCACTACTCCATGACATTCAATAATGTTGACATCACTGTTTCCCAGTCTATAAACAACTTGAGGGTTGCCATTGACCAGAGTCTCAACTAGACTCACAGTATAAACACAGTGGCCACAAGAACAGGTTAGAGGCTAGGAATACTGTGGTGAGTGACTTGCCTCCTGTCTCCCCAAAACCTGCCTACATCTAGAAGACACAAGTAAGGAATATGATTGAATACTCCCCACCTACCTGGATAGGTGCAGCTCCCACAACACTCAAGAAGCTTAACACCATCAGGACAAAACAGTCTATTTGATTGGCACCACATCCACAAACATCCACTCCCTCCACCACTAACAGTCTGTAGCAGCAGTGTTACAGTCAGCAATTTACCAAAGATCCTTATACAGCACTTTCCAAACCTTAACCACTTCCACCGAAAAGGACAAGGGCATTTGCTACATAGGATTACCATCAGCTCTAAGTTCCTCTTCATGCCCGCTCATCATCCTGAATTGGAAATATATCACCGTTCCCTCATTGTTACTGGATCAAAATCTGGAAATTTCCTTCCTAAGAGCTTTGTGGGTCAAACCACAAGAGGTGGACTGCGGTGGCTTACCAAGGCAGCTCGCCACCATCTTCTCAAGGGCAGCTAGGGATGGGCAATAAATTCTGGCCCAGCCAGCAATGCCCATGTCCTACAAGTGAATAAAATAAAGTTCAGAGTCAACCACACTGCTGTGAGTCTGATATCACATGTAGGTCAGACCAGGTAAGGGTGGCTGATTTCCTTCCCCACAAGGACATTTGTGAATCGGGTGGATTTTTACCATGACTGACAATGACTATGAGGACCCCATTGGGGCTATTTAAGGTAGAGAGGCATTTGAGTCTGGGAAGAAAATAGTTAAATTGGAGGGAATATAGGGAAAATGTCAAGGAATGAGGGAAGCGAGGAAGATTGTCAGAATATTTTATCAGCTGCATGATTTAGAAAGAAAATACATCAACATATGTTTAAAGTATGATTCTATGATCTGTAGAGCTTTACTAATACTCGCAAAGTTCTGTTCTAATCAATTTTTCTTTTTTGAATAAAGTGAATATACAGTGCAGTGAATGGAGCAAACAGTTCGATATTAATATAATGGTTTCGTTGAATGCCAAATCTAATATGATGTTTTCTCATTTCCTGTGTGGTTCTCCCTCAATGTCTTGTGCTATTGAGCTCACTGCATGTGGTTTATAAGTTTCTACAAGGATGTGGTGGGAAGAGGTTTCTGGCTGAGCAGGCAGAAGTGACTGATTCCCACTCAACTAAACAATCACTTTCATGTGAGCTCCTTCTAGAATAAAATCTAGGTAGATGCATAAGGGTGCAATATTTATGGTGATGCCATCTTCTGGATGAGAAGTTAAATCAAGGCTCCTTTTTGAGCACGCAAATGAATATAAACGAGCTAGTGGCAATATTATGAAGATGTCTAAGTGTGTTCTCCCAATGAGGTAAAAACAATGACTGCAGATGCTGGAAACCAGATTCTGGATCAGTGGTGCTGGAAGAGCACAGCTGTTCAGGCAGCATCCAAATGCAGCGAAATCAACGTTTCGGGCAAAAGCCCTTCATCAGGAATAAAGGCAGTGAGCCTGAAGCGTGGAGAGATAAGCTAGAGGAGGGTGGGGGGTAGGGACAAAGCAGCATAGAGCACAATGGTTGAGTGGGGGAGGGCATGAAGGTGATAGGTCAGGGAGGAGAGGGTGGAGTGGATAGGTGGAAAAGGAGATAGGCAGGTAGGACAAGTCCGGACAAGTCATGGGGACAGTGCTGAGCTGGAAGTTAGGAACTAGGATGAGGTGGGGACCCAGCTAATACTTATTCTTCAAAAAGAGATGCTAGAACAGTTAATCTAGTTATTTCTTTTCATGTGAGCTTGCTGTGCACATATTGATGGTCATATTTCCAACCTTAAGCTCATGAGTAAACTCCAAACAAGGAAACTCCTTGGGAGGTTGTAGAAACTTTCTACAAATGCATATCTGCCTTCTTTTCATGTGTGTCTATTCAATTGATCTTTATCATTGAACTGGAGATGCTGGTGTTAGAGTGGGGTGTGCAAAGTTTAAAATCACACCAACACCAGGTGATAGTCCAACAGGTTTAATTGGAAGCACTAGCTTTTGGAGCGATGCTCCTTCATCAGGTGGTTGTCTCCCGATGAAGGAGTAGCACTCCGAAAGCTAGTGCTTCCAATTAAACCTGTTGGACTATAACCTGGTGCTGTGTGATTTTTAACTTTATCATTGAAAGCATGTCCTTTGTATGAGTTATTGATAAGTCTCTCAGCATAAACATTTCTATTTACATTGAATGTTTGTTGGTACAGAATGGTCCTTCCTGTCACTGCTATTGATTTGTTTTCCTAAGCCTCTATAGAATAGCTTCATGAAGGGCAGATGGACCAATGTCGATCTACAAGGTCGCAAAATACTTTTTGAGAACCTTCATGATCCATTTTTACTTTCAAAGGATGCAAGCTGGGTTAGTAGCTATATGAAGGAAGTGACGCTCAGGAGAGATTCTGATAGGCGTTTTATCTTTAACTGGCAAATGATGAAATTATCAAGTTAAAATGATGGGTGGTTGTGTGTCAAGAATGTAAAGACTCTTCAGGTTTATTCAGCTTCAGCCTTACCAATTCCAACACTCTCCTGGATTCCATAAGAATGATAAGACCATAAGATCATAAGACATAAGAGTGGAAGTTACGCCATTTGGCCCATCCAGTCCACCCTGCCATTCAATCATGGCTCATGGGCATTTCAACTCCATTTACCCACACTCACCCCCTAGCCCTTAATTCCCTGCAAGAACAAACATTTATGAATCTTTGCCTTGAAGACATTTAATGTTCCAGCCTCCACTGCACTCCACAGCAATGAATTCTACAGGCCCACCACTCTCTGGCTGAAGAAATGTCTCCTCATTTCCATTCTAAATTGACCTCCTCTAATTCTAAGGCTGTGCCCACAGGTTCTAGTCTCCCCGACTAATGGAAACAAAATTCCCAGCATACACCCTTTCTAAGCCATGCATTATCTTGTAAGTTTCTATTAGATCTCCGCTCATTCTTCTAAACTCTATAGAATACAATCCCAGGATCCTCAGCTGTTCATTGTATGACAAGCCCACCATTCCAAGGATCACCCATGTGAATCTCCGCTGGGCACGCTCCAGTGCTAGTATGTCCTTACTGAGGTGTGGGGCTCAAAATTGGACACAGTATTCTAAATGAGGCCTAACTCAAGCTTCATAAAGTCTCAGTAGCACATCGCTGCTTTTATATTTCAACCCTCTTGAGATGAATGACAATATTACATTTGCTTTCTTAACCACAGACTCAAACTGCAAGTCAACCTTTAGAGGATCCTGACTAGCACTCCCAGATCCCTTTGTACATTGTTCTCACTGTTTAGAAAATAGTCCATGCCTGTATTTATTTTTCTGAAGTATAAGACCTCGCATTCGCTCATGTTGAATTTCATCAGCCATTTCCTGGACCACTCCCCTAAACTCTCTAAATCTTTCTGCAGCCTCCCCACCTCATCAGAACTACCTGCCTGTCCACCTAACTTTGTATCATTGGCAAACTTCGCCAGAATGACCCCAGTTCCCTCATCCAGATCATTAATTTATAAAGAGAGGGAACTGGGGGCATCCTGGTGAAGTTTGCTGATGATACGAAATTAGGCTTCCCACTCTTCTGATTTCCCAGTGCTCTTGGCCACTTTATAGGCTCTCCCTTTTTCTATGATACATTTCCTGGCTTCCTTTGTCAGCCATGGTTGTCTAATTCCACCCTCCTCCCCTGGATAATCTTTCTTTCCTTTGGGCAGAACCTCTATACTGTGTCCTCAATTACATCCAGAAACTCCTGCTCTACTGTCTTTCCCGTTAGGCGCTGCTTCCAGTCGATTTTCGTCAGTTCCCCTCTCATGCTCCTGCAATTACCTTTATTTAACTATAACACCATTACATCCAATTTTGCCTTCTCTCTTTCAAACAGCAGATTGAACTCTACCATATTATGATCGCTGCTTCCTAAGTTTTCTCTTACTTTAAGATCTTTGATAAAGTCTGGTTCATTGCATAGCACTAAGTCCAGAATAGCCTGCTTCCTTCGGGGCTCCATCACAAACTGTTCTAAAAAGCCATCCTGTAAGCATTCCATGAATTCCCTTTCTTTGGATCCACCGGCAACATTATTCACCCAATCCACCTGCATATTGAAGTCCCCCATGATCACTGTGACCTTGCCTTTCTGACATGCCCTACCTATTTCCTGGTACATCTTGTGTCCCTGGTCCTGACCACTGCTGGGAGGTCTATACATAACTCCCATTATGGTTGTTTTGCTTTTGTGGCTCCTCAACGCCATCCACACAGACTCTAAGTCATCTGACCTTATGTCATTCACTACCATAGATTTGATTTCATTCTTAGCTAACAAGGCAACCCTGCCCCCTCTGCCCACCTTCCTGTCTTTTTGATACGTTGTAAATCCTTGGATGTTTAACTGCCAGTCCTTAACCCCCTGCAACCACATCTCTGTGGTGCCTACTGCATCATAATCATTCACAATGATTTGCGCCGTTAATTCATCTACTTTGTTACGAACACTATGAGCATTTGAGTAAAACGCCTTAATGCTAATTTTCTTATCCTCATGATTTCCATCATCTCGTGTAATATGTCCTAAGATTCCTTTCTTTTTGCTTCATTCCTAGTCTGTCTTGAACTTAAACTCTGCACACTTGCTAACCTGGTGATAATCTTCCTACTTGACTCCATTCTCCCTGTTGCTTTCTCTTTCCCTTTCCCCCGACTCACAAAATTAAAATTCTAGTGACCACCCTATTTATCCTTTTTGCCAGAACACTGGTTCCAGCTTGGTTCAGGTGGAGACCGTCCCATTGGTACAGATCTCCCTGATTCCAAAACTGATGCCAATGTCCCATGAAATGGAATTCCTCTTTCCCACACCAATCTCTTAGCCGCGTGTTTACTTCCCTAATTTTCTTCATTATGCCAATTAGCACATGGCTCTGGCAGTGATCCAGAGATTATGACCCTCGAAGACCTGTTCTTCAATTTCCTTCCTCGTGCTTGATACTTCCCAAACAGGTCCTCCTTCCTAGCCTTGCCTATGTTGTTAGTGCCAACATGGACCACAACAACTGGATCTTCCCTTTTCAAGCTGGTCAGAGATGTCCTGCACCCTGACACCGGACAGGTAACACACCATGCGGGACTCCTGATTCAGCTCGCAAAGGCTACTACCTGTCCCACTAATTATAGAACCCCTTATTACAATGACTTGTCTTTTTGCTCCCCCCTCTTGAAAGGCCTTCTGCACCATGGTGCCGTGGGATCAGCTGGTTCATCCCGTCCTCATCCCTACATGGAGTAAAAATCTCATACCTATTGGACAGGGTCAAGGGCTGAGGGTCCTCCACCCCTGAACTCAGAATCCCCCTGCCTGTCTCACTTACAGTCACACACTGTTGTTCCTGATCACTAACTGAATTTGAATTACTTAATCTCCCAGGTGTGACTGCTTCCTGGAACAAAGTGTCCAGGTAACTCTCCCCCTCCCGGATGTGCCGAGGTGTTTGAAGCTCAGATTCCAGATCATCAACTCTGATCCAGAGTTCTTCCAGCAACCAACACTTGTTGCAGATGTGGTCACTGCTGTTCTCAATGGGATCAGCCAGCTCCCACATCATACAGTTATAGCACATCATCTGTCCAGCCATCTCAACTTATTTAATTAATTTATGAAAATTTATGAGTTAAATAATTTCTAGTACTTCTCTATGGTCTTATTCAACGAACCAACCAAGAGTAAATTTGTATTCAATCACAAGATACACAAGAAATATAAATTGAAACGCCTTACCTTAGCAACATATGAGAGTCCTTTTGTTTTGGTTAGAGGAGGAGGAGGGTTGGGGGACGCTACACGTGTAGTGTCTCAGGATTCAACCACTGCCAAAATACACACCCAGCAGACCTCTGCGTCTCGCTGTGACCTCTCCCTCTGCTGCTCCTTTAAAAGCCTCATTTACCCAGCAGTCCCGTGTCCATTCCTGCTCAGTGTTCACTCTGCCAGGGTAAGTTTTTATATTTTAAAATTACCTTCTCAACGGGCCTTTGTAAAAAAAAACATAATAACCAAGAGCAGAAGGAGTCCATTCAGCCCTGCAAGTCTGCTCTGCCATTTTGGGGTGGCATGGTCACTCAGTGGTTGGCACTGCTGCCTCACAACACCAGGGACCTAGGTTTGATTCCAACCTGAAGTGACTGTTTGTGTAGGATTTGCACATTCTCCCCGTGTCTGCATGAGTTTCTTCCAGGTGCTCTGGTTTCCTCCCACAGTCCAAAGATGTGCAGATTAGATGAATTGGCCATGCTAAATTGCCCATAGTATTCAGAGATGTGTAGGTTAGGTGCATTAATCAGGGGTACATGTAAAGTAATAGGGATGGGGAATGGGTCTGAGTGGGCTACCCTTAGGAGGGTTGGTGTGGACTTGTTGGGCCAAATGGTCTGTTTCCACACTTTAGGGATTCTGCGATTTAAAAAAAAATGACTAACCTCATCTTGGCTTCAACTCCACTTTCCCTCTGAAGCGGGTAACATCTGCTCTACATCGAATTTGCCAATCCCCTTATAAACCCATATTCGATCTGCTCTTAATCTTCCAAACTCTCACGAATATAGGCTCAATCATTCCTCATAAGATGAGCCTTTTATCTCTGGAATTAATCTAGTGAACCTTCTTAGAATCATCTCCATGGCGGATACATTCTTCTTCAATGAAGGGACCAAAACTGTACATGCATCTCCAGTTGAGGTCAGACTGATGTCTTGTATAGTTACAACAACGTTTCCCTACTTTAATATTGTAGTCCTTTTGTAATAAGTGCTAAAATTCCATTTGTCTACCTTATTACCTGCTGTATGTGCACACAAGCTATCAATGATTAGCTCCAGTGCTCTCTACACTGAAACACTCTGCAAATAGATAGTAAGTTGCCTTTTTATTCTTCCAACCAAAATGGATAACCTCAGATTTAACTATTTTAAGCTCCATCTGCCGAAACTTAGCCCATTCATCATGTCACCAAGCCCCCTATCTCCCATCTGTTTTTTGACTCGTCATTGTTAGAAAGTTGTGTCACTACGATGGTGTTGTCAGTAATATTGTAAGTGGCATTCATTCAGAATTTGACAACACAGTTGTGGGTGTACAGGGATTACAGTCGAGGGCTGAGGATGAATCCTTGTGGGGCTCCAGTGCTGAGTGTTATTATGGAGGAGGTGCAGTGGTCTATCTTTACTCAATGTGGTCTGTGAGTCAGGAAGCTGAGAATCAAGTTGCAGTGGGCAGAGCCAAGACAAAGGTCACAGTGTTTTGAGATCAGCCTGGAGGGAATAATGGTGTTGAAGGATGGAGCTGTAGCCAATGAGCAGGAGTCTGATGTTGATGTCCTTGTTGTCCAAATGTCTCAGGGATGAGTGCAGGGCTAGGGATATGACATCTGTGGACCTGTTACTCTGGTAGGCAAATAGCAGGAGATCGAGGCACACTGGGAGACTGGAGTTAATGTCGGCCATGACCAGTGTCTCAAAGAACTTTGTGAATATTGCATGTCTTGCATGTCACTCAGCACGCATGGATTAACAAATATCAGGTTGTGCCTGATGCATGGTTTGGGACTGTTGGAAAGTGGGTAGTGTAGAAGAATAGAGTAAAGGTGAGGAATTGGAGAGAAGATGGTGGTACTTACACTGGCGGGGAGGAGTGAAGAAGGTATTTGATCTCCTTCCTACAGCGCTAGGCATTCCTACAAACAGCTGCGACTGCACTGATCTGAGTGGTAAGCTTGGACCGGGCTGGCATGATGTTTATCCTCCACTGCCAGCCCTGAGGGATGGGGACATCCTGCCTCAATGCCACCCTGCCCACTAACACCACCAGGGTCCTGCTAATGAGATGGAATGCAAACTTTAACCTTGTCTGCCTCGTTTGATGTAACTGTTAGGGCTGGCGCAGGGCATCTGCAGACTGCATCTGTTTAGGTGCACAATGGGTTTGTAAAGATGGTGCCAGCGTCAGCAACATGTTTTCTCTCATTGGCCACATCTGGAACCATGATATAATGTTCCACATGAATGCTGAAAATACCCAGCAGTACCACATCCCCGTCTCCTGTCTCTCCCACTGTCACTGAGTCGTTACACTTCTAGTTTATTGAGCAACTTCAGAAGTCACATGGCACCAGCTTATAATCCATTTATTTGAAATCACAAGCTTTCGGAGAACTGCTCCTTTGCCAGGTTGACTTCAGCCTCTTCAGGAACTTGCACAGCTTGACACAGGAAATGGGTAGGTATGAGAGGCTCTGTTGGGCTTAGAAATGAACAAATCTCCAGGCCCAGATGAATTGCATCCCAGGCTGTTGTGGGAGGTAAGACAGCAAATTTCAGGGGCTCTGACACAAATTTTGAATTCCTCTCTGGCCACAGGGGAAGTGTCAGAGGACTGGAGGATAGCTAATGTGGTTCCACTTTTAAAGAGGGGTGGTAGAGATGAACCAGGAAATTACAGACCAACAAGTCTCACATCAGTGACAGGGAAACTATTGGAGAAAATTCTCAAGGAGAGAATTAATGTCCACTTGGAAAGGCAGGGGTTAATTAGGGATAGTCAGCATAGCTTTGTCAGAGCAAGGTCAAGCCGAACAAATTTGTTTGAATTTTGTGGAAGTATGATCAAATGTGGATGAGGCAAGTTCAGTTCGTGTAATTAACATGGATTTTAGCAACACTTTTGACAAGGTCTCACATGGGAGACGGATTGAGAAGGTTAAAGCACATGGAATTCAGGGATACATGTTGAGATGGATCAGAAAACTGGCTCAGTAATAGAACACAAAGAGTAGTAGGAGAAGGCTGTTTGAATGTCTAACAGTGTACCACAAGGATAAGCGCTGTGTCCTCATTATTTGTTATGTACAAAAATGATTTGGATGAAAATGTGGGGGGAATGTCAAGAAAATTTGCAGTTGACACCAACATTCGTGGAGTGATTAATAGCGAAGAACATGGTTGTTGGTTACAGGAAGATAAAAATGGGTTGGGCAGACGGCCAGACCATTGGCAGATGACGTTTAACCCTGATAAGTGAGAGGTGGTGCACTTTGGAAAAGGAAACAAGTTGAGGGAGAATTTAATAAATGGCAGGACACTGGGTAGCTCAGAGGAAGAGAGATCTTGGGGCAATTATTCACAGATCCCTGAAGTTGGCAGACCACATGAACAGGATAGTTAAGAAGTCATTTGGGACATATGCTTTCATCAGTTACGGCATAGAGTATTAGAGTAAGGAGGTGATGCTGGAGTTGTACAGAGGATTGGTTAGGCCACAGCTGGAGTACTGAATAGAGTTTTGGTTGTCCTACTATATGAAGGACATGGCAGCACCAGATGGGGTACAGAGGAGGATGTGGCCTGGGATGGAGAAATTGATCTATAAGGAGAGACTAGACAGGCCTGGATTGTTTTCTTTAGAGCAGAGAAGATGAAGAGGGGACATGATGGAGGTATATAAGATTATGAGGGGTGTGGACAGGGTGAGGAGGAAGCAGCTTGTCCCCTTGGTTGAGGGGTCACTCATGACAGGGCATGACTATTAAGGTCAGGGGTAGGAGATTCAGAGGGGATTTCAGAAAAAAAAACATTTTCACAAAGCAGGTGATGAAAATCTGAAATGCACTGCCTGGGAAGGTACTGAAGTACGGAAACCTTACAATCTTCAAATAGTAATTGGATGAGAACTTGAGCTATCATAGTATTCAGGGATATGGGACAAGTGCAAGAAATTGGGATTGGCGCACCTATAGTGGGAGTTGCTGTCAGTACAGACTCGATGGGCCAAAAAGCCTTTTCTACACTGTATGAATTATGAAGAGAAAACCCGTAAATGGAATATCAAAGTCAAGAGGAGCATGAAGAGATAGCTGAAGAGAACCTAGTTCTTTCAGGAAGCAATCCTGAACTAATACTATTCCTCTCCTCACCATATTTCCAAATTAATCTTCTTTAATAAGGATCAGTAAATGATAGCAAATTGGCTCCTGACAAAGAGGATGTCACATAAGGAATTTAATTGGAATTTAATAACAACATCTCCACTAGAGGGCAGTGAGGTCTAACAAAGTACTCAATAGATAATAGATCAACACAGTGTAAACATACAAGGGAATAATAGATGTGCACTGAAATATTTCACACAGTCAGAAACATGGGGAATACTTGAGAAGTTGGAGTTATGTTCCAAATGACTGAGAAATCCAAAGGAAGTTTTGCTTCAGGCATTTAATGGCTTCAGCAGCAAAGTAGTGGTGAGATTGGTTGATAACTAGATGATAAAGATATAAAATGATTGGCAAAAGAATAATGGTGACCTGAAGAAACCGCTTTTTGATTAGATTACCTACAGTGTGGAAACAGGCCCTTCAGCCCAACAAGTCCACACCGACCCTCTGAAGAGAAACCCATCCCCTCTATGTTTACCCCTGACTAATCCACCTAACACTATGGGCAATTTACCATGGCCAATTCACCAAACCTGCACATCTTTGGACTGTGGGAGGAAACCAGAGACAGACACGGGGAGAATGTGCAAACTCCACACAGACAGCTGCCCGAGGCTGGAATTGAACCCGAGTTCCTGGTGCTGTGAGGCAGCAGTGCTGAACACTGAACCAACGAGCCGCCCATTTTTATGCAGTTATTTAATTTCGGAATGCACAGCCTAAACTATGGTGGAGGCAGATTTAGTAACAAGAAAAATATTATATTGGCTGTACTGATGGATAAATGCTTGAAGGGAGGACAAGTTAGCAGTGGGGAATGAACAGGGGACTACGATTAATTTGATAGTCCTATCACAGGCATGTTGGGCCAAATGACCTCCTTTGGTACTGTCTTATTCTGTGACTTCTCCAATGATCTCTTGGCTTGGGCAGAAATGAGAAGAAATAGACCCACTAATGTTTGCAGCATAGAAGGAGGTCATTTAGCCTATTATTATTGCTTGGTCACTCATCATGTTTTCCAGTTTCTGACCAATAGCCCCGGAGGCAATGCCACAGCAAGCAAATAAATAAATACTGCTTAAATGTTACGAGAATTTCTGAATCAACACCATTTCAGGCAATGAGTTCCTGACTCCCACTAAGCTCTCCTCAGTTAATTCTCCTCAATTTTCCTCTTAGCCTACTGTCTCTTATCTTAAATCAATAAACCTAATTATTGATCCCTCTACTAAGTACCTCCCTATCCACCCAATCTACACCCCTCATGATCCTGTAAACATCTGTCAGATCCCTTCCCAACCTTCATTGATGCAGGGAAATCAAATCAGCCTATCCAATTATTCCTCATAGCTCAGACTCTCCAGCCCACACAACATCCTGGTAAATCTCCTTCACACCCTCTTGAGTGTGACCACTTCCTTCCCTTAGTGAACAGGGGACTAAGATTAATTTGATAGCCCTATCACAGGCATGTTGGGTCAAATGACCTCCTTTGGTACTGCCTAGACCTATGTGCAATACTCTAGTGTTGGCCTAACCAGCATTTTCAATGTCGCCTCCCTGCTCTTGTGTTCTGTGCCTTGGCTAATAAAGGCAGGTTTCCCATATGCCTTCTTAACAACCTTATCCATCTGCTCGGCTACCTTCAACTATTCATGGATACAGACACTGAGATGTCTCTGATCTTCAGGATTTTCCAGGGTCTTGCCATTCAGTATAACCCTTTGCCTTTTTAGCCCTTCCCCAAGTGGATAACCTCGCACTTTTCAAAGTCAAATTTCATTTGCCACTGCTTATGCTCACTGACCAGTCCATTAATGCCCTTCTGCAGATTGCAACAATCTTCCTCAATATTGACCACACTGCCAATTTTCATGTAACTCGTGGATTTCTTGTTCAGCATGGTGTTAAGGTTGGAGACTGTGGGGTTTGCTCGCCAAATATATGTTGGGAGTGGAAAATTATGAGACTGAAGCCACACTTTCAAAAATGCTGCATTGATATCAAATCTTAGATTAAATACAAATGATTCTCACTCAAGACTGCTCAGACTGAAGCCACAAATCGAGTTTTCAACGTATTGTTTGAAATTGCCCGTGACAAGCCATGTGCCTTTTTGATTACTTTCTAAAGTTGTTCATGATATTTTAAGGACCTATGTATCTCTCTCATTGAAGTTATCTCCTTCTTGATTGCAGGTATTATTCCTTCCCATCTACCTTTTTTCTATCTTTCCTACAGATTTGATCATCTATTTTGTTCACAATCCTCTCTTGTACCTTGCCTCCTGTCATATTTCCCTCGAGACCAATAACTTTTAAAAAGCAGAAATCAATTGCCCCAGACACCATCAGAAAGTATTGCAGGACAACATTACACATCTGTGATAATTAAACTAAAATCGACATAGCTCAAATGTAATTTAAAGGAGCTAATGAACCAACTGAAAAAAAAGGCTTTAGAAATAGTAACAGGTTTGTACTTAATGTTGCACTTCTGAAAAATAGATGGGAATTCAAGATTATGACATGAGGTGTTCCCAACTTCCAGGAGGCTCATTCCTCCCTGCTCTGCCAGGTTAAATGCTTCAATTTCTTTTGAAAATCTGTTCAGTCAGCAGGAATATGCCACACTGTCTTTCATCAGCATCTTATCAATTTCTTGTTTCTTACATTTTATGAAGTCCAATTAATCCAGATGTCCTTCCTTTTAAATAGAAAGCCAACGTTCGCAAGCATTCACTGAGTTGTTCAGGCAGGAACAGTTTACCCTGATCTCCACAGCGTTAGGTGGCTGCTTCTCCCCCAAAGTAATAATTAGTAGATAGGGTAGTGAAACAGGCATTTGGTATGCTTTCCTTTAGAGGTCAGAGCATTGAGTACAGGAGTTGGGAGGTCATATTGCGGCACTACAGGACATTGGTTAGGCCACTTGTGGAATATTGCGTGCAATTCTGGCCTCCTTCCTATTGGAAAGATGTTGCGAAATTGAAAGGGTTCAGTAAAGACTTACAAGGATGTTGCCAGGGTTGGAGGATTTGAGCTACAGAGAGAGGCTGAACATGCTGGGGCTGTTTTCCCTGGAGGGTCGGAGGCTGAGGAGTGACATTATAGAGCTTTATAAAATCATGAGGGGCATGGATAGGATAGATAGGGTAGATAGACAAAGTCTTTTTCCTGGGGTGAGGGAGTCTAGAACTAGAGGGCGTAGGTTTACAGTGAGAGGGGAAAGATATAAAAGAGACATAAGGGGCAACTTTTTCATGCAGAGGGTGGTACGTGTATGAAATGAGCTGCCAGAGGAAGTGGTGGAGGCTAATACAATTGCAAGATTTAAAAGGCATCTGGATGGGTATATGAATAGGAAGGGTTTGGAAGGATATGGGGTGGTTGCTGGCAGGTGGGACTAGATTGGGTTGGGATATCTGGTCAGTATGCATGAATTGGACCGAAGGGTCTGTTTCCGTGCTGTATATATCTCTATGACTCTATGACTCTGCCCCTCCCCACCCCTCTCTCCCTCTGTCTCTGTGTTCAAAAAGCACCTGTCATTTTTCTGAGTCCAAGATGCGAAAACTACTGCCTCAATGTTCAACAGGTTTTGGTTTGGGATCTCCCACCCTCCCCCATAGCAACCAGATCACATTGGCTGGTATGATGGTATGATACCACTTACTTTAACAGGTTGGTCTGCCTGGCTTTAAGTTGAAAGAAATTTCATACTGTAAATCAGAGAATCTTAGAATTCCTACAGTGTGGAAGCAGGCCATTCAGCCCATTGAATTCACCCCACCCCAACGAAGATCATCCCCTCTCCCTACCTTATCCCTGTAACCCTGCATTTCCCATGGCTAATCCACTTAGCCCTGAACACACTGGGCAGTGTAGCGTAGCCAATCCACATAACCTGCACATCTTTAAACTCTCCCTCTCTAAAAATTATTCATCAACTCTGATTCCACCGCCTCTTCAGGAACAGAGTCATAGAGTCATAGAGATGTACAGCATGGAAACAGACCCTTCGGTCCAACCCATCCATGCTGACCAGATATCCCAACCCAATCTAGTCCCACCTGCCAGCACCCAGCCCACATCCCTCCAAACCCTTCCTATTCATATACTCATGCAAATTTAAATGTTGCAATGATACCAGCCTCTATCACTTCCTCTGGCAGCTCATTCCATACACACACCACCCTCTGTGAGAAAAAGTTGCCCCTTAGGTCTCTTTTATATCTTTCCCCTCTCACCCTAAACCTATGCCCTCCAGTTCAGGATTCCTCCAACCCAGGGAAAAAAAACTGTGTATTTACCCTATCCATGCCCCTCATAATTTTGTAAACTTCTATAAGGTCACCCCTCAGCCTCTGACGCTCCAGGGAAAACAGCCCCAGCCTGTTCAGCCTCTCCTTATAGCTCAAATCCTCCAACCCTGGCAACATCCTTGTAAATCTTTTCTGAACCTTTTTAAGTTTCACAACATCTTTTCAATAAGAAGATTTCCAAAGATTCAAGATATTCTCAGAGGAACAACTTCATCATCAACAGGCGACATCTGATTTTAGCATTAAGATATAAAATTGGTTAACACACACTGTTTGTATTATCAAAACATAAATTTCCTCTCTAAATAGCTTCAAATACAACAGACAAAGAGAAAAGTAGTGAATTTTTAGGTACATTGATTCACTTTAAAAAAGACAAGAAAGTCTTATTTTTGAAGGCTAAAAGCAAAATGTTTTGAGTTTTTCAGATGGCTATTGATCTAAAGTTTTGGCAAACAAGGAGAAATGTCACTGAACACATGCAGTTTTCTGGGGGATTTTTGCTAATGCAATTGTTTACGAAATATCGATAAACTGCTTCAGTGACTCTTAATTTGACAAATAATGGAAGAGGGTTCCAGGTACCAGCCCAGAACCACAGCATGGGCTCTTCTCCAGGAACATGAGAGCTGAGCTGGGAAGCTTCGTTCTTTGCGCAGACTTCACCTCAGCTGAAAATCCAAATGATTTCGAATACTATGATCTCTGCTAATATTAATATTGGACATCTGAAGTCCTGGAGTAAAACCTGGCTTGAATAGATCATAAGTTTGTTATTCTTTTTGATTCACAAGAGGTTGCCTTTGTACTTTTATCAAAAAAAATCACAGTTTAACTGCATAAAAACAAAACACAAGATGCATCACCCTGATACCACCAACCCCACGTGTTGTTACTCATTCACTCAGGCCACCTCCTCAACTGCACAGAGAGAAGCACACACTTTCATCAGTCTCATTCCAGGGGGAAGCAGCCTACAGTAGGGTGGAAAGAGTCAAAATAGGCAGATGGCTGTCTAACATTCAGCTCCTGGCCCCTTCTGAGGACATCATCCTGACTCTGATCATCAAAAACAGCTCACTGGCTGAGTCAGAGCTCACGGACCAGTCACTGGTCCTTGGCTTACTATGTCAGGATTCCCTGAGTGAAGGCTACCTCCCTTAACTTGACTGAAGCCTGCTGACAACCATGAGAAGCTCCCTGGCTTTGTATCTGCACTAAATGGTAAGGCAAGACAGAAATAATATGGGAGAAAGTGAGAACTGCGGATGCTCGAGAATCAGTATTGAAAAGTGTGGCACTGGAAAAGCACAACATCTGAGGAGCAGGAGAGTCAACATTTCGGGCATAAACCCTTCATCAAAAATGTGAGGGGGGCAGGAGGCTGAGAGATAAATATAAGGGTGGGGGTGGTGCTGGAGGGAAGATAGCTGGGAAAGTGATAGCTGGATACAGGTGGAGGGTGACTGTGATAGGGTCAGTGGGGAGGGTGGAGAGGATAGGTGGGAAGGAAGATGCACAGGTGGGACAGGTCAAGAGGGCAGTGCTGAGTTGGAGAGTTGGATCTGGGATGAGGTGGGGGGAGATTTGGAAACTAGTGAAGTCGATGTTGATGCCGTGTGGTTGGAGCATCCGAAGTAGAAGATAAGGCGTTCTTCCTCCAGTTGTTCAGTGGCTTGGATTTAGTGATGGATGAGGCCTAAGACTTGCATGTCCTTGGTGGAGTGAGAGGGAGAGTAGTAGTGGTAATGTGAGACAAGTATCTCTGGCTGAGGAGCAAAGCGCATAAAGCCAAGGTAGGGATGCTGCAAACATCTATATTAGCTCAGAGTGAGTTGGCACCATGAGCTGAGCATGATCCCTGAGCGCACAGTCTCCTTACTGCAACATTACAATGATATTTCTCAGTGCAGCCTGAGATACAGCATTGAAATGCAGATGAGTATAGTAAGAGGATTTGAGATCTACCAGGAGGGTTCTGAGAGGCTTGCATATGTCAGATGCCACTACCTGAGGACATGGAGATTCAATAAATCTTTTCAGGATTTATTCATAATCTTTGGAACTGGAAAATACTTTGTTCAAATTTATCCACTGAGATTGCATTGGGATGGTACTCTGGAGTAGGAAGATTATAAATTAACTTGTGATTAATAAGCTATTTTGACTTTCTGTATTCTTATGTCCCTCAAACGTTCCATTTCCAAAACAAGACTGAAGAATCTCACTGCTGAAAATGTGTTGCTGGAAAAGCGCAGCAGGTCAGGCAGCATCCAAGGAACAGGAAATTTGATGTTTCGGGATTCAGCCCTTCATCAGGAATGAATCTCACTGTTCATTCCTGATATCATAAGCTCTTTTGGTTACCATTTTGTCAATGGCTGGATGGCTGGTTCATTTTTGGATTCCTATGCCCTTTATATTTTCTACAGGAGATGCTTTCTCAAAACTGATACTTTTATGCCTGATGACATGGGACCTGTTTGGCTGATGTTCTCTGATGTTGATGTTCAGTGTCCAATTTGAAAGACCTTCAGAAGACATGATGAGCTGAATTTGCCATGTACTTATCCTGCCCTCCATGTTGAGAATTATTGAGGGCTAGCTCGTTTGGTGAGTTTGGAAGATAGGAAGCTGAATATTAATGAAGCTTCAACAAGACACTTACCTAACAATGGAGAAAGTGGAACTGCAGATGCTGGAGATCAGAGCTGAAAATGTGTTGCTGGAAAAGCGCAGCAGGTCAGGCAGCATCCAAGGAGCAGGAGAAACGACATTTTGGGCATGAGCCCCATTTCAGGAATGAGGTGAGTGTGCCAAGCAGCTAAGATAAAAGGTAGGGAGGAATGACTTGGGAGAGGGGTGTTGGAAGTGCGATAGGTGGAAGGAGGTTAAGGTGAGGGTGATGTGGCCTCCTCTATTTGGGGAGACAGGCCGCCTACTTGTGGAATGTTTCAGAGAACACCTCTGGGACACCCGGACCAACCAACCCAACCCGTGGCTCAACACTTCAACTACCCCTCCCACTCCACCAAGGACATGCAGGTCCTTGGACTCCTCCATTGCCAGACCATAGCAACACGACGGTTGGAGGAAGAGCGCCCCATCTTCCGCCTAGGAACCCTCCAACCACAAGGGATGAATGCAGATTTCTCCAGTTTCCTCATTTCCCCTCCCCCCACCTTGTCTCAGTCCCAACCCTCGAACACAGCACCACCATCCTAACCTGTAATCTTCTTCCTGACCTCTCTGCCCCCCACCCCCACTCCGGCCTATCACCCTCACCTTAACCTCCTTCCACCTATCGCACTTCCAACGCTGCTCCCCCAAGTCCCTCCTCCTTACCTTTTATCTTAGCCTGCTTGGCACACTCTCCTCATTCCTGAAGAAGGGCTCATGCCCGAAACGTCGATTCTTCTGCTCTTTGGATGCTGCCTGACCTGTTGTGCTTTTCCAGCAACACATTTTCAGCACTTAACTAACAATAGTTGGCAAGTCACTGCTGCCTAGCCTCACTGCATTGCAACGGGATGCTTCCAATGTCGAGATAAGCCTTGTTGGCCTTTTCGTGCAATCCTGCCATAAATATCATCATAGCCCACACCATGTCGGCCCTTATAAGGCTCATCTGTGTCTTTTCATTGACCTTGAAAACATAAACAACCCAGGTATCACCACAGAACTCGAAATAAAACAGTTTCTCTACAATCTGTAAAAATTTAAGCCCTCTAAAAAAAAAATCAAAGTTGAGGCCTCCATGACACTATTTATTATCTTTTATTCACCATAAGACCATAAGACATAGGAGTGGAAGCTATGAAACACCCTGGCTGATGGGTATTTCAACTCCACTTACCCGCGCTCTCCCCATAACCTTTAATTCCTTGCAAGATCAAGAATTTATCAATCTCTGCCTTGAAGACATTTAATGTCTCGGCCTCCACTGTGCTCCGTGGCAATGAATCATGTCTGAGCTGTCTATCTCTCTTGCTAAGGTGTTTAGAAATGGTACATAATTGTAAGAAATAATATATAAAATGAATGATTTTTGGTACGCCAGAAAATTGGAAAACAGCAAAGGTTGGTAAAAAAGACAGAGAAATTGGAAAATGAGAGTGAATTTACAAGAATGATAAAAAAAAACAGACAGTAAGAACTCCTGCAGGTATAAATGAAGGAAGAGAGTAGCTAACGTGAGTCTTAGCTCCTTTTAGCTGCGACTGGGATTAGATATAATTCCACGCAAAAGATTATCGTTTAAAACATCAGTGTGGAGGTGTGGAGAATGTGTACTGCACCCGTTGGATAGTATCAGTTTCTGCACTTTCATTTTCATTTTCTCACCTATTAAGTATCCCAACCCTGTTCTGAACTTATACTTCTCAAGAAAGAGTGACTGAGGTCAGGAGTAAAGTATTTTGACACTGCTTCTCCTCCCTTATGTGATGAAGTATCTCTAATCCACACTCACATTTGCTTAAAGAGTCTGTATCGGAGGAATTCAAGACAGTGATAATTAATGTTAATGCGCTAGCCTTAGAAATTTTCCTTATTCATAAACTCCCAGGAGGACACAATCTGCTCAGTCATATCCAGTCTCCTTCTATTCTCTGCCTGGAGGTCCCAGATCGATATTCAACACCAACGTGGACTGCAGAGGTTCAAAGAAAGCAGCCAGGCACCACCTTCTCAAAGCTAACTAGGAATGGAGAATAAATGTTGACTAGCTATCGATGCCCACATCGCATGGATGAATAAAAAGAAAACACCATTTGCCCCTCAGTTAGGGAAAGACCACAGTTCCTGAATCTACTCCAGTCAGAACTGAATCAATTGGTACCAAATTGATCCAGACCACTCAACCATCTGACTGGACCCTCAAGGTGTCCACATAGCTGTGGCAACAGGTTCTCACAATCACATAGCTACTCACAGTTAGGAGGAGTGATGGTAGAGCCTCCAATTTTCTTCCATCATGTGGCTGACTAGAAATCTCTCCTATTTGTACCATCTGGCCTTTGACATAGTGTCATTGAGTAATAGAGATTTACAGCACAGAAACAGACCCTTCAGTCCAACTTGTCCAAGCCGACCAGATATCCTAAATTAACCTAGTCTCACTTGCCAGCACTTGGCCCATATCCCTCTAATCCCTTCCTATTCATATACCCATTCGGATGCCTTTTAAATGTTGAATTGTACCAGCCTCCACCACTTCCTCTGGCAGCTCATTCCATACATGTACCACCCTCTGCATTAAAAAGTTGCCCCTTAGATCCCTTTTAAATCTTTCCTCTTTCACCCTAATCCTATACCCTTTAGTTCTGGACTCCCTCACCCAAGGGAAAAGATCATTTCTGTTTACTCTATCCATGCCTCTCATGATTATATAAACCTCTGTGAGGTCACCCCTCAGCCTCCAATGCTCCAGGGAAAACAGTCCCAGCCTATTCAGCCTCTCCCTACAGCTCAAATCCTCCAATCCTGGCAACATCCTTGTAAATGTTTTCTGAACCCTTTCAAGTTTCACAACATTCTTCCTATAGCAGGGAGACCAGAATTGCACACAGTATTCCAAATATGGTCTAACCATTATCCTGTACAGCAGCAACATTCTTTGGAAAGATTTGCCGTTTGATTTTTAATCTGTTTGGACATTATATGAACATACCTTTCCTGCCCATTGTATCCTGGAGTGGGTCTGGGGCCAGGAGCTTCTGGCTCAGAGATAAGGATTTTACCCACTGAACCAAAAGACTCTTTATACCTTTGCCTAGATTATTTAGACCTTGCATTAACTTCCATGGACGGTGCAAGCTTACATGAACTACTACAAGCAAAACATAGGATCTCCTTCCTATCTGCATAATTTCCCAAACATTGTATCCCAATTACAATGCATTCCTTTTATTAATTACTCTGACATACACTGAATGCACAGAAACCTTCAAATTGGCCTTCCATTCCATCTTGGATATTAGGCTGCTCTCAATCTCCTTCCATTCATAAGTACAACATTTGATTCCTTACTCCCTCATATACTGTACTTCTCTTAAATATACATTGATATTTGTCGCAATTACTGATTGCAGTATTAAATTTCACAGCCTCACGACTTCTTGGTAAAGTTGTTTGTTTTGTTCCCAATTTGATTTCTGAGTGAGGACGTTACATTACATATGCACTCTAGCGCCTTCACTTCCGGGTTCATTCATGTCCATAAATTTCTTGCCTTTATCCTGGCCTGTTATGGACCAGGCCAGATTCCCTCAAAACATTTCAAGAAAGTAGCCCTGACCCTAACTTTGCTAATTGTTTTCAGCAGGTTTACAGTAGATATTCCAGGAGGGATTCAGCTGGTCAACCCACTTAGTTTTAAAGAAAACAGAATTTATTTACAAGATTACTGAATGAAACTCAAACAAAAGAGAACAGAATAACCCAACCTATCTGCAAACCTAACAGATCATCCCAAATTAATGATGCTGGTTCAAATATTTGCAACAATTCCATTAACACCCCTTGGCACAAAATGTAAAATCAAACATAGGGTCTTACAGGAGAGATGTCAGAGAGAGAGTGAGAGCGAGAGAGATCAATATTGACCTCCTTCTTGGGTCCAGCAACCTCCAAAATGCCTGGCTGCTTTCAATGAATAGCCAGACTGCTAAAAAACAAATCAAAACAGAGTAAAGCTGAGCCTGGGAGAATTGGCCACTCCCCTTTCATTGTACAAGCGTTTTTTTTCAACTTGAAAATCTTTTGCCTGAGGCAGTATCTGTTAGCTAATATCAAATCATATCAATACCTAAAACAGCTTTCACAAGCAGCAGAGATTTTCCTGCACTTCCAACCATCTCATCTACTGTGTTTGTTGCTCTCGATGTCGTCTCCTTTAAAAGGGGAGAGAGGAAGGCAACTTGTGGAAAGTTTCAGAGAATATCTCTGGGATACGCGCAGCAAACAACCCAAGCCGCGTGGACGACCACTTCAATTCCCCCTCTCACTCTGCCAAGGACATGTGAGTTCTAGGCCTCCTCCACCGCCAAATCCAAGCCACCAGATACCTGGAGGAAGAATGCCTCATCTTCTGCCTTGGGACCCTGCAATCACACAGCATCGATGTCGATTTCACCAGTTTCCTCAACTCCCTTCCCCCCACTACATCCCAGATCCAACCCTACAACTTGGCACTGCCCTCTTGAACTGTTCTACCTGTCCATCTTCCATCTCACCTATCTGCTCCCCTCTCCACTCCGACCTATCAGCATCACCCCTCCCCTTCATCTACTTATTGTATTCCCAGCCCCACTCCCCTCCTATTTATCTCTCAGCCCCCTTGTCCCCCCACATTCCTGATGATGTCTTTATGCCCAAAACGTCAATTCTCCTGCTCCACGGATGCTGCCTGACCTGCTGTGCTTTTCCAGCACCACACCCTCGACTCTGATCTCCAGCATCTGCAGTCCTCACTTTCCCCTTTAGCCATTATGGTCTGGTAAGATTGTGGCAACTTTACCTTTTCTGAGGGAATGCTGGATTGTCCAATCTCCCTTGGTTCAGATGAGATGCTGAGTTGAGGCCTGGCCTCTTCTCTCAGTTGGATGTAAAAAGTCCTGTGACAATGTTCAAAGACGACAAGGGGAACTATCTCCAGTGCCCTGTCTAATACTTATCCTTCAAACAATACCACTAAAAATAAATTGTCTTGTCATAAGCCTCAGAGTAAAACAAGGAAGATGCCACAACCAGGAATAGCAAGCGAAGTCAGGGATAATGCTAAAGTCAAAGATGACGCATATGAACTGGACAGAAAAAACAGCAAAACTGAGGACTGGAAGAAATTTGAAATTCAGCAGAAGAGCTAAAACGGCTTATTAGGATGGGGAAAATATGAAAGTAAGCTTGCGGACAACATAAAAACTGACTGCAAAAGTTTTTATAGATACATGAAGAGAAAAAGACTGATGAAGCCAAATGTAGGTCCCTTACTGTCAGATCAGGTGAATTCATAATGGACTACTAAGAGATAGCAGAACCAGTTGCACAAATACTTTGAATCTGTCTACACTAAGGAAGGCAATGAAACAGAGTGTCAGGCACGAAAGGGGACCTGAAGGAAATTCTTATTAGTTAGGAAATAGTACTGGGGAGATCGATGGGATTAAAACTGAATAAGGCCCCCGAACCTGATGCTCTGTCTCCAGACTACTTACGGAAGTGGCTTTAGAAATAGTGGACACATTAATGATCAGGATTTCAGATATTTCTATGAGATCCCCCCTCATTCTTCTAAATTCCAGTCAGTGCAAGCCCAGTCGATCCATTGTTTCCTCACATGTCAATCCCACCACCCTGGGAATCAGTCTGATGAGCCTTTGCACATTCAGCATTCTATGGACTCTGGAAGAGTTCCACTGGGCTGGAGGGTAGCTAACTTAACCTCACTCTTTAAAAAAGGAGGAAGAGAGAAAACAGGAAATTATACATTGATTTGTCTGACATGGTGGTGGGGCAAATGGTAAAGCCAATTATTAAGGATGCAATAATCAAGCATTTGGAAAGCGGTGAAAGAATGGATCTAAGTCAACATGGATTCACTAAAGGGAAATCATGATTGGCCAGTCTCCTGGAACCTTTTGAGGATGTGATCAGTAGAGTGGACAAGGGTGAATCCATGGATATTGTGTATTCGGACCTTTAAAAGGTTTTTGGAAAGGTCCCATGCAGGAGATTAGGAAGCAAAATTAAAGTAGAGAGCTGGAAAAGACTAGTCCTTTTCAGAGGAGCAGGCATTGACGAGTAGGGTCCTGCACGGTTCACAAGTAGGGTCCCCAGTTTGTTGGATATATTCAAGAAAGAGCTGGATATAGACCTTGCGGCTGAAGGGATCAAGGAGGATGGAAAGAGAGAAAGCAAGAGTGGGATACTGAGATTGCATGATCAGTCATGATCATATTGAATGGTGGTGCAGACTCGAAGGGCTGAATGGCCTAATCCTGCACTTATTTTCTATGTTTCTATCAGTACATTAAGAACAGAGAGTGCTGAAGACACTAAACGTGACTGGTAGTATCGGTTTTGAGAACAATGGAGTTAATGTGACCAGGAGAAAGTGAGGACTGCAGATGCTGGAGACCAGAGTTGAAAAGTGAGGTGCTGGAAAAACACAGCAGGCCAGGCAGCATCCGAGAAGCAGGAGAATCGACATTTCGGGCAGAAGCCCTTCTTCAGGAATGAGGCATGTTTTTAGTTAATGTGACCAGTCCAAAATCTCTTCTTCTGAACTGACTTCTGTTTTAGTTATTCCATTGCTGCTTGGTGGAACTTGCTTTGTGTACATTGAATGCAACATTCCTCAGATTACAGCAGTGACTACGCAACAAAAGTAGTTCATTGACCCAAGTATAACATTACTCTATAAATTCAAATCTTTCTATGTTAAAAGCTTGTCCCTCAAATCACCATCACTTCTTTTGCCAAATACCTGAAATCTGTGCCACCATTTGAAAAGGGGAGGGGGGTGTGGCGGGGGGGAGGGGGAGGCATAACGTGGGTAACAATAGGTCAATTAGCTTTGCATCTATTGTTGTGAAGTTATGAAGGAAGTGAGAGCAGAACATTTGGAAAATCATAATCTAATTAAAAAGAATTAGCATGGTTTCATGAAATGGAAATCAAGTCTGACTAATTTATTAGACTTTCTCAAGGAAGTCTGAACAAGAGTGGGGAGAGAAACCCTTCGATGTGCTGTATTTGTACTTCAGGAAGGTATTTGACAAAATTTTTCACAAAGATTCACACAAAAGCCATGGGAAATGCAAGATTACAGTGATAGGGTAGGAGGTTGGGTCTCGGTGGGATGTTCTTTAGAGGGTTGATGTGGGACCTGACCTAATGTATCACAAAATGTTGTGCAAAGTAAGGAAAAAAATTACGAGACCCCTTCCAAAAATATTTGCATCATCTATCATTAAAGGTGAGGTGCCTGATGACTGGAGGGTGGTTAATGTTGTCCCTTTATTTAAGAAGGTTGTAAGGGGAAACTGGGGAACTACAGACTTGTGAGTCCAACTTTGGTTGTGGATTGATTGGATTTTATTATAAAAGATGGGTTTTATCGATATTTAGAGAGGCAAAAATTGATTAGGAATAGTCAGCATGGTTTTGTGTGAGGAAAATCGTGTCTCACAAACTTGACTGAGTTTTTTGTGGAAGTTACCCAAGAAATTGATGATGACAGAGCAGTAGATGTTGTTTATTTGGATTTTAGTAAGGTTTCGCATAGTAGACTAATTAGTAAAGTTAAGTCACAAGGGATTCAGAGTGAGCTTGCCAATTGAATACATAACTGACTTGAAGAAGGATTCCATCCAAAACATTGACTTCTCCACCTCCTGATGTTGCCTGGCTTGCTGTGTTCTTCCAGCCTTCTGCTTGTCTAATTTGGATACACAACGGCAGAAGACAGGAGTAATGGTGACAGGCTGCTTTTCAGACTGTGACCAACAGTATTCCACAGATATCGGTTCTGGGTCCTCTTTTGTTTGTCATTTATAACAATGGTTGGATGAGAATATAGAAGAAATGGTTAGTAAGTTTGTGACTGACACCAAAATTGGTGGCATAATAGACAGTGAAGAAGGTTTTCTAAGATTAAAAACAAATCTCGATCAAATGGGCTGAAAAGTGGCAGAAGGAGTTCAGTCTGGATAAATGTGAGGTATTGCATTTTAATACAATAAACAAGGGTAGGGCTGATACAATTAATGGTAGGGCCTTAGGTAGTGTTGTAGAACAGAAGGGCCTAGGGGTGCAGGTATGTAAGTTTTAGAAATTTGCACCACATACAGACAGGGTGTTCAAAAAGGCATTTGCACGCTAGCCTTCATTGCTCAGTTCTTTGAATACAGGAATTGGGACATCATGTTGAGGTTGTGTAGGACATTGGTGAGGCCTCTTCTGGAATACTGTGTCCAGTTCTGGTTGCCCAATTATAGAAAGGGTGTATCAAGCTGGAGAGGGTACAGAAGAGATTTACAAGGATGTTGCCGAGTAGATTAGATTAGATTACTTACAGCATGGAAACAGGTCCTTCGGGCCAACAAGTCCACACCGACCCTGCGAAGCGCAACCCACCCATACCCCTACATTTATCCCTTCACCTAACACTACAGGCAATTTAGCATGGCCAATTCACCTGACCTGCACATCTTTGGACTGTGGGAGGAAACCGGAGCACCCGGAGGAAACCCACGCAGACACAGGGAGAATGTGCAAACTCCACACAGTCAGTCGCCTGAGGCGGGAATTGAACCCGGGTCTCTGGCGCTGTGAGGCAGCAGTGCTAACCACTGTGCCACTGTGCCGCCCTAAGGTTTGAGTTACAAAAAAAGGCTGGATAGGCTGGGACTTTTTTCACTGGAGCATAGGAAGTTGAGAGGCAACCTGACAGAAATTTATAAAATAATAAATGGTGTAGAAAGAGTTAATGGTAGTTGTCGTTTCTCCAGGATAGGGGATTTCAAGACTGGGGGAGCATTTTTAAGGTGAGAGAAGAGAGATTTTAAAAAATACATGAGGCAAATATTTTATGCAGAGGGTGATTCGTTTGTGGAATGAACTTCCTGAGGAAGTGGTGGGTACAATTATAATGTTTAAAAGACATTTGGATAGATACGTGCATAGGAAAGGTTTGGAGGGATATGGACCACAAGCAGGCAGGTGGGACTAGTAAAATTTGAGATTATGTTCAGCATGAACTGGTTGGACTGAAGGGTTTGTTTTGACTCTAAGTGGGCCAAAAGATAGCAAATGCAGAATAATGTGGAAAATTGTGAAGTTCTTCATTTTGGAAAGGAAAACAAAAAAAATCAGAATTTTATATAAACAGCGGAAAACTTCAGAAAGCTGCAACACAAAGGGACTTGAAGGTACTTGTTCACAAAACACAGAAAGCTGACACCTAAGTGCATCAGGAAATCAGGAAGGCAAATGGAATACTGGCCCACATTTTGAGTATAAGGGGAGAGAAGTCTTATGGCAACTGTACAAGGTACTGGTGAGACCATATGTGGAATACTGTGAGCAGGTTTGGTCCCCTTTTTTCACAAAAGATATAGTTTCTCTAAGTTCAGAGAAGGTTCACTAAGGTGATTCCTGCTCAGGAAAGGTTGAAGTATTAACAAAGATTAACCAGGTTGGGACTCTACTGACTGGTGTTTAGAAGAATGAAAAGTAATCTCATTGAATCATATTGGATTCTTAAGGAATGAGATAGGGAAAATGTTGAGAGGATGCTTCCCCTCATGGGAGAATCTGGGAGCAGAGGGCATAGTCTTAGAATAAAAGCTTGCCAATTTAAGTCTGATGTGAGGCGGAATTTCTTTTCCTAGAGGGTTGTGAGACGTTGGAACTCTTTGCCACAGAAAGCTGGCAGGTTACGCGTGGTGACGGAGGTCGGCGTGTCTCCGACCTCCGTCACCATGCGTAACCCCGCCCCCACGCTGACCTCCGTCACCACGCGTAACCCTGCCCCCACGCCTAACCCCGCCCCCACACCGATCTCCGTCACCATGTCTAACCCCGCCCCCACGGTGATCTCCGTCCCCGCCCCTGCGCCTAATCCCGCCCCCACTCCCAGCTCCAGTCCCACAGCAGGTCCTAGCTCCCAGCCCTGCCATGTTTTCACCATCCCTCCAGACCTCCCCCTCTCTGAGGATGAAAGATCAGTCCTCAGCAGAGGCCTCACCTTCATTCTCCTACGCCCTCGGATTAACGAGTTCAACACGCTGCGAGACATTGAACAATTCTTCCGCCGCCTTCGCCTCGGTGCCTACTTTTCAACCAAGACTCTCGCCCACCCTCTGATGACCCCTTCTCCCGCCTCCAACACACCCCATCCACCTGGACGCCCCGTGCTGGCCTCTTACCCGCCCTCGATCTCTTTATAGCCAACTGCCGCCGCGACATTAACCGCCTCAACCTGTCCACCCCTCTTACCCACTCCAGCCTCTCACCCTCGCAACGTGCAGCCCTCCACTCCCTCCGCTCCAACCCCAACCTCACCATCAAACCGGCAGACAAGGGAGGCGCGGTAGTAGTTTGGCGTACCGACATGTATACCGCTGAGGCCAAACGCCAGCTCGCGGACACCTCCTCCTACTGCCCCCTTGACCATGACCCCACCTCCCACCACCAAACCATCATCTCCCAGACCATCCATAACCTCATCACCTCAGGGGATCTCCCATCCACCGCCTCCAACCTCATAGTCCCACAACCCCGCACTGCCCATTTCTACCTCCTGCCCAAAGTCCACAAACCTGACTGCCCTGGCAGACCCATTATCTCAGCCTGCTCCTGCCCCACCGAACTCATCTCTGCATACCTCGACACGGTCCTGTCCCCCTTAGTCCAAGAACTCCCCACCTACGTTCGGGACACCACCCACGCCCTCCACCTCCTCCATGATTTTCGCTTCCCCGGTCCCCAACGCCTTATCTTCATATGGACATCCAGTCCCTGTACACCTCCATCCCCCATCACGAAGGACTCAAAGCCCTCCGCATCTTCCTTTCCTGCCGTACCAACCAGTACCCTTCCACTGACACCCTCCTTCGACTGACTGAACTGGTCCTCACCGTGAATAACTTCTCTTTTCAATCCTCCCACTTCCTCCAAACTAAAGGAGTTGCCATGGGCACCCGCATGGGCCCAGCTATGCCTGTCACTTCGTAGGATATGTAGAACAGTCCATCTTCCGCAACTACACTGGCACCACCCCCCACCTTTTCCTCCGCTACATCGATGACCGTATCGGCGCTGCCTTGTGGTCCCACGAAGAGGTTGAACAGTTCATCCACTTTACCAACACCTTCCACCCCGACCTCAAATTCACCTGGACCGTCTCAGACTCCTCCCTCCCCTTCCTAGACCTTTCCATCTCGGGCGACCGAATCAACACAGACATCTACTATAAACCGACTGACTCCCACAGCTACCTAGACTACACCTCCTCCCACCCTGCCCCCTGTAAAAACGCCATCCCATATTCTCAATTCTTTCGTCTCCGCCGCATCTGCTCCCAGGAGGACCAGTTCCAATACCGTACAGCCCAGATGGCCTCCTTCTTCAAGGACCGCAGATTCCCCCCAGACGTGATTGATGATGCCCTCCACCGCATCTCCTCCACTTCCTGCTCCTCCGCTCTTGAGCCCCGTCCCTCCAACCGCCACCAGGACAGAACCCCACTGGTCCTCACCTACCACCCCACCAACCTCCGTATACAGCGTATCATCCGCCGTCATTTCTGCCACCTCCAAACGGACCCCACCAGCAGGGATATATTTCCCTCCCCTCCCCTATCAGCATTCCGAAAATACCACTCCCTCCGTGACTCCCTCGTCAGGTCCACACCCCCCACCAACCCAACCTCCACTCCCGGCACCTTCCCCTGCAACTGCAAGAAATGCAAAACTTGCGCCCACACCTCCTCCCTTACTTCTCTCCAAGGCCCCAAGGGATCCTTCCATATCCGCCACAAATTCACCTGCACCTCCACACACATCATCTATTGCATCCGCTGCACCCGATGTGGCCTCCTCTATATTGGGGAGACAGGCCACCTACTTGCGGAATGTTTCAGAGAACACCTCTGGGACACCCGGACCAACCAACCCAACCACCCCGTGGCTCAACACTTTAACTCCCCCTCTCACTCCACCAAGGACATGCAGGTCCTTGGACTCCTCCATCGCCAGACCATAACAACACGATGGTTGGAGGAACAGCGCCTCATCTTCCGCCTGGGAACCCTCCAACCACAAGGGATGAACTCAGATTTCTCCAGTTTCCTCATTTTCCCTCCCCCCACCTTGTCTCAGTCGAATCCCTCGAACTCAGCACCACCTTCCTAACCTGCAATCTTCTTCCTGACCTCTCCGCCCCCACTCCACTCTGGCCTATCACCCTCACCTTGACCTCCTTCCACCTATCACATCTCCATCGCCCCTCCCCCAAGTCCCTCCTCCCTACCTTTTATCTTAGCCTGCTGGACACAATTTCCTCATTCCTGATGAAGGGCTTATGCCCGAAACATCGAATTTCCTGTTCCTTGGATGCTGCCTGACCTGCTGTGCTTTTCCAGCAATACATTTTCAGGGCAAAGTCTTTGTGGATATTTAAGGCTGAGATAGATAGATTCCTAGCTGAAAATGTGTTGCTGGAAAAGCGCAGCAGGTCAGGCAGCATCCAAGGAACAGGAGATTTGACATTTCAGGCATAAGCCCTTCTTCATTCCTGAAGAAGGGTTTATGCCTGAAACATCAAATCTCCTGTTCCTTGGATGCTGCCTGACCTGTTGCGCTTTTCCAGCAGCACATTTTCAACTCTGATCTCCAGCATCTGCAGACCTCACTTTCTCCTCGATAGATAGATTCCTAATCAATTGAGGAGTCAAGGGTTGCAGGAAAAGGAAAGGATGTCAGATCAACCATAATTGTATTGAATAGTGGAAGAGGCTCAAGGGGCTGAATGGCCTACTCCTGTTTCTATATTTTCTGGTCTTATTCTTTATCTCTTCACCAACAGACATAGTTTCTCTCTATCTAGTCCATTTTGCCATGTAATGATTCTGAACACCTCAATTAAATCTCCTATCTATTGTTCCTTTATTCAAGGAAACTATGATGTGGATGTGCGGGTGTTGGACTGGAGCGGGCAAAATCAAAAATCATACAACACCAGGTTATAGTCCAACAGGTTTATTTGGAAGCACTAACCTTTGGAGCACCGCTCCTTCAACAGGTAGCTATTGGGGTAGGATCATACGATACAGAATTTATAGGAAAAGACCAAAGTGTCATACAACTGATGCAATATATAGTTCCAAATAAACCTGTTGGACTATGGCATGCTTTTTAACTTTATTCAAGGAAAACCATGCTAACTTTGACAATCTTTCTTCATAAATGAAATTTCTCATCCATGGAAAAAATCTCATTTCTATCATTTCCAATGCCTTTGCATCCTTCCTACCCAGAACTGTCCACTAACTGCCATTCAAGCTGATCCAATGTGTTATACAAATTTATCATAAATTCCTTGCTCTTGTACTATATGCCCATATTAATTTAAAGTTTGATTGAAGATTTGCAGCTCGGGTATCCGTTGTTGTGGTTGTGTTCGCCGAGCTGGAAGTTTTTTCTGCAAACGTTTCGTTCCCTGGCATTCATCCCCAAACTCCATCAACAGACACATTGACCTGGACCCCATATACAAACCACTACAGCTGAAACTGACACCCGGAAGCGGCAAGAACATCCATCAACAGACACATCGACCTGGACCCCACATACAAATCACTGCAGCTGAAACTGACACCCGGAAGTGGCAAGAACAAACCAATATAAATACCGGAAGAAACATCAAAGCAGCGCTTCACACGAGGCTCCAACAGCACTGATGATGTTCCCTAGCCAGGGAACGAAACGTTTGCAGCAAAAATTTCCAGCTCGGCGAACACAACCACAACAGCCCATATTAATTATTTCTATTCTCATCTATTCTCTTAGCAGGTCCTGCTCAACATTCAAAATCCCTAACACTCCCTCAAAGTGCCACACAAACCCGCATTTCTTTCAGTTTAGGACAGAGTGTAATGCATTCGCTGCTCCTGATGTTATCTCTGTGCTGGGGAGACCAAGTGCAGGCTGGCCAATATCTTTGCTGAGCACATCTATTCAGTCTGAAAGAATGAATCTGAACTTTGATGGATGTTTATTTAAATTCTCCACCTTTCTCCCACTCTGACCTTTCAGTCCTTGATCCTCCTTCATTTGCAATGAAGCTCAATGTCAGCTTGAGAAACTGCACCTCATCTTTAAACAAGGACCTTGAGAGCCTTCTGGGCTCAACATTGTATTCAACAGTTCCAGATCGGCTTCCATTAAGCCCAAAGTGGACATTTGGCACTCGTGGCGATGTTGAGTTTGGGCCAGTTTCAGGACACAGTGGCATTGGTGGTGGCTGCACTGGTGGGGTCCAGTGAGGACTCATGGTGGTGGCTGTGTTGGTGGAGGTGAAATGGTGGCAGAGAATGGCAACTGTTGCTTCAGTGGCACGTAATGGGGACTCATGGATGGCTACTCCAGGTCCATGGCTGAGCACTTAATAAGAAAGGCTGTAAAGTTGAACTTTATTTCTTTATCATTCTGCCTGTATATTCTATGTTTTAGTTTATTTTTTTCTGTGTTTTAAGATGGCACCGAAGAGTGGTAACACTACACAACACTTCTCACTGTATTTTGTAACAAGGTACATGTGACGATAAATGAACCAAATCGAATCAAGTCATTCTTTTTCTGTTTTGTTTGTTATTTTTGGGTTTTCTCTCATCAAAGCTCTCTGCAGCGGCTTAGCACTAACTTTAAATAAAGGAATGGATATAGGTAAAAGCAGAGTGATAACGCTGAAGTATTCGCAGTACCACACTTAGCAGCATGTGTGGAGGTGGAAATAGAATGAATGCATCGTTTGATGAACCTTCGTCAAATCTGAGAAAAGGTAGTGATAGAATCTTGGGGAATAGGAGTAGGACGAGGCTATTCAGCCCTTTTAGTCAGCTCCACCATTCAGCATGATCATGGCTGATAGTCCAAGTTGGGAGAAAGTAAGGACTGCATCTGCTGGAGATCAGTGTCAAAAAGGCCTGATGAAGGGCTAATACCCGAAATGTCGACTCTCCTGCTCCTCAGATGACCTGCTTTGCTTTTCCAGCGCCACACTTTTCAAATCTGATTGTCCAAGTCAGTCCCCTGTTCCTATTACTCTTCATACCCTTTGATCCTTTTAACCTTAAGAACTGTATCTAATTCTTTCTTGAGAGCATTCAATGTTTTGGCTTCAACTGCTTTCTGTGGCAAAGAATCCCACAGACTCACCAGTCCCTGGGTCTCCTCAACTGAATCTTATATTTCCTGCATCATTAAACCATGACCCCTTGTTTTGGACTCACACATCATTGGGAACATCCTTCCTGTGTATACCTTGTTTAGCCCTGTTAGAATTGTAGAGGTTTCTATGAGACCCCATTTAATCTCCCAGCTCCTGTTGCCCTAGGATTCAGTGTGATCATGTAACAGATTTTAAGCAAGTGAAAAGTGAGGGAGTGGGAGCTGTTTGTGGGAAAAGAACACGAGGAAAGTTTTGTGATAAGGAGAGATGGAGACAGGAAAAACTAAGTGAGAATATGCATTCCAAAGGCCAGTGCAGTTTTTGAGGAACATAGAACATAGAACATAGAAGGATACAGCGCAGTACAGGCCCTTCGGCCCTCGATGTTGCGCCGACCGAATCCTACCTAACCTATACTAGCCCAATAACTTCCAAATGCCTATCTAATGCCCGCTTAAATGACCATAAAGAAGGAGAGTTCACCACTGATACGGGCAGGGCATTCCATGAACTCACAACCCGCTGTGTGAAGAATCTACCCCTAACATCTGTCCTATACCTACCACCCCTTAATTTAAAGCTATGTCCCCTAGTAACACCTAACTCCATTAGCGGTAAAAGGTTCTTAGTATCTACCCTATCTAAACCCCTAATCATCTTATACACTTCTATCAGATCTCCCCTAAACCTTCTCTTCTCCAATGAGAACAGCCCCAAGTGCCTCAGCCTTTCCTCATAAGATTTTCCTACCATTCCAGGCAACATCCTGGTAAACCTCCTCTGCACTCGTTCTAAAGCTTCCACATCCTTCCTATAGTATGGCGACCAAAACTGCACACAATACTCCAGATGAGGCCTCACCAGAGTCTTATACAACTGCAACATGACCTCAGGACTCCGGAACTCAATTCCTCTGCCAATAAAGCCCAGTACACCATATGCCTTCCTCACAGCACTATTTACCTGGGTGGCAACTTTCAGAGATCTGTGTACATGGACACCAAGATCCCTCTGCTCATCCACACTACCAAGTAGCCTACCATTAGCCCAGTAATCCATCATCTTGTTATTCCTACCAAAGTGAACGACTTCGCACTTAGCTACATTGAATTCCATTTGCCACATTTCCGCCCAGCTCTGCAACTTATCTATATCCCGCTGTAACCTACCACTTCCTTCCTCACTATCCACAACTCCACCGACTTTTGTGTCATCCGCAACTTGAACTTGAAGCATTCCAGTAATCTGTGTTCCAGAAGGTTATTCAGATTCCTGAGGGTTATTGTGATATTTGTGCTTTTTGTCTGGTCCTGAGAAGCTGAAAGCTATGGCTCAAAAAGGTCAATAACTCTCATGGGTGTTTGAGTTCAGGAAATGCATCATTCTGTACCATGTCTTACCAGCCACATTACCACTCTCACAGTCAATGCACCACACCTCCACTCAGCATTATTCTCAATTAACCACAACTCAGTTCACATGCATAGCCTCACTCCTCTCTCATACTTAGCATTGCTACAAAACTCCCACCTATACCCTGCAGCATAAACACATTGCCAGGTATTCAACATCTCCCCACACCCCTGCATTTGTGACGTTTTGCCTTCAGATAGCCAAACGTCTGTTACCTCATGAGGGCAGTGGTGGAAGATGTACATTAGACAGATGTCTAACATTTTGCAACTTTATTGAGGACCTGGCAGAAGGGAGCGTTGGCTGTGTATGAATGGTACATAAAGCAGACAAGGCAGTGGCCTGGTGAAATATCAATGACCCTTCTCTGTAGTTAAAATGCCATTGGAACCTGCTGACAGAGGGTTCTATAATGGTGGTGGATGTTGAACATAGTGTCGGGGTATGAGAAGAACACAACACAAAAACACAACCAGTTTAGTACCAAGAGCATATTAAAAACAAAATACCACGGGTGCTTGGATGTGAGAACAGAAAATGTTGAAAGTTCTCAGAGGATCCATTTTATGATGTTAATAGGTTTTATTTTAAAAATAGAAATGAAGAAGCACCTTCCAAGACTCAGGTGCTTCAGAACCAAGATGTAGAATAGAGTGTAATCATTGCTGAAATATTCAATTTATTCCAACGTTCCCCAGATGTCAATAAGAAATAACCAGATTAGTGATTTCAGAGCTGTTGGAGAAGGGATCAATTTTGTTGAAGTCTCTTGCATTCCTTGACTAAGTAGAATGAGAGGATCGTTACATCCAGCTGAATAAATAGATGCAGCCTCATCAGCCAATGGATAACATTCTGGTAGTACAGCACTCCCTTGCTAGTCTCAACCGTGTCTTAGTGAGTTACACTCTTGTCTCTGTATCTCAATACTCTGGATTTAAATTGCCTTCTAAGAGCATTATAATCTGTGTTGCCACTCCCGATTCACACAATTGGAGGTGTCAGCTTTTGATTTAAATATTAAATTGAAGCCCCATCTTCCTAGTTGCTTGAATGTAAATGATCTCATAGCGCTATTTGAAGAATAGTGGTAGAGTTATCTTTGCTGTTTTGGTCAATATTAGTATTGGGGGAGGAACTTGTTGTGTGCAGTTGATCTACTGTATTACCGATATCACCATAGTGACCACACCTCACACACTACATTGGTTTTAGATGCTTTAAGATATCCAGTGGCGATGGGACATAGTGCCAAGATCTTCTCAATCCCTCTTCAGCCCTGCACTGAAATATCAATCTGGATGTGTGCTCAGGTCAAAGACTGTCATAGAGGTCTACATGATGGGAAAAAGGTCCTTGGGCCCAACTTGTCCATGCTGCCTAGTTTTCACAATTAAACTAGTCCCATTTGCCTGAATTTGGTCCATATCCCTCCATACCTATACCATCCAATTACCTGTCAAATGTTTCTTAAATGACAAAATTGTGCTTGTTTCCACCACCTCAGTCAGCCCATTCCAGAAACTCACCACTTTCTGCTCCTCTGGACCCTTTTGTATCGCTCCCTTCTCACCTTTAACCTATACCCTCTAGTTCTGTGGAGTGAGATGCCAACTCTGACGTAAAGGCAAGAGTGTTCTCAACTGAGCCAAATTTGACCTCAAAATTACAAGGAGCTTTTTAAAATTCATTACATATCACAGAGAAACCAAAACTGCTGGAAGTTTTAATTGTAAACAATTGTTCTTGCTGCCTCTGCATAGATTTAATTCAGGTGCAGGCAAACATTCAACAGATACATAGGATGGTTTTTGATTTGAGTTAATTTGATCTGATTTATTATTGTCACCTGTACTGAGATACAGTGAAAAGGATTGTTTTGCCTGTAATTCAGACGAATACAGAATATGGTGTTACAGTTACAGAGAAGGTGCACATAAAGATCAATTCTAATAAATGAAAGCTCCATTCATAACTCTGATAACAGCGGGGAAGAAGTTGGCACATATTTTCAAACTTTTGGATCTTCTGCCCGTTAGAAGCGGGAAGAAGAGAGAATAACTGGGGTGGGAGAGATCTTTGATTATGTTGGCTGCTTTCCTGAGACAGAGGGAAGTATAGATGGAGTCCATGGAAGCAAGGCAGGCTTTTGTGATGAACTGGATTGTGTTCACTCTGTAATTTCTTGAGCAGACCAATTGCCATCTCAAGATTTGATTAGATTCCCTACAGTTTGGAAATAGGCCCTTTGGCCCAACAAGTCCACACCGACCCTGTGAAGCATAACCCACCCAGACCAACCCCCTACTCTATATTTACCCCTGACTAATGCACCTTACACTATGGGCAATTTAGCACAGTCAAATCACCTAACCTGCACCTCTTTGGACTGTGGCAGGAAATCAGAGCACCAGGAGGAAACCTACACAGACAGTTGCCCGAGGCTGGAGTTGAACCTGGGTCCCTGGCACTGTGAGGCAGCAGTGCTAACCACTGAGCCAGCGTGCTGCCCCTTCATCAAGCTGTGATGAGTCCAGATGGGATGCTTTCTGTGCTGGTGTCGTTGAAGTAGGCAGCACTGTCTATCTTGAGGAAGCAATGGAGTCTAGAATCAGCTAAATAGTGTTTCCCCTATTATTTGGTTGCTTGCCCATCACTACTCAAGGGTTCATGCTGTGCGTTAGTTGGAAGGCAGTTGTTCTACATTACAGCAGTCACCATCTTTCAAAAAGATGTACTTCATTGTTTGTAAAGCTGCCCCTGGTCTCCAGTCATGAACAAGGTTGTATAAACACAAATCTTTCTTTTATTGATTCAAAAAGGAACTAGACATGTTTAGAAAGAAGTCTGATTACCATTAAATGAAATGCTGTGCGAAATCTTCCTTGTGCATTTTGAGGTCTATTCATCTTTGAGACTGGTTGGAGATTGTTCCAAATTCTATCTTTGTTGAATTGTTTTAAAAATTTCCTTTCATTTCTTCAAGGAGATGACATGTTTGATAGAATAATGAACATAGAACATAGAACATAGGACATCGATAGAACATAGAACATAGAACATAGAACATAGAACAATACAGCACAGAACAGGCCCTTTGGCCCACGATGTTGTGCCGAACATCTATCCTAGATTAAGCACCCATCCATGTACCTATCCAATTGCCGCTTAAAGGTCGCCAATGATTCTGACTCTACCACTCCCATGGACAGCGCATTCCATGCCCCCACCACTCTCTGGGTAAAGAACCCACCCCTGACATCTCCCCTATACCTTCCACCCTTCACCTTAAATTTATGTCCCCTTGTAACACTCTGTTGTACCCAGGGAAAAAGTTTCTGACTGTCTACTCTATCTATTCCTCTGATCATCTTATAAACCTCTATCAAGTCACCCCTCATCCTTCGCCGTTCCAACGAGAAAAGGCCGAGAACTCTCAACCTATCCTAGTACGACCTATTCTCCATTCCAGGCAACATCCTGGTAAATCTTCTCTGCACCCTCTCCAAAGCTTCCACATCTTTCCTAAAGTGAGGCGACCAGAACTGCACACAGTACTCCAAATGTGGCCTAACCAAAGTCCTGTACAGCTGCAACATCACTTCACGACTCTTGAATTCAATCCCTCTGCTAATGAACGCTAATACACCATAGGCCTTCTTACAAGCTCTATCCACCTGAGTGGCAACTTTCAAAGATCTATGCACATAGACCCCAAGATCCCTCTGTTCCTCCACCTGACTAAGAACCCTACCGTTAACCCTGTATTCCGCATTCTTATTTGTTCTTCCAAAATGGACAACCTCACACTTGGCAGGGTTGAACTCCAACTGCCACTCCTCAGCCCAGCTCTGCATCATATCTAAGTCCCTTTGCAGCCGACAACAGCCCTCCTCACTGTCCACAACTCCATCAATCTTCGTATCATCTGCAAATTTACTGACCCACCCTTCGACTCCCTCATCCAAGTCATTAATAAAAATTACAAACAGCAGAGGACCCAGAACTGATCTCTGCGGAACTCCACTTGTAACTGGGCTCCAGGCTGAATATTTACCATCTACCACCACTCTCTGACTTCGGCCGGTTAGCCAGTTTTCTATCCAATTGGCCAAATTTCCCTCTAGTAAAAGATGAGGTCTGCAGATGCTGGAGATCACAGTTGAAAATGTGTTGCTGGTTAAAGCACAGCAGGTCAGGCAGCATCCAAGGAATAGGAAATTCGACGTTTCGGGCATAAGCCCTTCATCAGGGCTTATGCCCGAAATGTCGAATTTCCTATTCCTTGGATGCTGCCTGACCTGCTGTGCTTTAACCAGCAACACATTTTCAACCCAAATTTCCCTCTATCCCATGCCTCCTGACTTTCCACATAAGCCTACCATGGGGAACCTTATCAAATGCCTTACTAAAATCCATGTACACTACATCCACTGCTCTACCCTCATCCACATGCTTGGTCACCTCCTCAAAGAATTCAATAAGACTTGTAAGGCAAGACCTACCCTTCACAAATCCGTGCTGGCTGTCCCTAATCAAGCAGTGTCTTTCCAGATACTCCTAAATCCTATCCCTCAGTACCCTTTCCATTACTTTGCCTACCACAGAAGTAAGACTAACTGGCCTGTAATTCCCGGGGTTATCCCTATTCCCTTTTTTGAACAGGTGCACAACATTCGCTACTCTCCAGTCCCCTGGTACCACCCCCGTTGACAGTGAAGACGAAAAGATCATTGCCAACGGTACTGCAATTTCCTCTCTTGCTTCCCACATAATCCTAGGATATATCCCGTCAGGCCCGGGGGACTTGTCTATCCTCAAGTTGTTCAAAATGTCCAACACATCTTCCTTCCTAACAAGTATCTCTTCTAGCTTACCAGTCCGTTTCACACTCTCCTCTTCAACAATATGTTCCCTCTCGTTCGTAAATGCTGAAGAAAAGTACTCATTCAAGACCTCTCCTATCTCTTCCGACTCAATACACAATCTCCCACTACTGTCCTTGATCGGACCTACCCTTGTTCTCGTCATTCTCATGTTTCTCACATACGCATAAAATGCCTTGGGGTTATCCTTGATCCTATCCGCCAAGGATTTTTCATGCCCTCTCTTAGCTCTCCTAATCCCTTTCTTCAGGTCCCTTCTGGCTATCCTGTATCCCTCCAACCCTTTGTCTGAACCTTGTTTCCTCAACCTTATGTAAGCCTCCTTCTTCCTCTTTACTAGACATTCACCCTCCCTCGTCAACCAAGGCTCCCTCACACGACCATTTTTTTCCTGCCTGATAGGTACATACATATCAAGGACACGTCGTATCTGCTCCTTGAAAAAGTTCCACATTTCCACCACATCCTTCCCTGACAGCCTATGCTCCCAACTTATGCTCCTCAAATCCTGTCTTACAGCATCGTAATTTCCCTTCCCCCAATTGTAAAATCTACCCTGTTGTGCACACCTATCTCTCTCCATAACTAAGGTGAAAGTCACAGAATTGTGGTCACCATCACCAAAATGTTCACCCACTAACAAGCCCATCACTTGTCCCGGTTCATTACCGAGTATCAAATCCAATATGGGCTCCCCTCTGGTTGGACAATCTACATACTGAGTTAGAAAAGCTTCCTGGACACACTGCACAAACACCGCCCCATCCAATCTACTTGATCTAAAGAGCTTCCAATCAATATTTGGGAAGTTGAAGTTGCCCATGACTACGACCCTGTGGCTTCTGCACCTTTCCAAAATCTGTTTCCCAATCTGTTTCTCCACATCTCTGCTGCTATTGGGGGGCCTATAGTAACCACCCAACAAGGTGACTGCACCTTTCCTATTTCTGACTTCAGCCCACACTACCTCCAAAGGCAGATCCCCCTCAAACTTCCTTTCTGCAGCCATTATACCATTTCTAATTAGCAATGCCACCCCCCCCCCCTCCTTTTTTACCACCCTCCCTAATCTTACTGAAACATCTGTAACCAGGAACCTCCAACAACCATTCCTGTCCCACATCTATCCACGTTTCCGTGATGGCCACAACATCGTAGTCCCAGGTACCGATCCACGCCTTAAGTTCACCCACCTTATTTCTAATACTCCTTGCGTTGAAGTATACGCACTTGAGCCCATCTCTGTGTCCGCAAGTATTCCCTGTCAGTGCTACCTTCTCCACAGCCTCCCTACATTCTTGGACATCCTGACAAACAGCTAGCTTACTTGCTGGACTACAAGTCCGGATCCCATCCCCCTGCCAAATTAGTTTATACCCCACCCCCCCCCGAAGAGTGCTAGCAAACCTACCCCCCAGGATATTGGTGCCCTTCTGGTTCAGGTGCAACCCGTCCTGTTTGTACAGGTCCCACCTTCTTCAGAATGCAGTCCAATTGTCCAAATACCTGAAGCCCTCCCTCCTACACCATCCTTGCAGCCACGTGTTCAACTGCACTCTCTCCCTATTCCTTGCCTCACTGTCACGTGGCACGGGCAACAACCCAGAGATGACGACTCTGTCTGTCCTAGCTTTTAGCTTCCAGCCTAACTCCCTGAGCTCTTGAATGACCTCCCCACCCCTCTTCCTACCTATGTCGTTGATGCCAATGTGTACCACGACTTCTGGCTGCACATCCTCCCCCTTAAGGATTCTGAAGACACGGTCCGAGACGTCTCGGGCCCTGGCACCCGGGAGGCAACAAACCATCCGAGAGTCTCGCCCATGTCCACAGAACCGCCTGTCCGTCCCTCTAACTAGAGAGTCTCCTATAACTAGCCCTCTCCTCATCTCCCCCTTTCCCTTCTGAGTCTCAGAGCCAGACCTCACGCTACAGACCCCGTCACTGCAGCTTACATCTGCAAGGCTGTCCCCCCCAACAGTTTCCAAAGCTGTATACTTATTGTTTAGGGGAACGACCACAGGGAATCCCTGCACTGCCTGCTTCTTCCCCTTCCCACCTCTAACTGTTACCCAGCTACCTCTGTTCTCCGGCGTAACTATGTCCCTGTAGCTTCTATCAATCACCCTCTCAGCCTCTCGAATGAGTGGCACGTTGGCTCAGTGTTTAGCACTGCTGCCTCACAGTGCCAGGGACTCTCCTTGGGTGACTGTCTGTGTGGAGTTTGCACATTTTCCCCGTGTCTGCATGGGTTTCCTTCAGGTGCTCCGGTTTCTTCCCACAGCCCAAAGACGTGTGGGCCAGGGGTAATTATAGGGTGAGCAAATGCGTTTGGATGGATTGCGCTTCGACGGGTCGGTGTGGACTTGTTGGGCTGAAGGCCCGTTTCCGTATTGTAGGGAAACAGGCCCTTTGGCCCAACAAGTCCACACCGACCCGCCGAAGCGTATACCACCTAGACCCATACTCCTACATTTACCTCTTCACCTAACACTACAGGCAATTTAGCATGGCCAATTCATCTAACCTGCACATTTTTGGATTGTGGGAGGAAACTGGAGCACCCGGAGGAAACCCACACAGACATGGGGAGAATGTGCAAACTCCACACAGAGACTCGCCTGTGGCGGGAATTGAACCCAGGTCTCTGGCGCTGTGAGGCAGCAGTGCTAACCACTGTGCCACCGTGCCGTGTGGTGGATGGAAAAGACACAGTGTTGAAGCTGTCATACCTAATTGCAATGTGACTATGTGGAAATAAGCTCATTGAACTATCTAGTCAAATTCTTCTTCACTCCTATCGCTTCTTTGGTATGAGGTGAAATCTCACAGATTGTGGTTTTGCAACAAAAAAAATGTAGATCACGTTTCACTGCACTAAGCCAATTTTTGTAGTTATGAAAACAGAAATTGCTGGTGAAACTCAACAGGTCTGGCAGCATCCGTGAGAAGAAAGCAGAGTTAATGCTTTGAGTCTTCATCAGAACGGGACTGGACTTGAAACATGAACGCTGCTTTCCTCCTACAGATGCTGCCAGACCTGCTGAGTTTCACCAGCAATGTCTGTTATTGTTTCAGACCTCCAGCATCTGCAATTCTTTGTTTGAGTTTATTGTGTTGTTGTGACTCATAAATTGGATCATTCTGCTTGAGTTAATTATATTAATCATTGTTATTTTCATTGTTGCCATAGCAGCAGTAAAATTAAATATTTATTTCTACTCAGCCTGGTTAAATAGTGGATTAATTAGTTCAAACAATGCTGTACTGCACACATAGTGATGGAATAGAGATTCAACACTATTTGTTGAACTTATTTTTAGTTTCACATGGCACAGGTGATTTAAAGTGCATATTCAATCCTGGATACAACTGTAAATCTGAATGCATTTCTCCACATTTTTATAATAAAAACAAAATACCGTGGATGCTGGAAATCTGAAATAAAAACAGAAAAAGCTGGAACCTGGCAGCTTATGGAGAGAGAGAGAGAAACAGAGCTAATATTTCAAGTCCTACAAGATTCTTCAAAATCATCAGACTGGACTCAAAACATTAATTCTGTTTCTCTGTCAACCAATGCTGTTGAGTTTCTCTCGTACTTTTAGTCTCCACATTGTTACTCTTCTCATCATATAAGTTTAAAACAGTGATTTCATAAATCAACTTGGTTTTTAAAAATTTTTGATCCCATCTGGTCTGTTTGGAGATGGTCTCTAAATACAAAAAGTGCCTCCTGTGACAGCATAAACCAGTTGTCACCGAATACTGCATATTCGTGTCATTTAAAACAAAAACCTCCCTGCTTTCCAGCCTTTTCAGACTTTCAGTATTGCTTCTAAATTTGAAGATTGCAAAACAGAATTGATCTTAGGGAATATTTTCCAACAACATTCTTTTTCTGAACTCTGACTTTGGAATTCTCTACTGTGGTTATCAAGTTGGCATGACACGATGCAGAGGTTAATTAAGTGGGGAAAGAGAAACTGTAACTAATATGCAATCGCTCTGGTTAGGGTTTCACTCGCCATTCATATAAAACCAAGGTGTACAATGTGAAGTTTCACATTTGGGAAGCTGAGAAGGATGGAAGCCACAGCTGTGGAAGAGGAGTTGAACTGTGCTGTGTGTCACCAGATGCACCAAGACCCTGTCTCTTTGCCCTGTCAACACGGCTTCTGCCGCAAATGCATTGAGGATGTTTGGATTCAAGAAGTCGATCAGGGTGGGTTCAGCTGTCCGCAGTGCCATCAAACATTCGCCTCGAAGCCCAGTCCGAAGAGACGCACTCCCACTGTCCCCTGTGATCACTACATCGACAGTGAGTCCCCAGCTGTGAAGACCTGTCTGAAATATGAAACCTCCTTCTGTTCCTTCCATTTGAGGACACATTTGACAAACGAGATCTTCAAAGATCACAAACTAGTCAACCCCCTGGCTGACCTTACTCATAGAAAGTGCCCAGACCATAAGAAGACTCCTGAGTTCTTCTGTACTGTTGATGGAGTGTGTGTGTGTGTGTGTGTGTGTGTGTGTCATGTGGCCTCCTCGGCAAACATAGATCCCTACAATGGTGAGCCTTGACGAGGCAGAAGCTTCAATTAATGTATGTTCTTGTGCCATTTACTTTGCATACCCATTGGCATTGAATCATTTTCCTGAAAATTCTCATGCAAAACTCTAATTTAAAATGTTGGCTCCCTAGGAAGAATTGAAGAGAGAAGTTGTGAAACTTCAGACAGTTCACCAGAATTGTTCCATCAAACAGCAAGATTTTCTGAAATCAGAAACTGAAATAAAGGTAGGGACTATTAAGTAATGGGATTTCTCTCGAAGTGGAGTAAATATTCACCTCAACAAATACTCTTTCATTGTTAGATTGGCCCTGTTGGAGATTTATGGAAGATTGATGTATTTATGAAATGTCTTTTGTCTAGTGCTGTCTGGTTGGTTTCACACATTCTGCCAGTTGTAAACCTGAGGTCACACAAAACACCTTTGCCTGTGTTTTAATATGTAGCTATTCCTATTCCCCTACTGGATACATGTTTGTTAACCTGCAATGGTATTTGGTCAAGCAATATTTTGTTTTCAAAATTCACATCCTTGTTTTCAAATTCTACCATCATTCCTCCCTCTTCTTATCCCTGTACTCCTCTTCAGCCTCACAAACCCCTCAGATATTTCTGCTTATTGTGCATCATAGTTGTGACTATTGTGTCTTCAGTCCATTCGTGCCCAAGTTCTGGAAATCCCTTCCTCTTCTCTCATGTTTTCAAAATACTCCTTAAAACCTATATCCTTGACCACACATTCGATCATTGAGCTGAACATCTCCTTCTATGTCTTGGTGCCATACCTTTCAATCTTCACCCCGAGAGAGTGAATTGTCCACATCAAGGGTTTATAAGGGTTAATTATTCTTATATAAAAATATGAACATGGAAGAAGAGTAGGTCACTCGCCTCTTTGAGTCTGCTCCTCCATTTAATAAGATCATAGCTAATCTGATTTTAAACTTCAACTCTACATTTCTGCATATTCCCGGGAATCAAGAATTACAAAACTTTTCCTTAAAAATATTTAAAGATTTTGGATTCACTGGCTTTGCATGGAAAAAATTCACAGTGCATAAAGAGGCCATTTGGTCCATCAAGTCTGCACTGATCCACTGAAAAGCATCTCAGCCAGACTTACCCGTGCCCCATTCCTGTTTTTACCTGCATGGAGCTTTTACCATGGCTAACCCAGCTAACTTGTACACTATGGAGCAATTTTCTTTTTAGCATGGCCAGTCCGCAAAACATGCACATCTTTGGCCTGTGGGAGGAAACCGGAGTACTCACAGGGAACCCACGCTGACACAGGGAGTACATGTAAATGCCACACAGTAGCCCAAGGCTGGAAAATCACTGGTGCTCTGATCCAGCAGTGCTAATCAGTGGGCCACTGTGTCACCCAGAGAATTAAATTATAAAGATTCACACCATCTAAGAGGATAAAAAAGCTTTCTTATCGCTATCGTAAATGGGTAACCCCTTGGTTTTAAACTATGACTCCCTAGATCTAGATTCTCCCATAAGTGGAAACATTCTTTCCACACCCATTTGACCAGATCCCTTTATCATCTTATCTCTTTCAGGGCAGAAGTGGGTACTGCAGATTACTGGAGATTAGAGTCAAGATTAGAGTGGTGCTGGAAAAGCACAGCAGATCAGGCAGCATCCGAGGAGCAGGAAAATCGATGTTTTGGACAAAAGCCCTTCATCAGGATTCATTCCTGATGAAGGGCTTTTACCTGAAACATTGATTTTCCTGCTCCTCAGATGCTGCCTGACCTGCTGTGCTTTTCCAGCACCACTCTAAGCTTGACTCTTATCTGTTTCAGTTAAGTCACCTCTGACTCTTCTATAAAACAGATGATAGAGGCTGTGTAGCCATTCCTCATAAGGCAACCTACTCTTTCCTTCTGTCACAGTGCTTTCATTTTGCACTTTAAGATGCCTGTCTCGGAATTCAGTTCTTCAGGAGAATGAAATAGACAATATCCAAACTGTGAGCCCCTTTGTGTCTGTCTATGAGATCTTTCAAGCCGGAAATGGTTTAACATGGATAAGGATATTCAGCTTTCTGGTCTAACTAGGTGAGGTTTACTTAGTGAACAATATGAAGCTTAATGCAGGACTGCCATTATTTACAGATTACATGATTAAGGCCTACATTACGACAGAGAGAGTTAGGTGGGAATGCACACTAGACCAGGTCTGTCTCCTACAAACTCCTTCCTTGCCCTAATTATGTAGAAACATAGAAACCTGGAGCAGGAGTAGGCCATTTGGCCCCTCATGCCTGCTTCATTACTCAATACGATGATAGCTACTCTATCTAATATCCACATACCTTCTTTCTACTCATGACCCTCACTGCCTTTAAAGTCTAAAAAAAATTTGAATCATAACAGTAGTTGGTGCTTCTCATTTCAGTCTCTACAGTGTTGAAGCGGACCATTCAGTCTACTGTACCCCTCCAAACAGCATTCCATCCAGACCCACCCCCTAGCCCTCAAATCTTGCATTTCTCATGCCCAATCCCCCTAACTTTCATATCTTTGGTCTGTAAGAGGAGATCCACGCAGACAGGAAAATGTGCAAACTCCACACAGACAGTCGCCTGAGGGTACAATTGAACCCAAGTCCCTGGGGGTGTGAGGCAGCAGTGCTAACCGCTGAGCCATTGTGTCACCCTCAGTCAGTCTAATACAATACGGTTCTCTGTATGTCCAAAATAATTTGCCTGATACTTGTACAATGCCTGAGTTCAGAGAGGCCATGAGAGTGTACATTGGATTTTTAGAAACTCGCCAAAGAGCTGAAAGGAGATCTTCTGAAGATGTTCTTTGAATGGAGGAGATTCATTGGGAAGATGATGAAAAATACATACCGAGTCTGATTGACGAGGAGGAACTCCGAGTGCTCTCACAGGTTCAGAACTGTTCAGAAGGGTTGACCAAGGTGATGGAACAGATTAAATCGCTCGAAGATGAAGCACAGAATCTGCTGCAAGAAGACTGTCTCTCCTTTATTCAGGTAACGCCATTTATTTATGCTGCTTTTCTCTTGCATTCCCTCAATTTTTGAAGTCACTGACATTAATGTGTAGTAATTCTAGAGACACTCAGTCACCAACTTGAATCCAAACAAACAACTGAAAAAGATTTACTTTAATTTGCACCAAACCTTGTTGTTGGGATTTCTCTCAAGCATTTCATAAATTGAAGTTCTTGTTATGGAGGCATTGGTGCCTCGGACAGGAATGGAATTAATGACTTGTTAGTATGGAGTCAGTTTTACCTCTTCCAACTAGACATATAGCAAGCAGTCAGGGGTTAGTCAGGTTGGTTAGTTGGTTTGCAATGCACAGTTCCTCCAAACGGTGAGAAAGTGAGGACTGCAGATGCTGGAGATCAGAGTCGAGAGTGTGCTGCTGGAAAAACACAGCAGGTCAGGCAGCATCCAAAGAGCAGGAGAATCGACGTTTTGAGCATAAGCTTTTCATCAGGAATGCCTGAAATGTTGATTCTCCTGCTCCTCGGATGCTGCCTGACCTGTTGTGCTTTTCCAGCACCACACTTCTCCAAACGCGTAGGTTGAATTGCTCTAGCAACCGAGGTTACCATGTTCATCCCACCTTCGCACCCTCACCCGTGCTGTGATATTCCACCAGTTACCTCTCTGTGAGGATTCTCTGGCACTATTTTTAGAAGCAAATAAGAATTATCCCTACTGTCTTAGCTAAGACTTACATGAAAATCAACATCACCCAAATAAACCTGCACAATTTGATTGCATCCCTACTTTACAATTGTGACTTTATTCCAGAAATTATCTAATTTACTCTAATGTACTTTCGGACATTGTGAATTCATGTAAAGTAAGATAGATATGCCTGCCTTTCCTTTTTCAGCTGTGCCTGCAAACTCTTGAAACTATTGACATCATTGAGGCAAGACCAAATCTATTGCTTTACAATGTCCAGAACTACTGTCTTATCACCATGACTAAACAAATGCTAATGATAAGAAGGGATCCTGCTGAATCTTCCTCAGGGAAGAAACAACATTTCTTTTTAGCTGCCATGGCAGAGATCTCTCACCAGAGCACATAAAAAACTGTAACAAATCACATGAATAAGGAAGACCAAGATTATGGATGGGTGATAATCTGAAGATTTGGAGGAACCAAAAGCCAATTAGATTAGATTACTTACAGTGTGGAAACAGGCCCTGCGGCCCAACAAGTCCACACCGACCTGCCGAAGCGCAACCCACCCATACTCCTACATTTACCCCTTACCTAACACTATGGGCAATTTAGCATGGCCAATTCACCTGACCCACACATCTTTGGACTGTGGGAGGAAACCGGAGCACCCGGAGGAAACCCACGCAGACACGGGGAGAACGTGCAAACTCCACACAGTCAGTGGCCGGAGTCGGGAATTGAACCCGGGTCTCAGGCACTGTGAGGCAGCAGTGCTAACCACTGTGCCACCGTGCCGCCCAATGTTTATCACACTGGAATGCAGAATGGTGGCTAGTACCATAGTACCATGTACTGCTAGTACATGGTGCAGTAGAAGAGGAAGAATTTTAGTTTCACCTGAATTTACTGCAAGCCAAGAATGTGAGACCAGCTAAGAGAACATTGGAGCAATTGAGTCTGAAGCTGAAAAGATATTTGGGTGAGGGTTATAGTGGAGAAACAAACTGAGCTAGGAGAGGAGAGCAGATAGGGGATATTAGGTGAGGGGCATGTAAGAACATTGTAATGAGAGAGACAACAGGTTTGGAAAGTAGGTTTGGGATTGCAAAAGACACACAAGTTTTAGAAACATTCTGGTTCAGCTGGAGATGATCACTAAATAGACAGGTGGAATCAATAGTCAAGGCATGGAGTTGGTGCCAAGATGATACAGCTATCTTCCCAATATTTACCTGAGAGGAAATTGTGGCTATTACAAGACAGTCAGATAGATATGGAGATATTGAAAGAAGTACCCAGTGGGGTAGATCTGTGTGTTATCCCTATGGACATTGACCCCAGATCACTGCCTGGCAAAGATACTGTAAACAGGTAGCATTTGCCCGAAAAGGACCATGTTATGGACTAAGCCAGACCATTCAAAACCTTCTTCATCAGGCAGCTCAGACCATAACTTTGCAATTTGTTTTGGTAAATGTACAGTGAAAATTACCCAGATTAAGTTAGCTAGGTTGACTACTAGATTTTAAAACAGTCAAAAATTTATTCACAAAATTACACAATGAAACACCAAAAACAGAATAAAGAACCCCTGCAGAACTCAACTTATCCAACTAGACTTAATTATGCTGTTCCAAATATACACAACAGTCCCCAAAAGCAAACTCCCTTTAAAACCCAATATAAATAGAACACATGCTTACAGGTTGAAGTTGAAGGCCAGAAAGAGAGAGGGAATGAGAGTTTCCACAGCTCCCTGTTGAACTCTGCACCAGTTCAAGGCTGAACTACTGCTCAGCTAGAGAGCGGACCACTCCGCTTTCAGTATACAGGTCACTTCTAAAACATGATCACTTGGCCTGAAGTCTCATCTGTTTACGTATAAATAAAAAACCTCTCAAAACCCTTTTCATCTCTGTACCAAACTGATTGGAACCCAGCCCGGTTTATTGCCCCTCTGAAAAAAAATCAAGGACAGAGTCTCCTTGAGCCAAGGAACAGCTTTTAGAAAAGAAGAGACTAGCTTTGTGACAACCAGGAAACACAAGAGTGGATCCTCTGGTGAATCACAAAGTGACAGTATAAGAATGGGAAAAGAGGCCACTGTTGGAGATTCTCTGGCTATGACTAAATAGGGAAGAGTTGTATTCAGTGAGATGAACATCATTTCACTGAACAATGATTGAAAGGATGGCAGAGGAGGATGTGCTCGACTATACAGTATGCCCACTGTGGTTGCGACTTTGGTAGGATTGAGCTTTTTGAAGAAGTAATGAAGAGGATCAATGAGGGCATAGCAATGGATATGATCAATATAAACTTCAGTAAGGAGACATTTGACAAGGACACTGGTTAGCAAGGTTAGATCACATGGAATACAAGGAGAACTAGCACTTGGATACAGAAGTGGCTCAAAGGTAGAAGACAGAGGGTGCTGGTGGAGCTTGCCTTTCTGACTGGAGGTCTGTAACCAGTGGTGTGTCGCAAGGATCAGTGCTGCATCTATTGCTTTTCGTCAGTTATATAAGTGATTTGGATGTGAACACAGGAGGTACAGTTAGTAAGTTTGCAGATGACACCAAAATAGAAGGTGTAGTGGACAGTGAAGGTTGCTTCAAAGTTCCACAGGATCTTGATCAGGTGGGCCAATGGTATATGGAGTTTAATTTAGATAAATGTGAGTTGCTGCATTTTAGAAAGGCAAATCAGAGCAAGACTTATACACTTAATGGTAAGGTCCTGGGGAGTGTTACTGAACAAAAAGACCTTGGAGAGCAGGTTCATAGCTCCTCGAAAATGAAGTTTCAGGTAGATAGGATAGTGAAGAAGGTAATTAGTAAGCTTTCCTTTATTGGTCAGAGCATTGAGTAAAGGAGTTGGGAGGTCATATTGCAGCTGTACAGGATATTGGTTAGGCCACTTTTGGAATATCATGTGCAATTCTGGTCTCCCTCCTATCAGAAGGATGTTCTGAAACTTGACAGGTTTCAGAAAAGATTTACAAGGATGCTACCAGGGTAGGAGGATTTGAGTTATAGGGAGAGGCTGAATAGGCTGGGACTGTTTTCTCTGGAGGGTCGGAGGCTGAGAGTGACCTTCTACAGATTTATAAAATCATGAGGGGCATGGATAGGATAAATTCCCCTTTTGCCCTGGCGTGGGAAGACCAGAATTAGACGGCATAGGTTTAGGGTGAGAGGGTGGTGCGTGTATGGAATGAGCTGCCAGAAGAAGTGGTGGAGGCTGGTACAATTATAGCATTTAAAAGGCATCTGGATGGGTATATGAATAAAAATTGTTTAGAGGGACATGGGCCAAGTGCAGGCAAATAGGACTAGATTAGTTTTGGATATCTAGTTGGCATGGATGAGTTGGCCTGAAGGGCCTCTTTCAATGCTGCACCATTCTATGACTCTATGACTCTGAAGCTGTTTCCTTGTTGGGAGAGTCACTAAATGGTGTGGAAAGGACAAGGCCAGAAAATGACTTAAAATCAAAAGATACCCAGTTCAAACAAGTAATAGATAAGTTTATGACTAATGATGTGAAATGAGTGCATAATAGTGGAAACAGAGGACAAAAACATTTTAGCATTGTTTCTGAACCAGCTGCATGCTGTAGCCCTGAGGCTTTTTCCTCATGTGAGCTCTTCTGGGCAAATGGTCTCTCCTGTCCACAAATATTTTGTGATTTTGTGATGAATAAAACTGCGATGAATTATTTGCAGATTCCTGCTGCTGTCGGGTTGTTGCTGCTGCCTCAAACCTGACCTCAAAATGTCTGGTTGAGAAATCTTCTGTTATGTCAAAACTGCGACATACTCTACCCTGCCATTAAATGCTCAAACCTTTACTTTCAATCTCATTCACTTTCATTTTATTCAACTGAGTGCTGATTTGCTAATTCAATGATTTAACCTCCTCTCTTCTTACTTGCAGAATTCCAAGCAGCTCCTTTCCAGGTAGGTCCCTTTCTGTCACTGGTGGGAATCTTCAGGGAGAAGAATTAAAGATTGGAAATCCATAATGTAAACCATCTTGATGATGGATTTTAAACTACTATCTTGAAGCATCTCAAGGGTTTGCAGTCCAGAGGGAAATTTGGTTTCAGTGATGAGGCCTATCTTTCCCTCTTCTCAATAACTTATTATCGATAATACATAAATCAGGTATTTGCAGGGATTAGTTGAGGAAGAACTTCCATCTGGGTAGCACCTCATTACGTGGACATCTCAGTTGATAATGTATCATTTCGGAGTCAGACATTTGCATGTTCTCATGGTGGTCACTGCAGCTTCCTTGAGGGTGACTTTCTTCCATCAGGTCGATAGATTCTGAGATGGCTGATTATCCCAATGCACAGTCTTCAGACTCTGCCACATGCAAATCTGGTGGTGCCCACAGTTCAGCTGGTTAAAGTGATTGGAGATTTGTGCACTGTCTGAGATACCTCAACTTGCTTTAAATATCCTGATTGGGCTCTGGGTGCCTTTAATAGAGGGGAAATTGAATCGATGCTGGTGCAAAGCAACAACATAGATAAATCTGAGCAGGATTCCATTAGAACTTTTTCCCTCAGATTCCAGGTCTGACTCCCTTTGACATCACTGATGATGCAGTTGGGCTATTTGTTCAACCTCTATTAACCCTTTATGGTGCAGGCTCCCCCTGTGTGCTTTCTCAACATAGTCTCTCAATGTGTTCAGTACTTTCTCAAATAAGGTTCCACCAATTTTGTTGGTCTAAATCCAGTTCATCCAGTCCTTTCTTCACAATTGTTTTCAGTCTGTTCCTGTGGCAATGAACTGGAATGCAGATGACTTTGAAACTTCTGATGGGAGCTGAAAGAATAACAAATACTGAATAGGTAGCTGAAAATCCTTGGTTTCCAACCTTTTCAGTTGAGGTTGCTAGTCAAGTTCAGGAAGAACATTAGTCATTGCAATGATCCGCTACTTCAACTCGAATTTCTATCCGAAATTTTCTATGGATTAAAATACCACATTTCTCTCACTGCAGATTTACTGAAATTCAGAAGACCTCATTTCCAGATGCTCAAAAGCCTGATTTGAACCTATCCAATGTGTCTCAACTTCTCAAAAAGATGTGGGAGGAATCGAAAAAGTATTTTGCAGCCTTAGAGGAACTGATCCAGATGTATGACTGTGTGAAGGCAGCAGGTAGGAAAGAATCAACTGATCCAATGAGTTTGCCTCATACAAGGAACAGCTGAGCAAGCCCACACCTTCCTCAAATAAGTGGGAATCTAAATTTCCTTTAATGAAAAGACTTACAACAAATTGCCTCTGTCAGTTTTGGAGCCTTGGGAATTTTCAAGAAAACCATGGGGAATGTACAGTCAGACACAGCCACTTAGACTGTGAGGTGACACACAAACATTCATTCTACCGAACGCATTCATTGTCTTGTCAATAAATAAAAAATGACATCCAATGGTTATAAATCAATATTAATCTCCCCATCTCCTGCTGCTGTCTGCACAATCTGGCATAGTATTCTCCATCCGTCACACATCCCGATATAAGCACAATTGTGTCAATGTAGTTCACAGAACATCTTCATCCTTAATACCTTCAGTCGTAGTCAAACTGTTCATGGGAAGTGGGCATTGCTGGGGCAGGGCAGCACTTCTTGCCAATCTCTAATTGACTCAAAGAGTCAACCATTGCTGAGGGGCTGGAGTCACATGTAGGCCAGACTGGCTATGTACAGCAGAGTTCTCTCCTTAAAGGACATTAGTGAACCAGGTAACCTTCTACTATAATGGATAATGGTTACATGGTCCCCATTAGACTCGCTTGCCATCTCAGATTTTTAAAATGGAATTCAAATTTCACTATCTGCCATGGTGGTACGTGAAACCATATATTCAGAATTTGGGGGAGCCAGTGTTGGACTGGGGTGACCAATGTTAAAAGTCACACAACACCAGGTTATTGTCCAACAAGTTTATTTGGAGGCACTAGCTTTCGAAGCTCTGCTCCTTCATTAGGTGGTTGTGAAGCAGGATCATAAGATGCAGAATTTATAGCAAAAGATTACAGTGATACAATGATACATTGAACAAACCTAGATTGTTAAGTCTTCCACCTTTTAGAATGGATTTGCTGGTTTCGGCTCTTTAATATGTAAACCCCAGAACTTCTTTTAAGTCACATTCTCAAGATAATTTAAAGTTTTATAACAAAAGATGACATCTTAGCTCAGAAAATGCATTAAAGGTGTAAGGTTAGATTCTGTCTGTGACTTTATCCTGAGTCAGAGAGTTTCTATTTCCGAAGTAGGCATTTACAAAATATTACATGGATTGACTGCCTGCTGAAATGCCAAACCTGCAGACAGTCAATTCAGGCAGTCAATCCATATAATATTTTGTAATTTCCACTTTGAAAATAGAACCAGTCTGACTCAAGATTGAGATATAGGCAAACTCTAATCTCTCACTTTTAAGGTATTGTCTGAGCTGAGATGTCACCTTTTGTTGTAAAATCTTAAATTATCTTGAGAATGTGACTAGAAAGAAGTACTGGGATTTACATAGTAAAGAACCAAAACCAGCAAATCCATTCTAAAAGATGGAAGACTTATCAATCTAGGTTTGTTCAATGTATCATTGCATCATTATAATCTAGAACATAGAACATAGAAAAGTACAGCACAGAACAGGCCCTTTGGCCCTCGATGTTGTGCTGAGGTTTAATCCTAATGTAAAATATAATAACTTAACCTACGCACGCCTCAACCCACTGCTCTCCATGTGCCAGTGCAGCAGTCGCTTAAATGTACAAATCTTTTGCTATCAATTCTGTGTCTTATGGTCTTGCTTCACAACTACCTGATGAACCTGTTGGACTATAACCTGATGTTGTGTGATTTTTAACCATGTATTTGAACCATACATTCAGAAAATCAGCCTGGGGTTCCAGAGATATTCTCTTTCCATCGTTTCTTTTGGCAGTTTCTTTATTTCTGGCAACCAGATCGCATGCTTCTGTGGGGAGAAAGTAAGGTCTGCAGATGCTGGAGGTCAGAGCTGAAAATGTGTTGCTGGAAAAGTGCAGCAGGTCAGGCAGCATCCAAGGAGCAGGATTCCTGAAGAAGGGCTTATGCCCGAAATGTCGAATTTCCTGCTCCTTGGATGCTGCCTGACCTGCTACGTTTTTCCAGCAACACATTTTCAGTGCCTGCTTCTGTCTCCATGTGGAGGTGTTTGCTATGACTAATATTCTCAGAACCTGAAGTTAGACGAGAAATTTTAAAACATGTTGAAGTTCGAAAGTTCACAACAAGCTGGAAGGATGGATGCTGATGGGCTGATTCCTACAGCTGGAGTCTAGAGTTACGCATCAAAAATGGGCTGTATTGTGATATTAATTTTGCTGCCAATTGGATACCAGATTAATATAAGTCTTCTGGATGAGCCAACATGGAATGTCAGTTGGTGAGAGGGTTAGCATGGATGTTAGAAGCTTACAATGGGATATAGTGAAGGTAGATTATAACATTAGTCAATATATAGCACTGATTTGATACCAGAGTTCCTGTTCTGGATTTCACTGCTCCATTTAACACTCTCTCTTCAACATATACTCCTGGTTTAGTGGCAGGAAGGAACACTTACCCCATTCCATAGCTAGTGTTCTTTAAAGAGATCAGAAACAACTTACATGTTAGTGCTGACCATTCTCTACCAGCTCAGAATGAAATTTAGGGGAGCGTAGGTGGACTGAACAATTGGCTAACACTAGTAAAGTCTGAAGTCAGTGAAGGCATTGTTAGTCACTGCAAGGATTCTGGTCAGACTGCATGTTCTCAGTCACATGGACTGTGAGTGCAAATCCATTTGGACAGGAACCTAACTAGATAGAACAGAGGCACCAAAGATGAAGGCATCTCAACATGAGGCTTTACACAGCTTGGAGCAGTCTACTGGGACATTCATCTGACCTCCATCATGGTATCCAACCTCCATATTAAAGAAAGAGCATCAAATAAATCCTAAACCTTTCTTTGTCACCAGAAGATCATACACCTACACTTCTGTATGGTATGTCCATCTGTATTGCAACACAATTGGTGCACAGGACAAAGATGCTATTTCTGTAGTTGCGCAAAGCCTTGGTGAGATCATTTGATAGAATCACTAAGATATTAATTGGCACAGCTTTGGGCTGTCTGGCATAAGCCACAGCAATGAGCTTTACTGTTTATACAAACCAATGGTGGAGCGTAATGCACGGTGATGGGAAATGCAAATAACTCTTGCTTTTGAGTCATCACAGATGAAGTCAGGCCCATTAAGCAGCATTTCTTAACAACAGTTGTAACTAACAATCTAACTATCACAAGAAAAGCATGGGAGATGGGAATAAATCCCAAACTATGAAATGACAAGAGGCCAAATCTATCGAAACTCAACTGCAAGTAACATCTCATGAGAGCAGAGCAGGAAGGAACTGTGGGACTAGTCTAACTAGCCTGTAACTCCCTGTTATCCCTCTTGTTTCCCTGCTATATTTGAATCCTCAGAAACGGTTCTAATGGTTTAGAAGTGAAGGGGTATGATGGAGCCTGAGAGAGCAGGAAACATTGGTGCAGGGCCACTTAATGGGATGTGAATTTTCCAGTCCCCATCTTTGGGTTAATTTGCAGACCTGAGGATGGCAGTGTGTTTGCAGCAAGTTGAATCACACACCAGCCTGTGGTAGGGTCATGTTTAGAATTCATTGTCACACCATGAATACTTATTCCTGTAATTAAATAAAATAATGCCCTACTTTCAAGATAAAGACGGTGGTGCATGAGAATCTCATGGCCACCCCCAAGTTTGAAGGTGGGCTGTGCAACTCAAACGTGAGAAGGGGCAGCAGGTTTCCTTGTTTGAGGAGGCAGGAGCAGGAAGATGGTGGCTTGCATGGGCATTTGGATGTGGCCAGAATGAGTCAGTAATGAAGGGGAATCCAAACTGAAATTGTAGAAGAGACTCCACAGGGCTGACAGCACTTGTGAACAGTAAGAAAGTGAAGTGAAAGGGGTTTAGTGACATGTGAAGATTGGGGCTGGAAACTAAATGAGGCTATTGGAGAGGTGACGTGGGAGGGAGCTGGCATGCTTGCGCTGGAGAATACTCTCTTGAGGTAAGAGGGTCTTAAAGGGAAGTGTCTGGGACTGTTCCATTGTCTGTCTGTCTCATGGTTTAGATTAGATTACTTACAGTGTGGAAACAGGCCCTTCGGCCCAACAAGTCCACACCGACCCGTCGAAGTGCAACCCACCCATACATTTACCCCTTACCTAACACTACGGGCAATTTAGCATGGCCAATTCACCTGACCCGCACATCTTTGGACTGTGGGAGGAAACCAGAGCACCCAGAGGAAACCCACGCAGACACGGGGAGAACGTGCAAACTCCACACAGACAGTTGCCTGAGGCGGGAAATGAACCCAGGTCTCTGGCGCTGTGAGGCAGCAGTGCTAACCACTGTGCCACCGTTGATTGGCAGAGTGCTTCGTGGGCTTTGAGTTCACCCATCATTATTTCAATTATCCCCACTACAAGTGAGCTCAGACAATGTCCATTACAATGCAGAGCAGGGAGATCCAGCTAAGACTAGAGGTTTTGCCATGTCCCTAAGTGTGCGAAAGAAAAACTATTAGACACAAATATGAGCATTCAGCCAAGAACTAACAAAGAAAATTATGGCTTTTCAACAATATAGTTAGTGTCCTGAACTCCCCTGTGACTGTCAATATGTGCCAACTTTAAGGCATGCCAATACATTTAACTTTCTGAATAAGCTAGTCACAACAGATAATAATGATGCACAGATAAACAAAGTGAAACCAATGTTATATTTGCAAGTGAGACTTAAATTTGAATGAGCTCCATCTTTCATGCCCCAGGTCTCATGTTAATGGCAATTAGTAGTTCCCAAACGTCAATTTCAAATTCAGTCCTAACAGTGGGACAGAAATCTAGATGCTTTCTTTCAGGATATAGTCTATCAGCCACTCAGTCCAGATCTTTTTAATTAAGTACTTTATAGATGTTGCGACACATATCTGGAGCAGGTGACACATTGGTTAGCACTGTGATTCCAGCCTCAGGTGACTGTCTGTGTGGAGTTTGTACATTCTCCCCCGTGGGTTTCCTCTGGCACCGTCCTCTGGAACCTCTGGTTTCGGTTTCCTACCACCGTCCAGAGCTGTGCAGGTTAGGTGGATTAGCCATGGTTAAAAACCCCACGCGGGATCACAAGGGTGGGTGGTCTGAGTCAGGCTGGGATGCTCTTCGGAGTGTTGGTGCAGACTCAATGGGCTGAATGGCCTCCTTATGCACTGCAGGGATTTTAAGTGAGACTTGAGAACTGACCTGCTGTTCCACAAGGGGACCCTTAGTTACTCAGTCCAGTTATTTTAAGCAACATGTTAGGACATTTATTTATGTCAGGTGAGACTGAAATTCAGGCCTTCTGGTCCAGATGTAGAGACACTATCACTGTGCCACAAGAGCTGCAAAGCTATTCAGTTTGTAGCTGTCCCACACCAGTCCCTCCTGTTCTCTCAGTATATCTACTCAAAGAGTTGCATCATCAACACACCCCAATCGCCTGCTTCACTATTGCTATATCAACACAGATAGTCTGCGTCTCTGCCTGTAGTCTCACACCAACTGTATCATTGCCTGTAGACTGCACATTGTCAGTGTCACTACCTGTTCTGACCACACTGCTGTTACTGCTTGTTGAACTTACACTACCACTGATTGTAACCCCTTGAACATCTGTGGATCTGAATCCTCTTAATCTATTCTTTGTTCACAGTAAGAACTGCCCACAAGAACTATCGTCAAATAGAAACCACAACAGAGTTCAGCAAAATACCAATGCTGTCGCTAAAGATGCCAGCAGTCAGACCATGGGTTGGCAGCCAGAAGGCACATGCATTGAAAAGATTATCAAGAGAAACAAAAGGTGCGTTTACATTAATCTCAAGTGAATAATGTTGTGAAGAATGATTCTCCTACAGTAAGCCTTTTTAAAAAAGGTTTGTTCAGAGACTGTAAAGTATGCCAGCTAGCTCAGCACTTTCTTTTGCCCATCCCTAATTGCCCGAGAGAAGGAGGTGTTCAGCAGCCTCTGGGACCATTGCAATCTCGGGTGGGGATGGGGTTGGGCAATGGGCATGTAAGCACATCTAAAGTCCTGTTATTGAGGGAATTTCAGGACTTTGCCCTGGGGACAGTGCAGGAACGGTAATATATATCCAATTCAGGAAGGTGAGTGCCTTGCAGGGGGATTTGCAGGTGCTTACACCCTCATGCATCCACTCCACTTGTCCTTCCAGATGGTGGACTTTGCATGTTTAGAAGATTTTGCTGTTAAAACCTTGGTGAAAAGCTGCAGTGCATCTTGTAGATGGTGCACATTGCTGCCACTATGGAAGGATTGAATGTTAAAGATGGTGGATGGAGTGCCAATCAAATGGGCAGCTTTGTCTTGAGTCTTGTTGAGCTTCTTGCGTACTATTGGAGTTGCACTCATTCAAGCAAGTGGGGAGTATTCCATCACACTACTGACTTGTGCTTTGTAGGTGGTAGAGGTGCGTTACTTGCCACAGAATTCATATCCTCTCACCTGCTTTTGATTTTATATGGATAGCCTAAGTCAATGGTAACTCCTATAATGTTGAGAGTGGGGGAATTCAATGATGGTAATACTAATTATCCACCGACATTTCTGCCACCTCCAAACGGACCCCACCACCAGGGATATATTTTCCTCCCCACCCCTTTCCACCTTCCGCAAAGACCATTCCCTCCGTAACTACCTGGTTAGGTCCACGCCATCCCCCCCCTCCCCCCACCAACAACCCACCCTCCCATCCTGGCACCTTCCCCTGCCACCGCAGGAATCGCAAAACTTGCATCCACACCTCCTCCCTCACCTCTATCCAAGGCCGGAAAGGAACCTACCACATCCATCCAAGTTTTACCTGCACATCCACCAATATCACTTATTGTATCCATTGCTCCCAATGCGGTCTCCTCTACATTGGAGAGACTGGGTGCCTCCTAGCAGAGCGCTTTGGGAAACATCTCCGGGATACCCGCACCAATCAACCACACCACCCTTTGGCCCAACATTTCAACTCCCCCTCCCACTCAGACGAGGACATGGAGATCGTGTGCCTCCTTCACCGCTGCTCCCTCACCACACAACGCCTGGAGGAACAACGCCTCATCTTCTGCCTTGGAACACTTCAACCCCAGTGCATCAATGTGGACTTCACCAGTTTCCTAATTTCCCCTCCCCCCACCTCACCCCAGCTCCAAACTTCCAGCTGTGCGCTGTCCCCATGACTTGTCCTACATGCCTAACTTCCTTTACACCTATCCACTCCACCCTCCTCTTTGACCTATCACCTTCATCCCCACCCCCATCCACTCATTGTACGTTTTGCTCCCTTCCCCCACTCTCCTCCCCGACCTGTCACCTTCATCCCCACCCCCACTCACCTATTGTACTCTATGCTACTTTCTCCCCACCCCCACCCTCCTCTGATTTATCTCTCCACCCTTCAGGCACTCTGCCTGTATCCCTGATGAAGGGCTTTTGCCTGAAACGTCCATGTTCCTGCTCCTTGGATGCTTTCTGAACTGCTGTGCTTTTCCACACCTCTAATCCAGAATCTGGTTTCCAGCATCTGCAGTTATTGTTTTTACCTATTGATTGGTGAGGGAAGATGGCTAAATGCTGTGTTGTTGCAGGTAATCATTGCCTGATACTTGTGTGGTGGGAATGTTGCTTGGCAATTGCCAAGCTTGAATATTGTCCAGGTGTTGTTGCATAAGGACACAGGCTGCTTCAGTATCTGAGGAGTCATGAATGGTACTGAACATTGTACAATCATAGGAGAAAACCCCCACTTCTGATCTCATAGAGGGTATGTCATTGATGAAGCAGCCAATGATGGTTGGACTTAGGATACTACCCTGAGGAATTCCTGCAGAGATGTCCTGGAGCTGAGATGATTAACCTGCAACAATGATAGCCATCTTCCTTTGTAGCTGATATGACTCCTAACAGTGGAATGTTTGTACAAATCAAAACACCTCCAAGCAAGGTGTCCATCATGTAATCTGGAAATTTCAGCAAATTAACTGTACACTATCAAGATTCATTGACTCACTTGTTAGAGGAGGAGAAAGTGAGGACTGCAGATGCTGGAGTTCAGAGTCAAAAAGTGTGGTGCTGGAAAAACACAGCAGGTCAGGCAGAATCCGAGGAGCAGGGGAGTCAATGTTTCAGGCATAAGCCTTTCATCAGGAATGAGGCCAACTTTCATTTGGAAAGGAGGAGTTGCTGTATGTGCACCCTGCCTTTAAGAGACCAAAAGAGAAAATGCTGGAAAATCTCAGTAGGTCTGGTAGCATCTGTAAGGAGAGAAAAGAGCTGACGTTTCGAGTCTAACTGACCTTTTGTCAAAGGCTTTGACAAAGGGTCAGTTAGACTCGAAATGTCAGCTCTTTTCTCTCCTTACAGATGCTGCCAGACCTGCTGAGATTTTCCAGCATTTTCTCGTTTGGTTTCAGATTCCAGCATCTGCAGGAATATGCTTTTATCTGTCTTTAAGAGAGTTCATTTTTAAGGACTCTACATACAGTGTGTATACAATGTTGTGGCTCTGCCTGTCTGCGTGCTGCACACACAAAGAAATCAATTGGTTCACTGTAGTATCTGCTTCATAAGTTACAATATGCTACAATATTAAAAAAAACAATAACCCAAAGAGCTAAGTAATCCCTGACAAGCAATTGGCTATGATATCATTATCATTAATATGACACTTAATACACCAATAATTTGTAAACTCTTAATTTACAATACTCCTACAGATAAGTAGGATGACTGAATTGATTAACCAGTCACTGTGAACACGAAGAGGAATATCTCTAAGTTTGGTGTGGGTGCATTGAGTCATTGGAGGAAAGGACCTTAGCTAGTTTGAGTTCAGCATAACTGTGGTTGACAATTCTGCTGCACAATCCAAAATATCCACTAACTTCTGTCACAACATGCTTGAAGATTTTCCATTGCTGTTTCTCTTATAAGCTTTTGACTTGTTAATGCTCTGAGCTGATTTGGCTTTCGATTTAATATCCATGTGATTTTAAACTCTAAACTTGTATCTAAAGCTATAAAACGATATTGAGTACAGAGGAGATTCAATCTTCGGTTCTGCATTAATCAGGGGGATCCAATGTATTCTTAACAAATTCATGTATCTAACATCATATCGACACCAGTTTATAGACATTATGATGCTTAAATTTGTTAATATACATCTCTGGAGCAGATGGGATTTGAACCCAGACCTCCTGGGCTAGAGATATGGATGTTAGCACTGTACTACAAGAGGCCTTGACCTCAACTTACATATCTGATGCATCTTAACAAGGACAGTTGTCCACGGGACCATTCTGGACTCCTGGATAAATGATCCACAAGAGTTAAATACCTTTTCCAAACACATACCTGAAATAGTCAGAAGGGATGACAGTTTCAAAACCTGCCAGGTCTGGGAATCTATGCGCGTGCTGAGGAATGTCCAGAAATAGAGGTGCTAATTATAAGTGTCAAAGGTTATTAAAAAAAAACTTTCATTTACCTCTTCAGACATGATGGGATAGGTGAGACTAGAACCTATATTTTCTGGCCAGGATATGGATACTCACGCACTGCACCACAATACCCTGACCTTGCAAAGCACTGGACTGCAGTCAGACTTTAAGCATTCAAATAAAAGCAAATTACTGTGAATAGTGGAAATTTGAAATGAAAACAGCAAGTGTTGGAGAAATGCAATGAACCTGGCAGTATCTGTAGAAAGAGAAATTGAATTAACATGTCGAGTCCAATATCTCAAGAGTTACTGAGTTACACCAGCATTTTCCCTTTTACTTTTAGGTGCGGTGCAATTTTGTTGTTAACTAGCACCTAATCCACAACTGGAAACCAATGAAAGAGGTCTAAACCATTGCAGTAGGTCCTTGCCATTGACATATTGATTGCAGCATTTGCCTACATGATAGCTGTAATACATTTCACATGTACCTCACTGACTGTAAAGCATGCAGGATAACAAAGAACTTTGAAAAGTATTTCATAAATGCATGGTTTTCTTCTTTAGTAAAATGTAAATGGGAAAATTCTATATCCATATTCACTGGAGCACATATTCCAGAAATCATGACACGCCAGCTATAGAAACCTTTATTCAGTGACTGTGCCATATAAATTTAGATTGCTGTTGTAGAGTTTGCTGGGTTTCTGTGTTGCTTAACTACCTCTTCCTCATGTATCATTCTTTTCTTCCTCCTCCAAATAGCATGAGGCTTTGAAAAATGAAAACACATACAGCCCGATAAAATCACAGAATTGTTACAACGCAGAAGGAGGGCACTCAGCCTATCTTTTTTTATTTGTACATGATATGTGGGTGTTACTGGCTGTATTCTTCAGAACTCCATGTATCTAACATTGTATTGACACCAGTTTATAGATATTTGGCTGTTCAGTCTGTTCAAATGTGCTAATAGACATCTCTGGAGCAGATGGAATTGAACCCAGGCCTCCTGGGCTATTGTCCATGTCTAAAAGCCCTTGAGAGGTTGGTAGCCACATGCCATCTGGAACTACTGCACACCTGGTGATATCGGGACATCTACAGTGCTGTTGTGGAGGGGGTTCCAGGATTCTGACCCAGTGACAATGAAGGGACAGTGATGTATTTCTAAGTCCTGATGGTTGCACCTTTAGGTGGAACTTGCTGCTGGTGATCCCATGAATTCACTGCTTGAGCCCTCTAGGTTTTAGAGGTCACAAATTTGGAAGGTGTTTTTGACAGACCCTTGGTGAGTTTCTGCAGTACATCTTACTGTGCATTCGTGGTGAAGGATGTGAATGTTGAATATGGTGGATGTTGTGCCAGTAAAGCAGGCTGCTTTCTCCTGGATGGTGTCGAGCTTCTTGAGTACTGCTGGAGCTGCACTCATCCAGACAAGTGGGGAGTATTTCATCACTCATGCCTTGTGGAGAGTCAACAGGATTCAGGGAGACTGTTACCTTTTACATTACAAATAAGTTCATTCGAATTGCCCAATTTATGACAAAGTATGAATGAATTCAATTATTAGTGTTTGCATAACTGTCGAACACACTCACTAACACAGACAATAATTAACAAAAATATGTGCAGAATGCAATGTGAGAGGTTACATTCTGGCAAAATATCAGTCAATGTTATGCTGCAGCTCTCAATCATTAATCTGAAATTCTATTATTTTTAATCTAGCGGAGTTGCCATGGTTGACCCTGGATCCAAAAAACAGCAATTAAACACTTGGTTCTGTCTGATGATCTGAGATCAGTGGCGCACAGTGATAAGGAACAACCCTATCTAAATAACCCACTGAGGTACAAAAGCCACTCCCAAATACTCTGCAGGCAGAATTTCTTTGATGGATGTCACTCCTGGGGTGTGGAAACTGAGGGTAATCAGTGGACAATAGGAATTGCATATGGGACTATACAAATGAGAGGTTGCAATTCTGATCTGTGCGCAACCTCCAAAGCCTGGTGCTTACAACTCTGTTTTAGCACCTTGACAGCCTGGCACAATAACAAGCAAACACACTTCTCAGCAGACCTCTCCATTAACAGGTTCCAAGTTCGATTAGACTGCAATGCAGGAACAGTGTTATTTCACCAGGTCGCTGACTCACTGACACATTCGCACACATTTGAGGCCACATTTAGTGGGCATGTGTATTCAGATTTTCACTGTGAGGCCAACTCCAAGCTAAGCCTGGTCAAATAAAGCTGAATTCCTGAGAGACTTTTATTTCTTTCAGTGTTCGCTCTCAGTTTGTGGCTTCGCTTTAAAGCCAAGACATTTTCTTTCCTTATTCTTTCATGTGATGTGCAATCAGTGATATTGCCATTCCCTGACATCCCTAGTTTCTCTTTCCAACTTGTTTCATGATGTGGAGCTACTAGTGTTGGACTGGGGTGAGCAAAGTCGGAAGTCACGTGACACAAGATTTATTTGTATCACAAGCTTCACCTGAAGGGACAGTGCACCAAAAGCTCATGATTTCAAATAAACCTGTTGGACTATAATCTGGTGTGTGTGACTTCTGACTTTATCCACTTCGTTTCAGAGAACATTGAAATAGTCACACATGGGTCAGATCAAGTAAAACTTTTCCTGAGGACTATCGGTGAATTAATTGGGTCCAAGAGTTACGGGCACCCAGTTTTCTATCTAATTTCCACAAATTAGTTTCAAACTAAACTCAAATTCTCAAGTGTCACAGTGAAATCTGAACTCACGTACTCAAGATCATAAGTATATACTTCTGGATAACTAATTCTGTGCTAAAGATTAATATTTGTACTTACAGAATTACATTTTGTTTTGCTCAAAAACTGAATGAATCCATCCAAGGTTCTGTAAATTCATTTTTTTTTAGATTATAGAATCAGTCTGAACATTGTGGCGCAGACAGCGTCACACAGGGCTCCTCACACCTCTAATACATTATTTGGGCCAACATGACACCAATTGTTAAAGTTCACTTGAGAATGTAACTTTAAAAAAGTTCTGTGATTTAAATATGAAAGGACTGAAATCAACATGTTCATTCTAAAAGATGAGAGACTTAACAAACAATCCAGGTCTTTGTCAATATATAATTTCAGTCACACCACACTGTAAACTTTTGCTATAAATTCTGTGTCTTACAATCTTATACTCCACAACCACCTGATGAAGGAGCAGCGCTCTGAAAACTAGTGCTTCCAATTAAATCTATTGGACTACAACCTGTTGTTGTGTGAATTTTTACTTTGTACACCCTAGTCCAACACCAGCATCTCCAAATTATATAATCTGTAAACAATGGCTGTCAGTTACAATGCAGTCAGAATGCAAACGTATGAAAGAATACTGTATAATATAAAGGCATATTCTGCTTAAGGTTTAAAGGTGTTTTAAAAGTTTTGTGGCTTTAAAGTGAGGAAGATTGTTTATGTAGATTCCTTCATGTGGAATGTGGTGAACAGTCAAATACAAAAGAAATGCAATATCGGGTTGTTGTGAACATTTGCTCATATCTATGATGTTAGTGGGCTTTATTGTAATGAATGACAGAATAATAAATTGAAATTAAAACACGAAATGGAAAAATTTTGGTAATCTCTTGAGCATCTGTAATTTTCAACATTCCACCACTGGTTGACATGAGTTTAGCTATCAAGGCCTTAAACCCATAGAGAGGTGATGACCTCATGGTATTATCATGCAACTGTTAATCCAGAGACCAGGTAATGGTCTGGGGAATTAAGTTTGAATTCTGCCATGGGAGATGTTTGAATTTGAATTCAATAAAAATCTGGCTTTAAGGGTCTAATGGTGACCATGAAACCATTGCCGATGGTCAGGGAAAGAAACCTATCTGGTTCACTAATACTGTTTGGCAGGAAACTGCTGTCCTTTTCTGGTTTGGCCTCCAGGCCGAGAGTAATGGGGTTGACAATAAAGAAGGGAGAAAGTGAGGGCTTCAGATGCTGGAGATCAGAGTCGAAAGTGTGGTGCTGGAAAAGCACAGCAGGTCAGGCAGCATCCGAGGAGCAGGAGAATCGACATTTCGAGCATGAGGTCTTCATCAGGAATCCTTGACAATAAAGAATGGTCAATAATTGCCGACCTGGTCAGCAATGTTCACATTCTTGTGAATTATTAATAACAGAATTATTAATAACTGGAATCTCTACAGTATGGAAAGAAACTGTTTAGCCCATAGAATATGCACCTATCCTTTGAACTGCATTCCACTCAGACCCAGCTCCTCACCCTATTCCCACATTTACCATGGCTAACTTATCTAGCCTGCACATCCTTGAACAGTATGGGGCAATATAGTATGTCAAATCCACCTGACCTGCACATCTTTGGACTGTGGGAAGAAACTGCAACACCAGTAGAAACCACATAGACATGGGGAGAATGTGCAAACTCCATAAAGACAGTCACCAAGGCGGAAGGGCTCAGGCCCGAAACGTCGATTCTCCTGCTCGTTGGATGCTGCCTGACCCACTGCACTTTTCTAGCAACACATTTTCAGCTCTGATCTCTAGCATCTGCAGTCCTCACTTTCTCCTGTTTTGTCATCTTCCCTAATAACTACTCAGTCATCTCAAAGTCAAACTTTGTCTGGAGACTCATGAAGCCCCGTGCACCATTTGACTGTGTTAAAGCTGCTACAACACGGGAAAGGCTCTCAGCAGGTCAGTCAGCACTGAATAAACTGAATTAACTGTTATGGTGGATGAATGTTTGTAAAACCAACTAGTCATTGACAGAACCTGGTGAATGTTCCCATTATATTGGAGAAGGAGGTGGTGCATTCACTGGGAACTATTAATCCAGAACCCCAGGTTAATTTTTGTGGACATGGCAAACGGTGAAGTTTCAATTCAATCAAAACATGGAATAAAAAAGATAGCCAAATGGCAACCGCTTTCAATTGTTATTATTCCCTTCAGGAAGGAAACTTGTCACCCTTACCTGGTCTGGCCTACATGTGACTCCTGTCCGACAGCAATGTGGTTCATTCATACCTCAAGGCACTTAATGATGGTCAATAAATATAGGTCTTGCTCACATTCTGTCAATGAATTTTTTTTTAAAAAAAGACAAGATGGACATATTAAAGCAGTTCCTCAGTTGCTTGGAGAGGGTTCTGAAATGCCAGCTTATTAGTGTTTTAACTGTTCCGATTATATCCAAATTCTTAGATCCTTGAACATCCACAAGAGGGCAGTCAAGCCACCTAATTAAGGAATGAACAATCAAAGTATACAAATTAACATCAACTAGCCACAAAAAGACATGATCCACTTTCACTAGTATCTCTACATACAGATGAGGAAGGACACCACTTCAACTGGGCCAATACATCCATCCTAGGATAAGCCAAACAGAGACATGTGTAAGAATTCCTAGATGCATGGCATTCCAACTGGAACTCTATCAACAAACACATTGACTTGGATCCCATTTACCAACCCCTGTGAAAAAGAACTGGAAATGCCATCACCACACAAAATGATATCACCATTGTAGTGGTTCTGTTCGCCGAGCTGGAAGTTTTTGTTGCAAACGTTTCTTCCCCTGGCTAGGAGACATCATCAGTGCTCTGGAGCCTCCTGCGAAGCGCTTCTTTGATGTTTCTTCCGGTATTTATAGTGGTCTGTCCTTGCCGCTTCTGGGTGTCAGTTTCAGCTGTCCGCTGTAGTGGTTGGTATATTGGGTCCAGGTCGATGTGTTTGTTGATGGAGTTTGTGGATGAACTCCACTACAGCGGACAGCTGAAACTGACACCCGAAAGCGGCAAGGACAGACCACTATAAATACCGGAAGAAACATCAAAGAAGCGCTTCGCAGGAGGCTCCAGAGCACTGATGATGTCTCCTAGCCAGGGGACAAAACGTTTGCAACAAAAACTTCCAGCTCGGCGAACAGAACCACTACAACGAGCACCCGAGCTATAAATCTTCGCACAAACCTTTAATGATATCACCAATCCAAGCAAACCTGAACACATTAAAATAAAGTGGGCCATACTACCACGCTTTACTGGATGCTCAATGATGATGTTACCCAGTCTAGTGATGAAGTGTCTTACATCCAATATAAATAAAATTCACTTCAGTCGAATCATTTACAAATTGAATGGGAGCATAGAAACTGGAGCAGGTCATTCAGCTTCTTGAGCCTATTCTGCTTTGCAATGAGATTGTAACTGATCTGTGGCCTCATCCCATAAACCTGCCTTTGGCCAATATGCTTGAATACCATTGCTTAACAAAAAGTTATCAATCTCAGATTTAAAACTGACATGTGATCTAATGTCCACTTCCTTTTGTGAAAAAGAATTGCAAGCCCCTACCATCCTGTGTGTGTAGAAGTGCTTCCTGACATCTTTTTTGTACGGTTTGGCCATATTTCTCAGACTACAAACCATGGTTGCTTGTTCCTTGCTCCTGTCCTATTCCAGCCAACACCCACAACTCTTTCTCTGATATTGCGACGATATCATTGGTGATGCTTCCCTCTCTCGATGGAGTATAGACTTAAACTGCTCACTCTCTCCTCATAAGTCAATCCTTTCATCTCTAGAATTAATCTTGTGAACATTCCCTAAAATATCTCCGGTGTGGCTGCATCTTTCCTCAATTAAGGGATCCAAAACTGTGCAAAGCACTGTGGGTAATAAATGCCAAGATTCAGCCCTTATTATCGGCTGTATCTGCATACTAGCTTTCCGTTAAAAGAAAAAGTGAAAGAATTGTGGATGCTGGAAATGAGAAACAAAAACCGGAAATCAAAAGAAAAAAAAAACGAAAGAAAAAAAATCACAAAAAAACTCAGCAAGCCTGGCAGCACCTGTGGAGAGAAATCAGAGTTAATGTTTCGGGTTGAATGATCCTTCCTCAGAACTGATGGGAGCTCAGTAAATGTCAAATTATATGCAGAAGGTAGGATGGGGGGTGGGGAGGGGGTTAGGGGTAAACGATAGCCCAAAGAGAGAGAAGAACAGTTGGACAGACAAAGGAGTGGTGAATTATCTGGCTGGGAGAGTAACAATGTGTTGTGTGTAATAGCAGTAGAGAGTGTGGTACTGGAAAAGCACAGCCGGTCAGACAGTATTCCAGAAGCAGGAGAATCGATGTATTTGGCATAAGCTCTTCATCATTCCTGATGAAGGGCTTATGCTCACAAGAGGTTAAAAGGATGAGGGGAGAATTAAATGAGGAATATAAGATGCTAGAGGAGATTGACAAAGTAGATGTAGAGCAGATGTTTCCCATTGTGGGACAATTGAAAACTAGAAATCATAGTTTAGAATAAGGGGTGGCAGATTTAATAGAGAGATGAGGAGAAATTACGTCTCTCAAAGGGTTGTGACTCTGTGAATTCACTGTCCCAGAGTACGGTGGATGCTGGTGTATTGAAAAAATTTAAGAAGGAGATTGACAGATTTTTAATTTGTAGCAGGTTGATGGGTTATGGAGAGTGGGCAGGAGGCTGAGGTTTGGAGGCTGAGATGAGATCAGCCATGACTGTGTTAAATGGTGGACTAGGCTCGAGGGGCTGAATGGCCTTCATACATTGAAGATATTTCAATTAGAGTGACGTCCCAATCAATCAACACTAGACCTTTTACCATTAACCATTTTAGATCAGCAAGGTGATGAGGTCAGATTTAATAGTTGGGTAGCTGGAGGCAGTTTGGAGCGTGAAGATTATGAGGCTGAAGCTACACTCTGCAAAGGTTACACTGTCTGTTTTATATTCCTGTACCCCTTGTCTCCTGTCTGTGTGCTAGCAGCCTGCTTGTCTGCCCTTAAATTCTTGATGAGCTTCAACTTATTATGACCTCGCACTGAAGAGAACAAAGCCATCAATTTGTCTTCATTACCACTGACTTAATCCCTCCCACTGAGCCACTCCTGAAGCCTGTCTGCTTGCAACTTGCTTTTTGAGCCTTAATACAATGTACCAGTTGCTATTGTTCACTCAGTTTGCTTAGTTCCAATTCTGCAATATTTATAGAGTAACTACCCTTCGATCCAACTCTGATTAGACTGCTGAATGGACCTCTCGAATTTAAAATCTAATGTTGATCTTGCTTTTGTGCACCTCCTATGTATCTGTAATTTTGTATACCTCGCTCTGTTCAATCACTCTATGATCTGTATGTCCTTGTATGTCATGATGTGCCTGTACTGCATGCAAAACAAAATTTTTCACTGTATGTAGGTACGTGTGACAATAATAAATCAATAAATTAAATTCATGTTGACCAAGTTTCCCCAAACAAACCAGTCCCACCTGGCCTATATCCCTTTAAACCTTTCCTATTCATGTACCTGTCCAAATATCCTTTAAATATTGCAACTGTATATGCATCTATCACTTCCCCTGGCATTTAATTCCATACATGCATTTCACACATGCATGTGTGAAAAAGTTGCCTGTTGGGTCCCGTTTAAATCGTTTTCCTCTCACCTTAAAAATATGCCCCCTAGTTTTGAACTTTCCCACTGTAGGGAAAAAGTCTTTGCGGTTCACCTTATCTATGTCCTTTATGATTTTATAAACCTCTATAAGGTCACCCCTCAACCTCCTCTGCTCCAGCGAAAAAAGTCCCAGTCTGTCCAGCCTCTCCTTCTAACTCAAACCCTTCAAACCTTGCAACATTTAGGTAAATCTTTACTGAACCCTCTTCAATTTAATAATATCATTCCTATAGTAGGACAACTAGAACTGTACACAGTCCTACAAAAGTGGCCTAACCTGTACAACCTCAACATTATGTCCCAACTCCTATATTCAGTATTCTGATCAGTGGAGGAAAGCAGGCTAAGTGCCTTCTTAACCACTCTGTCTAGATCACATCCTCTGGTTCGTCTTTGGCGAACAGATTTTTCTGGAATGCCCTCTTCTTGACCAAGTCGTGTTGCCTCAGCTTCATTTTACCATACACTTCCAAGTACTCTGATATCTAGTTCCTAAAATTAACTCTAATATCTGACCAACAACTGAGGTCAAGCTAATCGACCTACAATTATCTGTTTCTGATTCCCTCCCTTCTTAAACAGGGGTGTTACATTCGCTGTTATCCAGCGCATTGGGCTGAAAATGTGTTGCTGGTTAAAGCACAGCAGGTTAGGCAGCATCCAAGGAACAGGAAATTCGATGTTTTGGGCCAGAGCCCTTCATCAGGAAGGGCCGAAACGTTGAATTTCCTGTTCCTTGGATGCTGCCTAACCTGCTGTGCTTTAACCAGCAACACATTTTCAGCTCTGATCTCCAGCATCTGCAGACCTCACTTTTTACTCCAGTGCATTGGGCCCTCTCTAACTACAGTGATTCTTGAAAGATCACTGTGAAGGGTGGGTTTTGCCTCACTAACCTTATTGAGTGGTTTGTGAAGGGTAGGTTGTGCCTCACTACCATTGAGTTCTTTGAGAAGGTGAAAAAACCGGTGGATGAAGGTAAAGCAGTTGATGTGGTATACATGGATTTCAGTGAGGAGTTTGATAAGGTTCCACACGGTAGGCAATTGCACAAAATATGGAGTTTCGGGACTGAAGGTAATTTAGAATTTTGGATCAGAAATTGGCTAGCTGAAAAAAAGACAGAGGGTGGCAGTTGATGGGAAATGTTCATCCTGGAGCTCACTGACCAGTGGTATGCCACAACGATCTGTTATGGGGCCACAGCTGTTTGTCATTTTTATAAATGATCTGGATACGGGCATAGAAGGATGGGTTAGTAAATTTGCAGATGACACGAAGATAGGCAGAGTTATGGATAGTGCTGAAACATGTTGTGGGTTACAGAGGGACACAGATGTGGGCAGCATGATGGTGAAGTGGTGAGCACTGCAGCCTCACAGCACCAGGAACAGTCTCAATTCCAGCCTGAGGCGACTGTGTAGAGTTTGCCCATTCTCACCGTGTCTGCATGGGTTTCCTCTGGGTGCTCCAATTTCTTCCCACAATCCAAAGATGTTTAGGTCAAGTGGATTGGCCATGCTAAATTGCACATGGTGTTGGGTGCATTAGTCAGAGGAAAATGGATCTGGGTTGGTTACTCCTCAGAGAGTTGGTGTGGACTTGTTGGGTCAAATGGCCTGTTTCAACACTATGGAATCTAATCGAGATAAAGTCTGGTTGAAGATTTGTAGCTTGGGTGTCCGTTGTTGTGGTTCTGTTCGCCGAGCTGGAAGTTTTTGCTGCAAACGTTTCGTTCCCTGGCTAGGGAACATCATCAGTGCTATTGGAGCCTCCTGTGAAGTGCTGCTTTGATGTTTCTTCCGGTATTTATAGTGGTTTGTTCTTGCCGCTTCCAGGTGTCAGTTTCAGCTGTAGTAGTTTGTATGTGGGGTCCAAACTCCATTAACAGACACATAGACCTGGACCCCATATACAAACCACTACAGCTGAAACTGACACCCGGAAACGGCAAGAACATCCATCAACAGACACATCGACCTGGACCCCACATACAAACTACTACAGCTGAAATTGACACCTGGAAGCGGCAAGAACAAACCACTATAAATACCGGAAGAAACATCAAAGCAGCGCTTCACAGGAGGCTCCAATAGCACTGATGATGTTCCCTAGCCAGGGAACGAAACGTTTGCAGCAAAAACTTCCAGCTCGGCGAACAGAACCACAATAATCGAGATAAGATGCAGATCTGGGTTGAGAAGTGGCAAATGGAGTTTAATGCCGCAAAGTATGAAGTAGTTCACTTCAGAAGAAGTAACAGGAATGCTCATGCTAAAATTCAGTGTCCAGGTGCACAAATCCCTGAAAGTTGCCACCCAGGTTGATGGTTGTTAAGAAGGCATGCGGTGTGTTGGTGTTTATCGGTAGGGGGATTGAGTTTCAGAGCCACGAGGTCATGATTCAGGCCACACCTGGAATATTGCATACAATGCTGGTCACTGCATTATAGGAAGCATGTGGAAGCTTTGGAAAGGGTTCAAAGAGGAGATTTACGAGGATGTTGCCTGGTATGGAAGGAAGGTCTTACAAGAAAAGGCTGGGAGAACTGAGGCTGTTTTCGTTGGAGTGAAGAAGGTTGAGAGGTGACTTCATTGAGACGTATAAAATAATCAGAGGGTTAGATAGGGTGGACAGTGAAAGCCATTTTCCTCAGATGGTGAAGGCTAACATGAGGGGACATAGCTTTAAAATGAGGGGTGATAGATTTAGGACAGATATCAAGGCTAGTTTCTTTACCTCAGAGAGTAGGAAGGGCGTGGAACGGCCTGTCTGAAACAATAGCAGACTTGCTGATGTTAAGGGCATTCAAATGGGCATTGGACATACATATGGATAATAATGGAACAGTGTAGGCTAGATGGGCATCAGAATACTTTCACAGGTCGACACAACATGAGGACTGAAGGGCCTGTACTGCGCTGTAACATTGTATGTTCTATATCAACAACAATACCTCCACCATCTCCTCAGCTATCTTCTTCAGAACTCTGGGGTGTAGTCCATCTAGTCGGTTGATCTATCCAACTTCAGGACCTTTTAGCTTCCCTAGCACCTTTTCCTCATTTCACTCACCTCTGCCCACTTACTGTCTTACAATTCTGCTATGCTGCTGATGTCTTCCACTGTGAAAACAGACGTAACATAGCCATCTCCTTTGCTATTGCTTTGTTCCCCATTGTTGCTTCTTCAGCCTAATTTTCCAGCTGTCCAATGTCTACCCTTACCTCTCTCTTATATTTTGGATGTCCAAAACAACTCCTGAAACCTTCTTTTATTTTACTAACTAGCATACTTTCATATTTCGTCTCTTCCCCCCTTTTGCTTCCTAAGTTTATCGTCTGCTGGATGTTTAAAGCCTTCCCAATCCTTTGACTTCCCATTAATCTTCACCACATAGTATGCTTTACCTTTTGTTTTTATGCTATCACTGATAGCAGATCTGGCATCATCTACGGGGTGAAAATAGTATCAAGGAGTCGCTCTTTACCAGAACTCAGAAGTATTCCATTAATTTTTTTCTGTCCTCCATAGTCCACGTTCTCAATGAACTCCAATTTACTCCCATTTCTGCTCCCATCCTTTTCCCACATGAAGACACATTGATTTTCAGTGATAACCTGCCAGCCCCACAATTACAATTCTCTTCCTTATTTCACTGATGGCTTGTCCAAACCTATCTCAAAAAGTGCCTCCAACTTCTATTGAACATTTCACAGCTCAAAATTAAACCTCCCATTCATTCTATCACTTGCATTTTTTGTTTCTTTTTGTGTTACATCGCCACTCCCTTTGGGCTGTGTAGTGATTGGAACCATCTGGATCTCATTGACTATGACATCCTTGGTTGGGGTGTTAACTGGGCCAATCAGGAAAGCCCTGGCTGACTGATATAAACAGGAGATTCAGCAGTTCCCCCTCTGTTTAGGGGATTGCCTTTATGCTGCCGTCAGTGTGTTACTGTTGGTTTCTGCTTTTTTTGGAGGGGGAAAAACCTGATTCCTGAACTGGCTGAATTATTTAGCCAGTTTGTTAACTGGCATTCCTTTTAGTGAGGGGACTGATTGTTAAACTCCTGATGCACACAATGTGTTTCAGGTGTTGCTCAGTTCTCATTAGGGGGCTGTTGTTTCATTGGCTGGTTATAGCCTGTGTGTTACTTTTTTCTTTTTGAGAAAAGGACAATGTTAATTTTATGGTAGGGTTTAGGCCTTGGACTCTAGTTTTCTTTGCTTTTTGTATGCATCTTCACTTTATTGGTGGTTGGACTGAGCCTTTGTGGAAGGCATGCATTTTACTAGAAGAGCTGTTCCTGTGGGGAGGCCTAGCCCTGGGACTGGGCCTCTGAAGATTGAACACCTGTGTGTATGCTGGGAGGTGAGCAGTTGCTGTATAATGGAGTTTGGGAGTGGACCAAACCCCTGTGAGTTAACTGCACCTGTACAATGTACTGACTTCCTGTGATTGGCCTGGCTCTCCAAGGCTGGACCAGGACTCCATGGAGACTGAACACCTGTGTGCTGTGGGGTGTGCATTTGCTGCCTCCAGGAGTGGACTCTGCCCTTGGTTGTGGACTGTTTTTTTAGCAATGGACTCTGTATTTGGAGTGGACTCTATTTCTGACATTGGACATTGGACATTGTATACTGGAGCGGACTCCTCTTGGAAATGGATTCCATTTCTTGAAGGCTGTATAGATTTGGACTGTGTACCAGGAAGGACTTTTTTTGGTAACTAACTGTATTGTGGTGTTTCCTGGGTCTATCACCTGCACGGTCTTGTGTTCCGGGGTCTGGCAGGCCTTGCTGTGAGCTGGGAGGCTCCTGGGTCATCATGAAAGCTGTTGCCCTGAGAGCCGGAGGGTGGGTAGGCCATCTTATGAACCTGAAGGTTGGTAGGCTGTCCTGAAAACTGGTGGGTGGGTAGGCCACCCTGATGCCAGTTGTCCCAAGAGCCAGATGGTGAGTAGGCCATTGAGTGCTGTTGCCTTGATAAGGGGTAATTGGGATGGGTTGCCCTAGAGGTGGTCGAAAGGTGTCAGAGCAGCTGAGAGCCAGAAGGCGCATAGGGTCAGGCTGAGATCCGGAAGGCTTGTGGGCTACCTTACACCCTGTTGTCCCAGGGAAGGGGATGGGCTGGCCTAGAGATGGCTGAAAGGTTTTTTAGATTAGACTTAGTGCGGAAACAGGCCCTTCGGCCCAACAAGTCCACACCGACCCGCCGAAGCGCAACCCACCCATACCCCTTACCTAACACTACGGGCAATTTAGCTTGGCCAATTCACCTGACCCGCACATCTTTGTGACTGTGGGAGGAAACTGGAGCACCTGGAGGAAACCCACGCAGACACGGGGAGAACGTGCAAACTCCTCACAGTCAGTCGCCTGAGTCGGGAATTGAACCCGGGTCTACAGGTGCTGTGAGGCAGCAGTGCTAACCACTGTGCCACTGTGCTGCCCACATGTGTGCCAGGATAGCTCACTGGTTGGAGGTGCAACAGGGTGGGTGAGAGCCAATGGTACGTAGAGGCAGACAGAGCCAGAAGGTGGGTAGCTGTCCTCAGTGCTGTCACCCTGGGCAGGCACTGGCGTGAGCTGTCCCAGAGGTGGTCAAAAGATCAGACAGAACTGGAAGGTGCATGGGGTGGGCCAAGAACCAGGTGAGTAGGGGTGGGCTGCCTTAGTGGTTGGAAGGTGGGAGGGGTGGGGGCTTGCTGTGTCTGTATTGTCTGCACTTTGGTATGCAACCGTATTGTTTAATGTACAAATGTCATTGTTGCTGTCTTTTATGTGGAATTGGGATTTGAGGTTTGTCCTCCTCTCCCTGTAAACTGTTTGTTTGAATGGTAGGGTTTGGGGCCTAGCTTTGCTCCTCTCCCTTTGTAAAATTGTCGTTTGTATGCTGCTGTAAATGTAACTGTTTGTTGTAAACTGGTTTTGTAATTTGTTTAATAAAATATAAACAGGAGATTCAGCAGTTCTCCCTCTGTTTAAGGGACTGCCTCTATGCTGCCTGGTGCTGCAGTCAGTATGTTCCTGTTGGTTTCTGCTTTTTTGGGAGGGGGATAAACCTGATTCCTGAACTGGCTGAATTATGTAGCCAGTTTTTAATTGACACACTTTTTAGTGAGGACTGATTGTTAAACTCCTGATGCACAATGTGTTTCAGGTGTAACTCAGTTCTAATTGGGGATTGTTTCACTGGCTGGTTATAGCCTGTTACACTTTTTTTACTTTTGAGAAAAGGATAATGTTAATTTTGTGGTAGAGCTTAGCCCTTGGACTCTAGTTTCCTTTGTTTTCAGTATGTCTTCACTGTTTTTGGTGTTTGGACTGAGCCCTTGTGGAAGACCCCTTTTTTATCAGAGGAGCTGTTCCTGGGGGAGGCCTACCCCTGGGACTGGGCCTCTGAAGATTGAACATGGGTGTGTGTGCTGGGAGGTGAGCACTTGCTGTATCCTGGAGTTTGGTAGAAGAGCTTTTCTTCAGGAGTGGACTAAACCCCTGTAAGTTAACTGCACCTGTACAATGTACTAGTTCCTGTGAGTGGACCTGGTTTTCAAAGGCTGGGCCAGAACCCCATGGAGACTGAACACCTGTGTGCTGGGCATTTGCTGCCTTCAGGTGTGGACTTTGCAATTTGGAATGGACTCCATTTTGGACAATACACCTTTTAAAAACTGGAGTGGACTCCATTTCTGGAAATGGACTCTATATATTTGGAATGTGTACTAGAAAGGACTGTTTTTGGTAATTAACTGTGTATTGTGGGGTGGGTCCATCACTTGCATGGTCTTGAGTGCCCTAGGTCTGGCAAGCCTTACTGTGAGCTGGGAGGCTCATGGGTTGTCCTGAAAGCTGTCACCCTGAGAGCTGGAGGGTGGGTAGGCCATTCTAATGCCAGTTGCCCTGGGTCAGTGGCGGGTAGGCTGTTCTGAGTGCTGTCGTCCCGTGAAGGGGTGATCAGGACAGGCTGTCCTAGAGGTGGTCAAAAGGTGTCAACAGCCGAGCACCAGAAGGTACATAGGGGCAGGCTGAGATCTGGAAGGCTTGTGGGCTACCTTGCTTGCTGTCATCCTTGGGAAGGGGACGGGCTGTCCTAGAGGTGGCCGGAAGATCAGCCAGGATAGCCCACTGGCTGAATGGCACCTGGGGTGAGTGAGCCCAATGGTACGTAGGGGTAGACAGAGCCAGAAGGTGGGGAGCTGTCCTCAGCGCTGTCACCCCAGGCAGGTACCAGGGCAGGCTGCCCCAGAGGTGGTCAAAAGGTGCTGAGGGTGGTTCGTGAAGCTGGAAGGTGGGTAGGCCATCCTGACTGCTGTCACCCCAGGTGGGTACCCAGGTGGGCTGTCTTAGAGGTGGTCGAAAGGTGTCGGGGTGGACTGAACTGGAAGGGGCATGGGGTGGACAGAGAACCAGAAGGTGAGTAGCACTGGGCTGCCTTAGTAGTCAGAAGGTGGGAGGGAAAGGGGCTTGCTGGGTCTGTATTGTCTGCACTTTTGTATGTAACAGTCTTGTCTAATGTACAAATGTCATTGTCACTGTCTTTTATGTGGAACTGGGATTTGAGGTTTGTCCTCCTCTCCCTGTAAACTGGTTGAATGGTAGGGTTTGGGGCCAAGCTTTGCTCCTCTCCATTTAAAATTGCTGTGGTATATAGCTGTAAATGTTAACTGCTTTTTGTAAACTGTAATTTGTTAAAATACTACAGGAGATTCAGTGGCCCTCTCCTCTGTTTAGGGGACTGACTGTGCTGGCTGGTGCTACAGTAGGTGTTACTGTTTGCAGTTGGTTTCTGCTCTTTTCTGGGGTGGAAACCTGATTCCTGAACTGGCTGAATTATTTAGCCAATTTGTTAACTGGCATTCCTTTTGGCGAGGACTGATTTGTTAAACTCCTGATGCACATAATGTTTCAGGTGTAACTCAGTTCTTAGGGGATTGTTATTTCACTGGCTGGTTACAGCCTGTTACCCTTCTCTTTTCTTACTTTTGAGAAGGATAATGTTAACTTTGTGGTAGGAGTTAGCCCTTGGACTCTTAGTTTCCTTTTTTTTTTGCATGTCTTCACTTTGGTGTTTGGACTGAGCCCTTGTGGAAGACACACATTTTACTAGAGGAGCTGTTCCAGTGGGGAGGCCAAGTCTTGGGACTGGGCCTCTGAAGATTGAACACCTGTGTGTGCTGGGAGGTGAGCACTTGCTGTATCCTGAAGTTTGGGAGTGGACCAAACCCCTGAGTTAACTGCACCTGTACAATGTTCCTGAGAGTGGGTCTGGTTTTCCAAGGCTGGGCCAGGACTCCATGGAGACTGAATACCTGTGTGCTGTGCATTTGCTGCCTTTGGGAGTGGATGCTGCAGTTTGGAGTGGACTCCACTTCTGATGCATGCTGTGAACTGGAGTGGACTCTGTTCCTAAGAGTGGACTCTATATATTTTTGGGGACTGTCTGGACTGCACCAGAGAACTGTTTTTTGATTAACTATTGTTTGTTGGGTTTATCACCTGCACTTTGTCCCTGGGTCTGGCAGGCCTTACTGTGAGCTGGAAGGCTCATGGGTTGTCCTGAAAGCTGTCACCCTGAGCTGGAGGGTGGGTAGGCCATCCTGTGAACCTGAAGGTGGGTCAGCCTCCCTGATGCTAGTCACCCTAAGAGCCAGATGGTGTGTATGCCATTCTAAGCACTCATCCTGAGAAGGGGTGTTCAGGCCAGGCTGACCTAAAGGTGGTCTGAAGGTGTTGGAGCAGCAGAGAGCCAGAAGGCTTGTGGGCTACCCTGCACACTGCCCTCCCAGGGAAGGGATGGGCTGTCCTAGCAGTGGCCAGAAGGTGTCAGGGTGGCTCACTGGGGTGGGTGAGAGCTCAATGGTATGTAGGGGCAGACCACCAGAAGGTGGGTAGCTGTCCTTAGCACTGTCGTCACAGGTGGGTACTGGGGTGGGCTGTCCTAGAGGTGGTTGAAAGGTGTCAGTGGACAGAACTGGAAGGGGCATGGGGTGGACAGCCAGAAGGTGTGGGGGTGGGTGTCTTAGAATGGTCAGAAGGTGGGAGGGATGGGGGCTTCCTGGGTCTGTATTGTCTGCACTAGTTGTAACTGGATTGGCTTTTTATGTACAAATGTCATTGTTGCTGTCTTGTCATTATGTAAAACTGGGATTTGAGGCTTGTCCTCCATTCCCTGTAAAGTGGTTGTATGGTAGGGTTTGGGACCTGGCTTTGCTCCTTTTATAAAATTGCTGTTTGTATCCAACTGTAACAGTTAACTTTTTGTAAACTCTTGTAATTGTTCAATAAAAACAAGTGTTTTGGTGTTGTGGAGTCCATAGGCCATGTATATTTTGGGTGTGGGTGCTTGCACTCTCTTTTTGATTTTCTCAAACCACCTCTGCTATTGGTTGCATTTCAGTCTCATGCACCTGATCTTTTTGGGTACCTGGTACAGAGGGGGAGAGCAGCTCTGAAGACCTCACGGGTCTCCTCCTGGGCCTGGCCATAAACAGGTCCAGGCAGTGGGCTGTGGTACGGGTTGTTAGGGCTGACTGCCTGCCCCTCTTCTGTGGTTGTTGGAGCCTGGGGTTCTCTGCAAAAGGAGCACTGCCCACTGACTCCCTGGAGTTGCTCAGGGAGAGATGGGAGCTCCAGGGGCTGGAGTGCATTACTTCCCCCTCAAACTCTATTTTGATTTGATCTGTGCCCTTCCCTTCACTCTTTGATCATATAGCATTGCCCCTTGTGAAGGGCACTGCTTGTCACAGGCTACTCAGGTGTTTCCTTTCTGCCTGGTGGTAGAAATTTGAATAAAGACTTGTGCACCTTGTATCTCTGTCTACAGCTGCACCCACACATGGGTGCTGGGGGAAAATAAGCACTACTGCAGTTAGGTGGTAGTGTGGGGGTAAAAATAGTAAATGGGTGTAAAAGGAAAAAAATATTAACAGACATTTAACTCTGAAGAGGGAAAAAACAAGCATCTATTGCTTTGTGCACTTGTTGTTCACCATCTTACACCTGCACACAAGACCTGAGTGCTGGGGGAAATAAAGTGCTAGATGGTAGTGTGGTGGGGGAAAAACCAGGAGAAAGAACAATTTACGCACTTAGAAAAAATATACAGGGGATTTAAAATCTCCTTAATTTAGGGGACTGATTCGGTGTGGGTTGGGCCACATTCACTGTTATTGCAGCAGTTGATTTCTGCTCTTTTTGGGGTGCGAGGGGAACCTGATTCCTGAACTGGCTGAATTATTTAGCCAGTTTGTTAACTGGCATTCCTTTTTTGTGAGAACTGATTTCTAAACTGCCTGCTCCACACAATGTGCTTCAGGTGTAACCCGGTTCTCTTTAGGGAACTGTTTCACTGGCTGGTTACAGACTGTTAGCCTGTTTTCTCTTTAACTTTGAGAAAAGGACTATGTTGATTTTCTGCCCTGAGCTGGAAAGCTGTTTTGAGTGCTGTTGTCCTGAAAAGGGGTAATTGGGACAGGCTATCCTAGAGGTGGTCAGAAGGTGCATGGAGCAGGCTGGCATCTAGAAGGCTTGTGGGCTGCCCTGTGCTAGTGTCCCAGAGGTGACCGGAAGGAGTGTCGGGGCAGTCAATAGGCCTGATGGTGCATAGGGACAGGCAGAGAGCTGGAAAGTGGGTAGGTCATCCTCTGTGCTGTCACCATGAGCGGGTACTGGGACAGGCTGTCCTAGAGGTGAGGAAAGGTGTGAAGGGTGGTTAGGTAAGCCAGAAGGTGGGTAGGCCGTCCTGACCACTCTCATCCTGGGGGAGTTTGGGGAAGCAGAAGGGATGTCGTAGAGGTGGCCGGAAGATGTCAGGTGGACCAAGAACTAGATGGGGCATAGGATCGCGCTGCTTTTGGTTAGGAAAGCCAGAAGGTAGGAGGAATGGGTGGGTTGCTGGTGGGGGGTGGGGGGGGTGTGGTTCTGTATTCTATGCACTATCTTGTATGTATTTGTTACTGTTATTTTTGTGATGACAGTGGGATTTGAGGTTTGTCCTCATTTCCCCTGGAAACTGGTTGAACGGTGGGGTTTGGGGCCTGGCTTTGCTGCTCCTCTCCCTTGTAAATTGATGTTTCTCTGTACATGGCTGTTAATGTTTTGTAAACTGTACTGTTTAGTAAAATAAAACGGGAGATTTAGAATATCCACCGTTTAGGGGACTGACTGTGGCCCAGCCAGTGTAGTTAATGTACTCCTGCTGTTGGTTTCTGTTTTTTTTGTATGGGGAGGGAGACCTGATTGCTGAACTGGCTGAATTATATAGCTAGTTTTAGTTGGTGTTGCATATGTATTTGTTTTTTATTTCTCCCCACACTATGGCCTAATAGCAATAGTGCTTATATTCCCCCCAGCACCCATGTCGCATCTGTGCAGGAAGTCGGACATGGTGAAAAACAAGTGTGAAAATCTTTATTCATATTCCACCACCAGGAAGAAAGAAAATATCGGTGACCGTGATCAAAAAAAGTGAGGGGGAGGCCAGGCATGAAATAAAATACAGTTGGAGGGGGAAATAAAACACTCAGTCCTCAATAATAAAAAAAGGAATACTGACTTTTAAACTGGCTGACTGTTTAAATGTGTTACAGCTGTAAATCAGTTCTCATTAGGGAACTGTTGTTTCACTGGCTGGTTATAGCCTGTTACTCTTTTCTTTGAGAAAAGGACTATGCTTATTTTGTGGCAGGGCTTATGCCTTGCACTGTTTATTTATTTTTTTGTGTTTTCACTTTTTTGGTGTTTGGACTGGGCTCCTGTGACAATGCACATTTCCAGATGAGCTGGTCCTGTATGGGTACGCCTCGCCCTTCTGTGGGTGACTAGGCCTCTGTAAAGACTCTGTGCTGGGAGGTGAGCAACTACTGCATCCTGGAGTGGACCGAACCCCTGAGTTAACTACGCGGCACGGTGGCACAGTGGTTAGCACTACTGGTTCAATTCCTGCTGACTGACTGTGGAGTTTGCACGTTCTCCCTGTGTCTGCGTGGATTTCCTCTGGGTGCTCTGGTTTCCTCCCACAGTCCAAAGATGTGCTGGTCAGGTGAATTGGCCATGCTAAGTTGCCCGTAGTGTTATATAAGGGGTAAATGTAGGTGTATGGGTGGGTTGCGCTTCAGCGGGTTGGTGTGGACTTGGGCTGAGGAGCCTGTTTCCACGCTGTAAGTAATCTAATACACCTTTGTAATGTACTGTTTCGATTAGTGGGTCTGTCCTTCAGGTGGACCCAGCCTCTGGAGACCAAACACCTGCGTGTGAGCTATGGATTCTGCCTTCGAGTGGACCAAACCCCTGTGAGTTAACTGCATCTTCACAATGTACTGTGTCCCTGTGGGAGGGTCTGGCTCTCAATAGATGGGCCAGGTCTCTAAGAAGATAACACGTGTGCGTGCATTTGCTGCCTTCGGGCGTAGACTCTGCCCTGGTACTGGAAACTATATTGAGGATTTTGTGAATTCTGTCAATTTGTGGGTTATGTAATTGTTTGGGCCAGAGTGGGCTAGTCAGTATGTGTGGTGGCTGGGAGCTGGAGGGTCTGGAGGAAGGCTCCTCCTGGCCTGCTTATCAGTACGTGGGGTGGTCTGTGGCAACTGATGTCCTTGCAAGAATGCTGGTATAGGGCAAGCCAGTCAGTATGTGATGCGGCTGAGTCAGGTGGCCGCGGCAGCCCATAGGAAGGCCGACTGGGAGAGGACCAGTCGGTATGCAGAGGGGCTGGGAGCCAGACAGCCGATGGCTGGTCCGTAGGAATGCTGGCCAGGGGAAGGGGTCAGTTAGTACGTGGGGCAGCCGAGTGCTGGAAGGCCAACAGCCCGACTGTAGGAAAGCAGGTTGGGGGTGGTTTGGTTGGTATGCGGGGTAACTGGGAGCCGATGGATGATGTCCATCCTGGAGGAAAGCGGGCTCGGTAGGGTCAGTCAGTACGCAGGGTGGCTGGAGACTGGAACGCCAACAACCAGCTCATAGGAAAGTGGCCCAGGGTAATCTGGTCAGTACATGGGACGACTGGGAGCTGGGTGGTCAATGCCCAGCCAGGCCTGGGGTGCGTCGGTCAGTATGCAGGGTGGCCAGAGACTGGAAGGCCGATGGCTGTCCTACAGGAAGGCTACCCAAGGACACTGATCAGTCTGTGGTGGGGATGGGTATCAGGTCTTTTTTTAACGATTTGGAGATGCTGGTGTTGGACTGGGGTGTACAAGTTTAAAAATCTCAACACCAGGTTATAGTTCAACAGGTTTAATTGGAAGCACACTAGCTTTCAGAGCAACGGTCCTTCATCTGGGGGTAGTGGAGGGCTCAATCCTAACCCACAGAATTTATAGCAAAAATTTAGTCATGTAACTGAAATTATACATTGAAAAATTGATTGTCTGTTAAGCCTTTCATGTGTTAGAATACCATGACATTTTCACTACTTTCATGTGTAAATCACAAAACCTTTTTAAAAAAGTTGCATTCTCAGGTTAGCTGTTAACAATGGTGATAGCTAGACAATATTTTGAAGGTGTTAGCCCCCTGTGTTCTGTCAATGCCATGATGTTTAGATTGATTCTTCACTAAAAAGTGAGATAATGGAGTTTTACATAAATTCAGGCAGTTTTTGAGCAACTGCCAGTGTAGTGTGTACAAGTAAATAAAGGGTGACTTGGTGACAGGATACAAGCCTCTGTGCAGTTATTTCAGACTGGATATCACTAAATCTTCTGAAATTTAATCTCGACTATTATTCAGCCTATCGGTGTTTGTTTTCTTTTTGCTCTTTTCCACCTCTTCTTCACTCAACTTATCACTTATCCAACTTTTTTCCAGTTATGATGAATGATATTTGACCTGAAACATTAGCTGTTATTCTCTCCTTCACACTTGGTGCCAGACCTACTGAGTATTTCACACCTTTTCTGTCTTTACTTCAGATTTTCATCATCTCCAGAATTCCGCTGTCAAGGAATGTTGTAAGATCACATCAATTCCACTGTGTGGACAGAGGCATACATACTGTGGGCAGGAGCAAGTTAGCTGGACCCTTGAAACCACTCTGCCGTTCAATAAAATCTGATTGTGCCTTCAACTCCAGTCTTCTAACTACAACTAATATATTTTGTGACCAGACTAATTTATCGAATGGTAGGACTGACATATGAACAAAAAATGGATTGATTAGGATTATATTTGCAGGTGTTTAGAAGAATAAGATGGATGTTTCATAGAAATCTATAAAATTCACACAGGATGAGGCAAGTCTTACCAATCTGCATTTCGCTTGTGTATTTTTCCTTTTCCATCTTTCATATCCTGTCTAGCCTTGCGTGTCTGCCTGTTTCTAAAGGAGGAAATTTAAGAAGATTTAAGGTTTAAGTTAGAGAGGTATCTGTTTGCAAATCACATTTCCTACTTAGTTATAAATAATTTGCCTGTAATGAACAGCTGTTTTCCTGTTAAATACAGAGACCTGGTGAGTGTTTTCATTTTAAATACAAGTTCATCAGTCAGATAAATTTGGGGATGAAATAAAACAAAGAATTGTGGATGCTAGAAATCTAAAGCAAAAGTGGAAAATGCTGGAGAATCTCAAATGAACTGGCAATATCTAGTTTTCCCTGGGGCTTTGGAGGTGGAGGGGTAACCTTTTATAGAGGTTTATAAAATCATGAAGGGCACATATCTAGGATAAATAGATGAGGTATCTTCCCTGGGTGGGGGAGTCCAGAACTAGAGGGAATAGGTTTAGGGGAGAAGGGAATAATTTAAAAGGAGCACCTAAGGGGCAACTTTTCCACACAGGGTGATGTGTGTATGGAATGAACAGCCAGAGGAATTGGTGAAGACTGGTACAATCACATTTAAAAGGTGTCTGGATGGATATATGAATAGGAAGGATTTAGAGGGATGTGGGTCAAATGTTGGCAAATGGGACTAGATTAGTTTAGGCTATCTGCTTGGCATGATTGAGTTGGACCAAAAGGTTGGTTTCCATGCTGTACCCCTCAGTTTCTCTTTCATAGAGTCACAGCTAATGTTTTGAGTCCAGTGACACTACCCCAGTAAAATGGTGATAGTTGAGGGTGATTGTCTTCTATGAGGGAGCAGTATTAATAGGATTTTCAGGGTATATCTTAAAGAAATTGGTACTTATTTCTCCACGCTAAGTTGGATGGATGGCTGATTTGTGATGCAAAATGATGCCAACAGTGAGAGTTCAAATTCCATATTGGCTAATGTTACTGTGAAAGGAAATACACTGGGACTGTGTAAGTTACACATTTTGGATAGGAAGAATAGGGGTGTGGACCATTTTTCTAAATGGCGAAAGGATTTAGAAATCTGCAGCACACTGGGACTTAAGTCCTAGTTCAGGCTTTGCTTAAGGTTAGGAAGGATTCAGTTGGCAGTTAGGAAGGCAAGTGCAATGTCAGCATTCAGCTCAATATCGGAGCAGAGATGTGCTGCTGAGGGTGTATAAGGCTCTGGTCAGACCGCATTTGAAATACTGTGAGCAGTTTTGGGCGCCATATCTAAGGAAAGATGTTGGAGAGGGTTTTATAAGAATGATCCCTGGGTTGAAATACTTGCCATATGAAGAGCGGTTGAGGACTCTGGGTCTGTACTTGATGGAGTTTAGAAGAAAGAGGAGGGATCCCATTAAAACCTAAAGAATACGGAGATGCCTGGAGAGAGGGATGTGGCGAAGACGTTTCCTCTAGTAAGAGAAACTAGACCTGTGGGCACAGTCTCACTGTAGGGACAACCCTTCTGAACTGAGATGAGAAGGAATTTCTTCAGCCAGAGCTGAATCTGTGGAACTGATTGCTGCAGAAGGCTGTGGAGGCCAAGTCATTGAGTGTATTTAAGTCAGATAGGCTCTTGATTAGTAAGGGGATCAAGGTTATAATGACACAGCAGGAGAATGGGGTTCAGACACATTTCAGTCATGATCAAATGGTCAGTGGGCCGAATAGTCTAACTCTGCTCCTCTCTCTTCTCGACTGAACTTCTCGGCCTCTCCCTTTGTCTAAGGTATTGTGACCTTCAGGTCAAACCATCACCAGTCCTTTCGCTCGCTCGCTCTCGCGCGAGAGCAGTCCTGTGGTCCGATGGGACTATTGTGATTTTACCTTTACCTTTATTTCTCAAATCAATTTCCAGGCACATTTCATCTCATCCATTGATCAATCCAAAGAGATGGACTTTAATACCAAAGAGAAATTTGCAGCTCTTCCAAAGTTGAGCTTGGTGACAATATCACAATCAATCTCTCTTGAAAAGAGTTATTGATTTAGCTTTCTCATTTCAGAGATAATGCAGCATCTGTTTCATCTCCTCTGATAGGCTTTTTGAAGTTTCACTGCAGCTCTTTTCATCATTTTTAATTTCAGCCACAAAAGGCAGGCGATATTGAATGAACTTACTGCTGATAGCAACCTTAATATTTCTCCCCTCACAGACACTAGGATGTAAGGTTCAGGCAAATATAGGATCTGAGCACTATGTAATTTTGCGTATTTCTATAATGTCTGATCAAAGTACTCAAAGCATTTCACGCAATTAATTACTTTTGAAATTCAAAGTCTCTGTGCTGATCTAATCTATGCTGAGCCAATCAAGTGAGAAGATTTTTCAGAAACAGTACTGATTGTGATGGGGGACTCATGATAAAAAGTTCCATCGGCATCAGCAATTCCTCAAAGCTTAAGTTAATTGAGTGATTAACACTAATGTGCCAGAGTGGTGAGCCTAGAGATCATGATATTAGAGTGCATGATCATTATAAACCAAATGCAGAAGATATAAAGTGAGCCTGTCTTGTTTATGATGATGGCTGAGCACAGATTAACAAATGGGACAATAAGCAGTTTAAAAGAAATTTGTCCTGGTGAAATAACTCCACAGAGGCTGATCCCATCACCCAGTGCATGGAGAGTCCTTAACACTGATCTAGCTTCTCCAGAGTCACCTCTGAGTGAACAGAACCTTTGACATTACTGTTTTTTTTTTCAGACATTCCTGTTCATAACTCAAAGTTCCCTGATTAGGACTATTAAACCGTTTCAATCCGGGAACTCCTATTCTGAGATCACCTTGCTGATTCTGTTAGTCACTACACCTGGTATCCAACATGCATAGGGAATCTTCAGTTTACTTGAGAAATATTAATGGCAGCTGGCAGAACTGAAGTCATTGCTATTGCATGATGAATGTGTTTTAAAACTCAATGTTTATAAATACTGGTACATCTTGCATCCATAGGTATTACTGTATCCAAGAAAAGGTAAGTCTTGAACTAGCTTTAAAAAAAGTTATTTTCTTCCAATAGCCAACACCTGTAAAAACCCTCATGATTCACAGCCTAAGTATCTAGATTATTAATCCAGGGACTCAGCTGATATTATGGGGACTGGGTTTAAATCCCATCATGGCAGATAGAATTTTAATGCAATATGAATCTGGAATCTAGTAGTGACCACAAACTTATGGCCAATTGTCAAGAAAAAAAACTCATTGGTTCACTAATATCATTTAAGGACAGAAACCCTCGTCATCACCTGGTCTGGCCTCATGTGGCTCTCAACCCACAGCAATATGGTTGTCTCTTAACTGCCCTCTGGGAAATTAGGGATGAGAAATAAATTCTGAGCCTAGTCAACAACACTCACATTGCACAAAAGAATAAAATAATCTGATTCTATTTGCATCAGATTGTCGATAGTTCACTTTGTGTAAATGAGTGCACTTTTACCGATCGCCACTTTAAAGTATACCACACAAGGGCCAGTCTGTCTCAGTCACTTCTTTGTCTGATTGCTCCCCTTGGGCTACTTCTCTTCCTCTGGTTTGACCATGCTGTTTAGAGGTCCGTTTGCCCACGTCACAAAATTCACCACCTTTCACTCTGAAGGTCTTTAGATGTGGTCAGGCATTGGGTGATGACTAATATTTTCATTCTGCTTTGTTCCATCGACAGGTCTGAAGAAGGGTCAGTTCTAAAGAAAGATCAGTTCACCAATTACAGACTGGAAATCAAACTGAGTCTTTGGTTCTTGATGCAGTTCAATACAGCACCGAGCAGGCAGGGGTATTTACATGTTAGGTATCAAGAGATTTGTCTTTTTTACGTTCAAATGTTATTGAGATCATATATCTCGTACCATTAGGACCTATGGCCTAAGATTGAGTTGATGTAGAAACTCTCATTAAAAATGATCTCTAATGTGTGTCATTTTTATATCAATTAAATCTTAGTGTTACAATTGAGATAGTTGACTCAATAAAATTTAAATCATTGCCTTTTGGTGGTATGGAACACAAAACCCAAACATTTCTGGAGATACTCAGCAGATCTGGTGGCATATTTGGAGTGAAGGCAGAATTAATGTTCCAGTAAGTAGTCTTCAGAACTGCCTTTAGAAGGTAAGTGGATTCTTAATGCATTTCTTCTGAACTGAGTGTCAATCACTCAAGCTACAGAAAATACCATTCTTGGTTGGGTCTGTGCTCTGGGCTAGGGAACAAAGTTTAGCAAAAGTATGGGCAGCTCACTGGTTAGCATTGCTGCATCATAGTGCTGAGGACCCAGGTTTGATTCCAGCCTCTGGCAACCATCTGTGTGGATTGTGTCTGCGTGGGTTATTAAGTCGAAAGAGTGTATGGTCACTTTTAAGACAGTATTTTCTGAATTTAAAGTACAGCCACAGCTGCCAGAATGCAGATCAGCTAAGAGACAGGCTTTTCCAACATAGGTATATGTGAGAATTGGCTGTTAAATGGATACCTGAGTTTTGGCTGCTGTTTTGACAACAATTCAAGGGTTTCTGAATAGGAAGGGTTTGGAGGGAGGTGGGCTGAGTGCTGGCACTAGATTGGGGTGGGATATCTGGTATGGATGACTTGGACTGAAGGGTCTGTTTCACTGCTGTACATCTCTATGACTCGATAACTAACTAATTAATTTAAATTATGTCCAGAATACTAAACCCAATTGAAACTGAATTTATTATATTGATGACATTGGACCAATGAGAGAAAATGATGCTGGGGCTCTAAAACAAGGGCGTTTTGAAAATTAGTCAGCAACTGCCATCTGAAGAAATAAAAATCTTGCTCTTAAAGAAATCTCAGCACTGTCAATCAAAAGGTACCTTTTTCATGTAAAAGCAGTAAAATGGAAGATGACGACTCATGCAGAAGACAGCAGAGTCAGAACGTGGAAAGGAGATTCTATGGACTTTAGGAAATCAACTTAACTCAATTATTAAGCATTACATTAGTGGAGCAGCATTTTTAGAGTTGAGGTTAGATAATCTTTAGTTAAGAAAAAGGGGGCTTGGATGAGTTAATTTTTGTTTAGTGTTCTCTATTATAATTGGGAAAACAAATTTTATTTTCTGAACAGTGGAATTCTGGGATTCTCTTTCACTCACTCTCACACTCTCTCACTTTTAGCAGTTTTACAAGCTTTTCTGGGTGCTTTGATTTTAATTACCAGAAGGGTTCGACCTCTGCACCGTAACAGAGCTGACTCCCACATTCCAAAGATGTGCAGGTTCAGTGGGTTAACCATAGGAGATACAGGGATTGGGGGGTGGGTCTGGATGGGATGTTTGGAGGTTTGGTGTAGACTTGATGGGCTCCATATTGTAGTGATTCTATTATCTTAGTGAAGGCAACATTTTGACATGGACAGATAAAGATGTCAGACAGAAATTGACCATTTGATCTATCAAGCCTGACTTGCATGGTCTGGATGCCTGTGGCATTATCATTACATAGACTCTATACACCAGCTCATATGTGATCTTTCTGCAGAGGCAGCCCTGTAGTCAGGATTACGTGTGCAAGTGGGAGTGGAAATTGGAGAGCTTGTGCTTCATTCGTGGGATGAGGGCATGGCAAGGCCAGTATTTGTTCCCCTTAATTACCTTTGAGACTGAGTACCCTAAGAGTCAGCCACATTACAATGAGTCTGGAGTAACGTGTAGGTCAGACTGAGTAAAGATGGCAAATTTCTTTCTCTGAAGGACACTATTCAACTGGATGCAATTATATGACAATCGATAGCTTCGTGGTCACCGTTGCTATCACTAGCTCATGATTCGACAATTTAAGTTCCATCAGCTGCTGGGCCATGCTCCCTATAAGTTGCACACGTGCACTCCGATATTCCACGCACACCAATTTCAGCATTGACTTCCAGTGGCAGAAGACACACTGCACATGGTCTTCAGAGGGGATTAGAAGGGACACTGTTACAATGGTGAGATATTGATCGAAATTCAGAGCATAAACCTGTGATTCTGGATTGCTGACTCACTAAAACCACACCACCATTGCCTCAAGCCAACTAAAACAAGAAGAAATGCATACAATTATGTAGTCTGAGGAGAATAGGGGAAGTGCTAAATGAATACTTTTTGTCAGAATTCACACTGGAAAGAGACAATGTTGCTGAGGAGAATACTGCGATACAGGCTACAAGACTAGATGGGATTGAGGTTCACGAGGAGGTGTTAGCAATTCTGGAAAGTGTGAAAATGGGTAAGTTCCCTAGGCTTGATGGGACTTATCCTGGGATTCTCGGGGAAGCCAGGGAGGAGATTGCTGAGCCTTTGGATTTGATCTTTATGTCATCATTGTCTACAGGAACAGTGCCTGACAACTGGAGGATAGCAAATGTCCTCTTGTTCAAGAAGGGGAGTAGAGACAACATTATAGATCTGTGGGTCTATAGGTAATGATAGACTGGTGAGCCTTACTTCAGTTGTGGATAAAGTGCTGGAAGATGTTATAAGTGGTAGGATTTAAAATAATTTGATTAGGGATAGTCAACACAGTTTTGTGAAGGTTAGGTCATGCCTCCCAAACCTTATTGAATTATTTGCGATCATGGCCAACAGGTAGATGAAGGTAAAGCTGTTGATGTGGTGTATATGGATTTCAGTAAGGTGTTTAAGATTCCCCACAGTTGGGTATTGCACAAAATAAGGAGGCATGGGATTGAGAGTGAGTTTGTGGTTTGGTTCAAAAACTGGCTAGCTGAAAAAAGACAGAGGGTGGTGGTTAATGGGAAATGTTCATCCTGGAGTTCAGTTAGTGGTATACTGCAAGGATCTGTATTGGGACCACTGCTGTTTGTCATCTTTACAAATTACTTAGAGAATGTAGAAGGATGGGTTAGTAAATTTGTGGATGACACTAAGGTTGGTGGAGTTATGGATAATGCTGAAGGATGTTCCAGGTTACAGAGGGGCATAGATAAGCTGCAGAGAGGTGGCAAATGGAGTTTGATGTGGAAAAGTGAGAGGTGATTCGCTTTGCAAGGAGCAATAGTAATAAAGAGTACTGGGCTAATGGTTCGGTTCTTGATTTGGAGGTACCAGCATTGGACTGGGGTGTACAAAGTTAAAAATCATACAACACCAGGAATTTTCAACAGGCTTAATTGGAAGCACTAGCTTTCGGTGTGCCACTCCTTCATCAGGTGGTTGTCTGATGAAGAAGCGGCGCTCCAAAACCTAGTGCTTCCAATTAAACCTGTTGGACTATAACCTGGTTCGATTCTTGGTAATGTAGATGAGCAGAGAGATCTTGGTGTCCATGTACATAGATCCCTGAAAGTTATCACCTGGGTTGATAGGGTTGTTAAGAAGGAATATGATGTTTTGTTGGTAGAGGAATTGAGTTTTGGAGCTATGAGGTCATGCTGCATCTGCACAGAACTCTGATACAGCCACACTTGGAGTATTGCATACAGTTCTGGTCACCGCATTATAGGAAGGATGTGGAATCTTTGGAAAGAGTGCAAAGGAGGTTTACTTGGATGTTGCCTGGTATGGAGGGAAGGTCTCTTTGAGGAAAAGCTAAGGGACTTGAGGCTGTTTTTGTTAGAGAGAATAAAGTTGAGACATATAGAATCATAAGGTTAGATAGGGTGGACAGTGAGAGCCTTTTTCCTCGGATGGTGATGGCTAGCACTAGGAAACATATCTTTAAATTGAGGGCTGGTAGATATCGGACAAATGGCAGAGGTAGTTTCTTTATTTAGAGTAGTAGGGGTGTGGAATGCACTGCCTGCAACAGTAGTAGATTCGCCAACTTTAAGGGCACTTAAATGGTCATTGGATAAACATATGGATGAAATGGGAACAGTGTAGAATAGATAGGGTTCCACAGGTCGGAGCAACAGCGAGGGACAAAGAATGTTCTAGCACGGTGCAGGTGCTATGTTGTGCCTTTCACAGTCACCAAAGCCCAAATCTGTTCTTTTGAAACAAAAGCAGAAATTGCTGGAGAAACTCAGCAGGTCTGGTAGATTTTTTTTTGGAGAGAAAAGAGTTAAAGTATTGAGTCTAGATACCCTTCCTCACAACTCATTTCTGTTCTTTTGATGTTGACTGAACTATTGACCAAGACACCAAATAACTCCCTCAGTCTTTGGAATCATTCCTTAGTCTTTTGGGGTGTGCTAATTGCAGGTTGGGCAAGGAGATAATTGCCCACAGTACTGTGCCAACCTTAGATCACTTACAGTGTGGAAACAGGCCGTTCGGCCCAACAAGTCCACACCGACCCGCCGAAGCGCAACCCACCCATACCCCTACATATACCCCTTACCTAACACTACGGGCAATTTAGCGTGGCCAATTCACCTGACCCGCACATCTTTGGACTGTGGGAGGAAACCGGAGCACCCGGAGGAAACCCACGCAGACACGGGGAGAACGTGCAAACTCCACACAGTCAGTCGCCTGAGGTGGGAATTGAACCCAGGTCCCTGGCGCTGTGAGGCAGCAGTGCTAACCACTGTGCCACCCTGCAACCTGTGTCATCTCCCTCATCAACAACACAACTGTGCCAGTCAAAATCAATTGGAGGTATTGACTGATACACAGCTGGTGAGGACTCTGACCAGCTGAAATGAGGACAAACTCTTCATTGATAGGTGAAAGAGGAAGAAAGATTTGTGCACAGTTCCAGGAAGGCATCATTCGGAGTTTTAAGATGAATTGCGTTCCCTGAATGATTTTGGCTTTAACATGATTAGAAGGTTTTTTTAAAAACTTTGTTCTGTACACTGATCAATAAGTGCATCTATCGACAGAATAGTCCAAGGAGACGGTGGAGGGGGAAGGGTAATGATGCCTGGGAGATGTACAGAGAGATTGAGGAGAGCGTTTTACAACATGCTGTTTCTGCAGGAAGCCAATTACACTTCTCGTCATTGGGAAGAGACTCACAGCAACCATTCCTTTTTATAGCACATGATGTCATTGTAAAAGGTGCAATTCTGCAGCATTCAGTCAATACTTGAAAATTACAAAAAAAAGTGTGTAGGGCAGAGGAGTATGTGAAAATACATCACTTGTGCTCAGAAACAGAAAAGAAAACTGAGTGTGTAAATCTAAAAAGCCAGAAGGAGAATTGCATCTCGATTAAAGACTTACTCTCCAGTCTCCAAGCAGCACAGTGGCTAGCAGTTAGCACTACTGCCTCACAGCACCAGGGACCCGGATTTGATTCAGGTCTGGGATGACTGTCTGTGTGGTGTTTACATGTATTTCTGTGCAGGTTCTCACTGGGTACTCTGCATTCCTCCCACAATCCAAAGATGTCGGTTAAGTAGATTGGGCAATTTCCCATGGCCATAGTGTCTAGAGATCTGTAGGTGAGGTGGATTAGCCATGGGGAATATAGATAGGGGTGGAGTTGGGATTGACGTTTTGGGCATAAGCCCTTCTTCAGGCTTATGCCCGAAACGTCGATTCTCCTGTTCCTTGGATGCTGCCTGACCTGCTGTGCTTTTCCAGCAACACATTTTCAGCTCTGATTTCCAGCATCTGAAGTCCTCACTTTTTCCGTGGAGTTGGGATCCTCTTCAAAGGGTCAGTACAAGACTGAATGGCTGCTTTCCATGCTGTAGGGATTCTTTGATTCCAGCACACTATGCAGAATGCAGCATTGATTTTTTCAGATGTGGAATTATATCGAAGGTCCAATCACTGTTTTTTCATTACATTAACATTTCTGTGGTATTATTCTAAAATGAGTCAAGAACTCTCTGGTCAACCAGTAGCACCAAAATGTAGATAATGAATCATTTATCTCACTGCTGTTTCTTAGGATCCCAACATGCTTAAAGTGGTCAACATAAAAGTTTATGGGCAGATGACGGCCTGACAGTATTTTACTTGACTGTTCGTCTAGAGGCCCAAATAATGTCCTGTGGCTTTGAGTTCAGATCGTACCATGGTAGAGGGTGGAATTTGAAGTCAATAAAAATCTGGAACTCTGAGTTTAATGCTTACCATAATGCTATTGTTTTCAAAATTGTTAGTGAGTTTTGAGAAGATTTGTAGCTCAGGTTGAGGTTCTGGATGTAGGTTTGCTCGCTGAGCTGGAAGGTTCATTACCAAACATTTTGTCACATCTTCAGTGGGCCTCCAGGCAAAGCACTGTTCATGATTTCTTTCTATTTATACATTTGGGTTCCTTTGGATCGGTGATGTCATTTCCTGTGGTGATTTCATTTCCTGTTCGCTTTCTCAGGAAGTGGTAGATGGGGTCTAACTAGATTTCAAAATTGTTGTCAAAACCCATCTGGTTCACTGATGCCGTTTAGGGAAGGAAATCTGCTGTACTTACCTGGTCTGGCCTACATGTGACTCCAGACACACAGCAATGGGGTTTAGATTAGATTACTTAGTGTGGAAACAGGCCCTTCGGCCCAACAAGTCCACACCGACCCGCCAAAGCGCGACCCACCCATACCCCTACATTTACCCCTTACCTAACACTATGGGCAATTTAGCATGGCCAATTCACCTGACCCACACATCTTTGGACTGTGGGAGGAAACCGGAGCACCCGGAGGAAACCCACGCAGACACGGGGAGAATGTGCAAACTCCACACAGTCAGTCGCCTGAGGCGGGAATTGAACCCAGGTCTCTGGTGCTGTGAAGCAGCAGTGCTAACCACTGTGCCACCATGTTTACTCTCAATTGCCCTATGAAATGGTTTAGCAAACAGTTCAGTTGTACCAAATATTACAAAGTCTCAAAGAAATGAAATTGGATCTGCCATTGACCTAGGCACGGAAATAACAATGGCAAAAAAGGCCCTCTGGGCAATTAGGGATGGCTGATACATGCTGGTCCAGCCACTAACACCCGTATCCAGTGAATGAATGAGAAAGAAAAACAAAGGGGGCAAGATTATTCGGAATGAATAAAACTCGATCCATTTCACTCATTAATCCAGAAATACCCCAACCTCTATCCAACCCTACCATCACTACTCTAGCTACTCATTTCTTAAATGTAACCTGAGCTTTTACCTCTGTACTTTGCCATGTCAAATATTGATCATTGTCTTTGTGGGAGAGAATTTACTGATAATTTACTAGTCCTTTTACAAACATGGTTCTATGGCTCCTTTGTCTTACTGTTAAATTTCAAGTTAGAGTAACGCTAAATTCTGTAATCTAAATGCAGTGCTTTAAATGTAATAACGTTTCCTAAAAAAACAATTCCCAGGAGTGTTGCAAAGGAAACAGTGACACTACAGCAGAAAGAGGATATTTCACCGAATCCCTACAGTGTGAGAGCAGCCCATTCAGTCCACACCAATTCTTCTCCAAAGAGCATCAGGCAACTGTCTGTATGGAGTTTGCACATTGTCCCTGTGTCTGCGTGGGTTTCTTCCAGGTGCTCCGGTTCCTTTCCACAATCCAAAAACATGCAGGTCAGGTGAATTGGCTGTGCTAAATTGCCCATAGTGTTAGGTGAAAGGGTAAATATAGGGGAATGGGTCTGGGTAGGTTGCTCTTCGGAGGGTCAGGATGGACTTGTTGGGCCAAAGGGTCTGTTTCCACACTGTAGGGAATCTAATCTAATCTAATCATCCCACCCAATCCCTGTAACCTTGCAGGCCCCATGGCTAATCCACCTAACTTGCACATCTTTGTGGGAGGAAATCAGAGCATCTGGAGGAAACCCACGCAGGCATGAGGAGCTTATGCAAACTCCACACAGACAATTGCCTGAGGGTAGAATTGAACCTGGGTCCCTGGTGCTGTGAGGCAGTAATACTAACCACTGAACCACCAAACTGCTCCTGGGCCCGATGAACAAAAACTAAGCCAGATTGGAAGGTTTTGTGCAGACTCTTGCAGGAAGCTAGAGAACTGAACTGGTGGGCTGGAGAGGTTTGTCAATGATAATCCAGAGCCTCGGTCCTATGTGACTGAAGGCATGGCTGCCAATGAAATGAGGGATACTCAATGATCAACAATTAGAGGAGCACAGTTATTGTGAAGGATTGTGGTGTTGGCAGAGATTACAAGTTAGGCAGGGGTAAAATCTGGGAGGGATTTGAAAACAAGAAACTTAACTAAAACTCTCCAGTCTCAATTTTATGAAGAAGATTGGATGGACAAAGGAAGGCAGATTCTGGATCCGTGGTACTGGAAGAGCACAGCAGTTCAGGCAGCATCCAACGAGCAGCAAAATCAACGATTCGGGCAAAAGCCCTTCATCAGGAATAAAGGCAGTGAGCTGGAAGCATGGAGAGATAAGCTAGAGCAGGGTGGGGTGGGGAGAGAGTAGCATAGAGTACAATGGGTGAGTGGGGGAGAAGATGAAGGTGATAGATCAGGGAGGAGAGGATGGAGTGGATAGGTGGAAAAGAAGATAAGCCGGTTGGACAAGTCCAGACAAGTCATGGGGGGAGTGCTGAACTGGGCGTTTGAAACTAGGATGAGGTGGGGGAAGGGGAAATGAGGAAGCTGTTGAAGTCCACATTGATGCCCTGGGGTTGAAGTGTTCTGAGGCGGAAGATGAGGCGTTCTTCGTCCAGGCGTCTGGTGGTGAGAGAGCGGCGGTGAAGGAGGCCCAGGACCTCCTTGTCCTCGGCAGAGTGGGATGGGGAGTTGAAATGTTGGGCCACGGGGCGGTGTGGTTGATTGGTGCAGGTATCTCGGAGATGTTCCCTAAAGCGCTCTGCTAGGAGGCGCCCAGTCTCCCCAATGTAGAGGAGACTGCATCGGGAGCAATGGATACAATTAATGATATTAGTGGATGTGCAGGTAAAACTTTGATGGATGTGGAAGGCTCCTTTAGGGCCTTGGATAGAGGTGCGGTGGCAGGGGAAAATGCCCAGATGGGAGGGTGGGCCATGGGGGGCATGGACCTGACCAGATAGTCACGGAGGGAACAGTCTTTGCGGAAGGTGGAAAGGGGTGGGGAGGGAAATATATCCCTGGTGGTGGGGTCTCTTTGGAGGTGGCGGAAATGTCGGTGGATGATTTGGTTTATGCGAAGGTTGGTAGGGTGGAAGGTGAGCACCAGGGGCGTTCTGTCCTTGTTACGGTTGGAGGGGTGTGGTCTGAGGGCAGAGGTGCGGGATGTGGACGAGATGCGTTAGAGGGCATCTTTAACCACGTGGGAAGGGAAATTGCGGTCTCTAAAGAAGGAGGCCATCTGGTGTGTTCAATGGTGGAACTGGTCCTCCTGGGAGCAGATGCGGAGGAATTGGGGATACGGAATGGCATTTTTGCAAGAGATAGGGTGGGAAGAGGTGTAATCCAGGTAGCTATGAGAGTCGGTGGGTTTGTAAAAAAAAATGTCCGTGTCAAGTCGGTCATCAAGGCAGACGAGACTAAGGGAAAATATGATTGAGATGTATAAAATTATGTGGGGCATAGATAGGGTAGGCAGGAATAAACTTTTCCCCTGGATCAATGACCAGATTTAAGGGAAATGACTAGAGGTTTAGAAGGGAAGTATCTTTTTACCCAGATGGTGGAAGGGTTCTAGAACTCAATGCCTGTAAAGGTGGTAGAAACATAGGAACAGGAGTAGGTCATTAAGCTCCTCAAGCCCATTCCACTCTTCAGTGACATCATGACTGATCTATCGCCTAACTCCATCTTACTGCGTTTGACACATATCCCTTAAAATGTTTGTTTTCAAAATCTATCTATCCCAGATTTAAAACTAACAACTGATCTAGCATCTACTGTTGTTTGTGGAAGAGATATTGGGGTCAGAGGTCAGAGAGGACTGGGGCCAATGGTCAGGGAGGGCACTGGTGGTCAGAGGTCTGGGAGAGATTGGGCTCAGTGTTCATGGATGGGTTTGGGGTTGGAGATCAGGCAGAGGATTGGGATCGGAGGTCAACGAGAGAATTGGGGTTTGAGGTCAGGGATGGGATTGAGATTAGTGGTTAGAGAATGAAGTTAATGGTAAGAGTAATGTCGGAAGAGATTAATCAGTCTTTCAAACACTTTCTTGGTGCAAAACTCGTAGAGCTGCAAGAAGATGAAGTAGCAGAAATTCTGCTCTGAAAAGCAATAATTCTGATATTTTGTGAGTACCTTTTCTAAGCTATTTATTATTTCACAAGTCTTTTATACGAACATCTTTTTTGTCTTACCTTGCAACATGACAACAGAGATCAGTTCAATGGGGAAATTTTAAACTAATTTAAGATTGATCAAACAATTTGTATTGTCCCTTCTTTACAAATTCCTGAAATACTGCAATTGAGACTCATAAGCTCCATCTGACTTTGATTAATGATTTTGTCTTCTTAAACCTGCTACTTATAATCATTTAGATTGCCTTAATGAATGTGTATAACAGGGAGGAAAAATAAGTGCATGGTATCAAGATGAGTAGCTTTATGAGTTTTAAGATGAATTACAGTACTTGAATGATTTTGACTTAAAGATGATTAGAAGATCTCTTTACTCTCCTTTTATACAATGATCAATAAGTAACTCTATCAAAGGGAATGGCATACTTTTCTGCACTCCCTTGCTGAATGTGCCAAGTTGTGCACATTTTCATAGAAGCTGACTGTCTTCTTCTCCAGGGACACAGATCAAATGCAGCACCATAGCTGCCGATAACAATTAGGTGAAAAGGGGGTGACAGATTGAACTTGGGACATTCCTGCTATGCGTCATGTTGTGTGCACAATGTGTTCTCTCATTTAACCATTGGAAACCACAGTTCTTTTCCATTAAAGCAACCTTTTCACGAAATATTGAAGGTCACATTTCCATCCAAGTATTAACAACTTCATCTACCAGAGTTAATGATTTGAAGCTCTGTATTGTTGTAATTGAGTGACATGCTTTTTAAACAAAGTGGGGAAAGGTTTCCCGGGGGACAAAAATAAAGGTATGAATCATTACTAACTCAAACTATGAGACAGCAACTTTGCTTTTGGATGTTAATTTGAAAGACATAAAGTCAGGGAGTCATTAGAGATGTACAGCACGGAAACATGGTCCAACTCATCCATGCCGACCAGAAATCCTAACCGAATCAAATCCCATTTGCCAGCACTTGGCCCAAATCCCTCTAAATCCTTCCTATTCATGTATCCATGCAGATTCCTTTTAAATGGTGTAATTGTACCAGCTTCCATCACTTTCTCTGGCAGCTCATTCCATACACGTACCACCCTCTGTGTGAAAAAGTTGCTCCTTAGGTCCTTTTTTAAATCTTTCCTCGCTCACCCTCAACTTAGTTCTGGACTCCCCCATTCCAGGGAAAAGACTTTGTTTATTTATCCTATTCGTGCCCCTCATGATTTTATAAGCCTCTATAAGGTCAACCCTCAACCTCTGACGCTCCAAGGAAAAAATCCCCGCATATTCAGCCTCTCCCTTTAGCTCAAACCGTCCAACCCTGGCAGCATCTTTGTGAATCTTTTCTGAACCCTTTCAAGTTTCACAATATCCTTCCTATAGCAGCTAGACCAGAAATGCACACAATAATCCAACAGTGGCCTAACCAATCTCCTGTACAGCTGCAACATGATCTCCCAACTCATGTACACAATGCTCTGACCAATAAAGGAAATCGTACCAAATGTTTACCTCACTATCCTATCTACCTGTGACTCTACTTTCAAAGAACTATAAACCTGCACTCCAAGATCTCTTTGTCCAACAACACTCCCCAGGACCTTACCATCATTCATTTTCAGCTCTTATGCACTTGAAGAAGGAAAGAAGAAGGGCTCATGCCCAAAACATTGATTCTCCTGCTCCTTGGATGCTGCCTGACCTGCTGCGCTTTTCCAGCAACACATGTTCAGCTCTGATCTCCAGTATCTGCAGTCCTCACTTTCTCCATCAAGCATATAAGTCCTTTGAGATTTGCTTTCCCAAAATGTAGCACCTCGATGATGATTCAGCTGCTTGTGATTGAACCCTCCCAATGTTCATTTTGCAGTTGGACGTTGTGTAAAACATGTGATTGGTTCAAAAATTACTTATTTTGTTCAATTGAACAAAGTCTCACTCACGGTCCAATTACTGAAACTCTCATTCTGGAGTTCAAATGGTTGTGAAATCCAGTCTCATTTTGAGCACATTGTAGACCAATGTTCAGGATTCAGAGAGTGTGTTGGATGTAGCTTTACCTCTAATACAGCAGATATTCAATATACCATGGCTTTGTTCAATGAAGAACAGGAAATTTACCTCACTCCTCCCTCAGTCAATACCATCCAAAGCACATACCTTATGGGATCTTGCTATATGAAAAATGGCTGCAATATTTAACCAAATGTTCCAAAGTTATTACTTGAGGAGCCATTTGGAAATGGGCTACAGAAATGTGACAAAGCAAGATTTCCCTTCTTCATAAACTGCGAGAGGCACAAATTTCAGTGGGAACGAAACATTATTTCTTGTGTCTGATGGTCTAATCCATCTGCGTTCCATGAACTCTAGAATAATGGTGTGTGGAAAAAGTGAACAATTCGGTCTATTCAAGGTTTGTCTTTTGCAGTTCAGCAGAGTAAATCAGGTCTTAAGTTTGGCAAAGAGAATTTGTTCTGCCTGTAAATGCCCTTGTGTGTTACATATTTAAGACATACAGAGGTTAGGCAGCTGATAAAGCTGCAGTATGTTGATAAGAGTGTTATTCACTGCATGGAAGGATTTTAATGACTACAATATAGTCTTTAGAGCTGGAGAAAATTAATTCTCTGATGTAAACCCCAGAGAAGTCTTTAAGACCGTTCAGGTGCAGATAAGAACTCCCACAGATTTACAGTTTATCGAAAGAGAAAAGGGGACTAGCAGTTTGCGCACAGTGCTTTTACTTCCTACACTATTTCAATAATGGTCAGTATTTCCAACAATAATGCAATCTGGAGAGATGCCATACAAATAGAACATTTTGCTCTTTAGAAACTATAAAGGCTGCATGGAGCCACAACAATGGGAGCTCAAATGGCAAAGTGTGAGTGGCAGTGTGCAAGCATTACTTCCGAGGATCATTTTACCTCCACAGGATGGGCTGTGACAGAGCTTTTAATTTCTCTTGGGATGTGTGAGGCTCTTAAATGGGTATTTGCTCCCTGTCTGTACCCACTCCAGGTTGAGATTGTTCCTGACATGAGCAGAGTGGGAATTCCAAAAGGATGCTTTAAGTGTTTCACACACATCCCTCTTAACGGAAAGGGGGAGTTGCTTTTCTGGATTGTGTAAGTTTAATGTCAGCGTGCCTCAAATAATCAAAGAGATAAAGGAGCATTGTTGAGGTGTCATCACTGTTAGAAGACTATAACAACAGGAACAGAAGTGGACTATTCAGCCTTTCAGTCTTGATCCTCCATCAAAGAAGATCATGGCTGATCTAACATCCCTGACATCCACTTTCCTGCCCTTTTCCCATAATCCTTGAATCCCCAACCGGTCAAGAATCAATCTATCTCTGTCTTAAATACCCACAAGGACTCTTTGGCCACAGCCCTCTGTGGCAAGGAGTTTAATAGACTCACAACCCTCTGAGAGAATAAATGCCTCCTCATCTCAGTCTTAAATTTGTACTCCTTAATTCAGAAACTGTGCCCTCTAGTCCTAGACTCTTCCATGAGTGGAAAAATCCTCTTGGCATTTACTCTGTCAAACCCCTTAAGAAACTTACATGTTTCCTTGAGATTACCTCTCATTCCTCTAAACCTCAGTGAGTCGAGTCCCAACCTGCGTTTCTTTTGCTCGTAAGACATTCCTTCCCCTATAAGAGACGAGCCTAGCGGGCCTTCTCTGAACTGCCTCCAATGAAACAACATCTTTTTTTAAATAAGGGGACCACAACTGCTCACAGTACCCCAGATGTGGTCTCACCAGCACCTTGTACAATTGCAGTTCTCTACTCTTAAAGCCCTTCAAATAAGTGCCAACATTCCATTAGCCTTCCTGATTACCTGCTGCTCCTCTGTGCATGCTTTCTGTTTTGTGCACAAGTCCCACTTTATGTTGTAGCTTTCTGCAGTTTTTCTCCATTTAAATAATACTCAATTCTTTCATTCTCCTTCCGAAATGAACAATTCACATTTCCTACATGACACTTCATTTGTCAAAATCTTGACTTAATCTATCAACATCTCTCTGTAAATTGTTTGTATTCCTCTCTCAACCAGCCTTTCCATTTATTTTTATGTTATCTGCAAGTTTGGCTGCGGTGCATTCACTTCCTTCTTTCAAGCCATTGATATATATTATAAACAGTTGCGGTCCCAGCACTGATCCCTGTGGAAGTCCACTAGTCACCAACCTGAGGAAGAAACAGCCTTTCGCTGTTCCCTGCCCATTAGCCAATTCTCTATCCACAACAACACACTATTTTAATACTGTGGACTCTTGACAGCATAAGAACTAGGAGCAGGAGTAGGCCATCTGGCCCATCGAGCCTGCTCCCCATTCAATAAAATCATGGCTGATCTTTTTGTGGACTTTGCTCCACTTACCCCACCCTCTTACCATAAGCCTTAATTCCTTCACTGTTCAATAATCTATCTATCTTTGCCTGAAAAACATTCAATGAGGACGCCCTCACCTGCTTCACGGGGCAGGGAGTTTCACAGATTCACAACTCTTTGGGTGAAGAAGTTTCTCCTCAACCCTTATCTTATGGCTTGATCTTTTTGTAAGATGCCTTATCGAGTGCTTTCTGGGAGTCTAAATAGAACACATTGACCTCACTCGAGTTATGACTTTCTCGAAGAGCCCTGATAAGTTAATCAGACACAATTTCCCTTTTGTGCTGCAGCATAGGAAAATCAGATGTGGATCTGAACATAAGGACTTCCTGCAATCAGAAAGTAATGATCAGCGGATGAGAGGAAATATTTGTTAAGATAGTTCTTCTAGTATTTCTTCAAAATAACAGCAAGTAACCTTTCACATCCCCTTGAGAGGACAAAGTGGACCTTAATTTAGTATCCCATCTGGGAAACAGCACTTTCAACAGGACAGCACTTCCTCAGGACTGCCTTGCCTCAGTGTTCAACTTTGTTATGGAAACTGAATCCACAAACTTCTGACTTACCACGGTATACGTGTTTAAATAAAAATGCTGTTCTATCATCTTTTCACTTATATTGATATGAAACGATTTAGGAAAGTAGGAGAAAGGAAAAAAATACTGCTGAAAATCAATTTTAATTAGAATTTAGCTTTTAATTGAACGCCAATTGCAGAATTGGCTTTTCACTAATACTGAATAGATTTATAGCATGAGAAAGTTAATTAACTTGCTAACTGATTCTGACATACCATGGGTAACTACAATAGAAATCAGATCTTTCACGTTTTTGGACTTTAACCCCATGTTGTGGGAACTTCAAAGCTGGTTTAATTAAGCACAGTTAATTAGAGCTGGTTTCAGTTGCAATTTTCCCATTAACTCTGATTAATTTAACTGCATGTTTGCAAGGCATAGTCCAGGAGGTGTATGTGATGTGCAGTTGTGGGATGCTGGTGACTCTACTGCGGATCTTATTACCACATCGCACTTGCTCCCCTGCCCATCCTGAGGTGGCTAAGGTTAGGATTTATTTCTTTCAGTGATAAAGAATTACAATGCCCCTTCTCACCATTGTCTATAAACTGTACTGTAACCAGCATGACAACTTTCTGAATCCCACCTATGACAGGTGAGTACTGTAGCTTTCCTTAGAACGTGTTGAATTATCGAGGAAGAAAGAACTTGCTTTTATAGAATCCCTTTCCTGGTCGCAGTATATCCACAAGTACTTTAAAGCTTATTAAGTAATGTCTTGAAATTCAGTCACATCAATGGTGTAGGACATTTCATGCACAGCAAAGTCCCACTGGTCATCAGAAAGAAACTATCTCCCCTCTACAAGACACACCCACAAATAAAGTCACCAAAGCTTTATCTAGCTGAACAATCATTTTGAGAAAGACAATTGGTGGTGGGTTTAGCCTGAAGGCTACCACAACTCAGGTGAGGTGCAAGGTCAATAGTGGGTGGCACGGTGGCACAGTGGTTAGCACTGCTGCCTCACAGCGCCTGAGACCCGGGTTCAATTCCCGACTCAGGCGACTGACTGTGTGGAGTTTGCAAGTTCTCCCCGTGTCTGCGTGGGTTTCCTCCGGGTGCTCCGGTTTCCTCCCACAGTCCAAAGATGTGCGGGTCAGGTGAATTGGCCATGATAAATTGCCCATAGTGTTAGGTAAGGGGTAAATGTAGGGGTATGGGTGGGTTGCGCTTCGGCGGGTCGGTGTGGACTTGTTGGGCTGAAGGGCCTGTTTCCACACTGTAAGTAATCTTATCTAATCAAGAAGGTCAGAACTTCATGGTGACCTGAGTCAGAGCAGGAAATTAACCCACACTGTTGGCATCACCCTGTGTTAAGGAACCAGCCATACAGCTAACTGACTTTACCTATGCAGTTTTAAAGGACAGTTAGGTCCTTGGTTTGGCAAGATGATGGTTCCTCTGACAGCGCAGCACTTCCCTTGGTACAGCAGTGAGAGCGCCAGCCTGGATTTGTGCTGAGCTCATGGACTGAGACTTGAGCTCTAAATCTTGTGATTTTGAGGTGAAAATGCTACACATTAAGTATAGACTGACACAAATGTGATGGCTGTGCTTTGGCATTAGAAAATGCATAAGCCATTTTGGGTAAAAGACATTACAGCTGAAATGTGACCCAGCTCATTGGCTTTTTTATATTTACTTGTGGACAGCGGTGGTTGGACCAGCATTTATTGCCCCTTGAGAAGGTGGGGGTGAGCTGCCTCCTTGAACCGTGCAGTCCATGTGGGGTAAATAGACACAATGCTCACGGAGGGAAGTGCAGACAGCTTGTAAACCATGGCTCTCCCTTCCATTCCAATCCAAACCCCAGAAACGCTGGCATACTTCCCAGTAGAAGGCAGAAAACCTGCTAGAATTTGGGAAGTGGTTTGGGCCCAGTGCCTAATCTCAGTGATGGACACTTGTTACTTTGAGCCAACATGAAAAGAAAACTTTTGGGCTCCATTCTGCCAACTGTTCACGGTGGCTTAGTGGTTAGCGCTGCTGCCGCATGGCGCCAGGGACCAGGGTTTGATTCCAGCCTCAGGCAACTGTCTGTGTGAAGTTTGCACATTCTCTCCGTGTCTGTGTGGGTTTTCTTTGGGTGCTCCAGTTTCATCCCACAATCCAAAGGATGTGCAAGTTAGGTGAATTGGCCATGCTAAATTGCCCATAGTGTTCAGGGATGTGAGGGTTAGGTACATTAGTCAGGGATAAATGTAGAGTAATAGGGTAGGGGAATAGGTCTGGGTGGGTGACTCTTCAGAGGGTCGGTATGGACTTGTTGGGCCAAATGGCCTGTATCTGCACTGTAGGGATTCTATGATGTAAAATTATTGATTTTGTGCGTGTGAGGGGTGGTGGCAAATTAGGTTGAGTGAGTTGCTCACATTATACATGTGATTAATTAGCTGACATGCTATTTAATGATGCCATTATATGAGGGTTTTGGCTGCACTACTGCCGGTCAATATCTCACTGCTGACATGCTGCTGACTCAAAGCCGTATGTGGCTGCTGACTCAGTCAGTGAAACCCCTAGCTGCTCAAATACAGGCAGGGCAACAGCAGGCTCTGAGCAAACTTGAATCAGCTCACATACAGATCCAACTCAGTACAAGAACCCCAAGCAATAAGGATAAGAAGGTCTCGTGCTATTTTCAACTGAATGACCGTGATTGTGGAGGAAGAGAAGTAACACATTTTGCTGAAACCTCTCCCCACATTGATATTTCCCAATCTTTGCTAAACATGCATTTCCAACACACTGTTCTGTATTTCAAGGATTATGCATTGCCTAGAACCTGTACCTAAGAGCTCTCCAGAAAGGACTTGAAGCTTGTTAAGAAATTCAAAGTCTGCCGCTGTCTGTTGCTGACTCAGGCACAAGACAGCTGACAATCAAATTGTGCTTTAAGTAAGTACTGATGTTTTAATTAACTCAGTGCAAGGACCAGGCTGATTAGATTATGGAGAGTAGAGCACAATCCTGGAATAAAAACGACGCACACACTGGAGTAATGTTATTTGATAATGAGGTCTGTCTCTGCAGATTCCGTTTTCCCATCTCTTTTCCTCTCTCTCTCTCTCTCTCTCTCCTTGTCTCTCTCCTTGTCTCTCTCTCTCTCTCTCCCCTTGTCTGTCTGTCTGTCTGTCTCTCTCTCTCTCTCTCTCTCTCCTTGTCTGTCTGTCTGTCTGTGTCTCTCTCTCTCTCTCTCTCCTTGTCTGTCTGTCTCTCTCTCTTCTTTTCATTTATATGATGTTATTAGTAGTCAAAACCCCTTGACAACCCTCAACTCTGACTTCCTCCTCAACACTGCACTTTGTATTCTTTGAAGAGTCATTCTGTTCATCAAACATTTCAATAACAACTTACACTTATATGGAATAAAAGCTGAGAGAACTGCGGATGCTGTCAATCAGATATATGAACAGAAATTGCTGGAAAAATTCAGCAGGTCTAGCAGCACCTGTGGAGAGAAATAAGGTTGAGTGACTGAGTTCTGAGGAAAGGTCCCTCGACCTGAAATGTTAACTCTGATTTCTCTCCATGCTGCCAGACATGCTGAGCTTTTCCAGCAATTTCTGTTCCTTTTGCATTTATCTAGAGCCTTAATGTAGCGAACCTCCCAAAGCACTTCACAGGAGCATGTCATCTTCTTGAGGAGTTGCCTCAGGGGTTTAGTCATATTTGCCAATTGAGATAAAAAAACATCAGCAACTTGTTTACCTTGCCTAGAAATATTTGCAGATGTTGAACCGATTTCAGAGCGGAACACTCCTTAGCAGGTTTTGTTTTTTCGGGTCTGGCATTATTCCATCCTTAATAATAATGTGCCCAAGCAGTGAATGAATTCCTTCAAACATTCATTCCTGTCATTAAGGGTAAGCCTTGTACGCATTTTAAAAGCTTACTTTCCCCTCTGGTCATGCTACTTACCCATCTCTGGGAAGCAGGGGTAAGGAAAAGGAACCTTAAAAGTGACACCTGCAGGCCTCAAAGGTAATGCAAAAGCTTGCAGGCTGCACAGGGCCTGAAACCAATTGACTCATTCAATTGGGGCGGCACGGTGGCACAGTGGTTAGCACTGCTGCCTCACAGCGCCTGTAGACCCGGGTTCAATTCCCGACTCAGGCGACTGACTGTGTGGAGTTTGCACGTTCTCCCCGTGTCTGCGTGGGTTTCCTCCGGGTGCTCCGGTTTCCTCCCACAGTCCAAAGATGTGCGGGTCAGGTGAATTGGCCAAGCTAAATTGCCCGTAGTGTTAGGTAAGGGGTAAATGTAGGGGTATGGGTGGGTTGCGCTTCGGCGGGTCGGTGTGGACTTGTTGGGCCGAAGGGCCTGTTTCCACACTGTAAGTCTAATCTAATCTAATCTAATCATCAAAAACACAAAGCATTTGCCGCCATGCTTCATGTGCAATGATGTTTTCCTTGGGTGAAGTGGGGCTGGAAGGACAAGGTCTCAGTACACATTCAGCACATACAATCTCCTACTGTCTGCCTGTGGTATAACTCCGGTAGGATTCATCAGAAAAAAGGTCAATGATCCACGTAAAGTCTCTCCATGAGGCTAGAGACATAGAGTCACAGAATCATAGAGATGTACAGCATGGAAACAGACACTTCGGTCCAACTCATCCATGTCGGATATCCTAAACTGATCTGGTCCTATTTGCCAGCAATTGGCTCATATTCCCCTTAACTTTCCTCTTTATAAACCTCTTCAGATGCCTCTTCTGGGAGCTCACTCCATACACACACCACTCTCTGCGTGAAAATGTTACCCCTCAGGTTCATTTTAAATCTTTCCCTTCTGACATTAAACCTATGCCCTTTATATTTGGACAACCATACCCTGGGAAAAAATACCATTGCTATTTAACCTAAGTGAAGAGGGGATCTGATGGAGCCTGGGAACTGGGAGAATAGCGGGAGTTTTCAGAAGAGGAAAGTTAGGATGTTGAACAGGAGCAACATCTCCTTCTGTGTGATTAAAAAACTGCAGGTCCAGATGAAACAAGCCAGATAGGACTTAACTGATACCCCGTTGCAGTAGATGAGAGCTAGGTGCAGTGATCACTCAGTGACTGTCACAGAGATGATGCTCGTAAGGCAAGCAGTCCATTTCTGTTCCTAGAGGCAGATGGGACTTTTACTGTTTGTGATCATAATGCTTTGAAATGTTTGAAGACTTTATTGAATATGATGGCCCCATATTGAACATTGATTCATTGATTAATTGACTTATTGTCACGTGTGCCGGAGTACAGTGAAAAGCTTTGTTTATGAGCAGCTCAGGCAGATCATCATAAGTAAGGATATACAGATCAAAAAGACTTGATAGAGGCATACAGGTTACACTGTACAGAGCGTGCACTAGACAATATCAATGTCAGCAAGATCAGCATTATTTGAGGCTAGAGAGCCCATTTATCAATTTAATAATGGCCGGAAAGAAGCAGTTCCTGAACCTGCTGGTGCGTGTGTTCAGGCTTCTGTACCTTCTGTCAGAAGGAAGAACTTGTAGGAGACCATTGCCAAGGTGCGAGGAGTTTTTGATGATGTTGGCTATTCGTGGCAGTGAGCCATGCAGATGGAGTCCATGGATGGAACGTTGGCTCCCGTGATGATGTGGGCTGTGCACACAATCTTCTGTAGTATCTTACTATCCATGGCAGAGCAGTTGCCATACCACGCTGTTATGCACCCGGACAGTGTCTGTAAAAGTCGGTGAGGGTCCTTAAGGATATACCAAATTATCTGAGCCACCTGAGGAAGAAAAGGCATTGCTGTGCCTTCTTGATCATCCCATCTACATGGGAAGTCCAGTATAAGTTGTTGGTTATTGTCACTCCAAGGAACTTTACACTCTCCACCCTCTCAACCTCCGCTCTGTTAATGTAGACAGGGGCGTGTTCTCCTCCTTTCTTGTGGAAGTCAATGATCAGTTCTTTAGTTTTGCCAATGTTGAGAGAGAGGCTGTTCTTATTGCACCATGTCATCATGTGTGGCCAAGATGCTGTGTTGCACTGGGCATGGGGAAAGAGTAGAAGAGTGTGGTGCAGGAAAAGTGCAGCCAGTCAGGCAGCATCTGAGGAGCAGGAGATTCGAAGTTTTGACCATCAGACCTCCATCAGGAATTTATGAAGGGCTTATGCTCGAAACGTTGATTCTCCTGCTCCTCAGATGCTGCCTGACTGACTGTGCTTTTCCAGCACCACACTCTCGACTTTGATCTCCAGCAGCTGCAGTCCTCACTTTCTCCATGGGAAAAGAGTAGCACTGACTTAGACAGACTGACATACAAGATGGGGCATGGTGAAGGATGGATAAGCTGCGTGGCTTGATTGTTAAACAGCAATGGATGTAAGTACATCCACATGCATGTACAATGAAGTGTCAGCCACTGTACAAACACACCCTGAGAAGCATTGGTTTGTGGTTGCTCACCCACTACATCCACAATGAAGGGCAATTCCTGCTCCTAGACTTGATCTAGGATGGCAAATGGTTAGTGAAATATCAGAGAGGAACTGAGTAATGCAGTTGGCCTGCTTCAAGGATGCTGTCATTCAGCTGTTACTGGATTTCCAACAGAGGGTGAGATTCATGTTGACAGAATTAATTAGAATAGAATTGAATAGCCTTTATTGTCATCCATACTCAATGAGTACAATGAAAAGTTCATACATCACCAAATACAGCACTGACTTGGATACTTTAGGCATATTTTCTTTACTCAGTGCAGAAATAAGATGTCCAGCATTACAGAAATAAATGTTCATTACAATATACCACACTGGCACTCAGGTTCCAATCCGCACTGGGCCCTGGCTCCACACTGTGCCAGTGACACGCCACACTGGGAGGCTCCTATGGGTAGAGGCTGCTGTGCTAATACTGCCTGTTAAATCAATTAAAGATCTTTATAAAGGGACATTTTATGTCTGTTTTTGCTCCATTTAAATTCACAGAACAGTGAAAGTCTTCTTCATGTTATTATTTAATCTTATTGCTGCAAAGCTTTTAAATTGTGCAGTATAGAACATAGAACATAGAAAAGTACAGCACAGAACAGGCCTTTTGGCCCATGATGTTGTGCTGAGATTTAATCCTAATGTAAAGTATAGTAATTTAACCCATGCACCCTTCAACTCATGGCTATCCATGTGCATGTTCAGCAGTCAATTAAATGTCCCGAATGACTCTGCTTCCACCACCACAGCTGGCAACGCATTCCATGCATTCACAACTCTCTGTGTAAAGAACCTATCTCTGATGTCTCCTTTATACCTTCCTCTGAATATCTTCAAACTATGACTTCTCGTACCAGTCAATCCTGCTCTGGGGAAAAGTCTCTGGCTATTGACTCTATCTATTCCTCTCATAATCTTGATTTAGAGATGCCGGTGTTGGACTGGGGTGTACAAAGTTAAAAATCACACAACACCAGGTTATAGTCCAACAGGTTTAATTGGAAGCACACTAGCTTTCGGAGCGACGCTCCTTCATCAGGTGATAGTGGAGGGCTCGATCATAACACAGAATTTATAGCAAAAATTTGTAATGTGATACAACTGAAATTATACATTGAAAAATTGATTGTCTATTAAGCCTTTCATCTGTTAAAATACAGTGATAGTTTCACTTTCACATGTAAATCACAAAACCCTTTTTTTTAAAGTTGCATTCTCGGGTTAGCTGCTAACAATGGTGATAGCTAGACAATATATTGAAGGTGTTAGCCCCCTGTGTTCTGTCTATGACCTGATGTTTAGATTGATTCTAATCTAATAAGCGAGATAACAGTGTTTTACATAAATTCCTGCAGTTTTTGAGCTCAGAGTTCTACATGAATGTATGCAGTTTTTGAGCAAAGTGCAATGTAACTCTGCAAATACAAATTCACCCCACAAAATATTTGTGTGCATGTGGGTCTTTGTCTGTCTGTCTGGGGTGGGGGTTGTGAGTGTGAGAATGTGTGTGTGTATGTGTGTGGTGGGTGCAGAGTATCTTAAGTCTGCGAGGGGATACGTGTGTGTGTGTGTGTGTGTGTGTGTGTGTGTGTGTGTGTGTGTGTAGTGCAATGGTAATCACCTGTAATGTGGCATGAACCCAAGGTCCCGGTTAAGGCTCGCCCTATAGGCACCGAACTTAGCTATCAGCCTATCAGCCTCTGCTCGGCCACTTTCCTCTGCTGCCTGTCCCGAAGTCCACCTTGGAGGATGGTCACCCAAAGGTCCGAGGCTGAATGTCCTGGACCACTGAAGTGTTCCCCAACTGGGAGGGAACCCTCCTGTCTGTTGATTGTTGTGCGGTGCCCATTCATCCGTTGTCGTAGCCTTTGCTCGGTTTTCCCAATGTAGCATGCCTCCGGGCATTCTTGCCTCCAACGTATAAGATAGACAACGTTGGCTGAGTCACAGGAGTACCTGCCATGTACAAGGTGGGAGGTGTTCCCACGCGTAATAGTGGTGTCTTTGTCCACAATCTGACACGTCTTGCAGTGTCCACCGTGACAGGGTTGTATGGAGTTGTCCCACCATGACAGGGTTGTATGGAGTTGTCCCACCGTGACAGGGTTGTATGGAATTGTCCATACAACCCTGTCACGGTGGAAGCTGCAAGACATGTCAGATTGTTGGCATAGACACCACTATTACGCGTGGGAACACCTCTCACCTTGTACATGGCAGGTACTCATGTGACTCAGCCAACGTTGTCTACCTTATACGTTGCAGGCAAGGATGTCCAGGGGCATGGTATATTGGGGAAACCAAGCATACGGATGAATGGGCACTGCACAACAATCAACAGACAGGAATGTTCCCTCCCAGTTGGGGAACACTTCAGTGGTCCAGGACATTCAGCCTCGGACCTTTGGGTGACCATCCTCCAAGGTGGACTTCGGGACAGGCAGCAGAGAAAAGTGGCCAAGCAGAGGCTGATAGCTAAGTTCGGTACCCATAGGGAGGGCCTGAATCGGGACTTTGGGTTCATGTCACATTACAGGTGATCACCATTGCACTACAACACACCTTCTCACATACACACGGACACAGGTACATACAGACGTGCACACACACACCCACACACACCCTTATAGACACACACACTCCCACGCGACACATGCACCCCCTCAGACATAAGACACTCTGCACCCACCACACACACACACACCCACACACTCACAACCCCCACCCCAGACAGACAGACAGACAGACACACACAAAGACCCATGTGCACACATATATTTTGTGGGGTGAATTTGTATTGCAGAGTTACATTGCACTTTGCTCAAAAGCTGCATACATTCATGTAGAACTCTGAGCTCAAAAACTGCAGGAATTTATGTAAAACACTATTATCTCACTTATTAGATTAGAATCAATCTAAACATCAGGTCATAGACAGAGAACACAGGGGGATAACACCTTCAACATATTGTCTAGCTATCACCATTGTTAGCAGCTAACCCGAGAATGCAACTTTAAAAAGAAGGGTTTTGTGATTTACACATGAGAGAAGTGAAACTATCGCTGTATTCTAACAGAGGAAAGGCTTAACAGACAATCAATTTTTCAATGTATAATTTCACTTTCATCACACTGCAAATATTTGCTATAAATTCTGTGTTACGATCGAGCCCTCCACAATCACCTGATGAAGGAGCGTCGCTCCGAAAGCTAGTGAGCTTCCAATTAAACCTGTTGGACTATAACCTGGTGTTGTGTGATTTTTAATCTCATTATCTTGTATACCTCGATCAGATCTCCTCTCTTCCTCCTTCTCTCCAGAGAGATATGTCCAAGCTTAGTCAACCTTTCTTCAAAAGGCAAGCCCTCCAGTCCAGGCGGCATCCTGGTAAACCTTCTTTGCACCCTTTCCAAAGACTCTGTATCTTTCCTATAGTAGGGCAACCAGAACTGGACACAATATTCCAAGTGTGGTCTCACCAGGGACTTGTAGAGCTGCAGCAAAACCTCGCGGCTCTTAAACTCGATCCCCCTGTTAATGAAAGCCAAAACAACATATGCTTTCTTGATTTCTTGACAACCCTATCCATTTGGGTGGCAACTTTGAGGATCTATTTACTTGCACACCCAGATCCCTCTGTTCCTCCAAACTATCAAGAATCCTGTCTTTAATCCTACATTCAGCACTCGAGTTCAATCTTCCAAAATGCATCACTTTGTATTTATCCAGGTTGAACTCCATCTACCATTTCTCAGCCCAGCTCTGCATCCTGTCTATGTCATGCTGCAGCCTGCAGTAGCCTGCAATGACACCGCCAACCTTTGTGTAATCTTGTGCAAATTTACTAACCCATCCCTCAACCTCCTCATCCAAGTCATTATAAAAACAACAAAGAGCAGAGGCCCGAGAACAGAGCAATGCGGGACCCCACTCAATACTGACCTCCAGGCAGAATACTTTCCATCTACAACCACCCTCTGCCTTCTGTCAGCCAGCCAATTCTGAATCCAGATAGTCAAATCTCCCTGTATCCCATACCTCCTGACTTTCTGAATGAGCCTTCCATGGGGAACCCTATCAAATGCTTCTGGATCTAAATGGTTCTGATATTTTCCTTTTGTGAATAGAAATGTTACATTACTTTCTCCATTGAAACATTTCAAGCAGTGCCAGCAGGGGTCACTGTAAGTGATACATCCACCGGAATTACCCAGGGCCCCCAGGCTCACACCACAGGTGAGGTGGAGGGGGGATGGGGGTTGGCAAGGTCAGTTGCTGTGGGGGTTGGCAGCAGAGGTAGAGGATTGGATCTCAGCAAGAACCCCGACACCAGCTCCGAATGCCAGGTTCCCTCGCTTAGACACAGAATCATTTTGAATGGGGGACCTCTCTAAGAAGCCACAAAAAAAAGGCATCTGGATGGGTACATGAACAGGAAGGGTTTGGAGGGATATCGGGCAAATGCTGGCAAATAGGACTCGACTAATATTTAGGATATCTGGTTGGCATGGATGAGTTGGACCAAAGGGTCTCTTTCTCTGTTGCGCAACACTATGACCATAACTGTATAAAAACCAATCGAACATGATGATCAATTTTCATGTATGGACCAACCCTCTGCCTTATTCATTACAATTAAAATAGACCAATTAGTGGAAGGCTGTGAAGACCATCTATGAGACTTCCTGCCCTAATGATCTCAGCATGAGAGGTGAGGGAAGTTAGCTATGTAGCTATTAGATATTCTTCTGCTCTCAAAACGGCCCTGAGTAGTGGCATTAAATTCAGCCTAACATCCACTAAGACCTGTCAAACCAGAAAAGATATTGAAAAACAACTTTGAAGAAAGCATACATCTATTACAGGTCAACCAGACTGCCCACAGAACAAATTGAGCAGTTCCCATCAAGCTACTGAAACAGCATGTTGCTCTGTTGAATACATTAGTGAGTTCTGTTACTCAGCTAGGCATTCATAATGAGATCACCTGGCAGTTGCATTAGCAGAAACAGGCTGAACAGATGACTAAACATCTGCCCTTTTGCTGATAATATCAATATTTTTGCATGGCTCATTTGTATTGAGTCTAGTGAATGCTGGAGTGCTTTAAAGAATTGCAGGACATTGAATCAATATGAAAATGACATCAGAGTCCCTTACCATCATTACTATCTGATCTGTAATGTTGTAGTATGTTTACATGGAATTTGTCCATTGGATAAAATTCTGTAATTCTCTAAATTTTTATAAAGCTGATAAATTTGATGCTTTCTTAATCACTGCATTAGTAACATATTTGCCCTTTCAAACTGCACCTGAAGAACTTTCAAGCTTATCTGTTAAAATATTCTTGAATCCATAACAAGTTGCCTCAAAATTTCATGAACTGACTTCCCTGACAAGGTTCCCACAGGTTTAAGCAGTAAACTGTTAATTGAAGGAGCTTCTGTTCACTTGCTATTTTAATTATTCCTTCCACTCCCAATTTGTTCTCCGTCTCCTATATTGTTCCAAAGAAGGTGGAGGATCTTTTGACAATTACCTGACAACCTTCCAGTCTCAACAATGAGTTTATAAATTTCTGGTCATAACAACTATTCTCATTTTTTGTCTTTTGCACAATGGTAATAATTCTGTCATTGTAATTTAGACCTCCTGCTTTTGTTTCCTGATAGATCCTGTTACTAACCTCTCTGCACCATTGTCCCTTTGTCATTGATTTATTTCTACTTTTGCCCTTCAAAACTTCCCTTTTGTCCTTTGCTTCTTCCTCCTTTCTTTGTTTATGCTATGTTACTTCTCTCACTTTTCCCACTTCATTTTCATCGTCTTGAAAGATTCCAGTGTCTGGATTTTCCTGTCAGAAGCAGGAATGTGGGTTCGGTTCTGGTCAAGGCCCACCCTATAGTCTACCATTCCCCCACCAGCATCACCGCCCACCCTCCCTGGTATCTCCATCTCCCCCCTCCTCAAGTGAAAGGGGCCTATTAAACTAGCTTCTACTAATGTGTTCCTCCCTCACCAGAAACGTAGTTTGCATGGTGCAAATGAAAACTATTTACTTTTCCAGTTTTGTTCGTTGCTATGGTGACCTTCAGAAATTTAACAAGTTGCAGCAGTTGTCAGCTTGGTTCAGTTCCAATTAAGGTTTCACATGGTGTTCACAGGAGGAAGCTGATCAATCAGCAACTGTTTAACTACTTGCACTGTGGAGAGGCCATGAGTGAATGATGGTAGTGTTCCTATAAAACAGAAGGTCAAACATAGCGTTAGTGTTTATTTGCTGTGTACCTTCACCCTGAGATGTTAGGGACTGGATATGACGCGTAGGCATTGAATGTGTTTTCAGAATGGGGGCCTGTAAGGTAAGGTGGGTAACCATCCATCTCCGAGATTACCCCTGCAATCATGGAGATTTGTTCAAAGTTTAATGGACCCTAATCTTAACATGGCTCATGCTAAAATATGTGTGCGTTCAGATAGAACTTGACATATTTTTTAAAGACTTACATGAACAAGGCAGAAAGGAGTGGGAACCTCATTCAAGGCACGCCCTGCTTTTAGTGTACTATGCCTGTCCTCACATCGTCCTTCACACCCCCACCACAGTTGCCACCTGGTCATTTCTGTCTTAACACCTGCCCCACAGAACCCGATCCATCCTTTCCTCACTTTCTTCCCTCCCTCTAGGACCCCCTCGCACCCTCTAACTCTGGGAGTTAACCTCCCTGGGAAGCCAAGATCCTCTTTGCCCATTATGACTGCAAACCTGTTGACCCTCAGGACTCGTGGGCAGGAGGATCTCCCAAGTAAGGGGCAGACATAAAAACATAAGAACTAGGAGCAGGAGTAGGCCATCTGCCATTCAATAAGATCATGGCTGATCTTTTCACGGCCTCAGCTGCACTTACTTGCCCGTTCACCATAACCCTTAATTCCTTTACTGTTCAAAACTCTATCTATCTTTGATTTGAAAACATTCAATGAGGAAGCCTCAACTACTTCACTGGGTCACAGTTTCACAACCCCTTGGGTGAAGAAGTTTCTCCTAAGCTCAGTCCGAAATCTGCTCTCCCTTTATTTTGAGGCTGTGACTCCTAGTTCTAGATTTACCTGCCTGTGGAAACAACTTCCCTGCTTCTATCTTGTCTATACTCTTCATAATTTTATGTTTCTGTAAGATTCCCCCCTCATTCTTCTAAATTCCAATGTGTAAAGTGGCAGTCTACTCAATCTCTCCTCGTAGGCCAACCCCCTCAACTCTGGAATCGACCAAGGGAACCTCCTCTGCACCCCTTCACGTGTCAGTGCATCCTTTCTCAAGGAAGGAGACCAAAACTGCACACAGTGCTCAAGGTCCCACAGTTAGACAACACAACCTATCTGCAGCGAGGTAAGTTTTTCTGAGCTTCCAATTCACTGACAATTTTCTTTTTCTAAACATGTCACCCCTGACCATCGCACCCAAAAGTTCCTGTCCTGTGTTGTCAACAGTGATTCATTTTTATTTTCATTCATTCAGGGGATGAGTTCATTTCCCATTCCCAGTTGCCCTTGAGAAGGTGGTGGTGAGTTGCCTTCCTGTCCCATTGCAGTCCGTTAACTTCTCCTGCTTTAGTTATGTGGCCATGTTAGACCAAAATCCTTACTCCACCTAAGGTTATGTTTTCAGGTTTCCATAAGACTGACACTCCAGTGCGCTACCATCACAGGACCCACCTTTCAGATGACATGATAAAGAGGTGCCCCATCTGCCTAAGGTGAAGAGCCCACTTGGCACAATTCGAGGGAGAGCAGGTGCCTTGGTGCTCCAGCCAGTATTTATACTTGATCAATATTGCCAGGCCAGGCTGCCCTTGGTTGCTGTTTGTGGAATCTTGCTGGGAGGAAATTAACTGCAGATTTTCAAAGGTGCATAAGAGACAGACAGTGAGATTTTCATTCAGGAACTAAATCAAGAGTTGTGGGAAAAATGTATGGAATTGGGAATGAAGGTTGTTAGATCAACTGTGATCTCATTGAAAGGTGGTGCAGGCTCGATGGGCTGAAAGGCCTACTTCTGCCTATATGGTAAATACCACTTAAAGAAAAACCAGTAATGCTTGGAAATGAACATACTGGTTACACCTGACCTCCACCTTAAAGTACATGAAAGAAGTCAGACCAATGTTTGCAAGTCATTTGCAAGTTTGACCTATTTTTCTTTCTGATGACTACATTTTGTTGTCTGTGTTGGCTGTAGCTCATTAAGGGATTACATAAATGTAAGTCGGGCGCAGTGGCAGCGTCCCTCCCTCTGAGTCCGGAAGCCCAGGTTCAAGCCCAGCGGTGTGTCATACAATATCGATATTGCATCAGATGACTGTCCACTCCACCCCTAAGCCCACTTAGAGATGCTCAGATCAATTGAGGCGTTTCATCCACAGTGTCAGCCAGACTCAGCTGCCTTACTGTATCAAGGACGGAACCTGCAGCATTCCTGAGGTGGACCGTGTACAATTAAACAGTGTCTAAAAAGGAAAAATAGAAAAACGTGCAGATAGCTAGAAGGACAGGTAGCGTTGAGGAGGCAGGGAGGCTGCAGAAAGATTTGGACAGGTAAGGAGAGTGGGCAAGGAAGTGGCAGATGGAGTACAATGTGGGAAAGTGTGAGGTCATGCACTTTGGTAGGAAGCATAGAGCCGTGGGCTATTTTCTAAATGGGGAAACAATTCAGAAGTCTGAAGAGCAACGAGAGTTGGGAGTTCCAGTCCAGGGTTCCTCAAGGTAAACTTGTAGGTTGAGTCAGTAGTTAGGAAACCAAATGCAATGTTGACATTTATTTTGAGACGACTTGAATATAAAAGCAAGGATGTACTTCTGAGGCTCTATAAGGCCTGGTCAGACCACGTTTGGAGTATTGTGCGCAGTTTTGGGCCTCATATCTCAGGAAGGATGTACTGGCCTTGGAGAATGTTCAGAGGAGGTTCACGAGAATGGTCCCAGGAATGAAAAGCTGAACATATGAGGAACATTTGAGGACTCTGGGTTTATACTCGATGGAGTTTAGAAGGATGAGCAGGATGAAGGTTTTCAAAAGCAACTCCTGTCAAACAAAAATGTAAGGGCACCTGGAAGAATGCTATCAGTGTAGAGCTCTCTACCTGCAGAGCTGTCATTCTGTTGGAGTCTGTCGTACTTGTTGGATTAATAATTAAAAATCGACAATATAAAGAGATTTCCTGGGGTCATAGTGCACCTGTAAGTGACACTTTTAATGCTGTTAACACATCTCAAACATTTACTGTAATATAGCAGCAGAATTAGCAAGTCACCCATTACTATTTTGTAGCTTAGTTTTCATAACCTAATTACATTCTGCATTGTGGAACGATAAATCCTGACAGAGAAATTTAGATGCTTGTCAATTTACTTTGGATAGGTTGTACGATACTGAAGAATTGCTGATTGTGGTTACAGTTCTCATTAATCAATGGAAAAGCTTATTTAACTTTGCGGAATTTATGCAGGACTGACAGAATCACAGCCAATGATCTGACAAAGCTTTTCTGTCTGGAGAAATGCCATATTAAATTAAGTACCCAACCTAATATCTTCCGTTCATCTAACAAACCTTCTGCTGTCTGAGTCTATAGAATCTCCAGCAGCAGAGTTCCATTTTCAGATCTTGTTAAACTCTGCCAGTTGTCCTCTTGTTGTAAACCTTTTACTTTTTTTTCCTCGCTTTTCTTCCTGCCAATTGTAAGTAATTGAGTTGCTTGATCTATTTGTCCTATGGTACATCACATCCATTTCTCCCCTTTAAATTCTCCTCCTCTACCTTAGAACATCTATGGGGAAAGAACAGGAAGTGAATCATTCCAATGGCTGAATGGTCTCATTCTGCTTAATTTAAAGTGACAGGGTAACAAAAAGGACTGCAGATGCTGGAAACCAGATTCTAGATTAGAGTGTTGCTGGAAAAGCACCACTCTAATCTAGAACCTTTTCCAGCATCCTTAATTTAAAGTGACAGACAAACAAAGCACAGGTGATGTCAGAAAAAATATTTTCACCATAAGACCATAAGACATAGGAGTGGAAGTAAGGCCATTCGGCCCATCAAGTCCACTCCGCCATTCAATCATGGCTGATGGGCATTTCAGCTCCACTTACCCGCATTCTCCCCATAGCCCTTAATTCCTTGTGACATCAAGAATTTATCAATCTCTGCCTTGAAGACATTTAACGTCCCAGCCTCCACTGCACTCTGCGGCAATGAATTCCACAGGCCCACCACTCTCTGGCTGAAGAAATGTCTCCGCAGTTCTGTTCTGAATTTAGACCCTCTAATTCTAAGGTTGTGTCCACGGGTCCTCGTCTCCTCGCCTACCGGAAACAATTTCCTAGCGTCCACCCTTTCCAAGCCATGTATTATCTTGTACGTTTCTATTAAGTCTCCCCTTAATCTTCTATACTCCAATGAATACAATCCCAGGATCCTCAGCCGTTCTCGTATGTTAGACCTACCATTCCAGGGATCATCCGTGTGAATCTCCGCTGGACACGCTCCAGTGCCAGTATGTCCTTCCTGAGGTGTGGGGATCAAAACTGAACATAGTACTCCAAATGGGGCCTAACCAGAGCTTTATAAAGTCTCAGTAGCACAACGGTGCTTTTATATTCCAACCCTCTTGAGATAAATGACAACATTGCATTTGCTTTCTTAATCACAGACTCAACCTGCATGTTTACCTTTAGAGAATCCTCGACCAGCACTCTCAGATACCTTTGTACTTTGGCTTTACAAATTTTCTCACCGTTTAGCAAGTAGTCCATGCCTGTATTCTTTTTTCCAAAGTGCAAGACCTCGCATTTGCTCACATTGAATTCCATCAGCCATTTCCTGGACCACTCTCCCAAACTGTCTAGATCCGTCTGCAGCCTCCCCACTTCCTCAGTACTACCTGCCTGTCCACCTAACTTCGTATCATCGGCAAACGTCGTTAGAATGCCCCCAGTCCTTTCATCCAGATCATTAATATATAATGTGAACAGCTGCAGCCCCAACACTGAACCCTGCGGGACACCGCTTGTCACTGGCTGCCATTCCGAAAAAGAATCTTCACACAGCGAGTGGTTAGGGTCTGGAATGCACTGCCTGTAAATGTGGTGGAGGTAGCTTCCATTGAGCCATTCAAGAGATAGTCCATCAGGTTTATTTGGAAACACTAGCTTTCAGAGCACTGCTCCTTCATCGAACCACCTCTTGAAGAAGCAGTGCTCCAAAAGCTAGTACTTCCAAATAAACCTGATGTTGTGTGATTTTTAACTTTGTCCACCCTAGTCCAACACCAGCACCTCCGCATCATGGCCACTCAAGGAGGCATTGGATGATCATTTGAATAGAAATGATGTGTAGGGATCTAGGGAAAAGGCAGGAGCTTGGCATGAGATAATAGAACCAATACAGACATGATGGACTGAATGGCCTCGTTTTCACCGTAATAATTCTATCATTCTACAATTCTATGAAAAGTCTTTTATTCTAACATTTGGAGATGTTGGCGGAAGAATCCATCCTGGTTCTCAAAATTGGCAACAACTAATTCATATGAAACAAGAAGTGCTGGAGAGACTCAGCAGATCTGGCAGCACTTGTGGAGAGAGAAACAGAATTAATGTATCAAGTTTGATGCGACTCATCTTCGGTTCAAAGAAGTGTTAGATTGGATTTGAGGTGGTAATGCTGTTTCTCTCTCCACAGATGCTGCCAGACCTGCTGAGTTTCTCTAGGATTTTCTATTTTCATTTCCAATTTCCAATACCCACAGGACTTTGCTTTTGCACTCGTAGTAATTGGTAGCCATTTTGCACCTTGCACAATTTTAACTTCTATTGTCTAATTTCCTTTTTAAATTACCTATTACCTAATCCTATATTATTACCCATTCCATATACTGTATTTTTATCTAGTCCTGGCACTTTGGCGAGGATTGTAGATCACCCACTCATGTTGAAGTATAGCTCCCACAAATATTTCCACTGCACCAGATTGGATCCACCTCCTGGATGACATGGACTATGAGACTTGGGCAGAGCTTTTGATCATATGAGCACCATGCCATACCCAATTGTGGCCATTACAGCCATCTGTGCATATTGTTCAATAGCAACTGGTAGGATCCATCAGCCTGAGGGAAGCACATTTGAATCTCTACCTTACAAACCCAATAACGCCAGCTATGCAGCACTGACAGACAGAGGCAGCAGTGTGGAGTAGCTAAAAGATCTATTACTACAACTCATGAAAGATCCTTCGGCAGCATCTTTCAGAACTATAATTTCTACTACTTAGGACAATTACTGCTGATGAATCAACCGCAAGGACCCTTTGGAAATTTATCACCATTCCTCCAGGATTACAGGGTCAAAATTCTAGAACACTTTCATTTGGCATCATGGGTGTCCGTATACCATGAGGAGAGCAGAAGATAGCTCAGTACTACCTCGGACATTTAAGGGTTGGTAACAGATGCTGACCAAGTCAATTATATATTTTAAAAATTCTGTTGGGTGAAACACAATCTGAAGGCCTGTCCTACCACTCCAAAGAATTTCTCTCGTTCACATGCAGTAACACGGAAAGGGGATGTGTTTAATGAAGAACATCCAGTTGAGTGATTTCTCTGTTTGAAGGCCAACTCAAAAGTTTGGTCAGAGAGGAGACCACACCAATTCTCTCAACAAATTCAAAAGGGAGCTAGAAAGATATTTGACAATGAGAGCGAAATCTGTGTGAAATGGAACAGTTTCAAGGATTGTTGGAAGAGACAGAATGATCCAGTTGGAAATTAAATAGTGCCACTCTCTCAGCAACTATTTCACCAAAACAACACCAGTTATTTTTTCAAACTAATAAATCTATTTTACTTGTTGACATGAATTGGTTGCAATAGGACGTTTAAAATGAAAACCAATTTCTCTTTAACAGCAGGAACTGAGAACAGTGTTCCAGAGACACATTTTGACTGAACAGTCCTTGAACAATGGGATGGTCGACACTGTGTTCGAATTAGCTTTTCCTGGATACAGCAGGAACTGGGTGCCTTGGCTCATTAACCGCACTTACCGTCCATTACGTCTTTGTATTGCCTTTAATTGACAGCTCTCCAGCAGCTGCCTGAACCCCAGCATAAATGAGATACACTTTTGTCAGTTCCTTTGCTTTCTTGGAAACTGCACATTCAAATCACTGTTACTGTTTTCTTTCTGCCTTACTGAACCACAGATTGACGTATGTTCAAAAGGAATGAGAATTTTAGATTTGATGGATTGATCATAGCAAACGTTTTAAGGCTGCGCTGACTCAGGACTCCACTTTGTTCTTATAAGCTGAAATTTCCTTCTTATTCTTCATTATAATTTACTTCTTGCGATAAATGCTTAGGCTACATGATCTGTCAAATATATAACTTTGATTTGTTGGTCATGTAGCTGCTTGTATAATTCCCTGTGCACACTCTCCTAACAGCTCCAGGTTTTTCAGAGACACTGTTGGCTTTCTCTCAGGTCATGTAAAGTTGAGTCACGTAACTCCATTCAATGAAAGACACAGGAGTTCCCTGCAGTTTCCTGAGTTAATAGCAAGACCTTAACCAACATCAGAATGCTGTTTATGGGAGATTGCATTGTGCAAAATGACTACATCATTTTCCACGTTACAACAGCAACTCAAAAGCACATTGCTGATTATTTACATCATGAGAATGTGAAAGGTGTCATGGAAATGCAATTATAGAGTCATAGAGATGCACAGCATGGAAACAGACAGTTCAGTCCAACTCATCCATGCCAACCAGATATCCTAATCTAATCTAATCCCACCTGCCAGCACCCGGCCCATGTCTCTCCAAACCCTTCCTATTCATACACCCATCCAGATGCCTTTTAAATGTTGCAATTGTACCAGCCTCCACCACTTCCTCTGGCAGCTCATTCCATACACTTACTACCCTCTGTGTGAAAATGTTGCCCCTTGGGTCTCTTTTATATCTTTTCCCTCTCACTCTAAATCTTTGCCCTCTAGTTCTGGACTCTCCCACCTTTCTGTTTCCTTTTTCCATCCTGTAACTGTTATATGAGATGAGAAGGATGTCGATGGGACTTAGAATGGAATATAAATATAAGGACGTCTTACTAAAACTATACAAATATACAAGGCACTTGTCAGAACATGGCTGGAATACTGTGAACAGTTTATCTAAGAAAATACATTATAATGTTGGAGCAGTCCAGAGAATACTCACTAGGTTGATCACAAGTTTGGATGGAGCATCTTATGAAGAGAGTTTGAATGGATTGGACCTGTACTAATTGGAGTTTAGAAGAATGAGAGGTGACCTTATTGAAACACAGAGGATTCTTAGAGGATGTGATAGCGTAGATGCCGAGACATTGTTTCCCTGAGAATCTAGAATCAGAGAATATAATCTTACAACAAGGGGCACACATTCGATCGAAAGATGAGGAGGTATTTCTTCTCTGAGGGTTGTGAGTCTGTGGAGCTCTTTACCAGAAAGGTCTGAGTGAATGTTAAGAGAGTAAGTGAACGCTAAGAGAGTAAGTGAACAGCCCTGAGATGCAGCTGGGTCCAATCTGTGTGTTGGTTCCTTCTCCATTCATGCTACATGTCCCCGCAGCTACCTTCCAATGCGAGCTGCCAGTGTTCCCTGCAATGCAAGTCTGTGCTTCCAGGACATCCTGCAAGTGCATTGAAGAGAGGCAACAAAGGTTGTGGTCGGTTGGCAGATGTGAGATGACAATGTTCATGGTGAAGAGGAGCATTCATCTGGTGCCCATGAAACATACCGTCAGATGAAGGTTGGTCATAACAAATGGGGAGAGACAATGTCCTAATGGCATTATCACTGAACTGTTAATCCAGAGATGCTAGTAATTTTCTGGGGACTTGGATTCAAATCCCACCACTGCAGATGGTAGAATTTGAATTCAAAAAGCAAAAGTCTGGAATTAAGAGCCTGATGATGACCATGCATCCATTGTTGATTGTCAGGAAAAACCCACCTGGTTCACTAATGTCCTTTTGGGAAGGAAATCTGCCATCCTTACCTGGTCTGACCTATGTGTGACTCCAGACCCATAGCAATGCGGTTAACTCTTAACTGCCCTCTGGGCAATTAGGGATGGGCCATAACTGCTGACCTAGCCAGTGATGCTCTCATCCCATGAATAAATAAAAAAAAGAAATGGAGGGCACCCACAATGCATCAAGAGCTCGCTTTGTTTCCAAACCAAATTTATCTGAAGTCTAGCATTTTGGTGAGTTTGTTGAGGTAGAAAGCTGAATATTAATGAAGTCAGTTCGATCCTCAAACAAGGTGTTTAACGCACAATAATCCCCAATAATTAGCAACCCGCTGCTGCCTAGTGAGAAACACACGACACTGTTAGTGAAAAGAATAGAAGATGGAGCACCATGCTGTGAACATTGGAATAAGTGTCAGCAGACTTTTCATTTAGTTTTGTCACAATGCTCACTCTGGTCCACATCACTCAGACCCATATGGGATGTCACCGTTTGGATTTTTTTATCACTCCATTTCCCCCACAGTCCTCTAAATCTTTGCTTTTCAAGCATTTTCTTTTGAAAGCTACTGTTGAATCTGATTCCACGGCACTTTTAAGGCAATATTTCTTATTGATGTTTATTGTGTCAAAGGCATTACATTAGTACAAATCATTGCTGCTGCTTTTTTTGTGTGGGGCACATTTGCCTCTTTTAAGAGATTCAGCTATTTGCAAATCGAGCAGTCTTGTGTGTTCTTCAGAAATGAGCAAGCTGCCGGTAATCCCTTGCAGGCATGTTTCATATTCACGTTGGCACAATGGATTCATTATCCAGGTGAGCAGGGCTGCAGTGCTGCTCCTGCTGCTGCTGGGTCAATGCTGTTCCCCTGGAGCCAGGGATTAATTCAGCCTTAATTATGAATAACTGCCGAAAGCTCCATATTCGTTTGACCATGCAATCAGTGAGGCAACTATTAATGGGGGAATATCAGGTACGAGCAGTGATTGTGCCAGCTAGGAACAAAATCTGCTTTGTTGTATGAAAGTATATCACTGCTGAGGCTATAGAATCTTATAGCACAGAAGGAGGCCATTCAGACCCCCATACGTATGTCTGCTCTGTGTAAATTATCTTATTTGAATCATTGATATTTAAAATTCATTTATGGCATGTGGGTGATATTGGCTGGGCCAATACTTATTGCCCATCCCTAGTTGCCCTGGTGAGTTGCTGTCTTATGCCACTATACCCCCAAGTGTTGTTAAGAAGGGATTTCCAGGAATTTTACTCAGAAGGAGCAGTGAGGAATAACCAAGCAGAACAGCACTCACTTATCTTCACTCTTTGGTTAACTAGCAGAAAGCAAAGAGTCAGGATAAATGGGTCGGTGATCAATGACTAGTGGTGTGCCTCAGGGATCAGTGTTGGGACAGCAATTGTTTACAATTTACATAGGTGATTGAGAGTTGGGGACCAAGTGTAGTGTGTCAAAGTTCGCAAACGACATTAAGATGAGTGCTTGTTGAGACAGATCTTCTGTCCCCGTGTTCATTTGGAGGAGAGAGACACCGGGTCTGATTAAAAGTATAAACAGGTTTAATGAGAGAGAATCGTACACAGTACAGTGAGGTGTCTAGCTCACTGGAGATGGCGCGTTCTGACTATATTTTTAATTTGTCTATCCTTTTGTTCTCTCACATTCCAGAGTTACATCCTTATTTGGTAAAATGCAGAATTTTAGTATGTCATTGGTTCTCGCCTGATAACATTCTATTACCTCAGTTTGAGCTACGTGCATTTAGACACGGCTCCAATGTCCTGTTATCTCTCACCCTCCCTGGGGCCTCTTCAGGCTATGCCATCAGCTTTTCAGTCTGTTCTTAGTGTAACATAATGGCTTACTGTTGTCTAGTGAAGCTAACAAGTTCCAGACTTGCTAATACTGCCTTACGTGAGCACTACCTAACAATAAAGTTTCTTACACTACCTAACCTTAATAATGGATCCCAACAGTGCTAGAGCAAAGTGTGCAGAGGACACTGAAAGTCTGCAAAGGAATACTGATAGGTTAAGTGAGTGGGCAAGGGGCTGACATAATGCTGTACAATGTTGGTGAATGTGAGGTCATCGATTTTGTAGAAATAACAGTAAAATGGACTATTATTTAAATAGTGAAAATTTGTATCATGCTGCTATACAGATGGACCTGCGTGTCCTTGTATATAAATCACAATAGTTTTCAGGTGCAGCAGGTAATTAAGAAGGCAAATAGAATATTGTCCTTTATTGCTAGAGACATGGAATTGAAAAATAGTGAAGTTGTGTGCAGGGTGCTGGTGAGGCCACACCTGGAGTACTGTGGAGAGTTTTTGTTTTCTGACTTGAGAAAGGTTGTACTGGGGGTGCAGAGGAGGTTCACTGGGTTGATTTGGAACTGAGAGGTTTGGCATCTGAGTAGATTGAGTTCATTGGAATTCAGATTAGAGTGGTGCTGGAAAAGCACAGCAGTTCAGGCAGCATCCGAGGAGCAGTAAACTCGATGTTTCGGGCAAAAGCCCTTCATCAGGAATACAGGGTCTCTGCCTGTATTCCTGATGAAGGGCTTTTGCCCGAAATGTCGATTCTCCTGCTCCTCGGATGCTGCCTGACCTGCTGTGCTTTTCCAGCATCACTCTAATCTAGACTTTAGTTTCCAGCATCTGCAGTCATTGTTTTACCTTCATTGGAATTTAGAAGAATGAGGGAGGAATATTACAGAAACATATAAAATTATGAAGGGTATAAATAAGACAGAAGCAGTGAGGTTGTTTCCATTGGCGGGTGAGGCTAGAACTAGGGAGCATAGCCTTAAAATAAGAGGAACCAGGTTTAGGACTGAGTTGAAGAGAAATTTTTTGCACCCAAAGGGTTGTGAATCTGTGGCATTCCCTGCCCAGTGGAGCAATTGAAGCTACTTCATTGAATGTTTTTAAGGCAAAGATAGATAGATTTTTATAGGAATTAGGAGTTATAGGTGAGCAGGCGGGTAATTGGGCCTGAGTTCACAAAAAGATGATGATCTTATTGAATGGCAGAGCCGGTGAGATAGGTCAGATGGCCTATTCCTGCTCCTAATTCTTATGTTCTTCTACATTCCTAAGTGAGGCTGGTGAGTGCTTGGAGGGGAACATGCACGTGGTGTACAAATGTAGTTACTGTCCTTGTCCTTTTGGATGGAAGTGTTTGTGTTTTGGTGGGTGTTTCCTCGGGAACCTTGACGAATTTCTGCAGCGTATCTTGTAGATGTGACAGACTGTTTAGATTAGATTACTTACAGTGTGGAAACAGGCCCTTCGGCCCAACAAGTCCATACCGACCCTCCGAAAAGCAACCCACGCACACCCATTCCCCTACATTTACCCCCTCACCTAACACTATGGGCAATTTAGCATGGCCAATTCACCTACCCTGCACATTTTTGGACTGTGGGAGGAAACTGGAGCACCCGGAGGAAACCCACGCAGACACGGGGAGAATGTGCAAACTCCACACAGACAGTTGTCTGAGGTGGGAAATGAACCCGGGTCTCTGGCGCTGTGAGGCAGCAGTGCTAACCACTGTGCCACCATGCCGCTCATTGTTGTTACTGAGCATCAGTGGTCAAGGAGTGAACATTTGTGGATATGATACCAATCAGCATTGCCACTAAGCTGCAGGGCCCCACAGCCTCTCTGATGTTCTGCGCATGCCAACACATTGACTATCGCACACAACAGAGTAGGCCCTTCAGCCCTTTGAGGCAATATGGAGCTCAAAGTCCAAAAAAAATTTTAAGGAATTATTGGTGCCACTTAAGTGATGTAATGTAGAAAATGGCTATTCATCATACCTCTGCTGGCTATTTTGAAAGAGCTATTCAATTAACCCTACGGTCTCTGCTCTTTCCCAGAGAACAGTTCAGAAAAGGCTCTCAAGGTTTGAAAAAATGGGATATCTTATAAGGAAAGAAAGAGCAGATTGTGACTGTATTCATTGGCAATTCATGTGTTTGTTTGTGTGAGAGTTGACCAGATGACCACAGGACAGAAGGTAATCTTACTGAAACATGTAAGATTCTGAGGGGGCTTGATTGGGTGGATTCTGAGAGAATCTTTCATCTTCTCGGGAATCTAGGAAGCACAGTTTAAAGGTATGGATCAGATTTGCTGAAGCAGGAGAAGTTTCAGCTCCACAAACTCAAACTTAAAAATGTCCACCCGCGCTCTCCAATTTTGGTCTGGACTGGATGATACAGGAACATCAGAGGAAATTCCCAGTTCCTGAGCCCAGCTGGGTGGAGAGCTTGCTTGAGCAATCCCAAAAAGAAAATTAAAAGTAAAATTTAAAACACAAAACATCTTTCCTCCTCTCACTCACTCACCACCTCCCCCCCCACACACTTACTACACCCCATCTCTGTCTAACCCATGCTATTTAATCCTTTGTATGTACCCCCATAACTCCCACACCTTCCATGCAATTTATATCTCTGTACCATGAAGCCACATAACCGCTGTTCCAATATATGTTCATCTGCCCATTCCCTTTTTGCCCCTCAAAATCATGACTAAAACGCTAACTTATATGTGAACCTCAATTGTCATTAAAAACTCATTTGGTTCACTAATGTCCTTTTAATGATGGGCTCTTACTGGACTGGTCTAATGTGACTCCAGACCCATAGAAATGTGGTTAACTTTAAATTGTTTACTGGACAATTAGGTTTGTCCAATCAGTTTTGCCAATGGAGTGATATCCGCATTAAATGAATGATTAAAAGCACTCCATGGTCCTTTGTAATGCCTGTGCCATTTCAGTACCAACCTTCATCCTCTACTCTTTGTCCAAAGATGTGCAGGTTAGGTGGATTGACCATGGATAATGCAAGGTTTCAGGAAAAGGGTCTGTGTAAGAAGATGTTCTTCAGCGGGTCAGTGTGGAGTCTCTGGGCTGAAAGGTTTGTTTCCACCCTACAGAGATTCTATGATTCTTTGCACTTCTTTACCAGGACATAGGATCCACCATAGGAATAATTCAAGAGGCAGCCTGGCAGAAAATACATTTGCCTGTCTATTAATTGTATTGTTGTTGAAGCAAAATACATTCTCAATGATACTAAAAAAATCAGTAGATTCAAACTTCTCCAAGAATATTCTGTAAAAAAACCAAACATTTCATGTAACTGCTTAATCCATTACGTAAACAAACATTTCCAGCAGTTTCAGATGTCCATCAAAATGCTTACTTGATAGGCACCCCATTGTGAAAATCATAGCTCTGAAAATCAGTCATGCTGCATAAATCCTATAATGGCTTGTGTCAACAGGAATGTTCACACTGTTTGTTTTTTAATGCCACACAGTTTTTTTTATTGGACAGTTCTTCACCTCTTTGGCAATCCTAATCAACTTTGATATCATCAACAAAATTATGGAATGAGTTGTCGACTGTGCCATCAAGCTGCATGTGCTCAGCAATAATCTGCTCATTGATGCTCAGCAGAGCCACTCAGCTACTGACCTCATGATAGCCTTGCACCAGTTGTGGACAAAAGAGCCAAATTCCAGAGGTGACACGTAGCTGCCCTTGATATTATAGCAGCATTTCATTGAGTGTGACATTAAGAATAAGTGGGAAAACTCTCCACTGGTTGGTGTCATATCTGTATATCAGGCCATTATCCTGAGGAACTAGAGATTTCTTCGAGCTGAAATGACTGACCTCCAACAACTGATACCATCTTCCTTAGCCCAACCACCTTCAGCTACTTCATTAATTACCTTCCCTTCATTAACGGTGGGAAGTGGGGATATTCACTAATGCTATGCAATATTTAAAACCATTTGTGACTCTTCAAATACTGACGTAGCTTATATCCATATGCAGCAAGACCTGGACAATATCCACGTTTGGACAGATAAGTGGCAAGTCACATTTAAAGCATACAAATGTCAAGACAATGATCATCTCCAACAAGTGAGAATCTAACAATCATTTATTTTCATCCAATAGCATTATCATTGCTAAATCTCCCATTATCAACTATCTGAAGGTTACCATTGATTGGAAACTGAAATGGACGAGACATATAAATACAGTGGCTACAAGAGCAAGTCAGAGGCTATGAACATTGTGGCAAGTAACTGACCTCCTGACTTTCCAAAGCCTGTCCACCATCTGCAAATAACAAGCCAGGACTGTGATGGAATACTTCCCTCATGCTTGGAGAAGTGCAGCTCCAAAAACACTCACAACGTTTGACACCATCCAGAACAAAGTAGCCCAATTGATTAGCATTCCATGCACTGTCTTCAACATTCACTCACTTTAGCATCAGCACATGCTGACAAACTGTGCAACAGCTTCGAGATGCTCTGCTATAGCTCACCAAAGCTCCTTAGGCAGTACTTCCAAATCACTGCCTCTCCCACCTAGGACAATGGCAGCACATGCACAGGAACACCACCAGCTGCAAGTTTTCCACCAAGCTAAACATTACCCTGATTTGGAAATTTATCAGTATTCCCTCCCAGTTGCTGGGTCAAAATTCTGGAAATCCCAAATGATACTGTGGTCTACCTATATAAAATAGGCTGCAATAGTTCAGAAGATACCTCACCTCTAACCTTTCAAGAGTAATTAGGAATGGGGCAATAAATATTGGATTAGCCAGTTATTGTCTGAAATTTATTGCAGGACCAGCTCCAAATGGATACCTTAAATCTTAAGAGGGGTATCCTGCCTTTCTAAAAGAGTACAGTCAGAGGAAGTGATAGCCTATTGAATCAGAGACCCAGCTCATATTCTGGAGACCTAGGCTCAAATTACAATGTGCCAGATGGCAGAAATAGAATTCAACAAAAAAATCAAGAATTCATCATTCAACAAGGTAGCCTCAACTACTTCATTGGGGAAGGAATTCCACAGATTTACAACCCTTTGGGTGAAGAAGTTCCTCTTCAACTCAGTCCTAAATCTGCTCCCCCTTATCTTGAGGCTGTGCCATCTAGTTCTAGTTTCACCTGTCAGTGGAAACAGCCTCCTTGTTTTTATCCTATCTATTCCTTTCAGAATTTTATATGTTTCTATAAGACTCTCCCTCATTTTTCTAAGTTCCAGTGAGTACCATCCCAATCTACTCAATGTCTCCTCAACAGCCAACCTTCTCAATTCCCAAATCAACCTAGTGAACCTTCTCTGCACCCCCTCCAGTGCCAGCATATCCTTCCTCAAGTAAGGAGACCAAAGCTGTGCACACTACCCTAGGTTTGGCCTCACCAGCACCATATACAGCTGCAGCACAACCTCTCTATTTTTAAATTCCACCTCTCTAGCAATGAAGGACAATATTCCATTTACCTTCTTAATTATCTCCTGTACTTGCAATCCAACTTCTTGCAATTCATGCACAAGGACATTCAAATTCTTTTGCACAGCAGCATGCACAATTTCCCACCATTTAAATAATAGTCCATTTTGATGTTATTCCTACCAAAATAGCTGAGCTCGCAATAACCAACAATGTACTCCAGCTGCCAGACTGCTCACTTAACCTATCTGTATCTCTCTGCAGACTCTTAGTGTCCTCTGCACACTTTCCTCTACCACTCAGCTTAGTGTAATCTGTGAAGTTTGCCACACTACATTTGGTCTGAGCCTCGATGTTTCGGGCATGAGCCCTGCTTCAGGAAACCTGAAGCAGGGCTCATGCCCGAAACGTCGATTCTCCTGCTCCTTGGATGCTGCCTGACCTGCTGCGCTTTTCCAGCAATACATTTTCAGCTCTGATTTCCAGCATCTGCAGTCCTCACTTTCTCCTACACTACATTTGGTCCCCAACTCTAAATCATCTATGTAAATTGTAAACAGTTGCCATTCCAATCCTGATCCCTGAGACATGCCACTAGCTTTTGGCGGTCAAGCAGAAAGTTAAGTAGAAACTGGCTTGATGGGCTAAAAAGTGTAATCCTACACTATTTCTAGGTCTGAATATATTGCTCACAATGATCTGGATGGCATTGGAGATTCATTAAAGGAGGATGGTGGGATCAAACTTGTTAATAGAATCCAGGTCAGTCGATTTGATTGAAATCAAATTGCATGTATTTTTTCTTTGGTATTAAGAGTTTATTGACTTCCTCAGTCTTACTCCTCTCATCCCACACCCAGTGTCACTACTGCAACCTATTTACATATGCTCACACAATTAATTGGCTCAACTTGTTTTTCTCAGCATTTAAAAAAGGCATGAACAAATTTTCACCAATAGGATTAACTCGCCATTACCATGGAGACTTATTTTAGACTCTCACCTAAAAGATGACGCTTCCAGCAGTGTGTCACTTTCTCAGTATTGCGAACTAGATTTGATGCTCAAACCTGTGGAGTAGAAGTTGAACTCTCAGCCTTCAGACTAAAGTGAGGATGCTACCTCTAATATTACGTCCAGTTTAATTGTACCTGATTTCTTACAATTGCTTTTTTCCTACTATCATTATTGCCTGCTAAGATGCTTGTTCCCGACTAAGCTGAATTCGCGTGTACTGGGTTGCTGATGCAGTTCATTTCCAGGCATTTAGTCAATCAGCTTGAGAGCCTTCTGCAGCAATCTGTTACAATCGTTGACTTTATTTAATTTTCATTCATTAAGCATGCTCTAGATGAAGGGTTTTCAATAGCAATTGTACACGGCAAGCATTTCATGACTTGCTGTGAGTCTGGTAGACTGCTATCAGAGCTACTAAACTACAGCAAACATAAGGAGTGCGTGTGGTTGTTAACCTCAAAGATAAGGACTTGACTGATTAAAAGCTGGGAATATTGGTAAGGACCCTGTTTTTGTGCAATGAATGATGACGGCATAGGGTGCCTTACTAGAGATGGTGATGGGAGGAGAAATCACAACATCCTTTAAAACAGCATAGGGATAAAAGAAATAAGCAGATAGACTTGAAGACATAATCTCCCTGAGCAGCACTGAGTGTGCACCATCTTTCAAATAAAACTTTAAAGGAACCTTAGTGTCCAGGTGCATAAATTCCTGAAAATTGCCATCCAGGTTGATAGGGTTGTAAGGACGGCACATGGTGTGTTGGTGTTTTATTGGTCGGGCAATTGAGTTTCAGAGCTAAGAGGTCACGCTTCAGCTGTACAAGACACTGGTAAGACCACGTCTGGGGTATTGCGTACAGTTCTGGTCACTGCATTATAGGAAAGAAGTGGAAGCTTTGGAAAGGGTTCAGAGGAGATTTACTAGAATGTTGCCTGGTATTGAAGGAAGGCCTTAAGAGGAAAGGCTGAGGGAACTGAGGCTGTTTTCATTGGAGAGAAGAAAGTTGAGAGGTGACTTAATCAAGACATGTAAGATAATCAGAGAATTAGGGTCGACAGTTGAAAGCTTTTTTTCCCTCGGATGGTGAAGGCTAACACAAGGGGACATAGTTTTAAATTGAGGGGTGATAGATTTAGGACAGATATCAGGATAATTTCTTTACTCAGAGTAGTAGGGGCATGGAACAACCTGCCTGCCACAGTAGTAGACTTGCTGACATTAAGGGCGTTTAAGTGGGCATTGGACATACATATGGATAATAATAGAACGGTACAGGTTAGATGGGCGTTAGATTAATTTCACAGGTTGGTGCAACATCGAGGGCCAAAGGGCCTGTACTGCACTGTAATCTTCTATGCTCTATGAACACCCTGATCTGTTATATCAGTTGGTCACAGCAGGGCACAAAACAGAGAAGGACAGCAAAGTCTCGGTTGTATTAACTTCACCGGAACAGTTCATCTGGCCACTCTCATGTTGTTGTTGGTGGGAGCTTGCTTCATGTGGGTTGTCTAGCTCATTCCTCACGTTACAGCAGTGACAGTGATTAAAAAAAAGATGCTGTCTTAGTTATGAAGTACTTTGTGATGTCCTATTATATAAGTGCAAGGCTTTTATCGTTTGATTAGCAGTTTCAGAGGGTTGGAATGGCTCTGATGGGCCAAACGGCCTCCTTACATAGAACATAGAAAGATACAGCGCAGTACAGGCCCTTCGGCCCTCGATGTTGCGCTGACCCAAGCTCACCTAACCTACACTAGTCCACTTTCCTCCATATGCCTATCCAATGCCCGTTTAAATGCCCATAAAGAGGGAGAGTCCACCACTGTTACTGGCAGGGCATTCCATGAGCTCACGACTCGCTGAGTAAAGAATCTACCCCTAACATCAGTCCTATACCTACCACCCCTTAATTTAAAGCTATGCCCCCTCATAATAGCTGACTCCATACGTGGAAAAAGGTTCTCATGGTCAACCCTATCTAAACCCCTAATCATCTTGTACACCTCTATCAAGTCACCCCTAAACCTTCTTTTCTCCAATGAAAACAGCCCCAAGTGCCTCAGCCTTTCCTCATACAATCGTCCTACCATACCAGGCAACATCCTGGTAAACCTCCTTTGCACCCGTTCCAGTGCCTCCACATCCTTCCTATAGTATGGCAACCAAAACTGCACACAATACTCCAGATGCGGCCGCACCAGAGTCCTATACAACTGCAACATGACCTCAGGATTCCGGAACTCAATTCCTCTACCAATAAAAGCCAGTATGTCATATGCCTTCTTCACAGCACTATTTGCCTGGGTGGCAACTTTCAGAGATCTGTGTACATGGACACCAAGATCCCTCTGCTCATCCACACTACCAAGTATCCGACCATTAGCCCAGTACTCCATCTCCTTCTTTGCTTTAACATTCTATGGAGTAGACTTTAACTTTGAGCGTAAAACAGCGGGCATCAGCTCGCTTCCAGCCACCTTACGTCTCCCTCATTTTACATTTCTCAGTCAGAGATTAAAGTTGGCAGACCAGCTGTGCTGCACTATCATGGGTGATTTCCCTTCTTTATTTCAAAGAATGAATTTTGCTGTTTTCAATGTTGATAGCTTCTTTGTCCTGGTATTCAGCATTTATCAGTACGAATTGCAGCTCACCCCTCAATTTCTGTGCCCCCCTGGATATCATCTTTTCCTTCAGAGAGCCTTGTTTATGATACACCACCAGTGAAGAATAATCTTGCCCTGGACAGCTGAGGACCGATTCCTGGGGGACTCTGCTGGTCCCAGCTGTTCAGCTACAGCTAGCACCATCGATTCTACTTTGTTTCTTTGAATGAGTTAGTCCATCTGTTACCCAATTTACATCCTTTACCTAACCATAGTGGCTTTTACATTAGTTGCAAGTCTTTTATGACCACTTTATTAAATTCCACATTTATGGCATTACACATTCTGCTGAAAAGGCTGCCTGTGCACGTACATTGTGAGGATTATGATATGGAAAGGATATTTAAAGTCAATTTCATAGATCCATTTGATGATTTTTCTTTCAGGAAAGTCTGCAGTGCTTACATTGCTGAATTCAAATTATGTAATAAGTCATTTACCTTGTCGGTGTTGTGACTGACTTATTAGGAACTGAGTACATTTAGGAGAAACACTCTGAATTGGATAGCAAAAATTCTTTCATGTGATGAGGGTATTGCTGGCTAAGTAAGCATTCATTGCCCATAGGGCGATTAATAGTCAAGCACGTTGCTGTGGGTTTAGAATAGGCCAGACCCAAAGGATGGCGGTTTCATTCTCCATAGGGCACTAGTGAACCAGATGAGCATTTCCAACAATCAGCAATGAATTCATGGTCAACATTAGATTCTTGTATCCCGATTTTTAAAAAAAAACAATTGCAATCAATCCCACCATCTGCCGCAGCAGGATTTGAACTCGGGTCCCTAGAACATTACCCCAGTCTCTGGATCAACAGTCCAGCGATCTTACCATGAGGCTGTCACCTCCCCTAAAGTAGAGAGATGAAAGAGGAACCCAGAACCCAGAGAAAGTTAATAACACAGAAGGAGGAAATGCTCTCCACATCGAGTCCGCACTAGTTCTCCAAATGACCATCCACTTTGTGCCATTACTCTGACCTCTCCCCTCAACCCAGCCCATTGTTCCCTTTCATTTGATAATCTGGCTCCTTCTTGAATGCACCCCCAATTGAACCTGTCTCCCCAATGAGTTAAAATAAATGCCCTTTAGAAGAGATGTGTGCTTCGGTGTCCTGGCTGCGTGCAGACTATATTTCCAGTAAATGTTCACGAGCCACTTCAATAGGGATCGCACAAATGATTTACAACAAAGGGTTGCAGATGCTGGACATGTGAAACAAAATCAGAAATTGCTGGAAAAACTCAGCAGGTCTGGCAGCATCTGTGGACAGAAAGCAGAGCTCTGAAAAAGAAGAACTGGGCTGGAAATATTAACTTTGTTTTCTCTCTACAGATGCTGCCAGACCTGCCAGCAATTTCTGTTTTTTGAGACCACCAAGCGAGTGTAACTAGGAGATTCCAAAGAAGACTCAGAATTGCCTTAAAACATTAACTTTGTTTCTCTCTCCATAAATGCTGCAGACTTGCAGAGTTTCGCGAACAGTTTCTGATTTTAACCCAGATTTCCAACATCCGCAATAGTTTATATTTATTTCCGTAGTTTGAGGATTGGGCTTGTGAATGGTCTCCTTAACTAATTAATAGCCTGTGCTGGGAAATCATAGAGTCATACAGCACAGCAACAGACCCTTCTGTCCAACCAGTCGATGACAACCATAATGCCAAACTAAACTATTCCCACCTGCATGCATTTAGCCCATATCCCTCCAAATATTTCTTATTTCTGTATTAATCCAAATGTCTTTTAAATGCTGTAACTGTACCTGCATCCAGCACTTCCTCTGCAATTTCATTCCACTCCCAAACCATTCTCTGTGTAAAGAAAAGTTACCTCTTGCACAGTTTTAAAATCTTTCTCCTCTCACCTTAAAATTATGCCCCCTAGTTTAGAAATCCCCCACTCTAGGGAAGCGATACCTGTCACTCACCTTATCTATGCCCTTCATGATATTATAAACCTCGATAAGGTCACCTCTCAACCTCCTGTATTCCAGTGAGAAAAGTCCTGTCCTATCTAGCCTCTCATTATAACTCAAACCTTCCCTTCCCAGCAATATCCTGGTAAATATTTTCTGAGATCACTCCAGCTTAATATCCTTCCTATAACAGAGTGACCAGAACTGGACTCAACTCCAGAAGAACCCTCACCAACTTCCTGTAAAACCTTAACATGACATCCCAACTCCTACACTCAAAGGTCTCCATTCCATGAGCTGCGTATGTTAATTCAGCACCTTACCTGGTATGGGAAACCTGCATTTCTATAGCGCCTTGCATGACTTCAGGTATACTAAAGCATTTTATCGTGCACTTCCACTTATAACACGGGCAGAGACCCTGCTGTAATGCAAGAAATGCAGCAGACATGACCAACAATGCAATAATAGATAGAAAATGAATAGAACACCAGGCTGAACTTTGTTTTTCTTCTTTGATATCATAAGATCATCAAACCAGAAGAAAATAGGAACAGGGAGAGGAGAAGTTGGCTTGGTATTCCTGATTGGAGACATGACTTGATGTGTATTCATGTAACACATGTCAAGATTTCAGGGTATTCTGATGATCCTCACAGCTTTAAAGTATAATCGTTATAATATCAGAAATGTTGTAACAAATTTGCACACAGACGCAGCCACATCACCCTAATTTCTTCCCTCAGAAACTTGAGACTTTAGAATTCTCCTCTCTAACAATCTATGGGCGTCACTCTGTTGAATAGACTTGAGGCTGAGTTAGACAAATGTTTGATTGACAAGGGAGCCCTAGGAGATGTGGAGCTGGGTGGCATGGTGGCTCAGTGGTTAGCACTGCTGCCTCACAGCACCAGGGGTCCTGGTTCAATTCCAACCTCAGGCGACTGTCTGTGTGGAGTTTGCACATTTTCCCTGTGTCTGCGTGGGTTTCCTTTGGTGCTCTGGTTTCCTCCCACAGTCTAAAGATATGCGGATTAGGTGAATTGGCCATGCTAAATTGTCCATCGTGTTCAGGGGTGTGCAGGTTAGATGCATTAGTCAGGGGAAGTGTAGGGTGGTGTGTTACTCTTCAGAGGGTTCGTGTGAACTTGTTGAGCCAAATGGCCTGTTTCCATGCTGTAGGGATTCTATGATATGATAAGAAAGTGGAGTGAAAGCTACAATCAGATCAGCCCTGAACTTATTGAGGGGCAGAACATGTTCAAGGGACCATGTGAGACCAGGGGCCTTTTGCTACCTCTTGTGTTCATCTGTCCTTGTGTTTAATGGCACTGATATTACCACCCATCAGCAAGAGAGTAGAGTCATTGGTGGAACTAAGTGGTTTATTTTTAAAGTTAAACATAAGCAATTTCTCTATCTTCCGATTCTACTCCAATGTTTAATGAGCTCTGAACACCACAGGTCCCTTAAATTTATTCACATTTTTTTTTAAAGTACTCTCAACTTCTGCTCCACCTGGCCCTGTTGGTTTATGAATATTGCAGATCTTTAATGAGTATTTAATGATTACACTCTAATTTCTCCAAAGTGTTCTGTTCCAAACACACTATTTTTCCTGGTTCTATCCTCTTTCTGCCTAGGACATTCTCTCTTTGCCGGCCTTCAGAAAATTGTGACTTCTACCAGTTATCCCATGGGAGTGCAGAATCTCAACAAGGTAACTTTTAAGTGGAAATCAGGGAATAATTGATCTACAGGTCTTATTATTTTGTGTTGTTCACATCTATGGTCTCTCACTTGCCCCAGAGTTATGTTTCTGACTCGTATTCCTTCCCCATAACCAAAATCATCTCTTTCAACCTTTTGACGTTGTCCATTTCGATCCTACTGCAGCTCAGCTACTGCTGAAACCTTCAGTTGTGTGTTTCTTGCCTCGAGATGCTACTACATGACATCTTCTGTAACTCTGAGCTTTTCCTATAGTCCCTCTGTATTGTTCATCAGCCTTACAACCCTCTAAGATATCTTTACCCTTTCCAATTCTATCTCTTGCCCATTTCCAGTTCTTTTTTCGATTAGATTCCCGACATGGTAGAAAGGTTAGATTAGATTCCTTACAGTGCGGAAACAGGCCCTACGGCCCAACCAGTCCACACCGGCCTTCCGAAGAGTAACCCACCCAGACCCATTTCCCTCTGACTAATGCACCCAGCACTATGGCAATTTAGCATGGCCAATTCACCTGACCTGCACTTCCTTTGGATTGTGAGAGAAAACTGGAGCACCTAGAGAAACCCACACCAACATGGTGAGCATGTGCAAACTCTATACAGGCAGTCACCTGAGCTGGGAATCAAACCCAGGTCCCTAGTGCTGTGAGTTAGCAGTGCTGTAGGCTGTGAGGGCAGTAATAGTGTCATAGTTATATCAGGGATTCATAACCCAGAGCTAAGGCCAATGCTCTATGGTCAACAGTCCCACTAAACCTGGTTGTGGAGTTTAGTTTAGTTCATAAATCAGTTTTGTCGTTTTGTTTTGACCGAATGGGACAATGTACTGCAAGTTAAGTCCTGCTATTCCTGGAGTTGTACAAAATGTTAAAGTTTTTTCATATTTGCACAGTTCCCCAGTTTCCCTATTTTTATGACCAAAGTGAAAAATAATCATGGCTGAGGTTACTGCTTCACTAATTTCCTTTAGGGAAAGAAAATCTGCTACCCTTACGTTGTCTGGCCTAAATATGACTCCAGTGTCTAGATTAAAGTGGTGCTGGAAAAGCACAGCAGATCAGGCAGCATCCGAAGAGCAGGAAAATTGACATTTTTGGCAATGAAGCACCATTCTAATCCAGACTCTGATCTCCAGCATCTGCAGTCCTCACTTTTGCCTACATGTGACTCCTGACCCACAGCAATATGGTTAATAGTTAATTGCCCTCTGAAATGGCCAAGCAAGCCTCAATTCAAGGTGCAATTAAGGTTGTGTAAGAAATGCTGACTTTGCTTATATGCTATGCCTAATAAATAAGAAAATTGCTGCCCAGGTGCTATGCCATGGGATCTGTATCCTAAACCTTTCTGCCTCTATGTTTCTCTTGTCTCCTTTAAGAGGTCCATTCAATTTACATCAGTGATCATCTTGTCTGATGTTTTGTGGCACAGAATCAAAATTAGTTTTATCACAGATTCTGTGAAGCTACTTAACAAGTTTTAAAGGTACTACACAAATGCAAATTGTTTTTATGGCATAAATCAATGGACTGAATGTTGGATGCCTTCTAACAATGAGCATATGATTGTTTTGGTTCATGCGGTGTCATTGTGTAATTTTAAATCAAAAGGAAACAGAGGTAGATGGAGCTATGGCTATAAGTCAGAGCAGCCATGCTCTTACCAAATAGTTAGCTAGAGGGGCTGAATGGCCTTATTACTGCATCTAATTTATCTATTTGCATGTCCAGAATCTTAATAATTTCAGATTATGCTCCTGTGAGGCTCTTTGAGTGGTCTCACTACATGAAAGGCACGTTCTGACAAAGGGTCTCCGGACCTAAAATGTGAACTCGGCTTTCTCTCCACAGATGCTGCCAGACCTGCTGTGTATCTGTAGCAATGTCTGTTTTGTTTCAGATCTCCAGCATCTGCAGTTCTTTGTTTTATTTTATATCACTGCAAGTTGCTTTTATTGGTTCATGCCACAGAAAGTGAGGACGTTCACATTTTGAGAGTGATTGGGATTCAGGGGTTCCTTTAATAGGAGGAGGTGAGGAGGATTAGTCCAGCATCTGCTCCTATATTCAAATGTAAGCTGCTGGAGTGATTGCTTCCTCTACACTACCCAGTTGTGTTTCTCCATCCTGTTGATTTCTCTTTATCTCAAGAACCCCCTGGGAACAACTTTGAATTCAGCTTTTGATTGCATTCCCCTGTCTCACTTGGTTACTCAGTGGGTAGCAGGCAGTTCCAGGCAGCATGGAGTGTGAAGGGGGTGTGCCTAAATCTCACTTCTGAAGCTTACGTAGTTAATCAGGGCTGATGCAAAGGGCTGCATAGTTGGACCTGCTGTCCCTTGGATGAGAGACAAACCTGATTTCCATTTGACCCACTCAGGTGTGTGCAAAACACGTGAAGCAGAGGTGTTGTCCCTTCTGCCTTGGGCAATATTAGTTCCTCAAGTAAGATCATTCAGACAGATTAAATGGTTATTATTTTATTGCTGTTTCTGAGGTACTGTCGTTCACAAGTTAGTTACTGTGCTTCTGTTACTGGAGCACGGATTGCATTTCTTTCCCTATTATGAATTGTTAGAACAACTGCCTTCAAGGATAAATGTTAAACCGATGAGGAATGGGTTTGAGATCTTCTCTGGAAAAGTAATGACAGCAACCTTTCTCATTAAGGGGTGCTGGAGCAACCATGCATTTCCTCTTGCCATATGAAGGAGAGATCCCATTGAAGACCTTTGGTCCGTTCAATATTGTTCATGCTTTGGCCACTTCGATGAGTTACTGTATTAAAAACTCTTTACCCAATCACTCTTGTCAGTGAGGTGGACAAAGGGACACAGAATTTTGTTTGCAGTTCAACTTGATTTAATAATAAAATATGCCTGATTATAAATACTATGTGAACATTTCTTAAATCCCCACCATATTTATTCTCTATCTAGCTCCATCCATCTGTGAAAGGATAATTATCTGCAATGATCCACATGTTTGAGCTGGGCCATTAGAATCTCCTTCCTGTCTGATATAGGGCTGGCTCTCTTCCACAAAGGTGGGTCTCACAGGTCAGGGTGGACCTTCTACTGGGTCTGATTGGTTGCCGCATAGTCTTCCGCCATGAATCTTTGCTGAGACTCTACACTGTGGAGTTTGTTTCTAGACGTGTGTCTTTATCCCTTTTTGACCCAGACTTTCCAGAGTGTTCTAAGACCTTTGGCCAATAGGCTCATGAGCAGGATTCAAAGCATCCAATGGTGTTGCACCAACACTGTTGCCATGATGTATAAAGTGCATGATTTCAGGACTGTTTGGAAGTCAAGGTGCCAGAACATTTGATCCAACCTTCACCAACTTGTCCAATTTTGGGCCTGAGATCACTTGACCACAATCCACTTACGCAAAAAAAAAGACATTTGAGTTTATTCCAGTAAAAGTTGCAAAAGATTCTAATTCCTTTCTACCTTGTCACCGCCACTTCATGGCCTAGCTAGATTGGTTTGGCCATGATGCTGCCCAGACAGTCAAGGAGATGACCTCATCCATTGAGGAGCAGGACCTTGTTGAAACTGTCTGCCATGGCAACAGAAAGACACTATCTGATTCATTAAATTCCGTTAATGAAGGAAATCTGTTGGGGTGGCATGGTGGCTCAGTGGTTAGCACTGCAGCCTCACAGCACCAGGGACCCGGGTTCAATTCCAGCCTCGGGTGACTGCCTGTGTGGAGTTTGAACATTCTCCCTGTGTGCGCGTGGCTTTCCTCCGGGTGCTCCGGTTTCCTTCTGCAGTCCACAGATGCACGTTCAGGCGAATGGTCAGAGGGAAATGAGTCTGAGTGGGCTACTCTTTGGAGGGTTGGAGTGGACTTGTTGGGCTGAAGGGCCTGTTTCCAGACTGTAGGGAATCTAATCTAATCTACTTGGCTTGAACTACACGTGACTCTAGACACACAGCAATGTGGATGACTGTTTGGCCATTTTTAGAGTTATACAGCGTGGAACCAGACACTTTGATCCAATTTGTCCATGCCAACCAAGTTTACAGTTTGATTTGCCTGCATTTGGTCGATATCCTAGTCATGTACTTATCCAAATGTCTTGTAAACATTTTTCCACAAACACCCACAAACAGGGTCTCATCCGGTGCCTCTAAGGGCACATCCCTTATTCTACTTCCCTCTACCTCATCTTCTACATTCCCATGCTCATGTGGTTCACCGTCGCCTAATGTCCCTTCTGCTGGGTTTTCCTGGGTATCTCATTACAGCCTCCCATTTTGCCCTTCTCATGTTAGAAAAAGTGCGCAATTTTCCCATATTTAACATTTTTACAAGGGTGTGTTTGGTATGCAAAATAATATTCCCTGTCATCACAATAGGTTCACTGACCCTTACGACCTATGTGTCACAGTCTAATGCAGCTATACATCTGGGAAAGCTGTTAACTACGGGACCTTCAGCTGTAGAATAGTATCCTATAAGTCACTGTTTACTGCCATGGAGCAGGGTTACTACCACTGAATAAAAGCCTCCTTTGTCGTTGCAGTTTTTACTCGCATTTGGCAATCCCAGTCCAAGGGCTGAATAAACTCGGCTTTCAGTTTTGCATAGGAGTCATCTTACTCCGGTCCCCAGTCAACGGGGTCTGTCGCACGTTTCCCCCCTTTTACCAACTGTTGAATGGACTCGGCTAATTTGGCAAACTCAGGGATAAAATTCCTGCAGTAATTAAACAAGACCAAGAGCTTTCTCACACCACGGACTGTCCCAGGTCGTGGCATTTGTTGTATAGTGATCTTCCTATCTTGAGGTACTGTACTTGTGCCTTGGGAGATTAAATGTCCCAAGTAAAGAACTGTTTAGTTTTCTCAATCTGAGCTTTCTTTGGGCTGGCTTTTAGCCCTCTGTGCTGCAAGTGTTTCAGGGTTAAATCTAGTGCCTCCTGATGTCCAGTTTGGACTCAGAGGCCAGTAGGATGTCATCCACATATTGAAGTATCATATTGCTTGGGGGGGGGGCGGGCAAATCAATTTCCCTGAGTACCTTACTCATTGTTCAGTGAAATTGGCTGGGCTGTTATGGAATCCTTGGGGAAGTCTGGTCCAGGTATACTATTTATCTCCAACTGTAAATGCAAACTTATCTTGAAAATCACGATGGAGTGAGTTGGACCAGAACCCATTGTCAATGTCCAATACAGTAAAATCTTTCTGGGTCAGGGAGAGTCCATTTAAGATTGTAGATAGACTTGCTATGATGTAGTTTAGGAGCGACCTTATTTAAGGCCATATGATCAATCATGAGAGAGTAACTCCTATCAAGTTTACTGATCAGCCAGGTAGGTGAATTAACAGTACCCGTAGTCTCTCGGAGTGTTACCCTCACTACCAGTCCTTCCACAATTGCCACAACTGTCCTCTGGCTTCAGGATTTATAGGGTATTGTCAGTGCGGTTTGTGTTCCAGACCCTCTACAGCAATGGGTTGATTTTACTTAGGCCTATCTCTAATTTAGTTTCCGCCCATAACCCGGGAATGGAGGCACAAATGGCACTGAAGCCAAGAGTTGCCAATTTTGTCCCTTAGCGGATGCAATTTGGCTTATATAGCTTCCTATTTTCTCCTTCCTCCCATCGGGATGGGGCCAGAGTAATTCATCCTTCCCACAGTCTGTAAGGACTTTATATTTCTTAGTTAAATCATTGCCCATAATGGTTCCTTCATTATTTTTACACACACAAAATCACATTGGTATATACAGATTATTGATTTCTACTAAAGTCGAAGTGTAGGTTAAGCGAACTGGCCATGCTAAGTTGGCCATAGTGTTCAGGGATATGTACATTAGGTGAAATGGCCATGCTAAATTGACCATGATGTTCAGGGATGTGTAGGTTAGGTGCATTAGTCAGGGTAAATATAGAGTAATAGGGTGTTGTGGAAATTAAACTGAATCGACTCAGATGCTAGCAAGAGCAAAGAAAAAGCTTTATTAAAAACTGCATGCAGGGCCAATGCACTTGGCAGAAATGCCTCGTGTAAGGGCTTCAAACCAGATTAACATATTCTTCTTATACTATTCTTATCACCTGGACATAACTGTCTTTATGTTTTCTTTAGCTCAAATCTGAAATCAACTGCTCACAAGGCCAGTTTGAATGTTTACAAAGTTCTGCAGAGACAAGCCGTCCCTTGATTGCAGACTCCAGCAAAGCTGCAAAGTGTCAGAAAAGTTTTAAATTTAGTAAAGTATTCTCTTTCAGATTTCAGAGAAAATGAATTTCAGAGTAAATGTTAATTTTACATTACATAGGAGTAGGGGGATGGCTTTGGTTGGGTTACTCTTCGGAGGGTTGGTGTTGATCTGTTGAGCCTAAGGGCCTGTTTCCACACTGTAGGGATGCAATGATTCTGTAAATGTTGCAACTGTATCTTCATTTGGCAGTTCATTCCATATGTGCACCACCCTCTGTGTGAAAAAGTTGCCCCTCAGGTTCTTTTTAAATCTTTCCCTTCTCATCTTAAACCTATGCCTTCTAGTTTTGCACTCACACACCCCATGGAAAAGACCTTTTGCACCTACACCCCTCATGATTTTGTAAACCTCAGTAAGGTCACCTACACCCCCGCCCCCAACCTCCTGTGTTCCATTGAAAAAAGTCCTAGCCTGTCTAGCCTCTCCTTATAATTCAAACCTTCCTGTCCCAGTAACATGCTTGTAAATCTTTTCTGCACTCTTTTTCCAATTTAATAATATCCTCCTGATAAAATAGTAACCAGAACTGTATGCAGTACTCCAAACGTGGCCTCACCAATGTCCTGTACAGCCACAACATGACGTTTTAACTCCTCCACTCAATGCACTGACCACTGAAGGCAAGTGTGACAGAGAACATAGAACAACAGTACAGCACTGTACAGGCCCTTCGGCCTTCGATGTTGTGTTGACCATTTATCTGACTTTAAGCTCAAACTAATCTACATACCCTTCATTTTAATATCATCCATGTGCTTATCCAAGAGTCGCTTAAAATGTCCCTGATGCACCACTGCTGGCTGTGCATTCTACACACCTGCCACTCTCACATAAAGAACTTACCTCTGACATCTCCCCTACACCTTCCTCCAATCACCATAAAGTTATGTCCCCTCGTGATAACCATTTCTGCCCCAGGGAAAATGTATCTGGCTATCCACTCTATCTACGTCTCTCATCATCTTGTACACTTCTATCAAGTCAAATCTGATCTTTCTTCACTCCAATGAGAAAAGCCCTTGCTCCCTCAACCTTTTCTCATAAGGCATGCTCTCCAGTCCAGGCAGCATCCAGGTAAATCTCTGCACCCTTGGCAAAGTTTCCGTATCCTTTCTATAATGAGGTGTCCAGAACTGAACACAATATTTCAAGTGTGGTCTAACCAGGGCTTGAAGGAGCTGCAGCATAGCGTCACAGTTCTTCAATTCAATCCCCTGTTAATGAAAGCCAACACACTATACTCACCCACCCTAGAGAAAAGACCTTTGCCCGTACGCCTCTCATGATGTTATAAGCTGCAATAAGGTCACCCCTCCCACACACACACACACACACACACACACACACCACCTCCTGTGCTCCATGGAAATAAGCCCCAGCCTGTCTAGCTTTTCCTTATAATTCAAACTTTCCAGTCCCAGTAACATCTTTGACAACTGTTTCAACTTGGGTGGCAACTTTGATGGATCTATAGACATGAACGCCAGCCCCCTCTGTTCCTCCACACTGTCTTTAACCCTGTAATCTTCAGTCAAATTTGACCTTCCAAAATGAATCATGTCACACTTTTCCAGGTTGAACTCCATTTGCCAATTATCAGCCCAGCTCGGCATCTTATCAAAGTCCCATTGCAACCTACAACAGTCCTCCACACTATCCACAACACCATCGTCCTTGATGTAATTGGCAACCTTACTAACTGATTCCTGCAGAAGGGCTTATGCCCGAAACGTTGATTCTCCTGCTCCTCGGATGCTGCCAGGCCTGCTGTGTTTTTCCAGCACCACATTTTTCAACTTGGTCTCCAGCATCTGCAGTCCTCACTTTCTCCTAACCTTACTAACTCACCCTTCCACTTCCTCATCCAAGTCATTTATAAAAATGACAATGAGCAGAGGACCCAGAACAGATCCCTGCAAACACTACTGGTCACCAAGCTCCAGGCTGAATACTTTCCATCTACTAACACCCTATGTCATCTTTGGGTCAGCCAATTCTGTCTCCAGAGAGACAAATTTCCCTATATCCCATGCCTCCTTACTTTCTGAATGAGCGTACCATGGGGAACCTTATCAAACATTAAAATTCAGTACACCACATCCACTGGTCTACCTTCAGCAATGTGTTTTGTCACATACTCAAAAACTTCAATAAGGCATGTGAGGCATGACCTGCCCCTCACAAAGCCATGCTGACTATCTCTAATCAAATTATGCTTTTCAAAATAATCACAAATCCTGTTACTCAGAATTCTCTCCAAGTTGGTCTATAATTCCCAGGGTTATCCCTATTCCCTTTCTTGAACAAGGGAAGAATATTTGCCTCACTCCAATCATCTGGCAGTACTCTAGTGGACAATGAGGATGCAAAGATCATCGCCAAAGCACAACAATCTCTTCACTTCCTTCCGATAGTAACATTGGATATATCCCATCTGGCCCAAGGGACGTATTTATGGATGTAAGTTTGCCACCTGAACTGGAAGGTTGTTTTCAGATGCTTTGTCACCATACCAGGCAACATCTTCAGTGAGCCTCTGGATGAAGCACTGTCCTTGGAAACCAAAACACATAAGTAGAAAGTGGGCCATGCCACTAGTGCTTCAACCAGAGGCCTAGTATGATGACGAAGTGTCTGAAAATTAACCTTCCAGTTCAGTGAGCAAATCTAATCTAGAACCTCAACCTGAGCTACAAATCTTTTCAAAACTCAGATTTATCTATCTTTATGTTTTTCAAAATTTCCAACACATCAACCTTCTTAACATCAACCTGTTCAAGCATATCAGTCGGTTGCATGCTGTCCTCAAAAACGACAAGGTCCCTTTCAGTACTGAATACAGAAGCACAGTATTCATTAAGGATCTCCCCTACTTCCTCCGACCCTAGGCACAAGTACCCTCCATTGTCCCTGATCAGCCCTACCCTCACTTTGGCCATCTTCTTGTTCCTCACATCAGTGAAGAACACCTTGGGGTTTTCCTTAATCCTACCTGCCAAGGCTTTTTCATGCCCCCTTCTAGCTCTTCTAATTCCATTCTTCAGTTCCTTCCCAGCTGCCTTGTAGCCCTGTCTGATCCTTGCTTCCTCAACTTCATGCAAGCTTCCTCCTTCTTCTTGATGAGATGTTCCACATCTCTTGTCATCCAAGGTTTGTCCACCCTACTATCCCTCCCATGCCTCAGTGGGACAAAGCTATCCAGCACTAGTAGCGATTGCTCTCTGAACAACCTCCACATTTCAGAGTCAGAATCAGACTTATACAGCACAGAAACAAACCTTTCAGTCCAACTTATCTGTGCTGACCAGATATCCTAAACCGACGTAGCTCCATTTGCCAACATTTGGTCCATATCCCTCGATGTACCCATTCAGATGCCTTTTAATTGTATCCACCTCCACCATCTCCTCTGACAGCTTGTTCGACACCACACACAACCCTCTGCTTGAAAGAGTTGCCCCTTAGGTGCCTTTTATAGCATTCCCCTCTTACCTTAAACTTGTGCCCTCTTGTCTTGGACTTACCTTGCCTGGGGAAAAGGCCTTAACTATTCATCTTATCAATACCCTTCATGATTTTATAAACCTTTATAAGGTCACCCTTTTGCCTCCAATGCTCCAGGAGTAAAAATGTCCCAGTCTATTCAGTTCTCCCTTTTGCTCAAACTCTCAATCCTTGCACATTCATTGGAAATTGTTTATGTCTTGAGTCTTGTTAAATTGTCTTGAGTTTAGCAACATCTTTCTGAGTAAATATTCTGAGCAGTTTTCTTGATAGTTCTTGTTGTGGAAAAGTTTTCATATTGTTGTAACTTTGAATGCATGACAATTTCAACCCTCTCTTTCTTAGTTTCTAAATGCTTAAACAGTTCCCGCACCAACAATGCCATACAGCAATGTCCTGTGTCTGGCTGTTCAGAATTTATCTCTGTACTTCCTTCAGTTACTTAATTTAGCAAAGGAAAATTCCCAAAACTAAGTACAATTCTTCCTGAACTTTTGTTAGGACCACTATTGCTACTGTAGTTCAAACTTTGCTATTTAATGGATGGGGTTTGGCACAAGTAACTTGTTACTAACTTCATATGTTTCCCATTCCTTGATCAATAAGCTATGTAGTCATAGAATACAGGTGTACAGCACAGAAATAGACCCTTTGGTCCAACTCATCCATGCTGACCAGATGTCCTAAACTAATCTAGTTCCATTTGCCAGCACTTGGCCCATATCCATCCAAACCCTTGCTATTCATTGTCCCTTCCAGATGCCTTTTAACTGTTATAATTGTATCAGCATCCACCACTTTCTTTGGCAGCTCATTCCATACATGCAACACCCTCTGCATGAAAAAGTTTCCCCTTAGGTCTCTTTTATATCTTTCCCCTCTCACGCTAAACCTATGCCCTTGAGTTCTGGACTCCCTCAGCCCAGGGAAAAGACTTTGTCTATTTATCTTATCCACGCCCCCCATGATTTTATAAATCTTTATAAGGTCATCCCTCAGCCTCCGATACTCTGGGGAAAACAGCCCCAGCCTGTTCAGCCTATCTAACCCTGGCAATATCCTTGAGTCTTTTCTGAATCCTTTCAAGTTGTACATTACCCTGAGAGCACCAAACACCTTCTTTACCACCCTGTCTACTTGTGATGCCACTTTCAAGGAACCGTATAGCTGAATCCCGAGAGCTCTCTGTTTGATAACACTCCCCAGGGCCCTAACATTAACTGTGTAAGTCTACCCCTAGTCTGTCTTACCACCGTGCAACGTCTTGCATTTATGCAAACTAAACTCCATCTGTCACTCCTCGGTCCAGTGTCTTAGCTGATCAAGATCCCTTTGTAATTTCACATAATCTCTTCAATGTCGACTATATTACCAATTTTGGTGTTATCCGCAAATTTATTAACCATGCTTCCTACATTCTCATCCAAATCAATTATATAAGTGACAAACAACAGTGGACATAGCAAAAATCCATGCAGAACATTGCTGGTGACAAGCTTCCATTCTGAAAATTAACCCTCTACCAATACCCTTGGTCTCCTACTGTCAAGTCAATTTGGTATCCAATTGGCTAGCTCTCCCTGGATCCCATGTGATCTAACTTTACTAACCAGTCTACTGTATAGAACCTTGCTGAAGGCCTTTCTAAAGTTCATGGGGACAGCGTCTACTGCTCCACCATCATCCAGCTTTATGGTTAAAGCCTTGAAAAACCTGATTGTGTTTGTGAGACAGGGTTAAGAATGAGCAATAAATGCTTGGCCCAGCAACATTATACGCTGCAAATGCATTAAGAAAAAAGCTGGAGAGCTAAACATTCTTCTTCAGGAAATGGATAAGGAAGAGTTAATCGATGAGCTATGTTGACAATCTGCCCACTTTGATCCTGAAGATAGCCATTGGGTAGAACATCAGGCAGTTTGGGCAGACAGCAGTCTGAAACTATCTTTTTGATAGTAATAGTAAATGCATAAGGTATTGCTGTGGAGATGTAATAAACTGCATCCTAATATCAAAGACACAAAGGACTTCTGCTGAGGCTTATTAGTAGTTCATCCTCCTCCATGGACAACTGAATAGCTCCTTAGCTTGATATATGAAGGAGGACTGTTGGCAGTACTGTAGCCCAACTCCAAGAGTTTGGAATCCAGGTATCACTTCCCAATGTAACAAAATTACAATGATGGTTCTTTCTTCACTGCTATAACACAACATATGATGCTTCCACTCGTGAAGAACGACAAATCTAGGAGCATTTACGACAAGATATTGACAGATGTAATCAATGAGGGAGATTTTTTTTCACACAGGGAAAGGTTAGAAAATTGAACTTGCTTATAGAAACTGACTGACCTGCCAATTTGGATGATAAGCTCAGATAAAGACAGTTAGGAGGAGATTCATGTACAAATATCACTGTAGTTTTGGAAAAGGGCAAATATGAGCCAGGAATAAGTGCTTTAAATTGGGCAGAGGGCAATTGTACTAAACTGAGTGGATGCTTTTGACATATCATGTCACAGCTTAGTACAATTGTCCCTTCCAGCTAGTTGAAGATCGATCAATGTTCAGAACAGCAGGAGACAGTAGACAGAGAGGTTTCAGAACAATATATTTGTGGTGAAGGAGGAAGGGACTGCTAATATGGGCCAGTTGTTTCAAAGGAGAGAAAGATTTTGACACACGTAATTACAGGCCAATCAGCCTAACTACAATGGTGGTCACCTTATTTCAAAAGAATCTATTGTTCAGGGTGACAGAATTTGTGATAATTCAAAAAACCCAGGACTATTCGGGAGGGGTTTGTTAGCCAGAAGTCATGTCTAACTAACCAGGTTTTGTTGAGACAGTAACAGGAATGTGGATGAGGATGGCACTTTTTTAACAATATTTTTGGGTTTTAACAAGAATTTTAATACAGCCCTATGTGCCTACTGGTCACAAAGCTACGAGCACTTGGATTCAAAGGCACAATCACAATCTCAATCCAAGATTAACTCAGCAGCAGGAAGCTAAGAAATTTTTTTTTTAATTCACACACAGATTAAGGGCATCACTGGCTAGGCCAGCATTTATTACCCATCCCTACTTGTCCAGACAGCAGTTCAGAATCAATCAGATTACTGTGGGTCTGAAGTCACATTTGGCCAGACCAGATAAGAATGGCAGCTTCCTTTTCCGAAGGACATTAATGAACCCAAGTGGATTTTTCTGGCAATCAACAATGGTTTCAAAGTCATCATTAGTCTCTTAATTCCAAATTTGTTTTGAATTCAAATTCCATCACGTGCCATGGCAGGATTCACACCCATGGTCCCCAGAACAACATGTGGGTCTCTGGATTAACAGTGCAGTGATCATACCACTAGGTCACTGCCTTCCCTTTGATAGTCTGCTCGATGGTTGATTTTGGAAGCTGTTTCCTGGTGTGTTCAATGAATACTCAATACTGGAACTCAATATTTCATGGTAATTATATCATGCAAATAATATGAAAATTGACCATGTGATTGATGAACAGCAACATTCAGAGACATGACTGGTCAGATGAGCAAAGGAGTGGAAAACTGAGTTCAAGTGTGAGGTAATGAATTCAGGGAGAGCAGATAAGGAGACAAATATGCCGAGGGGGCAGTCAATACAGGACTGAAGGTGTACTTAAATGCACACAGCATACAAAACAGGGCAAATGAGCTTGTAGCACAGATTGAAACTGATGAGCACAATGTTGTGGTGCCATAGATGTGGCTGCAAGACGATCAGGGTGGAGAACAGAATAGTCAAGGATACACATCCCATTGAAAGGACATGCAGATGGGCGGGTGGAGGGGGGGTTGGTGGGGTGGACTTGCTAGGAAAAAAATGAAATTTGATCAATAGCAAAAAGAGAGCTAGACTTGGACAGCATAGAATCTGTGTGGATAAAGTAGAAAAATCACCAATGAAAAAAGATGGGAGTTGTGTACATAACTAGCAGCAGTTAGCAAGTGTGGAAGAAAGTAAGTCAGGAGATTAAAAACGTCATGTAAGAGAGGCACTACAACGATAATCATGGGAGACTTCAATATGCAGGTAGATTGGGAAAATCAGGTGTGTAGCAGATCCCAACAAAAGGAATTTGTGGAAGGTCTATGTGATGGCTTTTTGGAGCAGCTTGTGGTGGAGCTCACAAGGGAACTGCCATTTCTGGATTTGGTGATTTGTAATGAGGCAGACCCAATTAGGGAATGAAGGTGAAGGAACCCTGAGGGATCAGTGACCATAATATGATAGAACTCCCCCTGCAATTTGAGAGGGTGAAGCTGGAATCAGGTGTAACTGTCTTACAATTGGGGAAGGATAACTACAAAGACACAAAGGAGGAGCTGGCCAGAGTTAAATGGAAAGGAAGAGTAGCAGGAAGTGGAGCAGCAATGGCAGGAGTTTCTGGGGGTAATTTGAGAGGCACAGCAAAAATTCATCCCAAGGAAGAAAAGCATACTGAGGGGAGAAAAATTGCTAATATAACCTGCCTGTTTAATAAGGGCGTAAGGCAAAAGATCAGAAATTATAAGTTGACTAGTCTGACCTCAATCATTGGTAAGACTTTGGAGTCCATTGTGAAGGATGAGATTTCTGAATATTTGGAAGTATGTGGTAAAATAGGACAAAGTCAGCATGGTTTCATCAAGGGGAGGTCATGCCTGACAAATCTGTTAGAATTCTTTGAGGAAGTAATGAGCAGGTTAGACCAAGGAGAGCCAATGGATGTTATCTATCTGGCTTTCAAGAAGGCATTTGATAAAGTAATGCACAGGAGGCTGCTGAGTAAGATAAGGGCCCATAGTGTTAAAGGCAAGGTGCTAGCATGGATTGAAGCCTAGATATCTGGCAGGAAGCAGAGAGTGGGGATAAAAGGGTCTTTCTCAGGTTGGCAGCCAGTGATAAGTGGTGTTCCACAAGGCTCAGTGTTTGTTCCACAACTTTTCACTTTATACAGTAATGATCTAGATGAGCAAACTGAGGGCATTCTGGATCCATTTGCAGATAATACAAAGATAGATGGAGGGCAGGTAGCATTGAGGAGGGGGCTGCAGAATGACTGTTTAGGAGAGTGGGCGGATGAAATACAATGTGGGCAAGTGTGAGGTCATGCCCTTGGGTAGGAAGAATAGACGCATGGGTTATTTTCTAAATGGGGAGAAAATTCAGATATTGGAAGTGCAAAGGGACTTGGGAATCCTAGACCAGGTTTCTCTTAAGGTAAACTTGCAGGTTGACTCGGTAGTTAGGAAGGCAAATACTCATCCCAAGAGAACTAGAATATAAAAGCAGGGATGTACTTCTGAGGCTTTATAAGACTCTAGTCAGACCATATTTAGAGTATTGTGAGCAATTTTAGGCCCCATACCTCAAGAATGATGTATTGGTCCTGGAATGAGTCCAGAGGAGATTGATAAGAACAGAAGTGAAAGGCTTTCTTTATGAGGAACGTTTGAGAACTCTGGAAGTATACTCAATGGAGTTTAGAAGGATGAGGGGGAATCTGATTGGGTGAACAGGGTGAACATTGGGAAGATGTTTGCAATGGCAAGAAAGACAAGGGTACAGCCTTAGAGTAAAGGGAAGACCTTTCAGAAAGGAGATAAGGAGAAACGTCTTTAGCCAGAGAGTGGTGAATCTGTGGAATTCATTGCCATAGAAGGCTGTGGTGGCTAAATTGTTGAGCATATTTAGACAGAGGTATATAAGTTCATGACTGCCAAGTGGTTCAAAGGTTATGGAAAGAAAGTAGGAAAATGGGGTTGAAAAATCGATGAGCCATGATTGAATGGCGGAATAGACATGGCCTAATTTCTGCTTCTATGTCTTCTGGTCTTATGGGTGGATGATGCAATGAGGGCTGACAGGGAGGTTGGGGACAGCAAAAATACAAAAGAAAAAGCATACAATGCGGTGAAGATTAGTGGGGAGCTAGAGGATTAGGAAGCCTTTAAAAACCAGCAGAGGGTAACTTTAAAAAAAATTGAGTGGAGAGAAATTGAAAAAATAACAGTAAGTTGGCTCATAATATAAAAATGGATTGCAAGTTTTTTTGATATCTAAAAGCTAAGCGAGAGGCAAGAGTGGAGATTGGACTGCTGGGAAATAGAACACAGAACATAGAACATTACAATGCATTCGGCCCATGATATTGCACCAACCTGTGAAACTAAAATGAAGTCCATCTATCCTACATTATCATCTCTATGTTTATCCAATGACCATTTAAATGCCCATAAAGTTGTTGAGTCCACTGCTGTTGCAGGCAGGGCATTTCGTGCCTCTACTACTCTCTGAGTAAATAAGCTATTTTTGACATCTCTTCTATATCTATCACCCCTCAGTTTAAAGCTATGTCCCCTCATGCTAGCCATCACCATCCAAGGAAAAAGGCTTTCACTGTCCACCCTATCTAATCCTCTGATCATCTTGTATGTCTCTATTAAGTCACCACCAAACCTCCTTCTTGCAAATGAAAACAGCCTCAAGTCCCTCAGCCTTTCTTCACAAGACCTTCCCTCCATACCAGGAAACATCCTGGTAAATCTCCCGTGCACCCTTTCCAATGCTTCCACATCCTTCCTGTAATGTGATGGCCAGAACTGTACACAAAACTCCAAGTGTGGCTGTACCAGAGTTTTGTACAGCTGCAACATGACCTCATGGCTTCAAAACTCAATCATTCTACCAATAAAAGCTAACACATCATGCACCTTCTTAACAACCCTATCAACCTGGGTGGCAAATTTCAGGGATCCATGCACATGGACACTGAGATCTCTCTGTTCATCCACACTACCAAGAATCTTGCCATTAGCCCAGTATTCTTTATTCCTATTACTCCTTCCAAAGTGAATCATCTCACAATTTTCCGCATTAAATTCCATTTGCCACCTCTTAGCCCAGCTCTGCAGCTTATCTATGTCCCTCTGTGACCTGCAACATCCTTCCGCACATTCCCCAACTCTACTGACCTTAGTGTCATTGCAAATTTATTAACCCATCTTAACCCAACGCACTCATCCAGGTCATTTGTAAAAATTACAAATAGCAGTGGCCCCAAAACAGGTCCTTGCGGTACACCACTAGCAACTGAACTCTAAGATGAACATTTCCCATCAACCATCACCCTCTGTCTTCTTACGACTAGCCAATTTCTGATCCAAACCACTAAATCACCCTCAATCCCACGCTTCCGTATTTTAGATTACAGTATGGAAACAGGCCATTTGGCCCAACAAGTCCACCCCAATCCTCCGAAGAGTAACCCACCTGGACCCATTTCCCTCTGACTAATGCACCTAACACTATGGGCAATTTAGCATGGCCAATTCACCTGATCTGCACCTTTTTGGACTGTGGGAGGAAACCGGAGCACCTAGAGGAAACTCCTGCAGACACGGGGAGAATGTGCAAGCTCCACACAGACAGTCACCCAAGGCTGGAATCAAACCCAGGTCCCCGGCAATAGTTTGCTGTGGGGAACCTTATTGAAATCCCTATACACCACATCAACTGCTTTACCCTCACCCACCTGTTTGGTCACCTTCTCAAAGAAGTCAATAAAGTTTGTGAGGCACAGCCTACTTTTACAAAATCGTGCTGACTATCCCTAATCAAATTTCCTTTCTAAATTATTATAAATCCTGTCTCTTATGATCCTTTCCAACACTTTACCCACAACAGAAATAAGGCTCACTGGTCTATAATTACCAGGGTTGACTTTACTCCCCTTCTTGAACAAGGGAACAACATTTGCTATCCTTCAGTCTTCTGCCACTATTCCTGTAAACAATGACGATAGAAAGATCAAAGCCAAAGGCTCTGCAATGTCCTCCCTAGTTCCCCAGGTGAATCCTAGGGTAAATCCCATCTGGCTCAGGGGGCTTATTTATTTTCACACTTTCCAGAATTTCTCACACCACCTCCTTATGAACCTCAATCCCATTTAGTTTAGTAGCCTGTAGCTCAGTATTCATCTCGACAAGATTGTCTTTTTCCATGTGAATACTGATGCAAAATATTCATTTCGTGCTTCTCCTAACTCCTCAAACTCTACGCACAACTTCCCACAACTGTTCTTGACTGGCCCTAATTTTACTCTAGTCATTCTTTTACTCCTGGCATTCCTGTAGAAAGCTTTAGGGTTTTCCTTGATTCTACCTGCCAAAGACTTCTCATGTGCCCTCCTGGCTCTTCTTCACTCTCTCCTTTGGTCCTTCCTGGCTAACTTGTATCTCTCAAACACCCTAGCTAAGCCTTCACAAATCATCTTTACATAAGCCTCCTTCTTCCTCTTGACGAGGGACTCAACTTCCTCAGTAAACCACAGCTCCCTCGCTCGACCACTTCCTTCCTGTGTGGCAGGTACATACTTATCAAGGACACGCAGTAGCCATTCCTTGAACAAGCTCCACATTTCAATTGTGCCCATCCCCTGCATTTTTCTTCCCTATCCTATTCATCCTAAATCTTGCCTAATTGCACCATAATTGCCTTTACTCCAGCAATAACTCTTGCCCTGCGGTATATACTTATCCCTTTCCATCACTAAATGAAACTGGAGAAGTAGTAATGGGCAACAAGGAAATGGTGGAGGAGCTCAATCGGTACATTGCATCAGTTTTCACAGTAGAAGACACCAGCATCATACCAGAACTTCGAAAGTTGATGACAGAGGTGAGTGTTGTAGCCATCATTGAGCAGAGGATGCTGGGGAAGCTGTAAAGTCTAAAAATGGATAATTCACCGAGACCAGATGGACTACAGCCCAGAGTTCTGAAGGAGGTAGCTGAGGAGATTAATGAGGCACTACTGGTTATCTTTCAAGAATCACTGAAGTCAGGGCGGGTCCAGGAGGATTGGAAAATGGCCAATGTAACACCCCTCTTTAAGAACAGAGGGACGCAAAAGACAAGAAACTATTGGCTGGTTAGCCTGACCTCGGTCGTTGGTAAGATTTTAGAGTCCATTATTAAGCATGAGATCGTGTAGCACTTAGAAGTACATGATAAAATAGAGCTGAGTCAGCACGCTTTGTCAACGGGCGGTCATGCCTGACATTCTGTGAGAATACTTTAAGCAGCTGGCTAGAAAGTTAGACAAAGGAGAGCCAGTGGATGTGATCTATTTGAATTTCCAGAAGATCTTTGACAAGATGCCGCATGGGAGACTGCTAAGTAAGGTCTGGCAACATCTGCAGAGAGAAACAGAGTTAACGTTCTGAGTCCAGAACTTCAGAACTGAAGAAGTGGTTCTTCTGAGCTCCTCTGAAGAAGAGTCAGACTGGACCCATCGTGTTAACTCTATTTCTCTCTCCACAGATGCTGCCAGACCTGTTGGGGATCACCAGCAGTCACTGTCTTTGTTTTACGTTTCTAGCATCTGCAGTATTTTACCTTTATTCAAACCACACATGAATTGTGTAAAATATTGTTGGGCCACAGCTGTGTATAGTGTAAGTTCTGGTCACTGCATCACAGCATGAGACCAATTCCTTCCTTTAGGCTTCTAATCGTGCCATACATTTTGAACGTTTCTAAGCCAGCTGTGTCTTAGAATGGCCCGTTCCTTTGAAGTAAAATTTCAAAATCTCAGTGTTTTAAGATGAATTAAACAAAAAAAAACATACCCGTGGGTGCTTTAGCTCTTTTCCTCTCTCCACAAGCTGCTGCCTGTTTCTGCTTTGCAATTAAATGTAAGTGCTGATTGACAGGCGCAAGTGCAGGACGCGATATAGTTGCTTTGAAGATTCATTCTTCAGATCAATAGGAGTCCATTTGAAGGCAGGAGGTGCCACGGAGAAAAAGACAGGCGCTTCAGTCTCCTCATTCCCAACGCTCCCACCACCCCCCACCCCACCATTTAACTAAATTACACATACAGCATCAATTTGAGGAAGTACACTTTAGTCCTTCATCCAGCCCTAACCGTCTGCCTCCTAATTATTTCGTATCAATGCCGTAATGCACTTCACCTCCCTTGAGATAATGTTATTTAATTTGTGCAAAGGTGTGTAGCTGCACTCACAAAACGAAAGGGAGGAGGGAGCACTGGGCAGCATTGAAATATTGAAGGTCCCATTTTACCCATTGTATGCCCCTGCCTAGAGTACCTGGATGAGGCAGGGTGGGATAAAAACCGATGTTCTGTTACTTCTCTCAGTCACACAATCATCTTTGTAGACAGACACCCTATCTCTCCTCTTTCTCAGCAGGACATCTGAAGCAAGTATGTTGCCCAGCAACAAATTCTTGGCTTCTCTGACGGCAAGGTTCTATCCTCCAAAGGTCAGAGGTTGTGACAATGGTTACAGGCGTGGTGAAGACATAAATTACAACTAATCGAATGAAAATCTAAAGCATTGTCATTAAGTGAGGTCATCTGAGATTCAGCCCCGACAGACTAATCAACCAACTCTGCCTGCTCAAGACGTTAGAGTGCTCAGTATTGGTTATACTTAGCCATCCATCAGTAATCTTGTTGCTGTCAATCATTCACTGCTTGGATCCATTTGCCTGACAATGTAAGCATTGAGTCAATACCAATGGGAATCAAATGCATATGGGTTTCAATACAAATGCATTGAGTTATCTTGAAGAAATTCTCATGCCTTACATTAGGGCTGGGTGGTTGATTTGCACCTTGTCCATTGCATTTAACATCCAATCCTTCCACCCTCAATGCTCAGTAGTAGCAGTGTTTACAGTGTACAAGATACATTGGAGAAATTCACCAAGGCTCCTTAGACAGCACTTTCCAAACATGGAGGACAAGGGCAGCTGATACACAGGAACACCATTACCTGTAAGTTCCCCTTCAAGCCACTCACCATCCTGACTTGAAAATATATATCCTTCACTGCATCCTTAATGGTGTCAATCTAAACCAAATGGATTGGAATGGTTCAAGAAGGCAGCTCACCACCACCAACTCAAGATCAACTATGGTTGGACCATAAATACTGGCCCAACCAGCAACTCCCATGTCCAATGAATGAAAAAAAAACAGTTAATCATGAGTTCATTACCTCCCAGACCTGTGAATCAACCATGCCATTGATATCCCCAATTCGTTTCACATCATGATTTTATATTCCTTGCTTGACCCTCTGAATGAAACCTCTTGCATACATTCTTAAAACTAATCAGCAAAATAGTTCATCTTTATATCTTCCAGAACCAAACCAGTCCCCCTTCTCTATCCAGCAGTCATGTTATATCTCATACCTGTTACACTGTATACCATTAAGGGACATATCGTGGGATCATTGCTATATTATACCATGTGTGCTCAGGATATAATGGTCTCAGACTCTATCTTAACTAAAATCACTTGAAGCATGACATGTTTATGGAGATGTGCTACTCTGTAACCAAAATATTTCAGTATAAGTGCAGACACTGAAGTAACTGTCACTGTAACATACATATGTAACATGAACTATTATAAGGAGAAAGTGGGGACTGCAGACGCTGGAGATCAAAGTCAAAAAGTGTGATGCTTTAAAAGCACAGTCAGTCAGGCAGCATCTGAGAAGCAGGAGAGTCGACGTTTCAGGCATAAGCCCTTCATCAGGAATGTCTCTTCCTGATGTAGAGCTTATGCCAAAGACATCGAATCTCCAGCTCCTTGGATGCTGCCCGACCAGCTGTGCTTTTCCAGTGCCACCCTTTTTGACTCGGAGCTATAATAATTCTATTAAATATTTCAGTCCCAGCATCCAGTCCTTTTTACATTAAAGGAGCTTACATAAATATTGCCTCATCAGATATAAGTATATTACTGGAAGCGAAAAGGCCACACCAGTCTGTCACATACCTCCCCCAATTAGAGTCTTAGGGCAATACACCATAAAATCAACGATAAATAGGACAGCAGGAAGTCATTGGCTCATTATGCATTTATCGTTGCTTGTTTATCAACTGGATCTGTCTGTTTTAATCCCACTTTCCTCCATTTCAATAGTAATCTCCTCTTTTCATTCTAAATAATGGCTACTTTATTAATGCTCTTGCAATCTCTACCCACTAATCACAGTTTCTAAAGAATTTCATGTTTTAAAAATCAATATAAACAAAATCCTCCTCATCTCCCCCCCCTCTTTCCCAGTGACAATACTCAATCTGTATCAATTCACTGATAGATTGGCCTTGTACTGTTCACCCTCTCACAGTGTTTCATAGTTTAGAGAAAGATCATTTGATTTAACTTAAGGCACCAGGATGGGTGTGTGAATAAGGAAGGGTTTGGAGGGATATGGGCCTGGTGCTGGCAGGTGGGACTAAATTGAGGTAGAATACCTGGTCGGCATGGACGGGTTGGACCGAAAGGTCTGTTTCCATGGTGTACATCTCTATGACTCCAAGACTCCAAAAGCTACTGGGGAAGAGTGCTCACAAGGTAATTCCCCCCACCTGCTCCCCCCCTCCCCCACCCCAACTAATTGTTTTTAATGGAATGAGGGTGTCACTGGCAAGGCTTTCGGAATCTTGTGAGCAGTTTTGGGATGTTGGATACTTTAGGAAGGATGAGCGGGCCTTTGAGTGAGAATACAATGGAGGTTTACAAGAGTGATCCTGGTGAGAAAGAGCTTGTCATATGAGGAGTGGTTGACAACTTTGAGTTTGTACTCAATGATGTTTAGAAGGATGGGAGGAATCCCTACAGAATACTGAGAGGCGTGGATAGACTGGACATGGGGAAGATGTTTCCACTAATAGGTTACACTAGGACCCAAGAGCATTGCCTCAGAGTGGCAACCGTTTAGAATTAGAATCAATCATAGAATCCCTACAGTGTGGAAACAGGCCCTTCAGCCCAACAAGTCCACACTGACCCTCCGAAGAATAACCCGTTCAGACCGATTCCCCCTACCCTCTATTTACCCCTGACTAATGCACTTAACCTGCACATTCCTGAACACTATGGGCAATTTAACATGGCCAATTCACCTAACCTACACACTTTGGACTGTGGGCAGAAACCGGAGCACCCAGAGGAAACCCACACAGGCACAGGAAGAATGTACAAACTCCGCACAGACAGTTGCCTGAGGTCAGAATTGAACCCAGGTCCCTGGCTCTGTGAGGCAGCAGTGCTAACCACTGAGCCATTGAGGAGGATATTCTTCTTCCAGCAGCTGATAAATCTGTGGAACTTATTGCTGCAGAAGTTTGTGGAGTCCAAGTGTATTTGAACAGAGATAGACACAGGGGAACTCATTAAACGGTGGGGTCCTAGGAAGTGCAGAGGATCAGAGAGACCTTGGTGTGTGTGTTCATGGATCCTTGAATGCAGAAGGACTGGTATATAAGTTGGTTAAGAAGGCATACGGGATATTTGTTATTGTTGATCAAGACATTGAATACAAGGGCAAACTTTTGCATAAAATCTCATTCAGCCACAGTGGCAGTATGCAGATCTGATGGGCCAAACAGCTTCTTTCCATGCTATAAAATATCTATGACTCAATGACTGTACTTCATGAAAATATAAAGAAGTGGGAAAAACACCTTTGGTGACAGGTTATTTGTGAAGGTTGTGAGCAGGAAACCTTCTCTTTATCAAGGTGTATTGAACATTCGAGAGCATTGAATGCTGAAAACTGGTGGAAGTCAAGTAGAAGTCTGAAATAAAAAGTAACAGCTAGCCTACACATCCTGTGCCATCCCTTTATATATCACTGGTGAGGTAAGGTCTATTTAGCTTATCACCACAATATCAGAAGGATGTGATTGCATTTAGAGAGATTCATCATGATGTTGTCTGGGCTAGAGGTAATTCAGCTACAGAGAGAGAGACCAAATAGGCTGGGATTGTGCTGCTTAGCACAGAGAAGGCTGAAGGACTTTTGATTAAGGTGTACAGGATGTTGCTTGGGCTGGAGCAATTTATCTACAGAGTGAGAAAGACTAGGTAGGTTGGGATTATTTAGTGCAGAAAAGCTGAGGGAGATCTGATTAAGGTGTACGAAGTCATGAGGCGCATTGATAGGGATAGAATATAGAATTCCTACAGAGTGGAAACAGGCCCTTCAGCCCAACATGTCCATACTGACTCTCCGAAAACTAACCCCCCAGACTCATTCCCCTGCCCTATTACTTTACATTTATCCCTGACTGATGCAACTAACCTACACATTGCTGAACGCTATGGGCAATTTAGGACGGCCAATCCACCATAACCTGTACATCTTTGGACTGTGGGAGGAAACCAGAGCACCCGGAGGAAACCCATGCGAACATGTGGAGAATTGTGCAAACTCCACACAGCCAGTCACCTGAAATTGGAAGCGGTAATAGTAGAAGTGATAATAACTCAGTTTTAAGGGAAGGAGCAGAAAGTTCAGAGGAGGGTTGAGGTTTTATTTTTCACTTGGAGAGTTGTATCCACATCTCACTGTCTAAAAGGGTGGTAGGAGTGTGAACCCTCACAGCATTTAATAACTACTTAGATGAACAATGAAGTGCTACAGTCTACAAGGCTATGGGCCAGGGTGCTGGGAAATGGGATTATAGCAAACCGATGTTCAGTGGCTAGCATGGATGTGATGAGCTGAAGGGTCTCTTTTTCTATGCTGTAAAAACTTTATGACTCAACAACTTTATTTCATAAAAGACTAAAGAGGGAGAAGCAAGCCCTTACCTATACGTGGTGACAGATTATTTGCGAGCAATACAAGCTCAGGAATATGAACAGGAAGGCTTCTCCCTCTCTGGGCATATTGAACATTCAACCGTTTTAATACCCAAAACTCTGAGAAGTCAAATGAAGCCTGACACAAAAAGTAACTGTTAGCCTACACATCCTGTGTGATCCTTTTAAATATCTCTGGTGAGGTAAGGGAATGGGTCTAATTAGTGTCCTGTTGTGATGAATGAAGTCAAAAGCATCCTGCATTCAGCATGGAAAGCCTTACAAACATGTTTTGCTACCTCATGAACATTCTACCACCATCTGTCCCTCTCATAGAGTTTACCTCCTAAAATAACACCAAATTATCTTTGTATAGCACCTCGAAACTATTGAAACATCCCAATATGTTCACAAGGGCAGTATGAAATGTAAGAAATCATAGAATTCTCATAGTGCAGAAGCAGGTAATTCGGCCCATTAAGTGTGCACAGACCCTTCCACCAGACTCTCCCCTATATTTCCAATGGCTAACCCACCTTTGGACTGTGGGATGAACCCAGAGCCCCCCGGAGGAAACCCATGTAGACACTGGGAGAATGTGCAAATTCCACACAGACAGTTGACGAAAGATGGAATCAAACCCAGGTCCCTGGTGCTGTGAGGCAGCAGTGCTAACCACTGAGCCATTGTGCCACCAAACCACATGTGAAAATGTTAGACGTGACCACCAAAACTCTGGCCAAACAAGTAGGTTTCAGAGAGCGTTTTAAGGAGGAAAGCAGAGTCAAGAAATGAGAAGAGCGTGTGATGGAAATTCCACAGCTTAGGACCTGGGTGACTGAAGGCAGTGAAACAAGAGAGGTCAGAATTCGACGCATGCAGATGTCTTGGAGGTTTGTGGGGCTGGAGAAGGAGAGGGTGAAGCCTAGAAGTAATGTGAAAACAAGGTGAATTTTAAAAATCAAGACACTGCTTGACCAGGAAGCAAGTTAGGTCAGTGAGCACAGGAGTGATAGTTATGGGAGTTTAGTCAAAGATCAACCACAGGCAACAGAATCCTGGGTGACCTCAATTTACAGAAGGTGGAATGTGACAGTCCAGTCAGGAGTGCACTGGAATACTCAAGCCTAGAGATAACAAAAACAGGAATATAAAGTTAATAACATTGCCTGTCAGAAGTGCTTGTGTGCAAATTAGATCCTATTTTTGCTCCCTTCCGGTGCCTGAAGAATATTAGGCATGTGGTTCAATTTCATAGAACAACAGTGTAATACTGTCCAGAAAGGGTTATTTGGTTCATCATGCCTGTTCCAGTTATTGGTACAGATTCTTTTTCTCATCCTTGACAGCGATTGCCACACCAATTTCAAGGACAATATAATTTCACTGCTGGACAAAACTTGACCACACATTGGCATCTCATGCCCGTCACTGAAACCTTTGCTAATGAATATGACACCATGTCCTCAGTATACTTGTTCCTTTAGCATTGCACACTCAGCAGGCATCAGCAAACAGCCCTACCACGAGCACAGAGGCTTCACTTTATGCAGCAAATGACCTGTTGTAATGGAATGTTGCATATGGGACATTAACTCTTTGGTAGTTAGATAAATTGCCTTGTTTGCAGCCCATCAACTTACCAGCCCTTTCTCACTCATTTCCATGAGCAGTGAATGTATAATATTATACTGTTAATGACAGTGCCTCTGGTTAAGTGAGATATATTTAAAACTTTCTGCCACATTAGTGCAAGTCAATGCTGCTCGTTTTGAAATACTGCTTTGATTTCTGTGCTATCTATTAACTATGTTTACAGCTTTTGTCTTTGAGAGCATTAAACATGGCTAACTTCTTTGAGAATCTCACAATGTATAGTATTCCATATGATATACTGCATTTATAATTTTGAAAACATAGTATCAGCTATAGTGCTCAGTATATTGCAGGTCCCCTTTCCTTTCTAAAAGCCCTATATAATTTATTGCTTTTAAATCATGGCCATCTCTTCTACAACTCTTTGTTTTCATCCAATTTCCACCTTTTCCACAGCACCAAAGCAACCCTAAATAAAGGTATGAACACTATTCTGTGTCTTAATTCACATCAGTTATCCTTCGTCATTCTCCTTGACCTCTGCTCAGCCTTCCCAATCAAACAGTGATGAACACGAAAGAAATGTCTTTACCCAGAGTGGTTAGAATGTGCAACTCGTTACCAAAGATAATAGATTAACGTTAATGGATCGATGCATTTAAGAGGAAGATAGATAAGAGGGATAAGTAAATGGAAGGATATGTTGATAAAGTCAGAGAGAGAAAAGTGGCAGGAGTTCCTGGGAAGTATCAATAGTGGTTTGGGTGGGGGAGTTGGGGGGGAGAGGTACTTTGTCTCAATGCCCACTGTCTGATACTTATACTTTTTCAATGTTATGTGATGCTGTAAATTAAAGAAAAAAGTTAATTTTAAAAAACGTGTGTTTTATTTATTTTCAATCCAGTCATCATTAACTCACTCTTTCCAGGAACATCAGTACATCAACAACATGGTCTCAAAAAGGGTCAACCTAACTTCGAATTAACTGCACAGAGACTGGTATCCAGTCACCAAGTTACCCTTTATTTACAGGTGCACAGTACATGGGCTCTGACCTGCCAGCTCAGAGCCAGTCTCTAGAATCAGGAGATGCTCGGAATCTCCTCTTTGTTTATTCTTTCTTTTTTTAACTCCAGACACTCCTAATTTTTTTTCTTTTTTTTCTTTTCTGTTTTAATCTCCTGTTTTTTTTCTTATTAACCCCCCTCCCACCCAACTACTGCTTATCTGTGGTCGTGCTTATTTTTCCCCAGCACCCATGTTGTGTGTGTGCAGGTATGAGACACAGTGAAAGACACAAGGTGCACGACTCTTTATTCAAATTTCCACCACCAGGAAGAAAGGAAACACCTGAGTAGCCTGTGACAAGCAGTGAACCCCCTGTTTATTTTATATTTTTTCTTTTTTCTTCTTTTTTTTATCTCACAAGATTTTATAATAGGCATGCGAATCATTTTTCTAGTACGTTCCCAAGATGATGAAGAAACCTTGAATGTAAATCATTGCTATTCGCTTTGCATTAGTTTTTTTTCTTTCTTTTTTCAAATTTCCACCACCAGGAAGAAAAGAAACACCCAAGTGGCCTATGACAAACAGTGAATGTCCTGTTCATTTTTATTTTTTCTTTCTTTTAGGGAAATGAGAAGCAACCTTAAATCCCGACACTCCTATTTATTTTTTTTTTAACAGGCAGTCAGACACACCTGTTCTTTTTTTTTAAACCCCCCACACTACCACCTAACTGCCGTAGTGCTTATTTTTCCCCAGCACCCATAGTGCGTGTGTGCCGGTGTGAGACACAACGAAAGACCCAAGGTGTATGATTCTTTATTCAAATTTCCACCACCAGGAAGAAAGGAAACACCCGAGTAGCCTGTGACAAGCAGTGAACCCCCTGTTTATTTATTTGTTTTTTTGTGAGGAGAGTCCTTGACCCTGATCCAGCTCCCTCAGAGCCAGCTCTCAGAGTGAACAGCACCTCTGACATGCCTGTTTATTTATTTTTTTCTTTTTCTTCTCACACTACCGCCTAACTGCGGTAGTGCTTATTTTTTTTCAAATCTCCTGTTTATTTATTTTTTAAAAATTCTCTATGAAGGTCTAAATGAAACAGGAACTGGTTCACTAGTTTATCCACTGAGGCTGTATCCGGTCACCAAGCCACTATAGTTTACATGTGAAGAGTCCATGATACTGGTCCAGATCCCTAACTGCAGTAGTTATTATTTTTTCCAAAGCTCCTGTTTTCTTCCCCCTTCTTTTTCTTTACTGCTAACCCCCGCTCTACCGCCTAATTGCAGTAGTGCTTATATTTCCCCAGCACCCATGATGTGTGTACGTAGGTGTGAGACACAGACTGCACGAATCTTTATTCGATTTCCACCACCAAGAAGATAGGAAAACACCTGGGTGGCCAGTGACAAGCAGTGCCCTTCACATCAAAAGGGCAATGCTGTGTGATCAAACAATGAAGGGAAGGGCAGAGTCGGAGGAGGAAAATAATGCACTCCACTCCCTGCAACGCGCTGAACAACTCCAGGGTGTTGGAGAAGGAGCACGCAGTGTCCACCAAGGACACCCAGGCCCTAACATAACTGCGGAAGAGGGGCAGGCAGTTGGCCCTAACGACCCCCTCCATGGCCCACTGCCTGGACCGGTTTATGGCCAGGCCCAGGAGCAGACCCACAAGGAGGTCTTCAGACCTGCCCTCCCTCCTCCGTACCTGGTGCCTGAAGATCAGGAGTGTGGGACTGAAGTGCAACCAAAAGCAGAGGAGGAGGTTAAGAAAATCAAAGAGGGAGTGCAAATGCCCACACCCAATATACACATGGTCCACAGATTCCACAGTGGCACAGAACAAACAGTTGGGCTGGGAGTCCATGAACCACCACAACCTGCGGTTGCAGGGGACCGCTGCATGCAGCACCATCCACCCCAGATCCCCAAGAGAAAGGGGGAGGATTCCTGCGTAGAGGGCCCTCCACTGGGGATCCCCACTGCCCAGTGACAAATGGGCATGCCAAGGCGTGTCCAGACAGTGGATGAGGGAGAAGAGGTGGACAGTGTGCAGCAGCAGTCTATACAGGGCACGCCATTATACACCCTGAAATGGAACAAAATTAAAATTCCGGAGACGGCTCTGGTTATGGGGCACAGGCTCCCGCGGGAAGTACGGGACCTTGGGACCAATGTGAAATTCCGTCCGGGCTGGGGTGAGCGCGGACGGGATCCCACCACACACCTGAGCGTCCTCCAACTGGTGCACTACGTCGGGTCCGAGCACTGCCGTTTTAAGGCATCGGATGGCGGTGACCACGTACCGGACGTCTACCGCTGCCCTGCCTGCTATGTCCTGCGGCAACGTCCAGCCCAGGCCCCCAGCACCCAGCACGTCCCTGACCCTGGTCACCCTCGCTGCCACGGCCCTCCCCTCCGACAGCCACTCGAACCCGTGAGCATGGAGGTGCTGATTCCTGAGCAACAGCTCCCTGACGACAGCTGCTACTCCTGCCGGAGGGTAGTCGTGGCGCAATTCGACCATGTTCCAGACAGTGATCAGGTCCTGGTAAAAGACAGACAGCACCTTGAGGGCGACCTCCAAACCGTCATGGTCGACGAACAGGAGCTGCGTGTCGTAGTTGAGGTTACGCACCTGGCGGAAAAAATACGTCGCCAGGGCGCACCACCTAGGAGGAGGCTTGACGTAAAGGTATCGCTGCAAGATCTGAAGGCGGAACGTCGCGACCTGGGTGCGGACGCACACCAGCGACTGACCGCCCTCCTCAATAGGGAGACTCAGAACCTGCGCAGCGACCCAGTGCATCTTTTTGTCCCAGAAGAAGTTGACCAACGTTCTGTGGATGTCAGCGACAAAGCCAGGAGGAGGGACCAAAGTGACCAGCCGGTACCACAGGATGGCGGCCACCAGCTGGTTTATGACCAGCACTCGGCTCCTGTAAGATAGCACTCGGAGCAGTCCTGTCCAGCTGCCTAGGCGAGCCAAGACTTTGGCCTCCAGCTCCTGCCAGTTGGCCGGCCAGGATTCCTCGGTCGGGCTGAGGTAGACCCCCCAGGTAGAGGAGATGGGTGGTACTCCAGCTGAACCCCCGAAACTCCTCCGGCAGGGAGTCCACCTGCCATGGACAAAAGTCAGATCTGGGTGACGAACTGCATCCTGAACCCGAATGCCCACAGAGTCCTGAGCAGGTACTCGTGATCGACCCTGTCGAACGCCTTCTCCTGGTCAAGAGACAGGAAGGCGCTCGGCAGACCAGCCCATCAACAGAAATGGATCAGGTCCCGGACCAGGTGGACGTTGTCGTGTATCCTCCGGCCCAGGACCATGTAGGACTGGTCCGGGTGGATCATGTGGGCCAGCACAGAAGCCAGGCGAGAAGACAACACCCTGGCAAAGATTTTGTAGTCAGTGCTGAGGAGGGAGACCAGATCTGAAAATGTGTTGCTGGTCAAAGCACAGCAGGCCAGGCAGCATCTCAGGAATAGGGAATTCGACGTTTCGAGCATAAGCCCTTCATAAGCCCTTCCTGATGAAGGGCTTATGCTCGAAACGTCGAATTCCCTATTCCCGAGATGCTGCCTGGCCTGCTGTGCTTTGACCAGCAACACATTTTCAGCTGTGATCTCCAGCATCTGCAGACCTCATTTTTTACTAGAGGGAGACCAGATGCCAGTTCTTCAAAGAACAAAGGTCCCCCTTCTTTGGCAGCAGGACAGCACCAAGAAAGGGGCAGCTGTCCGGCATTTAGACACTCCCCCAGGACCTATGCATAGTCGCTCCCCAGAACTCCCTGAAGAACTCCACAGTCATCCCGTCCAGCTCCAGGGATTTGCCCCTCAAGTATCTCTCCCCTCCAAGGGCCAGTACCTCTTCCCCCGAGAGACAGGGGGGAATTTATGGGTCTTCCCCTCCCCGCCCGCCTTGGTGCTCATGGGGCCCGAGGTCCACCCCCCCAACCACCCCAGCCTTTCCCAGAATATGATTGGCTGGGAGAAGACAGGGGGTGTGGCCAGGGTGGGGAGGGTCAGCCGTGTCACTTCCTGCCCTGCCCCTGGTTTATCAGGGGATGACAGGTGGGGCAGGGGTCTAGTTCTCTCTCCGGGACCCAGAGACGCGGTCGCTGCAGGAGGTAGGGCAGCGTGGTTCCCCCCAGGTTAGTGCCAGGGGGTGGCTGGGTGGGGCGGGGCTCAGGCCCCAGGGCCAGGTGTTGCAGCGCAAGGGGCAGGTGTTGAAGCCACAGGGGTTTCTGTAACGGGGTGGGGGTTGGGAGTAGGGTCAGTGGGGCCAGGATCAGGTACGGGTTTGGGGGTTCGGGGGTCAGGGTTCCCGCGCCGGGGCGACGCTGGCACGGCCGCAGGGGTATTGTCGTGCTGAGGCGGGGCAGTTTGTGGGCTAGGTGGAGGAGAAGGGGAAGGTGATGGGGATATGGTGGTCTCCCCGTGGGCGGGCCTGACGCGTTGCGTCTTCCTGGGCGCCTTCCGTCTAGTCGGAAGCTCACCCCCCTCCCTGCCAGAGGCTGAGGCATTGGGAACCTCCGGCTTAGCCCCCGGTACCGGGGCTTGTGGTGTTGACTTCGGGGGAGGGGGAGTGGGTGCGGCGGCGCCACCCCCAGCTGTTGGTGTGGGCTGGGCAGCCTTCTGGGTGGGGCAGTTCTTCCTAATATGCCCCACCTCATGGCACAGGTGGCACTGCACCCCGTCCGCCGTCCAGAAGGCGCGATAGGCTGCGCCCTCATGGAGGAGGGTGAATGAGCCCTTGGTGACCACCTCCTGGGCCAGGCAAATGAACAACTGGCGTCGGAAGGAGTATATGTGACGGAGGCCAGCGTCCTTAAGACCGAGGAAGAGTGGTTGGACACCTGACTGGATCTCCCCCAAGGTGGTGAGGTAGGGAAGAAGGAGCTCACTGGCAATGAAGGGCGGGACGTTGGAGATCACTACCCTCTGGGCCGTGACTTCCAAAGGATCAACGTGCAGATGTGTCCCGCCCACAGTGAGCCCCCTCTCCACGGCCAGGTGGACCGCCTGCTCGGTCTTAAGAAAGAAAACGGCCTTCCCGTACATCCGGGTCACAGCGACAATGGCCAGTGGGCTGACCACACTAGCCATGGCCTTACTGCAGGCCTCGATGGTCATATTGGGGTGGGATAAGCTTTGACCCCCAGGCGTTTAGTTAAGTGCCTGAAGGGGGTTGCAGTTACGGCCAGGGTTGGGACAGCCGAGCCTAAGGCAGAGGCTACCCCGACGTAGGTCCGGCTGGACCCTGCGACCTTTGGGCTCGCCATACTCTGTAGGCCCCCGGTGGCAGCGGTTGAGGTGGGCCTCTGGCAGTAGCAGCGGCGGAGTTCTTGGGGAGGTGTTCGAGGCCAGTCACCCGAGGAGAGTCCCAGGCAGCGACGGTGGAGACCGACCTCAGGCAACGGCAGCGGCAGAGGCAGGCCTCGGGCGAGTCCCAGGTAGCTCTTGGTCATCGGTGGGGGCAGGCCTGTTGGGGAGGGTCCCCAAGGCAAGTCCCAGGCAGCCCCAAAACTGAGTCCCGGGCAGCAGTGGTGGAGGTTGGCCTCAGGTCGCAGCAGTGGTGGAGGTTGTGGGGAGGGGCCTCAGGTGAGTCCCAGGTAGCGGTGGTGGAGGCAGGCCTCAGGCGACAGCAGCAGTTGAGGCAGGCCTCTGGCGAGTCCCAGGCAGGCCCTCTGTCTCGGCGATGGAGGCAGACGTGTTGGGGAGGGACTCCCAGGCAGCGGCGGTGGAAATGGGCCTCAGGTCGCAGCAGTGGTGGAGGTTGTGGGGAGGGGCCTCAGGTGAGTCCCAGGCAGCGGTGGTGGAGGCAGGCCTCAGGCGACAGCAGCAGTTGAGGCAGGCCTCTGGCGAGTCCCAGGCAGGCCCTCTGTCTCGGTGATGGAGGCAGACGTGTTGGGGAGGGACTCCCAGGCAAGTCCCAGGCAGCGGCGGTGAAGATGGACCTCAGGTCGCTGCAGTGGTGGAGGTTGTGGGAAGGGGCCTCAGGCGAGTCCCAGGCAGTGGTGGTGGAGACAGGCCTGGGCGGAGTCCCAGAAACCAGCAGTGGGAGTGGGACCCAGGTCAGCTGAAACACTCACTTGACCTGGGCAAGGCCCAGGCTGCAGCTCCAAAACTAGGCCCGGGATTCAAAGCTCTCACCTCCTTCCACCTCTTCCTCCTTCTTTCTTCCTTCCTTCCTTCCTCTCTCTCTCGAAATGTGGGGCAGCTGGTTCAGGGATAGTCCCCTTCCCCTCTGACACCTTCAAGGAGGAGAGTCCTTGCACAGGTGCACACGCTCTCACTGATCCAGCACTCAAGCAAGGGGAAAACACCTGAGTGGTCCAGTGCCAAAGCAGTGTCCTTCACCTCAAAGGACAATGCTGTGTGATCAAATCTCCTGTTTATTTTTTTTTTTTTTTTTTTTCCCAAGTGATAGATAAACACCCGAGTGGCCAGTGACAAGCAGTGCCCTTCTCAAAAAAGGGCAATGCTGTGTGATCACACTCCTGTTTATTTTTTTTTTTAAATTTAACCCCTACACTACCGCCTAACTACGGTAGTGCTTATTTTCCCCAGCACCCATGGTGTGTGTGTGCAGCTGTGAGACACAGTGAGAGACATAAAGTGCACAAATCTTTATTCAATATCCACCACCAGGAAAAGTAGGAAAACACCCAAGTGGTCTGTGACAAGCAGTGCCCTTCACGTCAAAGGGCAATGCTGTGTGATCACAACAGTGAAGGGGAGGGCAGGAACTAAATCAAAATAGAGTTGGAGGGGGAAATGATGCACTCCACTCCCTGCGGCGCCCACCTCTCCCTGAACAACTCCAGGGTGTTGGTGGACACCGCGTGCTCCTTCTCCAAGGACACACGGGCCCTAACGTAACCGCGGAAGAGGGGCAGGCAGTCGGCCCTAACGACCCCCTCCACGGCCCGCTGCCTGGACCTGTTTATGGCCAGTTTGGACAGGCCCAGGAGCAGACCCACGAGGAGGTCTTCAGACCTGCCCTCCCTCCTCCGCACTGGGTGCCCGAAGATCAGGAGCGTGGGACTGAAGTGCAACCAAAAGCAGAGGAGAAGGTTTTTCAGAAAATCAAAAAGGGGGTGCAAACACCCACACCCAACATACACATGGTCCACGGACTCCACAGCGCCACAGAACAAGCAGTTGGGCTGGGAGTCCGTGAACCACTGCAATCTGCGGTTGCAGGGGACTGCTGCGTGCAGCACCCTCCACCCCAGATCCCCGAGAGAAAGGGGGAGGACTCCTGCGTAGAGAGCCCTCCACTGGGGATCCCCACCGCCCGGTGGCAAATGGGCACGCCAGGGCGTGTCCGGGCGGTGGATGAGGGAGAAGAGGTAGACGGTGTGCAGCAGCAGTCGATATAGGACACACCTTTTAACGTCCTTGAACGGGACAAAGTTAAAATTTCGGAGGCGGCTCAGGTTGTGGGGCACAGGCTCCCGCGGGAAGTACGGGACCTTGGGGCCAATGTGAAATTCCGTCCGGGCAGGGGTGAGCGCGGACGGGATCCCACCGCACACCTGAGCGTCCTCCAACTGGTGCACTACGTCGGGTCCGAGCACCGCCGTTTTAAGGCGTCGGATGCCGGTGGCCACGTACCGGACGTCTACCGCTGCCCTGCTCGCTATGTCTTGCGGCAACGTCCAGCCCAGGCCCCCGGCACCCAGCACGTCCCCGACCCTGGTCACCCTCGCCGCCACGGCCCTCCCCTCCGACAGCCACTCGAACCCGCGAGCACGGAGGTGCGGATTCCTGAGCAACGGCTCCCTGACGACAGCCGCTACTCCTGCCGGAGGGTAGGCGCGACGCGATTCGACCATGTTCCAGACAGTGATCAGGTCCTGGTAAAAGACAGGCAGCACCTTGAGGGCGACCTCCAAACCGTCACGGTCGACGAACAGGAGCTGCGTGTCGTAGTTGAGGTTACGCACCTGGCGGAAAAAATACGTCGCCAGGGCGCACCACCTAGGAGGAGGCTCGACGTAAAGGTATCGCTGCAAGGTCTGAAGGCGGAAGGTCGCGACCTGGGTGCGGACGCACACCAGCGACTGACCGCCCTCCTCAATGGGGAGACTCAGAACCTGCGCAGCGACCCAGTGCATCTTTTTGTCCCAGAAGAAGTCGACCAACGTTCTCTGGATGTCAGCGACAAAGCCAGGAGGAGGGACCAAAGTGACCAGCCGGTACCACAGCATGGCGGCCACCAGCTGGTTTATGACCAGCACTCGGCTCCTGTAAGATAGCACTCGGAGCAGTCCTGTCCAGCGGCCTAGGCGAGCCGAGACTTTGGCCTCCAGCTCCTGCCAGTTGGCCGGCCAGGATTCCTCGGTCGGGCTGAGGTAGACCCCCAGGTAGAGGAGATGGGTGGTACTCCAGCTGAACCCCCGAAACTCCTCCGGCAGGGAGTCCACCCGCCACGGACCCACCAGTAGCCCGGAACATTTGGCCCAGTTGATCCTGGCGGAAGACGCCGCCGAGTACACGGCCTGGCACTCGCGCATCCTCCCCAGGTCAGCCGGGTCGGTGAAAGTGAGGAGCACGTCGTCGGCGTAGGCCGAGAGGACCACCCCCGCGCCCGCGCCGCGCAGAACCAGCCCCGACAACGTCCTCCGCAAGAGGCGCAGGAAAGGCTCCACGCACAGGGAATACAGTTGGCCGGACAGGGGGCAGCCTTGACGCACTCCTCTCCCGAAGCGAAGGGGCGCCGTCAGGGACCCGTTAACTTTAACCAGACACTCTGCGGCGGCGTACAAAAGTCGGATCCGGGCGACGAACTGCGTCCCGAACCCGAACGCCCGCAGAGTCCCGAGCAGGTACTCGTGATCGACCCTGTCGAACGCCTTCTCCTGGTCGAGAGACAGGAAGGCGCTCGGCAGACCAGCCCGTCGACAGAAATGGATCAGGTCCCGGACCAGATGGACGTTGTCTTGTATCCTCCGGCCCGGGACCGTGTAGGACTGGTCCGGGTGAATCATGTGGGCCAGCACGGAAGCCAGGCGAGAAGACAACACCCTGGCAAAGATTTTGTAGTCCGTGCTGAGGAGGGAGACCGGACGCCAGTTCTTCAAAGAACGAAGGTCCCCCTTCTTTGGCAGCAGGACGATGACCGCCCTGCGCCAAGAAAGGGGCAGCTCTCCGGCATTTAGACACTCCCCCAGGACCTGTGCGTAGTCGCTCCCCAGGACGTCCCAGAACGCCCTGAAGAACTCCACAGTCAGCCCGTCCAGCCCCGGGGATTTGCCCCTCGAGAGCCGGTCGAGGGCGCCGGTCAGCTCCTCTAAGGTGACAGGAGCGTCGAGCCTTCCGGCGTCCTCCGGGCTGAGCTGCGGCAGGTCCTCCCACAGAACTCTGCGAGCGTCCTCGCTGGACGGATCCGGAGAGAACAGGGCCGTGTAATAGGATCGGACGTGGGCCCTGATACCCTCCGGATCCGAGATGAGGGACCCGTCGTCGGCCAGCAGCACAAGGAGCTGCTGACGGGTGCCACGCCTTTTTTCCAGCGAGTAGAAGAAGGGGGAGCCGCGGTCCAGGTCCTGGAGGAGCTGGAGCCGCGACCTCACGTACGCGCCCCGAGCCCCGACGAGCTGCAGGTCCCGGAGCGCGGCCTTCTTCTCTTCATACACCCCGCGCAGGGCCGGGTCCGCGTCGGGCTGACCGAGGCGTGACTCCAGGTCGAGCATCTCCCTCTCCAACTCCCCGATCCTGGATTTCCGCCTCTTCGTCGACCCCCTCGCATACTCCTGACAGAAGACGCGGACGTGAGCCTTGCCCACGTCCCACCATAGCCTCAGGGAGGGGAAGCTTCCCCGCTTCCTTCTCCAGCCGGCCCAGAAACGACGAAACGAGTCCCGGAACCGTTCGTCCTCCAGCAGCAGGTTGTTAAAGTGCCAGTACGCGGAGCCCAACCTGGCGCCGAACGGAAGGAGTTCCGCCCACACCAGGTGATGGTCCGTGCACGACACCTGCCGCGTGGAGGCCTTCGGAAAGCAGGAGGCGTACGCCCGCGAAACGTACAGGCGGTCGATTCTGGACGCTCCGACCCCAGGCCTCACGAAGGTGAAGGCGATGGAGTCAGGATGGAGATTCCGCCAGACGTCCACCAGGTCCAAGGACTTGACCAAGTCCCCCAACCTCCTCCCCGACGTCGAACTCGTGCGGGCACCGCCGTGGTCCCTGTCCTCGAGGACGCAGTTAAAATCTCCCCCGAGGACGACGCACTGGTTCTCGTCGATGGAAGCGAGATGAGCAGACACTTCTTCAAAGAAGCTCGCTTGCCTCGGCCCGGCCAGGGGAGCGTAGACGTTCACCAAGTGAAGCACCGCGCCCCCCAGCCGAACCGTCAGGTGAAGCAAACGGCCTGGCACTGGCTCCCTGACCCCCAAGATCTCCGGCTGAAAATGCGGGGCCAACAAGATAGCCACCCCGCCAGATCTGCGGGTGAGGTGACTCATGTAGACCCCCCCTCGCCACTCCAGGAGCCAGGTGGCTTCGTCTCCCGGGGTAGTGTGGGTTTCTTGCAGGAAGCACACCGCGTACCTCCCGTCCCGAAGGACCGAGAGGGTCTGGAATCTGCGCTGTGACTCCCTGCTGCCGTTGATGTTGAGGCTGGCTATAGTTGTCTCCATGTCGAAAGTATAGTGCAACCACCACCAGTAAACAGTTAACAAAAACTATGCACATATTTACTGGGAGGACGAGAGAGGGGCACAGAAGTCCCTCGCCCTCACCAGGAGTGCTCCCAGGAAGTTCCTGACTCGCTTTCGCTCATTGACGTCAAGCCCGGGCGCCTGGCGCGCAGCGTGGGCCGACCAGTAGACTCTTTCGAAGGAGCTCCAGCGGTCGAGCGCCAGTTGGGCTCTATCCCGGCGACTCCGAGTTTCCTCGACAAATTCCCGGAGTTCCTCGAGGGGGATGAGGGGGAGATCGGTGGGGGGCACCTGGGACTCGAAAATGTCGCTGGAGACGGACTCCGCGTCGTCCCCGGTGTCCGCCACCGATCCAGAACCCTCCTCCGGGAGGTCGCCTTCGGTCACCGACCCCTCCCCCACCGAGAGGATGGGGGCTGGTCCGGCACCGCCAACTGGCCTCAAACCTCCAGTGACCCCACCCCCAGGGTCACCTTCAGTCCCTTCCTCGGCGCACCCCTTCCCGGAACGCCCCGAGTTCGGGTCGCCGGGCGGCAGAGGCTCGGGGCCCCGCTCCTCTCCCGACACCGGGAAGCCCGGCTCCTCGGGGAAAAGGTCCTCCCCCAGGGCCAAGGCCCCCGGAAAAACAGTCTGGGAGGGAGGAGCGAGGATAACACCTTCCTCGCCTCCACCGCTCGACGACCCAGCAGTGAATAAAAATCTGTCGCCTGCACCATGGCCCGTGTTGTTATTAAAATCCTCCCCAGGGGCTGGAGGAATTATGGCGGTGGAAGGCCCGGCTGTCGCCCCTGGGGGTTTGGGCAGGTCGGGCCATGGTGCAGGACAGTGGGGGGGGCACCGTCGGCTCATCCCCTGGAGAGGGGCAGCGCTGCCGGCGCGCTGATGGGATTTCTTCCCCCTCCAAGGGCCAGTGCCTCTTCCCCAGAGAGACAGGGGGGAGTTTATGAGCCTTCTCCTCCCCGCCCGCCTTGGTGGTCATGGGGCCCAAGGTCCCTCCCCCCAGCCTTTCCCGGAATATGATTGGCTGGGGGAATGCAGGGGGCGTGGCCAGGGTGGGGAGGGTCGGCCGTGTCACTTCCTGCCCCGCCCCTGGTATATCAGGTGATGGCGGGCGGGGCAGGGGCCCAGTTCCCTCTCCGGGGCCCAGAGACACGGTCGCTGCAGGAAGTGGAGCAGCGATGGTTCCCCCCAGGTTAGTGCCAGGGGGTGGCTGGGTGGGGTGGGGCTCAGTTTCCGGACGAGGGGTTGAAGCCCCAGGAGTTTCCGTAGCGAGGTGGGGGTTGGGGTCGGGGTCAGTGGGACCGGGATCAGGTACGTGTTTGGGGGTTCGGGGGTCAGGGTTCCCGCGCCGGGGCGACGCTGGCACGGCCGCAGGGGCATTGTCGTGCCGGGGCGGGGCAGGTCGTGGGTTATGTGGAGGGGAAGGGGATGGGGATGGGGATAGGGTGGTCTCCCCGTGGGCGGGCTTGACGCGTAGCGTCTTTCTGGGCACCTTCTGTCCGGTCGGACGTTCACCCCCCTCCCTGCCAGAGGCTGAGGTATTAGGAGCCTCCGGCTTAGCCCCCGGAGCCGGGGCTTGTGGTGTTGGCTTTGGGGGGGGGGAATGGGTGCGGCGGCACCACCCGCAGCCGTTGGTGTGGGCTGGGCAGCTTTCTGGGTGGGGCAGTTTTTTCTAATATGCCCCACCTCGCGGCACAGGTGGCACCGCACGCCGTCCGCCGTCCAGAAGGCGCGGTATGCCGCGCCCTCGTGGAGGATGGTGAATGAGCCCTCCGTGACCTCCTCCCGGGCCAGGCAAATGAATACCTGGCGTCGGAAGGAGTATACATGGCGGAGGGTGGGGTCCTTAAGACCGAGCAGGAGCGGTTGAACGCCTGACCGGATCTCCCCCAAGGTGTTGAGGTGGGGAAGAAGGAGCTCGCTGGCAATGAAGGGCGGGACGTTGGAGATCACGACTCTCTGGGCCGTGACCTCCAAAGGGTCGACTGGCAAATATGTCCCGCCCACAGTGAGCCCCCTCTCCACGGCCAGGTGGACCGCCTGCTCGGTCTTGAGAAAGAACACGGCCTTCCCGTACATGCGGGCCGCAGCGACGATGGCCAGTGGGCCGACCACACCAGCCATGGCCTTACTGCAGGCCTCGATGGTCATGTTGGGATGGGGATAGGCCTTGACCCCCAGGCGTTTGGTCAGGTGCCTGAAGGGGGATGTGGTTGCGGCCGGGGTTGGGCCAGCCGAGCCCAAGGCAGCGGCTACCCCGGCGTAGGTCCGGCTGGGCCCTGCGACCTTCGGGCTCGCCATACTCCGTCGGCCCCCGGCAGCAGCGGTGGAGGTGGGCCTCTGGCAGTATTAGCGATGAAGTCCTTGGGGAGGTGCCCGAGGCCAGTCACCCGAGGCGAGTCCTAGGCAGCGGTGGTGGAGGCAGGCCTCAGGCAAGTCCTCGGCAGGCCCTCAATTGCAGTGTTGGGGGCAGGCCTGTTGGGGGGGCCCCAAGACAAGTCCCAGGCAGCCCCAAAATTGAGTCCTGGGCAGCAGCGGTGGAGGTGGGCCTCGGGTCGCAGCAGTGGTGGAGGTTGTGGGGAGTGGCCTCAGGCGAGTCCCAGGCTGCAGTGGTGGAGGCAGGCCTCAGGCGACAGCAGTTGAGGCAGGCCTCTGTCGAGTCCCAGGCAGGCCCTTGGTTGGGGAGTGGCCTCAGGCAGTGGTGGTGGAGGCAGGCCTCAGGCGACAGCAGCAGTTGAGGCAGGCTCTGGCAAGTCCCAGGCTGGCCCTCGGTCCCAGCAGTGGAGGCAGACCTGTTGGGGAGAGATTCCCAGGCAAGTCCCAGGCAGCAGCGGTGGAGGTGGGCCTCAGGTCGTACCAGTGGTGGAGGTTGTGGGAAGGGGCCTCAGGCAAGTCCCAGGCAGCGGTGGTGGAGGCAGGCCCGTGTGGGGTCTCAGAGACCAGCAGTGGGTGTGGGCCCCAGGTCAGCTGCAACACTGACTTGACCTGGGCAAGGCCCAGGCTGCAGCTCCAAAACTAGGCCCAGGACTCCAAGCTCTCGCCTCCTTCCACCTCCTTCTTCTCTCTTCTTTTCTCTGTCTTCCTCTTCTTGCACAGCTACACACTGCCACTGGTCCAGCCCAAGTGATAGATAAACACCTGAGTGGTCAGTGACAAGCAGTGCCCTTCTCAACAAAGGCCAATGCTGTGTGATCAAATCTCCTGTTTATCTCCGTTAGCTGGGGCTCCCTGATTGGCCCAGGAGAACAACCCCAATGAAGGATCTCATTGTCAATAGAATCTACCTGGCACCCATTTCCTCCTCCACTACATCTCTCTCTCCTAATAAGTCCAAGGATGTAGGCCTCTTCTTTTCCTTGCAGCTTCTCCTCAGATGTTTTCACACCAAGTCTGGTTCCTACAACTCTGATTTGGATATGGGCAGTGTGTACCAGACCATAGCTCGTCTCTTACACCTGGAATGTCTCGGGTGGAGTTTCTTCCTCATCTTCAGGTGGTAGAGGCAGAGTTAATAATAGTTATCTTTTCCCAAGGATGAGGGATTTCAAGACTGCGACGCACATTTTTAAGGTGAGAGGCGAGAGAGATTTAGTAAAGACATCAGAGGCAAATGTTTTCACAGAGGGTGGTTCGTGCATGGAAATTGATGGATGTGGGTACAATTACAACATTTAAAAGACATTTGGATGAGTACATGTATAGGAAATGTTTGGAGGGATATGGACTAGGAGCAGACAGTGGGACTTGTTTAGTTTGGGATTTATGTTCTGCATGGATTAGTTGGACCGAAGGGTCTGCTTCCATGTTGTACGACTCTATGGTAAAGATATCATTAAAGAGGCTGTATTCATCTCGGACTCTGAAGTTTCATTGAGGCTAGATGCAGGGGAAGAACCCACAGTCTCTGACATCCATTCTAGCTGTTCTGAGGGGCTCGGTACGTTAGCCTCAATCAAGGATTAGATTAGATTACTTAGTGTGGAAACAGGCCCTTCAGCCCAACAAGTCCACACCGACCCGCCGAAGCGCTACCCACCCATACCCCTGCATTTACCCCTTACCTAACACTACGGGCAATTTAGCATGGCCAATTCACCTGACCCGCACATTTTTGGACTGTGGGAGGAAACCGGAGCACCCGGAGGAAACCCACGCAGACACGGGGAGAACGTGCAAACTCCACACAGTCTGTCGCCTGAGTCGGGAATTGAACCCGGGTCTCAGGCGCTGTGAGGTAGCAGTGCTAACCACTGTGCCACCGTGCCGCCCTAATAGTCTCTCATAGTAATAAGATCAACCTGTTTCTTGCTCCAATTACTACAGGCCTGAAACATGAAATCTATTTCTCTCTACAGATACTGCCTGGCCTGTTGCTTGTTTCTTGTATTTTTGTTTTATATTTTAGATTTGCAGTATCTGCAGTGTTTTACTACTGCAACAACATCAGCTTGCATTTATGTCGCAAATTACATTGACAAATTATTGCTACTGCATTCATATACACCAACCTCAATACATTACGGGAGCATCGACAAGCAGAATTGTACTCTGAACAATACAAGGAGATATTAGGACAGGTGATCAATAGGGGAATGAAGAAAGTCAGAGAAATACAAAAGAATAGGAGTACTGAAATCCCAGAGGTTTTTGGCTTGGAGAATGGTACAGGGATGAGTGTGTGCAAGGCCATGGAAGAATTTGAGATGATTAAAGAGAATTCTAAACTTTACACGTTGCCTAATGACAAGCCAATGCAGCACAAAAGCAATGGGTAAGTGTGACTGGATGCCAATGAGCAGAGACTGCATTATTGGAGATGCTACCAGATATAGAGATTGTATTTGTATTTTGTATAATGTATTTTAGTCGCTCTGGATGGCCAAAGTATTATCATGTGTACAGATTATTTTCAAAGCTTAGTCACATAAGAACACAAGAACAAGGAACAGGAATAAGCTCCACCACAACTCCACTTTTCTTTTTACACTCTCGAACCCTTCAACCCACTACTAATTAAAGAACTGTCTATAAGAGTATAATAGCTAGGAGCAGGAGTGGGCAACTTGTTATGTCGAGGAACTTTGTGGCCAATTAATATTCAGAGAGGCTCCATGAAAAATAGTGAGATACTTTAGCAAAGGTGATGCAGAGGCACAAAGTAACTAATTGGCTCTCTGAGTGTGCTAAGCCATTCAATGAATCAGTGAATAAATCAGTCACTGGTTATTTTGTTTTAATACTGTTGCTTGAGAGATGTATAATGGCCAGGACTTTGAGAGAACACTGACTCTTTTCAATGTAGTGCTATGGTAACTTTAATGACCACGTGAAAACAGCATCTCACATAAAGAACACCACCTTGCAATAATGAGGCATAATCAAAGTCCTCCATAAGGTTTCATCATAGTTTAGGTGCTCAGATCATGGAGTTTAAATTACATTGTACTATGCTTCAGAAAAAGGATTTCTGCCAGTGAACAAAGTACAGAAAGCTGTAATAAGTCTAATTCCTGACAATCGGATTAGAGTTTGCAAAGTTTCTCCAGTTCGTGTGTGAAACCAAAGTCCAATACAGACAAAATCTCCAAACAGTAGCAATGCACAGATTAAAAAAAAGACTCAATTTTCTTTCTTTGTCCAGAGATCAATTATTATTTTCCAATCCAAAACCTCTCTACATTTGATCTAAAAAGCTTGAGATCTTTAGAGTTTGATTTTTACAAAACCTTGTTCTTCGTAGTTAGTTATAGAACAGAGCAGCACATGTTGTGCCTTCGGCCCTCAATGTTGTGCCAACGTTTTATCCTAGTCCAAGATCAAACTAACCTTCATACCGATCATTATACTGTCTTCCATGTGCTGAACCAAGAGTCGCTTAAATGTCCTTAATGTATCTGAGTAAAAAGTGAGGTCTGCAGATGCTGGAGATCAGAGCTGAAAATGTGTTGCTGGTTAAAGCACAGCAGGTTAGGCAGCATCCAAGGAACAGGAAATTCGACGTTTCGGGCCAAGGGCTCTGGCCCGAAACGTCGAATTTCCTGTTCCTTGGATGCTGCCTAACCTGCTGTGCTTTAACCAGCAACACATTTTCAGCTCTTAATGTATCTGACTTTATTACCACCACTGGCAGTACATTCCATGCACCCAACGCTCTCTATGTAAAGAAACTACCTCTGACATCTCCCCTAAACCTCTGCTTTCCTCTCACAGTCTCCATGTTGCACAGGTTTGGTGGATTGGTCACTGTAAATGCAGGGTTATGGGGACAGTGTCAGTCTGTGTTGGGTGGTCTTCTGAGTGTTGGTGCAGACTTGATAGGCTGAATGGTCTCGTTCATCACTGTAGGGATTGTATATTCTATAGCAGGTCGTGAAACAATCTAGAATACAAAGCTGCTATACAGAGGGTCCCCAATTTATGAAATTCTGACTTCCAAATGCAATCCCATTCAATGTATTAATAACAGTTTTAAAGATCCAACATATTTCTTCCAACAGCTATTTGATGTTGTCTTCATTTTGAGTTTTGCTGAACCATTAATCCAGGGATCCTGTTAATATTTTGAGGACCTGGTTCAAATCACGCCATGGCATATTGTGGAATTTGAATAAAATAAGATTTTAAAAATCTGGAATGAAGAATCTAATCTTAACCATGAAACCATTATGGATTGTCAGATGGGGTCATATGGGCCAGATTTATCTCTCCACCCCTGAGGGTCCCAGCCTCATTCTTGATGAAGGGCTTTTGCCCGAAATGTCAATTTTCCTGCTCCTTGGATGCTGCCTGACCTGCTGTGCTTTTCCTGCACCATTCTAATCTTGACTCTATCCTCCAGCATCTGCAGTATCTACTTCTGCCCTGTCAGAATAACTGATCTAATCTAAAAACCGATTCCTAATGTCCTTCACGAAAATCTGCCATCTTTACCCAATCTGGCCTAAATGTGACTAGTGCCGTAGCAATGTGGTTGACTCTTAATTATCCTCTGAAATGACTTAACGAGTTGCTCATTTGGAGGCAATGTCCACATCCTATGAACAAATGAAGCAAAAAAGAACTGATGACTAAGACGCACTGGTCTGACCTGTCCTGTACTACATCACAATGCAACTGCAATATGACTCGCATGTTCATTTCCAAGGATTACAGGCTGCTTTCTCCTCTTCAGATTTGTTTCAGACAAAACCACAAGCTTTCATCCTGGCATCATTTTTGCCATCTTCTTATCTCAGAACTGCACGGTCACTTTTTTTGTTCTCTGTTTTGACATGAGGTACAAAGTGAGGGACACCACCCAATAGCTTCTGCCAACAGCTGACCCAAAAGCATTTTGGAATGAACAACTTTTGACCATTTCAGGATTTCTGACTATAGCATGAATCTACAAGTAAAAATAAATCATAACTGTTAATCAGGTGAAATAGATCAAAATCGGTACCCTGTGACCGCACAAATAACAAAAAGGGTGTCTTGAAACACCTCTTAACATTTATTTAATCAATTTAATGCTGGAAATAAACCGTTGCCAGTGTTTATATTGTATGTCTTTAAAAGCAACATTTAGCACGAGAAGTCTAGAAGATCAATATTAAGATACACATTAAGTAATAGCAGCAGTTTTCTTCTCTGAACATAATGACCATCTTTAATACACATAATGGTAATGGTTCTATTTGCAATGAATGGGGGGGGAGGGAATGATACACAATGAGAGCGTCAATGTAATAGCTATCAATGGTTGTTCAATACAATATTGACATAGCTGTTTACTTTTCTGTGCGCAGGGTAAGGCAGAGTGTCCTTTCTATTTCATGCATGTGTTGAAATGGGCTGCCATAGGGAACTACAAAGTAAAGTACTGCATAAAGTGTCTGCATTCAAGACACATATACTTTTTCTTTTCAATTTCAAAGCTATCTCTTTTAGCATTTTGCTACCAATTTCCTAAATCACAGGTTTAGGCTTTTGTGCATGAAATGACGTGCAATTTAACACTTTTTAAGTCTTCACTTTGTGAATGCTCTGTAGATCAAAACAGCAAATTGCAATGTGAGTTTTATTTAAGGTGTCTCATCATCTGATTTATAAATTGATGTAGAACTGGTGAGGCTTACCAAGGTTCTGTGAAACTGCAGTAAGACTGAGAATGTATGATGTCTTGCGGAAAGCTGTTTAAAAACTGACAGATCTCTTTGTTGGTTCATGGGATATAGGTGTCACTGGGTGGGTCAACATTTATTATCCATGTCTAGAACTGAGTGGTTCCACAGTACAATTAAGAATCAGTTGTATTGCTGTGGGTATGGAGTTACATATAGCCTTGCCCAGGATAGCAGATTTCCATTCCTAAAGGACAAAACTGAACAAGCTGGGTCTTTATGACCATTGATGACAGTTTCATGGTAGTACTACTAAGACTAGGTTTATATTCCAGATTTATGAAGTGAATTTAAATTTTGCAAACTGCTATAAGATGAAAGAGCAGGAATGAAAGGCCTAACATATGAGGAGCATTTGTGGACTTTGGGACTATACTCGATGGGGTTTAGAAGGATGCGGGAGTATCTAACTGAAAGTTACTGTCTACTGAACGGCCTGGACAGAGTGGATGTTGGGAAGACATTTCCATTGGCAAGAAAGACAAGGACCCGAGGGCACAGCCTGAGAGTAAAGGGAAGACACTTTAGAACAGAGAGAAGGAGAAACTTCTTCAGCCAGAGAGTGGTGAGTCTGGAATTCATTGCTGCAGTGGCATGTGGAGGCCAGGTCATTGAATGTATTTGAGAAAGAGGTAAATAAGTTCTTAATTGTCAAGGGTATCAGAATATATGGGGAGAAAACTGGACATGGGGTTGAAAACTGTATCAGCCATGATTGAATGGTGGAACAGACTCGATGGGCCAAATGGCCTAATTCCAATGTCTTCTGGTCTAAGCTGTTTGCCCCATTGGGTCTGATCAGCCTTTCAATAAGATATTGGTTCCACTTTGCTGCTGCTTCTCCATGGCAACTTTGCTTCATCGCTTGTGAGATGTGGGTGTTGCTGGCTGGCCAGCATTTATTGCCTGTCCCTACAGACACCTCTGCACACTAAATATCTACCTATTTCAGCCTTGAATGTACTTAATGACTCAGCCTCACTGCTATAATGGATTTGAACCAATGTTCACTCAACGAATTATTCAGGTCCTCTAGGTTGCTGATCCAGTGACAAAACCATAACACCACCACCTCTCCGATTGCCTGGTGCTGTACAGTTCAGGAGTTATTTTCATGACTGACAAAGTTGCCTGAGGTGCCCGACAGATTGGAATATGTGGGAGTGGTTACTCAATGAGGGATTTGGGATTAAGGCCATTGCTCAAAATGATGAGGGTACATAGCAGGAACTTGCAAAGGGAGCCTGACCTGCAACTTCCACATGGTCTGGGTGACCAGGAAACGTTTCAACTCCCACTGTCTGCTACAGCTGTATTTACAAGTTGATAACCATCCTGCTTGGCCACTTTATGGCTCACTTATCCTGACCATTGAGTGCCAACGTGAGACCCGAACACAGGTGGGTGAGTAACTGGAGCTGAGTCCACGGCAAGATCGGCCATGATCTTGTTGAATGGTGGAGCAGGCTCAAAGGGCCAGATGGCCTACTCCTGCTCCGAGTTCTTATGTAATGACTCCTTTGTCCAGAGGTGCCAGACCTTTCCCAGTCCAGCACTGTACAGAAGAGAAGGGAGAAAATTAACTGTATCGTTTTCAAATTGTGGAAACAATTCAGTTTTGAGTCAGAAATGATGCTTGATTTGAACACAATGATTCACAGGAAGGACTAAGTGCAGGTTGGATGGCTATTTGAAGATTAGAGTCAAGTAGGTAGTGCCTACGTGCCACCCAGGTTGGCAGGGTTGTTAAGAAGGCATACAGTGTTTTAGTTTGGTGATGTCAGTGTTGGGCTGGGATGTACAAAGTTAAAAATCTCACAAAACCAGGTTATAGTCCAACAGGTTTAATTGGAAGCACACTAGCTTTCGGAGCGTCGCTTCTTCATCAGGTGGTACTGGGACTATCAGTACTCCTGATGAAGGAGCGATGCTCCGAAAGCTAGCGTGCTTCCAATTAAACCTGTTGGACTATAACCTGGTTTTGTGAGATTTTTAACTTTGTACAGTGTTTTAGCTTTTATTAATAGAGGGATCGGGTTCCAGAACCAAGAGGTTATGCTACAGCTGTACAAAATTCTGGTGTATTGTGTACAGTTCTGGTCACTGCATTATAAGAAGGATGTAGAAGCTTTGGAAAGGGTGCAGAGGAGATTTACTAGGACATGGCCTGGTATGGAGGGAAGGTCTTACGATGAAAGGCTGAGGGACTTGAGGCTGTTTTCGTTAGAGAGAAGAAGGTTAAGAGATGACTTAATAGATAATCAGAGGGTTAGATAGGGTGGACATGGAGAGCCTTTTTCCAAGAATGGTGATGGCGAGCATGAGGGGGCATAGCTTTAAATTGAGGGGTGATAGATATAGGACAGATGTCAAAGGTAGTTTCTTTACTCAGAGAGCAGTAAGGGTAGGGAATGCTTTGCCTGCAACAGTAGTAGATTCGCCAACTTTAAGTACATTTACGTCATCATTGGACAAGCATATGGATGTACATGGAATAGTGTAGGTTAGATGGGCTTCAGGTTGGTATGACAAGTCGGCGCAACATTGAGAGCCGAAGGGCCTGTACTGCGCTGTAATGTTCTATGCCTAAGTGCACAGCAAAGGCCATGCTGGGTTAGCAGTGTGGTGGGCAGTTGCTGGGGGGTGGGGGGAGAGAGAGAGAGTCGGGGTAGTAGTTTGAGGTGGCATAAGCAAGTGTGGGAAGATGATGTCGTCATGGGAAAGATGCTAGAGTGGGAGCCTTGGTGGGAGGTGGGTGCAGTAGAAGACATCGAGTGAGTGTGAAATAGCAAAGAGGGAATGGTGACCCTTCAAACTAGGAGAGCGGAGAAGATAATTCACCTTCTCCCTGCACTGACACGGGTAACCTTGGACCAGGTCATGTCATGTGGCAACCCTCTCGGGGCAACCCTTGAGGACGGCCTTCCTTTGTAGCATCCCTATCCATCAGGAGGTCCACATTCCTGTTTGCAAAGCAGGATGCCAATTCCCCTTCTTAGCCAAGGGAAGGGTTAATTTCCGCACATGAGCAGAGCAGTGCCAGCCTACCAGTGTTTGACTGGGTGCATAGTGGCCTTTAAAATATACTGCCAGCAGCAGGGATGCCCCCTTCAGTGGTGAATACTTGCAGCTACAGCAAGTTGGAGAATCAGGCTGAGAGAAAACAATACAGACATTGCTGATCATTAATGAGACTAGTAAAAGCAGAGAAACTCAGCAGGTCTGTCAGCACCCATGGAGAGAAAGCAGAGTTAACGTTTGGGTCCAGTGACCCTTCCTCTGAATGATTTATGTTGATGAAGCTAGTTTGGGAATATAGTATGAGAAACCCATTCAGTCCCATGGAGTGGAGCCCTGAGTGAAACTCAATGAAAATGGCACTTTGCCAGACTATATTCAGGTTCAGTCCTTGAGTCTTTTAGTGCAAAGGAATGATTATCAGGTCCTGGTTTTTGATAAGAGAGCTGTATTCAGGACCTGCACCTTCTCAGACTGGATGGAGAATTGATTGTTGAGGAGAGAATGTGATGACTTTGGTAGGAAGGAGGAAGCCAATCCTCTTGGAGGTAAGTAGAACTGAAGTGTTCCACTCACTGCTGTCTTAATGGCTCAGATTGCGGCATGGACAGTATCGCACAATTCATTCTCATATGTGTCTCAGTTTTCAATAGATGCAATACGTATTTGGAAATGGAACAATTTGTTCTATTTCTCTGTATATTGCAATGAACATCCTGCAAAAGCAAATTTCATTGCGATCAGAGGCTGTGTCATTTACATCGTCAATGAAGATGGAAACTGTTCAGAAGAGGTTCGTTTTGTTTAATCAGTCCTTGTCAAATTCTGTTTTAAGTAGGTTTTCTGCACTAACTAGCTCTCCTGCCTCGCTCGCCAATTCACTATAAACATCAATCCTGTTCAGTCTAAAATAATTAAATCAAGCTTATCCTGTGCAGCTTCTCTCTTCTAAATTGGAGCATATGTCCTGGTACAGTATGGCAATCCATGGTGCTTTACTGTGACATGTCCGCCCTATCGACTTTCAATGCTGCAGACATGCTGCAGTTGCCTGGCTTTCTGTCTGTACTATAAGGTAAGGCAAGGCAGAACTACTGCAGTCTTCTCATTTCTGAAGGAAGGAGTAATATGCTCAAAAAGAACAAGGCTGTTATGAATGTCCAAGTAAACACAACGTGAATGCCTGCTCAGAAAAAGCAAGCTAATAGCCCTGAGATATTTACCTATTTTTTTTTATGCACTCATAGTGTGAGGGCATCACTGGCTAGGCCAACAGTAAAGCTGGCACTTTCCTTTCCTAAAGGACTTTAGTGAACCAGATGGGCTTTGACTGATAATTGGCAATGGATTCATGGTCATCATGAAACTCTTTGTTCCAGATATTAATTGAATTCAAATTCCACCATCTGCTGTTGTGGGATTCAAACCTGAGTCCCCAGAACATTCCCTCGGTTAAAGTGGATTAACAATCCAGTGATAACACCACTAGGCCATTGCTTCCTCCTTGTGCCCAAAGCAGCCCAACAGCAGAATTGCAATTTAAGGTAGCGGTGAGCTCCAAAGTGCTGAAACTGTACTATAATTTCATCTGAGGTGTGCCATCATGATATGGTACTTTGCTAATGTCAACCTCCGTGGATAGAATGTGGAGGTGGGCACTACCTATGGACAATATCATCAGATGCTGAAGCATGATGTCTAACCAGAAGAAGATGCAAATGCCAAATAGATGCTCCAACTTTCGAGTTGGGAATTGGCACCAATTAATTTCCCTCCAGTAACTGGGAGAACAGCAGACTACCTAGAAATGAATCAAGAATAGCCACTAATAAGATGCAAATGTCTGGAATTAGTGTTGTCTCTGTTTACTTGTGAGGTTCTCATTCAGCTATTGAAGAGAAAAATTGGAGTTTGTTTTCTCAACTCAAGATCCGGTTTTTATTCCTGCTGCATTTTCCCAAATTTCTCACCATTGACCATGCTGCTCAAAGGCTTGGAAAATTCCATTTCATTTATTGCAATGGCCACACCATCACAAAAGTCAAGTTGCTTGCTGCCTATCCTCAGACTGGATGGCTCAATTCTTACGTGAAGTTTCCTGACTGCTACCTACAGTGTGATTCATTTCGGTGAGCTCCCCATTACTCCTAAATGCTTTTTCTGTTCCACATCGTCCATTCAAGATTTTTTTGGTTTCTATTCTCAATGTCTGATTCTCATCACATTGCATTTATCTGCATTAAATGCCAATTGCTTGTTATGAGCTCTTGTTTGCAATTTGTCTAGCTCTGCAGTCTATTGCTTTCTGTTTGCATTGTGCTCTCCTTCTCTTTATGTCTTAATTTGGCAACGTCTGCAATATCTGATTATCTTTATCTGTCACTATCGCTAAATAATTGATATACGCCATAAATATCAAATGTCCTGCATAGTTTCTCCTGCCGCTGCAGGCTATGGAGGCCGAGTCATTGAGTGTACTTAAGACAGAGATAGATAGGTTATTTACTAGTAAGGAGGTCGAGGGTTACAGGAGGAAGGCAGGAGAATGGGGTTGAGAAACATATCAGCCGTGATTGAATGGTGGAGCAGACTTGATGAGGCAAACAGCCTATACCTTATGGTCTTGTGATTGCTCTGGTAGCCCCTGTTTGTAACCCTTTAGTTACCTTTTAACTGTTTCATTATAACCAGGAGCCTCATGAATTTGGCATTGCCAAAATCACAGCTAAACTGGCATTACCTTCTCTTTTGAAAGTGCGTTGCTGGTTAAAGCACAGCAGGTCAGGCAGCATCCAAGGAATAGGAAATTCAACGTTTCGGGCATAAGCCCTTCACCTTCTCTTTATTCAGTTCAGCTTTGTCGGATTTCTCTTCCCTTCCTCCTGCCCCGTCAACTTTACCTTCGGGTTGAATTTTGGCCTGGCAGTTCCTGGAAGAATTCTCTGCCTCAGCACTGAGCTAGCACTCTGTCACAAATTAATCTGTGCAGTGCAGAAGTGAGTGCTTCATGCCAAAATGATTGAGGAGGAACAATAAAGAAAGTGGGAACAGGTCCAATAAAGTGTGGCGGGGTTGGGTGCAGTACAAAGGGTTGGGTTAGAAGGAGCTCATTAGTTAAATGTAGAGACTGACAATAAGTACTTATTGCTGGTTGCAAAATGGCTGGCATTACAGAAAGAGAGAGAGAGATGGCTTTTGAAATGCCGGCCAGATTGGGTGAGTGTTTTAAAATGAGGACATTGGACACATATCGTCTTGTGATTTACAGTTTCCAGCCTCTACCATTTGTTTTTCCAAAGTGTGTCATTTATTTCACAGTTAGTGAATATAATGGAAGGTAAGAAGCAATGCAGAGCTTGCAGTTAGTAGACCCTGTAGGAGCCAATGCATGGAGCATGAGCACTGTACTTTGAAACAAAGGATCATTAAACAGTTACAGTACAGAAAGAGGCCAACAGCAACACAACTGATTTTCTCCATCCTTGCTGTTTTTGTTAAGAATCTCAGCAGGTCTGGCAACATCAGTGGGAAGGCGCAGAGTTAACATTTTGAGTCCGGTGACTCTTCATCAGAACAGTTTGCAGCTCAAAAAAAAAAGTGGCATTTATGCTGAAGATAAAGTTGGAGAAAGGGGAAGGGGAGAGCTGAGTGGATGGGGAGAGATGGAGCCCAGTGAGAGACAGATATGAAAGAGGCAGGGAAACGAGGAGATTATAGATAGCAGGCTCAGACAATACATGGTCACTGCTGCAATGTACAAAACACAGTCAGTTCCATAAGCAGCAATGTAATAAATGAACAGATAATTGCTTTCAGTTATTTTCACTGAGCGCCAGGCTTCTGGTGGTAACAGCCTGCTTTTCATAAAATAGTACCGTGGCACCATCTACATTCATCCGACAGCATGAATACTTCAACTTTTAGTGTCAGCCTGCATTTTTAGAATCATAAGATGTCCAGCATGGCCGTTGGGCCCAACTTGACCATACTAGCCAATTCTCACAATTAAATTAGTCCCATTTGCCTGCATTTGGTCCATATGCCTCCATACCTATCCCATCCATGTACCTGTCTGAATGTTTATTAAACGACAAAATTGTACTCGCCTCTACCAATACCTCTGGCAGCCTGTTCCAGACACTCACCACCCTCGGTGTGAACAAATTGCCTCTCCGGACCCTTGTGTATCAGCCCCCTCTCACCTTAAAACCTGTGCCCTGTTGTCTTAAGACTTCCCTCATCCTGGTCTGAAATGGCCTACCTCACAAATTTTACATTTAAATGTTGATCTCACTCTTTGTGCACTTTCTCTGCAGCTATAACATTGTATTCCTCGCTCTGTTCTATTACCGTAATGCACTTACAACGGTGCGATCTGCCTGTGCTGCACGCAGAACAGAACTTTTCACTGTATACGGGACAATAATAAATCAGATCAGTATCCTTCGACTGAGACCTCTGTTGCAGGGCTCCCCAGCTTTCACCTTCTCCAAACCTATAAGCATTATGTAGGAAATTCTACTCCACCTTATTCTCCTAAACTCCAGTGAATACAGTCCTAATGGATCCAGTAGGAAATAAAGTTTGCTGTTGGCAAACCTCATCTCAGGATTTTATTTGCTGCGGGGGTTTGACAGGGACTGGTTATTGGGGGGGAGGGGGAGGTGAGGGGGTGTTGGCAATGGGCAGGAGGAGGAGGACGCTGTGATGCTCTCCCAGCTGGTCTCTAGGATAAAAAGCTTCTGTTCAGGAGTACAGCAGCCAGGCTTCCTGCAACACTTTCAACAGGCACCGGGAGGAGAGGAGGGGGGCGTGGAGCTGGACTTAGACGCAAAAGAGGAATCTGCTTCTAGAGGCTGCCCCCTATCTGTGCCGTGTCTCTGTGGAATCAGACTGGGATCGCTGTCAATTTGCAGTGGCTCTGCTCCGCGCAAACCCTTCAGTTGTTTTGGGGGTTTTGGTTTGGCCGCGTCCCTGATTTTTCATTCGAGCCTTTATTTTTGCAGCGTCGCCAATTTAAGTTGCTTCAAGTTTCGCATGAACCCTCAGTAAATTAAAACAAAAAAAAACCCCGAAGGTAACTCCACTGGCGGTGCAGCTTCTGTGTTTGTATGGGACTCCCCAGTTCTGGTGGAGTTGTTTTCTCCAGTTGCACCACGCTCCTTTTTCCCTGGCGTTATCGAAGTTGCATTGCGCCCAGCTTTCCTGGGATTCTGTGGATTGCATTTCGTCCCATTTGCCCAGATTCTCTGGGTCGCACTGCGCCCAGTTTTCCTGGGATTCTCTGGGCTGCACGGTCCCTCTCTGTGTGGTCGCTGCTGCGTGTCCCAATGCTCCCTCACCAGGCGCTGTCCACTCGGATGTTCGTGCTGATCCTGAGCGGGATTCTCGGCGGCGGCTCCAGCACTCGGGTTTTGAGCGGTGAGTGAGATTCTATCCTTTGCCCCTTTGATGGAGGGGTGGTCACGGCGTGACTCGGGGTCGGAGGGCTAAAGTGAACCAGCAAGAGGAGAGACTTCAATCTGGGCTGACTTTGGCATCTCCCATCTGGACTTTCAGTTGTCCCATGTCATTGGGACTGGGGATGCTCAACATTTGCCTGGATTTTGGTTTGAGTGACTTGCTTGGGAAGGAATTCATTGCCACCTCAAGTACCAGCTCGGGCGCACTCTGTGAGTTCAAGTCCCCCATTAGATCTGGGTACAGCAATCATGATGACTGTCCCACTGTGGCACTCAGGAGGCACTGCACTGTCGTGGGTACCGTCCTTAGGATGAGATGTTAGACTAGTGTTCACAATAGTTCCATTACATCAAAGAATTGTTTTTGTTTTGGTCACTATTTATTATTGTAGGCAAGGAAATTACTTATCCCTCAGTCACTTTTACCCTCACATAATTATTATTGTATTTATGATTGTGAGAGCTTGTTGTGCTTACAATTGGCTGCTGTGTTTTTGAAAGTAGTGCTTGCATTTTGAAAGTACTTCATCGAATAGTCTCAGAATAAACAGGCATCAATTTAAAGACAAGGAAGAGTTTCTTCCCTTAGAGGCTCCAGTGGCAACAACACCGTGATGAGTTGGATATGGCTCAACCCCAGCCTGGGGTCTCCCTGTGAGTGAGGAGCACTTCCCAGGCCACCTCCCCCCCCCCACCCACACTCACCCACCGGCCCAGACTGGCAGGCTGAGAGGTGAGCTGAGGCTCCAGGTCCACAGCTAGGCCCTAGCACCGGAAGCATCGGTGAACACGGTGATGGAGGACATCGATTCCCAGTGAGCAGTGGCAGCACTGGATGGGGAAAAAAGAGGGACAGAATCTGCACATGCCCAGGATCATGGCGGCAGCCCAGCTGTGGCAGTCATGATGCTAGCAGAAGTGGAGGCCAGTAACCGAGATCCCAGAGCCTGTTACAGAGACCCCGGGGCCCATTACAGAGACCTTGGAGCCCATAACATAGACCCCAGAGCCTGTTATAGAGACCCTAGAGCTTATTACAGAGATCCCTGGGCCTGTTACAGTGATCCTAGGGCCCATTACAGAGACCCCAGAGCCTGTTACAGAGATCCTGGAACCTGTTACAGATACCTTGGAGCCAATTATAGAGACCCTGGAGTCCATAACAGAGCCTAACACAGAGACCCCGGCACCCGGTACAGAGACTCCAGAGCCTGCTACAGAGACCCTGGAGCTCATTGCAAAGACTCCAGACCCTGTTACAGAAAAGCGCAGCAGATCAGGCAGCATCCATGGAATAGGAAATTCAACGTTTCGGGCATATGCCCTTCATCAGGAATGAGGAAAGTGTGTCCAGCAGACTGCTGGACACACTTTCCTCATTCCTAATGAAGGGCTTATGCCCGAAACGTCGAATTTCCTGTTCCTTGGATGCTGCCTGACCTGCTAAGCTTTTCCAACAACACATTTTCAGCTCTGACCTCCAGCATCTGCAGACCTCACTTTCTCTTCCTGTTACAGAAACCCCAGAGCCTGTTATAGAGACTCCAGGGCCCATTATAGAGACCCAGAGCCTGCTACAGAGACTCTGGAACCCAGTACAGAGACCCTGACTGATGTCAATCATTAACTTGACAGGCAGTGGAGGAGAATCAAGAAGAAGAGAGAAAGATGACCTCTACTGCAATAAAACCTTACTTTATATTAAATGTTTCAAGATGGTGCTGGAGCATGATGACCCTGTGTATAACACATAAGCAACACTTTTCAATACATTTGTGCATACGTGTGACAAGAAGGAAGGCAATGGCCGAGTTGTAGTAATGGTGGAGCAGGATTGAGGGGTTGAATGACCTGTTCCTGTTTCTGCTTTTATGGTCTTATGAATGTGAAGCACTTTGAGGTAGTAAAGCATTGTAGGCTGCAACATGTCACACTGTGAATGTGTACTTTCTGCTTAATGCTTTGGGGGCTGAGACGTAGCTGTTGGCAACACAATTGGAACGTCCTGATACTTGGAATATTGCTACACGTTTCATTGTTTTACAATGTGCTTATGTACATACACATAGATCCATGTTTATGTGTATGTTCTATGTACTAATATGGGGTAACACCACACCATTTTAATTTGTCATTAGTGTGTTGCATACATTTACGTGAATTTCTCACTGTCACTGTCTGAGTGTGTGTTCGTGTGTCTCCCTATTGCACAATGTACTGTACCTGCACGTTCCTACCTTTCAATGATATGCCTAGTATCTGTATATGAGAGAGTATGCATTTTCACTGCACTGTGTGCATGTGTATGTTTATGCATCTGTATGTTTGTGTCTTTGTGTGTATCCATGTGAGTGTCTGTACTCAACATCTGTGCATTTTTCTGACACTATCTGTGTGCATGCATCTATGGATGTATGTGTGGGTGTGTACTGTGTCTATTTATCCTATGATATGCATATGAGTTTCTCTCAAACACTAAGGATACATAATTTTACATCTGTGTCGCTTTTTTATGTCTGTTACTATCTTGCCGTCTCCTTTTTGCTATGTAACTCTCTGTCCTCCAAACCTCACCCTGGTCAAAACAGTCCATGGCTTTCTGGTGGGTTGCTTCTCTTGCTTGCTTCTGCTTTTACTCTCATTTCCTTCCGTGCTGATTTTTAACAACTGTTTAAAGACTCAGCAGAATCCTTTATATTCTGCACCCTGGTACAGTAAAATCTTGATAATCCAAACATCAATTATCCAAAGTTTGGATTATCCGAACAAGATCTCAAGGTCCCATAAAAACAGCATTAGGTAACTGAGCATCCAGTTATCAGTTAAATGGCATTATGGTGTGCATTGCCAGATAAGCGAGAAATGTTCGGATAACAGGCACTCATAAATTACCATTTGTTTCCAGTTATCCGGACAATCAATTATCCGACCGAAACACTGCCCGCCAGTCTCATTTGGATAATCGAGGTTCTACTTTACATCCTTTATCTCCCTCTCACACCTGATGGGGAACAGCAGCTGTTGGATCAGGGCATTTTGTAGATTTTGTTCTCATCTGTCACAAATCAGCAAGGTTTGCCAAATCTTTCTACTGAAAAGAAACTGAACAGTTCTCAACTGTCGATATGATTTATGAAGGGAAAATAATGCAGATTTAAAATGAATGTAATTTTCCATGAGTTCATATTTGGCTATATATCCGGAGGTGTCAGTTTTTTTTTTGCTGGCAATTTTAGTAAAATACTAGTCACTGGAAAAGGTGCTTTAACAAATTGACAGTTATATCGCAGTGTTCCTGACTTTACAGTTCTTTAATGGCTGGTTCAAGCGCTGACAGAGTAGTTATGAAGTTGGCTGCAATATCCAGAGTAATTCATCCTGAAATATAATACATCATACATACCAGTAATAGGACAGTAAAGAGCTGAGACATATCGATAAGGAAATGTCTGGTTGGGTTTTGTGCTGAGCTAGTTGATCCTAAACTGTGGGCAAGATTGGAGCCGCATTCATTGGTGTCGGTTATTAAGTGCTCAGAAAAGCAATACCAACCTAGGTCCAAGCCCTGGCTGTGTCAGTCTTTGTGTTTGGATGCTTCCTTGAGGAGAGTATTGTGATGAATGCAATTGACACTTCCCTGCATCTCAAAGTATGGTAGGCATGGAAAATTGACATGCATGCCCACTCCCAGCCTAAGTGTGCCTCTAGTCCTACATCAGTTCTTTTTATTCCTTCATGGGATGTTGGTGTCACTGGCAAGGCTGGCATTTATTGTGCATTGCTGATGTCTTACAACTGAGTGGCTTGTTTAGCCATTAAACAGGGGCGTTAAGTTATCCACTCAGACATCCTGAGTACCCTCTCACATGGCCTGATGAGTCACTCGGCCATATTAGGTACTTACAACTTGAAGTGCCTTGGTTCAAGAGCAACACTGACTATCATATATCAAAGAAGGATGGACAATAAATTATTGAGAACAATGGGGTCTTTTACATCCAGCTGAGAAGGCAGGCAGGACCGTAGTTACAATCTATCTCTCCAAGGAGCACTGCTTTGACGGTGCAGCACTGATTGTTTAGCTGGAACTAATGGCTCAGGTCTCCGAATACATGACACAAATCCCCAACTCTGCAGGTGATAACATACCATCTCAAATTAACTCACCACCTAAAACCTATCTCTCTGACCATTCATCATTCATCAACATGGGACCCCTCTTTGTCTCAGACCCTTTCATTTTGGGTCTTGCTATCGTGAAGTACTTTGAGGCATCTCCCCAGTTAAAGATGCCACACAATGCTGGGCGTTGGTGCAGTAGTCCATGATTTTCCTCTGCTGAGGATCGCACAGAAGATGGTGGCTTGCAGTAGGTGTCTTATCAGCTCACATTTCCAGGTCAATGATCAGCCCAAGTTTCTACTCCTGATTATAATCCAGTTAATCTTCATAGAACCCCTGCAATGTGGAAGCAAGTCGTTCGGTCCAACAAGTCCACACTGACTCTCTGAAGAGTATCCCCCCTATCCAATTCCCCCACATTTCCTATGGCTAATCCACCTAGCCTGCACACTATGGGCAATTTAGCATGGCCAATCCACCTAACCTGCACATCTTCGGACTGCGGGAGGAAACCAGAGCACAGGGAGGAAACCCACGCAGACACAGGGAGAATGTGCAAAGTCCATATAGACTGTCATCCAAGGCTGTTACTGACCACTGAGCCACTGTTCTACTCTACCTTCTTAGAGAATGCATGTTAAGAGGCAGGGTGGATGCAATATGTTGAGTAATTGACCAAATAAGATACTCTACTGATCAATATTTAGATTCCAAAGCTAAGCTGTACAGTTTCAGTTCTGTCTGTGGTGTCAAACAGTCTTAGCACAGGTGCAGCACAGAAGTTAAATACCATGTAAAGATGCCCCTGCAATGTCCTGTGAAGCACTCAGAGAGTGAAGCTAGACTATGCGAGGTGCCATGGAGCTGAATCCATATTACAACAAAGGCTAGTTCCAATAAAGTTGATGTGAAGGAGAAATTGGCAGCTACAATTGGAGATGGGAATCACCACCTGAACCCTGGCATGGAGAAATGCTGCCTAATTAATTGTGATGGGATCACACAAAGGATGAAACCGCATTTATATAATGGCTTTTAATAGCTCAGGATGGAACTGATCACAACAAGTTTTGTTATGCAGGCAAGATGTACATGAGTAGAATCCACAGTGGAGAAAGTGAGCACTGCAGATGCTGGAGATCAGAGCTGAAAATGTGTTGCTGGAAAAGCGCAGCAGGTCAGGCAGCATCCAAGGAGCAGGAGAGTCGACGTTTCAGGCATGAGCCTAAAGAAGGGCTCATGCCTGAAACGTCGATTCTCCTGCTCCTTGGATGCTGCCTGACCTGCGCTTTTCCAGCAACACATTTTCAGCTAGAATCCACAGTGGCAATGAGGTAATGAATATAGTGACTGTGGGATATTTAACATGCATTTGCAGACAGATTGGGCTTCAGCTTGAAGCCTCGTATCTAGGACAGGATACCCCTCTACCATCATATCCATTCCAAATACCCCATCAAAAACTCTATTGACACTACCCTTCTCTTAGCAAATTTGCCCTTGCCGCGCACTACATCAGTTATCTTTTTAAACTCCCAAACACTGAAATTTCTGCAGTGTTCTTCTCTCAAATTCCTCAATTTCGATCACTCCACAACCAGTAGGGATGCCAAGCCATTAATTTCCTCCCTAAATCTGTCCACTTTTTTTTTCCATCTTAAAGATCCCTCTTAAAGTCCAGATCTTCACATGAATATATGATTAAGCAGGAGTGGGCCATTCACACCCACATCCCATAGAACCTGCTCCACCATTCAATAAGATGATGGTTGATCTGACTGTAACCTCAAATCCACATTCCCACCTACCCCGTGCGAACCTTTCACCCCCTTATTTAATCTATCCACGTCCGACGTAAAACTATCCAAGCACTCTGCTTCCAATACTTTTCCATAAGCAGGATTTCTGAACACTCATGAAAGTAAAAGGAATCGCCTGTGTCTGTTTAAAGTGGGTGACCCTGATTTTTACACAATGGCCCCTAGCTCCAAATTCTTCCATAAGAGAAATTATTCTCTCTGTATTCACCCTGCCCTCTGTTCTAATACCTTCTCCTGTGCCTTGATGTAAAACTTTGATAACAATCCTTGGATGAATCATATTTCATCTTGCTAAGAGTTGCTGTTTAAATATGAATGTTGTTGATAATTCAGCATTCCCTCTGCACTGTGCTGGATGGGAGCCGCCTATATTTCTTTGCTGAGTGGAAGCTTCAACCCATGCCTTTATCGCTCACATGAGAGTGTTGCCCACTGAGTTACTGCTGAAACTAGCGTGATGGATTGTTTATTTTTTTTTTGCTTTGCTCTAAGAGGTGGTTCGTGAGGTGTGAATTGTCCTTCTTACAGGTCAGACCGTGTGCTATGGGGGCCCAGAGTACCCCTGTTACAAGATCGCCTACTTCCAGGACCTAAGCCGGCGTATCGGCTTTGAGGAGGCGAGTCAGGCTTGTGAGATGGATGGTGGAGCCCTTGTCAGCATCCGCTCAGCCACTGAACAGCGGCTGATTGAGAGCCTCCTCCAGGACCTCACCAAGTCGGGCTCTGGGCTTTCGGATGGAGATTTCTGGATTGGACTGAGGAGGAGCGATGAGGGCCAGTCCCACAACACCTACAGTGGATGCCCCGACCTCTACGGGTGGACAGATGGAAGTGCAGCCAAGTTCAGGTAAATGCAGTTGTGTTGCTTCCTGATGAAGGGCTTTTGCCCGAAACGTCGATTTCGCTGCTCCTCGGATGCTGCCTGAACTGCTGTGCTCTTCCAGCACCACTAATCCAGAATCTGGTTTCCAGCATCTGCACTCATTGTTTTTACCTTTGGAATGTACTGTCCTGTTGTTCTCTTGTTGTGGGTCCATCAGTGACTGAGCAAAGGTATTTTAATGGCAGGTTCATTCTTCTTGAAAAGCGGACATTAATCCCATTATTTCTTTGCTGGATCCTAGAAAGAGCTGTGCAATTAATCCCACTCCCCTCTCTTTCCCTATAGCAAGTATTTACCAATTTTTAAAACATTTTCATCAAATTTCTATTAGGAGGTTACTATTGAAATTGTTTCCCCCATCTCTCCAGGCACTGCATTCCAAATGACAATAATTCACTGCATAAATGAATGTCCTCACGTCTCTCCACTAATTCTGGTACAATTCTGGTCTCTCTCCTATCAGAAGGATGTTGTGAAACCTGAAAGGATTCAGAAAATATTTACAAGAATGTTGCCTGGGTTGAAGGGTTTGAGCTATAGGGAGAGACTGTGAACAGGCTGGGACTGTTTTCCCTGGAATGTCGGAGGCTGAGGGGTGACTTTAATAGGTTTATAAAATTATGACGGGCATGGATAGGGTAAATAGACAAGGTCTTTTCCCTAGGGTTGGGGCATCCAGAATTAGAGGGGATAGGTTAGGGTGAGAGTGGAAAAATTTAAAAGAGACCTAAGGGGCAACTTTTTCCACACAGAGGGTGGTTCATGTAAAAACCACCTGCCAGAGGAAGTGGTGGAGCCTGGTACAATTACAATGTTTAAAAGGCATCTGGATGGGCACGTGAATAGGAAGGGTCTAGAGAGGTATGGGCCAAGTGCTGGCAAATGAGACTAGATTAGTTTAGGATAGTTGGTTGACATAAACGAGTCGGACCGAAGGGCCTGTTTCTGTGCTGTACATCTCTATGACTCGATAATTCTTTAACCAACTATCTTAAATCTGTGACAATCCCATCAGTGTGAACAGCTTCTCCTCAATTAGTCCATCAAAATGCCTCATCGAATATAAACACTTGGCATTTATTGCTCAGTTATATTCTGTAAAATTGGTGCCTGTGGGCCAGATCTAAGATTCATGTCCAACCAATGGTAGAGGTGAATGCCCCAGTGGAATCATTTGATGGGAGGTTCTGCTGGGGTTCAGGTTGATGTGATCTCAATTAAACGTTCCCACACAGTGCTTGAATATAGACTAACATCCATTTGTTGGGGTGAGGTGGAAGAAGGGCTGATGGAATGACATTGCCGTGGAATTAACTGGCTTTGGTGGCTTGGAGGATGGGAATGACTCCCCTTGAGTAAAAAGTGAGGTCTGCAGATGCTGGTGATCAGAGCTGAAAATGTGTTGCTTTTGCCCGAAACGTCGAATTTCCTGTACCAATGACTCCTCTTAGTCAACAATGCTTGCTGCCTACAGCTGCTGAACCTGCAGTACTGGTTACGAGACTTAGGAATTTAAACAAAAATACAACCCATCACCTCTGTTGTGAGAAAACCCAGGAGAAAGGGCACCAAAACACAACTGGACAAAATCTTTAGGCTGGGATTTTCCCATTCTCCATTGTTGTGGGGAGATAAATGGAGTGCGAAAGAAAGAAAAACAGATTTTCGGCAATAAGGAATGAAAGTCGGCGTTCCCACGTAATGTTGATGATTAGATAGGAATCTCGTTAATGAGGGGTGGGGATGAGTTGCTTGCATTAATGTCCCACCTCATTCCTCAGCAGCTTGCCATTTGCCAAGATGCAGAGAGAAGCTAGATGCCAACAATTCCTGGCTTGAAGGTCAGAATGATGGCCCAAGGCTGCTGGTGTCTTCACAGGGTATCCTTCATGGTCACTATTCACCAACGTCTCAGCATATACTGCATGGTCAGGGACTGCTGTACTCTGTCCATGCAGGTTGGCATCAGTAAATATCAGCAAAGCACATTATTATGGCTCAATTGGGACTCACTTATAAAATGGTTAGAATATAGTTCATAGAGTCATGGAGATGAACAGCACGGAAACAGAACCTTTGATCCAATTTGTCCATGCCAACCAGATATCCTAAATCAACCTAGTCCCATTTGCCAGCACTTGGCCAATATCCCTCTAATCCCTTCCTATTCATATACTCATTCAGATGCCTTTTAAATGTTGCAATTGTACCAGCCTCCACCACTTCCTCTGGCAGCTCATTCCATACATGGACCACCCTCTGCACGAAAAAGTTGACCCTTAGCTACCCTTTATATCTTTCCCCACTCCCCCTAAACCTCTCCCCTCTAGTTCTGGACTCCCCCACCCCTTGTCTATTTATTCTATCCATGCCCCTCATGAATCCCTTCAACGCTGCCTCTTCGGAGCTTAGCACCACCTTACATGGCAAAGCATCTGCCCACTTTCTGATAGACACCCAAGTCAAGTATCAGGCCAAGATGCATCTCGAGGTTCTTAACTTGTTCTCTTACCAGTCACTCAGTCGGACACTCAGAAATATCAGGTGAGACCACAACTGTTTTGGTCACCTTACTTGAAGGATATACTGGGGCTGGAGCAGATGCAAAGGAGGTTCACTAGGTTGGTTTTGGAGTTGGGAGGGTTAGCTTATGAAAAGAGAGATTGAGTTGTCTGGGACTGTACCCATTTCAATATAGAAGGATGAGGGGTATCTTACAGAAACATATAAAATCATGAAGGAAATGGACAAGATAGAAGCAGGGAGGTCGTTTCCACTGGTGGGTGAAACTAGAACTCGGGGTCACAGACTCAAAATAAGGTGGGGGGGACAGATTTAGGACTGAGCTGAGGAGGAACTTCTTCACCCAAATGGTTGGGAATCTGTGGAATTCCTCACTGAGCATGTTTTTAAATTCACTTGTGGCATCGTTGGTTGGACCAAATTTAATGCTTGCCCGTAGTTGCCCCTTGAGAAGGTAAACTATCGTCTTGAACTGCTGCAGTCCACCTGCTGTGGGTTGACCCACAATGCCCTTGGGTGAGAGTTCCAGGATTTTGACCCAGTGACACTGTGGAAAAGGCAATATACTTAAAAGTCAAGATAGTGCATGGCTTGGAGGGGAACTTGCAACTGCTGGTATTTGCTGCCCATGACCTTCTGGATGGACGTGGTCGTGGGTGTTAAAGGTGCTGACTGAGGATCTTTGGTGAATTCCCGCAGTGAGAAACCCACTGGAAACTCCCCGAGATTGACACTTGGCCAACTTTAGGAAAAGTTCTGCACTTTCCACTTCTCGTTTATCGGTTATAAAAATAAATGAAAGGTCAGGGGAGGACACAAAGCTGGGTGGCAGGGTGAAATGTGAGGAGGATGTTAGGAGAATACAGGGTGACCTGGACAGGTTAGGTGAGTGGATGGATGCATGGCAGATGCAGTTTAATGTGGATAAATGTGTGGTTATCTACTTTGGTAGCAAGAACAGGAAGGCAGATTACTATCTAAATGGAGTCAAGTTAGGTAAAGGGGCAGTACAACGAGATCTAGGTGTTCTTGTACATCAGTCAATGAAAGCAAGCATGCAGGTACAGCAGGTAGTGAAGAAAGCTAATAGCATGCTGGCCTTCATAACAAGTGGAATTGAGTATAGAAGCAAAGAGGTTCTTCTGCAGCTGTATAGGGCCCTGGTGAGACTGCATCTGGAATATTGTGTACAGTTTTAGTCTCCAAATTTGAGGAAAGACATTCTGGCTATTGAGGGAGTGCAGCATAGGTTCACGAGGTAAATTCCAGGAATGGCGGGACTATCTTACGCTGAAAGATTGGAGCGACTGGGCTTGTACACACTTTAGTTTAGAAGGCTGAGAGGGGATCTGATTGAGACGTATAAGTTTATTAAAGGATTGGACACTCTGGAGGCATAAAACATGTTTCCGCTGATGGGTGAGTCCCGAACCAGAGGACACAGTTTAAAAATAAGGGGTAGGCCACTTAGAACAGAGTTGAGGAGAAACTTCTTCACCCACAGAGTGGTGGGTGTATGGAATGCTCTACCCCAGAGGGCAGTGGAGGCCAAGTCTCTGGATACTTTCAAGAAAGAGTTGGAGAGAGCTCTTAGGGATAGTGCAATCAAGAGTTATGGGGATAAGGCAGGAACAAGATACTGATTGAGGATGATCAGCCATGATCATAATGAATGGTGGTACTGACTCGAAGGGCAGAATGGCCTACTCCTGTACCTATTGTCTATTGACAAAAGGCTGCTTGATGAAAATCAAGTATCATCCGATTGGATATTTGGTTTCTGATGATTGTGGGAAGGTGAGGATTGATGTTGACACTGAGCAGAGATGTGGTGGTTTGGCCTAGTCTAGAGGACAGGGGCATCATGTACTGATATCTCCAAAAATGCTCCCAACCAGCGTTCCCAACCGATTGCAATGCTGATCTCTTCCGTTTCAGAGAGCTGCTTCTTTAATGCAAAAAGTTTGCAGACAGTGTCCTCTAGTGGTGAGTATCAGATATGTCAGCACTCCTCAGCAAGAGCACAAAGTCCTTTTAAGTAAGATTTTCATTCAAGTTTCTCCAGTGAGACTCAAACTCACAATCTTTTAAACTCAGAAGTGAGAGTACTACCAGAAGATCTAGTCCTGGAGGAAAATGTGATCCTTTTACAGTGTGTGTGTAACATTGATTGTTTCTTTATATAATTAGCCACATCAACCCTGGTTTCCTAAAGAGACAATTCAGAGTTTCTTGTGATTTTACTGATTTTATTTTATAGCCACCACTGGTGTTGCTCTTTGCTAAGTAGGGTTTTATTCAAGAATGTTAAGATGAGGATCAAACCTATGTTTTCTAGACTCCTTCACCAAGAGAATTAGTTTCTGAATGTTATTAACTCTTTTAATCTTCATACACATCTCAATTAGATCTACTCAAAAAGTTTAGTCCTCATAAATTAGGCATTTTTAATCACAGTATCATTATTATTAAAAAGCAAGTAAACATTACTCAAAGTATAGGGTTATGGCAGAATCTGTACCTTTGAGCTTTTCTGTCATTAAGTGAGATTAAATGAGCTTATTAGTAATTAGCTCAATCGACCCGCCTTAACTCCATATTGCTTAATACCATTATCAAGCCAAAATTGATGGTCAATTTAAAATTGTTAGTTGAGAGAGCCCCCATTATGAATTCCACACTAATATAAAGCTCTGCATGTTAGAATGCTTCCTTGGATAAAAACAGAAGGTGCTGGAGAAACTCAGCATGTCTGCTACCTTCCTTGATTCCAAAGAAGAGCCATATCAAACTCGAAGCGTTAACCCTGTTACTTTTTGGAGATACTCCCAGACCTGCTGCATTTCTGCAGCAATTTCTGCTTTTTCATTTCAGCTCTTCAGCATCCAGTATTTGGCTTTTCTGAACTTTCCTCCTGAATAGCTAAGCTGTGGCCCCCCAGGGGAGCTGGTGTTGAGAACCCCATTTCAGACAATGGCAAAACACGCAATTAAAAAAACAAAATTGTTTGCAGGCTTAATTGCCAATTATTGAGTTTTATTCCACGTTTATAGAAGCTCTTAAGGTCCAATTTTACATTTCTTGCATGTTTACTGTCAGATACTGTTACTCTCTCCTGAACCAATCTCATGATCCTCCTGTGCTGAATGCTAAACTTGTATTCCTTCTTTATTCAGTCATTGGCAGTGGGCATTGTTGACTGGGCCATAATTAACTGCCCGTACCCAGCAGCCTTGAGAAACTAGTAGTGAGTTGTCTTCACAGTGGGCGGCACGGTGGCACAGTGGTTAGTACTGCTGCCTCACAGTGCCAGAGACCCGGGTTCAATTCCCACCTCAGGCAACTGACTGTGTGGAGTTTGCACATTCTCCCCGTGTCTGCGTGGGTTTCCTCCGGGTGCTCCGGTTTCCTCCCACAGTCCAAAAATGTGCAGGTTAGGTGAATTGACCATGCTAAATTGCCCGTGTGTTAGAGGCAGGGAAATGGGTCTGGGTGGGTGGCAAGTCGGTGTGGACTTGTTGGGTCGAAGGGCCTGTTACCACACTCAGTAATCTAATCTAAAGTCCAACAATGCCATTAGGAGGGGATTTTGATCCATTAACATTAAGTAGGTTTACTACTGTCTGTGAATCCTCTTTGGATTGAAGATGATCCTTAATTTCTTTCACAAGCAATTTATTGCTTTGTTCTAATAAGGCTCTCTCTTCTCTCCTTCTGAAAGCAAGGTATAATCAGACCATCTCTACTTCCTGCTATTCTAGGAACTGGTATGCAGATGAGCCTTCGTGTGGGAGTGAGGCTTGTGTAGTGATGTATCACCAACTGACCGCTCAGCCTGGGCTGGGAGGCCCCTACCTCTATCAGTGGAATGATGACAGGTGTAACATGAAGCACAACTTTGTCTGCAAGTATGCCTCAGGTATGACTGGTCCATTGGGCTGAAACAACTGCTGAGGAATTGATGCGGGACCAGTTACACTTCTCCTTCATCTATTGTTGCAATGGAATGTGACCTTTCACATCGTGTGGTGTTGGTCAATATAAAACTTACCAAACTGTCCTAGATTTGGAATAATTAAGCCTCACAGAAGCTAGAAACAGCAGAAGGCTAGTCAGGCCACCAGTTGGAGAGGCGATGGTTTAGTGGTATTATTGCTTCACTGTTAATCCAGAGGCCCAGGTCATATCCCAGTGACCTGGGTTCCAATCCTGCCACAACAGATGGTGGAATTTGAATTCAATAGACTATTAATTCCCGACTTCTAATGATGACTATGAAACCATTGTCTATTGTCAGGAAAAACCCACCTGGTTCACTATGTACTTTACGCAACGAATCTGCCATCCTTACCTGGTCTGGCCTACATCTGACTCCAGACCCACAGCAATGTGGTTGACTCTTAACTGCCCTCTGGGAAATTGGGATTGGGCAAGAAATCTGGCCTTGCCAGCAACACCTTCATCCTGTGAATAAATTTTTAAACAATCCCACTCGGCAATTAAGCATGATCATGTCTGATCCTCTATCACAACGCCATATTCCTGCTCTGTTACTATACCCTTTGTCATTTTAAGTCTTGAGAAATATATTTTTGCTTTTTAAATATATGTGGAGATGCAGCCTCCGAAGGCCTCTATGGAAGAGAAATCCGCAGGCTCATCAGCCCCTCAGTGAAGAAAATACTCCTCATCTCAGTCTGAAATGGCTTACTGAGACCATAACCCCTTGTTTAGATTAGATTAGATTACATTACTTACAGTGTGGAAACAGGCCCTTCAGCCCAACAAGTCCACACCGACCCGCCGAAGCGCAACCCACCCATACCCCTACATTACCCCTTACCTAACACCACGGGCAATTTAGCATGGCCAATTCGCCTGACCCGCACATCTTTGGACTGTGGGAGGAAACCGGAGCACCCGGAGGAAACCCACGCAGACAAGGGGAGAACGTGCAAACTCCACACAGTCTGTTGCCTGAGTCGGGAATTGAACCCGGGTCTCAGGCGCTGTGAGGCAGCAGTGCTAACCACTGTGCCACCGTGCCGCCCACTGTTCTGGAGCTCCTGGTCAGGGGAAATCTAACTCCTGCCTCTAGTCTGTTCAGCCCAGCCCACTCAGAACATTTCAGTAAGATCTCTCACCGGTGGGCGGCATGGTGGTTAGCACTGCTGTCTCACAGCGCCAGAGACCTGGGTTCAATTCCCGCCTCAGGCAACTGTCTGTGTGGAGTTTTCACATTCTCTCCATATCTGTGTGGGTTTCCTCTGTGTGGGTTTCCTCCTGTGAGCCCTAAAAATGTGTAGGTTAGGTGAATTGGCCATGTTAACTTGCCCGTAGTGTTAGGTGAAGGGGTAAATGTAGGGGAATGGGTCTGGGTGGGTTGCTCTTCGGAGGGTAGGTGTGGACCTGTTGGGCTGAAAGGCCTGTTTCCACACTGTAATCTAATCTAATCTCCTCTCAGTCTTCTGAACTCCAATGAGTGCTGGCACAGTCAACCAACCCTCTCCTCAAACTACACCCCTGCCATCCCAGGAGATAGTGCTGCACTCCCACAATGATAAGTATCTCTTTTCTTAGCCAAGAGATCAAAGCTGCTCACAATATCCCATAAACATGAACTAATATCCCTATAACCAGTTCTTTTAATATGGACAATGTTGCATTTTGTTTTGTGTCCTTAATATCACAATGTTGATAAAAGGATGCTCCATTTTACCATTCTTTTCACTGTTGACAGAAAACCTCTTGACCAATGAATCCGAAGACCTTGTGGAGTCAGGTTATGGTAAGTAAAATGTCACTATTCTCTTGCATATTTCATGACAGTATTTAATCAGAGGGAAAATCAGAAATCGCTGGAAAAAATCATGAGGTCTGGCAGCATCCATGAAGAGAAATTACAGTTAATGTTTTGGGTTGATTGACCCTTCCTCAGAACTGTTTTTTTAAGTTGGATTTTGATCTTCAGCTCTTAGTGACAGAGATTTGGAAAGTGATAACATTACTATTATTGTTATGCCCAGAGCATTCCGAGAGAGCTGATCCACAGTTTATCTTTCAGCTATCTTGTGTCTGTTTTGCATGAAACTCTTCTGTTCAAAGAACAAAGAACAAAGAAAATTTACAGCCTAGGAACAGGCCCTTCAGCCCTCCAAGTCTGAGCTGATCCAAATGTACTGTCTAAACCTGTCGGTCAATTCCTAAGCATCTGTATCCCTCTGCTCCCCATCTACTCATGCATTTATCCAGACACATCTTAAATGAATCTACCGTGCCTGCCTCTACCACCTCTGCCGGTAACGCGTTCCAAACGCCCACCACCCTCTGTGTGAAGTACTTGCCCTGTGTCTCCCTCTTAAACTTTCCACCTCTCACCTTGAAAGCGTGACCTCTCGTTATTGAATCCTTCACCCTGGGAAAAAGCTTGTCTCTATCCACCCTGTCTATACCCTTCATGATTTTGTAAACCTCAATCTCCTTTTTTCTCATGTAAACAGACCTAACCTACTCAACCTTTCTTCATAGCTAGCACCTTCCATACCAGGCAACATCCTCGTAAACATTCTCTACACCCACTCCAAAGCGTTCACATCCTTTTGGTAATGTGGCGACCAGAACTGTACACTGTGATAATTTAAATTGCATGGGTCAATACCAATTCTAACCACAGATTGCACTCTGACAGCATCTTTAGTGCAGTTCAGCATTCCACATTATTCCATAAGAATGTAGACTCATACTAACATGAAGAGGGAGTTCAGAGTTATCAGGAGGAGGCTGCCTGCAACTCCTGAAGCTTAATTCTACTAGAACACCACCTCTCCCCAAAATGATAGATGGCTAAAAACAAAATGCATTGAAGTTCTGAAGAAGGATTACATTACCTCTGCTTTCTGTCCATAGATGCTGCCAAACTTGCTGGGTTTCTCCAGCAATTTCTGTTTTCACTTTGCAAAAACTAAAAATTGATTTGTATTTACCAGAGTTAGGGTATTAGATGCAAAGATACGACACCATAGTTGAGAATTCACGATAGGTGACCAGGCAGCAGAAATATGCACAATGGAACTCCTTTTAAACAGGTTATTTTTCTGGAGATACTCATCAATGGTAGGGCTGGAATGGACATTCATTGCTCGTTCCAGTTAATCCTCCTGAAGGGGATGAAGGGCTTCCTTCTTGAAATCCAACAACCTTGTGGTGAAAGGCTGTTTGGTTTAGGATGTGGACCCAGCAATGCTGCTGTACTTCCTGGCTGACAAGATTCAGGCTGTACGTCACTCCTGGGAGTCGGATAGTGTTGATATGTCTGCCCTGGTATCCTCGCTAACACTGTGTGCAATATTACTATGTTGGTGTTAATCCTTCTATTTTAAAAGGGAAAGGTCGGTGTCCTAAAATCAGCAAGTAACCAGCCAACACTTATTCACACAGAGGTGAGTGGTGGGGAAACAATGATTTATTGAAGGGGTGATCTATATTCACCTGACCTGATGAAGGATCAGTGCTCTGAAAACTTGTGGTTTCAAATAAACCTATTGGACTATACCCTGTTATTGGTATATCCTTTATTTGTGTGACTTCTGACCTTGTCCACCCCAGTCCAAGATTGACACCTCCACATTATTGAGTAAAAAGTGAGGTCTGCGGATGCTGGAGGTCAGAGCTGAAAATGTGTTGCTGGTTAAAACACAGCAGGTTAGGCAGCATCCAAGGAACAGGAAATTCGACGTTTCGGGCCAGAGCCTGATGAAGGGCTCTGGCCCGAAACGTCATTTCTGATGAAGGGCTCTGGCCCGAAATGTCGAATTTCCTGTTCCTTGGATGCTGCCTAACCTGCTGTGCTTTAACCAGCAACACATTTTCACCTCCACATTATTATATGATAACAAACACAGAGGGCAGAGAAATCCAAACTGTATTGTTGGTGATCTAGATACTTTTGTCAAAATTATAACACAGAACAGTGCTAATAATTAATGCTCCTAAAAGGTCAACATGTGATAATCTCAGTTAGTCTGCAAAATGTCAATGTGCCAAGTTTTAGGAAAATACAGTCACAAAAGAAGAATGGCTTTGATAGACACTTAAAGGCTAACTCTGGCCAGAAGAATTATTTTTTAAGGAGCCTTGTCTTTCATTCCAGCTGTAACTTGAAGTAATTTACTGATGGAGAGCAGACATATATCCCAAGGATGAGTCTCAGGACTCTTCAGAGGTCCCAATCCACTGACACTGTGGGTTACCTGGGAAATTTGAACAATTTTCACAGTCCCAATATCTTCTGTAAAACTGTCCAATGCTGGAGCAGAGTCAGAAGTTTCAGACAGTTCTGACATACTGGAAATGTTACCCAGGAACTGTTAGAAAGACTGTTGTTTTTCTGATTCATTCAGGGGATATAGTTCTTGCTGGCTAGGCCATCACTTATGCCCATCCCTAATTAGTGGTATGGTCCCTACTCCAGGGTGATGGGTACAGTGGTGGATTTCCTGTGATCATGGGTACAATAGTGGGTGATGATTATGATGATGTGGTATTTATGCTCTTGGACTAGAATCATAGAATGCTATGGAAGCAGGCTATTCAGCCCATTGAGCCCCCAACGCCCCTCCAAAGGGCAACCCAGCAAACCCACCTCTCCATACCACATCCCTGTAACCCTGCATTTCCCATGGCTAACTCACCTAGGCTGCAAATCCCTGGACACTATGGCCTGTACATCTAACCTGCACATCTTTGGACTGTAGGAGGAAACCAGAACACCCAGAGGAAACCCATGGGGAAAATGTGCAAATCCACAGAGACAGTGATCCGAAGGTGGAATCGAACCCAGGTCCCTGGCACTGTGAGGCAGCAATGCTAACCACTGAGCCACCATATTGCCCCTAATAATCCAAATTTGCAGCTCAAATCCCATCATTGCAGTTTAAGAATTTAGCTCCAAAGGAATTGATGAATGTGACAGTGGAACTGTTGAATTGTTGTGAAGTCCCTGGTATGTGGAGGTCTTTCACAGAAGAAAGCTTCTGCCCTTATCTGGTATACATGTGAACCCAAGCTCCTGACTCAGATTTCCAGCTACAACTGGGTATACTCCTGGTGGTTTTCACTCATGATCATGTGCAAAACATCACTGCTGCGGTCAGTCTCCAAGAAGGGTCTATCTCTCTGTTGTTTAATGCCATTTCCTCACCAAGTAGAGCATTATTCGAATGAATGATTCCCGACTGTATCAAATGATTGATAAAATCATTCGCAAAATGACTGTATACTATAAACCAACAAATATATTCATACACATGGCATTCTCCTGGAGTTCATCTTTAGTTCCTGGTCTGTTTAGAGCAGTCCCACAGGGTGACAACTGAAGTAACTCCACAAAGGCTAGTATCCCGTCACCAAGTCACCCTTTATTTACACGTGCATTGTACTTGACACTAGTCTATATTCCTCACACCCAACTCTCAGAATGAACAGAACCTCTGACACACTTGTTGATATCCCATAGAATCCCTACAGTGTAGAAACAGGCTCTTTGGCCCAACAAGTCCACACTGACCCTCTGAAGAATATCCCACTCAGACACATTTCTGTACCCTATTACTCTACATTTACCCCTGATTAATGCACCTAACCTACACATCCTCGACCACTATGGGCAATTTAGCATGGCCAATCCATCTAACCTGCACATCTTTGGATTGTGGGAGGAAACCAGAGCACCTGGAGGAAACCCCACACAGACACGGGGAGGATGTGCAAACTCCACACAAACAGTCACCCGAGGCTGGAATTGAACCCAGGTCCCTGGCGCTGTGAAGCTAACCACTGAGCCACCCAGCCGCTCTTTCAGCCTGGGCTTCCTGATTGGACCAAGTTAAAAGCCCCAGTCAGGGAACTCACATTCTGGCTGACATTGTTCCAATCTTTACAGCCATCGCAAATGTGCTTAATGTAAGGAGGTGGTGGCATAATGGTAATGTCAGTGTACTAATAACACCAAGCTAGTCCTCCTCCTGAGGTCAAAGGGTGCAAGGCGTCGTCGAGGACCTAGTCGTGGATTTGCTACACTATTAATCCACAGACCCAGGTCAAGTTCTGGGCACTTGGTTCGAATCCCACAAGGGCAGATGATGGAATTTGAAATCAATAAAATAAAAATAAAATCTGGAATTAAGAGTCTAATAATTGAAAATTCATTCATCACCGATTTTTGGGGAAAACCCTGTCAGTCTCACTAACGTCATTGAGGAAGGTGAACTGTTGTCCTTACCTGGATGGGCCGACATGTGACTCCAGATTCACACCAATGTGGCTGACTCTGAGCAGTCCTCTGGGCAGTTAGGGATGGGTAATAAATGCTGGCCTGGCCTAGCCTAGCCTAACCCACATCCTGTGTGTGAAAAAAATAGTTTGAAGCATCTAGGTTGTAATCTGTAAGATCCTGAATGTTCTTACTAAGGTAGATGTAAAGAGAATGCTAACTCTAATGAAAACATCTGGAACTAATAATAAGGGGTCTCCTATTTAAACAGGAATAAGGAGAAGTTTATTCCATCAGTCGGCCATTCGTTTTAGGAACTCTTTTTCTGAAAAGTGAGTGAAAGCAGAGACTTTCAATCTTTTTCTTTAAGCCAGAGATAGATAAATGCTTGATTAGCAAAGGGGGTGGCGGGAGGTGAAAGCTTGTCAAGACATAGATGGGAATGTAGAGCAATCAAATCAATCATGATCTTATTTACTGGCAGAGCAGGGTCAAGGGGTCAAGTGGCCTTCCCTTGTTTATGATTCATAAATTCCAATGTCCTCTTCAATATCTGAGAACCTGATCAAGCAAACCACCCTAAGGTTCATCAAGGGGATGGTATCCCACTGGCCCTCCCTCAGAATACTTAGTGATGGGCAATAAGTGTCAAACTCGCCCCCTATCATACGCCTGAAGTAAATTGATAAAAAGAATGGGTGTCAAATGCTGGTGGAACCAGGATTTGCTTCATTTGTTACTGAGTTTCTGCTTTGATCCTGACCAGAATTTCAGTTCCACTGTGTCATCTTGGGAACTGATTTCAGAGGAGTGTTCCTCCTGGAAGTTGTTGTGTGAAAGTAAGCTAGAGTGATTCTCATCTTCCCCAGTTTCAGAAAATGTGTCCACGGGCCCAGAACTCAAGGTTCAAGCACCGAGTAACTCTGCCGATGACCAACACCACATGGTTGTGACAGAATCATCAGGTAATTCCCACCATATGTGATTCAAACACTTCATTTGTGAGTTTGGATGTCAGTAGGGTCAAGAATTGTCTTGGTTTTGTTCCAGCGTAGTGGAAGCCTAATTCTAGCATGAAATTGGGCCTCATGTCAATAATTTGGGCTAATAATCAGCTCACGTTGTACCTGCATGGACAACTTGGCCAGATTCTGAAATAAAACTCAAAGGTTTAAAATGGACAACTGATTTGCATCACATCAGAATTTGGCCCCAATGGGTTATCATGGCTCTGAATCCCTATCTCTACTGCAGTATAGGATAAGGAGTTAGAAACATAGCACTCTTACTCTATTTGCCAATATTTGAATCTTTGTTCTGTGGACAAGGGGTGATTGACAGCAGTTACCTTACTCGCATACAGCAGAATTGTCTTCAGTGTTAACCCCAGCCACCTTCCAAAATGGTTTCTTTGTGGAACTATGCATTCACATTGGGACTCTCTAGCATCCCAGTAATTAATGTGTTGTCCAGTGTGTAGCTCAGTCACAAAGATTAGGACAGTTCAGACCCTAGTCTGTTCTACATTAGGTGGTTAGAATCTGAGTTCTGGTTGAGTCTAATATTCCTCTAATGGAATGGAAGAGCATTTTCCAAATTTCTCACCCCTAATGATTGTCCAGTGACTCTTGCTGGTATCAGAACCCAGTCCTGAGTCTATTCAGGTTTGAATAATTTTTTTACATATGCACACATATCAATACCTACTATGCATAGATTCGAAAGAACACTTTGTACAATATATCAGTGCCTCTATAGGAAAATGCATACAACCACTCAGACCAGTTCTGCCATAGATTTAATGCTTACTTAATGGGATTATGAGCCAAATGATTCATCTCCCAGTTGCACCACTGTGATGTTTTTTACACCTTTTTGTCAGAGTATCACACAGAGTTGTCGCACATTGACAAGGCCATAGCTTAATCTGGAGCGTCCAATAGGGTATTCAGATCTTTGTTTTAACCATGGAGTGAAAGCCCATCCTGACATTACCCATCTTCAGGGACTGTCTGTGAAACCTTAGCTCATCACTAATTAACAGTGGATGTTGATTGTGGGTTGTTGGGGAAGGAGGAATTTAGGTCGTTTGAAATCTTACAGATTGCATGACTTGGTGGAAATTATTGAATCAATATTTGTGTTTTCCAGGGATAATGCCCAATGTGGTGTACGTCATCATTCCTACAATTCCACTGCTGTTGTTGTTGGTGGTTGCCCTGGCAACCTGCTGCATCCAGATGTTGACCAGAAGGTACATCAACTACATTAGTCTATAGTCACTGAAGCTGCACTGAATGTGGTGTGGCTGGACGAACCATTCATTAGTGGGGTCAGATTCTATCCCGGTCCATAGCTTTTCATTTAACACAAGGCTTGTATATCTTCTACATTTTTCAGTGTGTCCCAAAATGCTTAATGAAATACTTCATTAATGCAGCCACTGTTGTGATATAGGAACCATAGCAGAATCTCACAAGCTACACTGAGAATGTCTACATCATCTTCTTCAATGATGGAACAATTATTGAGAAAGGAGAACTTTCATTATTGTTTGTTCATTCAGGGGATGTGGCTGGTCCAACATTTGTTGTCCATCCCTACTTACCCTTTATACACTTGGGGCTGAGCTGTCTTCTTGCAGTCCATTTGGAGTGGGTACACCAGATGAGGCAAGATTACCTTGCTCCTTTGTGAAAGAGAAAGACATTGAATGTTGTATTTGCATCTGAAGACAAGATCTCACCTTAGGGTCTTAGACACAGTGAGTATCAGAGGGACCCCACATTAGGAATGTTAGACTGGGCTATATATCTCCTTGAACTTCAATGTAAATAATGATCAGAACAGATGAAAGACAATTCATTCTCAACATTGTCACACAAAGGTGAACTTAACCCCAAGAGTTAAGTTGGAGGATTTTAAATTTGAGATAGCCAATATCTGGGTCAGGCACGCGCAAGTGCGGTTTCAAACAGCTGGGTGGATTGAATGGTCTACCCTGCCACAGCTTCGGAAGAGCCCCCATTCCTGAATCAGTGTGACGTTTAACACCACAGTACAGTCATGACCTTTCTCGAGCAATGTTGCCAATTCTGCGTCCGTTCAGTGACAAAAATGATATGATGAGATTGATGGGGTTCAGATTGGAATTGAAAGCATTCAGGATCCTTTCATTAAAATCCTGGTGGAGTGAGTAGATTTCTTTCTTGTTGGGTCCCTGAGGTGAAAGGGCAGTGTGAAAACTCACAGGGTCCATTCTTTGAGACAATGTGTGTTATTTGACCCACTTTGATCCTTCTGCAGGGGCTATTAGATGATCCTCATCTGTCTTGATTGGTAGCAGAAAGGTTACACTATTGGAGTAATAATTTAGATTAGATTCCCTACAGTGTGGAAACAGGCCTTTCAGCCCAACAATTCCACACCGACCTGCCGAAGCGCAACCCACCCATACCCCTACATTTACCCCTTACCTAACACTACGGGCAATTTAGCATGGCCAATTCACCCGACCCGCACATCTTTGGACTGTGGGAGGAAACCGGAGCACCCAGAGGAAACCCACACAGCCACAGGGAGAATGTGCAAACTCCACACAGTCAGTCGCCTGAGGCGGGAATTGAACCCGGGTCTCTGGCGCTGTGAGGCAGCAGTGCTAACCACTGTGCCACCCCACCTTGACTAATGATGAGGAACATGAGTACGATTCCCATAATAACCAAGTTGCTATAGAACCCAATTGGGTTGACCATTGTCCTCTGGAGAGTAAAATCTGCTGTCCTTCCCTGGTCTGACTAATGAAGAATTCAGATCCCACAATGATGTGGTTGGTCTTTGCCTGAATTTCCTCAGTGTCAACTCAGTAAAGGGTTCTACATGCCAGCAACACCCACATCTAACCTAATATCCTCGACTTAGCTGCTTAGTATTGGAAGGCACTGTTGCAAATAGACATGCTAACTCCGAGGTTGGCTTATTCACAAATGATTTATTTTCTTTTATTGCCCTCAGCAAAGACCGATCAAAGAGCAGCCCAAATGAGTCAACTCTCTGGATATCCGCAGCTCCGAAAAAGGAGAACCTTGCTGATGTTTAGTAATCTTCAGGCCAGACTTAATCCCATGGATAAAGCGTCAGGCAGCATCATTAAACACACACACACAAAACCAACCATCTGACAAGCTGATTCCAGACTTCTGAGAGAATGCACACAGAGACAAGACAGATCTGAGAGAGACCAAGGAGCATCCAACCAGATCATCAACAGAAACGAGAAATCAAAATTCCCCTTCCTCTTGTCAATTTTTCTTTTCACTGCTGTCTTCAGGATGGATTTTAGAAAAAGCAGAAGAGATACAGTTGCTGAGGGCAGTGTCAATGGAAACGATGAGTGCTAGTAGTACACAGCTTTTGGACAAACGCCAAGAGGTGGACAAAACCAAGAGACAGGTCAGGGTTCTAATCTGGGGGTTTTGGCAGAAAATGGACTGCTTAGGGATTTGAAAACTCATTTCATCTGGGGATGTGGAGTGGAGGGGTGGGTTGGAATGAGGCAGAAAACATGCTCCTGAGGAGCAGCAGTGAATGGTTTTAAATTGATGAAGTGTTATCATTGCTTCAAGGTCAAGCTTCTGGTGAAGATGCCATGACCAATGACTCTGGACAAATTATGATGGCTTCCAGAGCAAAGATGAACCAACTCTCAATTATTTCCCTCCAATTGTCCAGAATGAGTATTTCCATTTTTGGCATGTTTATTGCTTCTTGTTTGCTTGGAATTGTGCTTTTTTTTTGTCCTGGGAAGATATTAAGAAAGTTTGGGGTGAGGGGAAGCGAAAGGTGAAATATTTTTAATTAAATTGGACTATGTGAAGAATTGAACTGTTTATAGTTTTCATTCTAGTTTGACAAAGATGGTAAATTGGACCAATTCTGGTTTGGAGAGTGTCATGAGTAGCATATGCTAGATTGTCAATCATGCCAACCCTGTATGAGTCATGTGATAATCACATACCAGACAGACAGTGACCCATTTCTGGCTGGTATTGTGGTCAATTAGTGGGACCTCTACAGTTGACTTGTCTGAGGATTTTTTCTACTCTATTGTCAACATGAGCCTAATTGGTGGTGCAACCTAGAATCATAGAATCCCTACAGTGTGGAAACAGGCCCTTCGGCCCAACAAATCCACACCGACCCTCCAAAGATTAACCTACCCAGACCCATTCCCCTATCATTATATTTACCCCTGACTAATGCACCTCACCTTCACAACCCTGAACACTATGGGTATTTTGACATGATCAATTCACCAAACCTGCACATCTTTGGATTGTGGGAGGAAACCAAAGCATCCGGAGGAAACCCATACAGAGATGGGGAGGATGTGCAAACTCCACATCGTCACCCAAGGCTGGAATTGAGCCCAGGTACCTGGTGCTGTGAGGCAGCAGTACTAACCACTGAGCCACTGTGCTGCCCAACATCCCTACTTCCACCTCTATAACATCTTCTGCCACTGGCCAACGTCACCTTTGCTTCTGCTGAAATCCTCTTCTGTATTGTCTTTGTTGGCTCCCAACTCAATTATGTTACTACTCCTCTGGCCTATTTCCCACCTTGCACCATCCTTGAACGCGAGCTCATCCAAAATGCTTTTGGGTATTTCCTACCTTGGACCATGTTTCTTTCGCCCATCGCTTACTTTTTCACTGAGACTGGCTACTTGACTTTAAAAATTCTCATCTTTGTTTTCAAACCCTTTCATGGTCTTGCCCTGCCTACCTCTAACCTCTTCTACCTAGGAAACCCTCAAGGAGAAAGTGAGGACTGGAGATCAGAGCTGAAAATGTGTTGCTGGAAAAGCGCAGCAGGTCAGGCAGCATCCAAGGAACAGGAGATTCTCCTGTTCCTTGGGTGCTGCCTGACCTGCTGCGCTTTTCCAGCAACACATTTTCAGCATCTAGGAAACCCTCCCAGATCTCTGTGCCCTTCCTAAATACAGAGGAACCTCAATTATCCAAAAGACATGGGCGGGGAGTATTTCTTTTGGTTAATTGAATTCCAGATAATTGAATGCCGGATAGCATAGTTTAACAAAGCATTGGGACTTTGCAATCTTGCCGGATAATCCGATATTCGGATAATTGAATGCTGGATAATCGAGGTTCCTTTGTATAATCTCTTATTTATCCTTAATATTTGGTCTGTCATTGGAGACCGTGCATCCAGCTACCATGATCCACACGTCGGTATTTCCCTCCTCACATTCCCCCCTTCTCCTTTCCTTCAAGATGCTTCTTAAATCTCTGACCTGTCAGAACATCTTTGTGTGACTATCTGTTAAATTTGATAAAGCTCCTGCTATTGAAATGTAAGTTCCTATTGATTGATAAAGGAGTGACAAATTCATTCTGGTAAGCTGTGTATTTTATTTTTCCAAATCAAGGTCCATAGGCCTTTGAAAGTGGAGTTGCAGATAGACAATGTGATGAGGAAGGCATTTGGTACTTGCCTTTATTGGTCAGCGCATTGAGTGTAGGAATTGGGGTGTCATGTTGTGGCTGTACAGGATATTCATGTGGCCACTTTTAGAATATTACATACAGTTTTGGTCGATCTTCTATAGGAAGGATGTTGTTAAACTTGAGAGGGTGCAGAAAAGATTTGCAAGAATGTTGCTGGGATGGGAGGGTTTGAGTTATAGGGAGAAGCTGAATAAGTTGGGACTTTCTTTCCCTAGAATATTGGAGGCTGAGGTTTATATCTTACAGAGATTTATAAAATCATGAGGGGCATGGACAGGATAAATAGGTAAGGTCTTCTTTTTCCAGGGTAGAGGGAGTCCAAAACTAGAGGACATAAGTTTAAGGTGAGAGGGGAAAGATTTAAAAAGGACCTAAATGGTAACTTTTTCAGGCAGACAGTGGTGCGTGTATGGAACGAGCTGCCAGAGGAAGTGGTGGAGGCTGGTACAATTACAACATTTAAAATGCATCTGGATGGGTATATGACTAGGAAGAGCTCAGAGAGATATGGACCAAATGCTGGGAAATGGGACTAGATTAATTTGGTCGGTGCGGATGAGTTGGACTGAAGGGTCTGTGTGCTGTATGACTCTAAAACCTGTTCAGAAATGTTTTTACACACCTCTGGAGCAGGTAGGACTTGAAAATGAGCCTCCTGGCTCAGAGATAGGGACACTGCCAAAGGGAGAAAAACAAAAGGAAAAACAGTGTCATATTTGCAAGTGAATGTCATACTAGAATACTGTTCTGAGATACAGAGAATAAGGCAGATCAGTGTGCATCATTATTTTTCTGTGTACAACTGTGTCACAAGAATCCAATTTCTACATTTGCATAGGGCACCAAATCAGAGGAATTACACGTTGATATTTTTTAAGCAACTTGTTCAGATATATAATACCACATCTGAAGTTCATGAGGCTTGAACCTAGACCTCCTGACCCAGAGGTAGGGACACTATCAATGCACCATAAGAACCCTTAAGTACTGACTGAGCCCTAGTCGTGTTTTTTTCTTGGGTTAAATGTTATTTCTATAGCCACTTTGTAGTAAAACACTGGGCTGATTTCTCACTCGTTGGTCATGCCTCCCCTTCCCATGATACATGGATCCTACATTCTCTATATCGCTGCTGAGATTGGTCAACTCAACTCAACCCAGAATTCAGTGTTGGAATCTTCTCTTTTTTTGGAGACAGTGACTCTGTTCACCATCTCCAACCTGCAAGTATGAACATTTCCACTTTAGGTTCAAGGAAGACAAACCAGAAGATTTTTCCTTTAATGTGAAGAGTCTAGCAAATGTGGAGGAGAAAAAAAATCATACATGCATAAACGTCAATCTTGAAAATTGTTAGCATTCCCACAGTGTGGAAACAAGCCTTTTGGACCAAAAGGTCCACACGGATCCTCCCTAGAGTAAAACAATGAGATGCATTTCCATACTACTGACAATTCCACCTAACCTACACATCCCCGAACACAATGGACAGTTTAGCATGGCCAATCTACCCTAACCTGCACATCTTTGGACTGTGGAAGGAAACTGGAGCACCCGGAGGAAGCCCACACAGACACGGGAAGAATGTGCAAACTCCACACAGGCAGTCCCCCAAGGCTGGGATCAAACATGGGACCCTGGTATTTTGAGGCAGCAGTGCTAACCACCGTGTCACCCCACCTAATGGCCAGATATAGACCCCAGTCAAAAAGGCACGTTAAATGTTGGCCGTTGTCTTTCAGGAATGGGAACAGAGACAGGAAATATGACTGCTGACATGAAGTAGTCAGTTCTGGCCACTGCACCACAGGTTGGGTCTGTTAGCCTCAGAAGAAAATGGGCAGTACATATTTAGCAGCCTGAAAGGGTAATACGTTGAATTAATCTGATTTGCATTATTGTGAATATTGATGATTGAGGACAATCTTTGGAATGATAAAAGGATTTATTCAGGGCAGTAAGGGGAGGAACGGAGTGACTATTTCTCCAGATGGGAAATCTGAAACAAGAGGAAATAATTTTGAAATCAGAGCCAGGTCCACCAGGAGTGAAGTCAAGGAGGATTTTTTTTTAAATGCAAAGTATTGTGGAATTCTTTCAGTCTCTTTCCCCAAAGACTGTGGGTGCAGACAAGGTGTGAATTTGAACTTTCCAGACAGGGACTGACAACTTGTCATTGAGTATGGGTTTCAGCATGGGACATATTTGGAGCAAGGTAAGTGACTGGAATTGAGCCACAGATCAGCCAAGATTGAATTGAGTGGAGTAGCAGGGGGTGGAGGGATTGAATGGTCTCCCATTCCTATTTTCAGGAATATCTGTTAGCTTGCCTTTTTATCATATTAAGGAGTACAAATTAGGATAACAACAGTTCATAGTCATATACCATAATTTTAATGTAAAAGAAAACATGATTCAATATGTTTCACAGAAATTTTATTAAATAATGGATGTAGAATCAGTGAGGTATGGTTTACATAATTCTGGTAAAAAAAAGTCTTCTACTGAGAATAATGGAATAACTTCTAGATGGAGCATGTGGCTAAGGTGGTTTAAGACCTGCCTCCAAAAGGTGGATTGAAGGAGGAGAATGTAGTGGTTCTGTTCGCCGAGCTGGAAGTTTTTGTTGCAAACGTTTCGTCCCCTGGCTAGGAGACATCATCAGTGCTCTGGAGCCTCCTGCGAAGCGCTTCTTTGATGTTTCTTCCGGTATTTATAGTGGTCTGTCCTTGCTGCTTCCGGGTGTCAGTTTCAGCTGTCCGCTGTAGTGGTTGGTATATTGGGTCCAGGTCGATGTGTTTGTTGATGGAGTTTGTGGATGAATGCCATGCCTCTAGGAATTCCCTGGCTGTTCTCTGTCTGGCTTGCCCTATGATAGTAGTGTTTTCCCAGTCGAATTCATGGTGCTTGTTGTCTGAGTGTGTGGCTACTCGGGATAGCTGGTCGTGTCGTTTCGTGGCTAGTTGGTGTTCATGTATGCGGATTGTTAGCTGTCTTCCTGTTTGTCCTATATAGTGTTTTGTGCAGTCCTTGCATGGTATTTTATAAACTACATTAGTTTTGCTCATGTTGGGTATTGGCTCCTTTGTTCTAGTAAGTTGTTGTCTGAGCGTGGCTGTTGGTTTGTGTGCCGTTATGAGTCCTAAGAGTCGCAGTAGTCTGGCTGTCAGTTCAGAATTCCGAGAGGCATGGCATTCATCCACAAACTCCATCAACAAACACATCGACCTGGACCCAATATACCAACCACTACAGCGGACAGCTGAAACTGACACCCGGAAGCGGCAAGGACAGACCATTATAAATACCAGAAGAAACATCAAAGAAGCGCTTCGCAGGAGGCTCCAGAGCACTGATGATGTCTCCTAGCCAGGGGACGAAACGTTTGCAACAAAAACTTCCAGCTCAGCGAACAGAACCACTACAACAAGCACCCGAGCTACAAATCTTCACACAAACTTTGAAGGAGGAGAATAATGCTCAACAGTCCTGAGTTAGGCAATTGTAAACTCTAGTGGAAGGGATTGTGCAGCAGGAATGTTACAAAGAAAGGCAACGCAAAGCCATAAGGGATCTAAATACAAAGAATAGAATTTGTTAGACTAGCAGCCAGTGTGGATCAGGAACAGGTGAGTCATACCTAGTTCAAGTTGCAGTGCAGGGAGGGTGGAAGATGAAAGGCTAGTTAGAGCAATACTGGGTTGGTTGAGTCTGGATGAGGGTTTCATTGGCTGACAGAGTGAAGTTGAGTTACAGATGAGAAATATAGAGGATAACTGATCATGAACTTCAAGTGAACTCAAGGTAACAGTTCGTCTGCTTGAACCTGAGTCAGTGGCTGTTGAGGAGTTTGGAGACATTAGCAAAGATGTGGAATTGATGCCCGCATAGCTTTGCTTTTGACAATGTTTCCTTAGAGATCCAGGTTTCAGCCAAGCAGTGCGGCAATACAGAGGCATTGGAGGACTGAGAGGGCAGTGGACAGAGGGTACATACATGGAGTGACCTCAGTTCTGTGGATGACACTACGAAACAGTATCTAGAATGAGAAAAGGAGGGGTGGTCAAGGGTAGATCTTTGCAAGACTCCCGAAGCAGAAGTGTGAGAATCCGAAACAAACCATCAACAGTGTTTCTTTCACTGTGATCACAGAAAGAATTGGGACCAAGTGAATGTCTGCTTAAAAGATTCAAGAAGATAATCTGGAAGAAGTCATAACATGGCAGCAGTAATTACATCTTGATTGAACTGTGCAGATTGTTTCCTTTGAAAAATTTCTGTCAAGCAGCAGTTTAAACATAACTCTTTATTATGGCCTTACATATAAAACTGAATAATTTTTTTAGAAATAATCAATGTCAGCAGTTTCCATTCAACAGATCTTTAGAAATAACTGTTGCATATCTAACACTGAGAGATTTGGTTTTCTACTGGTAATACATTATTTTACAAACTCACATGTAATTCCTGTGCTTTATTTTGTTTACTGGATGTGAACTTCAGGCAAGGTCAGTAGTTATTTCTCATTGCTTATTGTCCTTGAGAAAGTGGTGCTGAATTACTGTGGTGTGGGGACTCCCACAATGCCATTGGAGTGAGGAACCTTGATCTTGTGACACTGAATCAGGACAGAGAATGGCTCAGAGGTAACTTGAAGTCGATGGTGTTTCCAAGCATCTGCTACTCTAGTTCCTCTATGCGTTGGAGGTTGCAGGTTTGAAAGGTGGTGTTGAAGGAGGCTTCGAAACCTATTGCCAAGTATCTCGTAGATGAAACACATAATTAACACTGTGTGCATGGGTGGTGTGAAGGGAATAAATGATGGAGGTGGTGGATGGGGTGCCAATCAAGCAACCTATTTTGATAACTGTTGTTGAGTTTCTCGAATGTTGTTGGATCTGCACTCATCCAGGCAAGTGGAGAATACTCCATAACTCTCTCGACTTGTGCCTTGTAGATGGTAGACAGGCTCTGGGGAGTCAGGAGGTTAGCTACTTGCTGCAGGATTCCTAACCTGTGACATGCTCTTGTAGCTGCAATATTCATATGGCTGGTCCAATTAAGTTTCTGGTCAATGGTAAGTCCCAAGAATATTGATTGTGTGGGATTCAGTGATGGTAATGCCATTGAATGTGAAGGGAGCTAGTGGCTAGCTTCACTCTTGTTGGAGATGGTCATTGCCTGGCACTTGTGTGGCATGGATGATTTTTGTGTGCTGCTTTACCTATGTCAAACAAAAAGTTGAAGAGCTGTGGTAAAGTAGCACATGGGGAATTACATGCGATTACACTTAACAAAATGTTACCAGAGAAAACTAAACCCTTTGAATATTAAGGCAAACCTTAAGTATGTTCAAATAGTGTAAAATTTAATAATCTCTTCTATCCAATCCACAAATTTTGTAACGCGTGCATAAACCCCTGCACTGTGAGGGAGCCCACATCCATGTCCAAAGGAGGTCACTCCGACCAGGTACCACTGACTGTCTTGCTTACAGATGAGAGGGCCTCCTGAATCTCCCTGAATAGGAAGAAAAAAAATGCTAAAAATTATGTTTATGTATTGTCTTGCTCCACTCACAGTTACATCTTGAAGTGCTTCCCATCTAATGGGCAGGATTTTCCACTCTTAAGCCAAGGAGAATTTTTTTCATGCAGGGAGGGGGGAGCCTGTGGAATTCTCTGCCATCAGAAAGCAGTTGACGCTGAAACATTGAACATTTTCAAGAAGGAGTTAGAAATAGTTCTTGGGGATAAAGGGGTTGAAGGATAAGGGGAGAAAGTGGGAAAAGGGGACTGAGTTGATGATCAGCCATGACCGTTTTGAGTGGCAGGGCAGGCTCGAAGGGCTGAATGGCCTACTCCTGCTTCTATGTTTCTCTGCTTCCTGGCCTCCCGGGGGCTCAAATTCTGTGAAATGAAATGGTTTGAAATGATAAAAGATGCTATGTTGACAAACTTGCTGCCAGTTTTCAGACAGCAAGAACAGATGTGGTCTCTCTGTTTGTGTGGTGTTTGGTCAAAAGAGAGATGTTGTTCAATAGTAGTAGAGTCTTCTGCTCTTTTACTACAGGAAGGGGATCTTTAATATTCAATTGAAGGACAAAAGGCAGACAGGACTCAGTGTGACATCTTGACCAAAGGCCATGAGCTCAGAGAGCACTGCACTCCCTGCTCACTGCATTGTAATTCCACTCCTTATTATTTGTTGAAGTCTTTGAACTTGTGATCTTTGAGCTGGCGTTGCCAGCTGATAAAAATTCAAAAGCTGGTATGTTAGGTTGGAAGTTTTCAGAAGTAGTATCAGAGTGCAACTATGAGGAATTTCTGAGAATTTTGAGCAGGTTCCAGGTAGAGGAACTGGTTTTATCACTTGAGATAGTTTGAATCAGGAGTCCTCTGCCACGTGAGGGTATCAATGCCTTAACACTGAATGTATTTAAGAAGGGAATGGATAGATTTCTAGACACAAAAGGCATCAAAGAATGCGGGAAGAGAGTAGGTGTATGGGTTTCACAGAATCACAGAATTGTTACGTCACAGACAGAGGCCTTTTGGCCCATCATGCTTGCACCGATTCTATTACCTCGTAACAATTGCCTGCTTTTCTCTCAAATCCCTGTACGCCGTTTTTATCCAAATAACCATCCAATGCCTGAATTGAGCCTGCCTCCACGCATTTGTAGCCAGTGTATTCCATACCCTAGTCACTCACTGAATGAAAAAAAAATGTTTGCTTGCTCGTCACTTCAAATCGATGTGCTTTAAGATAGAGCATCAACGATGATATTGCTGTATAGCAGAGCAGGCTTGATGGGCTGAATGGCCTGCTGTTTTCTAAATTTGTATTTCTCATTGGTTGAAAATTTGACATCCAAACATGGAAAGACAGGAAAACTGATCTGCGTCGAAGAAATCCTCAACTGCTTACACCGGGTAATGTCAAATCATTTCGTTGTTACCTGGGCTTAAAGGACTTACCTGGCATGTGTCCACACCTCCTTCTCCATAACCAGCACAAACCATGTTCCCCGTAATGTTATACTGTGGCAACTCCTCTTGACATTTTTGATTGGATACGAGAGGGATCACTGCATCCTGCAGAACACTTGATGGTGGCCCTGAGTGTGGGGAAGATGATGGAGGGTTGGCAGGGAAGAAAGGTGTGAGAGAGGTTGACTGCAAACAAAGGGGAGAGCCAGCTAATCTAGTTCTACTCCCCTCTGCACCCTTTATAGCATCTAATGGTTATCTATTTGAATCAAGTCTCCATTTTCTCTTTCTAGTATTATCGATGTTGCCTCAACACTGGTGTGTTGATCCCACATTCCTTATTCTCGCTAAGTGCTACACAAGGAAATATTTCCTAATTTCCCTTTTATTTCATGTTGCAATTATCAATGTTATTTGTCCTGTATGTTATACATGAATACAATGCCTCTGAAAAAAAGAGAATTTGCACTTTATGATTTAAAAAAATGTATCCCAATACAATCAAGATTTACAAACTTGTGGAAACACCTTTTTTTTTGCTTTTGTGTTTCATGTCCAATCAGAAAAAGGTTTCCAACTTTGTTTGTGAATGTTCCTGGAGGTTTGATCTTCTACCTCCATCTGTCCTAACTCTACAATTCTAATCACAGTTGAGAGAACCATTGGACCAAGTAATATTCCAGTATAAAACCTGTCTTGATCGGTTGTTAAAAACAGAAATTGCTGGAGAAACTCAGCAGGTCTGGCAACGTCTGTTCAGAGAGAAACAAAGGTAATGGTTGGAGTCCAGGGACCCTTTGTCAGCATTGACTTCTTCCACAGATGCTGCTAGACCACTTGAGTTTCTCTAGCAATTTCTGCTCTTGTTTCAGATTTCCAGCATCCGCAGTTCTTACTGTTTATTGATAGATTATATGCTTTTTCTTAAATAAAAATAAATACTCGTTTACTGTAGTGGTTTATTATTGAGACAGATCCACATGAGGCTAGAAGTTTTCTTGAACATCAGAATGGAAGTTTTTTCACAGAAGAAGAATTGAAAATCAAAAATCAAGCTCTTTAAACTAGAAACATTTCAGAACACACATAAAGACAAACTTCAATCTGTTTTCCATGATAGTGACACAAGACCAGAGAAATTACAAAACTATTTCAACTCTTTAGTGTTCTACTTAACTGAATCTAAATTGTTTTCTTGGCCTGGATTGCAATGATTTACAAATTTGATGACATGAATGCTTCCACAAATCTGAGAGCCTAAACTCTCTTGGTTCTTATTGTCTGCACATTTCTAACCAAACACCCCTAGTCTGGATGTTTTATAAAGAAAACCCTTCTGAGGAGGTAACTACCCAGAAAAAAAAAATCCTAGTTTGTTTCTAAACTTGACTCTGGTGGTTTCGGAATTGAATTAACAACCAAAATTGCTCAATCTTAGATCCTTCTAAAATTAAAACAAACCAACAAGTCTTATGTGTTTACCTCACCTATCATAAACATAACAGGATAAATGTCTTTCCATTAATGTCACAGAGGTCTGTAGTTACCTACTTTCTGACAAATTGCTGGATTTAATCAATTCTGTAAAGGCTCCCTCACATTTAGAGTCATAGAGTCGTACAGCACAGAGACTGGCCCTTTGGCCCAAATTGGTCCAGGGCGACCAAAATGCCTACCTACGCTAACCCCATTTCCCTGCACTTGGCCCCTATCCTTCTAAAACTTCTATCCATGTATTTGTCCAAATGCCTTTTAAGTGTTGTTAAAGTACCCACCACACCGACTTCTTCTGGCAGTTCATTCCATATGCATACCACCCTCTGTGTAAAAATGTTGCCCTCAGGGTTCTGTTTTATTCTTTCCCCTCGAGCCTTAAACTAACTCCCTCTTGTCCTTGATTCTCCAAGCCTGGGAAAAAAGACTGAGTGCATTCGCCCTATTGATGCCTGAATATAAGATTGATGAACTTCTATAAGATGCAAACTCAGTCTCCTATGCTCTGAACAAAAAAGTCAGCGTGGCACAGTGACTCAGTGGTTAGCACTGCTGCCTCACAGCACCAGGGGCCCAGGTTCAATTCCAGCGTTGGGTGACTGTCCATGTGGATTTTGCACATTTTCCCTGTGTCTACGTGAGTTTCCTCCAGGTGCCCCGTTTTCTGCCACAGTCCAAAGATGTGTAGGCCAGCCGAATTGGCCATGCTAAGTTGCCCATAGTGTTAGGTCCACTGGTCAGAGGGAAATGGGTGGGTCTAGGTGGGTTACTCTTTGGTAGACTTGTTGGGCCAAAGGGCCTGTTTCACACTGTAAGGAATCTAATCTAATCTAAGTCCTAGCTTGTCCAACCCTTCCCTATAACTCAGACTCTTGAGTCCTGGCAACATCCTTGTAAATTTCTTCTGCACTCTTTCCAGTTGAATAACATCCTTCCTAAAGCAAGCTGACCAAAATCAACACAATACTCCATGTGCGGCCTCACCAACATCCTATACAACTGCAACATAGCTCCCAACTTCTATATTCAACACCTTGACTTACGTAGACTTCCGTCACTGCCCTGATTACCTGTGACTCTACTTCCAGAGAACCATGCACCTGAACTCCAAGGTCCCTCTCGTCCACTACACTCCTAAAGGTCCTATCATTCACTCTGAAACTCCTGCCTTGATTTGACTTTCCAACATGCAAAAAAAAAGAAAATGCTTAACCAAGATAAAGACCTACTACTTGCGAATATTGAGATCCACATTTGAAAAAATTGATTTTATATTTAGGGTTATGTTTAAATATACAATATATAAACGTATACTGAATACATAGTATACATCTTTCATCACCCCTTCTCCCAAAATCATTAATGCATCCTAAACTGTAATTTTCATTTCCTATCAAAATATTCTTCCTAATACAAAATATTAACAATAATAATATATTTAGATTATATGCATAATAAGTTTCATAACTTCTTCAAAGCAAGTTGACTTGTTTCCCAACATTTGGTTTCCTTTTTATATCCACTTGATGAAGCATCCACTACATCTGGAATACCCTTTCCAGGGAATGATGATTTTACAATAATACCGCTGTAGCGTTAAACTTAAACAAAACACAGTCAATTCTTATCCCCAAATTTTTTTTAAACAAACTGAGAATCATTGTCTGTATAAATAAATTTCTTCTGAGTTGTTGGAGATATAAATTGCAAAGTGATGTCCAGCCAGCACAAGACTCGATGTTTGTTTTTCTTCCATTGAGCATTTCTATTAACATTGACAAATAACTGGCAAGCTGTTCAATCCCCATTCCATCTTTTTGTAGTAAAATAGCACTCACACCAATATTGCTAGCATCAATGGCATTGAAATGGGTCTCATAATTTTTTAAAGTTCATTTTTGTGGGATAAGGACATCATTGACTAGGCAGCGTTTATTGCCCAGAGGACAGTTAAAAGTCAACCATATTGCTGTAGATCTGGAGTCACGTGGAGGCCGGACCAGGTAAGGATGGAAGCTTCCTTCTCTAAAGGACACTAATGAAGCAGATGTTTTTTTTCCTGACAATTGTCAATGAATTTGCAGTCATCATTAAATTCTTAATTCCAGATATGTATTGAATTCAAATTCCACCATAGCTGGATTTGAACCTGGCGTCTCTGGATTAACAGGCCAGCGACAATACCACTTGCCTCCCTTCATTTCTAAGCTCTTAAAGGTTTCAAACTGTCAAAGGCTCTTTGAAATTATTTTGTACATGCAAATTTCTTGCATTTTTAAAATAAATGTGCCCAAAGAGACATTGCAGTGCTAAAGTTTCAAACTATATTTATCCATGTCAATATATCACAGAATTTCAAGGCTCATTTAAACCACAGGAAAATCCAAATTCATCTTTGTGCTTTTGTTGACCTTACACCATAGTGTGGCCCAAAGAAGTTATTTAACATTGATAAGTTCACTTTCAGCCACATTTATAACCGAGTTAGCTTTTTGTAATTGATCAACTTGCTTAATCAATTGGTCTGAATGTTTGCCCTCGTTTTGACTGAATGATGTAGACAGTTGTATACATCTTTAAAGATTTTGATGGTTAAAATGCCAGTGCAATTTTCATTCCACTTTATATTGATGAAGTCCACCTGAGGTTGCAAAGGCTGACATTTCTTTGACCCTTTCAATCAATGAAACTTGCCAATATCCTTTTAGCAAGTCAATCTTAATGACAAATCATGCACGTCCATTTCTTTCAGTGCAGTCCTCCAATCCTAGAACTGGATTTGAGCCCACCTGTTTAGCTGCATTAACTTTGCAATAGTCTAGAAACTTAGTGACCCCTCTGCTTTCATTACCATCACAATAGGTAAGCTCCAGCTATGACAAGTCAGCTTTCTGGGAGGTATATGTTAAACCTTGATGTTATCCAGTCTGATTACTGGAGGATCAACATTTCAATTTTCAATTGTGATTCACTCTCCAATTGTTTTCTGATATATATTTCACTTGCTAATACTTTTACTGCTATAAATACACTTATGTCCTGCTTACTCTCCTTGTCATTATATTTCTTTAATGAGCTGACATGGTGAGGACAAGAGTTGTCACTTATGGTGATGAGTATTGAAGACCCCCACACAGGTTATGTTCTGCACCTTTCCCACACTCCGTGCTTACTCAGAGTAGTGTTCAATATGGTGCAGTACTGATTCATTAGCTGAAGGAGGATGGTGTGTGGTAATCAGCAGGAGTTTTCCTCGCTTCTGTTTGACTTGATGCAATGAGACTTCTTTGGTTCTCGAGTCAATGTTGTGCGCTAACAATTACACCCAGGGTAAGTGACATTGCCTGTAATGTGTGACTCTGTGAGTAAGGCTATATCAGTCTGTTTCTTGACTAGTCTGTGAGGCAGCTTTTGCAATTTTTGCATTAGCCCCCAGATGTTAGTGAGCAGGACATTGCAGGTTTGGCAGGGCTGATTTTGCCATTGTCATTTCTGGTTCCGAGATCGATGCCATATTATCCATCTAGTTTCATTCCTTAATTTTGCAGGAGTTAAAGATCTCAAATGATAGACTGTTGTGTCATCTACTACAAGAGAACTATTAGCAACACCTAACCTAATTTTGAAAATTCAGTCCATGCAATGAACTTCAACACAACTCTCCTGTTTATGTTCAGTGCATCCATGTCTTTGAACGAGACATAGATTGCTCTTAAACTCAATGAATTTGAAATATCTGTCTAGAATCATCACTTGTTCTGATCACAATGAAACTTTTCTTCCCTCAGTTGGTTAGACTTTGAGACATATTCAAAGGGGCCTGCTGACTTTCTTTAACAACAGAACATGTATATTATATTTCTATATTATACAAAAGAAAAAAAATGAAGAAATAAGCTATCTCAATATCGGAGACAATTAAAACATCTGACAGGCGCAGCAAAAGATGGTTTCAACCCATTTCCCAGAACTGTTCAATACAGAGACTTAAGACCAGAGAAATTCTAGCATTACCTCAACTTCTGGGGGTTATACTGAACTGGCTCCTAACAGTTTTCATGCCTTGGATTGTGGATTTAATTCAGAGCATTTTCCAAATCTGCTGACAAGAACTTTTCACAACTCGTCAAGAGTTTTACCTTTCTTAGTGTTAATCATCTGCGGATTTCCAATGACCCTCCTCTGGTCTGGGAATTTTGCAAACTAACCATTCCTATTGAAGTAACTGGTACTCTGGCTGCCCTGTAAAGCTCCTCTAGAGGAGAAATTAAACTTGCTCCTGCACCCAACTCTGTTGATTCTGAGCTGAATGATAAACTTGCACAAACCTGGGTTTTTCTGAAATGAAAACAAAACTGACAGCCTTGCATGTCATAAACACACAAGAGGAACATTTTAACAAAAACACCAATTCTACAATCACCCATTCTCTGACAAAATACTGGATTTAATCATTGCTCCATAAAAACTCTGTGATTTTATATATCTTTTGCAAAGAAATCCCTTTGCATAAGTAAATAGCATCCATCTATCTCTATTTCGAAATTCAAGTTAAAAAAAACGTATAAATGATACACTTTTCATCACAGCACATTTGCGTCATTCAATTCTTGTTCAGTTCTCGAGAATTATTAGCCATCAAATAGAAACTGACATTCCAAGGTTTGCCGATGGCCATGGTGGTATTATCACTAATCTATTAATCCAGAGACCCTGGTAATATTCTGGGGACCCAGGCTTGAATCCTGCCTTGGCAGCTGGTGGAAGTTGAATTCAATAAGTATTTGGAATTAGAAGTCTAATGATGGCCATTAAACCATTGTCAATTGTTGGAAAGCCCCATCTGGTTCACTAATGTCCTTTACGGAAGGAGACTGCCATCCTTACCTGGTCTGGTCAACACATGACAGCAATGTGGTTGACTCTTAGGGATGGGCAGTAAATGCTGGCTTGGCCAGCGATGCCTCCATCCCGTGAATTAATAAGTAAAAATATCCTCAATGACAAGCTCCAAACTAAGCATGTCCGCCCTGACACCCATCCGCACTGTTCGGGACTCCTGTTTTGCTTACCATTTTCAGATAGGTCACCCCAACCAGCAATGTAGCAACTCATTCCTGGTAAGAACTGCTGGTTCCTGTCTGGGAGGCACATAGGCTGAACAAACGCTGAAACATAAACATACACGACTTGTTAGTGAAACATTCAATGCTCTCCTAAATGTATTAAGGGGTGGCGGAGGTGAGCAGGAGTAGTGAGTTGGTCATGGATGAGGGGGGATGCTATTAACAATTTTGCAAGTCCACGATTAATTGAGCAACAGCAAGGAGTTAGAGTAATTCCTTAACCACAGTGCGAGACAGGATGTGAGTGTTGGACTGTTCTAAAATGTTCTCATGTTGACAGCCTTCGTGATAACAGGGACAATTCTGTCCATTACTACTGTTCAATTCGATAGTCGCATCCTCCGAGGGGTTCTGACCTTGTTTTGATAAGCAAGTGCTTCATTTTAATATTACAAAGAACAAAGAACAAAGAAAATTTACAGCCCAGGAACAGGCCCTTCAGCCCTCCAAGCCTGAGCCAACCCAAATCTACTGTCTAAACCTGTCGCCCAATTCCTAAGCATCTGTATCCCTCTATTCCCCACCTACTCATGCATCTGTCCAGACGCATCTTAAATGAATCTACCGTGCCTGCCTCTACCACCTCTGCTGCCAACGTGTTCCAGATGCCCGCCACCCTTTGTGTGAAGTACTTGCCGTGTGTATCCCCCTTAAACTTTCCACCTCTCACCTTGAAAGCATGGCCTCTCGTTATTGAATCCTTCACCCTGGGAAAAAGCTTGTCTCTATCCACCCTGTCCATACCCTTCATGATTTTGTAAACCTCAATCAGGTCCCCCCCTCAATCTCCTTTTTTCTAATGAAAATAAACCTAAGCTACTCATCCCCATAAACCTTCTCTGCACCCTCTCCAAAGCATCCACATCCTTTTGGTAATGTGGCAACCAGAACTGTACACAGTATTCTAAATGTGGCTGAACCAATGTCTTGTACAATTTTAACATGACTTGCCAGTCTTATACTCAATGCCTCGTCCAATGAAGGCAAGCATACTTGACCACTCTATCCACCTGTGCAGCAACCTTCAGGGTACAATGGACCTGTACTCCCAGATTTCTCTGCCCATCAACTTTTCCCAAGGCTCTTTATTCAATGTGTAATTCGCTCCAGAATTAGACTTGCCTAAATGCATCACCTTAAATTTATTCTGCATCATTCCTCTAACAACATGCTACAGGATGACTAACCTGTTCTTAAATCAATACTGTAATCAGAAGACAAGTTAACATATTTTCATAGAATTGATTGATAAATAAATACTGTTTCAAAGAATATATCTTTCTTTTGATATAATTTGTTTTTAATGTTCACCTTAGAGTCATAGAGTCATAGAGATGCATAGCATGGAAACAGACCCTTCGGTCCAACCCATCCATGCCGACCAGACACCCCAACCCAATCTAGTCCCATCTGCCAGCACCCGGCCCGTATCCCTCCAAACCCTTCCTATTCATATACACATCCAAATGCCTCTTAAATGTTGCAATTGTACCAGCCTCCACCACTTCCTCTGGCAGCTCATTCCATTTACGTACCACCCTCTGTGTGAAAAGGTTGCCCCTTAGGACTCTTTTATATCTTTCCCCTCTCACCCTAAACCTATGCCCTGTAGTTCTGGACTCCCCGACCCCAGGGAAAAGACTTTGCCTATTTATCCTATCCATGCCCCTCATAATTTTGTAAACCTCTATAAGGTCACCCCTCTGCCTCCGACGCTCCAGGGAAAACAGCCCTAGCCTGTTCAGCCTCTCCCTATAGCTCAAATCCTCCAACCCTGGCAACATCCTTGTAAATTTTTTCTGAACCCTTTCAAGTTTCACAACATCTTTTCGATAGAAAGGAGACCAGAATTGCACACAATATTCCAAATGTGGCCTAACCAATGTCCTGTACAGCCACAACATGACCTCACCAAAACATGCACCTCTAATCATGCAGTGCTCCCTCAGTGTTTACCTTCTGACAATGCTGCACTCCCTCAGCAATAACTCTCCAATAGTGCTGTACACCCCCAGCATTAAAACTCTGAAAGTGCAGTACTCCCTCAGTTCTGACCCTCCCACAATCCCACGTGGTCTCGTTACTGACCTTCTGAAAATGCACGCCCTTTATGTACTGACCTTCTGACATTACAGCGGTCCCTCAGCACATTCCTTTTGACACTGTGGCACTCTCTCCAAATGGGCGGCACGGTGGCACAGTGGTTAGCACTGCTGCCTCACAGTGCCAGAGACCCTGGTTCAATTCCCACCTCAGATGACTCTCTGTGTGGAGTTTGCACATTCTCCCCGTGTCTGCGTGGGTTTCCTCCCACAGTCCAAAAATGTGCCGGTTAGGTGGATTGGCCAAGTTAAAAATTGCCCATAGTGTTTGGTGGAGGGGTAAATGTAGGGGAATGGGCCTGGGTGGGTTGCGCTTCGGCAGGTCGGTGTGGACTTGTGGGGCCGAATAGCCTGTTTCCACACTATAAGTAATCTAATCTAATCTAAAACTAATCCTCCAACAGTGCACTGCTCCCTCAACACCATCTATCTGACAGTGCAGATTTCGATAGAAAGGAGACCAGAATTGCACACAATATTCCAAATGTGGCCTAACCAATGTCCTGTACAGCCACAACATGACCTCTTCAGCAGTATGGTGCTTCCTCAGCACTGCCCATCCAACAGTGTGCTACCTCAGCACTCACACTCCAACAGTGCAGTGCTCTCTCGGCACCAACTACTTGACAATACAGCACTCTCTCAGGACTAAACATTGACAGTGTAGCGCTCCCTCAGCATGTCCCCTGTCAAAGCTGTGCTCCCACAGTACTGACCTTCTGATAATGTGCTCTCTCTGTGTAACAACCCTCTGATAGTGCAGCACTCACTCAGTACTGACCCTTCCGCAGTGTGAAACATCCTCATTACTCAGCCTCCGACAGTGCAACATGACCTCAATATTGACCCTCCAACAGTACGACACTCCCTCAATACTGACACCTGACAGAACGAAACCACCTCAGCACTGACCCTCCAGTACTGACATTCTGACAGTGCGGCACTCCCTCAATACTGACCCTCTGACAGTACAACGCTCCCTTAGTACTGACTCTCCAAAACTGCTGCACTCCCTCAGTACTGACCCTCCTTTAGTGCAGCACGCTCAGTACTGACCCTCTGACGGTGTAGGACACCCATTCCTGATGAAGGGCTCCTGCCCGAAATGTCAATTTTCCTGCTCCTCAGATGCTGCCTGACCTGCTGTGCTTTTCCACCACCAGGCTAACCTTGAGCACTCCCTCAGTACTGACCCTTTGACAGTGCAGCACTCCCTCAGTACTGACATTCTGACAATGCAGCACTCTCGCAGATAATTCCAAGTCAATGCCCTGTCAACTCATAGCAAGAGGAGATAGATTGGGTTGAATTCTGAACACTTACCCGTAAAGGTCACTGCAGAAACCAAGTGTATCAAGGCAATGTCACTGTCCTTAGTCCGGCTGTTGTAATGAGGATTCATCAAGATTCGGTCAATTGCTCGAGTCTGTGTGTGTGGGGAGGTAAGATTGAGCTGTGTGTGTAGGCCCAGGATTGCCTTCCAGTGAGAGGGTTCAAGGTTTCTCCTGCAGATGAGAAAGTTACCATTCTTTATACTAAAATGAATCTTGCAATTTAATCTGTCAATAAACCATTTCTCACCAGCTACTGGTCCAAGCCTGTCATTGTAACTGGTTGTTATTAAAATATAGCTGAAAATGTGCTGCTGGAAAAGCGCAGCAGGTCAGGCAGCATCCAGGGAACAGGAAATTCGACATTTCGGGCATAAGCCCTTCTTCAGGCTTATGCCCGAAACGTCGAATTTCCTATTCCCTGGATGCTGCCTGACCTGCTGCGCTTTTCCAGCAACACATTTTCAGCTCTGATCTCCAGCATCTGCAGACCTCACTTTCTCCTGCTATTAAAATATACCTTCATCACTGCATGCTTATACTAATCAAATCTCATATCAAAGATTCACAACTATTTGAGAGACCAAACAGAGACACCTCTGACAATGCAGCACTGGATGGTAGCCTAGTTATTGTGGATGAAGGTGGGCCTGCTTTCTAAGGCTGTGCTAAGGGAATATCACAGTGTCAGAAACTTCCATCTCTTAGATCTGATGACAGACTGAGGCTGCACCTTTCCTCAGGTGGATATAGATTTTTGTGACATTGGCTGAGGAATGAAGATTGGCTAGGATGCTCTTGCAGAGAACACTCCAGTTAGATCCTCTTCCTTATATAGCTGTGTTATTCATGGCATTGGAATCTGTCACACAGACTGGAGTTTTCTGGTCTGGTACATCTCCAGATTGGCAGTCACTCTAGTTTGAAATCTCACTTCCTTTAGTATTGATCCACTCTAAGGTAAAGCTACTCACTGAAGCAACTGAAAATAAGGAAGCAGACTCAAAACAGCTGCTGGAGTCAGAAATGATCACTTTAGTATATGTGTGTTTGGAGCTATCTGTTTTACAGTAACAGGTAAGAGGTGATGGTGAGCAATGTAAGCAATGATCACAGTGGGCATCTGATTGTGCATAGGTCTTGTTTGATTAGACTTACTACCATCAATCTTTCTAGTAACATTAGTTTATGGGGCTTTCTGGTTTTAAGCATTGAAAGATTAACCACTAATAACTCTTCGGCAGAAACACTGGTACTTGAATAACTCATGTTTTCTAACATAATGATAAGATAATAGTTTAAGACTGGTTAGCTTTGCTAATACCAGGAAAGCGACATTGTCATTTCCTAAAGAGATAGCAATTTGGTCGATGCCACATGAACCCACTAACAATTGTACTAGACTCTCTCAGAAGCAATCATTTATATGCCAGTGGGCAGTGCTATTCAGAACCTTGTTAACCTTTCAGGTCAGTTATCTTACACAGTAAGGAGGGCTTCAAACTAAAAAAGATTTCCTCTTTATTCTATGTTCTTCTTTAAGGGGGAAGAGTCCAGAACTAGAGGGCATAGGTTTAAGTCAAGATTAGAGTGGTGCAGGAAAAGCACAGCAGGCCAGGCAGCATCCGAGGAGCAGGAAAATCATCATTTCGGGCAGAAGTCCATCATCAGGAATAAGTTTAAAGTGAGAGGGGAAAGATATAAAAGGGTCTTAAGGACCAACTTTTTCACACAGAGGGTGGTGTGTCTATGGAATGAGCTGCCAGAGGAAGTGGTGGAGGCTGGTACAATTACAACATTTAAAAGGCATCTGGATGGGCATATGAACAGGAAGGGTTCAGAGGGATATGGACCAAGTGCTAGCAACTGGAACTAGATTAGGTTAGGATATCTGGTCGGCATGGACGGGTTGGACCGAAGAGTCTGTTTCATGATGTGCACCCTATGATTCTATGATTTGAAGATAATGTTAAGACACTAAGGCTGCATAGGTGGTATGTGTACTCTTGAACAGTGAACACAAAATGGTGATTTCATTGAAGTGTTTATGATGATGAAACTAGTTGTGCTGATAGATAGTGAGGAACCTTTTTTATCAGGTGGGGGAGCCCAGAACACTGTTAGAGCAAGATCATTCAGGATGGAGTACTTATAGTAGGAAGCACATATTCATGGAAAGGATCATGAAATGTGGTATTCCGAGTTCAATTGAAAGTTTAAAAATAAGATTTTTAGATGGGCAGAAATATTAAAGGTTATGGAATTAAGATGAGTACATTGACTTAAGTTCCAGATCTAATTTGAATGACAGAACAGGAGTTTAATAAGCATCACCTCTTTATATGTCCCTAAACCAGTAGCTGCCACTTTTTCTATTGTCCTTGTAGTCGCTTTTTACTAATATCGTCAATCAAGTCTTCATTAAATCAGAGTCCACGGATAGGACACAACGATGAAATTATAAATAAGGGGAAAGAATTCGTGGTGAGTGTTACCCATAAACACAGTGAGCTGCTGAAACGATCCACTGATCACTGAGTAGTGTGGCTCCACACATATGCCGAAAGACAAAATGAAGAGAAATGATCCAGGGCCATGTGCCTTCTGCTGCATCCATACCACCTACTATCTTTCCAAGACCCTTCGGTTCGTGCAGACTCTTCCCACATGCTGAAAGGAAAGCAGCAGACAATCCTTAAACTGAGTGTGGTGTGCCAAAGTTCACAGATGACACTAAGACGAGTGGTAGAGCAAAGTGGAGGGGGTACAGAGGAGGTTCACTAGGTTGGTTCTGGAGTTGAGAGGGTTGGCTTTTGAGGAGACACTGAGTAGACTGGGATTATATTCAGTGGAATTTAGAAGGGAGGGGTGGTTTTATAGAAATACATAAAATTATGAAGGGAATAAATAAGATAGAAGCAGGGAAGTTGCTTCCACTGGTGGGTGAAACTAGAATGAGGGGCATAGTCTCAAAATAAGGGGGCACAGATTTAGGACGGAGTTGAGGAGGAACTTCTTCTCCCAAAAGGTTGTGAATGTATGGAATTCCCTGCCGAGTAAAGGGTCTGGTTGAATGTTTTTAAGGCAAAGAAAGACAGATTTTTGAACAGTAAAGGAATTAAGGGTCATTGTGAGAGGGCGGGTAAGAGGAACTGAGTCCATGAAAAGATCAGCCATGATCTTAATTTGGGCAGCACGGTGGCACAGTGGTTAGCACTGCTGCCTCACAGCTCCAGAGACGCGGGTTCAATTCCCACCTCAGGCGACTGACTGTGGAGTTTGCACATTCTCCCCGTGGGTTTCCTCCGGGTGCTCCGGTTTCCTCCCACAGTCCAAAGATGTGTGGGTCAGGTGAATTGGCCATGCTAAATTGCCCGTAGGTAAGGGGTAAGGGTAGGGGTATGGGTATGGGTGGGTTGCGCTTCGGCGGGTCGGTGTGGACTTGTTGGGCCGAAGGGCCTGTTTCCACACTGTAAGTAATCTAATCTAATCTAATCTTATTGAATGGGGAGCAGGCTTGATGGGCCAGATGGCCTTCACCTGCTCTTAGTTCTTATGTCCTGATATCCTTGTGGACTCATAGTGTCACAGCCCCATAGAACAGTACAAACCAGATGGAGGCCATTCTGCTCATTAGACAATCCTATAAGAGAGCTCAGACAGGTGCAAATCCATTTCCCTTTCTTTGTTCCTGACCCTGCAAAATGTCTTCAATTCAAGTGTTTATTCCAATCCCTTTCACAAATTATTATTGAATCAGCATCTCTTGCAGGCAGTGTAATCATAAGAAATTGCTTTGTAAAAAGAAAATTCAACCCATCTCTTACTTAGTTTTTTGGCCACTTATCTTAAATCATTGCCTTGCTGACTCTTCAAATGCTGAAACACATTTCCCTGATTTTTCCCAATCAGTGTCTCATAATTTTGAACACCTCCATTAAATCTATCTTTAGCTGCTCTACTGTAAGAAAAACTATTCCAGCTGCTTCAGTGTCTCTAGATAACTGAAGTTGCTCATCCTCAATGCCATTGCAGTACATTTCCTCTGCACCTTCTCCAAAGCAGCTTGCTGGGGGTTCACTACTGTGCGAACTGGCTGTGTTAATATAGACATCAGTGGGACCCCTGTTGTGAAGGGAGTATCTATCAGTCACATTTTAATTGAATGTTAGTTTTAGTGCTTGAGGCAGGTTGTGAGCAGGCATGTGTTTGAAGCTGTTACACTTGCAGTTCACTTCTTGGAAGTTAATCTTCAGTTTACTTACGTTTCCTGTTGCAATTCAGGTACACCACTTTGTTCTGATGACATATTGTACTGGAAGGCAAAAAAACAGAGATGCAATGTAATTTTCACTCATGATGATGCTGGACTGACCTCCAGCAAGTTCCTCTAGCAGCAATTACAAATGATGAGATCGCTCTCAAACTACACAGTAAATAGAGTCATAGAGCCGTACAGATATGCAGCATGGAAACAGACCCTTCAGTCCAACTCACCTCTGCTGACCAGATATCCTAAATTAACTTAGCCGCATATGCCAGCACATGGCCCATATCCCTCTAAACCCTTCCTATTCATATACCCATCCAGATGCCTTATAAATGCTGTAATTTAAGCCTCTACCACTTCCTCTGGCAGTTCATTCCATACATACATCACTCTCTGCGTGAAAAGGTTGCCCCTTAGGTTCCTTTTAAATCTCTCCCCTCTCACCCAAAACCTATGTCCTCCAGTTCTGGATTCCCCCACCGCAGGGAAAAGACCTTGTCTATCTACCCTATCCATGCCCCTCATGATTTTATAAACCTCTGTAAGATCACCCCTTAGCCCCAGATGCTCCAGGGAAAACAGCCCCAGCCTATTCAGCCTCTCCCTATAGCTCAAACCTTCCAATGTTAGCATCATCCTTGTAAATCTTTTCTGAACCTTTTCAAGTTTCACAACATCCTTTCGATAGGGCACATAGAAACAATCAGTTGCATTCCGTTTACTCTTCCACTTTTCTCCTAAGAAATTATTGACCCACAATGTGGAATAAAGATATTTTGTGACGTTTTTGAGATGATGAGGCATTTTGCTTTGACTCTGCGAATTCTCTCATTGAATGCCTCCAGCTCTTCCCCTGAAAATCTCTGCCTCAAGCCCACTTATTTAACCAGGCTCTTGGTCACCTTTCCTAACCTGTCCTTTAGTTTGGCGGCCATGGAGTCCAATTCATATTGCTGGTCACACGTCACAGCATTAAAAGACGTTGCATCTCTCATGAGAATGTTTGCAGTGTGGAAACTTTTCTTGGGAACTTGCTGGGCAGGAAAATTATGCCGCCTTGCTGAGAATTTAACCTTAGTTTGTATCTTTCTAATGTCAGACCATGAGCAGCATTAGTGCAAGAATTAATCACAGAATCACATAAGTCTTATGGCATAGAATGAGGACCATTGTGTTCCATTAGCTGTTCAAATGATCATCATTACCTAGTGCCAATCTCTTGCTTTTCTTCTCACACTGCTGCATACTATATTTATCCAAATGATGAGCCAATCCCTCTTGAATGACTGTTGAAGTAGCCTCTACCACACTTCCATACCATCAGTACTTGCTTTGTGAAAATGTTTTCTCCTCACTTTGCTCTTACTTCTTTTGCAAATTACTTTAGATCTTTACCGTCTCGCTTGTGTCCCTTTTACAAGGAGGGACAGTTTCTCCTTATCTACTCTATCTAGCCTGCTCGCGATTTTGAAGTCTTCTGTCAGATCTCCTCTCAGCATTTGTCTCTCCAAGGTGAACAGTCCTAAATTCTTCAATTCTATCCTCATAATTGAAGCCCTTCGTCCCTGGAACCACTGTTGTAAATTGCTTCTGCACTTTTCCCCTAATGCATTCACCTCCTTCATATCATGTGGCAGCCAGAATTGTACACAATACATCAGCTGAGGTCTAACAATTGCTTTTTACAAGTTCAACCCCACCTCATTGCTCTTGTACTGCATGTCTCAATTAATAAAGTTGAGGACACTATGTTTTATTAACTGCTGTCTCTGCCAGGCCTGTCATCTTTAATGATCTGTGCACATACACACCCAGGTCCCTCTGCTCCTGCACCCCCTTTCAAATTGTGCTCTCAATTTTATATTGTCTTTGAGTGTTCTTCTGACTAAAATACATCACCTCACACTTCTGTGTATTGAAGCTCATCTGCTATCTAAGCGCCCACTCCACCATGTTTGTTTGGAGATATACACAATCCTCAGTTTATAATTCTTCCAAATTTTGTGTCAGCTGCAAACTTTGAAATTGTCCCCTATAGACCTCGAGGGACAGTCTTCAGTAGCATCCAAACCCATTGTCCTTGCCATCCAGTAAGGTTGAGAGTAGTAAGTGAAGGAATCACCATCACCCAAGATCCCTTCCGTGTAGTATTACCCAGACTTAGATGTATATCTGCCACTCTTTCATTTCCATTGTATCAACAAGAACTCCCTCACTGACAGTGTTGTGGGAACACCTTTCAACTCATGGACGGCAAAGCTTCGAGAAGGATGCCTGCATCGCCATCTCACGAGCAACTTAGTATGGACAATTAGTGCTGACCTTTGTCACAAAGCTGGTTCTTTTTTCTAAAAGCTGTTCCTTTTCCTTGATTTTTTTTCAGAAGGGTCATAAACCACTCCGGGCTCTGAAATGGCTGGGTTTGGCACAGAGATGAAAGGCCTTTTTGTTTATACATAAACAGATGAGTCTTTAAGCCAAAGTTTTATGTTTTTAGAAGTAGCCTGTATAAGTCAAGCGGGCATGGCCGGCTCTCTAGCTGAGCAGTTCAGTCCCAAACTAGTTGGGGAGTGCAGCAGTGGACAGTGTGGAAACAGGCTGCTAAACTATCTCTCCTTCTGCCCTTCTAACTTCGACCTGTAAGCCTTTGTTTCATTTTACTGTGTTTAAGGGGGTTGGCTTATTGGGAGTATTGTGTATATTTGGAACAGCGTAATTATATCTAGTTTGGATAAACTGAGTTCTGTCGGGGTTCTTTATTCTGTTCTTTGTGTTTCATTGTGTAATGTTGTGAATAAAATTTTATCTGATTTAAAACCTGGTAGTCAACCTCGCTAACTTACTCTGGGTAATTTTCACTGTACACTTACTAAAACAAATTGCAAAGTTATGGTCTGGGCTGCCTGCTTTAGAATGCTTTGAGTGGTTTGGCCTAGCCCATAACACCTCAGCAGCAATGCCCATGTCAGTTAAATGAAATGAAATGTGTTTTAAATACCTTGGTATGAAAACATAACTTCCATTCGAGTTCTTATCCAGTTTTACAGCGGGCTCGTTGCCTTCAGCAGAAATTGATGATGTTTTGTTGATGTTGCTGTCAGTGTGAAATTAGGATGTTGAACAAGCACTTTAGAAACATTTAAAGCCCTCATATATTTCTACTAAATTCAAGCTTTGACCCTGCCCGCCCTGCACATTCCCCATGTGCTGACCTTCTCCCTTGACCCAATACTTGCTCCTAAATGAAGATAAAGAAATGTGGAGTGACAAAGTGTAAGTGAGCAAGTCTGTGCTAGTCCTCAAATAAGGAATTTATGTTTATTGAGAAATTTGCACACAGTCTCAGGATGTCCTAAATTGCTTTTACAGTTAGTGTTTGCTTTGAACTGCAGTCACCAATGTCACAGAAATGGCAAGTTGTGCATGGCAAGTTTCCACCGACAGAAGAGTATTGACTTACTGACTACTTCTGTTTGTGATATTGATCGAGGGAAGTGATATTCATCTAAGAAACCTGGGAGAAAACATCCCTCATCTTCTTTGCAATGCTGCTAGAGGATGTTTTACATCCATCTCAGATGGCAGATGGAGCCCCAGCTGAATGCTTCACATGGGAACTGATACCTCTGGCAATACAGCGCTCCTTCAGTGATGCTGCTGTTCAATGTTCAAACCTCTGGAATGGGAGGTCCAACAAACAACCTCTGAATCCCAAAGTAACCATTTTAAGGGCCTGGCGTTTTCTGTTCATATTTTTAATAAAACGTTTTTAGCGTTAAGGATCAGGGCAATTGCCTTCATTTTCAACATGAGCTTCCATCATCCAACACTTGAGCAGAAAAAAAACTGTTAATGTACTGTAAAGAAAATATTACAAGAACACAAGTGAGTAGTTAAAAGACAGTTAATTCAACTTACATAACTTTTACAATAAAAACATAACAACAGGAGATGAAAGTAGAAAGTTGCTTTTCTAAGCGTGGATCAGTTGCTGCTAAGTGACAATTCTAATGGTGCTGCCTTCAGTTAATCCCACTGAATGAAACACTCAGGAGATATGATGGAGACTGAAGAATTCAGTTAAGTTAGCAAAGCTAATTTTCAGTAACAAGTAGCAATCGAGATGTTACAGGATGCTAATCTTCATTGGAAGATGTATTGAAGAGAAATCACATGGAGATTTATGAGCAGTAGATAAAAGTTTGTCTGGACCGCAAATAAAATTATGCCAGGGATTCCATCCCAATTCACCACCGCCATCTCACCAGGAACACAATGGAAACATAGTTTTTGCGTGTGTAAGTGAGGCAACTCTTGACAAGTTGTAATAACAATGATTGAATGCAGATATTCAGAGATCTTATTGCAAACTTCTCAAGCAGATGGGACTGGAACCTATGCCTTCTAGCCCAGAGATGAGAACATTATCATTACACCACACAAGCCCCAAGAGGGGATTCCTGGAAATATTTTCCATTCAGAGATGTTACAGTGTACTTCTGGAATAATTGAATAATTTCAAATAATTGAAGTTGAACAGCCTCAATAATGGAATAGACAACTGCCAATGGGGTAATTATCACTTGGGGTCAGGCAGCATCCGAGGAGAAGGAAAATTGACGTTTCGGGCAAAAGTCTTTCATCAGGAAGGGCTTTTGCCCGAAACATCGATTTTCCTGCTCCTCGGATGCTGCTTGACCTGCTGTGCTAATCTCAACTCTGGTTTCCAGCATCTGCAGTCCTCACTTTTGCCTAATTATCACTTAGATGGCCATCAATCACTACTTTGTTCACAGTGTGATTGAAGAGATGTGATCCAAGTATTAGTTTTTAAAATTTGAGGATCCATACAAGCATATTTTGAACTTATGCACAAAAAGGACATTTAACTAATGAAAAGACACATTAAAAAAAAATCAGTATTGTTGTACCTGAAAGGAGCAAGAAGTTTGGATGAAGTCACAAAGTCTGGAGAACTTTCAGAGAGTTCGCATAGCCTAGTTTGTAAGTCAGGTAACCACATTGGATTTTTGAACTTGGTAAGATGGAATTTGAGTAGGAGAAAGTGAGGACTGCAGATGCTGGAGATCAGAGCTGAAAAATGTGCAGGTCAGGCAGCACCCAAGGAGCAGGAGAATCGACGTTTCTGGCATGAGCCCTTCTTCAGGAATGAGGAGGGTGTGCCAAGCAGGCTAAGATAAAAGGTAGGGAGGAGGGACTTGGGGGAGGGACGTTGGGAATGCCATAGGTGGAAGGAGGTTAAGGTAAGGGTGATAGGCTGGAGAGGGGGTGGGGGCGGAGAGGTCGGGAAGAAGATTGCAGGTCAAGAAGGCGGTGCTGAGTCCGAGGATTGGGACTGAGATAAGGTGGTGGGAGGGGAAATGAGGAAGCTGGAGAAATCTGCATTCATTCCCTGTGGTTGGAGGGTTCCTAGGCAGAAGGTGTCGTGTTGCCATGGTCTGGCGTTGGAGGAGACCAAGGACCTGCATGTCCTTGGCGGAGTGGGAGGGGGGTGTTAAAGTGTTCAGCCACAGGGCGGTTGGGTTAGTTGGTGCGGGTGTCCCAGAGGTGTTCTCTGAAACGTTCTGCAAGTAGGCGGCCTGTCTCTCCAATGTAGAGGAAGCCACATCGGGTGCAGCGGATGCAGTAAATGATGTGTGTGGAGGTGCAGGAGAATTTGTGATGGATATGGAAGGATCCCTTGGGGCCTTGGAGGGAAGTGAGGGGGGAGGTGTGCGCGCAAGTTTTGCATTTCTTGCGTTGCAGGGGAAGGTGCAGGGAGTGGAGGTTGGTTGGTGGGGGGTGTGGATCTGACGAGGGAGTCGCAGAGGGAGTGGTCTTTCCAGAATGCTGATAGGGGAGGGGAGGGAAATATATCCTTGGTGGTGGGGTCTGTTTGGAGGTGGTGGAAATGACGATGGATGATACTATGTACCTGGATGTTGGTGGGGTAGTAGGTGAGGACCAGTGGGGTTCTGTCCTGATGGCGAGTGGAGGGGCGGGGTTCAAGGGCAGAGGAGCGGGAAGTGGAGGAGATGCGGTGGAGAGCATCATCAACCACGCCTGAGGGGAAGTTGCGGTCTTTGAAGAAGGAGGCCATCTGGGTTGTTCAGTATTGGAATTGGTCCTCCTGGGAGCAGATGGAATTTGAGACATGCTTTAGAAACAAGAGGCCATTGCTCCCTAACTCCTGCTTTGCAAACCCCATTTGTGAAGGCGACATGGAGAAGATCTTTTTGAATTTACCCCATTGTCTGTAGCAAAGAAATTCAACCAGGAAGACACCTCAGTGCCAAATGCTTGTGTGCAGAAAAACTTTTGAATAATAACATCATTGGGACAATTCAAGACTAACCTTTCTACATGACATTAAGTATTGCCCTAAACTCTGCAGAATTTTTAGTCTTTTTCTCTGTGTGTGTGTGTGTGTGTGTGTTTGGGAAAACGTCGATATATGTAGTTTCAAGGAGGTGAGAGTTTCTTAGGAATTGTAGAAAGTGGTTTTTAGGTTTCAATCTCATTAAATGGTGGCAGAAGTTTGTAGGGCTGAATAATCTACTCCTGTTCCTAATTCATATGTTGGTACATTTTCATATATTGGCTTAATCTAAACTTTCAATAATCTTTGCATCTTTGATGTGGAGGTGCCAATGTTAGACTGGGGTGAATCAAATTGAAAATCACACAATACCAGGTTATAGTCCAACAGGTTTATTTGAAACTATAAGCTTTTTAGAGCACTGCTCCTTCATCAGGCCACTAGTGGCTCCAAAAGCATGTACTTTGCATCTTTGGTGACAGTTGGTGACTGAAGAAAGTTGGCTAATTTTGTACCGGTCATCATCCCAAAACTTGTAAAACTGACCATATCACCAAACTGATTAATTTAATATTGGTTGTGACCAGTGGAGAAGTAGGATCAGACAAGGAAACAGTGCGCCCCTCAGACATGTCAACAGCAAGTTAAAATATTCATAAGATGTATGAAATGGGCTTTTCGATGACAGGTTTAGTTTTGAGCGATACAAAATACATTGCAGAAGCTATACAAGCCTATTTGTCAGAGCTAGATGCCAAAAGAATTTAATGCAATGCTCAAACACCTCAACGCAGGGAGTTATGAGAACAATGCAGTTACAAATTATTGCTGATATTGATGATTGATCTATTTTCTTTTTTCTCTGGGTCAGCATTTATTGCCCATCCTGTGTGCACAGAGGGCAGTTAAGAGTTAGCCACATTTGTTGTGAGATCTGGAGGCACATATAGACTGACCAGGTAAGGATGGCAGATTTCCTTCCCTAAACTAGATGCGTTTTCCCACAGAATGGATTCACGATCATTATTAGACTCCCAATTCCCGGCTTCCTTAAGAATTTAAATCCCACAATCTGTCATAGCAAGATTTGAACCAGGGTTCCCAGAGCATGAGGTGGATTTGCGGACTAATAGTCTAACGATTATATACTGCTCGGCCATTGCCTGCTCCTGTGATGTTGATTATAAATTACTGTCTGTTATAAAAGACATATTGAAGTCACTCAGAATGATTACCTGCTTGGCATTTGGAATGTTCAGCACTTTGCCATCTGGAATGTTATGGAAATGGTCTTTGTCAAAGATGCCACAATAAAATGCTGACGGGAATTTCAACTTTTCCAACCTCATGGTCAGTGTGTATTAGGAGTGTATTTAGATGGGACGGAATCATGGATGTGGCACTCGTCCTGCATGTTAAGGTGAAATCACTATAGTCCTACCAGTTCATAGGGCTGCTCACCCATTAGAGAGAGATGACTGGTGGTGGTTCAACATGAGGGTCACCACATCATAGGCAACGGGAGGGATTGAGAAGGAAAGCCAGTTTGGGAATTGAACCTGCGCTGTCAGCATTCCTCTGTTTTGCACACCAGCTATCCAGCTAACTGACCCCTCCAACACTTGGTTTGTGTTCATCAAACAATAGCATTTTTGGTGACTCAGCCAAGTTTTCAGGATGGAAAGTGATTGTTACCAAAGAGCTTCTGCATGGTGAGGTAGCTGGAGCAATGATCAGTGAAGATCCGACAGTCCCACAGCAAGAGTGCCGTGACATGAAGGCCTAAATATTGGTTCTCAAACCTTGGAGTCACTGGCAGATGAAATAAAAGAGAGAAATGGTGAACCCTTACTGTAGGTTCATGGCCTGCCCAGGGGCAATGCAGCTGGACACAGGTATCAATGTTGAACACAGACCCACAATGTTCTTTGGTGGCTCCACATGCAACATGTGCAATGGCAGAACTTGCCTTTCAGGTATTACATGCCATGGTCATCACAAATGCACAACAAGTAAAGACTTTCCATTGAAATGGATTGTTTGCTGCATATTCATCGTCATTAGCAGATGGAAGGCTGTCAACAAGCAGTACAAGGAAGTTGAGAAGTAGGAAAATAGAACCTGTCCCTTCACTAAGTCAAAACTCTCATGGATATCTTTACATCCTAACAATGTGCAAGTCTGGTCAGCTTAGGCTTCATGAAGCAAACATAGTAGTATTAATTGTATGTGGTTTAATGTCTTACTGTTGAATGATAGTGTTACTGGCTAGGCTTGAATGAAGTAGAACATTATTGTGGCCAGGCTAACAAGTCTTTGGTATAATGGTGACCCACGGAAATCCAATCCCAGTGAACATGATTGAATGGGCAAAGTGTGAACTAATTGGTGAAAAATTAATTATGTCCAATGAAAGGAAAATCAGGCAAGGAGTATAATAGGGAGGCTGTAGTATGGTAATACAAAACATCAGGTTAATGAGCTGTGACTGCAGGTTCAAATCCCACCATGGCAGATGGTGTGATTTGAATCAAATATAAAAGCTGTTAAAGATTATCATGGCTGGACGATTCCAAGTCTCCAGTTCCATCTGTTCTTCTCAGAGTGCATTTCTTGCCCATCACTGATTGGCTTGCTGGGGCAGTTAAGAGTCACCCACATTGATAAGGTTTGGTATCACATTTAGGCCAAACAGGGTAATGGTAGCAAGCTTCCATCTCTAAAGTTCAGTGGTGAGTCAGACTTTCCAAAAGAAGGTGGCCCAGTGGTTAGCACTGCTGCCTCACAGCACCAGGGACCCGGGTTTGATTCTAGCCTCTTGTGACTGTCTGCTTGGAGTTTGAGCGTTCTCCCTGAGTCTGTGTGTGTTTCCTCCGGGTGCTCCAGTTTCCTCCCACAATCCAAAATTAGTTAGGTGGATTGACCATGTTAAATTGCCCATAGTGTTCAGGGATGAGTAGGTTAGGTGCATGAGTCAGGGGTAAATGTAGGGGAATTGGTCTGGGTGGGATACTCTTTGGAAGGTCGGTTTGGACTTCTTGGCCAAAGGTAGGGATTCACATGGTAGGGATTCTAAAATCAGTAATTGATAATTAGCAATCATAGGTTGTATTTATGAGTTGAACTGAAGTTTCATCAGTTACTGTTATACGATGTGAACCAATGTCCCCATTACCTCTGGGTTATTAGTTTAGTGACATGAGCACAACACCACCATCACACCCAATGATATAACACGATTAAGGCATTAATAAAGAAGGAAAAATCCCTTACCTAAAGCCCAACTCCACACATAAGGCATTTGATATGTTCTCTGACCAATTATCCATACATATTGAGCACCATTTGGTCTTCAAATTGAACTGCACCAACCCATCACTGCTACGAGATCCATTCATTAGGCGCACTGGGGATTTGACCAGAAAATGACAACTTTCAGAACAATGATTGAGAAGAATGGATGCCCTTTACAAGGACTTCTGGAGAATCATTCACCTTGAAGGACTGTTCCTTTTGAGCAATAGTGAAATAGGGCTTTACCATAGGAGTTCCTCAGGATGGTGACCAGGGCCCAACAATCTTTAGCTATGACCTCCCTCTATCACAACATCAGAAGTGGAGATGTTTGCAAGTAATTGCAAAGTGTTTAACTCACAACATCCCAGGTACTGAAGCTATCCATATCTGCACAGAGCAAGACAAGTACAGTGTTCACACGTGGGCTAATAGCTGGTACACACATTCACATCATGCAGTTACCAATTGGTTAGCATCTGCAACATCTTCCCTTAATAGTCAATGGCATTACAATTGTCAAATCTCCCACCTTCAATGTCCTGGGGAAACGGTTAACCAGGAATTTAATTACATGACCTTCTAAAGAATATTTAGGGGTAGATAATAAACATTGGCTTTTATCAGAGATTCTTGCATCTCATGAAGGAGAAATAAGACACTTTCCCATCTTAGCCTTCTCATGGCTAATTTCAACCATCAATTTACCACCTTTCCATACGGGGTAATAGTGTGACTTCCAATCAATATTATAAGCCAAAGTAAGGTTAATTGCATCCAAATTATACATACCTCCAGGTTCAAATATCCAGGAAAGAGAGCTCCTATGTTGTGAAAAACATGCTCGGGTATTGAGCAGAACATTTTACATCTGCACAAGAATCAAAGACAGTGGCCAAATCTGCTTACCACAATGGTTTTCATCAGATCCATCTTCACAATCCTGATGGCCGTTGCATAACCTATCCATAGAAATACATGAGCCATTTCTACACTGATAATCTGTGGTAGCACACGGAGCTGTGGAAACAAAGGACAAAAGACATCAAGTTGGTTGGGTCATAATTAATAAACCTCAAACAAGACCAAAGATAGGGTTGGAATATGCTGCCAGATTCTTATTGAAATTATTAAGTCAGTGGGGAAATTGGATAATGATGGGACTGTGGGATAGTTATTGGAAGCAGAGGAATGTGCAGGATTATGGGAAGAGAGTGAGGCAATGGGATTAATTTTGATTGTTTATGAAGAGTTTGCATTATCACAATGTCTTCTTCTTCACTGTAAATATCAATGGTTTGAGACGTGATAAAGAAGATGACAGGAATAAATAAAGTTTACAAAACCACCACTTTACTCCATTACTGTGATGCAGTACAAGGAGTTTTCATATTGGGGGAAATATTCTAGGTAAATATCAATAGTAGGCATCCATGCCTCTTGTCAAAGGATAGCAGAAAATTGATTGTGAATTTCTGACATGAAAATGGCACTGTTCTGCTGCAGTAAATGTAGGATATTTTAAATCTTCTGCTTTTTCATCTTCTCAATATTCTCCCAGGCTCCCTGAAAGCCTCTAATGTATGTTGGATGTAGTTCCAACAAACATTACAGCAATGAAATAGTTTTAGTGTGTGCTGCGTACAAACTGCAATCAGACTGGTGGGTGGGGTTTGTAGCTTTTTCTTTGGAGTCAGAGAATCACACAGCACTGAAGAGGCTCTTCGGCCCACCAAGTCTGTGCCAACCTATCTACAATGATCCCACATCCCAACTTTTGACCCAAGACATTTTAAACGCTTATTCAAGTACTTTTAAAGTTTGTGATGTTTCCTGCCTCCCAGACAGTGCATTCCAAATCCCCACCATTCTCTGGGTGAAGAAGTGTTAATTGAAATCCCCTCTAAATCTTACCCTTGCCCTTCACCTTAAAATTATGCTCCCTTATTATTAACCCTTGAATGAAGGGGAACGGCTGTTTACTATCCATGCCGCTCATAATCTTATACACTTCTATCAGGTCCCTCCTCACACTTCTCAGCTTTGAAAATAAACAACCTGAGTTTATCCAACCTCTCTTCAGAGCTAAATGCTCCATCCCAGGCAACATCCTGGTTAATCTCCTCTGCACCCCTTCAGTGCAATCACATCCTACTTATGGTGCAATGATGAGTGCAGTGGTCTAACCAAAATTCTGGAAAGCTCCAACATCACCTCCCTGTTGTTATAGTCCAGTCCATGACTGATTAAGGCAAGTGTCCTGCATAACTTCTTAACCACCTTTCTAACCTCTCCTGCCACCTTCAGGGATCTGTGGAAAAGTATCCCAAGATCTAACTGTTTCCTAAGCTTCCTAGTATCCTACTATTCTTTGAGTAATTCCTTGTCTTGTTACTCTTCCAAAGTGCATCATCTTCTCCTTTTCAGCATTGAAATGCATCCACCACTGGTCTGTACATCTGACCAATCCATCTATCGCATCATGTATTCTAAAACCTTCTTCTTCACGGTCAACCACCCAGTCAAGTTTTATGTCATCTGCAAACATATTTATTACCACCATCCAACATTCTTATCTATATCATTTATAGGTGTTCCCATAGCTGCTCATGCTGAGCCTGATCGTCTTGACTTGTAAGTTGTTCCAAATTTTCTCACACCATTTCAAGTCTTTTCATTGGACTGGTAATACTTAGCTTGAAATTGATCCTACTTTATTTCTTTGCTCTTTCAGATCTTCATTCATCATTGCAAGTTGAGCAGTGATATTCCTTAAAAAACACATTACCTTTGAGGTGATATTCTCAAGTCTGGATTTAAATTTGATTTTGAATTAGCTTTATTGACACATGTACTTAAATGTGTTTACAGCTGCTGCATTACAGCGCAATCTTAGGTACAAAGGTACTAGGCACAGATTAAGATACTTGGTCTTTGTCTTGACCTTGTTGTCCAGATTCTTGGTCCTGAACATTAGCTGTTCCTACTCAGAAGAAATGAGATATCCCATTCTTCTTAAATAATGAGCTCTATAAATTAATCTGGTGCAATCTGGTGTAGTTTCTAATGTGTCTCTGATGTTTGAGTAATTCCATGGATGACGACAAGTAAGAGAGCACGGCATGCAATCACTGGCCCAGCCATGCCTGTGATCGGGAACAAATTCCGGTTCAAAACAGAATCAGAAATTGCTGGAGAAACTCTGAATGTCCGGCAGCATTTGTGGAGATTGAAACAGAGTTAATGTCTTGAGTCCAAATGCTGCCAGATCTGCATCAATTTCTGTTCTTGTTTCAGATTTCCAGCATCCACAATCCTTTGTTTTATTTTAGTTAAGGATCAAAACAGATTGACTGTACTTGCTCTCAAGCATCATTGCACACGCAGTTGATGAACTGTGTATATGCTGTGATGATGCTGCCACTTTAAGAGGTTAATTTGTCCTTTCGTTTTGAAGAGAGATTGTAAGGCAGAAGTGTCGAGCTGTGTCTAAGAAATCAAACAAATTCTGAGGCCTGGAGGGATTTTCTTTTTAGTAGGAACCATGGAAGTAGCCTAGGTGTAGCCAACTCTCACAGACCAGGCTGTCTGTTTTATTTTAGTTTTTAAGTTTAGTCTTAAGCAGAACCCTATGGGGTCTCAAAAGAGTTGGCTGCTTCAGTGAATGTCTCCTGGCTGCTACATTCTCTGAACTTTCTCTTGCTGTTCTTTCCCTCCTGGATTGGAGAACTGCATGGGAGAAGCTGTCTCTGAATTTGCCTTTTTGCTAAAGGGTGTATTTATGGGATGTTACTGTATTGGACCAGCTAATGAGTAATAGTTATTGTATCCAGTTAAGTTTTTCAATGGTTAAGTTATTCTAAATTCCTCTTTATTTTGTTTGTATTTTAACTATAGCGTTTAAATAACATTGAGTAGTTTGACCAGTCAGATTCCATTTGGAATTTGGCACTTTCACATCTACCTTTAAAATAAGAAGAGCTTAGGGTCTAGACAACCCCTTCTTAAAGTATATGAATTGAGTTTTTGAAAACATTTTTGGTGCGTTGATATTTCCCATGGGATTAGCAATGAGAAACATGCTTTCACCATTTGTGTCTTGTCTGCTACATTCTCAGGCTACTGTTCATCAGTTGCACTTATGTATGTCTGTAAATGGGGCCAAGAAGTGTGATGCTGGAAAAGCACAGCCAGTCAGGCAGCATCCAAGGGTCAGGAGAGTCGACATTTCAAGCATAAGCTCTTTATCAGGAATGTAAATGGGGCACCTGCTAATTTGTGTTGGAACTTGGAGGCTGTCCAATCAATTCAAAAACTCTCTGATCCAAAACAATGCACATTTGATCATATAGTACTCATTAGTCTTGTACCAGGAGAATTGTCCTAGATTTAATGCTGAAGCTGAGAGGTAAGAAGTTGTTCGTTAACATAACAGTCATCAGATGTGTTGTGGAACAGGGAGAGCTAGGGGCTCAGGCACATAATTCATTGAAATGTCTGTCACAGGTAGACAGGGTATTTAAGAAGGCATTTGAGGATAGGAGTTGGAACGTCATGTTGAGGTTGTACAGGACATTGGTGAGGCCTCTTCTAGAGTATTGTGCATAGTTCTGGTTGCCCAGTGAGATAAAGGATATTATTAAGCTGGAGAGGGTTCAGGAAATGTTTACTAGGATGTTGCTGGGACCTAAGGGCCTGAGTTATAAGGAGTGGCTGGAGAGGTTTCATTCTTTTCACTGGAGTGGAGGATGTTGAGGGGTGGCCTTATAGAGGTTTATAAAATCAAGAGGGGCATAGGTAAAGTAAATGGCAAGGGTTTTTTTCCCTAGGATGGGGGAGTTCAAAATTAGGCGGCATACTTTTAAGATGAGAGGAGAAAACTTTAAAAAGGAGATGCGGGGCAACCTTCTTACACAGAGAATTGATCATGTGTGGAATGAACTTCCTGAGGAAGTGGTGAATGCAGGTACAGTTAGAACATTTAAAAGACATTTGGATAAGTACTTGAATAGGAAAGGTTTTCAGGGAAATGGGACAAACACAGGAAAGTGGGACTAGTTTAGTTTGGGATTATGGTCAGCATGGACTGGTTGGATTGAAGAGTCTGTTTCTGTGTCGGATGACTCTATTCCTCGTGAAACCTTGAATCTTCTTATAGATTACCAATGAGTATTTCAGCTACTTTAATGTATAAAGGTTTGGCAAGATAAAAATGAGACTGTCTATACCTGGCAGTCCTAAGTGAAATCCTGTTGTGAAATTTGCCTGGAATCCGCTTCTGGTTGCAGTCTCGTCTGAGGTGAAAAACACGGTCATTTCACTCCTGGTGGAGAAGAGATCATTCAATGAACGGTGACCTGTATACACACCTAGAACCAGAGAACCAAAAACTGAGCACACATTTTAGGCTTTACAAAGCACAAAGCATTTCTTTGACATTATCCTACATTTCACAGTGATTCATTTTTCAGTGACTGGATAGTCAATTGCCTGTGGCATTTTTATATGGAGAGGTGGCCAGAATGTTTAACCATATCGTGACAACTGACACAGCAGAGTTGAGTGCAAATTTTTCATGTTCCAATTAACTATAGACGGAAGGAACGAGGGCTCTTGTGGTTCAATGGTGGGGTCCATACCTCTGAATCAAGACACCAGAGTTCAAGACCCATCTGCTCCAGAGGTGTGTAATAATATCTCTGAACAGATTGTTCTGAAGATATCCAGCAAGGAAGAATGCCATTCCTCATTTCAAGGGCCCAGACAATAGTGAAACACCTTTAACCTCTGAAAAAGTGTAGTTCTTTGTGTAATGTAAGAGTTTTAGCAATGACCAGATTTCCAAGTTTTATTTCCTAGTTCCGTGTCCTCTCTCCCCTTCCCCTAACCCCAGTGGAACTGCCTGTTCTTTCCGGTCTGGCAGTTAGACACCCCATTGTTCTGCCATTCTCACATTCTTATCACTTCATCTGAACTATCAACATACTTTCTCCCCCAACACTCCATTCTTCCCATTACTGCATAAACGCTGACTTCCCCACACTTCACATCAGCTCTGAGGAAGTGTCATTTGGACTCGAAATGTTAGCTTACTGTCTCTCCATGGGTGCTGCTAGACCTGCTGTGATCTCCAACATTTGACGTTTTCGGTACAGATTCTAGCATCTATAGTAATTTGCTCTTCCTCCCTTGTTTTATACGCAGAGGTAAAATGATGTACGAAGGTAAACTGGCCAATAATATAAAGGAGGATAGTAAAAGCTTTTTTAAGTATGTGCAAGGCAAAAAAATGGTTAGGACTAAAATTGGGCCCTTGAAGACAGAAACAGGGGAATATATTACGGGGAACAAAGAAATGGCAGAAGATGGATGAGGGAGATCCAGTAGATGTAGTGTACCTGGACTTTCAGAAAGCTTTTGATAAAGTCCCACACAGGAGGTTAGTGAGTAAAAGTAAGGTACATGGTATTGGGGGCAAAGTACTAGATTGGATTGAAAATTGGCTGGCTGATAGGAAACAAAGGGTAGTGATAAACAGCTCCATTTCGGAATGGCAGGCAGTGGCCAGTGGGGTACCGCAGGGATCCATGCTGGGACCACAGCTTTTTACAATATATAGAAGATGGTATCAGCAATAACATTAGCAGATTTGCTGATGATACTAAGCTGGGTGGCAGGGTGAAATGTGATGAGGATGTTAGGAGATTACAGGGTGACCTGGACAAGTTAGGTGAGTGGGCAGATGCATGGCAGAGTCAGTTTAATGTGGATAAATGTATGGTTATCCACTTTGGTGGCAAGAACAGGAAGGCAGATTACTACCTCAATGGAATCAATTTAGGTAAAGGGGCAGTACAGAGAGATCTGGGTGTTCTTGTACATCAGTCAATGAAGGCAAGCCTGCAGGTACAGCAGGTAGTGAAGAAGGATAATAGCATGCTGGCCTTCATAACAAGAGAGATTGAGTAAAGAAGCAAAGAGGTGCTTCTGCAGCTGTACAGGGCCCTGGTGAGACCACACCTGGAGTACTGTGTGCAGTTCTGGTCTCCAAATTTGAGGAAAGACATTCTGGCTATTGAGGCAGTGCAGCGTAGGTTCACGAGGTCAATTCCTGGGAATGGTGGGATTACCTTACACTGAAAGACTGAAGCGACTGGGCTTGTATACCCTTGAGTTTAGAAGACTGAGTGGGGATCTGATTGAGACATATAAGATTATGAAAGGATTGGACACTCTGGCAGCAGGAAACATGTTTCCGCTGATGGGTGAGTGCCGAACTAGAGGACAAAGCTTAAAATACGGGGTAGACCATTTAGGACAGAGATGAGGAGAAACTTCTTCACCCAGAGAGTGGTGGCTGTGTGGAATGCTCTGCCCCAGAGGGCAGTGGAGGCCCAGTCTCTGGAATCATTTAAGAAAGAGTTGGATAGAGCTCTCCAAGATACTGGACTCAAGGGTTATGAAGATAAGGCAGGAAGAGGATACTAATTAGGAATGATCAGCCATGATCATATTGAATGGCGGGACAGGCTCGAAGGGCTGAATGGCCTACTCCTGCACCTATTGTCTATTGTCTATTTTCATGGTATTTTGAAGTGTATTGATCTGGACTTAGAATCAGAGAATCATAGAATGATACAGCACGGAGAGGGAGGCCATTCAGCATGTCACGCCTGTTCTAGTTCTTAGATAGAAGTTTCAAATGAGTTCTTCCTAATTTTTTTTTCTCTCTATAGCTCTGCAAATTCTAGTTCCTTCAAGTATTATCCAGTATTCATTTGAAAGTTAGAGAACAATACAGCGCAGAACAGGCTCTTCGGCCCTCGATGTTGGGCCGACCTGTGAACTATTCTCGGCTCAACCCCTCCCTACACTATGCCATCATCATCCATGTTTAAATATCCTTAATGTGGCTGAGTTGACTAAATTGACAGGTGGGGTATTCCACGCCCTTACCACTCTCTGCGTTAAGATCATGCCTCTGATGTCTGTCTTAAATCCATCACCCCTCAATTTGTAGTTCTGCCCCCTCGTACAAGCTGACGTCATCATCCTTGGAAAAAGACTTTCACTGTCTACCCTATCTAATCCTCTGATCATCTTGTATGTCTCTATCAAATCCCCTCTTAGCCTTCTTCTTTCCAATGAGAACAGAATCTGTATTCACTGCTCATTCAGTCGTTTCAGTCCATCAACAAGTTACTGCATGAAAAAAAAGACCTTAAAAAGTCTTTAGCTCTTGTGTCATGTACTTGAAATCTGTGTTCTCGTTCTCAACCATCCCAGCAATGGAAACGATATCTCAGTCAGAACTTTGAACACAGTTCTCAAACCTCCCTTTAACCTTCTCTGGTCTAAGGTGATGTCACCAACTTTCCCTGCCTGCAAATCCCAATACTTAAATATTATACTCCTGACACCATTCTCGTAAATCATGTCATGGTCTGAGGATATGGGTAAGCCACTGAGTAGAGGAGAACTTTCTTCACCCAGAGAGTGGTGAGCTTGCGAATTTTTTTTGCCACAGCATTGGTTGAAGCCAAAACATTACATCTTTCAAGAAGGAGTTAGATATGTTAGAGGTGATAGGTATAGGACGGATGTCAGAGGTAGTTTCTTCACTCAGAGAGTAGTAAGCGTATGGAATGCTTTGCCTGCAACTGTAGTAGATTCACCAACTTTAAGTACATTTAAGTCGTCATTGGACAAGCATATGGACGTACATGGAATAGTGTAGGTTAGATGGGCTTCAGATTGTTATGACAGGTCGGCGCAACATCAAGGGCCGAAGGGCCTGTACTGCACTGTAATGTTCTATGTTCTATCTTTCTTGAGGTTAATAGGACCAATGATATGAGGAGAAAGCAGGAAGATTATGCTTTGTTGGATGGTCAGCCATGATCATGTTGAATGGTGGAGCAGTCTCAAAGGGATGAATGGCCTACTCCTGCTCCTTTTTTAATGTCTACATCCCCTCCAAAGGTTTGACAATTTTCTGAAGTGTGATCTCAGAATTGAACACAATGCCTTTGCCCATGTCTAAACTTTGATCCTTGAAGGTTTAGCTCAACTTCCTTGATGTGTATTTTATGCATGGATTGAAAATTTCGGTCTGGTCCTTGTTACCTTGAAGAAGTGATAGTGAGCCTTGAGCTCTGAACCAGTGTGTTGGAGGTATCTCCATGGCGCAGTGAAAGAAGGAGTTCCAGGATTCTGACTGAGCTGTAGTGAAGGAGTAATGATGGAATGCACATGGCCTCTATGTGCTTGTCCTTTAGAGAGCATGGGGTTTTGGGAGATGTTGTTTAAAAGGGCTAAGAGGTGCACAGGAAGGCAGTAGGGGAGAGGTTATGTAATTTGCCTAGTAATCCAACATCCGTAGTAACTTGTGTTCTAACCCCACCATGAGTGGCAGTGTAATTTGAGTTCAATAACAAAGTCTGGAATAAAAAGTTACATGAGTATGTACTTGTTTTCTGGTCATGAATCTGTGACAGTTTACTGGACCTTGGTGTGAGTAAGTTTACATGTAGCCATCCTTTTGTGAAGAAAAGAAAAACCTTCTGGTTCACTAATTTGTTTCCGAGAAGGAAACCTGCCATGTTTATCTGATCTGGCCTATATGTGACTCCAGACCCACAGCAATGTGGTTGACTCTTAACTGTCCTCTGGACAATTAGGGATGGGCAGTAAATGCTGGCCTAGCCAGCGATGCCTATGTGTTGTGAGCAAATTATAAAAAACTTGCACTCTATCTTTTCAGGGAATCAGAAATGCATAGCCTCTTGTATCTATTATTGTACAAGGTTAGATTGGAAACAATGCATGCGCAATCATAAATACACACTCACCTGAGTAGAGTGGTGCTGTGGAAATGCAACAGAGCAAACTGCAGGCAGTTAAAGATGATCAATAAAAACAATAAAGGCTATATCCACCTGACTCTTACCCATCAGTAATGAATCTTTTCCTCTCCCATCTCTGATCTCCAACACATCAAAAATATTTTCCAAGTTGAAGTCTTCAAAATGGAGTTGGATATTTTTACCCTTGTCTGCAATTAAATACCATGTGCCTGAAATTTGGAAAAAAAGGTGATGAGTATGGAGGATTCCATGAAGGATGTAGAGGGTCAGCAATGGGAATGGGAATACTTTCTTGTTGGAAGCAACCGGTGTATTTATTGTGCTTACTTGGTCTGGTCTATAAGTAACTCCAATGGTATGGCTGACTTTAACATGCCCTCAGAACTGTCCCAGTGATCCACTCAATTGTATGAAAGAATATCCAAAACTAATAAAAAGAGATAGACTGGGAGTGGTAATGGCCTAGTGGTATTATTATTGGACTGTTAATCCAGAGACCCAGATAACACTCTGGAGATCCCTGGTCGAATCCTGTTGTGGGAGATGATGTAATTTGAATTCAATTGAAAAATAAAACTGGAATTAAAGTCAGCTGATGATATAGCCAATTGTCAGAAAAACCCACATGTCTTTCTGCTGTCCTTACCTGGTCTCACCTACATGTGACTCCAGATTCATAACAATCTGGTTGAGTCTTAACAATGTGGGCAATTAGAGATGGACAATGAATGTTGGCCTAGCTGGTGACACCATCATTCTGGGAATGAATAAAAAAAATTACACAAGACACTGAAAAATCACACCATCAGCCTCACATCTGCCAACTGTGTAAAGTCCTCCTTAATTGTATTTGTTTTTGTTTCATTTTTTTCATGAGACCCAGGCATTGTTAGCAAGGCCAGCATTTCTTTGTCCATTCTTAATTACTGTTGAACTGATTTGTGAACAATTGCAATTATGGGATGCAAGCTCAAGCTCCCCAGAGTTTGTTTCGGGCATCTGTACTACTTGCCAAGTAATATCTTTACTGCACTAACATCGCCTCAAAATCCTAGTATGTGCTGTCCCACTGGGAGGACTAATCCACTGTAGGCTGTGACACTGTGGTATACAGATGGGAAGGAATTGCCCTGGGAACCATCAACATTGACACTGAGCCCCACAAACTCTCATGGCATCATGTCAAATATGGGCAGGGAGGTCTCCAGCTGAACGCAGCCCATTCAGTTTAATAATGTATCCTCCTTCACTTTGAATGTCAATTAAAAAGAAGAACAGAGAGTGGCAAGAGTGCAGAACATACTCCGGGTGGGGGATTCCAATGCCCACCACCATGAGTGGCTTGGTGGCACCCGCTGCTGATGAAGCTGGAGGATTCTGAAAGAAAATAAATGCTATATTGGATTTGTGACAGTGGGTGAGGGAACCAGAAAGACTGATAAACATATTTGACCACATCCTCACAAATCTACCTGTCACTGATGCTTCTGTACAGGACAGCATTATAGGGTTGATCACCACACATCTCTTGTGGATTTGAAATCCAACCTTCACATTGAAGATATGCTGCCGCACGTTGTGGATCAGTAATTGCCGAGTTAAATAGTTTTAAAATAGATCCAGCAACCCGAGACTGGGCATACATCTAATGCTGTAGACCACCATCAGGAGCAGAACTGTATTAGACCAGAATCTGTTACCTTATGACTCGGCAAATCTTCCATTTCACCATTACCATCAAGCCAAGAGATCAATTCTGGTTCAATGAAGAATGTGGGAACAGAAGCAACAGGCATAAAATGATGAGTCGAGCTGGTGAACCTATAACATCAGATTACTTTGAGAAGCAACCCAGTGCAAAAGACAAGGCTGAAGCATTTGCAGCAGTCTTCAGCCAGAAGTGCTGACTGTGTGATCTGTTTCAACCTTCTCCTGGCTCCCAGCATCACTGTTGCCAGTCTTCAGCCAATTCATGTGAAAGCAAGAAATGTCTAAAGGCACAGGATACTGTATTGTCTATGAGACCTGAAATCACTCTGGCAATAATACTGAATATTATGCTCAAGAACTGGCTGCATACCAAATAAAGCTGTTCCAGTGTAGCTACAACACTGTCATCCATCCAACAATAAGAGAAATTGTCTAGGTGTCAGCCAACCACAAACAAAAACAAGATAAATCCAACCGAGTCAATTAGTGCCTCCTCGGTCTACACTTGATTATCAGTAAAATGTGTCACTGGCTGTGCTAAGAAGAGGCACAGATTTGTCAATAACTTGTTTCTCAGTTTGGATTCTGCCAGAACACAGAGCCATGGATTGCATCATGACAATAGGCAATAGACAATTGGTGCATGAGTAGGCCATTCTGCCCTTTGAGCCTGCACCACCATTCAATACGATCATGGCTGATCATCCTCAAATCAGTATCCTGTTCCTGCCTTATCTCCATAACCCTTGATTCCACTATCCTTGAGAGCTCTATCCAACTCTTTCTTAAACAAATCCAGAGACTGGGCCTCCACTGCCTTCTGGGGCAGAGCATTCCACAGACCCACCACTCTCTGGGTGAAGAAGTTTCTCCTCATTCCTGCCCTAAATGGCCTACCCCTTATTTTTAAGCTGTGTCCTCTGGTTTGGGACTTACCCATGAGTGGAAACTTGTTTCCTGCCTCCAGAGTGTCCAATCCTTTAACAATCTTATACATTTCAATCAGATCCCCTCTCAGTCTTCTAAACTCAAGGGTATACAAGCCTTCAACATAAGATAGTCCTGCCATTCCAGGAATTGACCTTGTGAATCTACGCTGCACTCCCTCAATAGCCAGAATGTCTTTCCTCAAATTTGGAGACCAGAACTGCACACAATATTCCAGGTGCGGTCTCACCGGGGGCCTGCACAGCTGCAGAAGAACCTCTTTGCTTCTATACTCAATCCCTCTTGTTATGAAGGCCAGCATGCTATTAGCTTTCTTCACTAACTGCTTTACCTGCATGCTTGTCTTCTTTGACTGGTGTACAAGAACACCCAGATCTCTCTGTACTGCCCCTTTACCTAACTTGACTCCATTGAGGTAGTAATCTGCCTTCCTGTTCTTGTCACCAAAGTGGATTACCACACATTTATCCACATTAAATTGACTCTGCCATGCATCCGTCCACTCACCTAACCTGTCCAGGTCACCCTGTTATCTCCTAATATCCTCCTCACATTTCACCCTGCCACCCAGCTTTGTATCATCAGCAAATTTACTAATGTTAAGATTAATACTATCTTCTATATCATTAATATATATTGTAAAAAGCTGCAGTCCCAGCACTGATCCCTGCAGTACCCCACTGGTCACCGCCTGCCATTCCGAAAGGGAGCCGTTTATCACTACTCTTTGCTTCCTGTCAGTCAACCAATTTTCAATCCAAGTCAGTACTTTGCCCCCAATACCATGCACCCTAAATTTGCTCACTAACCTCCTATGTGGGACTTTATCAAAGGCTTTCTGAAAGTCCAGGTACACTACATCTACTGGATCTTCCTTGTCCATCTTCAGAGTTACATCCTCAAAAAATTCCAAAATATTAGTAAAGCATGATTTCCCCTTCATAAATCCATGCTGACTCTGACCTATCCTGTTACTGCTATCCAGATGTGTCGTAATTTGGATAGCAGTAACAGGATAGGTCAGAGACAGCATGGACTTTGAAAGGGAAATCATGCTTGACTAATTTTCTGGAATGTTTTGTGGATGTAACTCTGAAGATGGACAAGGGAGATCCAGTAGATGCAGTGTACCTGGACTTTCAGAAAGCCTTTGATAAAGTCCCACATAGGAGGTTAGTGAGCAAAATTAGGGAGTATAGTATTGGGGGCAAAGTACTGACTTAGATTGAAAATTGGTTGGCCGACAGGAAGCAATCTAAGTCAGTACTTTGCCCCCAATACTATACTCCCTAATTTTGCTCACTAACCTCCTATGTGGGACTTTATCAAAGGCTTTCTGAAAGTCCAGGTACACTGCATCTACTGGATCTCCCTTGTCCATCTTCAGAGTTACATCCACAAAACATTCCAGAAAATTAGTCAAGCATGATTTCCCTTTCAAAGTCCATGCTGTCTCTGACCTATCCTGTTACTGCTATCCAAATTACGACACATCTGGATAGCAGTAACAGGATAGGTCAGAGTCAGCATGGATTTATGAAGGGGAAATCATGCTTTACTAATATTTTGGAATTTTTTGAGGATGTAACTCTGAAGATGGACAAGGGAGATCCAGTGGATGTAGTGTGCCTGGACTTTCAGAAAGCCTTTGATAAAGTCCCACATAGGAGGTTAGTGAGCAAAATTAGGGCGCATGGTATTGGGGGCAAAGTACTGACTTGGATTGAAAATTGGTTGGCTGACAGGAAGCAAAGAGTAGTGATAAACGGCTCCCTTTCGGAATGGCAGGCGGTGACCAGTGGGGTACTGCAGGGATCAGTGCTGGGACTGCAGCTTTTTACAATATATATTAATGATATAGAAGATGGTATTAATAATAACATTAGCAAATTTGCTGATGATACAAAGCTGGGTGGCAGGGTGAAATGTGAGGAATTATGAAAGTGCACTCCAAGGTCTCTTTATTCAACAATACCCTCCAGCACTTTACCATTAAGTGTATAAGTCCTGCTCTGATTTGCCTTTCCAAAATGCAGCACCTCACATTAATCTAAATGAGCAAAGAATCTCTCATGTTCAGTCCAGGAACTGTATGGTGTAAGAAAAATACTATGGTTTAACTTGGGCAGAGATCCTGTGCCCCAGACAATAGTTAAGTGTACAGCAACAGATTGCAAATGTCTCTTCGCACATTGAAGATTTAGTAGTCCTAGCTTTCGACTTGATTTGGCTGAGGTGACTAGCATTTGCTTTCCATTTATGACTCTTGGTTCTAGATCTTTGTTCATATGTTTGCAATGGATTCACAACATACTCTGGAATCTCAGTATGAATATGATGCCATCTGATTGTCTAAACCTTACTTTCAAATATGATGCCATCTGATTGTCTAAACCTTACTTTCAAACGCTTCATTTTGAACCATTATGTGCACAGGTCTGTGAAGACCCTGATATTGACAGACGCGCCGGTGTCAATCTGAGATCTCAGGTTGACCTGATGGTTTCCTCATGCAGTCCTCATTCAAGAAGCCACTAACCGTACCTCACTTATTGATGTGACTGAACTCACGTGTCGTATGGTTCAGCTTGTCAGAATCTTTAGTCAAAATCTTTCCATTGGTCATTTGTAGTTGCATTCCTTTTTGTTTATTTCTATCCAAAATCTTGTATCCAAAATGATTCAGCTTCTTGCAGAGAGAACCCTGCTTTCCCCAAACTGGGCATACCCATTCTGCCTTGGCAAAAATACCCTCTGCAGTATTCACATCATGTCAGTGATTGTTCTGCTCTTCATACCTAAAGGACCTGACAGTACGATGCAAGACCTCATTGCTGTAGGACTCTATGATCCTGCCATTGTTATGTCCTAGCTGGCAATTTACAATGTCAACACATCTGCTCGTATCAATTATTCTCCTGAGTGTAACGTCCCCCTCTCTTAATAGATATGCTCTTACTGCTGAATCCCTTCTACTTCATGCAAACATGTCCTCCCTTAGATCATCTTTTCACAGCACAGATTCTAGAGGTCTGGTAATGACATAATATATTGATCACCATGTTATTCCTTTGATCCCTAATTTTGATGTAAAGCCATTTATATGTGATATTCCCTTGGAGTTCAAACTGTGCATTCAAAGCTTTTGAAATTTCTCTATTTTTTCTAGAATATATTTTGAAATAGTCTCATGCCAACAGGGACACACATGTAACGACTCACCCTTGGCTTGCTCCAACAATTCTGTTGCTATTTTGGCATCGGGCCAAAAATTGATTCCAGGTTTAATTCAAATCACCTGTCACATGAACAGGAGTTGGCATGGGAAAGGGTGCAGCCATTTACATTTAAGCTATGACTTGCTTCTTTGTTCTTCATTCTTACTTAGTTACAACTCACAGCTTTGCACATATCTGTGTCTGTCTCTCCGGCTGTAGCTGTGTTTTTCCTACACCATTGCAATGCTCAAAGAGTGTCTTGTGACACTATGCTTTGTGTGCATAGTGCATCAGTATGTTCAACACAAAGTCTTTATTGCAGTGAACGGCTTGTACTGTATGTGCCTCACATGATTGCAACAGGCTAAGAGGGACATTTCACATCATTGTGTTTCATCTCAAACACTGCCTGAATTAGAGAGGGATTCTTTATCCTCTCCATGACAAGTGAGAGTTTCAGTATCGTTTCTACTGCCCAGGCTCTCTGGAAATGGAGAAAGTGCAAAACTGTCTCATGGTAGACCTGTAGATGATCACTCCTTCTGAATTGGGGATTTATGAGAATTGGGGAGGTGTTTAATGCAGGAGGGGTTATCTGGTGTAGGAGGAGTGTTCTTTCCCAATCAGAAACTTAGTCCATTCTCCTGCCGCTTGGTTCGTTTGAGCATGAGCAGAAGGGGAATGTCTGAGCAGGAGGGAAATGATGAGAACACTAAAGGGAAAACACAGCAAGCATAATAAAAGAACATTAACTTCATTCAAATGGAGCATCCATTCTCAAATTGCCAGGACCCAGAAGAAAAATCAAATTTAAACATTGTTAAAGAAGTCTGACTTACAAGAAGCATTATTCACATAGTTTTTGGGGAAATTTATTGAGCTGAAGGTTGTGTTTGGTTCCCTTAGTTCCAAAGGTCCTCCACAGTCAGCTGTAAAGAGAAGAAATGTTCAATGATGCATAGCACACAGTATAACACTGCAACTGTTTCATCCCTGGCTTTCACCTTGGATTTGTAGATTCACACAGTGTAGAAAAGGCCCATCAGCCCGTCGAGTCTGCACCATAACTACCACTAATTCCTCTCTGGTCACAGGAGAAGTGCCAGAAGACTGAAATGGCTAATGTGGTCCCACGTTTTTTTAGATTTAGATTAGATTAGACTTACAGTGTGGAAACAGGCCCTTTGGCCCAACAAGTCCACACCGACCCGCCGAAGCGCAACCCACCCATACCCCTACATTTACCCCTTACCTAACACCACGGGCAATTTAGCATGGCCAATTCACCTGACCCGCACATATTTGGACTGTGGGAGGAAACCGGTGCACCCGGAGGAAACCTACGCAGACACGGGGAGAACGTGCAAACTCCACACAGTCAGTCGCCTGAGTCGGGAATTGAACCTGGGTCTCAGGCGCTGTGAGGCAGCAGTGCTAACCACTGTGCCACCGTGCCGCCCATAAAGTATCCCACTCAAACCCATTTCCATGTACCTAACTTACACATCATTGGACACTATAGTCAATTTAGCATAGCCAGTTCACCTAATCTGCACATCTTTGGATTATGAGAAGAAAGTGGAGGATCCAGAGGAAACCCAAACAGCCACAGGGAGAATGTGCAAAGTCCATACTGTCGCCTGAGGCTGGAATCGAACCTGGGTCCATGACATTGTGAGGCAGTAGTGCTAACCACTGATCCATTGTGCCACACCAAATCCCATAAGGGTAATAGAGGTGAACCAGGAAATTACTGACCAGTGAGTTTTATGTCAGTGTTAGGGTAACTATTGGAAAACGTTTGAAGGGGCAAATTAATACTCACTCGAAAAGGCATGGTTAATTAGGATGATTAGATTAGATTCCCTCAAGTGTGGAAACAGGCCATTCAGCCCAACAAGTCCACACCGACCCTCTGAAGAGCAACCCAACCAAACCCATTCCCCTACATTTACCCCTGCACCTAGCTCTACGGACAAGTTAGCATGGTCAATTCACCTAACCTGCACATCTTTGGATTGTGGGAGGAAACCAGAGCACCTGGAGGAAATCCACGCAGACACAGGGAGAATGTGCAAACTCCACACAGTTGCTCAAGGCCAGAATTGAACCCAGGTTCCTGGTGCTATGAGGCAGCAGGGCTAACCACTGAGCCACTGTGCTGCCTGGGATAGTCTGGCCTTGTCAGAAGGTGGTCATGCCCATCAAATTTGTTAGATAGTTGCCAGGCAACTCAGTCCACCCAATTGTCTCCCATCTTTTTCTTCATGCAGTTTAGATTAGATTACTTACAGCGTGGAAACAGGCCTTTCGGCCCAACAAGTCCACACCGACCCACTGAAGCGCTTACCTCTTACCTAACACTACAGGCAATTTAGCATGGCCAATTCACCTGACCCGCACATTTTTGGACTGTGGGAGGAAACCGGAGCACCGGGAGGAAACCAAAGCAGACACGGGAAGAACGTGCAAACTCCACACAATCTGTCGCCTGAGTCGGGAATTGAACCCAGGTCTCAGGCGCTGTGAGGCAGCAGTGCTAACCACTGTGCCACCGTGCCGCCCACTGGGCATCTAGCTTTCAGGGAATGGGTTGCTCCTTGTCAGACACCACTTCATACAGAGCAGGAACATGCATTTAAACCAACCTATTATAAGATATCACAATATACTTTAGTTCATTAGCTTAATGTGGAGCGCAGTCTTCATTCAGGGAGTGGCTTCAACTGGGAGCCATCAATAGAGTGCATTGCCATGTTGTTTTCATGTTTGAGGGGGCAGGGACTGCACATCTAGATATGAACATAACTCAGTTGATACCCACACTATTTTTGAGCCAGTAGATTATAACTTTAAGGCTCACTCTCGGTGGACTCTAAGCTGTGATTCCACTTTAATTTGGTCTTGAGTATCACATGTTTGAGAATGGTTGACCTTCTAATGTAGCATCCAATTGATATTCAATTTGCCTGTTTTGATGAACATATTCCCTTATGCTCATCATGATTTTTGATGTAATATTCCCTTATTCAACCCACAAGAGAACTAGCTGTTGACCAGTGCCTTTGGTACCCAGTCCAACATATTCTCCTCAGCTAACACCACCGCTAAACTAGATTAAGTGGGCAATTATATCATTGCTACATGGGGATTGTTGTTACTGAATGAGTTGTTGGGTTAGTCTGAATAATAGAGCACATTTCAAAAGGAATCCATGAAACATTAATAATAATGATTATACTGTGAGCAAAAACAAATAATCTAATGACTAACATTTTTATCTCAGACAAACCCAGACTGTAACTCAGGGAATCCTTAAATAAATTCTCCTAATGCATGAGCTCAGGAGTGAATTGTGGGGAATTGCAGCTTGCAATGAATCCTGGTTAAAATTTGTTAACTCACTACAGGTTTGGAATCATCCTGATCCTTATGGCTCAGCTGCTGGTTTAAGTGAACCCCTCAGTTTATTTTGTTAAAAATAATGTTCTTTTGCAAATCTCTTTCTGGCTTGGATTTTTGGCATGTCAGGTTTACATTTAAAAATAATAGGAGGGATTGAATTCCAGGATTTCTAAATCCATTCCCAGGGTTTCTAAAGTCCATCAGGGCCTATTAAGGATACAAGTGATTCAGTTGTAAACCTGCACTTGCCACATCTAACTATGTTGGCTCAATTGCAGGGCTAAGAAACTCCTAGGCTCCTATGTTGGAGTTAGGCCAACATTTTACAACATAAAGGTTTCTACTGTTCTTAGCCAAACCTTATTTCTTACATCTATTTCCCTGTTGAAACACCGGAGCCCTTGCTTGATGGACAGCTCTCTGCTGTCAATTTACAATGTTTATTTACACAAGATTAAGAGGTATCAAGTGCTTACAGTTTCGGCTCTTGATAAATAAATAATGTTTGGAGGATTTACACTTTCAATGGGCTGCAGTGACAATGAGTTTATTTTAAATACAAAATGATCAATGAAAAATAAAAATAGTACACATTCTGTTCACTATAGCATGCATGGTTTTTATTCCCTGTATAGAATGAGGATGCGCATGAATTAACCTTGCTTGGCATTGCCCAATAAGAGATTATTAGGGTTAATGGAGCATGAAGGTTGACTAGAAGGGAATTTCTTGGAATGAGGTACATGAGGGACCACCACGTGAGGAAGTGAGGTGGAGGTGCCATACCGCAGGTGTGTGAGTAGGGGTATGAGGTGGATGAGGTGGCAGATTGACAACATGAGGGGGGTGAGGGATGGAGGACTTTTCGGTTTTTTTTGTTATAACTGGGGGAAAGTCCCATAGTACTGAACTGGACCTTTTAAACAATCGGTCTCAGTGCCATCCACTGAATCATTTCCAGGCTTGGCTGGCCCACCAGCGGCAGCAGGCATTTTGGGTGGCATAGTGGCTCAGTGGTCAGCACTGCTGCCTTACAGTACCAGGGACCCAGGTTCAATTCCAGCCTCAGGCAATTGTCTGTGTGGGGTTTGCACATTCTCCCGGTGTCTGTGTGGGTTTCCTCCAGGAGCCTTGGTTTCCTTCCACAGTTGAAAGAGGTGCAGGTTAGATGGGTTGGACATGCTAAATTGCCCATATTGTCCAGGGGTGTGCATGCTAGGTGGGTTAGTCATGGTAAATGCGGGATGGGTGCTGAGTCTGGGTGGGATGCTCTTTGGAGGGTTGGTGCAGAATGGATGGATTGAATGAATGGCCTCCTTCTGCATTCTAGAGGTTCTATATTATTTTTCTCCTACGGTGTTCAGACTGACCCAGGAGATTTACAAATCCCATTATCTATGTCAAGGATGGAAGTCTAGAACCTCTCTGACTGTTTGCCTGCCTACTTATCGGTACACCTTTCGATGTATCTCTCACGGTCTATGTTTCTATCTACCTACCTAGATATAAGTCTTCCTCTGAATTTCCTTCTTACTTACTTGGTCCAGGAATTGGAGTTGTGGGTTGTGGTTCAGCTGTTGGCTCTGGGTATTCACTCTCATTACAGATGCTATTTGTAAGTGATATGTCATCCAACGCGATTTCAGAGAATTGTCCACTATTCTTAACAGCTTCAAAGACAACCTGAATAACGAGTAAATGTATACACAGAAACACATGGAACAGAACTGAAACATTGACACTTCTTCCAGCTCTTTCTAATAGAGGTTTGGCAAGACACATCTGGTTTTGATGTAATTGGATGTTTTAGTGGTGAATGGTTTCTTACTCAGTTTTCCCTTTGTCCAGTTTTCAGCCTTCCTATGCACTGCAGCATCAGGGACCCAGATTCAATTCCTGCCTCAGGCAACTGTGCAAATTCCACACAGACATTCTCCCCATGTCTGCTGGGTTTCCTCCAGGGACTCCAGTTTCCTCTCAGAGTCTAAAGATGTGCATGTTAAGGTGGATTGGCCATGCTAAATTGCCCCATAATGTTCAGGAATGTGTAGGTTAGGTGGGTTAGTCGTGGTAAATGCAGGATGGGCACTGGGTCTGGGTAGGATGCTCTTTGGAGTGTTGGTGCAGACTCGATGGGTCAAATGCCCTCTTTTTGCACAAGTCACAGGGAATACATCAGAAAACCCATCCATTAGGAAGGAATAACATGGGGAGATCACCCGAATTGACCTTTTGAACCTCCATTTCTCACCATGTGAGGCAAGATTCCCACTGTAGTTTGGAATATGTCCATGATGATTTCATCAACATCAGAAGTGCACAGCAATAGTGAGATGTTTCCCCTCATGGGGGAGTCTAGTACCAGAGTGCATAGTCTCAGAAATAAGGGGTGCCAATTTAAGACAGAGAAGGGGAGAGGTAGGGGGGAGGTATGTCTTTTCTCAAAAAGTTGAGTCTTTCAAACTCTTTGCTACAGAGAGCTATTGGAACAGTGTCTTTGCGTACATTTAAGGCTGAGATAGATTCTTGATTGGTAGGGATCAAGAGTTACAGTGAAAGGGCAGGAAAGTGATTGTGAGGAATGTTGGATCAACCATGATTACACACCACTTATTGTTAGCCACTGTTCCCATTAATAGCTAATCGACCTCCCAGCCAGATCATTATCAACTCCTTTCTCTGTCCAATTGTCTTTCTCTCTCTGGGCTCTATCCTACCTATCATTTTCTCCTTATGCCCTCTTCCAACCCTACCTTCTGCATATAAACTGACATTTGCCTAGCCACCATCAGTTCTGAGGAAGGGTCATTGGACCTGAAATGTTAACTCTAATGTTTCTTCACTGATGCTGCCAGATCTGCTCAGCTTTTCCGGCAACTTCTATTTTTGTTTTCGATTGCAGCCATTCGGTCTTTACAAATCTGAGCAGGTTTCCATTTCTCACCTGACCACCTGCACCTCAGCAGCTCAGTTTTCTATGAAGATTTACCCATCAGAGCTATCTGAGTAAGAATGCCAAAGAGTAACTATTGTGGAACGTGGAGAAAGATTTATCCTGTATGTCTGTGCCTGCTAAAAAGCTGAGTTGAAACCAAAGAAAGTGAAATGAATCTCCAGAAACTGCCAGAGAGGCTTCTGCTGCATTTGAGTTTGAGATAGTATCAATCCCAGAACCATCTTCTTCCAAACTGAAGAAAAGTCATACTAGAATCTCTATCCACAGATATTGTCAGACCTGCTGGGTTTCTCTAGCACTTTTCTGTATTTATTTCAGATTTCCATAATCCCCAGTACTTTGCTTTTATTGAAATGAACTACAAAGTGTTTACTCCACAAGATTGTTCTCATTAGACCAGGAATATTTTTACCCCCAAAATGTCTACTAGACCACAGAAGGCACTAGGCACCCACAGATTCAGATTATTGAAATGGTGAAACATGCATCAATTGCCACCTTCCATGTTAGAACATAGAACAGTACAGCACAATACAAGCCCTTTGGCCCATGATGTTGTGCCAAACATTTATCTTCATCTAAGATTAACCTAACCTACACAGCCTGCAATTTACTGCTGTCCACGTGCTTGTCCGGCAGCCACTTGAATGTCCCGAATGTCTCTGACTCTACTACTAATACTGGCAGTGCTTCCACGCACCCACCACACTCTGCATAAAGAACCTACCTCTGACACCTCCCCTATATCTTCCTCTAATCACCTTAAAATTATGATGCCTCATGACAGCCCTGGGGAAAAGTCTCTGGCTATCTACTCTATCTATGCCTCTCTTTACCTTGTACACCTCTATTAAGTCACCTCTCTCCTCCTCCTCTCCAGTGTGAAAAGCTCCAGCTCACTCAACCTTCCTTCATAAGACAAGCATTCCAATCCAGGCAGCATCCTGGTAAATCATCTCTGCACCCTCTCTAAAGCATCTACACACTTCTTATATTGAGGTGGCCAGAACTGTACATAATATTCCAAGTGTGGTCTAACCAGGATTTTATAGAACTGCAGCAAAACCTCACGGCTCTTAAACTCAATACTCCTGCTAATGAAAGCCAAAAAACACCATACACCTTAACAATCCTATCAACTTGGGTGGCAACTCTGAAGGATCTATGTACATGGACAACAAGATCCCGCTGTTCCTCCACACAGCCAAGAATCCTGTCTTTAATCCTATATTCAACAGTCAAATTCGATCTTCCAAAATGAATCACTTCACATTTATCCAGATTGAACTCCATCTGCTACCTCTCAGCCCAGCTCTGCATCCTGTCAGTATCTTGTTGTAGTCTGCAACAGCCCTCGACACTATCTACAAGAGCACCAACTTTTGTCTTTGGCAAACTTTCTAGCCCACCCTTCCACTTCATCCAATTCTTCATTTATAAAAACTACAAAAGAGCAGAGACCTAAGAATAGATCACTGAGGGACACCACCGGCCACTGACCTCCAGATGGAATACTTTTCATTCATTACTATTCGTTGTCTTCTTTTGGCCAGCCAATTCTGTATCCAAACAGCCAGATTTCAATGTATCCCATACCTCCTAACTTTTTGAATGATTCTACCCTGGGTATCCTTATCAAATGTCTTACTGAAATAAGGCATTCTTTGTGCAATTCTATGAACAGAAGAGGTGCAATAGTCCAAACATTACTCCCTGAGTGGCAATGTTGCCTCTTTCTATTGAGAGTTAATGAGGCCCCTGTGCAAACATGATGAACAAGTCCTTGAACAAGCATCAACTGCAGATACTGACCATTACTTTCTCGGTTTCATTTATCGTCAATTGTCCATAATTCCACTGATTGCCGTAGTTTCCCTCTTTCTGGAAGGCTGTCTGTAACACGTTAGTGCTGTTGGTGATGTAAACACGCAAGCGAGAAACTTGTATTCCATACATGTAGTACCTGGGTGGAGAAGGAAATCACGGTACATGTAGGAACATGGCAAAGAGACTGAAGACTTGGGCACAGAGTCACGAAGCATGGAAGGAGGCTGCTTGGCCCCTCATATCTGTGATGGATCTTTGAAAGACTATATGATTACTCCCAGTCTCTGCTCTTCATCCTCCAAAATCTTCCTTATTCACAACATACACAATAGTCCATTAGAAGTTACGATTTTCTACATTCATCACTTTCACAAACAGAGAATTCCAGATGATAGTAACTCAGTGTGAAAGTATTATTTTTGTCTGTCTCCAGATATTTCCATTCATCCATTAGCTCACAAACACACACCCATGTGCCCAGTGCACACCTTAAGGCACAGATAGACAAAGAATACATACCCAAACATACCTCATACTCTGCTCATATGTGCACATCTTCATAGTTCCTGAACGCTATCATGCCATGGAATTTACAAAGTTCGTACATGTCACAGCTAACTTCTGAGAATTGCATTTTAAAAAAATTTTCTCAGCTCATTTTGTCCAGGGACTTCACTTGGTCTCTGAATAAATATTAAATCTTGGATTCGTTACCTACCAGAATTCAAGACATGAAGGCTTAGTCCCAACAGATAACATAGGGCTGAAGAGTCGGATCTTCCTTGGCTTGTTAAATGGTTGTGATGGAGTCATGATGTAATATCCTGGAATTTAAAAAGATCATTAAGAGTTTTGTACAACAGAAATTTACATTCATAAGTCTCCTTTGACAGGACTTTCCAAGCTTAAACAGTCAGAGATCTGCAGCACAGAGAAAGCCCACTGAGTCTGCACTAGTCAAAAATAACCACCTAACTGTTCTATTCCTGTTTACCAGCACTGAGCCCATATCCTGTTTGCCTTGGCAAGGCATGTGTAAATCTAATTGCTTCTTACATTTTAGGGTTTCTGCCTTTACTATCCTGAAAGATAGTGAATTCCAGATGAAGGGCTTATGGTCGAAACATTTATTCTCCTGCTCCTTGGATGCTGCCTGATCTGCTGGGTTTTCCCATCACCACACTGTTCAGCAGTGGATTCCAGATTCCCACTAACTTCTGAGTGAAAACATTTTTCCTCAGTTCCTCTATACCCCCTCCCTATTACCTTAAATCGATGCTCCCTGATCATTGATGCTCCACTAAGATTAAATGTTTTCCAGTCAACCCTGTCTATGTCCCTCAATTTTCTCAATGACATCTCCTCTCAATTTCATCTGGTCTAGGGCAGAAACCCTAGTAGTATCCAATCCCTCTTCATAACTCACTCAAGCCCAGGCAACATCCTGATAAATCTCTGTAACATTGTTTCCAGTGCACTCACCTCCCTCCTATAATGTAAAGCTTCCAGTCACAATAACATCTCTTAACCATCATCCTCTGCTTCCAGCAGCTCAGCCAATTCAAGATGCAATTGGACAAATTTCCTTGGTTCCTGTTGTCTCTTACCTTCGCCATCAGTCTCTCAAAAGTTATGCTGTAAGTTGATTATATCAACTGCATTGTTCACCTGGTCACTTCAGAAAATTTAATTAAAATGGTCAGACACAATATCCTCTTAACAAAACCATCCTGACTGTTCTTGTTTAATCCCTACCTCTCCAAATACAGACTAATTCTGTCCTTCAGAATTGCCTCCTTTCACCGAGGTTAGACTGTCTTGCATGTAGCTTCCAGTTCATTCCTTGCCATTCTTGAACAATGGTACCACATTGGCTGACCTCCAGTCTCCTTGCACCTCTCCTCAGGCTAGAGAGAAATCAATCATTATTGCCAATGCTCCTGCTATTTCCTCCCTCACATTACCTGACAACCTTGGATACATTTTATCTGGCCATGAGGATTTATCTACTTTTAAACCACCCAAATCACTCAATCTCCACCCTGCCTAGGATAATTTATTTAAATATTTCAAAATTCTTCTCCCTGTCTTCCTTGCCCACATTGTCCCTTTCATTAGTGAACACTGACACAAAGTATTCATCTAGAACATTAACTACATTCTTTGGCTCCATGCACAAATTAATGTTGTGGTCCATAATATGGTCCATTCTTTTCCTAGGTATCCATGTATCCTTACCGTACTTTAGGGTCATAGATTTATAAAGTCATTTTACCTGCCATTGTTCTTTCATATCCCCTGTTTGCTCTCTTGATTTCTTATTTAAGTGTCCCCTTGCACATTCTGTAGTCCTCTAAGTATTCTAATATTTTGAGTTCTCAGTATCTGCTATGAGACTTTTTTTCTCCTATATCCAATCCTGTTTATCCCTCGATATCCAGTGTTCACATGATTTGTTGGTCCCGCCCTTTACTGGGACAAGTTGGCCCAGTACTCTCCTTATTTCCTTTTGAATGCATTCCACTGTTCTGACACAAATCATACCTGGTCTTACTGAAATCAGTCTTCTTTTAGTTTAGTACTTTGATTTCAGACACATCCGCATCTTTTTGCATACAGTCTTGAACCTAATTAAGTCATGATCGCTGTCTGCAAAATGCTCCCCCACTGATACTGCAACCATTTTCTAAAACCTAAAATTAAGTCTAGGACCACCCCATCCCTCATATGGCCTCGCATGTACTGTCCAAGAAGCATTTTACGAATTCTGCTCTGTCAACCTTTCACACTGTGACTACCTCAGTTAATGTTGGAGAAGTTACAATCCCTAAACACCACCCTATTACTTTTACACTTCCCGACATCTCCTCCAAATGTCTTCTTTTTCTTCTTTTTCTTTTAGGCTTGTTTTCTTTTTCTCTTAGGCTGGTAAGGGGCCTATACTACACTCTCGGCAAGGTGATCGATCCTTTTTGGTTTCTAAGTTCTAATTGTATTGCTTCATTTGAGGAGCCTTCTAACATGCCATCCCTCCTTACTGCTGTCATAGATTCTCTGATCAAAATTGTGACACCCCCCACCTCTTTTCATAGAATTCCTACGGTCCACACTGACTGTCCAAAGAGCATCCTAACTAGACCCACCCCTCTGTACTATCCCTGTAAGCCAACATTTTCCCATGGCTAACCCACCTAGCCTGCGCATGATGGGCCATTTAGCATGGCCAATCCACCTAACATGTACATCTTTGGACTGTGGGAGGAAACCCACACAGACACAGGGAGAATGTCTGTGTGGAGTTTGCACAGTGTCCCGAGGATAGCATCGAACCAGGTCCCTAGCGCTGTGAGGCAGCAGTGCTCGCCATTGAGCCACCATGCCAATCCCTTTAGCATCTGATGATGATACAGGGCAGCCGTGATTTACTTTGTGCCCTCAATTCAGCTGCCTTGTTCAGACTCTTAGCATTAAAATAAACACCTCCCAAACTCCCTTAAAATTAGATTCCCTACAGTGTAGAAATAGGCCCTTTGGCTCAACAAGTCCACACCGACCCTCTGAAGAGTAACCCACGCAGACCCATTTCTCTCTGACTAAAGCACTTAACACTATGGGCAATTTAGCACCACCAATTCACCTGACCTGCACAGCTTTGGATTGTGGGAGGAAACCCATGAGGACACAGGTAGAATGTGCAAAAACCACGCAGTCACCTGAGACAGGGATCAAACCTGCGTCTCTCACGTTGTGAGGCAATAGTGCAAACCACTGAGCCACCTGTAACCTATAACTGGCCTGTAATTTCTATGTCTTTAAGATTCACTTGCTGTACCTTCTAATTGTGGCCATTTATCTCCAACCTTGCTGAACATTTTCTCTGGAGCTCAGCCCCTACCAGGGTAATTTAAGCCCTCCCCAACAACGCTAGCAAACATCCCCGTGAGGATACTGGCCTCATCGCAGTTCAGGTGTAATCCATCTGCAGTGTAGAAGTCCTGATACCTCTACCACCCAGGGGGACAAGGGCAGTAGTTACATGGGAACGCCACAATCTCCGATTTCCCTTTCAAGGCATTCACCATCCTGACTTGGAAATATAACGCTATTCCTTAAGCTACTGGGTCAGAGTTCTGGAGTTACCTTCCTAACCACACTGTGGGTGTACTTACTTGGATTGCAGCAATTTGCAAAGGAAGCTTGTCGGTTTCTCAAGTGTATTTAGGGATGGCCTAATTATTTGTTTACTCATTTAGTGAGACCATTTCTACAGAAGACATGGAGTTGACCACCTTTTCAACAGTTTGACTACATGAGGGTCACACAGATAATAAAACTATATGACCCTAAGAAATAGGAACAGAAGTAGGCCATTCAGCCCCTCAAGCCTGCTCCACCATTCAATAAGAGAGGCTGGAAATACAGGGACTTTCTTCACTGGAATATAGGAGGTTAAACTCAGATGGGATATAGATAAACAGGAGACTGGAACAACATAGTAAGCCAGGCAGCACCAGGAGTTGGAGAAGTCAATGTTTCATGTGTAGCCCTTCTTCAGATGGCCTCGTGGCATTATCACTAGGCCATTAATCCAGAAACCCAGATAAGGTGCTGGGAGCTGGATTCAAATCCCAGTGTGGCAAATGGTGGAATTTGAATTCAATAAATATCTGGAATTAAGAATCTAATGATTGCCACGAAAAATCCATCTGATTCACTCATGTCCTTTAGGGAAGGAAACGATCATCCTTGTCTGGTCTGGTCTACATGTGACTCTAGACCCACAGCAATGTGGTTGATTCTTGACTCCCCCTCTGAGCAATTAGGGATAGACAATAAATGCTGCCTTGCCCATATCCCATGAATAAAGACTCCCTTTATATCAGGCACATCCTTCCTCAGATGAGGAGAGTGATACTGCATGGAGGAGTAAATGAAGGGATAAATAGCCTTTCCCTGTGTTGAACTATCTTTTTTTTGATGAAAACAGCATCATTAATCTTACCTGATTGGTTCCCATATGTGTGGTCATTATTTGGGCCAGTTAATGGTGGGTAAGTTGGCCTGCTGAATCTCTCCCAATCACCCTCGTCAGTTCGATCTTGTCTCCAGTAGCAAAATCCATTCTCAAAACTGCAGTTCACTTTCTCCTGATCTGCGGGCACAGACCATGACAGCACAGATTTAATCAACATTGTTTTCAGCAAAAATTCTGATCTGAGTGTAAGCAAGGCAAATTGTTTTGCACTTTCTGCGTTTCACACAGAAAATGTGGAATATTCGGTGTTTAAACCGAGGGACGTGTAATTCATGGTATACGGAGTGGAATCTCTGTGGAAAGAGATGTTTTGACGGGGGATGGTCCAAGCCAGAGGGTGAAATATGAAACGAGACAGATCACTTTCTTAGGAGTTTATTCATAAAATGCAGTAATTTGGTTATCCTGACTGAAAATACAAAAATGCTAGAAGTCACAGTGGGTCAGGCAGCATCCATGGAGAGAGAGAGAGCAAGCTAATGTTTTGCGTTTAGGCGACTCTTCGTCAGAGCTGTGATAAAATCGTCCAGACTCAGAATATTAGCTTGTGCTCTTTCCATGGATGCTGCCTGACCTGCTGTGGTTTCCAGCTTTTTGTTTTTACTAAAGATTTCAGCATCTGCAGTAATTTGCTCCTAATTTCATTGTCTTGCTTCCAATCTACCAGTCTTGTGTTCCAAAAGTCTGTCTCTTGCGCTCTCTCTAATATATCACCTTGATACCATAAAAGCCCTGTCCAAACTGAGCTAAATTAGAACTGAGAGCCCCATAAGTGGCACTGTCCCAAAAGTCAGATCACAAATTAGAATGTCACTTCCATGATGATGCAAAGCCCTACATTGCCCATTGATCAAAGACCAGAAGACACCGTCTCCTCCACCTTCCAGGACACCCAGTCCCGTTCTCCAGATATTTTTCATTCAGCCTGTTTGGAGACATTGTTACACACCACTGGATCCAGTGGGACTTAAACATGGGCATCCTGGCTCAGAGATCAGGTCACACTTTTGCCCAAGTTCTTGCTCATCCACCTGAGTATCTCACTATGTAGTCCACTGTCCTACTGTCTCTAAGTCCTCCGTGATGTGCCAAAGGCACAGTATCAATACAAGTTGTTATTGCCTGCTCCAAACTGGAAGATTGAGTGAGCAGGAACACTCCTCAGACAATGGAAGCCCGAGAGTGTGAACTCTGCAGATCAGTAAGACTCCTCAATACAATCTAGCTGCACAGAGAGGAGGAGAATACCCAATTCTCCCAGAAAGACTGGCGGGTTTAATGCTGGATGACACTGGCTGAAGTGCTCCTGATAAAACTACAATGATCAAAACCCCTCTACTGTGAGCATTTAGGCTCATAACAGCATTGTGCGGAGCCATCACAAGATATCTGCATTGGAGCATTGGGCAAGTTAAGAAGTCATTCCATATTGCTGTCCACTCAAACCCTGCTAGGGCCGCCCAAGACTGGGTGGTGCAAAATGGCCGACAGCTGACATTGCAATAGCAGTTAGAGCATGTGGAAAAATACTTGCTTAATACAGTCTCCACAAGTAGAACAATAGTGGGTCTGTCTTAAATTGGATAGAATGTGGGGCCGACAAATATTATCATTATGAAAAGTTTCCAGGGGAAAGATAGGAAAGTCTGAAAACATCATGACCCGGGCTGGACCACCAGCCCATCCATCTTTTTGAGATGCTGTACCAGAGAGCCAATCACAGAGGGATGTGCAGGTGTTGCTGACCAATAGTTTGATTAGATTATTTAGTTTGGAAACAGGCCCTTCGGCCCAACAAGCCCATACTGGCCCTCTGAAGAGCAACCCACCCAGACCCATTCCCCTACGTTTACTCCCTCAGGGGAATTTAGCATGGCCAATTTGTCTAACCTGCACATTTTTGAACTGTGGGAGGAAACCAGAGCACCCAGAGGAAACCCGCGCAGACACAGTGAGAATGTGCAAACTCCACGCAGACAGTTGCCTGAGGTAGGAATTGAACCCAGGTTTCTGGCGCTGTGAGGTAGCAGTGCTAACCACTGTGCCACCGTGCCACCCAAAAGGGTGTGGAGCAAATGTATGCTCTAAGTTTTAACTGTATACAATCAGAAGTTTGTGTGTGGCTCACTGTGAAGCAAATCTGAAGCTGTAATGAAGTGGTAGGAAAATAAAGTTATACCTGGATCTACCACGGACTTGGACTCAGTGGAAAATGAGATCAAACAGTCCCCAATTCTGTAATATCATACAGAATGACTTAGCCTCACAGCCTTCTGTACCAGTGAGCTCCACGGATTAATCACCCTGTGATTGAAGAAATTCCTTCTCATCTCAGTTCATAAAAACTGAGAAAGTTAGTGCAGGAGTAGGGCATTCAGTCCTTCGAGCCTGCACCAACATTCAATACGAGCATGGGCAATCATGCAATCTTAGTATCCCATTCCCACTTTCTCCCTATACCTCTTGATCCCCTTAGTCGTAAGTGCCATGTCCAGCTCCTTCTTGAATATATCTAATGAACTGACCCAGCAGCTTCCTGTGGAAGAGAATTCCACAACACATTGAGTGAAAATAAATTTCCATATCTCAGTTCTGAATAGCTTACCCCTTATTCTTAGACTGTCACTGCTAGATTTGGATCTCGGGAACATTCTAGAGGGTTATCCCTTCACTTTGAAAGTGTGCCTTCGCTCTTAGTCCCTCCTACTAGTGGTAACAACATCTCCATGTCCACTCTATCCACACCTCTCTGTATCCTATAAGTTTCAATCAGACCCCCCTCTCTCTTTCTAAACAACTAGATTACGACTGGTCTTTACCTCAAACTCCCTTTAGCTACCTTTAATTCACATGTGTTGATATCTCTTACCTATAAAAACCTATCAAATCAGTCTCAAAATCTTGAATTGTCCTTCCAGCTTTTGTGGGAAGAGCACTCCAGATTTCCACTACCCTTTGTGTAATAATTTGTGTCATGATTCAGGATTAGTGTCCCCTTGTCCATGAGGCCCAAGTTTGACCCAGAGCAGTAATACTGCAGCTGCTTCATTCCAATGCCTTGCTTGTGACCAGTGATTGGGAACTGAAGAAAAAACGAATGAGTCACAGCTTCCTCAGAAGCAATAGTGTGAACTTACTGCTGGTAAGGGTAATGTTAAACACGGTGAACGTTGCATTGAAACCAAAGTCAGAAGATGTGAATTCATCAGTCCAGAATTCAGCTGTGGCCTCGTTTGAAAAAATCCTTACAGATCCAGGATTGACACCTGTAAGTGAAGCTAAGTGAAACAAAGGAAGGTTAGTATTTGGTGTCTTCACATGGAGTGTCATTCATTAAAATAAATACTAGAATCCTTTCTTCCTTTAAAGATTTTCCTTCATAGACTTCAGTGTTAATATAGCAAGATATTAAAGTTATGGGGAATGAAGATGGTGGCTGTGAATTGATGCCTGGATATATAAACAGAGAACAAAGGAGGCTTTTGGTCCAGTGTTGATGTCTGTATCTCTGCGCTGAGGGGCCTAGATTGATGTCTCACCTGCTTTGGATTTGTGATGAAACATGAATGACCAGGTTTTAAAAAGAAAAAAATTATCAAAGGGTTCAGAGGATCGTGCAGTGAAGGTGAGTGTGTTTGCGTATCCGAAGCGTATACCACCCAGATCCATACTCTTACATTTACCCCTTACCTAACACTACGGCCAATTTATCATGGTCAATTCAACTAACCTGCACATTTTGGGAGGAAACTGGAGCACCCGGAGGAAACCCACGCAGACACAGGGAGAATGTGCAAACTCCACACAGAGTCGCCTGAGGTGGGAATTGAACCTGGGTCTCTGGCGCTGTGAGGTAGCAGTGCTAAACACTGTGCCACTGTGCTTCTGACATACCCTCCATTTTCTTCAATCAAGGATTCCCACTTCCACTGTGGTTGACAGAACCAATAGCCATGTCCAACCTGTTACCTGCACTTCTGACCTCGCGCTTTCAGAGAACATCAGTAGGGTTCCCTTTTGTCCTCACTTTATATACCTCACCAGCCTCAGCATTCAAAGCATCTTCCCTGCCATTTCAGCCACTTCCAGCAGATTGCAACTGACAAGCAGACTTCTATTTCCATTAGCACTCCCATTGCCTTTCGCTCTAGGTACCCTCACCATCTATTCCACTTGTTCATCCTTCCATTTTATCAATAGAAAACTTTTCATTTTATAGCCACCTTCAGTTCTGTAGAAGTCCTATTGAACTCAAAACATTAAATTTGCTTCACTTTCCACAGGTGTTGCCAAATCTGCAGAGTTTATTTAATACCTTCTGTTTCTATTATAGGATTCCGACTTGCACTGGAGTTACATGAGGTCTATTGACTATGGCATGCAGGAACCTCATCTACCTAAATAAAGGGTCCAGTTCAAATGGCAGTAGGTTGTGGTTGAAGAGGAAATGTCTTTGGCATCACTAATCATTATAGTTTACCTGGCAGTTTGAGACAAACCTCCAGCATCAATGCCCCTTATCTTCACCTCAAAGAAGAAGATGCTAAGTTTAACATAAAAATCAGTTGGTTACTTACCGATTAATTCCTTACTGGATCCTATTCCTTGATACAGATAGAGGTGGTCAAGCCATGACTCGACTTCAAAGTCAGTGAAACTCACTTGAATGTAAAATCCTGGTTCAACTCTGGTCACAAACACACATCATGTATTAGAAGTTTCAATACCAACATAACTTATCAGCTCCAACTTCCTTTGGTTAGTGCTGCAAATGTGTTGCTGGTCAAAGCACAGCAGGCCAGGCAGCATCTCAGGAATAGAGAATTCGATGTTTCGAGCATAAGCCCTTCATCAGGAACCAACTTCCTTTGGTTAGTGTTCACTGGTTGAGACTTCCTTGAAAATTTCTAATAAGTTAGACACAATTCCCCTTTCATCAAGCTATGCTGACGCTGCCTGATTAGACAATGATTTTCCAAGTGTTCCATTATTACTTCCTTCATGTCACACAATTGCATTAATTGGACTGCATTTAATCAGTTACAGCATTGATGATATGACACTTTAGAAACTGCTGATGGGCTTCTTTATAAGGAACCAATTTCTTAATCAACTTTCTCCAAAATGTCAGTACACATGTGGGACTTGAATCCAGTCCTTCCTGATTCAAAGTTAGAGATACTACCACTGCATCACAAGAGCCCTTGCTTTATAACTAAAGGACTTGATGAACATTTAATTTATCTGGATGTGGACTGTGGCAATTAAGTTTTTCATGAGTCAGATGCTCACCTGACAGACCTAACCAAGTGCATTGCATTCTGAAAGATGCAGATCCACAGTTTTGTTTTTACAGGTGAGGTCAGGCTCACACTCTGCTCCTGACTTGTACCTTCCCAACTCTAGTCAGTCATTCCCCAGGGAGTTTAAAACACAAGTCCCTCTACTGAAAACACCATTTCTCCCTGATATTCGACATGCTTATAACTCAAACTGGAAAGCATTTTACTAGAGGGGGCAAAAAAAACAATTAAAAACTGTAATAATTGGAAATGGGCACATTGATCATACTAGAGCACTAGCCTGAAGTATACAAGACAAGTCAGACCAGTATGCTTCACTTGCAATTTTTACTGATTTTCCTTCTGAGTTTACATTTTTTTTGGTTCTTTGGCTCAGAGCAGTGTCCAGACAGTAATTTTCTTTTATTTTAGGAGTCTAAGGGACAATCCTGTCAGGTTGATAACCTTGCTTGGGGACAAATGATGTGAAATTTCCCTGAAAGGAGCAGTAGGAACTTTTATTTCTGATCTGACTTACTGATAGAGGGAAATAAAAGCAACATAGTGCGGATGCTGGAATCTGAAATAAAGGCAGAACATTCTGAAGAAACTCAGCAGGTCTGACAGCAGCTGAGGTGGGAGAAACAGAGTTGATGTTTCAAGTCTGAAATGACTTTTCTTCAGCAGCAATACTTTATGACTTGTGCAAGAGACAAAAAGCAAAAACTTGACACGGAATAATAGATCAATGCTCTTCACTCTGAATGGTTCTAGATCAGCTACCATGAGTATGTAAACTGGAGGAGAAGCATCAGTTCATTGACGCTGTTCTGCCATTTCATGACTTTTGCTCTGGTCCCATGTCTTTTTTAGATTTTTATGTCACCTTTCTCACATCAGTTCTAAAAATGAACAACTGATCTACCATCTACAGCTTTCATTGTGAGCATACTCCACATTTTGTCTTCCATTATGAAGCAGAATTTCCTAACTTCTTCCCTGAACTATATGGTTCTGATTTTAAGGTGGTGTACTCCTGTGCTAAATTTTTGCACATATAAAATGCTTCTCTTTCAAATCGATCAATTCATTTCAAAGCCCTAAAAGCCTCAATCAAATCACATTGAAACAACATTCAAAATACATGGAGCAAGTGGACAAATACACGTGTGCATGCCCAAATCTCCCTGGAAAATCCCCCAATGGGAGTTAGCAATCAGAGAAAAGTCATCCTCACAAACAGAGGAATCCTCAGCTAACTGAAGAATAAAATAACTTTAAATCGTTATGGTAGTGAATTCCTTACAAATGGATGTGGAATATTTCCTTTAATGTTGTGTAAATTCACTCTTACTGTACTTGGATAAAATGGACACTTGGATCTCGCTTTATTGAAAACCATATTAATCGTTACATTCCAATCTGAGACTGAGATATGGTACACATGAAAAGGTCAGTAACTGACTGGTTAATATACTTTGAGGATATGCAATGGAAATGCATGAGTTGTGATCTCAGCAATGCTACTAGACACTATTTTAAACACTTGGGAGAAGTTCACTGCATTTTGTTATTCGCAACTTCAACACAGCACCGCCCTGCCAAAGTGAACTGCTGTAACCACATCCACAGCTGGTAGCACTGGGAGTGAACCCTACACCTGGTAGGGGTGGAGTCTACATCCACAGCTTTAAACCACTCAGCTACGCTCTGTAATCTCAGCAGCCTGAAGAAGGCGTGTTTTGGCTGATAACCTTTTGCATGTAGAAATGTGTTTGTTATTTTGAAAAGAAAGCCCATTTATGTTTTCTTCCCCCCTTTATTCATTCACAGGATGAGGGCACCACTGGCTAAGCAGCATTTATTGCCTATCTCTAATTGCCTAGAGGGCAGTTAAGAGTCAACCACATTGCTGTGGGTCTGGAGCTACATGTAGGCCAGACCAGGTCAGGATGGCAGTTTCTTTCCCTGATGGACATTAGTGATCCAGACAAGTTTTTCCAACAATCGACAATGGATTCATAGTCATCATTAGATTCTTAATTCCACATTTTTATTGAATTCAAATTCCACTCTGTGTCATGGCAGGATTCAAACCTAGATGCCCAGAACGTTACCTGGGTCTCTGGATTAACAACCACTAGGCCGGCGCCTCCTTTTTTGATTGCTCTATGCCAACCTCAATACTATGATACCTGCATAGTAACCACATTTTGTCTTATTGTTCATTCACACAATGGGGGCATCACTGGCTAGACCATCATTTATTGCCCCTTTGTTATTGTCCAGAGGGCAGTTAAGAGTCAAGCAGATTGCAGTGGGTCTTGAATCCGTAGAAGCCAGACCAGGTATAGGTGTCAGACTTTCCTTTCCTAAAAGACATTAGTGAACCAAATGGGCTTTTCCAACAATTGACAATGGTTTCATGGTTATCACTGGACTCTTAATACAGATTTTTATTGAATTCAAATTCCACCATCTGCCCTGGCAGGATTCATACTCAGGTCCCCAGAGCATTACCTGGGTCTCTGGATTGATGGTCCAGCAATAATACCACCCTAGATCATCACTTTCCCATTTAAAAAGAAGGTTCGATGTCACCAAATAGATGGCAATGCCTTAACCATTTGTGCGTTGTAAGGATTCAAGGACCCTTTCCATCCTTATCAAGGGGTGGGACATGGTAACCTTCTCTCTTTTCATGCACACACAGTACAGTCTCATTAATGCCTGCATGGTATATCATGGTATAAAGTTTAAAAGACATTGATTACTATTCAGGAAAATAAGTAATTCTTCTAGTTCTGCTTCTGTAAGAGGCCACATGCCTCTTATGTCAACACAAAAACAGAAAATATTGTTACTATATGACTGCATTAGTTAGTGAGAATGAAAAAGTAGCCCTCAAAATCCAAAACGTAGCCCCTAATATCAAAAGGATCACTGAAGACAATATTGAGGGCAGCCTTGAAAAGAATAATGTTTTGGTCTCTGTCTCCTAATCTTCTACGTTTTTGGGAATGCAAGCCTGGTTCCTGAAGCCACAATTTAACGCTCCCGTGCACACTACTATCATACTGCCAATCATTGGCAAAGTTGGACATGTGGCTCTCCATTGAGTTAGAATCAGTTAATTCTAAAGTGCAGAAGAGGTTCTTTGGCCCATTGAGTTAGTGGTGACAAAGCAAGATTCAAAATCTACTCTAGTCTTACTTTCCAGCACTTTACTCATGGTGTTGAATGTTATGACATTTCAAGTGCTCAAGTGAGGTTTCCTACCTCAATTACCCTCCCAGGCATTGCATTCTAGATTCCAACCACCCTCTGTCTTCTACTGCTCAGCCAATAATTTGTCCAGTATAAGAATTCAAGCAATAAAACCAGGAGGAGATAGTTTGTTTCCTAAAGCCTATCTGCATTCACCGAACCTGCCTCTTCAGAGGGTCGGTGTGAACTTGTTAGGCCGAAGGGCCTATTTCCACACTGTAGGGAATCTAATCTAATTTAATCTAATATGATGGTAGCTGAGCCAATAGTGGCCTTAATTTCATTTCCCTGTCTGTCTCCAGTAGTCATTAACTCTGTTGTGAACCAAAACAATCCATCTGCTTTTCAGCCTTAAATATTTTCAATGATTTAGTCTCCATTGTTAGAGAATTCCAAACGTTAGTGACCCTCTGAGAGGTGAAATTCATCTTATCTCCTTGATTTTCTTGTGTTTTAATTTTAGCATTTTTTTTTAATTTGGCACCATAACAAATGACTTTTGGAAGTTCTAGCAGACTGCATTATTCGACATTCCTTGTCCACAACCTTAGTTTCTTATTCTGTATTTTAATTATGTCTACTAGACAGGAAGCTGTCTAATCATTTAAATTGTGTTGTCATTCCATTTTTAATTATAGATTCCAATACCTTCCCCACAACAGATGTTGGCTGAGCAGATTAATAATTTATTAATTAGTTTCTTTCTCTATCTCTCTCACCCATCTTAAACAACAGTTATATTTTTTAATTTTCAACAAGGACAGTTCCTGAATCCTTTGAATGGCATTCATCTTTTATTATCCAATATAATTTGAAAATCTGGTGTAAATCTGGACAGAGTTTGTATGTTTCCATTTTTTACTCAGTTCTTACTGTCTCCTTCTTTGTTATTCTATCTCTCCCTGGATTTTACATGCTCTAACTTTAATTTCAGCTATTGCTCATATCCTTTGTCAAGCATGGTTGCTTTATTTGGCAAGTAGAGCTTTTATCCCTTAGGGCCATCTACTGGTCCAAGAGATATAAATTCTTTGACAACACTTTCCAATGTTCAGCTGCTGTTTTACTCAATAACAAATTTCCTGAGTTTACTGACATCAATCTTTGCCTCATGCTGTTAAAGGTAGCTCGGCTAAAAGCCTAAAATTTAGCAACTGTTTTTACTCTTTCAGGAGCAGGTGGCAGGTTAACGTCTCCTGATATGGATATAAAACACACACACACACACACACACACACACGTCTCATTCTGTTTCATCTCATCTATCTCATCGAAAGTGACTCGCCCAGCATAAATTGCTGAAGTTACGTAGAATTGGACCACAAATGAAGGCTCTCACAGGAACTACAAATAAACAAAGAACTGTGGATGCTGGAAATCTGAAACAAAAACAGAAATTTCTGGAGAAACTCAGCAGGTCATACAGATTCTGCAGAGAGAATGCAGAATTAATGTTTTGAGTTCAGTGACTCTTCACTGGGGTAGCTGCGTAGTTTGCTCGGTCACTTTTCTTGTTTTCATGTGTAGTATATTAATCATATATTCTGTAAATTTCATATTTTACATCATTATACCCATGTGTATTAATTATGAATAATTGTAAAGTGTTTTTAAGCATATCTTTGCATACATGTTCCTTGCTTAGAGGGGAGATAATAGAAGGATTTTCCAAACTGATTGTCAACCAACTGAACTGCATCATGGATGATCCGTTCATGAATAACAAAACTTTAAATGGGACTTGATCTCAGAGCTTCTGGAGCAGAGATAGGAACACTACCCACTGTGTTACAATACCTCTTGCAGTTCATGTAATGACAACACAATAATGGATAAGTGTTTTAGGTGCTCCTAATGTACCATCTGTTCTCTTAATAAAGCCAGTAGAAGCAAATTTATTACGTAGGCAGTGAGGGATGGTAAGCAAAGCAATGACTATAATTCCCAGAAGCATCAGACCCAGAGTTACCTGAATATATATTGGCTTATAAAAAAAAACACAAGAACAGCAGTTTGAAAAGGTTGACTGAGCAGATATTGGACTATTAGCAGAAGCATGCAGAGATGCGAAATGATTCTTTCCTCTTTGTCTTAATGGATACACTTCTTCAAACAAGCTTAATATTTAAGGTGAACTCTAAATTACACCCAATCTCCGATGTTCAGGAAGAGCTTATGCTCGAAATGTTGAGTCTCCTGCTCCTCGAATGCTGCCTGACTGGCTGTGCTTTTCCAGCACCACACTCTTGACTCTGATCTCCAGCATCTGCAGTCCTCACTTTCTCCCAGGGGTTTCAAATAGACAACAGTCTCTGCTCCCTCTTGGCACTGAGTTTAACATTTCCGTGCTACTTCTGAGTATCCAATCGTCTTCAAATGTCCACCCTCTGTGATCTCCAGCTTTTCATAATTTTGCTGTCTTTAGTCTAACTTGGAGTAGACAAGCAGGAGGCTGGGAGAACACAGCAAGCCAGCATTATGAAGGTGTATCAGGAGAATTAGACTTTTCGGGTGCAACTCTTCTTTGGGACTTTTTTTGCTCTCTTTAGTCTAACTCACACCAAGTCCCATTCACCCATCATCCAATTGTGCCTGGTACCTAACTGGGATAAAATTTAAACATTCTCATTCTCAAATACTCCTAAGGCCTCAGCATCCCCCACCTTGCTTTACTCCTCATTTCTTTTACCTCTTCTGGTCTCTATTAGATCCTGAAATATCTGTATTGCTCCACTTCTGCCTTTGCCAGTTGTCAGCGTGAATCCGTATTGCGTTTTTAAATTCCTTTCCTAAATATATCTGTCTCTCTGTCTCTAGTTCTACCTTTAAATATTTCTCAAAACCTGCCTATTTGACCAAAGTTTGGGTCATCTGTCAGAATACCTCCTTGTGTTATTTTTCTACTGGCCATACTCTTGTGAGACAGCTGGGGATATGAAATCACTAATACAGTCCACATTCTAAGTTAGCCAGAACAATCTCTCTTTCAGTGTAGTAATGATAACCCTTATAAACATGCAACAGACAGCCATCAGGAATAGCTCCTTTTGTTCCATGCATGATAGTAATAGATGAAATGATCAGGAACTGATTACTGCTTGTGTAGGAATTCCAATATTCCCTGAGTAAATATGACACCATCCTCCAATCATAGGGATCCTGATTTGGTGCCTGATGTTTAAGTTATTTGGTTTAACAGCAGCACTTCTGACATTACAACAGTGGTGATGGCTTCAGGAAGGACTTGCTTGACTGTGAGGTTGTGAAAGTTGCTGTTTGAATGCAGATCTTTGGTGGTTAGTTTAAACAGCATGGCTATTGCACAATTTTTTTATAACTCAAGATAGCACAAGAAGGGAACTATCGTGTTATATCAGGACAGACTGTACCAGAAAGGTACACATCGTAACTGCAATCCAGCACCACCCAACATTGCAGCAGTCCCTCAGCACAGAAGCAGCTGCAACCACTAAGATTGTAATACCCCAGGCTCACCGAGTGGGACTTGAACCCACAACCTTCAAACTCAGAGAGGTATGGTGTTAGCCGCTGAGCAACAGCTAAATAGGGGCAAGGTGATGGCCCAGTGGTATTATGGTTGGATTATTAATCCAGAGGAGTTAGGTAATGTTCCAGGGACCTGGGTTTAAATTCTGCCCACTGCAGATGGTGGTGGAATATAAATTCAATGAAAATCTGGAATTAAGAATCTCAGGATGACTGTAACACCATTGCCAATTGTCAAGATAACCCAAGGTTCACTAATGCTCTTTCGGGAAGGAAATAGCTGTTCTTACTGATCTAGCCTACATGTGACTCCAGGCACATGGCACTGTGTTTGATTCTTAATTGCTCTGATGTTTTTTTCTATTGTGGACATCTCTGGCTAGGTCAGCATTATTGTCCAACACTAACTGCTCAGAAGGAAATCAGGGTTGGACAATAATGGTGGCTGAGCCAGAGATGCCCACAATAGAAAAAACAAGTATGAAATTGGACAGTAGACATCTTCCATTTACTTTGAAACTAAACTATAAAGCAAGTCGATGATTAGACATGAGTCAAGGAACAGGGGCAATAATTAAGTTAATAACTCGGATGAAGAAAAGTTCCAGTCATTTACCTTATAATCCATTGGCAGACAGTGTTAGGATTGTACGGATTGGGAAAATTAATTGAATGAAAGGAACCAGTCGTACCAGTCAGCAGAAATTGTCCATCACAAGGTGTAGCTGTGGAAAATTGAGAGGAATAATCATTAACATCTTCGACCAACGCCGAATATTCACTGCCAGTAAATTTGTTATTGAAACAGAAAATGCTGGAAATCTGTAACATTAGCTTCTGGAGGCAGAAGGAAGGGATAATGTTTCCAATGGAAAGCACATCAAGAGGAGAAAACAGCATATCAATAATGTTACACTTTTGGCCTTGTAAAAAATTTTATGTTACATAATAGTTGGGAATATCCTGGATTTTTTAGCTGGGCAACAGGAAACAGGAAAAAGAGGGAGGGAGATCCCAATGTAGAGAGGAGTCAGCACTGAATGGAGATCCAGAAGCTCAGGACACAGCAGCTATTCCAAAAGGAATGGGGGATAGGCCACAATTCAACTTTCAGTTATACTCTGGGTAACACGGAAAAGTATGGCACAGAAACAGATCATTCTGCAGAAGGTGCCCCATCTCATGTTGCATCATTTCACCCTATTGTGCATTATAATTGCTGTTTGTGATCTTTCCTACAAAGTAGAAATATATTTTCTATCTCTACCCTATCCAGCCTTAATATCCTCTGGAAAACCTCTTGGTCTAATCTTTCCGAGAGAAACAAAAGCCCAAACTGTTCAGTCTTTCCTGATAGTTAAAACCTCTCAGGTTTGATATTATCTTGGTATATCTTTTATTGAATGTTTTGCACTTTTGGCCATTTGAAAGCTCATAGCTGTACATAATATTTTAGATCATACTCATACTACACGGAGACAGACTCTGCAGTCCAACTGGTCCCATTTACCTGCACTTGGCCCATAACCCTCTGAACCTTTCCTATTCATATACTTACCCAAATGTCTTTTAAATGTTGTAACTGTAGCTGCATCTACCACTTTTGCTTCCAGTTCATTATTCATAAACACCACCCTCTGTAGGAAAATGTTGCCCTTCAGGTTCCTTTTATATCTTTCTCCTCTCATCTTAAAAATATGCCCCTAATTTTGAACTCTCCCATCCAAGGTAAAAGACCTTGGCTTTTCACCTTATTGATGCCCCTCATGACTTTATAAACCTCGAGAAGGTCACCTCTCAAACTCCTACACACCAGTAAAAAATGTCCCAGTCTATCTGGCCTCTCCTTATAACTCAGACCCTCTAGTCCTGGCAACATCCTGGTGTTAAATCTTCTCCAGTTTAATAATATCTTTCCTATAACAGGACAACCAGAACTGCACACTTGAAAGGGTTCAGAAAAGATTTACAAGAATGTTGCCAGGGTTGGAGGGTTTGAGCTCTAGGGAGATGCTGAATAGTCTGGGGCTGTTTTCCCTGGAGTGTCGGTGGTCGGAGGAAACCCACGCAGAGACGGGAAGAATGTGCGAACTCCACACAGGCAGACAGTTGCCAGAGGCTGGACCCCGGGTCCCTGGCATTGTGATTCCAGCTTGAATCTTGTTGAAAGGAAGGACTTGTTGCCGAAGGCTTTAGCCCTGCACTCATAAGGACAAATATAAGAATTTCAAATGTGATTGTCTGAAATTTGATATTCTTGCATGTGTCCTATTGAGGAGGAGAAAGTGAGGACTGCAGATGCTGGAGATCAGAGCTGAAAAATGTGTTGCTGGAAAAGCGCAGCAGGTCAGGTAGCATGAAAGGAGCAGGAGAATCGACATTTCGGGCATAAGCCCTTCTTCAGGAATGAGGAGCTGTGTCCTATTGAGGGCAAGATTAAAACCTTTGACAATTGATTCAGCAGTACATCAAACATGCAACCACAGCGGGTGAAGGAGAGATAATCATAGAATCCCAGATTGCACAGGTAACAGTAGCAAACATCACCAAACATGCAATTTGAGAATTGTTGGAATAGGCAAGGTGATGACCGAGTGATAATATTGACAGACAATTAGGCCGGAAACCCAGGTAATGTCCTGGTGACTTGGGTATGAATCTTATCATGTTAGACAGTGGAATTTGACATTAATAAGAATACCTGAAATGAAGTGTCTAATGGTGACCATGAAATCACAGTTGATTGTTAAGAAAAAACATCAGGTTCGCTAGTATTCTTCAGGGATGGAAATCTGCCACCCTGGCCTGGTCCACTTCTCCACCTCCTGATGCTGCCTGGCTTGCAGTATTCCTCCAACCTCTTGCCTGCCTACTTTGGATTCCAGCATCTGTAGCTTGTTTTGTCTCATCTTTTCCAATTCTGGCCTACATATGACACCAGACCCACAGCAATGTGGGTTGACACTTAACTATCCTCTGGGCTATAACCATTGGCAATAAATGGTGTCCTAGCCAGTGATACCCATGTTTTGTGAATGAATAAAGAAAAACATCGAACAGTTTTACTAAATTGTACCTACTTGTCGTTGGTGTTGGCTTGCTTGGTGGTTGTTGAGTTGTCCATTCTCCTGGTGCTGGGAAGTGTACAGAGAAGGTCAGTAAAACATCAAACCCCCATGGTAAAATAAAGACAACATGTAATTCTGTTACTGAACCATCACCCTGTTTTGGGCTGAGTCCATTTCTCTACCTGTGATCTGAATGCTGTCCGTGTCAACTCGGAAGTTTCCCAGAAAAGATCCCTGATTAGTTTCGATGGCGGTCTGCATTTCAGTCTTCACCTTGATGTTTGACACAGTGGTAGAGAAATAAAGATTGAACAATACAATCACGGTCCCGTTTCTGAAAAATACAAGAATCACCGACAATGTGCACTTGTTCAGCAGCCTTAACTTAGTAAAATTGTCCAAACATGCTTCGCTGGAGTGATGGTCAAATAATAATCTTGACATTGAACCGATGGATTTTGGTCAAAGACTTGCCTTACCCGAACTACACAAAGGGGGAATGAGACAGAGAGAATTCAATGACTGAGGCTAGCGAATCCAAACAGTATGTTCTGACTGAAGGCACTTCTGTCATTCGTTGCCTGTTGGTGTTTCATGGAATCCTTGCAGTGTGGAAAGAAGCCATTCAGCCCATCAAGTCTCCACCACCCCTCTAAAGATTGGCTACTCCAACCCAGCCCCACTCCCACCTCCCACCTCCCACCCACCCATAACCCTGCATTTACCACCTAACTTACACAACGTTGAACTGTAGGAGGAACCAGCCCACCTGGCTGAAGCCCACGCAGACATGGGGAGAACGTGCAAACTCCAGATCCAGGAGTCACAAAAAGATAGAATTGAACCTGGGTCCTTGCTGCTGTGAGGCAACAGTGCTAACCACAGAGCTACTCTATCCTAAGCTATTTGCTTCACAGTTTTAATTAATAATGATTTGCCATTACTTTCCATTCTCAGAGCATACCCCAAGTGTATGAATGATTTAGAGTCATAGAGATGTACAGCATGGAAACAGACCCTTCGGTCCAACCTGTCCATACCAACCAGATATCCCAACCCAATCTAGTCCCGCCTGCCAGCACCCAGCCCATATCCTTCCAAACACTTCCTATTCATATACCCATCCAAATGCCTTTTAAAAGTTGCAATTGTACCAGCCTCCACCACTTCCTCTGGCAGCTTATTCCATACACGTACCACCCTCTGTGTGAAAACGTTGCTCCTTATGATCACTTTTATATCTTTCCCCTGTCACCCTAAACCTATGCCCTCTAGTTCTGGACTCCCCCATCCCAGGGAAAAGACTTTGTCAACTTGCATTATCCATGACCCTCATAATTTTGTAAACTTCTATAAGCACCCCTCAGCCTCCGACACTCCAGGGAAAACAGCCCCAGCCTGTTCAGCCTCTCCCTATAGCTCGAATCCTCCAGCCCTAGCAACATCCTTGTAAATCTTTTCTGAACCTTTTCACGTTTCACAACATCTTTCTGATAGTAAGGAGACCAGAATTGCACGCAATATTCTAACAGTGGCCTAACCAAGGTCCTGTACAGCCACAACATGACCTCCCAACTCCTGTACTCAATACTCTGACCAATAAAGGAAAGCATACCAAACTCTTCTTCACTATCTTATCTACCTGCGGCTCCACTTTCAAGGAGCTATGAACCTGCACTCGAAGGTCTCTTTGTTCAGTAACACACCCTGGGACCTTACCTTTAAGTGTATAAGTCCTGCTAAGATTTGCTTTCCCAAAATGCAGCACCTCATGTTTATCTGAATTAAACTCCATCTGCCACTTCTCAGCCCATTGGCCCATCTGGTCAAGATCCTGTTGTAATCTGAGGTAATCCTCTTCGCTGACCACTACACCTCCAATTTTGGTGTCATCTGCAAACTTACTAACCATACTTCTTATGCTTGCATCCAAATCATTTATGTAAATGACAAAAAGTAGAGGACCCAGCACCGATTCTTGTGGCACTCCACTGGTCACAGGCCTCCAGTCTGAAAAACAACCCTCCACCACCACCCTCTGTCTTCTACCTTTGAGCCAGTCCTGTATCCAAATGGCTAGTTCTCCCTGTATTCTGTGAGATCTAACCTTGCTCACCAGTCTCCCGCAGGGAACCATTCTGCCCTCATCAATCCTCTTTGTTACTTCCTCAAAAAACTCGATCAAGTTTGTGAGACATGATTTCCCATGCACAAAGCCATGTTGACTATCCCTAATCAGTCCTTGCCTTTCCAAATACGTGTACATCCTGTCCCTCAGGATTCCCTCCAACAACTTGCCCACCACTGACGTCAGGCTCACTGGTCTATAGTTCTCTGGCTTGTCCTTACCACCTTTCTTAAACAGTGGCACCATTTGAGCTGGAATCAAGTCATTTATTCATTCATTCATTCTTGAGGATTGGTGTCGGATGGTGGTGTAATGGGGGGCATCAATGATCTATTTGAATTCCAACTGATGAAAGCCTTTGCTAATTTACAGTTCCTTGTATCATGTTTAGGTAACCACGCAGTATCAGAGGCCTGAGGAGGTTTAATTTGCATAAACGTTTGCCACCAGATGCTCAGTCAAACAGCCTTTTACCATAATACAAAGGTTCAAAGAAAAGAAATAACTTTGTTTCCAATTGCCAAAAACACTCTCCTAAATTGACTCCACCAGTGTTAGTTTTAAGCTAAGGATCCATCTTGACTCTCATTTGGAAGGGGAGAATGCAGGACAATAGTACTTGGCGAGACATCAGTTTGACAGCCACGATGGGACAAATGGCCTCCTTCTCTGCAACTGTAATAATTCTGTGATTCCGGTTGGACATAAAAAAAAACCTCAGGGCGACTGTCCAAAAAAGCGTTGGGCTATTCCACCTTGTCCAAGCTATGCTCATCCCTCAGTCAGAATCATTACATCAAGTTATCAGATCAATATTGTGTTTCTGTTTTGTTTGCAAGTTTTTTACATTACACACCAACATTTCATAGAGTACTTCACCAATGTTCCTCAGGGCATCTTGAGTTTGTGAAAAATGCTCCACAGGATTCAACCTCATTCATTCCGAAAGTTATAAAGGTGTTAGCAGCTTGCAACATAAATCTTGTCAGCAGAACGATATGTGACATAACTGAGAATTTTCTGCAGAGAATAGTTTATAGAGATGAAATTGCACAACCCAGAACAGAGACTACACATTATATATGTGTATCATGTAAATTATGTTTACACTAACATATATGGGATATATATTTGTGAAGCCAGGGCATTGGGCTGGATGTCAGATCAGATCTCCAATTGGTTTATATGAAAAAGATGTTTAAACATTGACTCCCTCTACCATTGATAAACAAGTGGCAGACGTGTGTACAGGTTACACAGTTGTGTAATGGAATTCACATAAATGATTAGGGTGAACTGATCACATGACATCACAAAGGAGACATTAGTCTAGACTGATGGTGTGAAGAGAGAGGTTGTAGTTACTGCACTAGAGAGCTGTGTTTGAAGACATACCGATGTAAATAATGCATTATTAAAGTGCATCATTTCCTCTCACAGAGAGTTGTGATTTTTTGGAGCTCCTTATCACAAAGAATCATGGGGGGTGGGGCAGATTCCTTGTGTATATTTAAGGTTGAGATAGATAGGTCAGTCAGGGAATCGAGGGTTACAGCGAAAAGACAGGGAAGTGGACATGAGGAATGCGGGATCAGCCATGATCCTATTGAATGGTGGAGCAGACTGGAGAGGCTGAATGGCCTACTCCTGGCCTTATTTCTTATAGTCTTATGAGGAGTCATAGAGTCACAGAGTCATAGAGGTGTACAGCACAGAAACAGACCCTTCAGTCCATCTCGTCCACGCTGACCAGATATCCCAATCCAATCTATTCCACCTGCCAGCACCCGGTTCACATCTCTCCAAACCCTTCCTATTCATATACCCATCTAGATGCCTTTTAAATGTTGCAGTTGTACTAGCCTCCACCACTTCCTCTGTGTGAAAAAATGTGCCTGTTAGTTTGCCCCTTGCTCTAAACGTATGCCCTCTAGTTCTGGACACCCCCACCCCAGGGAAAGGACTATTTATGCTATCCATGCTCCTCAAGATTTTATAATCATAGAGGTCAGCCCTCAGCCTCTGCTGCTCCAGAAAAAACAGCCCTAGCCTATTCAACCTCTCCCTATAGCTCAAATCCTCCAACTCTGGCAACATCCTTGTAAATCTTTTCTGAACCCTTTGAAGTTTCACAAAGGGAATTGAAGAGTTTTGCTTTGACAACATTTAATACATTTGGAAAAATTCATTGATTGGAAAGGTTTAAAAGGATCTGGGCCAATTGCAGGGAAATGGGGTTAGTGTGGATAGACACTTTGGTTGGCATGGACAGGGTTGGGTTGATGGGTCAGTCTCCGTGCTGTGGAATGGGATGGTTGCAGTAGCAGCCCACGTGATGACAAAGTGCTCATGCCCTAAGGTTATAGAATTCAGTATTCAGTCCTGAAGGCTGAAGGGTCCCCTAGCAGAAAATGCTGTTCTTCCAGCTTGTGCTGAGCTTTGCTGGAGCACTGCAGGAAACCTGAAACAGAGATATTGGCCAGAAAACAGAGTGGTGCACTGAAGTTGAAAATGTGTTGCTGGTTAAAGCACAGCAGGTCAGGCAGCATCCAAGGAACAGGAAATTCGACGTTTCGGCGAAACGTCGAATTTCCTGTTCCTTGGATGCTGCCTGACCTGCTGTGCTTTAACCAGCAACACATTTTCAGCTCTGATCTCCAGCATCTGCAGACCTCACTTTTTACTGGTGCATTGAAGTGGCAGGCAACTGGACGCTCAGGGTCTTTGTTGCAGACAGGATGTAAGTGTTCTTCAGAGCAGCTGCCCAGTCTGCGTTTTATCTCCCCCGTGTGGAGGCAGGAGCAGTGAAGGCAGTCGAGTAGATTGAGTGAAGTGCGGTAAAATCACTACTTCACCTGGAAAGTGTGTTTGGGGCATTGGATAGTGAGGAGGGAGGAGGTCAATGGGCAGGTAACACCTTCTACAACTAGAGGGGAAGATGCCATGGGAGGTCTTGAGAATGAAGAAGGTGTGGACCAGGGTGTCCCAGACAGAACAGCCCCAAATCTTTGTTTAGTAGAGAGTTCCTCTCATTTCATGAAGATGAAGAGATACTGCTGTAACCTGTCCTTTGTGTTTCAGACCCTGTGACAGTGTGGGCAGAATTTTACTGAGCAGCACGACGGCTCAGTGGTTAGCACTGCTGCCTCACAGCACCCAGGAACTGGGTTTGATTCCAGCCATGGGCGACTGTCTCTGTGGAGTTTGCACATTCTCCCCGTGTCTGCGTGGGTTTCCTCCAGGTGTTCCGGTTTCCTCCCACAGTTTAAAGATGTGCAGGTTAGGTGGATTGGCCATGCTAAATTGCCCACAGTGTTCAGGGATGTGTGGGTTAGGTGCATTAGTTAGGAGGCAAAAGTGATGCTGGAAACCAGAGTTTACATTAGAGTGATGCTGGAAAAGAACAGCAGGTCAGGCAGCATCTGAAGAGCAGGAAAATCAAGAAAAACTTTGATTTTCCTGCTTCTCGGATGCTGCCTGACCTGCTGTGCTTTTCCAGCACTACTCTAATCTAAGCATTAGTTAGGGGTAAATGTGGAGTAATAGAGTAGAGGAATGGGTCTGGATGGATTACTCTTTGGAGGATCTGTGTGGACTTGTTGGGCCAAATGGCCTATTTTCATGCTGTATGGATTCTATGGTTGATTCAGGTCTGAGTGACATGGGCTACAGTGAGTTTACAACAAGCGATAGAACGTGATGAGATATCTGATGAAGACTATCTCAACATGGGGAGTTTCCCTCTCCAACATTTGCCATGCAGTACACAAAATTGGCAATGCACCCGGTTGCCCCTTAAGAGTAAAAAGTGAGGTCTGCAGATGCTGGAGATCAGAGCTGAAAATGTGTTGCTGGTTAAAGCGCAGCAGGTCAGGCAGTATCCAAGGAACAGGAAATTCGACGTTTCGGGCATAATTCCTGATGAAGGGCTTATGCCCGAAACGTCGAATTTCCTGTTCCTTGGATGCTGCCTGACCTGCCCCTTAAGAGGGATGGCTGCTTGTTAAATACCACTTGATGATCCAACTCTGGCCTCGATAGTATCCAGCTTTCTATTGATCGATCATACCAAAGACGCTGGGCTTCGTGCAAAGTTGGTGTGGAATTTAGAATGGTACCTGGCGAATGTAGAGTGGAGGCCTGATGAATTCAGATCACAGTTTGTATTGAAAGAGCGCCCAATTGGACATTGGGTTTCAGGGGTACTGGCAACATGCCAACAATATGCAGACCACGTCCAGAGATATTGGCATCCAGCAGGTGCCAGCCACTACATACTCTCATGGTACATCTCTGAACCACTTACAGTACTCTGCTGCATTTCAATGCTACAATCAGGATGTACCGGTAACCCTCATTGTAACACTACAGCAAGGACGCTGTGTGCTCAGGGCCAAACACCCAGCTCAGACTCTGGACCAGGCTGTATCTCCCGGCTCTTTGCTCACTGTCAAAGTACTCAGTCACAGCATTCCTGCCTTGACTTCGAGGAAGATAGCCTCCATTCCAGGGATCTTGTCCAGGGGCTTGGGAATGTTCAGTCAGCTGTTTGGGATGGTCAGAGTCAGGATGTGCTCCATATAAACGGCAAGGAGCGAGACATTGGTCAAACTACCACTCGTCTTGACACTTGAATGAAAGAGACGCCATTATAAAGGGAGCAGAAAGTGGGTAGCACAGTTGTTACATTCTGCGCAGGTGGAAGTTTTGAGGGCATGTAGGGATAGTGGTGTCAAGAGCAGAAGTGGATGACAATGAATGAAGGCAGGAGTTGCAGGAAGATGTTGTGTGGTAAAACATAAGTTTTGGCCAAAGGTGGATACATTAGCAAAGATCACATGAATGTATTGGATGCCAGTGAAATCTGAAGGAGGTTTACAAGAATGAAGCAGGGAATGAAGGACTTGTCATAGGAGGAATGGTTGTGAACTTTAGGTCTGTACTCAATAGAGTTTAGAAGGATGAGGGGGGATCTGATTGAAACTTACAGAATTCTGTTGGTTCTTCAACATGAGTTGGCTTTACCGCGATTGAAGAATTTAGACCGCTATTTGTAGAATGTGAACTTTCCTTACCTGTATTGGGTATAACCCGATTCCAGCCCCATTAATTTAAACAGTGTGGCTATTGTGCGATTTTCTTAAAATGTGAGATCGCACAAGAAGAGAACTGTCACATTATATCAGAACGGACTGTACTGAGAGGCCTGGGTAGAGTGGACGTGGAGAAGATGTTTCCAATAGTAGCACAGTCTAGGACCCAAGGACCCAACCTCAGAGAAAAGTGATGACCTATGGCTAATATGTTTCTTAATCCCATTCTCATGTCGTTCCTCTGTAACCCTTGACCCCCTTCATAATCAAGAACTTAACTATCTCTATTTTAAACATACTCAATGATTTGGCCTCCACAGCCCTCTGCTGCAATGAGTTCCACAGATTCACCAGCCATTGGCTGAAGAAATTCCTCGTCATCTCAGTTTTAAAGGGTTGTTCCTACATCCTGAGGCTGTGCCCTTGAGTCCTAGTCTTGCTGCTAGTGGAGACATCTTCTCCATTGTCACTTTATCCTGGACTCTCAGTCCTCTATAAGATTCAAACAGATCCCCCTTTCATCATTCTAAGCTTCATTGAGTACAGCAGTCCTCAACCACTCCTCATACGACAGGCCTTTCATCCTGGGATGATTCATGTAAACCTCCTCTGGAGCCTCTCTAAGGCCAACTCATCCTTCCTTAGTTACAGGGCCCAAAACTGCTCACAATGCATTATTTGTGAAGATTGAACCAAAATATGTCTAATTGGCCTGTCTACTATTTGTTCCCCATTATTGCTTACTCTGTTAAACTCAGCGTACAGTTAGCTTAAAAAAAAGGTAATGTTCAGCCCTGCATTAGACAGACTTGAGCAGGCAATGCTGTTCATGTGACCAGTTTATTAAATAACATGATTCATCTCTGAATACCTAAGTGCAATGCAAAGGGATTCACCAAAGATTTCAGTGTATCAAATTATGTAATTATTGCAGACTTTTGCAGAGCATTTAATTTTACTTCTGCCCATTAGCTTAATGTCCATGAAATGATTTGCCAGTCAGCCTGTGTAATCTGCTAACACACTGCCTGACTTTAAATGGGATTGCAATCTCGCAATCATTGATTTAATCATGAGAGCTCGGTCGACATTGGAATGTGATCTTTCCTGAGGAGGTGCAGCCCATGTTAAAACAGATTTTGTTTAAATAATGACACCACACTATAAATTATGAGCAGCTGATCTCTGAGAGGCTAAAATACATTGAAATATCATATTCTGCTTTAAAGCTGCAAAGCACTTTATACTCTTGTAACACCCCATTGAGCTCTTAAACACTGAACATTGACTGATTTGGTTAAATAGAGAAAAGTGCTGGAGAAACTTAGCAGGTCTGACAGCATCTGTTGAACGAGAAACAGAGTTTAGATTTCGAGTCTGAGAAGACTCTTCTTCAGATGAACACATATTTCTGCTCAGAAGTGAGGTATTCTGAGTGGAGCTACCTCTTGTTTTTGACTCCTCTCCAGAACCATTATACTGGCCTCAAATGTTAACTGTATTTCTCCCTCCATGCATGCTGCCAGACCTGCTGAGTTTCACCAGTATTTTCTCTTTGTTTGTTTCAAATTTCCAGCATCTGTAATATATTGTTTTTATTTGACAGATTTGATGAATATGGAGCATGAGCAAGGTTTTGGACATGACATAATTTATTTCCAATTCATCAAGTTGGGAAAAAATGATTTCATAATGATGTGTGACAGTTATCGACCATTACAATGCTAGTGGTTACTAATGCCAATCATATATGTGCCTTATCTCAATAACTCTGATGCAAATAAATTTCTCAAATCTCTCTCAATGTATTGATGCCTAAGAAGACATTAACAATGGCCTTCCAGGTGTTGGTCTATGTTAAAGGACTGCTAAGGTAGCATGGTGGCTCAGTAGTTAGCCCTGCTGCCTCACAGCACCAGGGACCTGGGTTCGCCCCCAGCCTTGGGCAACTGTCTGTGTGGAGTTGGCACGTTCTCCCCATGTATGTGTGGGTTTTCGCTTTGTGCTCCAGTTTCCTCCTACAGTCCAAAGATGTGCAGGTTAGGTGAATTGGCCATGCTAAATTGGCAATAATGTTAGGTGTATTAGTCAGGGTGAATGTACGGTAGGGGGCGGGTTGCTGTTCAGAGGGTCGGTGTGGACTTGTTGGGCCAAATGGCCTGTTTCCACACTGTAAGTAATCTAATCTAATTACTCATTTCTCTCCTGCTCTTAGTTCCTGACCTAGGCACATCAGAAGGACTTAGAAGTTGATACTCAAGAATCAACAGCTGAAGGATGATACACAGAGCCCCTTCTCCACTGTATAGACCAACCTTTTCCCAGCTACAACCAGTTCTGAAGAAGGGTCATTGGACCTTGAAATGTTAGCTCTATTTTCTGTCCATATATGCTGCCAGATCTGCTGGGTTTTCCCAACAATTTTGAGTTTTGTTAACAATCGAAAGGTCATTGACACGCAATGCTGGCTTTGTTTCTCTCTTCACACATTCTAGCTGGCCTGCTGAGTCTTTCCTGAATCTGATGCCTTCTTTTTGTAATGTACGGGTTGCCCATTGTTATCTTATCTGGGATATCTGGTGACCTGCTGTGGAGTTTCTGTGAATTGTAGCAAAATCACTTGCTTGATCTTTATAACCGGATGCACAATATTGTTACATATGGGGGTCTTTCCTTCCATTTGAAAGTTATATGTTTGAAAATTATAGTACTCAAACTGTTTAAAAGTGCAGACCACCTTTCACAGAATCTCTGAATACAGAGGGTGAGGCTCATTAGCTTTATGTGCATGTACACCCTTTGTTTGATCATCTACAAGAAAGAAACACTTGCGTTATGGTTGCTTGGGAATTTGATGTTTCCCCAGTGTCTGGGATATGACAAATGAAGTTCCTGAGAGTTGGAGATTTTGATGAGTTCTGGCTCATTTAAACCTAACAGTTATGTAGGAAAGGTTTGAAGATCAAAAATCTATTCTAACTCCCTGGTAACTATTAACCTGGAAAACTAACTCAGCACTGACCTCCTCCCACCATCAATACAACCCCTGTACCCTGAAACATGATAGCCCAACACCCTGCCCGCACGATCCACTGGATTGGACAGCCTCTCTCTCAATAGTCATCGATTCATATAGCCCTTTGGCCCAACTTATGCATGCTGGCCAGATATCCTAAACTGAACTAATCCCATTTGCCTGCATTTGGCCCTTATCCCTCTAAACCCTTCCTATTTGTGTACCTGTCCAAATGTCTATTAAATGTTGTAATTATACCAGCGTCTACCATCTCCTCTGGCATCTTATTCTATACTTTCTTTCAGGTCACTTTTAAGTCTTTCTGCTCTTAACTTAAACCTAGATTTGGACACCCCTACTCTTGCAAAAAGACCTTGTCTATTCACCCTATCAATGACCTTCATGATTTCATAAATCCAAATAAGGTCAGCCCTGAGCCTCTGACACTCCAGTGAATAAAGTTCAGCTATTCAGCCTCTCCCCATAGCTCAAACCATCCAGTCCTGGCAACATTCTTGTTATTTTTTCCTGAACCTTTCTCATCTAACAGCATTCTTATTATAGCAGGGGATCAGAATTGTATGCAGCACTCCAAAAGTGGCCTAATCAATGTCCTGTACAGCCACAACATGACCTCCCAACTCTTGTACTCAATGCACTGACCAATGAAGGAAAGCTCACAACCCCTGATATTTCCTGAGCACTCATCCAAACAGAAACCAAATCTCATCCTCCCCACCTGAACCTACCTCCTGATCCCATGGGGCACTGCCCCTCATTCACCTAGACACCTGTCCCCATATTTAAACTCATATTTACCTTGTCAACAAGTGGTTTTACCAGAATAACCTGAAGAATTGTCACTCAACTCAAAACATTAACTTTGTTTCTCTTCTCCCACAGATGCTGCCAGACCTTTTGAGTTTCTCAAGCAATTTCTTTTTTGTTGCAGCTACCAAAACAATTGTTACTCAAACCTTTGGGATCCCTTACCTTTTCAGACTAACGCGAGGTAGACCATGCACCCTTCAAGATCTTTGGAAACACAGTTACTAACTCCAGTGAACCTGTAATGAATGTCTCTGAGTATGTATTCCTTGAAATCAAGACGTTTGTCTCTGTTGCTGATAACAATTTGTTGTGTCTTCAACAAAATGCATGGCCAATCTTAATGATGGGTCTAAATTCCTCACCCTTGGACCTGGTGCTCAACAGGATCAGACAAGCTTGCACAAAGGCAAGCAATTAGGCAAAAGCTTGTTGGACTTGTATGACAACAACAAGTTCTGGGCGATATATATGTTAGGGTCTGTTCTTATGGTTCATGTCTCTGTGAATATATAAGACACAAGAAAAGTGGTGTCTCTTTATGCCCTACCTTGTTAGTAACCTTGGCTGCACAATATGAAGTAGCCAAATGGCTGGACACTTTCCTGTAAGTTTTCTACATGCATGGTGAAGGATTATTTACAAAGACTACCTGAGATGTACATATGTATGCCGATGCAGTATCTATGAGTTCACTTGACTTTGCTAGCCTTTTTATCAATCTACCGCTCAAGGAAGCCATAGACACCTGCTGTGAATTCGTTGAATGTACAAATTCAACAACTCTAGCAATCATAGTCTATTTGTAAACCAATTATCATGCCCTTCTCACACAGTATAAACATTGTTTACACTTCATATTGGTATTCTTGTGAATTGTCCTGTTGAGTGCAAAATGAAAAATGTTGACAAAATCTGTAATTTTTTCAGCAGTACTCAAATATCAAAATAGCAGTGAGTCACTTACTTGAATTGTAAGACCTGACAGTATTTGTATTCATCATGGAGTCCACCATGCATGAACATCTTCTGAACCTACAAAAACCAAAAGGTTTGCATGTTACACCACACAGTTTGTGCTCAGTTCCTGAATTTACATTTTGGAAACAGATTGCAGCACTTAAGAGTATTTTGTATTCATTGGTTTATAACAGACTGTAACATGAGGTGAGGAAACCTAGAGAGGTTTGAGAACCATATGTCCAAATTGACTATTCCTCCCTGGTGTGCTACATTCACCATAGCGTCTCAAATTGCACACATATTGGACTTTGAAATATTACTTTCAATGCAAGTTAAATTAAGGTTCATTTAAGTGAGAGGCAGTTTCATGAATTCACTAATTGCTCACTGAAATCTTGTGTGCATGTTTTCATCCCTCTCAGGATGCAGGCTGCTAGTTACTTAGGGGGCTTTGATATGTTGTGCGAGAGCAATGGCCCATCATCTACCTGCCTTCACTGTTTTTTTTATTGGCGTGTTAGGGGTGAGAGGACTGGGATTGGTGAATAGTGTAGTGTACCTGAGAGACTTCATGTATGTTGAGGGGAGCCCTCACTTTCTTTAACATGATGTCCCTTCATGTCTAGAATCATAACAATACTCTATCTACCCTGTAAGCATCTGCAAGACTTCTCCTGGAGAAATCCTCCATTGACCTTTTCTTAGCTCCTTGCCCCTGGGGGAGCTACGTACACTTCCTGAAGTGGCCACCACTCCTGGGGGCACTGCTGGGATCAGTGAGCTGTGAGGATGTTTGACTAAACTCAGCTTCAGAGGCTCCAAGTAGAGGCAAAAGACCTGACAAAATCTCAATGTAAAATCTGTACCATTGCTTGCACAGGTCAGTCTTGAGAGTAAATGCATAACATTTCAGGATATGTTCAGATGTTCTGAAAATTTCCTCACTGACTCTCTCTCAGAATTGACAAAATACCACTAATCTGAAGCAATATCTCTTTCTCCTCAGACACTCCCTGGCCTGTTGACTTTTCCAGCATATTCAGATTTTAGTTCAAATTTCCCCAAAGTAAAAAGATTGACTTAAATTGCCCTTGCAAGCTACTTAATGATAAGATAGCTCCACCAGCAGCTCAGTAAAGCAATGACAGATAAGTAATAAACCTAGACTTGTCTGTGATTTCCATATCTTGACTGATGAAAATCAGAGATAGCTAGGCATATAGATGATTGGGCAGGAGTGTTTCTACAATGAGCTGAAAAGAGGGTTGAGGAGAGACAATCCAGAACACAGCAATGGGAGCCAAATTGCCTGATCTCATGTTGCAGATTCATAGAGTTATAGAGATGTACAGCACAGAAACAGACTCTTTGGTCCAACTTGTCCACATTGGCCAGATATTCTACATCAATCTTGTGCCATTTGCCAAGATTTAGCTCATATCTCTCTAAACCTTCCTATTCATGTACCCATCCAGATGCCTTTTAAATGTTGTTTTTTGTACCAGCCTGTATCACTTCCTCTGGCAGGTCATTCCACACACAACCCACATTTTGACCAACAAAGGTCCCTTTAAAATGTTCCTGTCTTACCTTAAACCTATACCCTCCAATTTTGGACTCGCCTACCCTGGGGAAAAGACCTTGGCTGTTCACCCTATCCATGCCCCTCACGATTTTATAAACCTCTATAAGGTCACTCCTCACCCTCAAAATAAAACAGCCCCAGCCTACTCAACCTCTCCCTACAGCTCAAACCCTCCAACCATGGCAACATTCTTGGAAATCCTTTCTGAACCCTTTCAAGTTTCATAATAACTTTCCTATAACAGGGAGACCAGAATGGAATGCAGTATTCCAAAATGTCTGAACCAATGTCCTGGACCTCCACAACAAATGCAAATGTGGATCAAGAACTGAACCTGGACATGAAGGACATCTCAAACAGTGAAATGCTCCATCAATGTGCCCCTGAGGAATAGCATTGGCTAAGTTCTATTGTTCCATTGTTCTTTAACACTGTGGCGAACTTTGCCTGATACTGAATGACAGTCTGCAACAAAAAGAATACTGAATTCTTTTCTCTGCTTCCCATGCAACTTTAACACATGAATCAAAGAGTATAATTGAAAGTTTGGTCATACATACCAGGTGTTCGACTTCAAAGGCAAGTGCCTTGAATTGTATTGAGGATTTGTTCTGTAACATAGTCGTGTATGAGGCTCCTTGGGTGATTTTAAAGGACCCCCTTAAGGCTTGGGAAGTCTGGTTGGTCACATTGTGGATATCTGTAAAGAAAATAATATCAAACGAAACAGCCCAAGTAAAGTGAGAACATGCTTCCCATCTTTTTCTTATTCACTCACGGGGCATACTGGCTTATCCAGCATTTACTTCCCAAATTGTCATGAAAAAGTTGGTGATGAGCTACCTCAATGAATGACCACAATGTGTGAGGGTAAGCAGACCCACAGTGCTGTTAGGAAGAAGGTTACAGGAATTTGGCCTAGTGACAGTGAAGGAACGACAACATATTTCCAAGGTAAGATGATCGGCGGCTTGAAGGGGAACTTTTAGGTGGTGGTGTTCCCACATATCAACTGTCATTGTCATTCCACGTGGTGGAGGTCACAGATTTGGAAGGTGCTTTCACTGGAGATTGGGTATATTGTCATTATGTATCTTTAAAATGTTACACATTGCTGCTATTGTGTTTTAATGGTGGAGGACTAAATATTTTGGAACTGGTGTCAGTCAAATGGGCTGCTTTGTACCTGGATGGTGTTATTGGAACTGCACTCATCCAGGCAAGTGGAGACCATTCTATTGCACTCGTGGCTTGTTGATGGTGGACCAGCTTTGAGGAGTCAGTTAGTGAGTTACACACCACAAAATTCTCAGCTTTTGACCCGGTCTTACACCACAGTTTTTATATGGCTGGTCCAGTTATATTTCTGGTCAGTTGTGATGATGGCAGCACGGTACTCATTGAACACCAAGGGGCAATGATTGTTTACTGTCTTGTTGGAGATGGTCATTTTCTTGCCACTTGCATGGCCTGAATGTTGTTTGCCACTCATCAGCCCAAGTCTGAATGTTGTTCAAGACTTGTTGCATTTGGACATGGACTGCTTCAGCATTTAAAGAGTCGTGAATGGCGGTGAACATTGTGCAATCATCGGCAAACATCTCTACTTCTGACCTGGTGATGGAGAGAAGGTCATTGATGAAGCAGCTGAAGATGGTTGGAACAAGGACACTACCCTGAGGAACTCCTGCAGTGATGTCCTAGAGCTGAGATGACTGACCTCCAACAACTACAACCTTTTTCCTATGTAAGACTCCAAGCAGCAAACATCAAAGGCACATTTTTCATTCAGTTGTTTATGTGATGTGAGTGTCACCGATTGGTCAGCAACTGATGTCTATCCCTAATTGCCATGGAGACAGTGATAATGAGCTGCTTTCTTGAACTGATGAAGTCCTTGGAATCTAGGAACACCCAGAGTGCTGGTAGGAAAGGAATTGCAAGATTTCTATCCAGATACTAATGAATCTTTAATAACTGATGTTTTCGAAACAAACCATAATTGTCCAGTACTGACAATGCAGTCTTCTTAAAATGGAATTGAATGTGAATCTGTATTTATTTTGTAATAATCTGTATACAATTTTAACCAATCTGATTTCACTACCAATAGATGAACTCCAGTTACTGTGACTTGGTTCAGTAATGGTATTTCCACTATGAGCTTGATCTCTTCCCCTACTTGGGCTAACTGCTCTGGCTTGAGCGTGTAAGGATATTGCTTTATGGTTCATTCATCCCCATCATTAGTGTGTCCATTTGCAATCCCGGCCCAGTTACACAAATTATGTTTCTGAATCTGTAATAGCTTTTGTAAGTGGATTTGATAGTTTTCTATGAAATAACATAATATTATATCAAGCCTTTTAAACTCTCTTATATTACCCAATCCCATCACTGGGTGATCAGTTGAGAAATTTAAAATTTTCTCAAAACACTCTGGTAATTTTGATTCATTTCAAACTTCTTTTCACCAGTGTAAACACCCTCCTCTTCATACTGCACTCCCTATCAGAGCATTGCTTTAACATATAAACATGACACACAATCTGAATTTTCATGCTATCTTGAATACTCACTGCTTAGTCACTCACATTACAAAGTTCCATTTTGATTTGGCAAGTTCCAATGAAGTTGTTTTTTAACTGTTAGAAACTGTCACTAGCCACAACATTTAGGCATTACTTTACCTTAAATTTTTATTTTCTTTTTGATTTTATTGTCATGTATACTCAAGTACAGGAGGCAAGTCAAAAGTGTACAATGTCGCCACTCAAGGTTTAACCTAGGTACAAGTACCTCAGTACAGCATCTTCAGAACAAGGTAGAAGAAAGAATAAAGCCTTAGAGTAAAGGGAAGACCTTTTAGAACAGAGATAAGGAGAATCTTCAGCCAGACAGTGGTGAATCTATGGAATTCATTGTCACATGAAGACTGTGGAGGCCAGGTCATTGCGTATATTTAAGACCGAGATAGATACGTTCTTGATTGTAAAGGGGATCAAGGGTTACAGGAAGAAAGCAGGAAAATGCAGTTGAGAAACCTATCAGCCATGATTGAATGGTGGAGCAGACTTGATGGGCCGAATGGCCTAATTTCTACTCCTATGTCTTATGATCTGAAGTTAAAAGTTAAACATTGTAGACTTTCTTAGTTTTAATTAGAAAATAAAGAAACAATGCTGAATATTAAAATATTGCGTGTTCAAACATGCTCTCACTTTTATTATTTGAATGCTGATTGTCCAACTCATGTGCTTTAGTTTTTTTTGTGAAAAATTGACACAAAGTTCAGAAGTGTTGTACCTGAACTTTAGCTTGTAAATTTTTCTTTAATTGGTCTTTGGAATTCTCTTACCTCATGTCCATATATCAGTTATAAAAAAAAAGTAAATCCTCTGAAGTCATTACAGATATTTTTAATGGTAAACAGTATCAAGAGAAATTGTTAATTCCAATCATTAGCACATTTCCATATCATAATTTTCACATTTTTTAAAAATGCTCTTTTGTAATTAATGATGATAAGCTGTAAATGTAAGTTGATTTATTCCCAAACTATTCAACTGGTCTTTAAATATTTGTGACATACATTTTGAACCTTGATCTAATTACATTTATTAGGTAATCCGTATCCTGTATAAGACTGAATTAACTTTCCATTACCATTGTTCCATAATTTTCTCCATAGGCACTGTCTCTATAAATCTTCTTGAGACACCCAAATTGTTAAAAGAACCTTCTTCCTACTTCTGGTATTATGTCTGACACAACCTATTAAGATACAGCTAAAGAGTTCTCCAAGCCTGATATTCAAATTAAAGTACAAGTTAAATTAATAGTTGGGGTTTCCTGAATAATCTGGGCAATAAAAATATTTTAGTATTTATAGCCATGCGACCTGCTGTAGAACCTTTGTAAACAACTCATAAAATTTTATTATGGTAGCCAAATGGCTCTACCACCTATTCCTTATTGGCTTGTACTTGAGTTGGTCTCCATTTCTCTTTAGCTTAAGTCTGTGAACAGTTTTCTTGACATAGTCCTCTTAATTCAAATTCCATCTGTTGCATTACTTTTAAAGAAGTGCACTTAACATGTCAGCATCAATCTCTTTACAATCCTTTTTTGTTCAAGTTCTTGAAAATAGTGCCAGATAATTGAATTTCCATGTCATCTGTATTTTGTGAGGATTCTTCCTTTTCTGGTCTAATTATCTGTGGGTCTGAAATCTAGTCACAGCGCAGTCAAAACATAATCAGGATTTCCAAGTTCCTTTTACTGCTAATACCCTTAGATGAAGCTAATAATTCTGAATCAGCAAGGTCATTCCCCAAGATTGAACAAATTCTTTTTGTTGTATATTAGTGCATAACTCCATGGCTATTACTCTTCTCCTTATAAAGTTACCTTTAATCATGTTTTATATAATTAGACCTGTTACTAACATGCATTCATACTGCCAACTAATATCTTTTCCTTCATTAACCCCTCTGAAAACAAATTGTCACATCAGTCAGTGACAGTGACTGACTCAGTGCAGTGTCTATCTATATCTTTATTTCATTTGTGGAAGAGTAACAAATTATCTCTTCCCTACAAACAAAGTTGTTAAATTATCCCATAATTATATGACATATTTTGTTGGAGGTGTAAGGGAATACATTGTCCTTCAACATAAAATGTACAGAATACCCAGTATTCTGAGTCTCTTTAATGTGATGATGCTGTGATTTTAAGAGGCATATTTTGTCCTGTTTTTTTTAAGAGAGAGATTGAATGAGAGATACTGAGCAGTCTGTGGTAATGTAAACAGCTTCTAAGGTATTGAGTATCTTTTAAAAGTTAGAACAATCAAAGCAGCCTGGATGGTTGTGACCAGCTCTCACAGACCTGGATTTCTAGTCTTTTTTTTTGTTTTTTAGGTTTAGCTTTAAGCAGGACTTGCTGGAGTTTTGAGGATGCAGAGACTATTTTCTCCCCCTTCTCGGTCTTAGCTAGAAGCTGGGGTTTCACTTTGTACTATGGGCATTGCATTTGAGAAAATCTGATTTCTGAATTTGCCAAGGGTTGTGCTTATGGGATATTACTATATTGGAGCATTTAATTGATAAAGGTTACTTTATCTATTATTCCTTTAATTTTCCAATAGAGTTAAGTTATTCAAAGTGGTCCAGGGCCACATAGAGATCCAGAAGGGAGTCAGTGTGCTTTGATTATTTGTTCACAGCTTGTGGGCCAATATTTATTGTCCATCACTCAATGACTAGAGGGCAGTAAAGAATACTGCTGTGGGTGGGGAATCACCTGCAGGCCAGACTGGGTAGATTTCCCTCCCCACAGGACATGAGTGAACCAGACAGGCTTGTTCAGCAATCAGGATTGTTACACGGTTACCATTTTAGACCTAATAGATAAGGGAGTCTAAAACTAGGCATAGGTTTAAGGTGAGAGGGAAGAGATACGAAAGGGTCACAGAGGGACAATTTGTTTCACACAGGAGGTGGTGAGTGTCTGGAACAGACTGTTAGAGTACAATTTTGTCATTTAATAAACATTTACTTTGGTACATAAATGGGATAGGTATGGAGGAATTTGGATGAAATACAGGCTAATGGGACTAAGTTGAAAATCACACAACACCAGGTTATAGTCCAACAGGTTTAATTGGAAGCACTAGCTTTCGGAGCGCCGCTCCTTCATCAGGTGATTGTGGAGGACAAAATTGTAAGACAAAGAATTTATAGCAAAAGTTCACAGTGTGATGTAACTGAAATTATACATTGAAAAATATCTTGGTTGTTTAAGTCTCTCATCTGTTAGAATGACCATGATAGTTTCACTTCTTTCATATGTAAATCACAAAACTTTTTTAAAAAAGTTGAATTCTCAGGTTAACTGTAACAATTGGTGTCAGCGCAGATAAGATGTTGACATGTTGAAGGTGTTAGCCCCCTGCGTTCCCTGTCTGTGCCATAATCTTTAGACTGATTTTAATCTAAAAAGTGAGTTAACAGAGTCTTACATGGATTCATGCAGTTTTTGAGCAAAGTTCAATGTAACACTGCAAGTATAAATTCACCCCACAAACGTATATGTGTGTCTGTGTCTGGGGCGGGGGTTTTTGAGTGTCTGTGAGAGAGAGTGTGAGTATAAAGTGGTCTAAATCTGTGAGAGGGTGCATGTGTGAGTGTCGGAGTGTGTGTGTCAGTAGGAGTGTGTGTTTGTGTGTGTGTCTGTCTGTCTGTCTGGGGTGGGGGGTTGTGAGTGTCTGTGAGAGAGAGTGTATATGCGTGTGTGAAGTGTCTAAGTTTGTGAGAGGATGCACCCTAGTCCAACACCGGCATTTCCAAATTTGGACTAAGTTGAATTGTGAAAAAATGAGTGGCATGGGCAATTTGGACCAAAGGGTCTGTTTCCATGCTGTAGACCTCTATGACTCTATCAGACAAGGCTTCTATTCCAGATTTTATTGAATTCAAATTTCACCTACTGCCACAGGGAGATTCAGATCTACTTCCCCAGCTTATTGCTCTGGGTCTCCTTGCTAGTCTAGTGACATAACCACAACACCCATAAATTGAAGACAAGAAATTTCTCCAGTAAGGAATGCTACAAGTGTACTGTAAATTAAGTCGAAGGGATGCCTTTGTTTGCTCTGAAGGTAGTGATGTTAGCTTGAACTTTGTTTTAAGTGTCTCACAGAGAGAAACACACTGGAGAAAACGAGCATCTCGTGAATGCGCAGACATTTTCCAGAAGGATACTGATTGCAGCGATGGCAGTCTGAGCATGCAGTCTCAGTGTGAAGGTAGTGGTGAATCCTCACTGGGGTTTGTAAGGATGTTGCTGGGATAACAGGAATAGTGTGAAACTTAGAACACGTCTCCCTATTCTTAACACATAAAATGCAAGACATAGATTAAAGTTTCAGTTAAACCTTGTTGCCAGTGCAATGGAAACATGCCAACAAGACAGCGCCACACCCACCCATCGCAACATTTCTTTTGCAAATTCTAAAAATGCCTAGTTATGTTTCCAATTTAACATCCTAAATTTTAATTGATAAGCTTCAGAGACAAGCTCATTAGAACAAAACCTTTATTAAACAAGATAAGCATGAATTATATAATACAAGCCAAAATGATTGGAAAGATTTCATTGCAACCCCCAAAACAGAAATCAAATCCATAGGATAAATGCAGAAAGGATGTTTCCAACAGTGAGGGAGTCCAGAACCAGGGTCAAAATTTAAGGATAAGGGGTAAATTATTTTAGACTGAGATGAGGAGAAATCTCTTCATCAAGAGAGTGGTGAGGCTGTGGAATTCATGACCACAGAAAGTGGTTGAGGCCAAAGCATTGTTTTCAAAAAGGAGGTGGCTAATGGGATCTTTTGCAGATCGCATTAAATCTATGCCCTTTTCTTTGTCTTCCTTTTATGAGCAGGAACAGAACTTCTCCCTATCTGCTCTGTCCAGCCCCTCATGATGTTGAACAACCCGTCTTCTTATCTACAAAGAGAGCAGCCACAACTTCTTCAATCTATCCTCATCTCTGAACTTCCTCAGACCATCCTTGGGAATTGCTTCTGCTGTGTCTCTAAGGTATTCATATCCTGGATATAGGTTTGCTCGGTGAGCTGAAAGGTTCATTTCCAGACGTTTCATTACCTTACTAGGTAACATCTTCAGTGGACTTCATGCAAAGCCATGGTGTCTCTGGCTAGGCCAGCATTTACTGCTCATCCCTAATAGCCTGGATGACACCCACATTGCTGTGGATCTGGAGTGTAGGCCAGACACGTAGGCCAGACCTTCCCTAAATGAGATTAGTGAACCAGATGGGCTTTTCCAACAACTGACAATAGTTTCATAATTGTCATTAGACCCTTAATTCCACATTCTTTTTTGTTGAGTTCAAATTCCACCATCTGCCATGGTGGCATCAGAACCCAGACCCCCAGGACATTAGCTGAGTTTCCAGGTTAATAGTCTAGCAATAATACCATGGGGCCATCACCTCCCCTAAGCCTCTATACACAAAGTATGGTAGAGGTTGGGAATTCTCTTCCTCAAATGGTGCTTGATGCTGGATCACTTGTTAATTTTAAATCTGAACAAAGAACATAGAACGGTACAGCACAGGATCAGGCCCTTCGGCCCATGATGTTGTGCCAAACATGATGCCAAATTAAACTAATTCCTAATGCTTGCCCTTAGTCCATAACCCTCCATTCCTTGGTCATTCATTCACTTTTCTAAAAATCCCTCAAACACCCCTATCATGTTTGCCTTCTCCACCACCCCTGGCAGCGCATTCCAGACTCCTACCATTCTCTGTATAAAAATCTTGCCCCTCACATCTCCTTTGAACTTTCTCCCTCTCATCTTAAACGCACGCCACCTGGTATTAGACATTTCAACTCAGAAACTGATTCTGACCATCAACGCCACCTATGTATCTCATAAATTTTCGATTTCCATCAAGTCTCCTCTCAGCCTCCGCTGCTCCAGTGAAAAGAGAAATGAGTTTCTCCAGCTTCTCCTCTAGCTCACTTCCTCTAATCCAGGCAACGTCCTGCATCCTTCTGCATCCTCTCCAAAGCCTCCACATTCTTCCTGTTATGTGGCGACTGAATTGAATGCAATGGAAAGATAAATTTGTCTAGATAAAGGGATATGGGCCAAAGGCAGTTAACGAACATAGAACATTACAGCACAGTACAGGCCCTTCAGCCCTCGGATGTTGCGCCAATCCGTGGAAACAATCTGAAGCATACCTATCCTACACTATTCTATTTTATCCGTATGATTATCCAATGACCATTTAAATGCCCTTAAAGTTGGCGAGTCTATTACATTTGCCGGCATGGTATTCCATGCCCCTACTACTCACTGAGTAAAAGAAACTATCTCAGACATCTGTCCTATATTTACCACCCATCAATTTAAAGCTATGTCCTCTCATGTTAGCCATCACCATCCAAGGAAAAAGATTCTCACTGTTCACCCTATCTAACCCTCTGATAATTTTATGTCGCATTCAATTAACCCTCTCACCTTCTTTTCTCTAATGAAAACAGCCTCAGTTCCCTCAGCCTTTCCTCATAAGACCTCTCCCTACCAGGCAACGTTCTAGTAAATCTCTTGCGAACCTTTTCCAAAGCTTCCACTTCCTTCTTATCATGCGGTGACCAGTACTGCACGCAATACTCCAAGTGCGGCCAGAGTTTTGTACAGCTGCAACATGACCTCATGGCTTCAAAATTCAATCCCTTTCCCAATAAAAGCTAGCATACAGTATGCTTTCTTAACAACACTATCAACCTGGGTGGCAACCTTCAGGGATCTATGTACATGAACACCAAGATCTTTCTGCTCATCTACGTTGCAAAGAATCTTACCATCAGCCCAGCACTCTTTATTTCTGTTATTCTTTCCAAAGTGAATCATCTCACACTTTTCCGCATTAAACTCTATTTGCCACCTCTCAGCCCAGTTCTGCAGCTTATCTGTGTCCCTCCGTAACCTTCAACATCCTTTGCCACTATTCACAACTCTATCAACCTTAGTGTCATCCGCAAATCTACTAACTCATCCTTCTCCACCCTCATCCAGGTTATTTATAAAAATTACAAACAGCAGTGGACCCAAAACACATCCTTATGGTACAGTATGAGTAGCTGAACTCCAGGATGAACATTTCCCATCAACTACCGTCCCCTGTCTTCTCTCAGCGAGTCAATTTCTGTTCAAACTGCTAAATCATATCTGGAGTTAGGCCTCGGATCATTGAATGGCGCAACAGCGTCAAGGGACTGTTCTTATGTAGATGCCTCCCTTGTTTGAATTGATCCTTAAGCAATCAAAGATACAACTTAGTTGTTGTGTTGATTGCTTGCTGTTATTGTTCAGTGGAGAAGGGTCCTGTGACCCACCAGGGATTGGGAATTGAGTGGAGTGAGAGGATGGGGTGCAATTTTAAGCAAAGTCGGTACACTACATAGAGTTAAAATGTTGTGCTCCCAATAGGTAACACCAATTGGATTTAAAACAAACTCACCCAGGGAATGGGGTTGCCGGATGACAAGCCAGCCGAAGATTAGTAAACCAACACAAAGAGCCAGCAGACAGAGGAAACATCCGATGATCATCACTTCAAAATTGCTGAGTTTTCTGAAGTTTTTTGAGCTGAAAGACATCTTGTAATTGTTGTAGGCACTTCCACATAAACTGTGGTGCAAGGAGAGACGTCTGTGACTTTGCAAACAGAAAGAAGTTACTCGAGTGACCTATAGCAATCAACTTGTTGACAGCTTTTATCTGCCGCGTTCACACTGATTGATACATGCTTAATGAGATTTAATTGCATGGTGTGTTTGTTCATGGAATCACAACACTTGAAGAGGAAAGCACTTCTTCAATCTTCTACGGAAAGAAAATTGTAAAATGTTAATTATCAGCCACATGCTTTGACACTGAGAAGCAATAAAATAATTTACGCAATGTCCAATCCAAAGTCTCATAATCCTTTCACAATGAGTGCAGAGTTTTTATTGTGAAGTGTAGTCGTTCTTGTGGAAAATGTACCACCCAATTTACACACAGCTAGCTTCCATAAAAGTAACGAGGTAAAAATAATGACTGCAGATGCTGGAAACCAGATTCTGGATTAGTGGTGCTGGAAGAGCACAGCAGTTCAGGCAGCATCCAAGGAGAAGCGAAATCAACGTTTCGGGCAAAAGCCCTTCATCAGGAATAAAGGCAGAGAGCTTGAAGCGTGGAGGGATAAGCTAGAGGAGGGTGGGGGGTGGGGAGAAAGTAGCATAGAGTACAATAGGTGAGTGGGGGAGGGGATGAGGGTGATAGGTTAGGGAGGAGAGGGTGGAGTGGATAGGTGGAAAAGGAGATAGGCAGGTAGGACAAGTCGGGACAAGTCATGGGCACAGTGCTGAGCTGGAAGTTTGGAACTAGGGTGAGGTGGGGGAAGGGGAAATGAGGAAACTGTTGAAGTCCACATTGATGCCCTGGGGTTGAATTGTTCCGAGGCAGAAGATGAGGCGTTCTTCCTCCAGGCATCTGGTGGTGAGGGAGTGGCGGTGAAGGAGGCCCAGGACCTCCAAGTCTTCGGCAGAGTGGGAGTGGGAGTTGAAATGTTGGTCCTCCTGGGAGCAGATATGGCAGAGGCGGAGGAATTGAGAATATGGGATGGCATTTTTGCAAGAGGTAGGGTGGGAAGAGGTGTAATGCAGATAGTTGTGGGAGTCGGTGGGTTTGTAAAAAATGTCAGTGTCAAGTCGGTCGCCATTAATGGAGATGGAGAGGTCCAGGAAGGGGAGGGAGGTGTTAGAGATGGTCCAGGTAAATTTAAGGTCAGGGTGGAATGTGTTGGTGAAGTTGATGAATTGCTCAACCTACTCGCGGGAGCATGAGGTGGCGCCAATGCAGTCATCAATGTCGCGGACGAAGAGGTGGGGAGTGGTGCCGGTGTAATTACGGAAGATCAACTCCAGCAGCTGCAGCCCTCACTTTTTCCTTATTGTCACATGTGACAGGATACAGTGAAAAATATAGTTTTATGTGCTTTCCAAACACATTTAACCTTATACAGGGTAATGGAACAGAATGCAGGATATAGTGCTACAGCTACAGAGAAGTGCAGAGAAAGACCAACTCTAATATATGAGCGATCCATTTATAACTCTGATAGCCATCTCCAAGATGGCTGACATGGTTGGTAGCGTTCAGGCTCCCGAGTACATCCACCCCAGGCCAGACACCTCCTTCTCTTTCTCTCCTTTCTTGTTGTTTTCTTTTCTTTTATTCTTTTCGTCATGTTCTGATGTCACGGGGAAACCGGAGTGGTTCTGTCAGTTGTGGTGTTGGTGGTTCCTGGTTTCGATACCTCCAGGCTGCAGTCGGCCTGCAGCATGGACCCGGGGACTCAGCGTGTTGTGGTAGGTGGTGGGCCATCAGCTGCAGCAGTGGTAGTGCCCAGAGCAGGCACTCTTGGCAGTCGTGATGAATCGCTGTGGTGGTGACGATGCAAAAGCGAGGATGTCTGCCCACAATAGGCTCGGAGCATAGACTCATGCACTTGATGGGTCATCAGATGCATGGAGATGGTGCCCAGAATGGGAACTCTTGACTCTTTAAGGCCTGAGACACCTTGCAAAGACATTTCAGAAACCCGGAAGCTGCATTTGAAAACCCCTTGTACAGAAGATGAACTCTATTTATGCAATTTCTTTTTATCCTTTTTGTAACTCAAAGTGGCGCTGGATTGTGACAATAAAACACTTTTCACTGAACGTTTCCTATATATTGTGATAACAAATAATTTATAATCTCATAAGATAATCTTAGATCTGTTGGTATGTGTTTTTTTTTAAAGATATTTTTATTAGAAATTTAATATTTTGACAGATTTACAAAAATAAATAGAACTTTCAAGCACAAACATTAATATAAAAATAGATCTTAAATATATAATCATCAAAATTCAAAGGAATGATACTAAAGAAGAAAGAAAAACAATGAAACTCAGTTAACTACTAATCTAATCCACAATTATCCAGAGTGTATAGTTGAGTCACTTACATCCTTCAAACAAGAGAAAATGTTCTCTAATACACTCGTAACAGTATAATAAAAAGGAAACTATTTCCAAACAATAAGAACAAAAAAAATAAAACATGTTTGAATGGAGATCCTCCCCCTTGTTCTCAGGGGGCCTTACTTCCTTTCTAAAGGTCCACCATATCCTCTCCCAAACAGTGTCCCACCCTCAACCCGGGCGCTCCTTAATAGGATTTAGATATAATACCGAGCTAGAGTTGACAGTGAGCGCCCCACCCCCACCCCTCCCCACCCATACCTGAGTATATCTGATAGCATCAATGCCACGTACAAACACACATAACTATAAAATTACAACTCCAACAAATTACAGTTAAGTATAATAACATAAAATAGCAAGAGAAGACAACCCTGCTCCCAGAAGCAAAAGTAAAGTAAAGTATCCATTTCTCCCCACGGAGTGTGGAAGAGGCAAGCCAACATAAATTGTCTCTTACGATTTATTTAAACGAGTCTAAAAGTTCCTTAGCCTCTTCTGGTGATCTAAAATTATACTCGGATCCTTCGTGGGTAAAGCATAACGTCGCTGGGTAGCGTAAGGTGTATTGAATATTTAAGTTCCTTAGACATTTCTTCATCTCATCAAACGCCTTCCTCCTTCGTGCCAAAGCCGGGGAGAAGTCCTGAAATAACATAATCTTGGATCCTTCATGAATCATAGCTTTAGGATCCTTTCCAAGCTTTCTGGAGGCATCCAGGAGTATCTGCCTCTCCCTATAACTCTGCAGCCGGAACAGGACCGGGCGTGGGCGCTGGTTTGGGCCAGATCCGCGTACTACGACCCGGTAGGCCCACTCCACCCTTACCCGGTCAGTTTCAGCCCCCAGGTTTAAAAGCTGGGGCAGCCATCGCTCCAGAAATACCACTAACTGTCCCTTCTCTTCTTGTTCAGGGAGGCCCAGAAGACGGATATTCTTTCTCCGATTTCTATTATCCAGGTCATCCATGTAAATTTCAAAGGCCCGGACTCTCTGCTCCAGAGCTCGCACCTGTTCTGCAGCTGTTTGAGCTGCAGCCTCGGAGGTCGTGGCCTTTAGCTCCGCCCCCTTCACTCGGCCCTGCAATTCCTCGAGAGCCTGGCTGTACTTTTGTAGCTTTTCTTCGAATGCATTCCATCTCTGTCTGGATTCTGCAATGAAATTGACGAGTGTCGTTTCCAGCCTGGCAATCATCTCTTCAAGGCCTGTTTTTACATCAGCTGCAGCCGGAGGAGGAGAGGAGGGTGGGGGAGGGGTCTTTGTTTTCTGAGAGCTGCGGGATCCCTTTGGTTTACTCATTATCCACTTAATATTAAACTGCTTAAATATAATAGTAAACAGCTAATTAAGGTTAGAAAATTTTTTTGGGTGGTTTGGTAAGTGTGGTGGAGGTGAGTAACTCACTTTACCCAGGTTTTGGGAAGAGCACTGTAAACTCAGACTTGCTGAGTCGCCGCCATCTTGGATCTCCGGTATGTGTTTTTTAACTTTTGTATCTTCTGCCCGATGGAAGAGGGTGGAAGAGAGTATAACTGGGGTGGGAAGAGACTTTGATGATGTTGGCTGCCACCCTGAGGCAGCAGGAAGCCTAGATGGAGTCAATGACAGGAAAGTGTGGCTTTAAAAGGTCACATAAACATAGTCAGTCAGCCTAGCAGCTTTCATATACAGATTCTTCTACTTGCAAGGTAGTTTAAAACGGAAGTTAGATACCAGAGTGGACCTTATAGCTATTAATTTAAATACATTCAGTGGTAGTCTGGGGGATCTTTTTGTGATATTCAAACATGGGGACCACACTATAGACACACACACACACACACACACACACACTCCAATAAAGGTCCACAGCATCGGCAAATACAATAAAGGAACATTCATTTCACTAAAAGAATGCCCCCAAACCCATGAGATTATCATGAATGTTTCCAAAAAGATAGTTTACTTTAATAGAAGGCCATTACTGGTCCTGTCCAGATGAAATGATCTGTCAAAGTTTTACAGATTGTTGTTTTTGTAATGCATGATGACTGTACACTATCTATTTTGCCAGTTAATAATGGGTCCTTCTTGCAGTACACTCTGGTCGGATTAAGATGTTATCTCGCCACAGCAGCCAGCTATTACCAGAAAGGATCAAAGCCATGTGATGTTGCTATCAGAAGCCCAAACCAGAGGATTATCGAGAACAAACATACCCCACCAAAACTGGTAAGACAGGCAAGGATTAATCTCACTGCCTGACGTAGTGATGCCGATTTAGAACTATTAGTTATGTAACAATACAGGTGGAGACTGGTTTCGATAAATATCCTTGGAGAACCTCAATAAGGGCCTGGTCCCAGCTAATTCAAAGTCTGTGATTTAGTACTGATTAGAAGAAACGTTTGATCCCACAATAATCAAGACTTTTGAAGTAAGTGGTACTCTGTATCTCAAGGGCACCAGGAGTAGCTAGCCAATTAGATCCAAAATTGGCTTGACGATAGAAGTCAGGGGGTGGTGTAGGGAGTTGTTTTCCAGTTTGGAAGCCTGTGACCAGCGTTGTGCCATGTGGATCGGTGGTAGGCCCACTGTTATATAAATGATTTGGATGAGAATTTAGGAGGAGGAGAGGACTGCAGATGCTGGAGATCAGAGTCGAAAGTGTGGTGCTGGAAACGCACAAAAGCTCAGGCAGCATCCGAGGAACAGGAGCATCGAAGTTTCGGGCATAAGCCCTTCATCAGGAACCAATGAAGGGCTTGTGATGAAGCCCTTCCTGACGAAGAGGTTATGCCTGAAACGTCGATTCCACTGAGATATTACAGAGGTATGGTTAGTAAGTTTGCAGATGACACTAAAATTGTAGACAGTGGGGAAGGTTATCTGAGATTGCAGTGAGATCTTGATCACCAGGGCCAGTGGGCTGAGGAAAGGCAGATGGAGTTTAATTTAGATAGATGCAAAGGGTTGGTGGGTCAAACCAGAGTAGGACTTTAACAGTCAATGTTAAAGTCTGGGGAGTGTTATTGGACAAAATAGATCAAAGGGTACTGGTTAGTTCCTTGAAAGTGGAGTCACAAGGTGGTGAAGAAGGCTTGCTTTCTTCAGTCAGCGCACTGAGTATAGGAGTTGAAAAGTCTCATTTCAACTGTACAAGACATTAGCAAGGTCACATTTGGAGTACTACGAATAGTTCTGGTCACCCGCCTATAGAAGGGATATTATTAAACCCCAAAAAATGCAGAAAGAATTTACTAGGATTCTACCTGGACTGGAAGGTTTGAGTAATAAGGGGAGGTTGGATAGGCTGGGACTTTTCCCCCTGGAACATAAGAGACTGAGTGATGGCTTTATAAAGATTTATAAAATAATGAGAGGGATAGATAAGATAGATAGCCAGCATCTTCTCCCCATTTTAGGGGAGGCTAAAATTAGGTTTAGTAAGTTTGCAGATGACACCAAAATTGGTGGTATAGTAGAGAGTGAAGAAGGTTTTCTAAGATTACAAAGGGATCTTGATGAAATGGGTCGATATGCTGGAAAATGGCAGATAAAGTTCAGTCTGGATAAATGCAAAGTATTGCATTTTGGTACAACAAACAAGGATAGGCCTTATACACTTAATGGTACAGCCTTGGGCAGTGTGGTAGAGTAAAGGGACCTATGGGTGCAGGTACATAATTCTTTGAAGTTTGGATCACATATTGACAAGCTGTTTAAAGAAAAAGCATGCTCTCCTTCATTGTTCAGTCCTTTGATTACAGGAATTGGGAAGGCATATTGAAATTATACAGGACATTAGTGAGGCCTCTTCTGGAATATTGTGTCCTGTTCTGGTTGTCCAGTAATAGGAAGAATATTATTAAGATGGAGAGGGTGCAGAAGAAATTTACCTGGATGTTGCCAGGTATGGAACATGTCAATTATGAAGAAAGGCTGGATGCATCATAAGACCATAAGACATAGGAGGAGAAATTAGGCCTTTCAGCCCATCGAGTCTGCTCCGCCATTCAGTCATGGCTAATACGTTTCTCAACTACATTTTCCCGCTTTGTCCCTGTAACCCTTGACCCCCTTTCCAATCAAGAACATATCTACCTCCATCTTAAATATACTCAATGACCTGGCCTCCATAGTCTTCTATGGCAGTGAATTCCACCTGGCTCCATTGCTGAAGAAGTTTCTCCTTATCTCTGTTCTAAAGGGTCTTCCCTTTAGTCTAAGGCCTTGCCCTCAGATCCACGTTTCTCCTACCAGTGGAAACATCTTCCCAACATCTACTCTGTCCAGGCCATTCAGTATTCTGTAAGTTTCAATTAGATTGCCCCTCATCCTTCTAACCTTTATTGAGTCCTCAAACATTCTTCATATGTTAAGTAGTTCATTCCTTGGACTGTTCTTGTGAATCTCCTCTGAACATGTTCCAGGCCAATATATCCTTCCTGAGATACGGGCCCCAAAACTTTACCCTGCTTTTATATTCAAGTCCTCTCAAAATAAATGCAATCATTGCATTTGCCTTCCTAACTACTGACTCAACATGGAGGTTTACCTTGAGAGAATCCAGGACTAGAACTCCCAAGTCTCTTTGCACTTCAGACTTCTGAATTTTCTCCCCATTTAGAAAATAGTCCTGCCTCTACTATTCCGACCAAAGTGTATGATCTCACACTTTCCCATGTTGTACTCCATCTGCCACTTCTTTGCCCACTCTCCTAACCTACCGAGATCCTTCTGCAGTCTCCCTGCCTCCTCAATACTACCTACCTTTGCATCATCCACAAACGTAGCCAGAATGCCTTCAGTTCCTTCATCTAGATCACTAATGTACAAAGTAAAAAGTTGTAGTCCCAACACTGAGCCTTGTGAATCATCACTTGTCACCAGCAGCCATCCTGAGAAGGACCCTTTCATCCCCATTCTCTGCTTTCTGCCAGAAAGCCAAGCACCTGGAACCTTGCTGCTGACACCATGGACCCTTATCTTACTCAGGAGCCTCCAATGTGGCACCCTTCTTGAAGTTCAGGTAGATAACATCCATTGGCTCTCCTTGATCTAATCTGCTCATTACTACCTCAAAACTTCTAGCACATTTGCCAGGTATGACATTCCCTTGACAAACCATGCTGACTTTGCCCTATTTTACCATACACTTCCAAGTATTCAGAAATCTCATCCTTCACAATGGATTCCAGGATCTTAGCTGAAAATGTGTTGCTGGTTAAAGCACAGCAGGTTAGGCAGCATCTCAGGAATAGGGAATTCGACGTTTCGAGCATAAGCCCTTCATCAGGAATGAGAGAGAGTAGCCAAGCAGGCTAAGATAAAAGGTAGGGAGGAGGGACTTGGGGGAGGGGCGATGGAGGTGGGATAGGTGGAAGGAGGTCAAGGTGAGGGTGATAGGCCGGAGTGGGGTGGGGGCGGAGAGGTCAGTAAGGAGATTGCAGGTTAGGAGGGCGGTGCTGAGTTGAGGGAACCGACTGAGACAAGGTGGGGGAGGGGAAATGAGGAAACTGGAGAAATCTGAATTCATACCTTGTGGTTGGAGGGTTCCCAGGCGGAAGATGAGGCGCTCTTCCTCCAACCGTCGTGTTGTTATGTTCTGCTGGTGGAGGAGTCCAAGGACCTGCATGTCCTCGGTGGAGTGGGAGGGAGAGTTAAAGTGTTGAGCCACGGGGTGGTTGTGGTGGTTGGTCCGGGCGGGCCAGAGGTGTTCTCTGAAGCGTTCTGCAAGTAAGCGGCCTGTCTCCCCAATATAGAGGAGGCCACATCGGGTGCAGCGGATGCAATAGATGATGTGTGTGGAGGTACAGGTGAACTTGTGGCGGATATGGAAGGATCCCTTGGGGCCTTGGAGGGAAGTGAGTGTGGAGGTGTGGGCGCAAGTTTTACATTTCCTGCGGTTGCAGGGGAAGGTGCCGGGGGTGGAGGTTGGGTTGGTGGGGGGTGTGGATCTGACGAGGGAGTCACGAAGGGAGTGGTCCTTGCGGAATGCTGATAGGGGAGGGGAGGGAAATATATCCTTGGTGGTGGGGTCTGTTTGGAGGTGGCGGAAATGACGGCGGATGATACGTTGTATGCGGAGGTTGGTGAGGTGGTAGGTGAGAACCAGTGGGGTTCTGTCTTGGTGGCGGTTGGAGGAGTGGAGCTCAAGGGCGGAGGAGCGGGAAGTGGAGGAGATGCGGTGGAGAGCATCGTCGATCACGTCTGGGGGGAATCTGTGGTCCTTGAAGAAGGAGGCCATCTGGGCTGTGCGGTGTTGGAACTGGTCCTCTTGGGAGCAGATGCGGTGGAGACGAAGGAATTGGGAATATGGGATGGAGTTTTTGCAGGGGGCAGGGTGGGAGGAGGTGTAGTCCAGGTAGCTGTGGGAGGCATCGTCGATCACATCTGGGGGGAATCTGCGGTCCTTGAAGAAGGAGGGCATCGTCGATCACGTCTGGGGGGAATCTGCGGTCCTTGAAGAAGGAGGGCATCGTCGATCACATCTGGGGGGAATCTGCAGTCCTTGAAGAAGGAGGGCATCGTCGATCACGTCTGGGGGGAATCCAGGATCTTACCCATGACCAAGGTTAGGCTAATCGGTCTATAACTTTCCATCTTTTGCCTTAGTTCCTTTTTAAACAGGGGTGTCACATTAATGATTTTCCAGTCCTCTGGGACCCTCCCTGATTCTCGTGATTCCTGAAAGATCACCACTAACACCTCCACTATCTCTTCAGCTTTCTCCCTTACAACTCTGGAGTGTAGTCCTTCTGGTCCAGGTATTTTATCCCCTTTCATGCCATTCAATTTTTCTAACACCTTCTCCTTGGTGATGGATGGCCATCATACTCAGCTGTGCCTCCTCACTCTCTTGAACTTTTGGGAAATTACACGTGTCTTTCACTATGAAGACTGATGCGAAGTAATTATTCAGTTCCCCACTACCAACTCTCCTGCGTCATTTCCAGCAGCCCAATGTCTACCTTTGTCTCTCTTTGCCCTTTATATATATCTAAAGAAACTCTTACAGTCTTACTTTATATTACTGGCTAGTTTACCCTCATATTTAATCTTCTCCTTCCTTATTTCTTTTTTTGTTGCCTTCTGTTGGTCTTTGTAATCTTTCCAATCCTCTAGTTTCCCACTGTTCTTCGCTATTTTCTATGCTTTCTCTTTTGCTTTCATGCTATCTGTGACTTCCCTGGTTAGCCATGGTTGCCTCATTGTCCCTGGACTATGCTTCTTTTTCCTTCACATGAATTTCTGCTGTGTCTCCTGAATTACTCCGAGAAACTCCTGCCATTGCTGTTCCATTATCTTTCCTGTTAGGCTCCTCTCTTAGTCAATTCTATTCAGGTCGTCCCTCCTGCCTCTATCATTGCCTTTATTCAATTGAAATACTGTTATCATTGATTCTATCTTCTCCCTTTCAAATTGCAGAGTAAATTCGATCATGTTATGATCACTGTTTCCTAAAGGTTCTTTCACCCTAAGCCCCCTTATCAAGTCTGCTTCATTACACAACACTAAATCCAGTATTGACTGTTCCCTAGTGGGCCCCACCACAAGCTGCTCCAAAAAGCCATCTCTTAGACATTCCACAAATTCCTTTTCTTGTGAATCACTGCCAACTTGATTTTCCAAATCTATCTGCAGTTTGAAATCCCCTATGATTACTGTAACTTTGCCTTTCCTCCACACCTTTTCTACCACCTCGTGCATCTTGCAGCCCAGCTCAAGAATACTGTTTAGAGGCCTGTACATAACTCCAACTTTGCAGTTCCTTAATTCTACCCACACAGATTCTACACCATCTGCCCCTACTTTGTTTCTTACTATTGCTTTAATATCATTTCTTACTAATAGGGCAATCCGATCCCCTCTGCCCGCCTGCCTATCTTTGTGACAGGATGTGTATCCTTGAATATTCAGCTCCCAATCCTGATCCCCTTGCAGGATCTGGATTAGAGTGGTGCTGGAAAAGCACAGCAGTTCAGGCAGCATCCGAGGAGCAGGAAAATCTATATTTCGGGCAAAAGCCACTCTAATCCAGAATCTGGTTTCCAGCATCTGCAGTCATTGTTTTTACCTCACTGATCCCCTTGCAGACCCGTCTCCATGATGCCTACCACGTCATACCTGTCCATCTGTGCTACAAGCTCATTTACCTTATTCCTTATACTGTGTGCATTCAGATATAACACCATCAGGAGTGTAATAACCATTACTCTTCTAATTGTCATGCGTTTGTTCAGTGTACTGGAAGTTTGAATGCTAACCCTTATCAAATACTCTGTCTATTTGTATCTGTGGGGAGAGTTTTAATAACCTTTCTTGAGTTCTGCACTTTTATCACGTTCTTTAATTTGTGTTTTATAATTTCCCCTACAACCTAGCCCCCCTCCCCTGTCCCATTTAGTTGAAAGCCCTGTCTACAGTCCTTACTATGCGATTCACTAGGACTCTGATCCCAGCACAGTTCAGCTGAAGACCATCCCATCAGGACAGGTTCCTTCTTCCACAGTACTGGTGCCAATGTTCCATGAATTTGAACCCAATTCTCCCACACCAATCTTTGAATCATGTATTTACCTGCTTAATATGATTGACCCTGTGCCAATTAGCTCGTGGCTCAAGTAGTAATCCAGGGATTATTACCATTTTGATTCTGCTTTATAATTTAGCTCCTCGCTGTTCATACTCCCTTAGTAGAGCCTCTGCCCCAGTTTTATCTATGTCATTGGTACCTACATGAACCATGGCCACTGGATCTTTTCCTTCCCACTCCAAGTTTCTCTGAAGCCCAGACGAGATATTGCGAACCCGAACACCAGGCAGCAACACAAATTTTGGGACTCTTGATCATGACCACATGGAACATTGTCTGCGCCACTAATTGTACGATCCCCAATTACAACACCATTTCTTTTCTGTCCCTCCACTTGAATGGTTCCGTGCACCACAGTGCTGTGGTCAGCTGGCTCATCCTGCCTGCAGGCCCCAATCCCACCCACACAGGGTATGGCTTTCTTCACTGGAGCAATGGAGGTTGAGAGGCGACCTTAAAGAAGCTTATGATGTTACAACACAGAGTAAACCCTCCTGCTTAATTTAAAGCAGCAACACAGAAAAGATTTATCAGATGTAGTAATCTGTGAAAATTTGAGAGATCAAGAACTATTTAAAGTAAAAATTACCAACTTTCTGTCTTAAAGTATAGCAGAGAATAATTAACTAACAATTATTTACAACATCTTCCTCTAACCTATCTTTTACTTTCCCCTCTACAATACTGGTCTGATAAAAGTCCCAATTAAGATTGACAAAACAAAATTTCCTCTCTCAAAACCAGGAAGCTTTTGGTTTTTCTCTGTATTCCTTTCTTCTTTTCTTCTTCTTCACAGGTTACTGAGCAATAAAGGTACCTTTAAGAGAGCTATTTTTCAGGCAGTCTTTAAATGCTGGTGACTTCTCCTCCCAACTGTTCAATTTTTCCCTGTCTTATACTACCAAAACCTTGGATTGGGTACTGGCTTTTAAGATTGTCAATATACTAATTTCAAACTGGATTGGAGTTTGGTATTTTTCAGGATATGATTTACACTGATTGGCTAAATTTGTATTTCTTTTTGTCTCCAGACAACCAGCTAACCATGTTATTCAAGCAAATGTTGCACTTTTTTTTCAGAACACTTGGTGCTGCCAGGTAGTTCTGCTAGCTTTTAACTTCCTTAAAGGTACAGTACACCCACATCTTCATAACACCTCCTGACTTAAGAAAAAAAAACATCACAATGAAAAGGTGATTTATTTTTTTTTCTTTTCTTAACACATTACCCGTACATACAGATAATTTTAATGTAAGTTCACCTTGGAGCAGCACGGTGCCACAGCGGCACAGTGGTTAGCACTGCTGTCTCACAGCGCTAGAGACCTGGGTTCAATTCCCACCTCAGGCAACTGTCTGCGTGGAGTTTACACATTCTCTCCATGTCTGTGAGGATTTCCTCTGGGTACTCCAGTTTTCTCCCACAGTCCAAAGATGTGCAGGTTAGGTGAATTGGCCATGCTAAATTGCCCGTAGTGTTAGGTGAAGGGGTAAATGTAGGGGAATGGGTCTGGTGGGGGTTGCTATTCAGAGGGTCAGTGCGGACTTGTTGGGCCAAAGGGCCTATTTCCACACTGTAGGTAAGTAATCTTAACTTCTTCCCATATACCTGTACATATATATAAAACATTAAATAAATACACACCTCATCTAAACCTTCTCAGTTATATCGGTGATAACGCATCTGCGATTACATTCTTACAACATGTACAATCTTAAAATGAAACATCTGTAGCATTACGCTCCAATGTAATAGTCTCATATTCTTATCTTTAAAGCATTCTAAGAATGTAAGTGGATTGTGATCCACGTACACAACTGTCTCTGACACATTGTTCGTGACATACACATTAAAATGTTGTAAGGCCAGTACCAAACTCAATAGTTCTCTTTCGATCATGGAGTATTTCCTTTGGTGGATGTTGATCTCCTTTGAAGAGTAATCAACTGGCAGTTCAATCCCCAGCACCATCTTCCTGTAGGAGTACTGCTCCAACTCCAATGTCACTAGCATTGATGGCGACTTTAAAAGGTTTTGAAAATTTGGTGTAGCTAAAAGTGGCTTGGTGGTTAATATCGATTTCAAATGGTCGAATGCCTCCTGGCACGGTTCTGTCCACGGAAACTTTGTGTTCTTCTTCAGCAAATCGGCTAACGGTGCCAATGCACTGCTGAAGTTTGGAGCAAACGTCCGATAGAATCAGCTGAGTCCTAAGAATTGAAGCACCTCTTTCTTCGAGGTTGGTCATGGAAATTCCTCGATGGCCTTCTTTGCGTTCCGTGGGGTCAACCTTCCAAGACCGATGTTATGTCCCAAGAATGTCACCTCTGCTTTCACGAATTCCACTTTATTTAAGTTTATTACCAGTTTTGCTTCTCATAGTCATTCAAAGAGCTCCTGCCAACAATACCATGTGATCTTTCTAGGAAGTAATATAGATCTCGACATCGTCCAAATAGACTGCACAGTTTGTTACCCAGCCACAACTCTGTTCATGATTCCTTGGAATGTGGCAGATGCATTCTTCATTCCAAAGGGCATCACTTGAAACTGATATAGCCCAGTTCAGATTACAAACACAGAAATTTCTTTCGCCGTCTCTGATAAAGGTACCTGCCAGTATCCATGCTTTAAGTCCAACCTGGTGATGTAACTGGCTTGTCTGACTTTCTCGATACAGTCCTCCAATCTAGAAATTGGATAGGAGCCCGAATTTGTAACGGTGTTGACATTCCAATAATCTACGCAGAATCGTTGAGTCCCATCTGGTTTGGGAACTAAGACGATTGGTGAACTCCACTCGCTAGGCTTGGTTCGATTATGTTCTCGTCGAGCATGGCCTCCACCTCCATCTGGACCTGTCTGGCTTTGACAGGATTAAGCTGATAGGGGTGCTGTTTTATTGGAGCAGAATTCCCTACGTCTATCTCACAGCACCTGAGTCTCAGGTTCGATTCCAGCCTCAGGCGACTGTCTGTGTGGAGTTTGCACATTCTCCCTGTGTCTGTGTGGGTTTGCTCCGGTTTCCACCCACAGTCCAAAGATATGCAGATCAGATGAATTGGCCATGCTAAATTGCCCATAGTGTTAGGTGCATTAGTCAGAGGGTTGGTATGGACTGGTTGAGCTGGAGGGCCTGTTTCCACACTGTAGGGAATCTAATCTGATCTAAAATCTTTAGGGTAGCATAGTGGTTAACACTGCTACCTCACAGCACCAGGTTCCCAGGTTCGAATCCAGCCTTGGGCGACTGTCTGTGTGGAGTTTGCATGTTCTCCCCGTGTCTGCATGTGTTTGCTCCAGTTTCATCCCATAGTCCAAAGATATGTAGGTCAGGTGAATTGGCCATGCTAAATTATGTCAGGTCCATTAGTCAGAAAGGGGTGGGTTACTCTTCAGAGGGTCGGTGTGGACCTGTTGGGCCAAAGAGCCTGTTTCCACAGTGTAGGCAATCTAATCTACTTCATGTACAATAGCATTTGTTCTCCCAATCTGATTTTTACATGTGTCCTTATACTGCAGTAACGAATCTTTCAACTGTGTTCTATGCTCCTGAGACAGATAGCTTACTAATCTATCCACCTCCTCAAGGATTTCTTCATTTTTAATCTATTTTGAGGCACTTCAAAATCCACATCATCTGGATTTGATTCCTCACTCAGCAGGGCAGTAACTGACACCTGTTTCTCGAGTTCTTTCTCTCTCATATAATATGGTTTCAACATGTTCACATGACATACCTGATACATTTTCTTCCTATCTGGCATCTTTACTAAATAGTTTACCTGACTCAACATTTTCTCAATTTGATAGAGACTACTAAACCTGGCTTAGAAGGGATCTTCTAGCACTGGTAACAGTACTAACACAGTACAAGTATCCGAGTCTCAGAGCTTTTATCTGCCACCTGCTTCATTCTACACTGTGCCCTCTTTACGTGCTGTTTAGCAAATTCACCTACTCAATTTAGTCTCTCCCTCACCTCTGATACATAATCTAAGTGTGAGATCGCTGATTTTGGTCAATGTTTCTTTAATTAATTTCAAAGGACCTCTCACTTCATGCCTGAACATTAACTCGAAGGAGTGAATTGAATAGATTCATTTGGGGCATCTCTAATGGCAACCAATATGACTGTGATACCTTTATCACAATCATTCGGGTAATCCTGACAGTATACTCTCAACATGGTCATCAAGGTCTGATGCCATCTTTCTAAAGCTCCCTGGGATTCAGGATGATACACACTGGATTTAAAGTGCTGTATACCTAAGCTATCCATCACCTCCTTAAACAGCCTAGCAGTAAAACTTGACCCTTTGTCTGACTGAATCTTTCTGGATAGCCCATACTGTGTGATGAAAGCTATTAACTCCTCTACTACCCTTTTTTCCTTGATACACTGGAATAGAATTGCCTCCGGAAATCTGGTAGATACATCCATTATCGTTAACAAGTACTGTTTCCCACTTTTAGTTCTCGGGAAGGACCTACAGAGTCAATTATAACCCGCATGAAAGGTTCTTCAAATGCGGGAATTGGCAACAAAGGTACTGGTTTTATTACCACCTGTGGCTTACCTACCATTTGTCATGTATGACACGTATGGCAAAATTTAACCACATCCTTGTGCACTCCAGGCCAATAAAATGTTTTGTACCATAGCCTGAGGCTTTCATCCTGGAGGTGACCTCCTACAGGTAGTTCATGTGTTACCCATAACACCTCCTGTCTGTAGGCTACTGGCAACACAATCAGGTACATTTTGGCCCATTTCTTCTCTGCACTAACCTGCCATGGTCTACATTTCCATCTTAGGATTCTAACTTTCAGATAATAACCCTCTGGGATATTCTCTGCTTCCTTTTTGGAGTACACATCCACATATATCTTGCTGTTGCAAGTCTCTTACCCTTTCAGGACTAAACACTCTGTCTGACCCTCTGCCTGTTCAGGTCTTTCTCTCACCATTATGTCAAACAGTGTTTCTGCCAACTGAGCCGAGAGTGCTTATGCCTGTACCATCAATTCCCCTGCTCCTTGAATGCTGCCTGATCTGCTGTGCTTTTCCAGCACCACACTCTCGACTCTGAGCTCCACCATCTGCAGTCCTCACTTTCTCCCTGTCTATCAATTGAACCTCAACTCCTCCATCTTTCTCATTAGTGGGATCTGGTTACCACATAATCTGGGAAAATACCAGAATATTTCCGTTTTAAACCCTCAGTTTCTTTGTCTTCATTGGCTATCCACAACATGGTTGTCACTCCTACCTTTGATCCTGCCAAATCATTCCCAGGAACAAACTGTATTCCTGGAACTGACATTCCATCACTCCCACTGTAACTTCCCCAGTCTGGGTTGGCACTCCAACCTGATCTTACATAAGGAAATGCTAAATTTCTGTCCATGTATTCCATAAATTGCCACACTCTTGGGTTTCAGATCAGAAAGAGTGCATATTCACTCATCCCTTACTACCAGCAACTAGAAGATCAAGTATCTCTCAAAATTATACCTTCTTGTCCTTCTCCCCCTGTTTTTTCTGAGTAAACTTGACCCACAGAGGCAAATTCTTTGGATTGATCAGATACTAAGTCCATACCGAGCTCCTGTCTAGGCTGTGCACTCTCCTGTAGCTCCTGGGCTCTTCTTGGGGTCTCCTCTACTATCTTTACTAATGCTACTGGCTCAGCTTCTTTTACCACATCTTTTCCCACTGCACCTTTTTTTAGTGACCAGCACAGTGACTTTACATGCCCCACCTTCTGGCAGTGAAACACCTTCTGAAACTACTGGCACGATAATTTTCTGCATCCCCCTCCATTACAGTGAAAACACCTGAGGCCTTTCACCTCCTGTTTTCACCCTCTTGGGCTCCTTTACCTTGTGGTAAAATCTTACCAGTGCTCTCTACTCTTGGTTTTGTAGTATAGGATCTCCCCTTCTCCTAACTTCTATCCCTCACAGGATGAAATTCTGGCCAGAAGTTTGTCTTATGCACCAACATGTACTCATCTGCTAATTCTGCTGCTCTTCTCATTTCCTGAACTTTCTGTTCCTCCACATGAATTCTGACCACCTCTGGAAGTGAGTTTTTAAACTCCTCTAGCAGAATAATCTCTCATAGAGCCTCAAAGGTCCTATCTATTTTCAAAGTACGTACTCATCGATCAAAATGGTCATGTTTAATTCTTTCGAACTCAACATAAGTCTGACCTGGTTCCTTCTTTGTGTTTCTGAACCGCTGTCGATATGCTTCTGGTACCAACTCATAAGCACTTAATATATTCCTGTTTAACCTCTTCATAATCTCTTGACCCCTCATCTGACAGCGTGGCAAATGCCTCACAAGCTCTGCCTACGAGTTTATTTTGAACTAGCATTACCCATAAATCCTCGGACCACTCCATCTACCTGGCCAACTTTTCATATAAAATAAAGAAGGCTTCAACATCTTTCTCATCAAAATGTGGCAGAGTTTTGACCTATTTATATAAATATCACTACCTTCTCTTTTAATCTCCATCCTGTTAACTAAGTCGCAACTTCTCAAGTTCAAATTCTCTCTCTTTGTCTCTCCCTTTCTTCTCTCTCTTTCTCTCTCTATTTCTTTTCTCTCTCCTTGCTCAGCCAAGAACCTTCTCTCTCTTCTTATCCTCTCTCTATCCCTTTGTTTATCTTCTAACTCCATTTTTTTCAATTCTAATTTAAGTTTTCCTACCTCTACTGCACTTGACTATTTCACTGACACACCTAAGCATTTGAGTAACTCCCTTACAATTTCAGCTTTAGATTAGATTTCCTACAGTGTGGAAACAGGCCCTTCGGCCCAACAAGTCCACACCGACCCTCCAAAGAGTAACACACCCAGACCCATTCTCTGACTAATGCAACTAACACTATGGGCAATTTAGCATGGCCAATTCACCTGACCTGCACATCTTTGGAGTGTGGGAGGAAACTCACACAGACTCGGGGAAAATGTGCAAAGTACACACAGACAGTTGCCTGAGGCTGGAATCGAATCTGGGACCCTGGTGCTGTGAGGCAGCAGTTCTAACCACTGAGCCATCGTGCTGCCCAATTTTACTTTTGTCCTTGGTTAAACCCAAATATAACTCATTTTCTAACTCTAAAAGTATGGCCTTTTTCTTTCCTTCTAAACATTCTTGGCAAATTTGAGAATCATCTTCAAATCCCAGAATCTCTTTAGCAATTTTAAGAGCAATTTCTTTCAATTTTAATTTAACCAACCATAAGTCACTAAAAGTAAACAAATTGTCTCACCTACATTTTATTTAAAGATCTGGGACATTAACCTGCAGGTGTTTAAATCTGCTGGGATTTTTCGTAGCCCCAAATCTATCCAAATCTGTCTAAACCAGGTCAAATTCTAACGATGAGCCCCCAAACTGTTATAACACAGGGCAAACCCTCCTGCTTAATTTAAACTTGCAACACAGAAAAAAATTATTCCATGCAGTAATTTGTTAAAATTCAAGAGGTTAAGAATTTTTAAAGTAAAAATTAACAACTGTATTTCTTAAAGTGTAACAGAGGATATTAATTAACAAATATTTATAACTTCTCACTCTAATCTATCCTTTACTTTCCCCTCTACAGTACAGGTCCGATAAAATTCCCGATTAAGATTTACAAAACAAAACTTTGTCTCTCAAAACCAGGCAGCTTTTGGTTTTTCTCTGTATTTCTTTCTTCTTTTCTTCTTCTTGGGTATTCTGCTTCACAGCTTACTGATTGATAAAGGTACCTTTAAGAGAGCTGTTTTTCGAGCTGTCTTTACATACTTGTGGCTTGGCAGTTCTCATCCCAACTGTTCAATTTTCCCTTGTCTTATCAACCCAAAGCATCAAATTGTGTCATCAGCTTTTAAGATTATCAATATACTATTTCAAACTGGATTGGAGTTTGGTATTTTTTGGGGTGTAGTTTAAACTGATTGGCCAAATTCAAATTTGTTTTTGTCTCCAGGCAACCAGCTTATCAAATTGTTCGAAAAACATTACATTTTGTTTTTTTTTTCAGAACACTTGGTGCTGTCAAGTAGTTTTACTAGCTTTTAACTTTCTTAAAGGTACAAACACCAACATCTTCATAACAATAAAATAATGAGAATTACAGATAGAGATAATGATAGTTCACTTTTCTCTAGGATGGGGACTTTCAAGACTATGGGACACATTTTTAAGGTGAGAGTAGAGAGATTTAAAAAAGATGAGGGGCAAATGTTTTACACAGAGAGTGGTTTATGTATGGAATGCACTTTCAGAGGAAGTAATGAATGTGGGCGCGATTACAATGTTTAAAAGACTTTTGGATAAGCACTTGAATAGGAAAGGTTTGGAGGAATATGGGTGAGGAGCATGCAGGTGGGACTAGTTTAGTTTGGGATTATGTTCAGCATGGATTGTTTGAACCAAAGGGTGTGTTTCCATGCTGTATGCCTCTATGACTCTATGAATCCATAGGGCATAGGTTTAGAGTCATAGAGTCATAAAGGTGTATAGACCTTTCGGTCCAACTTGTCCATGCTAACCAGATATCCTAAATTAATCTCTCCCCATTTGCCAGCACTTGGCCCATATCCCTCTAAAACCTTATTCCTATACCCATCCAGATGCCTTTTCAGTGTTGTAATTGCACCAGCCTCCACCACTCCCTTTGGCAGCTCATTTCATACATGCAATACCACTGCATGAAAAAGCTGCTCCTTAAGTCCCTTTTAGTTCTTTCCCCTCTCACCTTAAGCCTATGCCCTCTAGTTCTGGACTCGTCCACATCAGGGAAAAATCCTTGTCTATTTAAAGTCAAAAAGTGTGGCGCTGAAAAAGCCCAGCAGGTCAGGCAGCATCTGAGGAGCAGGAGAGTCGATGTTTCGGGCATAAGCCTTTTCCTGATCCTCGGATACTGCCTGGCCTGCTGTGCTTTTTCAGTGCCACACTCTGACTCTGATCTCCAGCACCTGAAGTCCTCGCTTCCTCTCACCTTGTCTATTCATCCTATCCATGCCCCTCATGATTGTATAAACTTCTATAAGGTCATCCATCAGCCTCTGATGCTCCAGGGAAAACCACCCCAGTTAAGAGGTGAGGGATACAAAAGAGTCTAGAGTGGCAATTGTTTTCACACAGAGGGTGGTGAGTGTCCAGAACAGACTGCCAGAGGTAGTGGTGGAAATGAGTAAAATTTTGTAATTTAAGAAGTATTTGGTCAGATACATGGATGGGATAGGTATGAAGGGATGTGGATCAAATGCAGATAAATGAGACTAATTTAATTTGTGAAAACTAGTCAGCATGGGCAAATTGGGCTGAAGGACCTGTTTCTATGCAGTAAACCTTTCTGACTCTATATTAAATATGCATGGATAGGTATATTAATATTATCAAGGCAACTGACAAACTAATGATAAGGGATTCAACCGAATTTCCTTTGATTAAATAGTTACAGGCAACAGAGAGAAACATTCACTCCGTCTGGAGGAAGGTTAGAACAACAAAAAATGTATAAACAGAATAATCTTGCAAAAATACCAAGAGACAAATAATATCAGCAAGAGGGTCTGAAACAATTGTGAAACAGTGTTATTATGACCTTGAGAGAATGAACGTTGGCCCCATCACAACCTCATGCACAACCTAAAGAACAAGGGATGAATGACAGAGAAAAAAATTATGAGGGTCCTGAAGAAGGATTACACCTGAAATGTTGACTTCTCCACCTCCTGGTGCTGCCTGGCTTGCTGTGTTCTTCCAGCCTCTTGCTTATGTACAGAGGAAAACTATAAGACAGAGAGAAAGAGGTCATATCCCCTAGAACTTTAAAGAATCTAAGTAAGCTTCTGTTAATTTGATAGAGCTGTAACAGTGATTAAATTCCATTCTTATTAATGGGATTCGAGAGAGTGCCAAATGAAAAGTACTCAAAGTAATGATGATAAAGTCCGTTCTGGTATCAAACTTTAAACCATCTTGCAGCATAAAATTGAAGAAGCTGTAAATGACAGCTGCTAGACGGAGAGAGATTGTGTTTGTCTGGACTTTTAAAGTCAAGTAGGAGAGAAGCTACTCCTGAAATGTCAGCTTGGTCATTGAATTATTAGGTATAACTGTGTATAACTTCATGAATAATTTTATATTAGAGCTGATATTCCACAAATATTATAACAATTGGTATAAATGAACATCTTTCCTAATCTTCTATACTAGGGCTAGCCAGGAATATGAATTGCATGACAGGATTTCAAAAATCGTTAGTAATAAGCAAGTATACGATGTAACTGACAAATGTCTGGGAAGGGACACAACAATCAGTATTGGAATGTGGAGAAAGTGAGGACTGCAGATGCTGGAGATCAGAGTCAAGAGAGAGGTGCTGGAAAAGCACAACAGGTCAGGACCATCTGAGGAGCAGGAGAATCGACGTTTTGGGCATAAGCCCTTCATCAGGACTTCTGGATTCAGGATTCTTGATGAAGAGCTTATGCTCGAAACATCAATTCTTCTGCTCCTCAGATGCTGTCTGACCTGCTATGTTTTCCCAGCACTACACTCTCGATTCAGGATTGGAAAGTGGTCAATAAGATGCATTGTAACAGCTCAAAGACATGTGATAGGAGTTCTGGCAACTATAATGAGATGGTGGGAACACCTCAAGTTGTCCATGAATTTGTCCATCATTGATTGCGTATTCACAGGGTTAGATGTGTAGGTCAGAGAGGATGTGGAAAGTATTGATATGTAACCATTATAATGCAGTCTGTGTTAATATTGTACTTTATTGAGAAATGTTAAGCATCCTAGATACCTCTCCCGTGCTTTGTTGGTCGGGAATTCTGAATAAATATCAATTTCTGCTGCTGAAGATAAGACTCAAGACTACCCTTTAAAATCTCTCTCTTACCTTGATATTCTAGGACATGGCAAGAGTAAGAAGGAGGAAGTGTTGGGTGTCAAGGAAAATATCAAGATAGATAAGTCTCCAGGGTCTGGTGGGATCAATCCCAAGATACCGAGGGAGGGAAAGGGGGAGTTGCTGGGGCCTCAACAGAGATCTTAATTTCTCTTTAGCCACAGCTGAGCTCTCTGAAGACTGGACAAAAGTCAAAGTTTTTCTTTTGTTTGAGAAGGACAACAGGGAAAATCCAGGAAATTATAGGCTAGTGGGCCTCATATCAGTGGGCAGGAAATTACTTTAAAAGGTTCTTAGGGTCAAGACTGGGTCAAGTATGCAGCCTTGTTGCCAAGCCCCCTTGCCTCTGTCAATAATCTCCTCACAATCCCAAATGCTGTTCCCCGGACATCTGAGGGGCACTGTAGATTCGCTGACAGCTGTTAGCCCTTAAAGGAATGGTGGGGTCCTGTCTCAAGTTCATCCAGAGGGAAAAATAAAAGTTAAACAAGCAGAAATACTTAGAAATGAACATACTGGTCATACAAGTTATTCACAACTTTTACTGTGTTTTGTCTTCTGGATAATGTCTGTGTGGAAAGAGGTAGGCACTCCCTCCAGGCCTATGCTTGTGAGTTGCAGGATAAAGATACTACTTTCTGACTTAAATGCATCAGTGGTGCCAACAGAACACAGCTAGCACCATGCACCGTCAATCTCATTCCTTCCAATCTTCTGGAAACTTTCAATAAATAGGCTAAATCATTACAGTGCAGAACGCAAAGATTATTGAACAATGACACAAAGCTGAAACTCTGTATCTTGAACTAAAGATTGTGTGGTCAAGTGGCCAGCAGCAGCTATGCTTTGAGATGGGTTAAGAGCTACAATCAAGCATGCTGGAAATTTTGGTCAAAACAGTTTAAACTACAGCCAGGACATGTTGTGACCCGCAGTTTCCTGTGTTGACCAAATAAGGAAGTGTCATGTGGTCAGCAAGACAGCCTCCTACCATATTACCTTTTATAGAATGCAGCTGTTTAACATTTGGGAGTGATTTTTAACCAGTAAAACTCCATTGACTGGAATTGAACCATGTGATCAGGTGTCGGTCCATTGGCTGAGTGCTAGAGAAGTTTCTGGAAAATGATCAGGCTTTCGGAATAAAAGTTAGCAGAACAACAGATTCTCAGGTATGGTCTTTATGTCCACATGTAAGAAGTATGTCCTCTGAAATTATCTTCAGAGAAGACAAAGAACCATGAGGCAAGAACTATATTGATAGCAAATTTGGTCACTTCAGTCAAATCAGAGAGGTGTTTATTTAAAGCCAAACTGAGGAAGTTAAAGTCAAAGTTAGGGTTAAATGGTTGCAGTGAATGTATGTTTTATATTAGGTGTTGGAACATTGAGTTAAAATAAAGAAGGGTTTGTTAAATTAAATTAATTTGAGTCATGCAAGGGAAGATTCCTGGGATGGCAGGATTGACAAATGAGGAAAGGCTGGATTGACCAGACTTGTACTCACTGGAATTTAAAAGAATGATGGGTGATCTCATGGAAACATGTAAAATCCTGATGGGACTGGACAGGCTAGATGTGGGAAGAATGTTCCAGATGTTGGGGATGTCCAGAACTAGGGGTCACAGTTTAAGAATTAGGAGTAAGTCATTCAGGACTAAGATGAGGAAGATTTTTTTTTCACTCAGTGCTGTGAACCTGTGGAATTATTTCACACAAGAAACTGTTGGAGCCAGTTTATTAGATATATTGAAGAGGGAGCTGGAGGTGGTCCTTGTGGCTAAATGGACTAAGGGGCTACAGGGAGGAATCGGGAGTGGGACACTGAGATTGCATGATCAACCATGATCATACTGAATGGTGGTGCAGGCTCGAAGGGCTGAATGGCCTACTTCTGTTCCTATTTTCTATGAATACCTGAGTAAAAGATTTGAATACTCCTCTCGGGACAGAAGAAACCAATGTTTTGGTGATTATTGGTACTCTTTTTCTTTTTCTTCCTTGTATGGTTTCCTGTATCACCCATGAGCAGGAGAATTGATGTTTCAGGCATAAGCCCATCATCATCCTGATGAAGGACTTATGCCCGAAGCATCGATTCTCCTCATCCTTGGAAGCTGCCTGACTGCTGCGTTTTTCCAGCACCACACTCTTGACTCTGATCTCTAGCATCTGCAGTCCTTGCTTTCTTCTTCCTGTCTCATTGTCATGATGCGTTCAATACAAGAAGTTTTACTAGCTGAGTGGCTGACAAACAATCTTTTTTTATAGTCACTAGTGTATGTGGGCAACACTGGCTGATCCAGCATGTATGCCTGTCGCTAGCTGCGCTTTAGTCTTATGACAGACTGGAGCTGAGCTCAAACTAATTTCAATACTGGATGTCGTCAAAGCACAGCTCATTAGTTAGTGCCTTCACCATTGTGTCAGAGGTTTTTTTTTGGGTCAAGCACCACTCAGCACTTGGTTAAATGTAATGATGATTGAACAGTGACATTTTCAGATGAATGCAGAAAGGAAATATACATTTCCACAAGAAAAAGATGAGGCCACTGAATTAAAAAAGGTTAACAAGAATATTAAAAAGAAACAAAATTGACCAGAAATGACTAGTCAAGCAATAATGGGCAATGAAAATCATACAAAAGAGTATGATAGGAAAGTAGATTGCCTGATTCTCAAGGATTTATTTCTTAAAGCTATCAGTAAGATGTGCAGGAATTAAATTGGTGTTTCTTTTCTGTTCCTTTATTCAATTGCTCTTGGGTTCAGTCAGTGATTTCATGATTTTTGCTTCCTGAAAATTTTCTTTATGTTCATGTTTCAAAACTTCTCAGGATGTAGCATTTATCATGGTCTTCATTTATAACCCTTTATTGCCCTTGGAAAGTTGATGGTGAATCACCTTCATGGATTGCTGCAATCCATGGGATATAATGATATGTCCAATCCCATTACAGAAGGGAGCTCTGGGATTTTGACTCAGGCAACAGTGGGAAACTGAGATAAATTTGTTAGAATGCTATTCATACATTGAGTTTTGCTATTTACATGAGGTTTCCAATCAATACATGCATTCTGTCAAATCAGTACACACATTGCAAATCAATACATACACACACACTCACACTCACACAATCACACTCACACAATCACACTCACACAATCACACTCACACAATCACTCACACACAATCACTCACACACAATCACTCACACACTCACACACAATCACACTCACACACACACACACACAATCACACTCACACTCACTCACACTCACTCACACACACACACACACACACACACACACACACACTCACACACTCACACAATCACACACACAATCTCACACACACACACACAATCTCACACACACACACACACAATCTCACACACAATTACACACTCACACACAATTACACACACACACACACACAATCACACACACACAATCACACACACACAATCACACACACACAATCACACACACACACACACAATCTCACACACACACACACAATCTCACACACAATTACACACTCTCACACACACACACACACACACACAATCACACACACACAATCTCACACACACACACTCACACACACACAATCACACACACAATCTCACACACACACACACAATCTCACACACACACACACAATCTCACACACAATTACACACTCTCACACACAATTACACACACACACACACACACAATCACACACACACACAATCACACACACACACAATCTCACACACACACACTCACACACAATTACACACACACACACACAATCACACACACACACACACACACAATCACACACACAATCACACACACACAATCACACACACACAATCACACACACAATTACACACTCTCACACACACACACTCTCACACACACACAATCACACACACACACAATCACACACACACACAATCACACACACACACACACAATTACACACACACACACACAATCACACACACACACACACACAATCACAATCACACACACACAATCACACACACACACACACACACACACAATCACACACACACACACAATCTCACACACACACACACACACAATCACACACACAATTACACACACACACAATTACACACACACACACAATCACACACACACACACAATTACACACACACACACAATTACACACACACACACAATTACACACACACACACACACACAATCACACACACAATCTCACACACACACACACACAATCTCACACACAATCACACACACACACACACACACACAATCTTACACACACACACACACACAATCTTACACACACACACACACACAATCACACACACACACACACACACACAATCACACACACAATCTCTCACACACACACACAATCTCACACACAATTACACACACACACAATTACACACACACACAATTACACACACACACACAATCACACACACACACACACAATTACACACACACACACACAATTACACACACACACACAATTACACACACACACACAATCTCACACACACACACACACACAATCACACACACAATCTCACACACACACACACAATCTCACACACAATCTCACACACACACACACACACACAATCTTACACACACACACACACAATCTTACACACACACACAATCACACACACACACAATCTCACACACAATTACACACACACACAATTACACACACACACACACAATTACACACACACACAATTACACACACACACAATTACACACACACACAATTACACACACAATTACACACACAATTACACACACACAATCACACACACACACACACACAATCTCACACACAATTACACACACTCACACACAATTACACACACACACAATTACACACACACACACAATTACACACACACAATTACACACACACACACAATTACACACACACACAATTACACACACACACAATTACACACACACACAATTACACACACAATTACACACACAATTACACACACAATTACACACACAATTACACACACACAATTACACACACACAATCTCACACACAATTACACACACACACAATTACACACACACACAATTACACACACACACACACAATCTCACACACAATTACACACACACACACACACACACAATCTTACACACACACACACACACACAATCTTACACACACACACACAATCACACACACACACAATCACACACACACAATCACACACACACACACACACAATCACACACACAATCTCTCACACACACACACACACAATCACACACACAATCTCTCACACACACACACACACAATCTCACACACAATTACACACACACACAATTACACACACACACACAATCACACACACAATTACACACACACACACAATTACACACACAATTACACACACAATTACACACACAATTACACACACACAATCACACACACACACACACACACAATCTCACACACAATTACACACACACACACAATTACACACACACACACAATCTCACACACAACAATTACACACACACACAATTACACACACACACACACAATTACACACACACACACAATTACACACAATTACACACACAATTACACACACACACACACACACACACAATTACACACACAATTACACACACACACACACAATTACACACACACACAATTACACACACACACAATTACACACACACACACACACACACAATTACACACACACACAATTACACAATCTGACCATTGGAGCATCAGTATACCATTCAGCCCTTCAAGACTGCTCCATCATTCAATCTTGGCTGATACATTTTTCAACACCATTGTCCCGCCTTCTCCCCAAACTATTGAATCCTTTCCTTATCAATAACCTATCACTGTCTCAAATACATTCGATAACGTGGCCTCCACAGCCTTCTATGGTAAAGAGTTTCACTAGTTCTGAATAAGAAATTTCTCTTTATCACCGTCCTAAAGGGTTGACCCCTCACTCAGAGACTGTGCCCTCTGGTCCTAATCTCCCTAGTCCTCTTGGACCCTACCTGTCTCCATTGATTCCTGAAAGATCACCACCAGTACTTCTGCAATCTCCTCAGCTATCTTCTTCTTACCTTGGGGATGTAGTCTATCTGGTCTGGATGATGTGTCCACCTTCAGAGCTTTCAGCTTCCACAGCATCTTCTCCTTAGTGGTGACCGCTACATTCACCCCTGCCCCTAACCCTCGAAGGTCTGGTATGCTGCTGCTCTCTTCCACTGTGAAAACTGATGCAATGTACATATTCAGTTCTTCTGCCCTTTGTTTGTTTCTCATTACTGCTTTGCCAGCTTCATTTTCCACTGGTCCAAAGTCCATTCTTGCCTTTCTCTTACCTTTTTATATATCTGAAAAAACTCTTGCAATTTTCTTTTATATTAATAGTTAGCTTGCCCTCATATTTCATCTTCTCCTCCTCCCCTGAATTGTAACTTATCCTCTGTTGGTATTTAAAGGCTTCTCATTAATTTACACCATTTTATGTTTTTTCTTTCATTTTTAAGCTCTCCCTGACTTCTCTTGTCAGCCGCGAATGTCTTGTCCTTCCCTCAGTATGTTTCTTCTTCCTTGGGATGAATTTCTGCTGTGCCCCCCGAATTACCCCCAGAAACTCCTGCCATTGCTCTACCATTTTCCCTGCTCAGCTCCCCTTCCAATCAACTCTGGCTAGCTCCTCCCTCATGAGTTTGTAGTTACCTTTAGCCAATTGTCTGATTTCAGCTTCTCCTTCTCAAACTGCAGGGGGCATTCTGTTATATTATGATCTCTGCCTCCCAGGAATTTTTTCATCTTAAGCAATCTAATCAAGCCTGCCTTATTACACATCACCAAACCCAGAATTGCCTGTTCCTTAGTGGGGTCTGCCAAAGCTGCTCCAAAAAAACATTTCTTGGATATTCCACAAAGGCCTTTGAGATCCACTACTAACCTGGTTTTCCTCATTCACCTGCATATTATGGTAATCACCCCATGATCATTGTAATCATACCTTACTTATGGGCCTTTTCTATCTCCTGACTACTGCTAGGAGGCATCTAATAATTCTCATAAGAGTCTTTTATCCTTTTTGGTTCCTCAACTCTACCTAGATAGAGTCTACACTTTCTGTCTCTGTATCATTATTGATTAAATTTCATTTCTTACTATTCCTGCTTCCTCTGACCATCTGCCTGTCCTTACAATAGGATGTGTATCTTTGGATATTTAGTTCCCAGCCTTGATCCCTTTACAGCCATGTGTCTGTGACGTCCCCAACATTGTACCCGTTAATTTCAATCTGCACTGCAAGCTCATTTAACTTATTTCGCATCCTGCAGCATTTATGTTTATGCTACCAAAATAGATAACTTCACATTCTGCGTTGACTTTTCTCCTTCTCATAGTTGTTCCCTTATCTGATCTGTCTGAAGTTAAACTCCTGAGTCTCTGTCCTATTACTATTTCTGCTAAATCCTCCCTCCCTTAATTTTTACCATAATTTTCCATGTAACTGAACTCACACCCCATTACTTAGTTTAAGATCATAAGAAATAGGAAAAGGAGGAGGCTATTCAGCCCCTCGAGCTTGCTCCATCATTTAATAGAAAAATGGCTGATTCGCCATTCCCTACATCCACTTTCCTGCCCTTTCCCTGTAACCCTTGATTCCTTGACTGATTAGGAATCTATCTATCTCAGCCTTATCTATACACAAGAGACCCCATGGCTCTCTATTGCAAGGAGTTCTGAGAGAAAATATTCCTCCTCATTTGAGTCTTAAATTGTTGTCCCTTTATTTTGAGACCGTGCCCTCTGGTCCTAGATTCTCCCATGAGGGGAAACATCCCCTCAGCATTTGACACATAATGGTCAGAATTTGCTGGGAAAATTCAACATGTGCAGGGGCCTTTTTTAACCACCTGTAAATAGAGACATGGAGGAGAGACACTACGAGTTGTGAATCTCCACAAATTGAGGTCACCCTCAACGTTCCCATGAACTTCAGGAAATTGCTCAATTTGTGGTACAGAAAATAATTAACCTCACTGCAGAGAGATCACAAGCTTCAACTAAAGACCTACACACATGAGTCCAAATCCCTCGAATTTTAAGTTCAAATTATGAAATGAACTACTAGAACTTCTGGCAGATGACACAAAGCCGAATGTGAGGGTGATCTGTGAAGACAATGCAGAGATGATTCAGTGTGATTTGAATAGACTGAGTGGGTTGACAAATGCTTGACGGATGCAGGAAAATTTAGAGAAGTGTGAGATTATAGTACCTTCTGAGAAGATTTGTAGCTCAGGTTGAGATTTTGGATGTGGGTTTGCTCGCTGAGCTGATAGGTTCATTTCCAGACATTTTGTTACCTTACTAGGTAACATCTTCAGTGGGCCTCAGGCGAAGCAATGCTGATAATTTCTGTTTTCTATTTATATGTTTGGGTTTCTTTGGGTTGGTGATGTCATTTCCTGTGGTGATGTTATTTTCTGTGGTGAAGTCACTTCCGGTTCCTTTTCTCAGGGGTTGGTAGATGGGGTCTAACTCAATGTGTTTGTTGATAGAGTTCCACTTGGAATGCCATGCTTCTAGGAATTCTCGTGCGCATCTTTATTTGGCTTGTCCTAGGATGGATGTATAGTCCCAGTCGAAGTGGTGTCCTTCTTCATCCATATGTGAGGATACCAGTGAGAGA